>NC_044993.1:32636449-34018254 GCF_008728515.1 Papio anubis | reverse complement strand
GATTCAGGCTTCCCCTCTCCATGCCTAATCATCCCTGCTATCTCTGCCTCCTGATAGTGGAAGGTTCTGGTTCAGCCTCCTCCCATAGTGCCATTATGGGGAGTGGGGAATGTAAAAAAAGGGGAATGGGCAGAGCCCAGTGCATGCAGAAGTGAAGCCTGGGAGCACTGGACTGGGAGTCAGGAAAATGGGTTCCAGGCCTGCTGCTTGTCCTCCTGGCTGTGTTACCCAGGTGAGTCACTGCCCCTCTCTGGGTCTCAGTATCAAGCACACAGGAGTTACTATAATTACCCAAGAGAGGATTCTTTCACTCACAGTTAATTGGAGCTTAAAGGTGCTAAGACTCAAAACCTGTAATTGAGAAACAAAAGGTCCTTACCTCTCTGGGGTCTCCATGTAAATCCAGGGAGAAGAACATCTGTGAAGACAAAGGCAGAGGATGTGGGTTAGAGGCTTCCCAGGAGAACACTGAGCTGGGTGACTGGGACAACAGAGGTGTCAGGTTCTCCCTCCTGGTGCCAAGCTGGCTGGGCCGAAATGAAGTGCGCAGGACTCCGGCTCTGCTGGGCCTGAGCACAGGGTGAAGGCATAGCAGGGAGGAGTAGGCACCAGCATGGGAAAGATGGCCGGGGACTCTGAGCCAGAGTTGATGGAGCTCTGGAGAGGACGCCCGCTCGTTGAAGCTGACTGGCCCCCCATCCCTCTCCCCTTCCTCTTCCCCTGGGAAGTACTCGCCAATTCTCTTTCGGAGAACTCCTTCTTCCCTCATCACTCCATGAATTCAGATATTGATATGTGACCCAGGGGGCTCCATCTCCCTAAACATGAATATTAGTTCCAGGATGGGCATACACCCATGTCAATCCAATAGAGTTTACCACAAAACTTCTGCAGGAAATGTTTAGTAACAGAGTTTTTAAGTAGCTAGAACATAAGTGCCATAGTCTTTAACCTTCCCAGGAGACATATCTGCCTAAGAGTGAAGCCAGCACAGAGATGTGCAAATCTGAAGGATAGAGAATGGTAGATTTTCGATAATATCCTGTGATCATCTGGATCCAGCCATGCCTGAAACCATCAACTCCCGAGATTTTCAGTTTACACGAGAATGCTATCGCAACACATTTCTTTTTCTGTTCAAGGCACTTGGGGGAGTTTCCTCATCTCCTATTAGAAAGTCCTGACTCATACAAGCTCACTGAGACTCATCCTACCCCATGCTTCTCCTTGGTGTGTGTTCACCAAGATTGCGGTGACTGTAGTGTTGCACTGCAGCTCCCACACGTCTGACCTGTGCTCAGGACGTAATCAGTGCAGGTTCCTCCATTAAGGATTGTTGTCCCACTAGCCAGGAGAGAGTGTGTGTGTGTGTGTGTGTGCGTCTTTGTGTGTGTGTGTGTCTGTGTGTGGGTGTCTGTGTGGTGTGTGTCTCTGTGTGTCTGTATGTCTCTGTGTGTGTGTGTGTCTGTGTGTGTTTCTCTGTGTGTGTGTCTATGTGTGTTTGTCTGTGTGTCTATATGCATGTGTACTGGAAGCAGGGAGTAATCATGGAGGCGCTTCCACAAGATCTCAGAAAAACTCAAAAGGATGTCCCAGGATCTTAGGGATGGGTTCCCCAAAGACTCAACTCTTCCCTTTTAGTCTGGGTCCTCTGATGCCACATGCAGAATTGCTGGGATATTTCCCTCCTTCCAGGCATTAGAAAACAAGTGTGTTTGAATTCCTTGAACACATTGTTCACTTAGAGTCTGAACCAAGACCTAAGCCCCAAGAACACATTGGACTCAACCCATGGAAACACAAGCAGAGTCCAGTGGTAGAGGCTGGCCCTGAGACCCAGGAGTAGCCAAAGGTCCAAGGAGAGAATCCAGGGATCAGGCTACTCTTGTGCTTGGAATTTACACCCTTCTCCCTCAAAGGCAATAGTTTGCAGTGTCCCTGGGTGCTGTATCCTCTGGGTGTTTGTCCCGCTGGGCTTCCCTGTGATGAGAGACTGCCATGGCTGTCCATCAATCCTAAAGGTCCACAAGTCCTAATATGTGAGGATGGCAGGGGTGGCAGAAGATACTCTAGAGGCGCAGTTGTGGGTTCTGGGTTCCACAGTGTTGCCTCTGTGACGGATTTGAACTGTGACATGGGGCAACTACAAAATTTATCTCTCTTTGTTACCTCTATTAAAATGGGCACAATGATCTCAAAGCTGAGTTTCTCAAGAAAGACAAGGTGGAGTCAGGGTTAAGGGCATGAACTCCCAAATTCCGCTGTCTGGTCTCAAACCGGGCTCCTCCACCTTCCCTGTGAAGCATCCCTGATGACTATAATGAATGCTTCCCCTCTGTGCTGCCACCATACTCAACCTGCGAAGTATACGAATGTGTTTCTCTCTGGATAGTTCCTTGTGAATGGGGAATATGTCCCCTTCATGTCTGTTTCACTACCTCTAACACCCGCCCCTACATACTGAGCATGGATCATTAGAGGGATGGATGGAGTTGGTCAATACATGAGATACAATTGAATTGGATGAACGCATGAATAGATGGGTGAAAACTAGTGGATAGGTGATAACTGGATTGTTGGTTTTGGAGGAATGGGTGATGGAGTGAAGATATAAGGTGGCTGGATGATCCATGATTGGTGGCTGGATTGAAAAGAGACAAATAAAAAGTTATGAACAGGTTGATATAGATTGATTAAAATATATCAGTGAATTGGATGAATTAGTGAACAGATAGATGGATAAGAAGATCATAGTAGATGGATTAATGATTGAGTGGCAGATGACTATCCTAGAATGACAACTGAGTCAGAGTCTCAGAAAATCTAGAAAACTGGACCACCACCAGGTCTAATACAGACAGTTTCTAAGTCAATCAAGATAAATTGTGACATCTTTCTGAAAATCTTTGAGCTTAATATCTCCATCCTCCAAATTCAGGATTATGACGTCCCATGGGAATATTTGTAATGTTTAGTTTCTCAAAAATACATCTGAAAACAAGAACTGCAAAATATTAAATTTTGGTCAAATATTATATTTGGTCAATTCTTTATCATGCTATTTTTGGACTTTTCTTTTTTTTACATTTGTGCCATTTTACAATAAAAAAGGACAAATTAGATTCCTCATTCAGATACTGACACTCCTGAGAGTTGAGAAGTTGTCACAGGTAACTGTCCCAGGGAAAGAGGACAGTTGAAATGAAGAAGTCTGGGACCAAGTTTACAGAGTTTGGGCTACAGGAACAGGCACACCTACCGTTTTCAATGTCGTCTCCAAGAGCTCCTCTTCCGTCTTCTGTCGCAGGCAGTGAACCATGACAGCTGAGGTGGTGGGTTGACACCCAGCAGCGATGGCAAATTTCTGCAAAGATCACAGGCAGTGGTAGAGTTCAAGAGCGACGTCCCACACCTTCATCAACGTGGAAAGTGGCGTTCTACCCCAAGCCCACCTTGTACAAGTGGCAGGGGGCAGCAGAAGATACTGTAGACCCGTGGGTGTGGGTTCCAGGTCCCACAGAGTGTTGCCTCTCTTACTAATCTCAATTGTAATATGGGTCAATTATGTAATCTCTCATCTCTGCTACCTTACCTCCATTGCAATGGACATAATGATCTCAAGCTGAATGTGTCAAGAAAGACGAGGTGGAACTGGGGTACAGAGCATGGAATTCTGAATTTCCTTGTCTGCCTTCAAATCCTGGCTGCTCCACTTACCAGCCATTAGGCCGCAGGCAGTCCACCTGATTTCTTTGAGTCTTGGTTTCTCCACCCACGGATAGGAATAATGACTGCACCTACCTCATGAGTTAATACATGTGGGAGAGTGCCATGTCTCCCACACAATAAACACGTGCAGAATTGCAGGAGGCCTAGATAAGACGATTCACACAGAGGCACTTCAGAAGGTAGCGAATGTGCTTAAAAGTGAGTTCTAAAGATAAACACGATGTCTTCCCTTGTAAGACATAGTCGGGGTTTCTCAGCTGAGTGAGGCGTCTGTGGCACAGCCAGGAGTTTCCAGCTGCACATTTGTGTACTAGAGTCCCAAGCAGTAATCAAGTATGACTCTTTAGGGCACAGGTCGGCAATGTGCCCATCAAAGGCCTAATAGTAAATATTTGAGGCTTTGTGGGCCACGTGGTCTGTGCTGCAACTTCAACACTGCTGTTGACATGAAACACAGCCATAGACATGAGGTAAATGAATGGGTGTCGCTGTGTTCAAAGAAAACTTCCTTTATGGACACTGAAATTTGAAATTCATGTAATTTTATGGTTCATGAAATATTATTCTTCTTTTGATTCTTTTCATTAAATATTATTCTTCTTTCGATTCCTTTCAATCATCAAAAAAAATTTTAAATAAACATCCTTAGCACAAGGGCCACGCAGGCATACATCCAGATGTGACCATGAGTGATGGTCTGTTCACCTTTGTCCTAAGTCAAGCCACAGAGCAACACCAATTAATGCACCAAGAACCTCTTTCCATCTTTAAAAAAATGTAAAAAATGTAAAAATAAAATAACTGTCTTGGGGAGAGGCTCCCTTCTGCCTGTCCTGGGGATTGGAGTCAGTCTGCCCAGCACACTCTGGTTTCCTTCTTTTCTAAGAGTCCAGGGACATCTAAGCAAAGACAGGACAGTGAGCCTCTCTCCTAAGTGACCTGGAATTGGGGCGGAGAGCTGCTAATGTAAAAACGCTCATTTTTCACAACAGAAAAGACAGCCTGACTACTTTCTGGAACCAAAAGAGACTCCTTAAGCTTAGGGGCAGATAGGGTGCTCCTGCGGACTGGAAGCAAAGTGCAGCCAGAAAGAAGGGCACAGAGGGAGAGCAGGCAGGCTCCATGGTGGGGAGGCAGAGCAAGTGCACAGGCCGCCAGAGCCTGGTGCAGGATCTGGGACAGAATCAATGCCCAGGGTGTTTCTCAAGTAAATAAACAGGGAACGGGAGAAGTAGAGGGCGAGAGAGAGAGAAAGATATTCAGAGAGAGAGAGAGGAAAAAGAGTAAGAGAGTCTAGGATTCCGATTATTGTGTAATTTCTGTTTCCTGTTTTTTCACAAAGCTCAGCTTCATCCCAGACCTTTATTTCCTTCAAAAATTAATTCTACTTTTATAAAGAAGATTTTGACACAAGGTCTTGCTTTGTCATCCAGGCTGGAGTACCGCGGTGCAAACACAGTTCACTGCAGCCTAGACCTCCAGGGCTCGGGTGATCCTCCCTCTTCAGCCTCCCATGTAGATGGGCCCACAGGCTTGCACCACCATGCCCAGCTTAATTTTTTCTTTTCTTTTTTTTTTTTTTTTAGAGACAGGGTCTCACTTTGTTGCCCTGGCTGGTCGCAAACTCCTGGGCTCAAGCAATCCTTCTGCTTCGGCCTCCCAAATTGCAGGGATTACAGGCATGAGCCACCACACCAGGCTAATGCTCCTTCTTGACTTAAGTCGGGTCAATGGGCAACTGTTGCTTATAACCAATGAATTCTTAAAAAGTTCTCAAAAATTCTAAAAATTCTTGGCATCCCCATTTTCTCTCCTCCTATGTACTAGCCCTTTACATTTGGATGTTGTCCTCAAACAAACTTTCATATCTACCGAAATCCTCCAGGTCACTGGCTCCAGTGGGCAATCCTCAGCCTAGGTTTGGATTCCTATTGATCACCTCTCCTCTCCCTTTGGCTTACAACCATTCTCCAGACGATGACAAAATCCTTGCCAGGGTCCTGTGCATTGCGGCCCCTGCCAACGTTCCCGCTCTCAGTACTTGCCATGCTCCCCCTGCTGTCCCTGCGCTGGCCCCGTCGACCCTGTGTCTCTCTCTCCCTCGTGATTGGGATGCGTCCTCCTGCCACAGGACACACACATGTGCTGCTCCCACTCCCTGGACATTCCTTGCTCCTGACTCATTGGTCACTTTTCTGGCAAGCCTTTTCTGGTAACCTCTTCCCGCCCCGGGACTCAAAGCTCTCTTTAGATTCTGCTGTGGCAGCAAGTACCTCACCGTCACTGCTCTTGTCATAGGTGACGCTTTGTAATTGTGTGATTCTGTAACTACTCATCTATTCCCTACATTATAGCAGAAGTTTGGGGAGGTGTTAGGTGTTTGGCTATAATGCAGAGCCACATAAGACCATATAGTGTCCACATTTCCTCCACACGGACATCTGGCTTTGAGCCAAACAATGACCTCTGCGCACCTTTTGTTTTTGCCTTCACTTATTCACCTAGTTTTGTTGTGTGAACAAATGAATCAACAAGTGAATTCTCCAGGAACCAACCCTGGTTATCAGGCGTTCAGTGTGGAACCACTCCAGACCGACAGCCCACAAGTGGGTCCACAGGACTCAGACCCTGAGAGACACAAGACACCATCACTGTCCAACATGGCACCAGGCCCTGGCACATAGGAGGAGTGTGGGCACTGACAGGGCACTGTACTGCCTGCTGGACCATGAGCTGGAGTCCTAGCTCTGCCCTGATCACCTGCTACCCTTGGCAAATCCCTTCCAAGCCCTGTGTCGGTTTGCCCAGCTATGAAACTGGGATGCTGATCAAGGTATCTCCTCGCCCTTCCTGCTCAGCCATTGATGTCTCAGTGATTGTAGGAGAACATTAACTAGAACCCACCACAAGAGAGACCCCTGAGGATTCAGGAGCACAGAGCCAAGGGGGTGGGGGTATCCAGCAGGAGACCTACCTCAGCCAAGGGCTTGACATCACCTTTCTTCACCAGAACAGCAGTGAGGGCCACGCCACTCTCAGAAATGGCCCGGTGGAAGAGGTTCTTTGCCAATGGAGACAAAACCTGAGAGCAGAGTGGAGGGGAGGAGAGTTCATGCTCAGGGGTAGGGTCAGCGACTTGCTCGCTCTCCCAGGCTACATCAAACCACACTATAAAACCGACACAGGATTGAAGAATCCAGCAGTGGGCTGACCCTCTGCCTACCTCGAGGCAGGCGGAAGGCTTCCTACAGCTCCTGGTACCTCTCATCTGGTTTTTCATCCCAGTTTCTCCAGTATCTCCCGCACCCAATCCCCCACCCCAGCAGGACCCCTCACACACCCAGATTGTGTCGGTGTCCCACAACCCCTGCGCCATCCCTCCCCATCCCCGGCTCCATCCCTCCTTCCTCTAGCCCGCCTCCCCTAGCCCACCCGGCCCTACAGTCACAGAGACTGTTGCCTCCTTCATGGGCACGGACCAGCCATCAGACCACCCCAGAGGAATCCCCAGCCTGCTCAGTGTCCATGTCCCCTCCACACGTAGTTCTGGTTTAAGCTAAACAATGACTTCTGTCCACCTCTTGTCTTTGCCTGCCCTCACTCATAATTTATGCCTATCCCTACTTCCCAAGAGAAGGGATGTGAGTCCTTGTGTGAAAACGAGTGGGAAGGAGAGAGAGAAAGAGAGAGAGAGCTCAACCAAGCTAGAAGAGGAGAATACCACCATTGTAGGCTGCAACTAGAGATTCATATGGCCCCGGGACACTAAGCTGAGATCTGAGCTTCCTGGGGGCCAAGGAGAGCTTGTTCCTTAGCTTTCCACCCCCTGATGCTAGGCAGTGAGTAACGTCAGTCCTGAAACTAGGTATCAGGGTAATCAGAGGTGTGCATAGCTGGATTGACAGGTGTCCAAAAGGTCTCATCAGCATCACATCCAGTGTGGGGTTGGGCCTGGTGCCAGGAGCACTCACAAGAACAGAGACACTTTCTCCTCCCGCTGACTCTCCAAAGATGGTCACAGAGCCTGGATTCCCTCCAAAGCTGGCAATGTTGTCCTGGACCCAGTGCAGGGCAGCCAGCTGGTCCAGGTGACCCCAGTTCCCCCGGCTGTGTTCATCCCCTGTGCTGTGAGGAAGAGAACAGGTTGAGGGTGGGGAGCAGAGATGTCATGGCAGGACCTTCAGGACTAGAGATGGGGCTGGGGGCTCTCAGGGAGCCTTTAAGAATAAGACTGGGCTTCAGCATCTCTGAGACCCTGCTTTTATTCCTACAACATTGTGGTGATGTATAGTTCTACATTCACTCAACTGGCAACTATTTACTGAGCCTCTACTGTATGCCTGACACTATCCTATGAACTAGCAAAACAGGTAACACCTGTGACGACACAGAGCTCCCACTACAGATCACAAGCAGATAAACAGATGTACAGAGAGAATATAATGATGTGAGGTAGTCAAAGTGCATTGAGGTAAATACAATGGAATAAGGAAAAAAAACAGGGGTGGGACAGGGGATGCCATTTCAGATCGCAATCACGGAAGGCTTTTTGGAGGCAGTGGCATTTGAGGTTTTGGAGACAAAGACCTTCATAAAACAAGCACAACAAGTACATGAGCCTTGCAAATATCCAAAGAAAGAAATTTCAGACAGAAGAAAAAGCAAGTGCAAAGGCCCTGGGGCCCAGTGAAAGAAAGTGTGAGTCAGGAGGTACAGCTAGAGAGGGCCCTGGGGCCTGGCCAGAACTTTGGCTGTCATCGTAAGGAACATGGGAAGCCGCTGCAGAGTTTTGCGCAGAGGCATTGCATGATTCAACGCACATGTTAAGTGATCACTCTCAGTACTGTGCGACTCAGCCTCAGTATAAAAGTGGCAGGAATCTGAAAGTAAGTGTTAGGATCATAATCAAGGTGAGAGACAGAGAGCTTTGGCTGGGGTAGGAGCGAGCCAGGGAAGATTGCAAAGTAGTGGATTCTGAAGGTGGAGTCAAGAGGGTTGTAAGAAAAGAGAGAGTCCAGGCTGCCCATGAGGCCTTCTCCTGAGCCCCTGGGAGGATACAGCAGCAGCTGAGTGGAGGCATGGTGGGAGGAGGAGGGGATCTCTGTTGTGGAGGGGCAGTGGGAGTCAAGGATTCAGCTTGTCCCTGGGAAGAGTGGGGGGCCCTTTAGACAGTCAAGGGCAGGGAGAAGGCAGTGAGTGACGCCTGCAGGATTCAAAGGTGAAGTGGGCTGGAAACAGGGGCTCTGGGCTGCTCCCTGGGATCACTGGGACTTAGTAGGGAGGGAGAGGGAGACAAGAGAGGCCTGTGGACAGGGGGAGTTGGGGACTAGGAAAGGCTGGGAAGAAGCATGTCACAGAGGCTGAGCAGCCATCTGCTGCTGCTAGGAGGTCCTGTGAGGTTGGGTGGAGAGCAGGGGGGGGTCATGGGTGACCACGAGGAGACCAGCCGAGTGGCATGGTCAGGAAGAAACCTGACTTGCATGGGTGGAAGAGATACACGGAGGAGAGGAAGTGGAGAGAGATCATGAAGCAGCCTTACTGTAATGGGGAGCAGAGACACAGGCTGTGGCTGAAAGGGATGAAGATGATACTGCCAAGACTGGCCCGGGATGCCTTGCTGACGGGTAGACCAGAACCCATCCTCCATCTCCCTAGGCCTTCTCATCAGTGAGTGGAATCCCTTCCACAGCCCTCCTATCACTCACTTGGGATTAGGGTGCTGGGATGTTAACCCTTAGTAAAGGTTCATAGTAATTGCACCTTGAAGGAGATCTGACTCCTGTCCCCATGGAGACCTGATGGGGAAGACTCCATCCTTGCTTCCTGCACTTGCCAGATTTCAAGCAGAAAATGGGGTGAGGTGGCCGTAATAGTCCTCCAGGAAGGGGTCAGATGCTCCCACACCCCACCATTTGCAGCCCCCATTTCTTTACCCACAACATGCTCTGAGCTCCGTCTGTGACTCTGCCCCGTCCCTCCTTTACATAAGAAGTCAGATGTGTCAACCTTCAAGGGCTGTGTTGCCTGCTAAGTGTCATGACAGAGAAATTCAATGTGCTGGAGAAACATAGGTGAAGAAGAGATGAGTCTTTCAGTGGAGGTAACTGGGGGTTGGGTCTTGCAGGATGAAGAGGAGTTCTTCAGGTAGAGTTAGCATTCCAGGCCAAGGAGCAGCACATGCAAAAGCTCAGAGGCAAGCAGACGAGTGTGGCTGGGGAGTGAGAGGGTAGGTAGTATCCAATTGTGATGAGGCTTGGATGCCTTACTGTGGAACCCAGCTAAGGTCCCCTGAGGTCTGGTGTGACCAGAGCTGTGGCCAGCGTCCTTGTGTTGGGGGCCAAAGTGCAGTGAGGAGAGTCTCATTTCTTACCTGAAGAATCCCCAGATGCCCAGGCGGTATTGAATGGTCACCACCACCACGTTTTCATGGGCAGCAAGGGCCAGCCCATCATAGGTTGATGCCGCACCCATCCTCAGCCCCCCTCCATGGATCCACACCATCACCTGGGCAGCGGGCAAGTAACACACCAGTTACAGGACGCAGAGCCAGGGAGCACTCAGAAGATGTCTCGTTTGGTGACCTACCTGTTGGTCACAACTGAAGGAGGATGTTATCCAAAGTTCACCAGCGCCCAGCAAGGTTGCCAAAGGTAGTCTCTCTTCTCCATAATTCTCCCAATTGGGGCCCAAGCCACCACCCCACTGTACACACTCCAACTACCCAGCCTCCAATGCCTTTATACCCAGCCTCCAGTGCCTCCTCCTCCCAAGGCTCTTCATGCTGAGAACATCATCATGGGTATAGCAAAGGCTAAGGATGTTGTGTTCTCCCACTCACTCCCATCACCCTCAAGCCTGGACTGTTCATGCAGCTCAGCGTACCCTTGGGGAGCCCTTGTATCTCAGCTTCATCTCAGTTAACTCTCTCCTGGTGAATTAAACTTATCTGTGCATGAATGATTGTCTCGGGAAGCACACATGCCTGTGGTGGTGTCTCTTCCTCAAATGCCTCCTCTATGCCTCTGCATCCCCAAATCCTATCCATCCCTCAAGAGCCCAGACTAAGACCCACCCACTACAGGATGCCTTCAATCTACGGACTAACACTGTCTGAGAACTTACTATGTGCCAGGGACTCTGCTAATACCCAAGGATGAGAGTGGATACAATTCCTCATGCATGGTTCTTGCATTTTAAAAGTCCACATGTAGCAGGGAAGAAGTGAAAGGGTTAAAATAATAATATTGTAATAATAATACTAATAAAATATAAATTAACTGATAACATAAACTATGTCCCAAGTGCTGTTCTAAGCACAGTAAAATAAACTATCCATTGGGTAGATACTAATACTGTCCCATTCTCCAGGTGGAAAATGGAGGCACTTAAACTGCCCAAGGTCCTACAACTTAAAAGTGGTAGCAGCAGGACTTTAACCCAGGCTGTCTGGCTCCAGAGTCCACACGTTGAGTTGCCCAGCATACTGCAGGCGCCGGTCACAGTGCAGAGTCCACTGTTAGGGTAGTGGTATGAGCCTGCCTCTGCCTATTTAGCCAGGGACTGAGATCAAGCTTAGTGGTCACCCTTGACTGATCATATGTGATAACTCTCATTTTGAGGAAACAGAGGCTTAGAAAAGTTAAGAAATGTCCAGCTAGTCAAAGGCAGAACCAGGATTTAAACCTAGACCTTGTAGTTCTAGAACCTGTGGCCATTCCTGGAGGTTCTCCGGCCTCCAGGTTCTCAGAGACCCTGTTTCTCCCACACCTCTAATCCCTGCCTGCCTCCTGGGGAGGGACTGAGTGTGCATTCCTCTTTGTGTGAAGGCTGAGCCCGCAGGCTGGCCTGCAATAACATACTGAAGAGAGGATATGTCTCTACAGCCCAGATGGCAAGATCCTTGAAGGCAGGGGCTGCGTGGAGTAGGTTCATGATCTTCTTTTTCCTGAAGCCCCAGGTCTAACTGTGTATATGGGGCACTGAGTACACAATAGAAGAATGAATGAATGAATGAATGAATGAGTAAGCCTTTCTCCCACTTCCCGAGTCTACAAAGCACATGTAGAGCCAACTTCTAGTCCCACATTTGCAAACCTGCTCTCTCACTCCTGGGCACCATGCCACGGTGCCCTTGGGAGACTGGTTGGACGCAACACCCCTTCATTTTACACCCTGGAGTGGCCTCCTTTGCCAGAAAATCCTACCCACCCTGCAACCTGCAGCTGGCAGCCTGTCCCACCTCCTGCCCTTCATTTATTTGGGAAATGCTGACTCACAGGGTCATCAGCCTTTGCCAAGACAATTAGGGAGGGAAAATAGGTACAGAAAAATCCAGATATTTGGCCAAAGGCAAAAGGAAGTGCTTCTGGGTTTGTCCCACGTTTTCCCTTTAAAGCCGGTACCCGGACAGTGAAAGTTACCCCAGATGAATATTGGTGTGCTAGAGAAAGGCCACATACAAGCTCAATGCCCTACTCCATGTCAAGAGCACTGGTTTGAAGATCAGAAGACTTGAGCCAAAACTACCCAATTCGGTGACCTCTCCTTCCCTGTCTGGGCCTCAGTTTCTCCACTTAAAAAAGAAGAGTTGGGGTGTAGGCTTTTCTCTAAGTTCCTTCCACCGCTAACATTATTGGAAATCATGTCTTACCCACTCTGTGTATCAGATTGTTCATCTAGTAACTAAAAGTAATCATTCTCATCTTTCTATTAGCATGAGGGAACTTGGAACAATTAAGATGTTCATTAAAGATGCATAGCAAACTCCCCCAGAGTCCCTGTGTCACGAGGGGAAACTGAGGTGTGGAAAGCCTGTATTTCCTGTGGAGGCCCTGAGGTCCTGGCCTGTGTAGCTCCCTCCTCAAGCTGCCTTCATCTCCTTCTGGTCTGCCCCAGAAGATCCGGGTACTAGAACTGACACGCCTTGACCAGGGTATCCCACGGCTTACCGGAAGCCTGCTTTTCTTGGTCAAGTCAGCAGGAGTGTAAATATTGAGGTAAAGACAGTCTCCGGAAACCTTGAGAAGAATGTTCTCCTTTCGGTTGGTCAATAGGTCTGAGAGAAACTGCCCTGCCTTGGCATCTTGGGAACACCTAAGGAGGGGGAGAAAAGAACCCTTGAAGTTCAGCCAGCTATAAGCCAGGTGTCTTCTTTGGCAAGGCCTTGGACTGGGAGGTTTAAGCCTGAAAATGGAGTTGATATTTACAGATTCACGACATTGTAGTGGGTAGGAGGCTATCAGGGGCTTCAGGTGGGGGCGCTGGGACTCACCAAGGTCTCCTAAAATCAAGCAGAATGAGAAGGGCTTCACACCTCTTTCCTTCCCAGAGAGCCTTTGGGACTCCCAGCATCAAGGAGGGAGACAACAAATACACTGATCCTCCCTGGGAGGTGACATTTCCACCAGTAGCTCAGGAATAAAATCTTTGTGGGACAACATCAGGAGAACTGTGCTCTAGTCCTCTCTCTGCCACTTATTTGCAGGGTGACTTCAGGTGAATTCCTTTCGCATTCTGGGTCCCAAATCTACCAGGTCTAAGTGAGAGCAGTGATTTCTACATGGGTCTTGCAGCCCTGACATGCCAAGATTCTATCATCTGCCTCTCCCAGGAAAGTGCTGTCGCATTGCCCTGATGAACAATCAAGGATACAACATAGATGAACACTGGTAATAGTTATTGAGTCCTCCCAGTGTTCCAGGCACTGTTTTAAGGACGATTTGTATATTAACTCATTTAAGCCTCAGATCAGTCCCATTACATAGGTTCTATTATCTCCATTTTACAAATGAGAAAACTGAAACCCAGAGAGGTTAGAGAACCTGACCATCGTCACATACATGTTCATGCCATATGGTTCTATAATAATAAGTATATTATACACAGTCCCTGATCTCAGCACTCAGAAGGCATGCCACCGCTTCCTACTCAGGGTACATGAGGAAACTGAGGCACTAGGCTCTGGGATGACACAGCTGTCAAGTGACAGAATCAGAGCCAGCGAAGATGACTTCTTGACTTCCATCCTGGGAGATTTTCCTACTGAACACCAAGTACAAGCAGCGTAACAATAATAATAATAATGCAAAGACATTCCAATGTGAAGAAGGGGAAAAAGAACTCAACTGCGCTGGTCATCAGATAAATGTAAATTGAACAGGAAAATACTATTGCTGTTATTGTTATTATTATTTTGCCTATCCGATAGCAAAAAACATTTTTTAATAATCCCAAGCTTTGCCAAGAGGCGCCAAATGGAGATTTTCATACATCAATGAGAGGAGTGTAGTTAGAATATTTTGGAGAGAAATCAAACAAGAGATATATACTCTTTGACTCAGAAATATCATTTCTGGAAAGTTATCCTAAAATATTCATAAACGTGCATAAAGGTTGCACATTCATGATGTTATTAAAATCATCATATGTAACTTAATGAACCCAAATACAAACATGGGGAAATTAATTATGGTTCAATACCCAATGTAATGCAGCTGTTAACATCAGGCTGTGCTATTTCATGGGATGGAATGATGCTCATGACATACTTATAAATGAGCAAAGCAGGCATCCAAATTAACTCAATGTAGCATTCCATTTTAAAGGAAGAAAGTATAGCAACAGGCAAAAAACTGGAATACGAACAACATATTAGATCATAATACTTTACCACCTAAAATAGTGACAGTTGTTCTCTCTGGGTGCTGGGATATTGCATATGATTTTAATATTCTGCATTTTCTTCTCTGAATTTCCTAAATTTTCTGTAATAAGTATATATTACATTTGCAGTCACAAAATAAAAACAGAAACTATTTAAAAAAAAAAAAAAAAAGCAAAGTAAAGAAGGTAGCCAGAGGTGGACTGTTGGAAAGCCTCCGAATGCCTGGCTGCCAGAGATGAGTGGGGTCTGCTCTGATGCCTGTAGGGTCCTTTGTACCCTGGGGAGTGGCGGTGAGGCCAATTAGAACCTTTGGGCTTTTCTTCCCAACTTGGCCAGGGTGAATGGACACACCTGCCATCGTGTATTCTCAGGAATAGGGAGCTGGACACACTTGAGAGTTGAGTACTTGCCGAGCGGACACCTCAGTACACTTGCCACCCACACACCTCCTGGCCCACCCCTCTACCCATCTATGTCAAAATTCAAGACAGAGGAATTCATGAGATCCTTCTTTCTGATCTCCCTCACCTGCTTAACTGCTTCTTTGTTTCCAAGGCACTTATCCCGTTCTAACAGATCACATAATCCATGGGATAATTTGCATGTTGTTCTTCTCTGTCTCCCGCTGCTAGAATGCACGCTTCATGAACCTAGGAGTCTTTGCTTTGTTCACTAATGGATCCCAAGAACCCAGAACATGCCTGGCACACAGTAAAGAAATAAACGTGTGTTAAAGGCCCACTCCAGAATGCTGTGAGAGTTCTGGAATGTTCTATGGGTCTGCAATGATCTTAAGGATTCCAGAGCAAAGGATCAGCCCATCAGGGGAACTGCCTTGACTCCTTCCTGCATCACTTTGAGGTGAACAGCCCCACGGACACATGCCACAGCCACCCCTGGCTTACATAGGAGGGTAAGAGGTGGCATTCTTCTGTAAGCTCCACGGCCTGCAGGTCATGTGGAGTAAACCTCAGGGGTCCAAGAGGGGCTTGGCAAAGCGTATTCTGCAGCACGCCACAGGCTGTGCAAATCCTTCTAAGCTGACGAACTTCCCCAGCACTTTGCCATGCACGGTGTCCACCACAGGTGGCGAGGACGGGTGCCCTGCTGGACATGGAGAAGAAATCAAGACGCATCAGAGGCAAAAGGTTGGACCCGGATTCCAGGTGGGGTTTGCCACTTTCCAAGTGAGCGACCTTTAAAAAGTCACCTAAACCGTCTAGGCCTCAGTTTCTGTTGATATACCTGCATGAGACCCACTGTCCCGAACCAACCCGCCTGTCGTGTCAATTGGAGGCATAAAAACATCCAGCCAAAAATAAATGCAAGAAGGAGAGCTACTAGGAAACAACAAGACATTTAGCTTCCCCCTTACAAGCCTCTGGAAACATTTATCCATTACAATCCTGGCACTGAGCCGCATGCTGGATGAGAGGATGAACAAGAGGTGCCCAGAATTCTCAGACGCATTGACCCTTGTAGGGAAGGGTCACATATAGACCTGGGCCTACAGCTGGGAAGGAAGTGGCCATGTCCTGGGAGAGGTACCCATAAGGCAGTCTAGGAATTAGAAGAGGGCTCAAGGCCTTCTGATTGCGGGCATCATAGAGGAGCTGGGACTTGTGGTAGGTGAGGATTGAATAAGGGGAGATGAGACGCAGAAAGTGGTACCCAGCAGAGAGAAGGGAATGTGCTGAGGCGCAGAGCCTGCCTGGGGAAGGAGGCATGGCCCACATGCACCAGGTGGAGTCTGGGGAAAGTGGAAAATATTCCTGTTATGACAGAGCACAAGTCAGGGAGGGCCTAGAATGCCAAGCTAAGCGCTTGAGTTTTCTTTAGTGGACAAATAAGCAGCAGGAACCGTTCCAGATAAAGGATGTGATCAGGTCGCAGATGATTCTTCTGGTGGCCCTGGGCAGGTCTGCTCCGTTCTTGCAGCACAGACAACGCTTCCTCGCTGAGCTGAAATTCATTTCCACAGCCTCTGCATCAGTCCTGGTTCTACCTGTCATGGGACTATACTGGCCTGATCTGACCTGCAGCCAGGGTTTTCAGACACTTGATCTTGCTGCCCACCCCTCGTAGTCCCATCTGGCTCCAGTGACCTCAGTTGATCTAAGCTTCCCTCCTGGGAAATCATTTCCAGCCTCTTGTCCTCCCAGCTGCTCTGCTTTGGATACAGACAAGACGTCAACACCTCCCTCAGTAATTAGAACAGAACAGAACAATTTGGATTTGGTCTTAAAGGGGAAGATCCAATCACAATGGAAACCCCTTATGCAAAGCCCAGTTACACAACAGCATCCATGTGTCATCTTATCAATAGTCAACCCTGTAATGTCAATATTTAGTCATTTTTTTTGTTGTGTTGCTAATTACAACTAATACTGAGATGAACATCGTTGGAAGTATGTGTATTGACACAGCAATGGGTGGTGGCATTACAGGTGGCTTGTTTTCTTGGTGATTTCCATGTTTTCTGCACTGTATGGGATTTCTGATCTTCACCTGAAATCCTCCCAACCCATCCTAATTATTTTAAAATCTTAAATAAAAAAAGAAAAAATATGAAGAAATATGATGATGTCTAAAAGGTATTTCGACTTGGAGATCAGGCACAGTGGCTCACCTGTAATCTCAGCACTTTGGAGGCCTAGGCAGGCAGATCACTTGAGGTCAGGAGTTCAAGACCAGCCTGGCCAACATAGTGAAAGCCCCTCTACTGAAAAATACAAAAATTAGCTGGGCATGGTAGTGTGTGCCTGTAATCCTGGCTCCTGGGGAGGCTGAGGCAGGAGAATCACTTGAACCCGGGAGTCAGGGGTTGCAGTGAGCTGAGATTGCACAACTGCAATTCCAGTCTGGGTGAAAGAGCAAGAAGGAAGGAAGGAAGGAAGGAAGGAAGGAAGGAAGGAAGGAAGGAAGGAAAGAATGGAGGGAGGGAGAAGGAAGGAAATCAAGCGGGAGGAAGGGAGGAAGAGAAAGAAAAGAAAAGAAAAAGACTTGGTCCCTGAACAGAGGTGGGGGAAATGGAAGAGAAAGAAGACCAAAGAACTGGCTTGTGATGCTGGATCACTGTTCACATAGGCTCAGTGGAGATGTCAGTGGGATATCCTAGCAAGATGACACCACTGGACAAGCACACTTCAAGGGTGGAAGGAAGCCTTGTGGGGGAGCAGGGCAGAATCTTCTTCTAGACCATGAGGGGTACATACCATGGATGTGTATGGCTTCATCAATGTGAGAGGGAAGGGAAAAAAACAAAGATCAAACACAGGAACCACTATAGCCAAGACAGAAGATCTATCAGTGTAGGGAGGAGAGAATGTTCCGGTGTCCTGGAAGCCCAGGGAGGAAGAGGGTGAGGAACCAGCTAAGAGTGCTGAGGGCTTCAGGGAGGTGGAGGAAGGCCAAGGCAAAGAAGAAATCACTGGGCTGGTCTTTCTCAGCTCAGGGATTCACTTCAATAGGATGAGGTGGATGACAGCCAGAATGCCAAGGGTGAAAAAGTGGGTGAATGGGGGGAAGCAGAAACAAGTATAAGAACAAGAGCAGTTGCCACTGATGTTATATGGAACATGAACATGGTGGGCACCTACTATGGGCCAGGCATGCATTCCAGTTCGTTTAAATTAATCTTCAAAAAGGCCTTGCTGGGTAGGCATCAACATGTCCATTATACAGAGGAGGAAACTGAGGAAGTGAAGGCAGCCTGTATGGTCTTCCTAAGGAAGGAAATGGATGGCATCGCCAGGAGTAACCAGAGGTAAAGGAACATTCAGTTTCAAATAGGGTTCCTCTCTTCCTCTGCCCTTCCCCACCGTTCCAGAGCTCTCACACTGTCAGGCTGCCAGCAGGAAGACAGGATACAGACGGGGCCTGGGCTGTCAGGATTCAGGACCCAGAGACAGACCCAGGCAGGATTTTCGGGTTGACCTTGGGCAAGTACATTTCCCTGTGTGAGTCTCAGATTCTCCGTCTATAAAATGGCACGGGGGCATTTCGAGGCCCCTCGCTGCACCCCTGTATGTACCATGTCTTTTGCTTTCTGTATTCTGATGCTCTGGCATCTGAGGCCTTGTTGACCTTGGAGAAACTGTCCCTCCCAGAGTCCAGCCAACCCGGAGCCCACATCCCAACCGCCTCTTTGATCAGGTGGCCACGCCCTGGCCACTACCCACCTGCCCTAATCATGCCAGGGCTAGGTACAGACAACTAGGAACAGCCCCTGTGCCCCAGAGCCCCTTGAATTATCCCAACTCTCCAATTTTCAGCCTGCCTGTCATGCTTTTCCTCTTCTATCCTTGGAAGCCACAGTAAAAGCCCCCTGGCCTGAGATCCGCCCTGTCCCCTCCCCATGCTCTGCTGCTTCCCCTTGTGCCCCGCCCACTGGTGTCCTCCTCCTTTTGAGAACATGAGTAAGCAACTGTCTTTTTAATGGCAAGAGGTCCTGATATAGTGGCGTGATCACAGCTCAAATTTTCCATTCATACACTACATTTTTAAACAAGGCCTTTATATTTATCCACCCCTTTTTCGTGCTTTCTACATACCGGGCGCTGCCAAGAGTGCTTTAAGAACGACGACTCATTTCCTCCTCACTACAACCCAGTGAGGTAGGTAGCATTGCCACTTCTATTTCAGAGAGGGGGTAACCAAAGCACGGAAAGGCTCAGTCCCTTGTCTAAGGACACACAGCTATGAAGCGCCCAGTGGGAACTCAAACCCACGCACTCTGGTACAGAGACGATGCTCTGAATATTCTGCTGAGCCGCTCTCCGTGATCCAGCCAAAACAGGGCTAATTAAGGGACAGTAAACTGAGCTGCCTAAATTTCTCCTGTGTGAGGCCTGAGGTCGGCCAGCTGCCGGCCTGCACGGGGGCGAGCAATGCAGGGTGGTCTCAGGATGTTCACCCTCCCTGCATCTCGCATCTCCGGGCGGACTGGTCTGGTCCGGCTCAGCAGCTCCAAGTCCAAGTCCAAGTAGTGAGGGCGCGCAGTCGCGGAGCCGGACCTGTTGTGTGTTTGCCTTTCTATGCATCTGCGTCCACCTCGGCCCAGAACAAGGATTTCAAAAAGTGCCCCGCATATTTTTGATTTGAGAAGGACTCACCGCAAGCCGTGAAAGCAACGAGAGTGGCCAGGACAGGAGCACGGAGCCACATAGTGGAAGGGCGACAGTACCCGGGCCTGTGAGGTCTCCCTGCAACTCAGAGGGACTGCCCTGTTCAGCCCTGGAGCCCATCCAGGCCCTGAGTTACCACCCTGAGCTGCCAATTGCCTAATCCTCTAATTGGGAGATAGCAGAAAAGCCCTCCCTTTCCCCAGATTTCCCTGGGCTTGTATTGGGACCTCAAGCCACGCCCACCCACAGTTTACTCTCTCTCATCAAACCACTCTGGACTATACTCTCAGATTACAGAGAGCTGTAAACTCGCCCAACTGCTTGTTAGATAAGGGTTTCTCCCTTGCAGGACTCTAACCTCAGTGCACTGTGAGGGCCCCCAAAGGCCCGCACCAGGAGGCAGATACTTTTAGGCAAAGGGGAGCTTTAATCTGAGGTCCTCAGAAAAAATTTGGAAAATGTTAGAGCCACTCACACCTCACAGCTCAGCTGTGTAAGTTAGGACATATCTCAGCTCCCAGAGCTTGTGTTTCATAGCGTTCCAGGCTCTCAAGCTTGGAAACGATTTTAAATTTCATCTAGTCCCCTTTCTGAGGCCTGAATTAGCTTCACAGTGTCCTGCCAACTGGCCCAGCCTCCTGTCACACACCATCAGTGTCAGAGAACTCACTACTTTTCAAAGCAGGAATTTTTGGACATAATGTAAAAAATGAACTTCATCTGCTCATAGTCCCTGGCTCTAATCATCCACCCATCCATGTACCCACCCATTCTGTGAACATTAACCAAAATACCTGGCACCTGGCCATCTATAATGGATACAAAGGCCAATTCAAGACATGGTTCAGCATCTTTTTTTTTTTTTTTGGTTTTAACCATATACCTTTGCTTTTTAAAAAATTTTTGTATTATACTGTAGCAGGACGAGCCGCAGACGAAACTCCTCAGACACCAGATTAAAGAAGGAAGAGGTTTTTTATTCGGCCGGGAGCGTTGGCAGACTCGCGTCTTAAGAGCCGAGCTCCCCGAGAAAGAAATACTTGGCCTTTTTAAAGGCTTACAACTTTTAGGGGTCCATGTGAAAGGGTCGTGATAAATCGAGCAAGCGTGGGAAACATGACTGGGGGCTACATGCATCAGCTAACAGAATAGAAAGTTTTACAATGCTTTTTTCATACAGTGTCTAGAATTTACAGATAACACAAGTAGTTTAGGCCAGGGGTTGATGTTGTTATTATTACTTTGTTTAACTCCTAGGACTCGGTGGTGGTGCCAAGGTTGTCTGGCTATTTATCTTACTTTTGTCTCTCTCTGTCTTGTGAACTAGGCAAGGAAGGGGGAGGATGGCAGCAGGAGTAGTAGTGGTCTCCTTCCTTATCCCCCCCTTTGAGAATTTTCACTAATTAGTGGGAGTTCTCACTTTTATTTTTACTTTCTGAGTCTCTTTGCAAGACAGAACGATAGTGTTTTATGTCATATACTTGTGCTGAAGTTTTCTGATGAACCATGGTAGCTACAAAACCTTTTATCATTTGAAGGAACAAGTGTAATACACAGGGGAGCAGCAAGCAACTTTCTATTACTAGTAATATACTTATAATGAGGGTTTTAAATTTTTATAGCTGGAAACTGTTTTCTAAATGAAGACCTAGGATCAAACCTGTGTTAAACTTGTACAGGCACATGTATCAACTTTGTCATGTCCTAAGCAGGTTAGTTTTGTCACTGGGTCTGAAAAGCTTTTTCTTAGTGAGTAACACAGTTTTTTTAAATAACAGAAGTTTTTAGGAGCCAGATGCTTGAACTCAGGGCATCTGTTTGGGGAAAGAGTTAAGTTATCTTGAGGCATTAACTCTTTTGCTTCTCAAGGCCATTGGTCTCTTATGTTAGCCTTTTAGTAAACATAACATGAAGAAACATCTAGGCTGCCAGCAATGTTTTCAGCCAACTGAGCAAATAGGCTTTTTCTGTTTTTACTAAAGGAAGAAGTTCTAGTAACTCCTGGTTTGTATGTTTAAAGAATGACTGTAAGACCTGGAATTGTTGCTGGGCTGGACAGGTCTGGGTTTCCTAAGTAGTAAATGTACAGTGGGGACACCTTATATAGGTGTTTCTTCTAGCGTGGTTATGGGGGGTAGTAACAACAAAACAATGTACAGCATATTCATATCCAGCAAGGGCAAAGGAGGTCCTTACTTGGGGAAAAGGTTGAAGACAGCGACAGAATATTAGGAAAACAGCATTACAGGAAAACTATTAGTCTTAAGATTTTTAACTATATTTACTTGCTTGACGAGTCCTCAACCTTTGGTCGTGCATAGACTAGTCAGCTGCTGGTGTGTGACTAGAACAGGGCTTGTTGTCTCCTCAAGCTTCAGTCATGCGTAGACTGGTCAGCCTCCGGAGTGACCAGAGCAGGGCTGTTGTCCTCAGCAGCAGCTTGGTCTCGTCTCAGGATCAGCCAGGTTGGATGATCTGCGTCCTGCTGGCTGGTCCATTTGTCCTGAGCTGCCGGTGTTAGCTGACTGTGGTAGATCTAAGACACAACACCTGCAACTTTAACAGCAGTGGGAGTGGACAAGGTTACAGTATAGGGCCCATCCTATATGGGTCCTAGAAAAATTAGATTTTACAGAGTCACTAGATTTAAAGGGGTGTCAGGCTTATAGGCATTTTCATTTATTTAATTGTGAACACTTTGTATGGCTTTTTTTAAAGCCTGCGTTTGCTTTCTTAAGGTTAATTTCTTTAGTTTCTGGAGGTCACCTTTAATTTGACCTATAATTTGGGGGTGGTCAACCGAAAAAGATCTTATAGGGCAAATACCTAGTTTGTTTGGTGGGGGTGCACCTGACTCGGAGGAGGACCATAGGCAAAAACCTAATTTTATCTTAAATGAGCAAACAAGCACTAGCATGTACAATAGTCTCCAGCATGGGGCAGTTCGGTAAAGTCTGTAAGCAAGTTTTCACAAGGTATGGCTCTTTTTACTGTTTAAGTTGCTTAGAGGGGGTTTTCTCCCCACCACCCCCACTTTGTAACTCTATTTGGTGGCTTAGCCTTCGGTGAGAAATTGGAATCCAGATACGGCAGAATCTTGCTGCTTTTAACTTCTAATGTGACCATGGGCTCCTGGGAGCCTAATGAGAAGGTGCCGGGTCTGCCCTAGTCTTCACATTCTTCAGCTCCTGTCAGTCTGATCAGATCAGTATTTGGTTCCTTCAAGGTGCGGCAGCCCTTGGCCATTTCCTTTATTGCCTTTTTGAACATTTATCTTTCTAGTGTCCTTTCTTTTTGCATCTCGCACATTAATCTCTCTCTAGCCTTGTCCGGCTCTTGAATCCTTGCCTAACTTGACTTCTTTCACATTTACTAATTTCTCTTTTTTTACACTTACTCTTAGTCTTTCTTTTTCTTTTTGCTCTTTCCCAGTTTACTGATGCCCAAGGCTGGTCCCGGAGGTCAGGTCTGCTAGAGTAAACTGAGTCCAACACTTTTACACAGTCATGCTTGACAGGGCTCTCTGATACTGGGAGCAAGGTGGTGGGTTCAGGGTGTTACAAACTTCAATGGTTATACGGGGATTTTCACAGAGCACACTTTGGTACTTGGTGAGTCTAGCATTCATTAACCAATGATGTCCTTTAGTATTCATTAAAGTCACCACAGCATGGGGGGGCCTTTATGTTCAAGTTTTGCCTAAGAGTCAGCTTATCTGCTTCTTGTACTAGCAGGGCAGTTGCTGCCAAGGCCCTCAAACATGGAGGCCATCCTTTAGAAACCCAGTCTAGTTGTTTAGAGAGGTAGGCCACAACCTCGGCCAGGGCCCCAAGGTTTGGGTTAAAACTACAACTGCCATCTTTTCTCTCTCTGACATATACAATGTAAAAAGTCAGATCGGGTGGCCCCAAGGCTGGGGCTGACAGAAGTTTTTTTCTTTAACTTACAAAAGGCTTGCTGTTGTTGGGATCCCCATTCAAAAGGTTCCCAGTCCCCCACTTTGTGACCTCATACAAAGGCTTGGCTAATATTGCAAAGTTTGGGATCCACAGTCTGCAAAACCCCACAGCTCCTAAGAATTCTCTCACTTGCCTTCCGCTCTTAGGCTCCAGTAGATTGCAAATGACCTGCTTTCTTTCTGATCCCAGGCTGTGCTCCCCCTGTCGGATAGTAAATCCCAGGTAACGTACCTGTTGTCGGCAGATCTGAGCTTTTTTTCTTGGACACTTTATACCCACAGTCCTTCAGGTGCCTAAGTAGGGCATCCGTTCCCTTAACGCACTCGACTGCCGTGGGGTGTCCCAGCAGAAGGTCATCGACGTACTGGAGCAACACGCAGCCTAGGTCTCTGGTGGGAAACTTCTGGAGGTCTAGAGCCAATGCCTCCTCAAAGATGGTGGGGGAGTTCTTGAACCCTTGGGGAAGCCAGGTCCAAGTGTACTGAGTAGTGACACCTGACTCTGGATCTTCCCACTGAAAAGCAAACAGCTTCTGGCTCTCGGGGGCTAATCTGATGCTAAAGAAAGCATCTTTCAGGTCCAAGCAGGTGAACCAGGTGTCCTCAGCTGGCAACAACCCCAACAATGTGTACGGGTTAGGTACTGTTGGATGTAAAGTCACTGTAGCTTGATTAACCAAGTGCAAATCCTGTACTGGCGTGTAGTCCTTGGTCCCTGGCTTGGGAACCGGCAAGAGGGGAGTATTCCATGGAGACTGACAATAAACTCTAATTCCAAAGGTTCTTAGGTGCTTGAGATGGACCTGGATACCTTCAAGAGCTTCTCTGAGGACTGAGTACTGTTTTTGCCTAACCGGCTGTGCCCAGGCTTAACTTCTATAAGTACAGGGGCTTGGTTGACAGCCAACCCTGGAGGGTTGTCTTCCGCCCACACTTTTGGCCACCGCTTAGCCAGAGCTGGTCTTATCTCTTGGCTCAGCTCAGTTAAGAAAAGTCTCCATTCTTCCTCTCGGGATACCTTAAGGGTCATAATGACTCCAGTTCCAGGTCAGTTTAGCAGCAAAGAGCCATGCTCTGTAAAAGAGATAGTGGCTCTCAGCTTGCTAAGCAAGTCCCTTCCCAACAAAGGCAAGGAACAGTCAGGCATGTACAAAAACTGGTGAATCACTTTATGTCCTCCTACAGTACAAGTCTGAGGCAAGCAGAAAGCTTGCTTTGCTGAAACCTCTGTGGCTCCAATTATGTCAATAGTCTTTTTGGATAAGGGGGCAACTGGGGTGGTTACTACAGAATGTTCAGCACTGGTATCTACAAGAAAATCAATGTCTTTCCTTGTTTTCCTTTTAGCTGAGGGCATTTGTTCTTCCAGTGTCCCATTTCTTTACAATAAACACACTGGTTACTCTCAGGGGCATTTGTACCCCAGTTTTGGGTAGTAAACCAGCTGCCAAGAGAGGGGTTTCTCCCGAGGCTTCACCTCCTCTCTTGTCTACTCTGGGTGGCCTAGGGCTATGTTTGTCTTGCGGAGGCACAAGCACTGTGGGCTCAAGAGTGGGGAGCCTCTCTCCCTGGTAAGGGGAGGGCACCACTGGGATCACTGGTGCCATCTCCTGCAATGGATCTTCTGATGTTGGGTCGAACAGAACTTCAGGAGTTGATTTCCCTCGGCGAGTGGAGCGGGATCCTTCCTTAGCTGTCTGTCCCTTTGCTACTAGCACTGCTGCTGCCTGCCCTCTTAGCCAATGTTGGGGGGGTATAGCACCAGTTGTAACCAAGTGTCTATGTATGGGAACTGGTCTGAGTGTCCTGACTTACCAGTTACCTTGTGCCATACCTTAGAAACAAGGAACCTGTCCAGGCTTCCTTCTGATGGCCAACCCACTTCTAATGTTGGCCAATCTATTTCACACAAAGTTCTAAGTTTTCCTGCTGTCATACTAACCTCATAGTCTCCATGAAATCTCTTCTTAAAATTTTTCAACATAGTTCCTAGCGGAGTGGGCTTACTTTGTGTCTGACCCATGTTTCCTCGAGACAAAACACCACACTCACACCACACACACACCACAAAACAAAGAATGGATAAAACGGGCACACACACACCTTTTCAGTTTATACCAAACCAGAATCAAAACCAAAATCAGAGTATCCAGAAATCCAAGCCAGGTCAAAACCAAAACCAAAGTGTCAAACAATTCAAGTCAAGTCAAAAACAAAA
The DNA here is from genome assembly GCF_008728515.1 of Papio anubis. Classification (NCBI taxonomy): domain Eukaryota; kingdom Metazoa; phylum Chordata; class Mammalia; order Primates; family Cercopithecidae; genus Papio; species Papio anubis. Next base: position 33,992,560 of record NC_044993.1, on the reverse strand, counting down.
ACCAAAGTATCAAGCAATCAATTCAAGTCAAAAACAAAAACCAAAGTGCCGGTACAGGCATGCCATGGGTAATCAGGCCACACTTCCACTCAAATGGAGTGGGCAAGTTCCAAAGACTAGTCTTACCAAGTTTCAGATGTCCGGACTTAAAGTGCCAGTTCCTTCCTGGTGTTCAGCCACTGTGTTGATCCTCCATGGGGGCCTGCTGTGCACTGCTCTGACGAGGTGTTCCACCAGGGCAAATGCCTACCCAGGAGCACTCTCAGGATCTGCATCACTCAAGCTGGCCAGATTCCCCCGAAGGGATGCTCTACAGGGCAGGCATAAGCCGCCTAAGGGGCTGCCTTGACCATCCATTAATCACCTCGCTTCCTGGTCAGGGAACCAAGAAATGTAGAAGGACGAGCTGCAGACGAAACTTCTCAGACACCAGATTAAAGAAGGAAGAGGTTTTTTATTTGGCCAGGAGCATTGGCAGACTCGCGTCTTAAGAGCCGAGCTCCCCAAGAAAGAAATACTTGGCCTTTTTAAAGGCTTACAACTTTTAGGGGTCCACGTGAAAGGGTCGTGATAAATCGAGCAAGCGTGGGAAACGTGACTGGGGGCTACATGCATCAGCTAACAGAACAGAAAGTTTTACAATGCTTTTTTCATACAGTGTCTGGAATTTACAGATAACACAAGTAGTTTAGGCCAGGGGTTGATGTTATTATTATTACTTTGTTTAACTCCTAGGACTAGGTGGTGGTGCCAAGGTTGTCTGGCTATTTATCTTATTTGGTTCTCTCTGTCTTGTGAACTAGGCAAGGTGGGGGGAGGAGGGCAGCAGGAGTAGTAGTGGTCTCCTTCCTTAATACTTTAAGTTCTAGGGTACATGTGCACAACGTGCAGGTTTGTTACATATGTATACATGTGCCATGTTGGTGTGCTACACCCATTAACTTGTCATTTACATTAGGTATATCTCCTACTGCTGTCCCTCCCCCCTCGCCCCTCCCCACAACAGGCCCCGGTGTGTGATGTTACCCTTCCTGTGTCCAAGTGGTCTCATTATTCAATTCACACCTATGAGTGAGAACATGCGGTGTTTGGTTTTCTGTTCCTGCGATAGTTTGCTAAGAATGATGGTTTCCAGCTGCATCCATGTCCCTACAAAGGACATGAACTCATCCTGTTTTATGGCTGCATAGAATTCCATGGCGTATATGTGCCACGTTTTCTTAATCCAGTCTGTCACTGATGGACATTTGGGTTGATTCCAAGTCTTTGCTATTGTGCTATTGTGAATAGTACAGCAATAAACATACGTGTGCATGTGTCTTTATAGCAGCATGATTTATAATCCTTTTCATATATCCCCAGTAATGGGACGGCTGGCTCAAATGGTATTTCTAGTTCTAGATCCTTGAGGAATCGCCACACTGTTTTCCACAATGGTTGAACTAGTTTACAGTCCCACCAACAGTGTGAAAGTGTTCCTATTTCTCCACATCCTCTCCAGCACCTGTTGCTTCCTGATTTTTAATGATTGTCATTCTAACTGGGGTGAGATGGTATCTCGTTGTGGTTTTGATTTGCATTTCCCTGATGGTGAGTGATGATGACCATTTTTTCATGAGTCTGTTGGCTGTATGAATGTCTTCTTTTGAGAAGTGTCTGTTCATATACTTTGCCCACTTTTTGATGGGGCTAGGTTTTTTGTTGTTTTTTTTGTAAAATTTGTTTGTGCCCTTTTGTAGGTTCTGATATTACCCTTTGTCCGATTAGTAGATTGCAAAATTTGTCTCCCATTCTGTAGGTCTGTTCTCACTTGATGGTAGTTTCTTTTGCCAGCAGAAGCTCTTTTAGCGCATCTGAGATCCCATTTGTCAATATTGGCTTTGTTAAGCATTGCTTCGGTGTTTTTAGACATGAAGTCCTTGCCCATGCCTATATCCTGAATGCTATTGCCTAGGTTTCTAGGGTTTTTATGGTTTTAGGACTAACATTTACGTCGCTAATCCATCTTGAATTAATTTTTGTATAAGGTGTAAGGAAAGGATCCAGTTTCAGCTCTCTACTTATGGCTAGCCAATTTTCCCAGCACCATTTATTAAATAGGGAATCCTTTCCCCATTTCTTGTTTCTCTCAGGTTTGTCAAAGATCAGATGGCTGTAGATGTGTGGTATTATTTCTGAGGGCTCTGTTCTATTCCATTGGTCTATATCTCTGTTTTGGTACCAGTACCATGCTGTTTTGGCTACTGTAGCCTTGTAGTATAGTTTGAAGTCAGGTAGTGTGATGCCTCCAGCTTTGTTCTTTTGGCTTGGGATTGTCTTGGAAATGCGGGATCTTTTTTGGTTCCATATGAAATTTAAAGCAGTTTTTTCCAATTCTGTGAAGAAAGTCATTGGTAGCTTAATGGGGGTGGCATTGAATCTATAAATTACCTTGGGCAGTATGGCCATTTTCACGATATAGATTCTTCCTATCCATGAGCATGGAATGTTCTTCCATTTGTTTGTGTCCTCTTTTATTTCACTGAGCAGTGGTTTGTAGTTCTCCTTGAAGAGGTCCTTTACATCCCTTGTAAGGTGCATTCCTCTGTATTTCATTGTCTTTGAAGCTATTATGAATGGGAGTTCATTCATGATTTGGCTCCAGTTTTTGTCCATTCATTATGATATTGGCTGTGGGTTTGTCATAAATAGCTCTTATTATTTTGAGATACGTTCCATCAATACTGAATTTATTGAGAGGTTTAGCATGAAGGGCTGTTGAATTTTGACAAAGGCCTTTTCTGCATCTATTGAGATAATCATGTGGTTTTTGTCTTTGGATCTGTTTATATGCTGGATTATGTTTATTGATTTGCATATGTTGAACCAGCCTTGCATCCCAGGGATGAAACCCACTTGATCATGGTGGATAAGCTTTTTGATGTGCTACTGGATTCGATTTGCCAGTATTTTATTGAGGATTTTTGCATCGATGTTCATCAGGGATATTGGTCTAAAAGTCTCTTTTTTTGTTGTGTCTCTGCCAGGCTTTGGTATCAGGATGATGTTGGCCTTATAAAATGAGTTAGGGAGGATTCCTTCTTTTTCTATTGATTGGAATAGTTTCAGAAGGAATGATACCAGCTCCTCTTTGTACCTCTGGTAGAATTCAGTTGTGAATCCATCTGGTCCTGGACTTTCTTTGATTGGTAGGCTATTAATTATTGCCTCAATTTCAGATCCTGCTATTGGTCTATTCAGGGATTCAAGTTCTTCCTGGTTTAGTCTAGGGAGAGTGTATGTGTCCAGGAATTTATCTATTTCTTCTAAGTTTTCTAGTTTATTTGCGTAGAGGTGTTTATAGTATTCTCTGATGGTAGTTTGTATTTCTGTGGGGTCAGTGGTGATATCCCCATTTATCATTTTTTATTGCATCTCTTTGATTCTTCTCTCTTTTCTTCTTTATTAGTCTTGCTAGCAGTCTATCAATTTTGTTGATCTTTTCAAAAAAACCAGCTCCTGGATTCATTTATTTTTTGGAGGTTTTTGTGTCTCTAACTCCTTCAGTTCTGCTCTGATCTTAGTTATTTTGCCTTCTGCTAGCTTTTGATGGTGTTTGTTCTTGCTTCTCTATTCTTTAACTGTGATGTTAGTGTCAATTTTAGATCTTTCCTACTTTCCTCTTGTGGGCATTTAGTGCTATAAATTTCACACACTGTTTCTTGTCGTGTCCCAGAGATTCTGGTATGTTGTATCTTTTTGTTCTTATTGATTCAAAGAACATTTTATCTCTGCCTTCATTTCATATAAAAATCTAGTGTAGTCATTCAGGAGCATAGGCTGTTCAGTTTCCATGGCTGAGTGGTTTTGATTGAGTTTCTTAGTCCTGAGTTCTAGTTTGATTGCACTGTGGTCTGAGAGACAGTTTGTTATAATTTCTGTTCTTGTACATTTGCTGAGGAGTGCTTTACTTCCAACTATGTGGTTAATTTTTGAATAAATATGATGTGGTGCTGAGAAGAATGTATAGTCTGTTGATTTGGGGTGGAGAGTTCTGTAGATGTCTATTAGTTCTGCTTGGTGCAGAGTTGAGTTCAATTCCTGGATATCCTTCTTAACTTTCAGTCTTGTTGATCTGTCTAATGTTGACAGTGGGGTGTTAGAGTTTCCTATTATTATTGTATGGGAGTCTAAGTGTCTTTGTAAGTCTCTAAGGACTTGCTTTATGAATCTGGGTGCTCCTGTATTGGGTGCATATACATTTAGGATAGTTAGCTCTTCCTGATGAATTGATCCCTTTAACATTATGTAATGGCCTTCTTTGTCTCTTTTGATCTTTGATGGTTTAAAGTCTGTTTTATCAGAGACTAGGATTGCAACCCCTGCTTTTTTTTGTTTTCCATTTACTTGGTAGATCTTCCTCCATCCCTTTATTTTGAGCCTATGTGTGTCTCTGCATGTGAGATGGGTCTCCTGAATACAGCAAACTGATGGGTCTTGACTCTTTATCCAATTTGCCAGTCTGTGTCTTTTAATTGGACCATTTAGTCCATTTACATTTAAGGTTAATATTTTTATGTGTGAATTTGATCCTGTCATTATGATATTAACTGGTTATTTTGCTCGTTAGTTGATGCAGTTTCTTCCTATCATCGATGGTCTTTACGTTTTGGCATGTTTTTGCAATGGCTGGTACTGGTTGTTCCTTTCCATGTTTAGTGCTTCCTGCAGGATCTGTTGTAGGACAGGCCTGGTGGTGACAACATCTCTAAGCATTTGCTTGTCTCTAAAGGATTTTATTTCTCCTTCACTTATGAAACTTAGTTTGGCTGGATATGAAATTCTGGGTTGAAATTCTCTCCTTTAAGAATGTTGAATATTGGCCCCCACTCTCTTCTGGGTTGCAGAGTTTCTGCAGAGAGATCTGCTGTTAGTCTGATGGGCTTCCCTTTGTGGGTAACCCAACCTTTCTCTCTGGCTGCGCTTAACATTTTTTCCTTCATTTCAACTTTGGTGAATCTGACAATTATGTGTCTTGGAGTTGCTCTTCTCGAGGAGTATCTTTGTGGTGTTCTCTGTATTTCCTGAATTTGAATGTTGGCCTGCCTTACTAGGTTGGGGAAGTTCTCCTGGATGATATCCTGCAGAGTGTTTTCCAACTTGGTTCCATTCTCCCCGTCACTTTCAGGCACACCAATCAGACATAGATTTGGCCTTTTCACATAATCCCATATTTCTTGGAGAAAAAGGAGTAAAAAGAAATGAACAAGGCGTCCATGACCAAGTGGTTCTTAATCAGGAGTGTTCATTAAAATGCCGGAAAACTGAAAAAGACTTCTATGTCCCATCCAAGGAGATTTTGCTTCCAATTGACTGGCTAGTGGCCTGGCCATTGGTATTTTTGAAAAGCCCTCCAAGCCATTCTTTTACTTACACCCCAGATAGAAAATTCTAAATTAAAGGGGGAAAAAAAGACACCAAGTGGCACTTAAATAAATGTCAACTTTAATTCCACAATGCATCTGATTGCATGTGGACAGAAAGAGAAGGAAAGAGGCCCTATATCTGGATAACTTAGTAATGTGCTCCCCCTAGCAAGATATCTATCAAAATTAGAACCATATTTGAAGATGCTGGCACTGCAAGCAATATATAAATGATGCATGTAATGTCATCTAATATGATTGTATTTTAAAAAAAGAGTTGAGTGGTGTTTTCTAGCTGTTAGTTTTTCCAAATATCAATATAGAAATTAGTTTTCTGCAGCTGCAGAGGCAATTCTGTTTCCAGCTTGCTTTCTTGTGACCTAGAGGCATTAAGTGGCCCAGAGCATCTCTGATCCACCCCTCCCACAACCACCTAATCCAGAGACAACCGAATACCTTGGACCATCTGGTGAGAGAGGTAGCCGCAAGGCAGTGAGTCCTGCTCTGAAGTGACAAGAGCCTTAAGGTCTAGTTTTGACTTACTGCTAACTTGCTGACACTGCATACTTGCTGAGTGTTCTTGGGTGAATCCTTTCACTTCTCTGAGGTTCACTATGAAATGAGAGGTCAAGAGTTCAAACTTTAACACCTTCAGAGGTTGGGTAATATCATTGAGTAAAATGGACCAGGCACAGCACAGAGTGGAATGTCGTTGCAGACTAGAAGTGGAGAGTATACTGCCTCATAAAGGGGCAATACCACTCAGTTGTCACGGGTGCTCTACATCTTTGCTGGAGCCAGGGTTGTACCGAAATTACTGCAGAAAGGCTAACACTTTTACAGAAGGTGTCATTGCATCATAGATGCAGATGTTGCTCATTGCAGTTTCTAGAGATGTCTGTAGAAGGTTTTGAGGAGAGGGGCATGTATTCCATAAAGGGCCTTGTATGGACCTCCGAAGTGCTGTAGTTATCATGTCAGAATACATCCTGTAATAATTTATCTTCCTATGATTTCTTGACCATTGTTGTTTCCTGAAGAAGCTGAAGTATGGCATTTTAATGTGAAATTTCCTAATTTAAATTTGCTTTATTACAAAATTCCGAAACACCTGCCAGCATTGTATTAGGCCAAACAAAGTACTTCAGGGGGTCAGATTCGATGCAGGTTGAGCTCTTTCACCCAAGACATGGGGAAACCCTCTATTCTAGCCATCTTGTAATCTTGGAAGCAATCCCTGAAAAAATAATGACCCTGCTGAATTATATGGATATAATATGGATTATGTGACTATCTGATAAGAGTGCATCCTTTGAATAATGATGTTTAGTTCCCATTCTCTACCCTGTGACTAAAATTTTTGATTTATGCTTTCGCCGTATAATGCTATTTTCCCAGGCTCCTAAGACTTTAATCTAACCCAGGTTTGCCTCTGTTACACTTTCAGCGGCTTTGCAACCATTATTCTCCTGAGTAACACCTATCAAAGTTACAGTATGGATACCCTTCGCGTGAATAGCTTCAATGTCGCGATGCTCCTTCTTGGGTAGCAGCCAGGTTCACTGCTGTATCCCGGTGAAGGGATCATGGTAATTATATATCAGACGCTCAGTGTAGATTTATTTTTTATTTTTGTATTATTAATATCTTATCTTATTTTTCTAGAAGGATTCTTGCTGTGTCACCCAGTCTGGAGTGCAGTGGTGCGGCCTCTGCTCAGTGCAACCTCCACCTCCCACGTTCAAGTGATTTTCCACCTCAGCTTCCCAAGTAGCTGGGACTATAGGCACACACCACCACGCCCGGCTAATTTTTGTCTTATTTAGTAGAGATGGGGTTTCACCACGTTGGCTAAGCTGGTCTTGAACTCCTGACCTTAAGTGATCCACCCACCTCAGCCTCCCAAAGTGCTGGGATTATAGCCGTGAGCCACCACACCCAGCCAGTGTAGATTCATTGAATGATAGATTCATCTCGACCCCATCACAGAAGCTTCATTTCTTCTTGGCACTGCTGATCTGACCCTTGATGCCTAGAATTTGACTTCTAGGTTTTTTATTTTGGATGACGTCAGCTTTCCATGGCTGAGGATACCCCATCACCCACACATCTCTCTGAGCCAGAGAAGAGACCCAGCTCAAACCCATGATGTCCAAGACATCCATACTTGGCTTGTCGCTGAAGCCCCCATGGGTTGGGGTGGTGGATTCGCATTTTGGGTAACATGCACAGACACTTTCTCTGATAGAAAGTGGGTGCTGGGGGCAGGGGGAGCATTATCAGCACAGAATTAAATTCTGCCCCGTTATCCATATTTTACATTCTGATTTTATTTCATATGAGGTATAAAATCATTATTATGACAACTAATAGGTGAGCCCTCCTCCAAATTTATTAAAGAAATCTTGTTACCTTCCAAGACAAATTGCACTTTTTGATGTCGAAAAGAATTCCATAAGGATCATACCTAAGTCCATAAAATACCAGCGAAAGCAGCTTGTTCTGCAAAGATCTCCATAGAAAGCAGCTGAACTTGGAAAGAAGCTAATGATTGCAGGGAAAAATTGAAGGAGGAGAAGGGAAACCAAAATCATAAAATGATAACTACCCAAGGAACACAAGAGAAAAAGAAAGGCTGGAGGAGAGAGAGGAAAATTAACGAGGAAAGAGGACTGCGGAGCGTGTCGGAGGCAGACAGGATCAGGGGGATGGTGCTGGTCCAAAACTCCACCCGCGGTTCTTTGAGTCTCTGTCCGAGGCTCATGTTCAAGTCTGGTTGCAGGTACTGCTCGGTCAGATTATAGGCTGGCCACAGAGGCAGGTCGTCCCCATTGGGATTCCTGGAAAGGAGAGCAGAAACAGGGGTGAGATTTTCCTCCTCACACCCCAGGCCTTGGCATGGGGGAGACCGGGAGATTCACTGACCCAGTTCGAGCAAAGGTAGCCCAGTATTTCATCATCTTCTGTCTCAGCAATTTCTCCTCCTCCGTGGCTCCTTCTGAAGGAGATAATCACAAAATGCTGCTGCTCTGGGTGAGGCTCAGGATGCCTGGGGTGTATTTGATGAATCCCTTTCACACCCCTCCTCCCACTGGAACCTTACAAGCCTACCAAGTCACTGTACCCATTTTACACATGCAGATACTAAAGCTCAGAGAAATGGGGACCTACCCAAGGAATTGTGGCTTCCGAATGGTGGAAGCTGAACACACATCTTCCCTGTCCACTCCGTGTTCCTGAAGCCAGTCCCATGATGCTGCAGGTTCCCTGGGGACACAGACCAGCTTACTCCCTCTCTCTGTCTCTTTCTGTTTTCCCCTCTCTTTCTCTTCCTTCTCTCCATACTCTCTTCCTTCTCTCTCCCCATCTCTGTCTTCCATCTCTCTTCCCTCTTTTTCTTCTCTCTCTACCTCTCTCTCCCCTCTCTCCTTCTTCCCTTTCTCTCTTCCTCCTCTCTCCCTCTCTCTCCCTTCTGTCTTTCTTCCCTCTCTCTCTGTTCCTTCTCTCCCTGTCTTCCCTCTCTCTTGCTTCTCTCTCTTTTTCGACTCTCTTTTCCTTCTCTCTCTTCCTCTGCCTCTGTCCTCCCACACACATTTTTACAATTAATTTTTGTATTTCCTTATTTAAAAAGTAGAAAATCCAAAATGCAGAAAGAGCATCTAATATTCAATGAAAATGTTTCCCTTTCATCTCTTCCCTGTAGACACCCAGTGACCAGCCTCAGAGGCACCTTCCCAAAGACAGGCTCTGCAGGTTCCAGGGTATAAACGGACACCTTTCTACACATCTGGCAGGAGACTGGACACGTATTATACATATTGCTCTTTTTATTAAAAGACTCACTCAGGTGAGTCCCCATAGGACAGTCAGAGTGCAAAGTCCTAGGGTTCTGGGGTAAGGCTATGCCTTCTGCATCAGGGAACTACTTACTGTTTAAAAAGAAGCCCCTAACATGCTACTGTGCCTAGGAGAAACACATACCCTTCCATTCCTCTTGCACTTTCCCACACAACCTACTTCCCACTGTACTTGAAATGTCCTTCTGCTCAGTTGTTCCCCTCCCTAAAGATCAGATCAATGAGCATCTTCTCCATGAGGCCATCTCCAGTCCACCTGAGAAATCCACTGTATAACTTTTAACATCAATATCTCTCAAACCTTAGTCCCAATTCATCAACTCGTCAAATATCCCTCCACCGGGGGGCCTGAGGGATCTCTGCCTGTAGTGTTTCTTTCTGTTTTCCTTCCTTTTTTTTTATTATTATCTTTTTTTTTTTTTTTGGTGAGACAGAGTCTCTCGCTCTGTTTCCAAGGCTAGAGTACAGTGGCGAGATCCTGCAGCCTCAAACTCCCAGGATTGACAATACTCCTGCTTGGCCTCACCAGTAACTGGCACCACAAATGCATACGACCAGGCCTGCCTAATTTTTTTATTTTTTGTTGAGACAAGTTCTCCCTGTGTTGCCCAGGCTATTCTTGAACTTCTGGGCTCAAGCAATCCTCCTGCCTTGGCCTCCCAAAGTGTTGGGATTACAGGTGTGAGCCACTGTACCCAGTTTCAGAGGGCTTTTCCTAAAATAGAAATCAAATCATGTCCTTCTTCCTTTTGTTCTCAGTCTTTAGGATGAAGTCTATCCTGATTACATAGCTTACAACAACTGAAAGCATTCTCTCCTGCTGCAGCCAACCCTCAGCTGATCTCTTCACACCCTCTGCTCCCAGCTGGTACTCTTGGTTCTTCCCACCCATTCCATCACCAGACAAGCTCCATTAATCCTCCAAACCCTTCTCCCCAAGACAACACCCATGCTGCATGTTATGACACAGGCTTGGGGTGGGGGCAACACCCCAAAACCCACATTAATGCATCCACAGAGAAACAGCTGAATAGTGGGATAAATAACATGAATAAATGTGTGGGAATGAAAATGACTGATAGCCACAAATCAGTTGAGGTCCAATTCTGCTGCTGGGTGGGTTACAAAAAGCCTCTGGGTTTTTGGATCTCTTCCAGGTCGGGGATTGTGGATTGGGTTTATGGGCCTATTGATATAGTTGGACCTGTGTCCCCCACCAAATCTCATGTTGAATTGTAATCCCTAATGTTGGAGACGGGTCCTGATGGGAGGTGATTGGATCGTAGGGGTGGTTTCTCATGAATGGTTAGCACCATCCCTTTGGTGCTATTCTCATGATAGAACTCTCATAAGATTTGGTTGTTTAAAAGTGTGTGCCACCTCATCCCTCTCTCCTTCCTCCTGCTCTGGCCATGTAAGACATGCCTTCTTCCCCTTCACCTTCCACCAAGATTGTAAGTTTCCTAAGACCTCCCGAGAAGCTGAGCAAACGCCAGCATCATGCTTCCTGTACAGCCTGCAGCACCATAAGCTAATTAAGCCTCTTTTCTTTATAAATTACCCAGTCTCAGGTATTTCTTAATAGCGAGGTGCAAAGTGGACTAATACCTGTGTGCTTAGTAAAGGTCTATTGAATGACTGGTGGTGAGAGTGTCTGTGCCCTGGCCTCTCCCAGCTGAAATTAACTGACCCAGAGGCTATCTGTTAAGGTGCATGTGTCCTCGGGTGCCTCAAGTTACCAGGATGTTTTGTATCTCAGATGGAGGGCCCAGGGACTTGTTAGACCACTGAGGATCTCAGGTGCCTCCTTCTGTGGAAAGCAGTGCCCTCTGCTAGCCATCTGGTCATCAGAGGTAAACCCATCTCCCTGAGGCACTTTGGAGCCACATTAACTTTCTGGAGGCTGGGTGGGGCCTCGAGCCCCAGGCAGTACATGTGAAGTGGCCACTCAGTCAGTCGTTGTTTCTTCTCACTTTTGATAAAAGCAGCTGGAGCTTCCACCGATGAACACACCTGCAGCCTTGTGGGGCCTGAAGTAGTTACCTAGCCCATTGAGAAAGAGAGCCATTTAACTGGGCTGAGTTGTGGCCCCACTCAGTGCACGTTTATGACCTTAGCCCTGCATTCGAATGCAACTATTTGGAGATAGTACTTTTAAAGGGGTGATTATGTTAAAATGCAGCTGTTAGAGTGGGCCCTAATCCAATCTGGCTGATGTCCTTATGAGAAAAGAAAAGTTTAGACACACAAAGCGATATCAGCACCTTGATCTTGGACTTCCAGTCCCTAGAACTGTGAGAACGTAAATGTCTGTGGTTTAAGCCTCCCAGTCTACAGTATTTTATTATGGCAGCCCTGACTGCCTAAGAGGCCCCAACTTGGCTTGGACATCAAGTTCAAAGAGAAGCCAGAAAATTTCCAAACTGGTGTTTGTTGTTCTCCTTCTCAAGACCTTTGTGGGTGGGGCCTCTGAGAAGCCACAGTGGGAGGTCAGGCAGTGGCAGTGAGGCTGGTGGCTGAAAACACAGGCTCCCTGCACTGCCCTCACCAGCTGAAAACTTGGCAAGGGACTCAACTCTTCCTGCCTCAGGCTCCTCATCTGTAAGACGGAGTTTGCAGCAAGTACCTCTTGCGAGGGTGGTGATGAGAACTCAGTGAGTTGATATTTGTAAAGCTCTTACAATCGGAACATGGTAGGTAGTAAGCACTTCATGTGATTATTTGTTAAATTACCATGTTCTGGCAAAATTACAGCTTTAAAACTTGAGGCGTCAGAAACAATATCCATGTGGCAAATGAATTTTCTTGGTATGTTTTCTGCTGAAAATCTTGGGGTAATGAATCACTATGGTGGATACTTAAATGAATACTAGGGCCGTACCTGTCTCCTGGAATCTCAGGGAACCCTCAGAGTTATTTAAATTACCCACAAGCATATTTTAACTACTAAAAACCTTCTCTGTACATTAAGGAGCTGGAATTTGTTTCTCAGGGATTTCCTGTGGTCTCTAACAACTTGCAGTGGGTTTAACTGCAAATTCACATGGAATTTCAGCACCCACACAGGATTTTCAGCTCTGCAAATTCTGTCACTTGAATAACTCCAATATCTAGCATTTACTGAGCACTGACTGTATGCCAGGTTATTTGATGTACACCTGTGAGGCACGTGCTAAGATGAGCCCTATTTCACAGAAGAAGGAGTGGAGGCTCAGAGAGGGTGGGCCACTCCCCTAATATCACACAGCAGGTAAGCAGAGAACTCGGCATTTAAAGGCAGACCCTAGGCTTGGCACTGGCCCACGCCTATAAACCCAGCACTTTGGGAGGCCAAAACAGGTGGATCACTTGAGGTCTGGAGTTGGAAACCAGCCTGGCCAACATGGTGAAACCCTGTCTCTACTGAAAATACCAAAAAAAAAAAAAAAAAAAAATTAGCTGGGCATGGTGGTGGGTGCCTGTAATCCAGCTACCCAGTAGGCTGAGGCAGGAAAATCACAAACCTAGGAGGTGGAAGTTGCAGTGAGCCGAGATCACACCACTCCACTCCATCTCGGCAACAGAAGACGACTCTGACTCAAAAATTAAATTAAATTAAATTGAATTAAATTAAAATGGCAGAGCCTAAATACATAAAAATTATACACCACTGTCTCTTTACTAGCCGGGAGATGTTGGAAAGACGCTTTAGCTGCTCTGAGCCTCAGTTTCTTTAAAATAGGGAAAATCCGCCTGTTTTCAAGTTGTTGCTTGGATGGCCTGTGCTTGGCACTGGAAGTTACTGGGGAACTGGTTACAGTAGTTACGGTGGTGGTTGTCATCACTAGCACCTGCCTTCTTCTTTCTAACACACACCCAAAAAATCACTGAAAAGCCTTACTTAAGCCATGAACTGTGATTCAGTGGCCTCGTCTGCAACATGAGGACAAAAATCCCTAGTCCTACTTCAAAACATTGTCCTGGAGGTCAAATTAATAATGGTAGAACATGCTTTCACAACTCAATGAACTCAGGACTCTGGTTCTAGACAGCCACCAGCTAGCTTTGTAATCTGATGAACCTCTTTATTTTTTAACCCTATTTTGTCCAGGTTAAAATGCGGAGGTCAATCTATATAAATGAGCTTCAACAGTATTAGGAATTTGAACTCTCCACTCTTCCACAGATGAAAAGTTTATTTCCAATGAATAGAGTCTTGCTAACACATGGAATCAAAAAATCATGGGTCTTTCCCAGCACCTGGGCCTCAGCTCAACAAACTCTCCCTAGAAGAGCCTTTCCTGACCACCTGTTATCCTCTCTAAGGATACCTTCTCTCCCCACTTGTGTCCTTCATAGCATCAATCACTCTCTGAAATCATCTTCTCAACTTCGTGTCTCATCTGTCTCTCCCCACCAGAGTGTAAGCTCCCAGAAAGCTCGTATGCTCAGTTTTTATAAGTCTCTAATAAATGCTCAGTACATACTTGTTGAATAAATAAAATGATTTAACAATTTTGCAACTTATACAACCTTAGCATTCTCGGATGTCAAAATGTCAGAACCAAGGCTGGACATGAACAGTTTAAAGGACTGAAGTTTTTCAAACCTATTTGAATGCCAGCTCTGAAGTGGTAACTGCATTTTTTGGAAACGATCATTTATAACGTTGTCTGAACAAAGACGAAATGGACCCATCTCCTCTTTCCTTTTTATATAGTTGTTTCTTCCACCCTAAGCCTCATCACATGAGGAGGAAGGCAGACACTTGTTGTGACTTGACTGGTCCTCACTTGCCCTCTTTCAGAGAGAGGAAAGGTGATCACTGTGTGCTCGGCTGGTGGGCTTCAGCATTTAAAACACCTGTTGTCATCTGTGGAAATGCCCAGCTGTTGAAGCCAAGAGCTGCATCATGGTTTGAGAGAGTGGCAGCATGGACAGCCAGAATTCTTACCATAGGCAGCGGGAAGCCACACTCAGGGTTATTGACTCCGATGATGGAAGGAATTGCTTTAAATGCTTTCTGAGACAATAGACATAGAGGCTCATTAGGAAAGAAAGCACCATCAACCACTAGAGTGAAAGGCTTTGTTTTCTGCAATAAGGAAGAAAAAAAAATCATCAGCAATTTCTGTTCACAAAATCTGCTGTCCCAAATCTTGACCAAGCAAAGCCAACATAGTCTAGCACTGGTTTAAATGCACTTAAAAAGTAAAAACAAACACTATGGGCCCAGCTCAATATATCAGTCCCTGGCAGCTTTGCCACGTACTTGGGCCAGGGGGCTAAACTTGTCTGTGTCTTATTTTCTCATCTGCTAAATGGGAATAATAATAATATCTACCAAGAAAAACAGTGGCCTGTGATATGATATGGCTGTGTCCCCACCCAAATCTCAAATTACAGCTCCCGTAATTCCCACATGTTGTGGGAGGGACCCGGTGAGAGGTAATTGAATCATGGGGCAGGCCTTTCCCATGCTATTTGCCTGATAGTGAATAAATCTTATGATATCTGATGGTTTTATAAAGCAAGCTCCCATGCACAAGCTTTTTTTTTTTTGCCCACCACCATGTAAGATGTGCCTTTGCTCTTCCTTCAGCCTCTACCATGATTGTGAGGCCTCCCTAGCCACGTGGAAGAGTTTCTTAAACCTCTTTCCTTTATAAATTACCCAGTCTCAGGTATGTCTTTATTAGCAGCTTGAGAAGAGACTAATACAGCCTAGCCCAGAGATTCTCAAAGTGTGGTTCCTAGACCAGCAGCATCAGCATCATCTGGGAACTTGTTATAAATGCACATTCTCAGGCCCACTTCAGGCTCCTCAATAAGAAACTCTGGGGTGGGGGTGTAGCCCAGGAACCTTCTTGTAGCTGGTCCTCCAAGTGATCCTGATGCATATTCAACTTTCAGAACTACTGGCCAAATGCAAAGGGAAAAACTATGGTAGATGGAGTGGTCAGGACTGTAGGGGTTGGTGTGAACATCTTCCTCAAGTGTCTCCCTGAGAGACAGTGTCTTGGACATGCCTGGATATTTTTTGGGTCTCAGAAAGCAACACTCAGCCCTAATCATGGTTTCCTTAGGTTTCTGTTTTGGAATTTGGGTAGAAAGGAGCACATGAAAGAGTTTGACACAACATTAAGTCCAGGACTTATTATCCATCTCACTGAGTCTAGCATGGATCAGAATGGACATTCAGTAAACACCATATAACTAGCAAATGTTGAAATCTGAAAGATAACCGTCTTGTTTGGTCAAAGACTGTCATCAAAGGCTCTCAAGATTGGAAGGGACATAAAGATTACCCGGTCCAATTATCTGTCACTGATTGAAAGTTTGTCAGAGGTCAGCTAGATTTTGCTTGAATACCTGGAGAGGTGGGCATCTCACTACCTTCTAAAGGAGCCCAGTCATTTTCCAGACAATTGAGGTCTTGAAAAGTTTTCAGTTATGCAGAACTAAAATGACTTCCTAATAGAACTTCCAGCTCCTGATTTTGACTTCAGCTTCTGGAAGCATGCGTAACAAGGGTGGTCCCTCTCTCCAGTGAGATGCTTTCAGGGACTTAGAGACAAGCCTTGTACTTTGCTGAATCTTCTCCAGGCTAAGTGGCACCCCTGCCCCAACAATGTTCTTAAATTACCTACAAGGGTTCTATACCCCTACTTGTTTTTTTTTACATCTGTTATCCCCAATCCTCCTCTTTTCAATGTTCCAAATCCAAATAAATAACAGAGGCATAGGATTTGTTCATCTCTCCATTCAAAGGGCAAGTCTCCCTCCAAAACTGCCCCTTCTGTCCTCACCTGGCTGAGGGTCAGCAGCTCCTTGGAGGATTTTGTCCTCAGGCACCTCAGCAGGTCCTCAGAGTCTGACGCATCGTTCCCACAGAAATGTGCAACCACTTGCAGCTATTTTGCAGAGAAGGGTCAGGTTAGAGCATGATATTGGAATCATCTAGGAAAATGGAAGCTGGAAAATGCCCTCCAATCAGACACAGGTTTGTCCTCCATATATGAGTCCATCCTGCCACCCCTGCCTAGCCCCAGGCCCCTATAATGGAAGTTGCACATGGCGAACAGGTTACCACTGCATCACCCTCACTCTCTTGCCTGGCTCTCCTTGTCATCTTTAGTGAACACCACAGCTGGGGATGGGAGTTTGCCAGTCTGTGACCATGGAATGGAATCAACGTTCACGGTCACAAAGAGATCAGTCCTGTGAGCTTGGCTGCATTGGTACTTGGCCCCTCCAGAGTCTAGAAGCCCAATCTTGAGGTGCTAAATGAAGACAGAAACACCAAGAGCGAGGAGCAGCTTTGCAAGCTCCTTCATTGTCAGTAGAGGCAGGGCTCCAGATCAGATTCTTAGCTTGTCAGCCCTGCCCAAGCCCCAGGCCCACACACAGCCTGGAATGTCCTACCTGTCTTTTTCCTGCCTCTATACCAATCCTCCTCATTCTATAAGGCCTATGTCCTTCCCTCCACGATGTCCTTTCAGGGCATTGCACTCCCCAGAAACCCCTTCCTCATCCAATCTCCTATAAGCTCGATGTTCCCCACCTTCCATGCCTGGCCCATTGCTGAACACCTGCTTTCCTTGTCACTGAACCTTCCATATTTGTAGAACTCGCTCCCTGAAAGTGATGGTTCTCAATCTTCTGGGAGTCATGGATACTCTGAGAATCCAATCAAAGTCACAGACCCTCTCCCTGGGAAAACGTGCAAGCATGTGGAGTCTGGCACAATTGTGGGACCACTTCCCAAACCTATCCATGGATTCCAGGATTTAATCCTGTCCAAGGAGAGGTGATAAAAAGATTAGATTGCCCTCAAGTTTAGGATGTGCTTTCTCCACTGATAAATCCCAGAGCTCTAACAGAGCAGGGAAAATAGTGGGCACCCAGTGATGTGTGTCAAATGAATAAATATATGCCCAAACTGAAAATAGTTTTATGGAGAATGTTACCAAAATCAACATTTCTGTTTATTGAGGGTATTTTTTTTACAATTTTATAACTCTATGTTACGACTCTTGGTATATACTGTTACTTTCTGTAAGATGTTTAGGAAAATTTACCACAAAAATGATTAATACTCAAGAGAAAGCTCCACAGCCCAGTGCTTAATTAATATGCATTGAATGAAACAGCTCATTCGTTAACTCATTCATTCAGAACACTTATGGCTGCCTGATATATACCAAGTATTATGCTGGGGGCCTGAAGGACAGAGAGATCCTGGTCTCTAGGGCCTCACGATCTAGTAGATAATTAGGACAAGAGACAGATGAGAAATATCGTGTGATAGATGCCTCTTATAATCCCAAGCCAAACAACACTAATCAGTCACAGCGTTATTTCCCACTGAGCTGGAAAGAGCCTCTGAATCTTTCTTAACATAATGTCCTGGGTATCCATTCCCAGCAGAGTAGTGTAGGCGCAGAAGAGCTGTATAAGATACAGGGCACTGAGTTATATATCACAAGCAAAGAATCACGGGTAAGATGTAAGAACCATAACACACATACACACACACTTGTGCACACCAGTGGTGTGGCATTGTGTAGCTAGTTCCATTTCCTGTGGAACCAGACATTTCATGGAGGAATAAGGTTTACCTTGGGCCAGCATGAGGTTCCTTGGGCATGGTACTAAGGAAAGCCAAACACATGGTGAGAAGGGGCCTGACCACATTCTCTGCTAACTGAGGAGAGGAAGCTGGCAAGGTGTTAACAGTATACATATGTCCTCACTCTTCTCATAATCATAGGCCTTCAGGTAAGGGATGATGGCCGCCCCACTCTCCATGACGGCTTTGTGGAATAAGCCTTCGGCCATGGGAGACAGTATCTGGAGAGAGAACACAGAAGACCCAGGAAAGGTTACTCCCCAGCGACACACATACCATTCACTCCTCTTCAAAGAAAACTTCCCAGGAAGCCTCCTTAAAAGCTCTAAGCTTAGAGGGGAAAAGCCCTGGTTTGGGGGTTAAAGGACTAGCTGTGAAGGTTTGGGCAACTTACTTAACCTCTCTGAGACCCTGGTTCTTTATGGACTTTGATGTCAAATATTCAGACATGTGATTTCTAGCTCCTTCACTTCCTAGCTAGTTAACCTCAGGCAAGTTGCTTAATATTTCTTTTTTTTTTTTTTTTTTGAGATGGAGTCTCACTCTGTGGCCAGGCTAGAGTGCAGTGGTGTGATCTCAGCTCACTGCAACCTCCAACACCCAGGTTCAAGTGATTCTCCTGCCTCAGCCTCCAGAGTACCTGGGACTACAGGGGCGTGCCAACATGCCCAGCTAATTTTTGTATTTTTAGTAGAGATGGGGTTTCACCATGTTGGTCAGAATAATCTCAATCTCCTGACCTCGTGATCTGCCCACCTCAGCCTCCCAAAGTGCTGGGATTACAGGCATGAGTCACTGCACCCCGCCAAGTTGCTTAATATTTCTAAGTATCTGGTCACTCCCCTGTAAAGCTGGAGTAAAAATTGAGCCCGTATCACAAAACTGTTGTGAAAAGCAGAAGAAGGAATAAACATAGAACTCTCCACACAGGGTCTGGTCCAATTTTGCTCATGAAATAATGGCTGTTATCATATATGAAAAATTAGGTTAATATAATCCACCTTAGAAGGTAATTTTGAAGATGTAAAAAGACCACAGATATTGTCAAGTGCTATTCAGCAGAAGCTTTCTTAACTCACCACCATGTCACTGATTGCTGCAATTAACTTGCCAACTGATGCCAAGGAAATGCTGACCACTGAGCCAGTGGGCCATTTTCTAGCACCTCTGTACATTTCTCTTCTCACCAGTTTCTTGGCAAGAATCAGGTTTGTTCGCTTCCAAACCTGTTTTGTCATTTGCACTTGTTATTGTAATTACATAATCAATGAAATATCATGAGAACAAATGAACTGTATGTGTAAAAAGAAAATCAAATTATGTCTGGAAAAAAATTCTTGATAAAAGATGGCTAAAAAATATTGCGTCAGGTCAGGCATAGTGACTCATGCCTATAATCCCAGCAATTTGGGAAGTCAAAACAAGAGGATCACTTGAGCCCAGAAGTTCAAGACCATCCTGGGCAATATAGCCCAATACAGCTAGACCTCATCTCTAAAAAAATTAAAAAAAAAAAAATTAGCTAGGCGAGGTGGCGCATGCCTTTAGTCCTAGCTCCTTGGGAGGCTGAGGTAGGATAACTGCTTGTCACCAGAGTTTGGTCTGCAATGAACTATGATCACCCACTGCTTGCCAGCCTGGGCAACAGAGTGAGACCTTGTCCCAAAAAAATATATTGCTGTCATCGGGCACGGTGGCTCATGCCTGTAATCTCAGCAGTTTGGGAAGACAAGGCAGGTGGATCACCTGAGGTCGGGAGGTCGAGACCAGTCTGACCAACATGGTGAAACCCCGTCTCTACTAAAAATACAAAATTAGCCAGGCATGGTGGCACATGCCTGTAATCCCAGCTACTCAGGAGTCTGAGGCAGGAGAATTGCTTGAACCCGGGAGGCGGAGGTTGTGGTGAGCCTAGATTGCGCCATTGCACTCCAGCCTGGGCAACAAGAGCGAAATTCCATCTCAAAACAAAACAAAACAAAAATCCATATATGTGTGTGTATGTATATATATACTATACGGATATCTATGTATCTATATATATAGATATATAGATATAATATATATATATTGCTGTCAAATCGTGTGTGGACAAGAAAGTAGTAAAATATTTGCAGGAAAAGTATAAAAATCCCAAATGCACTAAAATCAGGCGGCTTTGCATGCATCTTTAAGTTTGCACCCACTGTAAAGAAACTGCAATTTGAGGATAGCGAATTTTGCGGGTGGTTTATGCAAGATAATCCATGTTGGAATTCGAGTCGGCAGACCAACTCTGCAAACATAAGGCCCCATATCAAACTGTTGGTGAGGGAATATACATTTTATGGTTTAAATTAAAATAAAATATTTATATGCATCTTTTGGCATTTAATGCCTTAGCTGAGTTTCCTATTAAACAAGTAATTACCACTCTGGTAATTGAATACTAGGGTTTCTCCTCTACAAATACAAGGGATTTTCCCTCAAATTATTACTCACTCCGTGACCTCAGGTGATTTATTTAAACTTTCCCAATGACACTGTCTTGTCTGTGAAATTAGACTGAGCCCCTAACTCATAATGTGTGTGTGAGGCTTGAAGAAGACAATGTGTATTAAAGTGTTTGCTCAACATGAAGGCACCAATCAAATGTTAATAATTCATCATCATTTTTGGAACCTCCTGCACTGAGATTCATTCAAATCACAAAGCAGAGAACTCACAAGGCTTGAAACACTTATGGCTCCCGCGGACTCGCCAAAGATGGTCACAGAGCTGGGGTCCCCACCGAAGAACTCGATGTTCTTCTGGACCCAGGACAGAGCAGCCACCTGGTCCTTGAAGGCCCAGTTCCCCGGCGCGTGCTGATCCCATGTGCTGAGGACAAGAAGCAGGGTGAGAATTCTCAGTCAGCCATGGTGTGTTTCCCACTGCCCTGGAAGTTCTCAGCAGAGGCTGTGGGCAGGCGTCAGTGGGGAGGGGACTGAGAGTCAGAGGCCTGGAGGAGCTGGAGAAACTGGGCTCAGTTCTCACGCTTTGCTGGGATTTGGATTTCTTTGAGAAT
The DNA here is from genome assembly GCF_008728515.1 of Papio anubis. Classification (NCBI taxonomy): domain Eukaryota; kingdom Metazoa; phylum Chordata; class Mammalia; order Primates; family Cercopithecidae; genus Papio; species Papio anubis. Next base: position 33,971,641 of record NC_044993.1, on the reverse strand, counting down.
TTGATGAAAGCTATGCACCCGAGAAGAAATGCACATACAATATTGTAGGTGCAATTTCAAGTATTCTTGGGCTCCTCAGAATCCATGAATCCCAATCCATGAATCCTATGTTGCCCAGGCTGGTCTGGAATCCAAGAATCCGATCCTGAGAGTTGGTCTGTACTAGAAAGCAAGGGTTTCCTGGGCACAGAATTTTCCATGAAACTAAATTAATGATAGTCATAATAACAATAACAGGGCAGACGCGGTGGCTCACGCCTGTAATCCCATCACTTTGGGAGGCCGAGGCGAGCGGATCACAAGGTCAGGAGATCGAGACCATCCTGGTTAATACGGTGAAACTCCATCTCTACTGAAAAAACAAAAAACAAAAAAAACCAAAAAATATTAGCTGGGAGTGGTGGCAGGCACCTACAGTCCCAGCTATTCAGGAGGCTGAGGCAGGAGAATGGCATGAATCTGAGAGGAGGAGCTTGCAGTGAGCCGAGATTGTGCCACTGCACTCCAGCCTGGGAGACAGAGCGCCGTCTCAAAACAAAACAACACAATAACAGCAGCTGCAGCAAGTTCAGGACACTGTTCGAAAGACTTTAAGGCTAATAATCCTACAACCCTCACACCTATGAGGTAGGTGGTGCTGGTTTTTCTCCCTTTGCTTCTTTGGGTCTTCTCCACCCTTCTCTGCCCTGCCCCCGAAAAGCTGACCTCTAGGAATGGCATCACCCAGGCCTCAGCTGTGTGCCATGAGGGTGGGCTAGAGAGAGACTGCGATGTTTATCCCACCACCCCATGCTCCATCTCTGATGGGAAGTGTTTGGGCAGAGGCTGCTTTTTTCCACAGTAGCAGCTCATGCCAACTCCCTTCCACTAAACCTGGAGCCTGCTGTCAGGACACCAATGGATACATCAACTCTTTAATTCAGGCACAGAGAGGTTAAACCCCCTTGCCCAAGAGCTAGAAAGCTGCAGTTTTGGGATCCCACGCCCCAATCCTGCTCCCCCTGCCAATTGCATGTTTTCCAGGATGGAATTAATGGGAGAACAAATGAAACAAGTGGAAATGCCATAGAACCAAAGAAATGTCTAGACTGAAAGCATGCATGCAGTGCACACCATATATGCATGTCATCCTGGGGCACATTCTACTCCCCTCCATTTTCCAGTTCCCCAGACTGCTCCTTCCCCTGGTCCCCTCCACTGTCCGTGACCACTGAGCTGGCTCTGACTCCACCTTCTCTCTCCCAGGACCCTGCATCTGGTCAAGAGTCAAGCCCCGCCAATTTCACCTCCATTCTACTGTGGCTCCCACCCTGGACCCCGTTTCTTCATCTCTGTTTATCCTGAGAAGCATTATACCTTAATGGTTACCATCTCAGCCTCGAGCACAGGATTCACAGTCTGGCCACTTATTATATGGGTGACCTTGGGCAAGTCACTTAACCTGCTTTGCCTCAATGGTTCTCACATCTAAAATGGGGATAATGATAGTGCCCACTCCACATGGCTGTGAAGATTGACAGCGCCAGGCAGACAATAAGCATGTCATACACTCATGTTATATACATGTTAGCTATTGCTTTTGTGTTTGAATGACCCCATGGCCTGCATCAAGACAGTGCCTCCCAGTGGGGCTCCCCATCTGCAGCTGGACACCCCTGGCTCACCCTCCACTTGGCCTCAGAGTGAGATTCCTGGTAAACTACTCTGAGAAAGGTAATCCTGGCCCCTCAGTCTGTGTTGGATAAAGCCCAAACTCTATGTACAGCCTGGCATTCAAGGTTCACTCGTTCTTAGGTCGCTCGGCATTGTCTCCGGCTACTGCATGCCTGCTCCTTGAGGATCTGGGGTGTCGATTACTTGGAGAGACTCACGTGAAGAAGCCAAATATTCCCAGCCGGTACTGGATGACCACAACCAGCACGTCCTCATAGGCAGCCAGAGCAGACCCATCGAAGATGGAGGCTGAGCCAGTCTTGAAGGCACCCCCTGGGAACCACACCAAGACCTGAGGAGGGAAGAGGAGTGTCCAGTCAACCAGGAGGCACCACCTCCCCTCCCCATGCAGGTGAGGCACACGTTCTTAACACCAAATAGAAATGTCCCACTTGCTAAGTGGGGTACGAGGTTTTGACTCCCACTGCCACTGACTAGCTGTGTGACCTTGGGAAGATTACTTAGCCTAAAGCTCATTTTTCTTATCTGTAAAATGTGAAGAAGGAAAGTATCTCACTAATGAAGTTATCATGAGGTTTAAACAAAATTCTGCATCTAAAGCTCATAGAACAATGAGCAATGGCACATTTCAAGTTTCAAGTGCTCAGAAATAGCTCACTAAATACCAGTGAGCCTGTGACCCACAGGAAGATGGAAACCATTGTAAGCATGTATAAGAGCAAAAGCAGCTCAAGATGTTTCAGAGAAAAGCTCTCAGAGAGAGGAGAGGAAGGGAGGGGAGGGAAGGGGAGAAAAAGAGAATGGAGGAGGTGAGGGGAGTGGAGGGGGAGGAAAAGAGGAGGAGAAGGAGGAAGGAGGAAGAGGAGAAGGAGAAAGGATGAAAAATGAAGAAAGAAAGAAGAGAAAGAAGAAAGGTCAGGCGCAGTAGCTCATGCCTGTAATCCCAGCACTTTGGGAGGCTGATGTGGGCAGATTGCCTGAGCTCAGGAGTTTGAGAACACCCTGGGCAATATGGTGAAACCCTGTCTCTACTAAACCAAAAATTAGCCGGGCATGGTGGCAGGCACCTGTAATCCCAGCTAATCAGGAGGGTGAGGCACAAGAATCCCTTGAGCCTGGGTGGCGAAGGTTGCAGTGAGCCAAGTTTGCACAACTGCACTTCAGCCTGGGAACAGAGCAAGACTCTGTCTGCGTCCCCCACCTCCCCCCAAAAAAGAAAAAAAACTGGGAAGAGTAAAAATTGTATTGATTAGAAAAATTGGGACCAGGAAACATAAGACATTATTCAAATGGCATTATCTCTATTTATACATTTAATAACAAATCCCTTCCATTCTCTTTCTTGAGGTCATATTAGAGATTACAGCCTTTGGGGCAGGTAAAGAGAAGAAAGCCACAGAAGAAAGGGGAGGTAGACAAAGCGCTTTCTTTGGTGCCAGAATCTAGTGCCTACTGTGTGTATAACATGGAGCAAGTCATTTATGCCCTTCCTAGGCCTCATCTTCTCCATCTGTGGAATGGGTCCAAATCGTCCTTACCCAGTTAAATCAGGTGATGTACTGTGCCTGGTACACAGCAAGCATTTAATAGACATTACTGTTATGATACAAGACAGCCAGCTTCCCCTGGCAGAGGCATGGGGAATGGAAGAGGATGCGAGGGTTTGGCTAAAAAAATAGAATATGCCTTTCCCCCACTCACTGACATAGGGATATTTTATATTCTTAAATGAAACACTTAACATGATTACCTGACTGTCTTCATTATAAACAGAAAAGTTGGAGGATAAAATTATCCTTTTTGAAAAAAGAGAGTGCGCCTAAAATGGCCGAATAGGAACAGCTCCAGCCTCCAGCTCCCAGTGTGAGCGACACAGAAGACGGGTGACTTCTGCATTTTCAACTGAGGTACCAGGTTCGTCTCACTGGGGCATGTCGGACAGTTGGTGCTTGTCAGTGGGTGCAGCCCAACCAGCAAGAGCTGAAGCAGGGCGAGGCATCATCTCACCTGGGAAGTGCAAGGGGGAAGGGAATTCCCTCCTAGCCAAGGGAAACTGAGACACACAACACCTGGAAAATGGGATAACTTCCACCCTAATACTGCACTTTACCTAGGGTCTTAGCAAATGGCACACCAGGAGATTATATCCCACGCCTGGCCCAGAGGGTCCCACGCCCACAGAGCTTCCCTCATTGCTAGCACAGCAGTCTAAGATCTAACTGCAAGGCAGCAGCGAGGCTGGGGGAGGGGTGGCCGCCATTGCTGAGGCTTAAGTAGGTAAACAACGCCACAGGGAAGCTTGAACTGGGTGGAGCCCATCACAGCTCAGGGAGGCCTGCCTGCCTCTGTAGACTCCACCTCTGGGGACAGGGCATAGTGAAACAAAAAGCAGCAGAAACCTCTGCAGATGTAAATGTCCCTGTCTGACAGCTTTGAAGAGAGCAGTGGTTCTCCCAGCATGAAGGTTTACATCTGAGAACGGACAGACTGCCTGCTCAAGTGAGTCCCTGACCCCCTGAGTAGCCTAACTGGGAGACATCCCCCACTAGGTGCAGACTAACACCTCACACCTCACACAGCTGGGTACACCTCTGAGATGAAGCTTCCAGAGCAAGAATCAGACAGCAACACTTACTATTCAGCAATATTCTATCTTTCGCAGCCTCCGCTGCTGATACCCAGGCAAATAGGGTCTAGAGTGAACCTCAAACAAAATCCAACAGACCTGCAGCTGAGGGTCCTGACTGTTAGAAGGAAAACTAACAAACAGAAAGGACACCCACACCAAAACCCCATCAGTATGTCACCATCATCAAAGACCAAAGGCAGATAAAAACCACAAAGATGGGGGAAAAGCAGTGCAGAAAAGCTGGAAATTCAAAAAAATCAGAGCACATCCCCCCCTCCAAAGGAACACAGCTCATCGCCAGCAATGGAACAAAGCTGGATGGAGAATGACTTTGACGAGTTGAGAGAAGAAGGCTTCAGACAATCAAACTTCTCAGAGCTAAAGGAGGAACTAAGTACCCAGAGCAAAGAAATTAAACCTTTGAAAAAATAATGGAAGAATGGATAACTAGAATAATCAATGCAGAGAAGTCCATAAACGAACTGATAGAGATGAAAACCATGAATCGAGAACTAGGTGACAAATGCACAAGCTTCAGTAACTGACTCAATCAACTGGAAGAAAGAGTATCAGTGATTGAAGACCAAATGAATGAAATGAAGTGAGAAGAGAAGTTTAGAGGAAAAAGAGTAAAAAGAAATGAACAAAACCTCCAAGAAATATGGGATTATGTGAAAAGACCAAATCTACATCTGATAGGTGTGCCTGAAACTGATGGGGAGAATGGAACCAAGTTGGAAAACACTCTGCAGGATATTATCCAGGAGAACTTCCCCAACCTAGCAAGGCAGGCCAATATTCAACTAGAGGAAATACAGAGAACGCCACAAAGATACGCCTCGAGAAGAGCAACTCCAAGACACATAATTGTCAGATTCACCGAAGTTGAAATGAAGGAAAACATGTTAGGAGCAGCCAGAAAAAAAGGTCGGGTTACCCACAAAGGGAAGCCCATCAGACTAACAGCAGATCTCTCAGCAGAAACTCTACAAGCCAGAAGAGAGTGGGGGCCAATATTCAACATTCTTAAAGAAAACAATTTTCAACCCAGAATTTCATATCCAGCCAAACTAACTTTCATACGTGAAGGAGAAACAAAATCCTTTACAGACAAGCAAATGCTTAGAGATTCTGTCACTACCAGGCCTGCCCTACAGGAGATCCTGAAGGAAGCACTAAACATGGAAAGGGACAACTGGTACCAGCCATTGCAGAAACATGCCAAATCGTAAAGATCATCGATGCTAGGAAGAAACTGCATCAACTAATGAGCAAAATAACCAGCTAATATCATAATGACAGGATCAAATTCACACATAACAATACTAACCCTAAATGTAAATGGACTAAATGGTCCAATTAAAAGACACAGACTGGCAAATTGGATAAAGAGTCAAGTTTACTGTATTCAGGAGACCCATCTCACATGCAGAGACACACATGGGCTCAAAATAAAGGGATGGAGGAAGATCTACCAAGCAAATGGAAAACAAAAAAAGGCAGGGGTTGCAATCCTAGTCTCTGATAAAACAGACTTTAAACCAACAAAGATCAGAAGAGACAAAGAAGGCCATTACATAATGGTACAGGGATCAATTCAACAAGAAGAGCTAAGTATCCTAAATATATATGCACCCAATACAGATACAGGAGCACCCAGATTCATAAAGTAAGTCCTTAGAGACTTGCAAAGAGACTTAGACTCCCATACAATAATAAAGGGAGAATTTAACACCCCACTGTCAACATTAGACAGATCAATGAGACAGAAATTAACAAGGATATCCAGAAATTGAACTCAACTCTGCACCAAGCGGACCTAATAGACATCTACAGAATTCTCCACCCCAAGTCAACAGAATATACATTTTTCTCAGCACCACGTTGCACTTATTCCAAAATTGACCACATAGCTGGAAGTAAAGCACTCCTCAGCAAATGGAAAAGAACAGAAATAATAACAAACTGTCTCTCAGACCACAATGCAATCAAACTAGAACTCGGGACTAAGAAACTCAATCAAAACCGCTCAACTACATGGAAACTGAACAACCTGCTCCTGAATGACTACTGGGTACATAATGAAATGAAGGTAGAAATAAAGATGTTCTTTGAAACCAATGAGAACAAAGATACAACATACCAGGATCCCTGGGACACATTTAAAACAGTGTATAGAGGGAAATTTATAGCACTAAATGCCCACAAGAGAAAGCAGGAAAGATCTAAAATTGACACCCGAACATCACAATTAAAAGAACTAGAGAAACAAGAGCAAACACATTCGAAAGCTAGCAGAAGGCAAGAAATAACTAAGATCAGAGCAGAACTGAAGGAAATAGAGACACAAAAAACCCTTCAAAAAAATCAACGAATCCAGGAGCTGTTTTTTTGAAAAGAAACAAAATTGATAGAGCACTAGCAAGACTAATAAAGAAGAAAAGAGAGAAGAATCAAATAGATGCAATAAAAAATGATAAAGGGGATATCACCACTGACCCCACAGATATACAAACTACCATCAGAGAATACTATAAACACCTCTATGCAAATAAACTAGAAAACCTAGAAGAAATGGATAAATTCCTGGACACATACACTCTCCCAAGACTAAACCAGGAAGAACTTGAATCCCTGAATAGACCAATAGCAGGCTATGAAATTGAGGCAATAATTAATAGCCTACCAACCAAAAAAAGTCCAGGACCAGACAGATTTACAGCCGAATTCTACCAGAGGTTACAAGGAGGAGCTGGTACCATTCCTTCTGAAACTATTCCAATCAATAGAAAAAGAGGGAATCCTCCCTAACTCATTTTATGAGGCCAACGTCATCCTGATACCAAAGCCTGGCAGAGACACAACAAAAAAAAAGATAATTTTAGTCCAATATCCCTGATGAACATTGATGCGAAAATCCTCAACAAAATACTGGCAAACCGAATCCAGCAGCACATCAAAAAGCTTATCCACCATGATCAAGTGGACTTCATCCCTGGGATGCAAGGCTGGTTCAACATATGCAAATCAATAAACATAATCCAGTATATAAACAGAACCAAAGATAAAAACCACATGATTATCTCAATAGATGCAGAAAAGGCCTTTGACAAAATTCAACAGCCCTTCATGCTAAAAACTCTCAATAAATTCGGTATTGATGGAACGTATCTCAAAACAATAAGAGCTATTTATGACAAACCCACAGCCAATATCATACTGAATGGGCAAAAACTGGAAGCATTCCCTTTGAAAACTGGCACAAGAGACAGGGATGCCCTCTCTCACCACTCCTATTCAACATAGTTTTGGAAGTTCTGGCTAGGGCCATCCGGCAAGAGAAAGAAATAAAGGGTATGCAATTAGGAAAAGAAGAAGTCAAATTGTCCCTGTCTGCAGATGACATGATTGTATATTTAGAAAACCCCATCATATCAGCCTAAAATCTCCTTAAGCTGATGAACAATTTCAGCAAAGTCTCAGGATACAAAATCAATGTGCAAAAATCACAAGCATTCTTATACACCAATAACAGAGAAGCAGAGAGCCAAATCAAGAATGAACTCCCATTCACAATTGCTTAAAAGAAAATAAAATACCTAGGAATCCAACTTACAAGGGATGTGAAGGATCTCTTCAAGGAGAACTACAAACCACTGCTCAGTGAAATAAAAAAGGACACAAACAAATGGAAGAACATACCATGCTCATGGATAGGAAGAATCAATATCATGAAAATGGCCATACTGCCCAAGGTAATTTATAGATTCAATGCCATCCCCATTAAGCTACCAATGACTTTCTTCACAGAATTGGAAAAAACTGCTTTAAAGTTCATATGGAACCCAAAGAGAGCCCGCATTGCCAAGACAATCCTAAGCCAAAAGAATAAAGCTGGAGGCATCACACTACCTGACTTCAAACTATACTACAAGGCTACAGTAACCAAAACAGCATGGTACTGGTACCTAAACAGAGATATAGATCAATGGAACAGAACAAAGCCCTCAGAAATAATACCACACATCTACAGCCATCTGATCTTTGACAAACCAGACAAAAACAAGAAATGGGGAAAGGATTCCCTATTTAATAAATGGTGTTGGGAAAATTGGCTAGCTACAAGTAGAAAACTAAAACTGGATCCTTTCCTTACTCCTTATACAAAAATTAATTCAAGATGGATTAGAGACTTAAATGTTAGACCTAAAACCATAAAAACCCTAGAAGAAAACCTAGGCAATACCATTCAGGACATAGGTGTGGGCAAGGACTTCATGTGTAAAACACCAAAAGCAATGGCAACAAAAGCCAAAATTGACAAATGGGATCTAATTAAACTAAAGAGCTTGTGCACAGCAAAAGAAACTACCATCAGAGTGAACAGGCAACCTACAGAATGGGAGAAAATTTTTGCAATATATTCATCTGACAAAGGGCTAATATCCAGAACCTACAAAGAACTCAAAGAAATTTACAAGAAAAAAACAAACAACCCTATCAAAAAGTGGGCAAAGGATATGAACAGACACTTCTCAAAAGAAGACATTCATACAGCCAACAGACACATGAAAAAATGCTCATCATCACTCGCCATCAGAGAAATGCAAATCAAAACCACAATGAGATACCATCTCACCCCAGTTAGAATGGCAATCATTAAAAAAATAAGGAAACAACAGGTGTTGGAGAGGATGTAGAGAAATAGGAACACTTTTACACTGTTGGTGGGACTGTAAACTAGTTCAACTATTGTGGAAAACAGTGCAGCGATTCCTCAAGGATCTAGAACTAGAAGTACCATTTGACCCAGTCATCCAATTACTGGGTATATACCCAAAGGATTATAAATCATGCTGCTGTAAAGACACATGCACACGTATGTTTATTGCAGCACTATTCACAATAACTAAGACTTGGAATCAACCCAAATGTCCATCAGTGACAGACTGCATTAAGAAAATGTGGCACATATACACCATGGAATACTATGCAGCCATAAAAAAGGATGAGTTGGTGTCCTTTGTAGGGACATGGATGCAGCTGGAAATCATCATTCTCAGCAAACTATCACAAGGACAGAAAACCAAACACCGCATGTTCTCATCATAGGTGGGAATTGAACAATGAGATCACTTGGACACAGGAAGGGGAACCTCACACACCGGGGCCTATTGTGGGGAGTGGGGAGGGGGGAGGGTTAGCATTAGGAGATATACCTAATGTACATGATGAGTTAATGGGTGCAGCACACCAACATGGCACATGTATACATATGTAACAAACCTGCACGTTATGCACATGTACCCTAGAACTTAAAGTATAATTAAAAAAAAAAAAAGATACCTCAAATTTTTAAAAAAGTCAGACTCCTTTTAAGTAGTGTCTTTTCTGAAAGCTTACAGGTCACTAAATATGCAGCAGATTGGAAAAACAGAACAAAATAAAAATTAAAAGTCAAGGCACTGCCAATAAAGAATCAATCAGAAAAACTGATCACGTGAATCTATCATTCGAATGATTTTTAAAAATTGTTGATGTGATTACATTTCCCTTTTACCCAACAGGGGGTAGTTCCGATTCCAGACATGCAGCTGCACTGCCTGGATCCCAGGCCAAGGTCCTGCTAGCTGGAGCTTGAAGCACACATAGCAGGCAGCCTTACGGGGAGCTTGGAGCCTGCATCGGCGTGGGCAGGCGCATAGATGTTCAGGTACAGGCAGTCTTCTGACGCACCGATATTGGGGTAATGCACCTTGAGCATGTGTTGATCTAAGCGCAGCCACTCTGAGTTCTGGAGGCACCTTGGAGAAGGAAAGGAGAAAACCCTCAGAAAAAGTTATCAGCAAACTTGCCTGGGAAGGGCCAGTTCTTCTGAGAGCAGTGAGGCCTGGCCGTCTCCTCTGCCTGAGCAGAAGAGGCAGCTACTGGTACAAAGTCCAATCATACCCAAACCCCCATGGTTTCCAAAACAAACAAGCAAGCAAATTATAACTCTCTTTGATCTGGTTCCTGGCTAGGAAAGCACATGGTGTAGAATAATTGCACCATTACCACCTACCACCCTCCTATGCCACCACGATAATATAGACACACATAACAAACCAAGCTGGCCCAACAATTCCCTAAACCACAGAAGGCAGGACACAGTCGAATAACAAGGGCTTTGCCCCTGCGGCTCCCTCTTCTGTCCCCAGAAGAGCAAAGGAACATTTCCCGGCCTCTGTACCTGGAACCAAATGGGATAGACTCCCGCACCCAGGCTTTGCTCAAGCCGGGCCCTCTGCCTCGACTGCTCTCTCCCCATATCTGCGTGCTCACATTCTTCCCTTTGTTTCAGATTCACTCTAACTTGCCACCTCCTCCCAGAAGCCTTCTGAGATTTCTCCAGTTCTACCATATCTCTTCTTTGGAAACACCCACCTACTTTGTGTTCTTTCCCAGAACTTGTCCTAAGCTTGTTCGTGTGCATTATCATCATCCCCACCTCAGCTGTGAGCACCTGAAAGCCTACGACTCTGTTTTAGTCACCCCTGTACCTCAGAGCACCAGCAGAGCATGATACACCGTAAGATTAAGTGAGGCTGTCATGTGAATGCTTCTACTATACTGTGTGCGCAATCAATGCTAGTTGTTTTCATAATAGAATAGTGTGCAATATCACTGCTCGTCTTCGGCCCGCTCCCAGCGAGGCCCTGGGGGCTGCCTGGAGGAGGAATCAGGAGCAGGCTGGGGACGGGCAGAGTCATGGCCCACCCAGTCTGTGGCAATCCCCAGTGGGGTCGTAAGCCTTCCCTTCACCCAGAGGCTGTGCTGCTGGCCGGTATCCAGCTTCCTCTCCAAGATCCAAGTCCTGGCTTCTTCCGGGTGCTGTGAAGTCACCCCCTTGAGACCACTGACTTAGTTTTCTCCTAGGGGCCCAGCAGCACCTAGCCACAAAATCTCCCCCATTCACTCCAGGAACCCATCTCCCTCCTGCTGAGAGCTCTTTCTTTCTACAGGATTAACACACGAATTTCATGAATCCTGGGATGCCACAAACTCATCTTCCCAGAGTTCCTACACTTCTGTCACTCCACACCCTCTGGCACCACTGCAGCACATCTGTACAGCACCTGCATGATTACTGGCTTTTAATTTTTTTCTTAAATTTAATTTCAATAAACTCCTTTTAAATTTTACCTAGAATTCAAGTAGTAACATTTATGGAATTGTGGTTGGTGAGTTAGGTATGTGCTTTTGAATACACACGAATATTCATGGATGAAAATGTAAAATTCTCAAGCAGTTGCTTCCTGAAATCAACCCATCTACTTCCAGCAGCATGGCACTTTGGGAGACTGGGCATGCAGGAGTCTCAGTCACCACACAGAATGTATGAGGCCTGGGAAGGAAACTGCTTGACTTCTTACTTAGCAGACCTGGGTGTCTTAGCACTGTTTCTAATGTCATTCATTACTGAAAGTTCTGTCACTGCAGCCAGGAGTGCAGAAGCACAGAGCTCTACTCCTCACACCTCCACAGTGCTTTCAGGATAGTGTCCCTCTAAACCCTTTGCAGGCTGTGAGCAGCCAAGGGAGCAGAAGCAGGGTCTTTTGTGCACCACCACCCCAAGAAGAGCTCTGGTCTATAGGTTCTCGGCAACACCAGAACGTTGATGCCATCAAGAAGTACTACATAGCTCTCCACAGACCCTCCAGAGACCTCAAAAATAGCCTCATTTCTACCAGTGGAAAATCCTCTCCACCCCATCTTCTGAGAGCCCTCCTCTCCCACTGGATATCTCACCCTTGGTTGAGATTTGCAAGGACAGATAGCCCAAAGTAGGATCTGGCCTGGAGTGCACCCAATTCCTCATTTGGCTGCCTGCCCGACCGTGAACATCGGCGGCTGCTGCTGACCTCCAGAGCTGGTTGGGGAGCCAGAAAGAGCTTCTTGTTAACTGGTAAGTGCTGAATAGGTAGGCAGAGGCAGCGAGTTACTGAAGAACAGCATGAACAAATTCTCAAAGGAATTGACCAAAGCAAGACTTTCCTGTTCTGATTTACATAAGAAGCTGATGATTAACTCTTGAGTTGGGAAAGATAATTTGATCGGCTTTGGACTTCGGGATGGGGAACAGAAAAAGACATTCCCAGACCAGGCAAGACATTTTTAGGATTACGAGTGCAGAGACCCAAGGATGAATGAGGTTTCCAGCCCCGCTTGTGGAACACAGTGCAGGCTAGAGAAGCTGAGAAGTTTCTGAGAAGAGGAAGAAGGTTGCTGCTGGGACAAGCCAGTGGCTCTGAAGGCAGAAACACTGCCAGCTCAGACTGGCAGCCCGGCACAGCCCTGCCAGCATGAGTCTTCAATGGCCATTTTGGTCTATAGCCTCTTTGGCAGCCTTGAGGCCTCTTAGATTATATTATTTCCCCTCTGGCCCTTCATAGTTGCCACCAAAATATTCTCCTGGCCTTCAAATCATCCCTTCATCTGACCAGATATTATCAATTCTCTACACCACTGCTCCTCCAGCTGTTTTAAAGCACTTCACACAAACTATCTTGTTGCTGCTTACCACCACTAGTGTGGATGTCTTTCTTCTCCAGCTTCTTCTTTAAACTCCAATTTAACTGCCCTCTTCAGAACCTTCCCCTGATTCTCTGAACTTCTTAGTGCTTTGCTTTTCAATCTCTCTTATTCTCTAATAAATCCCGTAGCCATGACTCTCTTCCTCCCTTGGAATTACCTAGGACTTTTAGGTACATATTCATCCAGTGTCTTACATGTGCCCTGTGGCTTTAAAGCTCAGCTCTAGACCTTCTGTCTTCATAGTTTGTTCCATTCCACTACCAAATTCCTATCAATTTACTTGATTTTTTTTTATTTAAATTGGGATTTTTTAAAAGCTGAAATTTTATTAGAAAGGTGGTAAATATAGGATGGTGTTTAGGGGAAGGAAGCAAGCCAATATCTTGCATTTCTGCCACCCCACAAAACCATTCCCATACCTCTATAGCCATTACAATGAAGGGAGGTATATGGTGGAAAGATCCCCAAAATAGGACAAACAGGAAATCCGGCCCCTTCTGTACAGTGGATTTTGGAAAGGAGAAGGGAAGAGAGGTGAGTGGCTTATGTGTTATGCAAAGTGCCCTGACTCCCCCTCTTAGACATAGGTCCTAAAGGGGTACAGCAATGGGGTAAAGTGATGGGGTGCAGAGAGGGGCTGAAATGTGTGCCAAGGATGAAATGTGTGCTAAGCAGTGAAGGGTTCTCCAGGGATACTGACAGAAAGGTTCCACATCTCAGCGACAACCTGGGGCAGCCCACAGCCCAGGGGGCAGAAGTGGTTTGGAGCCAAGAGAGAGATCTCAGAGAGTGCTCCCACTTCCGTTGGATCCCCAATTCCTTGAAATGGATCCAGACATCACCGTATGGCTTTGAAGAAAACTCAGAGGTGACTACCAACCTGGCTGGGAGCTAGAGGAGGAGGAGGAGGGCAGGGGGCTACAGATGCGCTTCATGGACTCCGGAGCAAGGTGAAACCACAGCCTGGACTGTGCTGCAGCACAGTGCTGAGCACTGGGCACGGTGGTGGGGCACTGGAAGGCCAGCCGGGGAGGGTCAGTGGGCTTTGATCAAGGCAGGACAGACCATGGGCTCACCGCGAGAACCCCAGTCCTCCTCCCAGGAAGCCGGGCAGCGGGACGTTTCTGTGGAGACCACAACAACACAAGGACTCCTGCAGGTGGGTCCAAGCTCCCTCTGCCCTACCACTCATGTGGTCCTATTAGCATCCACATGACTACACGACTGGCACCATCTTGGCAAGAATTGTGGGTGATTCAGGTGGAGGAGCAAATCTGAGAGGCTATAGTTTATCTGAAGTGATTATGCTATCTAAAGAGACTGTTTAAGTTACTGAATAGGACTTTACCAGATTGAGTTAGATGTAATTATCTATCATTAACCAGAGGGGTGAAGAATTCTCCATGCTAAAAATGGAAATTAACAAGCATTATATATATATATACATACATATGTGTGTGTGTATATATATATGTGAGTGTGTATGTATATATAACATGCTATAATACCACCAAACTGAGTCTTTCTCTTCCACAAAATCAGAATGCAAAGAGAACTATAGAGGAAATGGTTTCCTAATGAAACATCTTCTATTTGCTGTTCTCTCTAGGTACCGCCTCTGTCGCAGGCTTCCCCTAATGCAGAGGACCTACTCTGTGAGGAATACTGATAATGTCAGGAATCTATGCCACTAGCCTTCATTTACAGAATGCCTTACAGGTACCAGACCCTGGGCTAAATGCTTTCTTTGCATCTGTTACCTAATTTGATGCGATTAGTCTCATTTTGTAGATGAGGAAACTGAGATTTTGCAAGATGGGATTGCTGGTCCAATATCACAAAGCTGAGAAGCAGCAGCTGGGACTAGAGCTCAGGTTTCCTGCCCTTGAGCTGCAGGCTTTGCAATTTGGGGAGGAGGGAGTAGGAAAGGAGAGGCAATAGAAAGATCTGGGAGGATGGGCCAGCTTCTGCAGTTCTTGGGCCATGAAAAATTACTTAATCTTCTAGAAAGCTGAATAACCACCTTGGACCTTGATGTCCCCATCAGTAGCACAGGTCAGTGGCCTGGATGGCCCCTGGGAGACACAGACCTTTGATAGGCTCTCCCTGTTCTCCCAGATTACTCTGCTGAAACCCTGAGGGAGAAAACCAAGATAAGGGCTAAGGGCTTGTTCTTTAAGCAGCATGGCTTAAAACATAGGTTCATCTACCTCTTCTGATAGGTGGTAAAGATCAAAGCCCACTTTTGGATCCTCATAAAGAGAGGCTAAAGGAACCTTGAAGGTACAAGAGCAATGGCAGCTGCCTCAGGGTGGAAACCAGCCTGTAGGTGGACAAAACAAAGCAGTGGTGCTCTGGTGCTGGAATCAGGTCACTAGGCAATGCCCCATACACCACATATGGACCCACAGCTGGGAAGCCTTAAAGCTTCCATCTCATAACCTGTTCCTTCAAACCTCTCACATTCATATTAAACCCAAACACTTTAACCTGACCTTCAAATCTTTTCTTATCTGACTCCATTCTATGATTCCAAACTAATGCCTCACTGCAACTCCATTGCTACCCTACCACTGCACCACATCACTGCACCCCCACCACCACCCCCACCATTGTGCCCCCATCACTAATCTCGCGCTGATCATGGTGCTCGTCGCTGATTCATGCGTCATAACGCCCGCATAGATCCGCCATCTTCCGTCACTGCACTACGTTGGTGACGCCCCGATCGCTATCTGCTTTGCCGAACCGTCCACCGCCTTCCGTCAAACATCGCATAGATCCGTCCTTTCGCCTCACCATAGCATCGCCATAACGCCCCACTCACCATCCGTCACTTCGCCGCCGTTGCCCACATCACTGCATCGGTCGCCAATTACCATAGCCCCATCGCTGCGTCCGCCGCCGCCCGTCGCCAGCATTCGCCGTTGATCCCGTTGTGTTGCCATAATAACGCCGCCACTGCGACCAAATCATGCGATCCACCATGGCAAATCCGCTTTCCATCCGTCAGCATTTTCGTTTGTCGTATTCGTTCTTTCAGCAGCCGCCGCTGGACCTTCATGATATCAACCGTCATCACCATGCGGATAGCATCCGTCATATGCCGAACCCATGGTTGTGCCCTATCACTGCATCCCATCTCTATACCTCATCACTGCACCCCATCACTGTACCTCCACTCCTGAATCTCATCACTGCACCCCCATCACTATATCCAGTGTTTGTTATATTTTCCTCCCCTGGAATGTTTTGCCTTGAGTTCTTTTTTTTCTTTCCTTTTTTTTTTTTTTTTTGTTCAGACAGTGTCTCTCTGTCACCCAGACTTGAGTGCAGTGGCATGACAAACTCCTGGGCTCATGTAATCCTCCCACCTCCATCTCCCAAGTATCTAGGACTACAGGTGCACACCACCACACCTGGCTAATTTTTTTTTTTTTTGAGAGATGGGGTCTCACTATGTTGCCCAGGCTAGTCTCCAACTCCTGGTCTCAAATCATCCACCAGCTTCTGCCTCCCAAAGCTCTGGGATTACAGGGGTATGGCCAGGCATGGCCCACCACACTCAGGTGACTTCTTTACCTGATGAAATCCTACTTGTCTTAAAGATTCCATGAAAAACCACTTCCTCCATGTAGACCTCCTCATTACCAAATGCTAGACTCATTCTCCTCTTCCCACTCATGCACTTTTTTCGATGACTCTATTATTTACAACACGCTGCCCTTGTTCTATAGGTGGTATACCCAATGATAATGATGATGATGACTATGACAAGGACCATGTGATCTCTCAAGCAGGTCACAAAACTTCAGCCCACCTCGGATTTAAGCTACAGCTGCAGTGGACCGTAGTGTGCAGGCCCAGCCTCCCTTTGCACTGACAGCATGCCACCTGAAGCATGGGTGGGCCCCTGGCTTTCTATTTTCTGCCCCAGGGCAGAAACATCCTTTCTGTCTTTGCTCAAGTGAGACCAGAATTACAGGACAGATGGAGTCCCCCAGGAGGAACCCTCAACAGAAGGGCCATGAGAGCTGAGGGAGCTCTGAGGCATTCTGTGTGCTGTGTGAAAGTCCTAGGAAGTGGGGCTCCCATTGCTCACAGCAGCAGTCTCAGGAATATCCCCTTGTCTCACCTTCCCTCCTCCCCTCCACCCTTGCTCCTGAGAAATCTACCTTTTTACCCAAATTCCTGCCTCAGGCTCTGTTTTCAGGCACACAAACTAAGTCAGTCGATAAGTATGAGAAGGAGACCTAGAGAGCAAACCCTCAGTGAGATTCTGAAACTGGATCTCCCTGCTAGTCATCCTACTACTAAGACTGTCAGTGGTGGACCGGGATGTGGTTCAGAGGGGCGGGCTGCACTAAGGTGTGCATTAACGCTAGCACCTCTAGGTCTAGAGGCAAGGGTAATCAGAAGTATTGCGGCGTTGGCTGCCTTTTGTTAATTGCCTTGGAAATCTTGAAGAAAATGGCAGTCTCAGTTAATCAGCTATTAACACAGAGTACACTGTGAAAATCAGGTCTCCTAGCAGCTTTTAAAGATAGCTGTGTCTCCTGGAACCATAGTTAAACAACACTGAAAATTAGACCCAGAATTTACCCATAAGGGTAAGGTTGAGCCTATACCCTTGAAAAATCTTCTAAGCTAAAGTTAGGACACCAACAGGGAATGATTGAGACCCTGAGACCTGGAATGTCTGAGACCCCAGACATCTGGATGGATGCACTTGAGAACAATGAATACCTGGCTTCCCCTAAACTCTCCAGCCTGGCAGAAGCAGGCCTCTTCTTACTAGGGGACACCAGACACTTGTACTCTGGTAACAATGCATAGACTTGACCCGTGATAGATACTTCCCAAGCTTTTCCTCATCGTCACCCAATCCACCTCCATTGTTCCAGGTCGTAAATCAAAGATAGCTTAAACAAGAACATGAGTCCCTTCCCCAGAAGAAAAGGGCTTTCCTACTGAATGAATCGCATGATGTGGCTACTATGTCCTGACAGGAACAGAGAAAAACATGCGTGGAGGTGGGTCTTGGAGGGTGGTGAGCCTGAGGGGTGAAGCAGAAGGTAAGACTGGGTAGAGAGAATTTATTAGCACAAGAACACATTCTCATGGTGCAGGACTTACTGTCCTCAGAGAATGCCTCGGGCAGATGCTAATATGCTATGAGAGTGGACCCATGAAGCATGGACATGATGACAGCCTACAGCAAATGCAATGGAGATGTTAGAATTAGCCTGTTAGAATGGTCAAGTATTGATGAAGAGATGAGAAAGTTCAGGGATGTGGAACTGTTAAAATAAATACATCTCCTGGAATAGGGACGCACTATCTGATAACGTTTCCCGAGAGTGACAGAGGATCCCTTCACTAGGGCAGTAAGGAATTTGCTAAGCAGGAAGGAATTATTTGAGAAGCTCAGTGGTGATAATCCTTGTTAGCTACCATAGAAATGGGCTCCCTGGTATCAGTGTGAATGAGTCTGGAATAGCAGAGACCAGGTGGTGCTGCATAACCAGAGGTAAGGTGGAGATAATTACCTTAATGGGCAAAAAAACAGTGGCAACCAAGATGCCTTGTCCAACAGAGATCTTTGACAATGGCTAATAGATCATGGTGTTCCTAGAAGTAAATTAGACAGGCAGCCAATTTGAATATTGTTTAACTTGTAAAATCAGAGAAAGTCAAGAGATGATGATTAGAAGTTTATGTCAGCCATAACAGTGAAAAATCACAATCCCTTACTAGATCCTTCCAGACCTGAACCACTTCTCAAACCTACTGAGCTCATTGTTTTAAGGAGTCTGAGTCCTTCAAGAGAGGACTATGCAACTTCACTATAGATATAGTGGCTATAAACATATCCCCAATCCTTCCCAAGAGTGATTTATAGCCAGGACTTATCTCTTAATCGAAAGTTCTGGATGCACAGTCACTTGGTGCCCGTGGTCTAGCATTTTTTTGATACCAGGAACCACTAATGCACAGAGACGATTCTCAAAGGGGTTTAATTCCCTACTGTGGTAGACATAGCCTTATACCAGAATTGCAGGGACCAGATCATGATCCTCCCACTGGAGCTTGCCATAAGCTCCACCTGCACCTTAGACTTTTCTTCTACTTTAGAGGAGAAATCCTAGCATGTTCTGCCCATGGAATTCCTCAAGCCTTCACTGATATGTCCCTTTCTTGAGTTACCAAAGGGCTTATCTCTCACCCTCTGGAGCACAAAGCCTCCAGAGGGCTGGCCACCTCTTGCTCTTCCTGTCCGTTGAACATGAAGTGGTAAATGGAACATGTGAGTGTGATGTTCTTGGGACATCCAGGCAGGGTAGATGTCTTTGGACTATATTGTGAGAGGCAGCTATCACTGTAACTGAGTATTTTTCATCCCATGTAGATGCGAATTTTTCTAGTTGGAATGGAAAACATTGAATTCACCAAATCTATAGCTGCAGCATACGTTATAGGAGAAGCCTTATTCACCTGCTCAACCAGGGATGCCACACCTAGCACAGCAGCTATGATCAGAGTTACCGCTTGGTTGAGTGTGCGGTAGTCTACGGTCATTCTCCAGGGGCTGTTCAACTTCTGCAGCAACCAGACTGATGAACTGCATGGAATTGTGAAAGGCACCACCACCATTGCATCTTTTTTTTTTTTAGATGGAGTCTCGCTCTGTCACCAGGCTGGAGTGCAGTGGCACGATGGCTCACTGCAACCTCCGCCTCCCAGGTTCAAGTGATTCTCCTGCCTCAGCCTCCCGAGTATCTGGGATTAGAGGTGTGCACCACCACGCCCACCTAATTTTTGTATTTTTTTTTTAATAGAGACGAGGTTTCACCATGTTGGCCAGGATTGTCCTGACGTCTTGACTTCATGATCTTCCCACCTTGGCCTCCCACAGGCATAAGCCACTGCACCCGGCCCACCATTGCATCTTTTAGGTCTTTAACAGTGGTGCTAATCTCTGCTATATCACTCTCTGAGGATACAATATTGTTTTTTCTTTACTAACTTGGCCATGAAGTGGGAGCCTACTAGCTTCTGGCAGTTTTGGAGGTTTCTATTTGGGCTTCCCCACTGTGATAGCTCTTACCTCACAGACCATGGATTCCTTATGGGGGATTACTCCAAGTATATCCTTCCCAATTGATGCACCTGGGCACTGCGGAAATGACCACTAGCTGTGTCATTGGCACAGTGAGCCCACTGTGAGCCAGTCTTTAGCTAAAGTTTCACTCACTACGTGGCTCTCGTAGGTCCCCACTCTAACAGGGGAGTCATGGTGACACTTCAGGTCTCTACATAGCAATGTCACTTCAGACTCTGTGTCCATTAGTCCTGGAAATATTTGCTCAGTACATAGTCACCCGAATAAATAACCATATGCACCTTCAGAAAAGAAGTAGAAAAATTATCATGGTATATACTTGCTGCAATTGTGCAGAGTCCTTCTTTCTAAGGACCTGGCCACCTTTTCTTTCAGTGGTTTCAAGATCTGACAACTGGCACAGATCTGGGAACTGAGCAGAAATTTGTAGTGTTTTACTGGGGCAGCCCCTGTCAGCCTTATGCTACTCCTCCATGCTTGCTTTATCCTTTTTCATGGATGCAAAGCAGCACCTATGTCAATAGTCTGTCTATGTTCCCCTATAGACACCACACTCCCTTAACCATCTCCACCACTCCTTACAAGTCAAGTCCCCTTGTCTGATCCTCTGGCCTTGGTGATCATTAAAGTAATTGCAGCCTCCTGCCTTCTGGCAGTTAAGTGCCACTACCCAGCCTCAGGATGAGTGACTTTGAGACTCCCTCTTCTCTATCAATGTTAATGAACTCAGCTCTGTGGCCACCTCTCCTGCCATGTCCCCTGGCCTGCAGAAGAGGGCCACCACTAAACTTCCTCCTTTTTTGTTGAGACAGGGTCTCACTGTGTTGCCCAGACTGAAGTGCAATAGCATGATCACAGTTCACATCAGCCTCAACCTCCTGTGCTCAAGTGATTCTCTTTCCTCAGCCTCCCAAGTAGCTTTGACTACAGGCACATGCCACCATGCCTGGCTAATTTTTAAATTTTGTGTAGAGACAGTGCCTCCTTATGTTGCCCAGGTTGGTCTTGAACCCCTTGGCTTAAGTGATCCTCCCACCTAGGCCTTCCAAAGTGCTGGCATTACAGGAGGGAGCCACTGTGCCCGGCCTTATAACTAAACTTCTTAGTGATACTGGTGCTCCTTTCAAGAGCACATTTGTGGTGAAGTCTTCAGCCTATGGTTCAACTGTGTGTGCCCTCCCACTACTGCTGATAAGGGCCTTTTCTTAATCTGTCCCCAAGGCTGCTTTGATCTCACACTTAGCCATTATCTGCTCTTTAACAGCTCTCTGTCTCTCATTATCCTTCTGCTGTGTGCAGCTTAGCCATACCTGGCCTACTCTACTGCCTTTGTAGGCTTTGTTCTCCATGTATTTTTCAAATACTTACATCATCACCCCTCCTACAGCATTCCCCCTAATGTGGGACACTTTTTTCAGATCACCACCAGCAAAATCTAGCAATTGAGTCATCACCTTGTGTCTCATCAATCACCCAAGATGGTATCCTCCACTCCTACTAGGTGATCCAGTCCCAGACCCCCATCTTACCACCTGTCTTCTAAGACCACTTTCTTGGTCTGAGAAGGATTAAACATGCAAAGGAGCCGACACCAGGACAGGATTAAACATGCAAAGATTTCATTAGGGGAGATGCCTATGGACGGGAAGTGGGGAAGGAGCCAGGAAAGTCCAGGAGAGCTGCCAGACTGTGATACAATCTGCAAAGGAGAGATAATAAGGTTGGGTAAAGCATCTAGCTACCATGAAGACTGAAGACGGTCCAGCAAGTGTTTCAGGGAGACTGAGAGCCTATGTCAATCACCAGAGGAGTCTTGAGTCTCCCAGAAATGGATCTGCCCTTGTATCCCTGCTACACTCAGTTGTTAGCTGGGAGCAGCCTGTGGGAAGCATGGCCTTGATGTAAATGCTGTGACAGACTTCAGCAGCAAGTAGCTGGCCCCCTGGTTCAATGATTGGAAGCCATAGTCAGAAGCCCACAAGATTCATTCTCATGGCCACTACCTACTATGGGATATCAAGTGAGTAGGCAACCAGAGCTGCCCATTATGAGCTGAGTATTTTCAGATCCAGCAACAAGGTGAGGCAAGCACATTTGGTACATTAGAAATTGTGACTGAGCAAGTCTGGCTAGCACAAGAAAGTTACATACACATGACTGACCCCACGTTGTCTCCCTCTACTGCACCAGTGCTTCCCCTCAATCACATCCGTCCACTACCTCATGGCAGATTCCCTATGGCTAGCAGGTGGAAGAGGCAAACAGGCCCGGTTTACATATGGACTGCCCTAAGAAGATGGGCTAAAATTCAACTGCTACACAGCAGCCACTCTCAGGAGTGACCTCAAAAGATAGTGGTGAGAAAAACATCCTCCTTGTGTCCACTTTTAAGCAATATACTTGGTTACCACTTTAAATAGTCACAAAAGAGTTAAAGACATACATGACTTCTGAACAGTGGTGAATGGCTTCGCCAGTTGTTCAGGGGCCTGGGAAGTAACAGATAGGATCCTAAATCAGTGACAAAAAGGTGTGAGAAAGAATCATGAGGATTCATCTATGGGAGTGGGACAGTGTGTAGATCTTTGTGTTTCATGTTAATGCCCAACAAGGAACTCTACAAACAGAGGGACAAAACTCATCCAAGTCATGTCAACCAGCCTCCCTCCTCAGCCATGTAGTGCTTGCACAACAAACCCATGAATGAATATGAACAGAATAGCTATAGTGGCTAAGCATGGGCTCTGATTCACCAAGGCTGATCTTGGCAATACTGCTCCTGAATGCCCACTGGCCAGCAGCAGAAACTAGTATGAGCCCTCACTACAGCACTATCCTAAGTGGGAATCAAACTCTCTTTGGTAACTTGTTGATTATGTCAGACTCCTAACTCTGGGATATGAGGAGACATGGTAGACTCATCCTTACCAGAATTGACACCTACTCAGGATATAGATTTATGGGTTTGCCTTCCCTGCTCACAGTACCTTTGTCAACATCACCACCTGAGGGCCCTTGCCTAATCTGTATCACGGGATCCTATGTAATCCCGTGATTACATAAGATGTAATCACATCAACAAAAGGGAGTTATTTTGTGGTCAAGGATGGGTCTGTGAACAAATGGCCACAGGACCCACTGGTTCTACCACATGCTGCATCCACTGGAAACAGCATAATAGAACAATGGAAGGTCTATTAGGAGATCTGCTAAGGAATAAACTTGGTATCAACACGCTGCAGGGTTGGAATGTTGTACTACAGGATGCAGTATACACTCTATAATACTTGAAATGTGATACTGTGCCTCAAAGGCTAGAACAGACCAGTCTGAGAATCAAGAGGTGAAAGAAATATTGACCCCTGTCACCATCACTCTGCATCACTTGCAGAATTTGTGCTTCATGTTCCCCAGAGGCTAGGCTCTGTGGAATATCAGGTCATTTTTTAGGGGTGGAGGGATGCTTCCACGGGTCAACAGTTGACCGGTTGACCCAGCAAACAGTCCACTGAACGTGAAACTAGAACTGCTCCCTGATGATTTCAGACTCTTGTTACCAGTGGACCAGAGGCAAAAAAAAAAAAAAAAAAAAAAAAAAAAAGGTACTAAGTTACTACACTGATTATCATTAAAAACTAGGGCTGTGGCTATATATAAGGGTGCTTTTCTGTTCAGTTACAGAAAATTCATTGTGGCAAGCCAGGTCAACCAAGGTATCAGATCCATCAGGGATAAGGGTCTGGAGCACTTCACCAGGTGGACTTGGACTCAGGCCCTGTTGCAGCAATAGATACTGAACTTGTTCTTCTAATTCTACCGCCTTAGGTCTTTTATGGAGATTGAAGCTGGCACCAGTATGAAGACTATGTGACAGTGTAAACTTAATGTGGGGTATGAGCAGATCTAAGTGGAGCAAGGAGTGGACTGTAAAAGATATTGTCACGGGTGAATGGTGACTATCTGAGGCAGTGACTATCTGAGGCCGACTTTACCAGTTGTGGGTTAAAAAAGGCAGATTTATTAGACAAAGTATGAAAATATGTTGCAAAGGAGCAATGGGTAGAATCAGCAAGAAGGGAGATGACTCCAAGGAAACAAAGGCTTGCTGGAAATTGTATAGGATGGTTCTTGAGTTGCAGCGTACTGCATGCAGTACTGATTATGGCAAGGTTACAGGGTGCTAACTTGCAATTTTTCTGTCAGCCAAAGGTCTGGTGATAGCTGGGCACAGGAATATTGTGAGTTATTTGCACGGAAGGGCTGTGTCCTGGACCATGAGGAAAGACAAACTTGTAGCTTATCTGCTTTTTCTTTTTGTTTTCCTTCAGTCCTGCCAGCCCGACTCCTTTTTTCTAATTAAGACTCCACAGGTATCTCTAGTGTTCCACATCTCGTCCTCTCTGCCCACCTCTGATTTCAGCTGCAGTTGTTGTAGACTGTACCATGGAAGTACAGATTCACTTCATGTTGACGAATTTCACCTCAATCACAGGGCCATGCAGCTTTCCATTTACTGTCCCCAGGGTCTTCCTGATGTTGGAAAGTCTACCTGGCCCATGCACAAGTTAGCACAGAAGGAAGGCACAGCCTTTAACCAATGGGGCAAGAGTCAGTGGATAAAAGCTCCAGCTTCCTGTTATTCAAGTGAACAATTCTAGCAGATATTCTGTTAATTGTCTAATAGGTCTCTGGAACCAAGACCCAAGTTGACGATAGCAAAAATCTCAACAAAAGACCGTTACATTCATTTTTCCTCCACTACCCTGTTTCATGTTCCCTTATTCCCTTATTCCTGGGATTGTCTGCTAAATAAACTACCTGAACCTTAGTATTTGTCTCAGGTTCTGCTTTTCAGGGAACCCAGACTAAGATTTCCATTTTCATTTATTGCTTGTGTCAGTCACTGTGCTAAGCATTTTGCAAGCATGTCACATTGAATCTTCACAAAATGCTATGGAGTTGATTCTATTGTTATTCTAATTATAGACGAGGAGGCTAAGACACAGAAAGGTTAAGTGAAGGTCACAAAGCTGGTCTTCAAATCTAGATCTCTGTCTGACTCTAGCTTTAACCATCATGCTATTCAGCCTCTCCCACCAAGGTATGAACTGCATGAGGGCAGGGACATTTTGGATTCACTTTGCACTCTCAGTGACCAGCTCAGAACCTGAGAGCAGCACTTTAAAAAATGTTACATTTAAAATTATGAATATGCTTCTCTCTCTAATTTGATAGTTAAAGAGGAGCTTTACTCAAAAGTAGCCTAGAATGACCTAAACCCAGGAAAATATTCAACCCTGAAACCTGCTAGGACTCTAAAGGGGCAAAACTGGATGTGGGCCTAAGACGTAGGAAAAAAAAAGATTTTTTCCTCTGTATTCTCATACACCATTCAACACGATGCTTCTGACACCAAATGTATGTATTTCCCCATACACCAAGACATTCTTCAAGAAATGCCAACTAGGTATCTTCTAATGCAATTCAATTCTTACACTATGTACCTGAAGATAGCAGCAAATCGCACAGGTTGGGGGCTCAGTCCCATAAGCCTGCTCCCCACTTCAGATGCCAGTTGCAAGTAGTAGGTTGTGACTCTTACCGGCTACAAATTGGGGTTCCCATGACGCCTCCTTAGATTCAATTAATTTGCTAGAATGGTTCACAGAACTCAAGTAAACACTTCACTCATTTATTGGAAAGGATATTACAAAGGATACAAGTGAACAGCCAGATGGAAGAGATGCAGAGAGCAAGGTATCTGGGAAGGTGCATGGAATGCTTATGCTCTGTCTGGTATGCCACCTGCCCCACCCCTGACCCTAAACCTCCACATGTTCAGCTATCCAGACGCTCTCCCAACCCAATCCTTTTTTTTTTTTTTTTTTAAATGGAGGTTTTATTTTGTAGGCGTGATTGATTCTATCATTGGCCATTGATAATTAACCCAACTTTCAATGTCTCTCCCCTACTTTCTAATCACATGGTTGGTTCCCTTGGTGACCAGCTCCCATCCTTGGGTTATGTGGGAGCCCCCAGCCATCAGTCATCTCATTAGAATACAAAAGACACTCTTATTGCTCTAGGAATGTAAGATGTTTTAGGAGCTTTATGTTAGGAAATGAAGGATGAGGATCACTTATATATTTCACAATATCACAGTGGGCTAGTCTTAAAATAGAAGCTTCTTAGAGACTCTCACACAATTAGATTTCAGAACCAAGTCATAGTGACCTTCCAGCCAGGAAAGGATCAGAGTCAACGCTCACTAAAAGAAATTTTGAGTGCCCTTGATAGTAGCATAAGCTGAGTCTGTAGGGGTCTTGCAAACATCCAAGAAGGCTGGACTCCATATTTTCCATCAGGCTGAGAAGGGAGAAAAGGTATGGGAAAGTAGAGAAAGGCAAAAGAAAGGCAGAAAGCTTAAGAAGCATTCCAAGACAACTTGAAAAAAAAAATGAAAGAAGCTGAAATTTTTAATTATAAGAAATACCCAGTTTAGAAAAAGAAAATCACATTACTTAATTTCAAATTTCAATGAATATTCAGACATGATTGAGGCAGCTTAATGTTCCAGATGTGGGCTTGAGTTATTATTTTTTTTTAATTTTACTGTTTTGTTTGTGAATTTGTGGAGGCAAATATAGAAGAGAATTCTGTGTGAGCATTTTAGGATCAATCAATGACAATCTTGCAGGAACTCCTCCAGAGAATAAAAAAGTAGGGAATACTTCCAAACTACTTTAATGAGACCTGTATAACCTTCATTGCAAAACCCACAAAGGACTTTATGAAAAAATAAAAATTAAATAGTGATATATCTTATAAACCTATGTGAAAAAAAAATCCTTTAAAATACTAGCAATTCAAATCTAGTGATATATAAAAACATGTATCACAACAAACTGAGGCTTATTCCTGGTGAGGACTAAGCTCTGTTTTCTTCTTATCTTGCCCAAATATATGAGGGGTCTGGGGAGTCTTGCCCTTATGAACTCCGAAAATCTGAGACAGGTCTTAGTTAATTCAGAGAGTTTATTTTGCCAATGTTGAGGATGGGCACCTGTGACGCAGCCTCAGGAGGTCCTTGTTAGATATGAGTTCTAAATTTCTCTTCAAAGAATCAATATGTCAGTATGTTCAATTCTTTTCCTTCTACTTTTAAACTTAACTTCCACGTAAAGCAAACTTTTTCGATCACCTGCTTCACCCTGACTCATTCTGATTATCTGCTCCACCCTCATTCCAATTACCTGCTCATTCTCCACCCTGACTCATTCCAATTTCCTGCTCTGCCATAACCATTTTTCCTGCCAAACCACTCACACTGTCACTCTCTTTAAATTAGCCAATCAGAATTAGTTTTACCTGTGTGGTCTAATCCTAGCCAATGGGGAATGACACAGCAGCAGGGGCCACACGTCAGGAATAAGAACCCCTTCCCTCCCTTGTCCAGGTGTGCATTCACCATTGCTCCATCTGTGAGGGCACACCCTTCTATAGAAGCAAATTGCCTTGCTGAGAAGAAAAAAAAAAAAGAAAATCTTATATTCAAGTGCTATTTTGCAGCACCAAAACTTTAATAACATCCTGATGACGTGTGCCCAAGGTGGTTAGAACACAGCTTGGTTTTTATATATCCTAGGGAGACATGAGACATCAATTAACATATGTAAAATGAACATTGGATCAGTCCAGAAAGGCAGAACAACTCAAAGAAAAAGTGGGACAACTCAAAGTGGGGAGGGGGCTTCCAGGTCACAGGTAGGTGACAGACAAACAGTTGCATTCTTTTGAGTTTCTGATTAACCTTTCCAAAGGAGGCAGTCATATATGCATTTATCTCAGTGAGCAGAGGGATGACTTTGAATAGAATGGGAGGCAGGTTTACCTAAACAGTCCCCAGCTTGAGTTTCCCTTTAGCTTAGTGATTTGGGGGACCCACAATATTTCCCTTTCACACCCTACAAACCATAAATTCTCATCAGATGGGTTTTATTTAACCCTCTATGTCATGACTTCCTTTCTAATCTGACTCTAGCGTAACATACGTGACAAAGAAGAAAATAAAATATTTTACCCCAAAACGTGTTTCTTTGCCATATTTTGAAATGGCCCTGCAAAGCCATCCTTTGTGGGGATAAATTTACATCTGTAAAGAATCTCTATTAACATAGCTAGATCTTTTTCTTCCAGGTGCTCCCAGTCCTGAAGAGATTAACAGAAAGTCTAGCACCTTTTAAAGGCCTGAATAGAAAACATTTGCCATCTATTGTCTCTAAGGGCAGCCACTATGAGATTTCAAAAGAAACTTGGTCTCCACAATCTTTTATCTTAACCTGGACATTTCTATTCTATTGACCCCAGGTCTTTAGACAAACTCAACCAATTGTCAACCAGAAAATGTTTAAATTTACCTATAGCCTGGAAGCCCCCCGACACCCCCAACACCACCATCCCTGCTTCAAATTGCCCCCTTTCTGGAACAAACCAATCTATTTCTCAAATGTGTTTGATCAGTGTCGTGTGCCTCCCTAAAATGCATAAAACCAAGCTGCACCCCAACCACCTTGGGTACATGTTCTCTTGACCTCTTGAGGGCTGTGTCACAGGCCATGGTCACTCATATTTGGCTCAGAATAAATCTCTTTGAATATTTTACAGAGTTTGACTCTTTCTGTCAACATTGGTGTGCAAGGTTTGTTTAATATTTGAAAATCAATCAGTGTGGTTTACCATACAAAAAATGCCTAGCTTAATACAAAAAACTTAAGCAATTATAATTTTGGCTTTTTAAATTAAAGTTTTTTTCAAAATATAAGTCTGCTTATAAGAGCACTAATGGAATTTTGCTTCCAGTTAGGACATAGAAGCTGTTTACAGCTCCCACTCTAACAACAACAACAACAAAAATAGTAGGTAGACTTTTAAAAATTGTATATATAAAGCTATCAAAGAACTATGGACACAGAGAAACCTAATTGAGCTAAATTCCACAGAGGGAACAATTTGTTCCTAAATGAGTACAGATGAATATAGATGAGTACAGTTATATCTCTGGGAGAAGTTGCCAAGTTAAGGTCAAAAATAGGTAAAAGGATTAGCCTATCAGAGGCAGGGGAGTTATTCAGGGACAAGGAGAAATCACCTAAGCTTCTAAAGTCAAATGTGGTTTAGCCTGACAGGTTGAAATCTGGAAAAATGACAAATTCAGCCTTCTGGTCCCTGCCTGACAATTCTCTTCCACAGGAGTTTTTCTGAGTAGGTAGTGGCACTGAGAAGCTGAGGAAGGGCTGGAAAACAGAAAGAAATTTTGTGTATTCACAATGCTTATCTATCAAAGCCCCAGAGAAGTGAGGGACTTGTTTCTATACCTTCGAGACATTTGAAACCAGAGGTCAATCATAACTAATCAAAGCCTCAACCCTTACTCAGCTTAATTTGTGCTTAAACTGATCAGATCAGATCTGTTTTCAATATCTGTGTGAAATAGAAAAAACAATTGGAATCATAAAGAAACAAGAAAATGTGAGCCATAATCAAAAGACAAGTAAGGTCAATAGAATCAGTTCCCATAAATGACAAAAACATTGGTATAACAGACACGAACTTTAAGGTGATTACTATGAGCACATTTAAAAATTTAGAGGGGAAATTGGACAAAATAAATGGAAATATGAAGAATTTCAGTAGAGAAATGAAAACTCTGCAAGAAGCCAAATTAAAATTCTAAAGTTAAAAAATACAACACATGAAATAAAACATTATTTAAATGTGCTTAACAGCAAACTAGACAGTTGAAAAAAATTATTAGTGAACTTGAAAAGAGGGTAATATCAAAGAGTCAAACAGAAGCACAAAGTAAAAAGAAGAAAATAAGGAAAATAAAAGCATCAATAACCTAAAATATAATATAAAATGATCTAACCTATGTATAATTGAAATCCAAAAGAGCAGAGAAAGAGAATAAAGTTGCACAACTATTTGAGGAGGTATCAGCTAAAAAACTGATAAAAGGCACCAAACTGCATATCTGAGAATCTCAACATATCTCAGGCAAGATGAATACAAATTTAAACACCAATTTAAAAATCACTTCTTAGTATATTATAATCAAATGCTGAAACTAAAGCTTCAAAAAGTTTTGCCAAAAGCCAAAGAATAAAAGACTCATTGGATTGTAGAAAAAAGCAATAAAAATGGTGGCTATTTTTGTTAGAAGTAATAGAAACCAAAAGATGAAAAAGTAATGAATGAAAAATAAATGTTTTTCTAAAATTTTATAGAAAGAATATTTTTAGAAAATATTCTTCAAAAATGAATAAAATAATAAAATAAAAATAATAAATAATAAAATATGCAGAGAAAAAAAAGCTGGGAGAATGTGCTACCAGCAGACCCACACTGTAAGAAATAATAGGCCAGGAGCAGTGCCTCGCACCTGTAATCCCAGCACTTTGGGAGGCCAAGGCAGGCAGATCATGAGGTCAGGAGTTCAAGACCAGCCTGGCCAACATAGTGAAACACCATCTCTACTAAAAGTACAAAAAATTAGCCAGATGTGGTGGCAGGTGCCTGTGGTCCCTGCTACTCGGGAGGTTGAGGCAAGAGAATTGCTTGAACCTGGGAGCCAGAGGTTGCAGATTCTGCCACTCCACTCCAGCCTGGGTGATAGTGTGAAACTCTGTCTCAAAAAAAAAAAAAAGAATAGAAATAATAAATGATGTTTTTAGAGGATGTGGGTGACATCAAAGAAAATGATGGAGCGGGAGACTCCAAGGTCCCATTTCTCTACAAAATCAGTAAATATACTAGCAAAAATGTCAGCATAAACTTTATCTGAACACAAAAAGGTAATAAAATCTTTACAATAATCAAACATTCGCTGCAGAAAAAGGTTGCTGAATCTCAACAGAAGAGTTTTGTCACATTTTTGGCACCCTCTTCCACTCTTTAGTTCCATGGCAGTTTTAACGGAGGTAGCCTACAATGCAAGACAAATGCATTAGCTACTGCCACCTAGGACAAAGAATATATCCCAATGGAAAACAAGAGTCCCATGTTGTGGATCCTTGGGGGAAACGATAAACATACCAAAAAGCTTGGGAGGAAAGATGGGAAGTGAGATACCATTAGGGATAAGGGCTCTGAAAGCTCTCACATATTCCTGGGAATCTAGAAGACCACGTGCTTGCCAAAAGTAGGGAGCATACTCAGAAAAAACCTCTGAGGGCCCTAAGCTCTCACATCTGGCTGACCTTCAGACTGCCCAAACGAAGGTTAAGGGTAAGGCAGAGATGTAAATTGTCCAGCTCAGTGTAGAAGGCTTTCCTTAAGACACACACACACACAGAGTACATTTGCAAAGATTGGAAGAATTTGTTTTATTTTCCCCCCAGGAATTCAAAGAAATCTCTGTCAAATTACTACCTGACTACTAAGCTAACCGAAGACTTAAATGTCCACAATAACAAATAACAAGCTTTCCAAAAATGCGTTTATGAACTCCAACCTATGAGAGGAGCTACATGGGCTGTGTTCAGCAAAGCCATGGGGGCAGCACTGCCCCGAAGTGTGGGAGCCCAGCCCTCACACCAGTGTGTTCTAGATGTGGCACATGGAGTCAAAGGATATTATTCTGGAGCTTTCAGATTTAACATCTGCCCTGCCAGACTTTTGACTTGTATGAGGCCTGTTACTACCTTCTTGTCTCAGTCTTTCGTGATGAAAATGTCTACCATTATATCTTGGAAGTGCCTGTTCTACCATTGTTATCTTGGAAGCAAATAACATGTTGGTTTTGTTGTTGTTGTTGTTTGTTTGTTTGTTTGTTATTTTACAAGCTCATAGCTGGACTTTGGATTTAAAAATTTGTGCTAGAACAAGTTAAGACATTTAGGACTATTTGGATAGAATGATTGTATTTTACATGTGAGAATAACATGAGTTTGGGGGATCCAGAAGTGGAATGCTATGGTTTGGATGTAGTTTGTTTCCACCAAAACTCATGTTGAAATTTGATCCCCAATGTGGCAGCACTGGAAGGGGGGGCCTGGAGGGAGATGTTTAGGTCATGGATCCCTTATGAAAAAATTAATACCTTCCTGAGGGGATGAGTGAGGCCTCACTCTCATGAGAATGGATTAGTTCCTGAGAGAGAGGAGAACCTGACGTTCAAGAAGAGTCTAGCTTCCTCAGTTTCTATATTAGTCTGTTCTCATGCTGCTAATAAAAACATACCTGAGACTAGGTAATTTATAAAAGACAGAGGTTTAATGGATTCACAACTCCACATAGCTTGGGAGGCCTCACAATCATGGGAGAAGGTGAATGAGGAGCAAAGTCATGTCTCACATGGCAGCAGGCAAGAGAGAGAGAGCATGTGCACGGGAACTCTCCCATATATAACCATCAGCTCTCATGAGACTTGCTCACTATCATGAGAACAGCCAGGGAAAGATCCACCCTCATGATTCAATTACCTCCCACTGCGTCCCTCCCATGACATGTGAATAGTATGGGAGCTATAATTCAGGATTTGGGTGGGGACACTGCCAAACCATATCAGTTTCTCTCTCTTGCTTCCTCTCACCATGTCATTTTTTTGCACATGCTTGCTCGTTTTCCACCTTCTCCATGAGTGGAAGCAGCCAGAGGTCCTCATCAGATGCAGCTGCTCAATCTTGAACCTTCAAGCCACCAGAATCATGAGCCAAATAAACTTCTTTTCTTTATAAATTGTGCAGCATTAAGTATTCTGTTACAGCAACATTAAATGGACTAAGACATCATTGGAGGGATGGGGACACTGAGTGTTAGGGTGGAGTAAGGCTGGGGCCAGAACTGAGGTTCCTGACTCTTGGCCAGTGTCTTTCTCCATATAGATGGTAGAGGTTTCTCACTTTCCTCTGCCAGGGTGGAGGGCTTCACAATCTGACAGGCACTGTAGACTAAAGGGTACATCCATTATCTCATTTAATCCTCATGACAACCTTGGAAGGAGGGTTTAGCCTCATTTTAAATATCACAAAACTGCTTTAGAAAAGTTATTATCTTGTGTAAGGCCCTGAATACTGAATGGCAGAGTCAGCATTTGAAAGTAAAACTTTATACGGAAGTCCATGCCTTTAACTCCTACTTTACCTACCTAAGGAGAGCAGTGCTTATCCTAGGGAATGGATTCACAAATGTCGATTTTCTGTCATTTGGGAACCACAGGAGTATTTCTGCACCCCTAGACTAACC
Source organism: Papio anubis (assembly GCF_008728515.1). NCBI lineage: Eukaryota > Metazoa > Chordata > Mammalia > Primates > Cercopithecidae > Papio > Papio anubis. The sequence continues at coordinate 33,938,396 of NC_044993.1, read as the reverse complement.
CTCATTCTCCCATCCCCCCATCCCCTATCTCATGGCCTGCTCACTGCTGTGGAAAGAACTCGCCCTCTGCTCTTCTCCAGCTTGTGTCTCCAGGGACTGCTAAGTATTCCATTTGCTACACCCAAGCCAAGAGCATCCAACCCCAGGGTACCACTCCCTGCTGTTCTGCCAGAGAACCATTCCCTGCTGTCCTATGTAGGAAACAAAGCACTTTGCCTAGGGTTAGTGGGAGGGCCAGCAGGAACCCAGGGGCAGGAGGAGTGATCTATTCATTAGTCTCACCAAAATTCCAAGATGCTCCCAGGAGTAGAAGACAAGAGTTCTTAGAGGAGGGGAACAATGGTTCTAGGGTCTTCTAAGTGGCCCAGGCTCCTGGAAGGGGACCAAGATGAAGATTTGCCTTGCTTTTCTTGGGAAATACTTGGCCTTTCTTGTCAGTCAACACCCAACCCAAAAGGGACTAATCCTGTGGAAGCCAGCCTCAGACTAGAGATGACCTGTTGAGAGCCTGGATGCAGAGACATACCTCCAGAATACCCAAATGTTCCTGATGGAAGGACTCTGAGACAGCATCTCCTCCAAAGCTCTCAATGTACAATGGGGAAACTAAGATCCCACATGGGACAGAGAGCTTCATGTTTTCATTTTCCTTTAGAAATACTGACAGTTGACCATGTCTTTACCATCAGACTTTAAAAGTTAATTTGCCATCCATAACACATTATTTGTAATAGTAAAAAACTGGAGCCAACTCAAATGTCCAGCATTGGTAGAATAAAGAAATTTAGTAGTAGGATAAATAAATTGTGGTATATACATATAGTGGAACACAATACAGCAATGAAAAAGAATGAACTGCTACTTTATGCCATGAAATGAATGAATTTCCCAGATGAAGTCAAACTAAAAAAGCCAAGCATGAAAGCGTATATACTGAGTAAGTCCCAGAATGTAAATTTGAAAAACAGTCAAACTAATCTATAGGGATAAAAGTCAGAATAGTGCTTGCCCTGGTGGTATGGACAATGACTATGAGGATCAGGGGTTTCAGGATGCTCTCAATTTTGTTCTGTGTCATGTGGCTACAAGAGTAAAAATTGGTAAAAATTGATTTATGCACTAGGGATTTGTGTGCTTTCCTATATACATGCTACACATTATACTTCAATTAAAAAGTAAAAGCAATAGTGGGTCATTCTTTAGTTCATACATGTAAAATCATGTGTAGATGCATCAAGAAACCGAAACGTGGCCATAAGATGTCTAGGGTGGGTAGATCTGCAAGACAGGAGTTTGAGTGACTTTTATTTTTTTCACAATTTTCTGCATTGTTTGAAACTTTGCTTACAATAGGTATGCACTGTTTTTAGAATCAGGGAAAAAAGCTGGTTCTGCTTATTTTGAGGAAAAACATAATTGAAGTAAAATAAAAGCAAAAAAACCCTGAAGAGATCTTTAAAAAGGAAGACTCCAACTGAAGTATAATGGCACATCATAAACAATCAATAAATATCTGTAGAATGAATGAACAACCCCATGAAGTCATTCCGACGGACCAGGAAACTGAGACTCAGGGAGAAGTGCTTTAAAGTCTCATCTCCAATTATGGAAAAAAGATTTTGTCCTCATAAAAGGATGCATCACTAGGAGGCATATGAGGCCCAGGGGCCACTGCCACAGTCAATCCAGGTCTCCAGCACCATGGGAGAGGCTGAGGGCCTTCTTGGAAGATCATCTGGCCAGGAAGACCAGGATATGGTGGTCCCAACCCTGGGATCATCACAGGCATGGTCACCTTCATGACCACTTTCCCAGAGACCACTGTGTGTCTGGCACTGGGTTGGCAGCCAAATTTACTTTTCTCAACCACCTCATAATGGAAGTCTTGGTGGTTAGATTTTGTAGATGAGGAAGAAGAAGTTTTCTCAAGTTCCTACAACAGGTGTGGCAGTACCTGGGGGAGACTGAGACAGCGGTACTAAGGTAAGCATTAAAAATCCCATGCAACATAACTCAGAATGGATATAAATACACCACAGGTTTGTTTACCACCAGCAAAGCATGCACCTGGCCTATCTAGCTGGAGACTCTCCTGTTTACGTGCCTGCCCTAGGTCCTGATGCTAGCATCTCAAAGGTCCTGAATGTCTGAGCCTATAGAGGAAGGGGGAGAGCAGCTCTGATTGGTAGCACAGAATGGACAGTTCCCTTTCAGGATAGATACAGAAGTCAAGAGCTTGCACTCTCGTTGCCATTATAATGGAAGTCTTCCTGGAGAAGGTTTCCAAATGAGAATGGCTAGAAAACACCTTGCCCTGCTGCATATCCTTCTGAGCTGGGAGCCAGCAACACTGAGGAAGCTGCTGAAATTATCTCCTGAGGCCCCATGAAAAATCCAACTTGGAAAGAGGATCCTGGATTCACATGTTAGTGTTGAGCTGAGAGGCTTCAGGGTTCTGGGTCTATCTGTTTTCAAACTGTCTCCTGCAACACTGGTTCATCAGAAGAGCCTCTGGTATGGTAACATTCCTTCCATGGACCTTCAAAGGAGAATCTCACCTTCTAAGTTTTACTATGTTAAAGCAGTGGTTCCCAACCAAGGTGTTTTTGTCCCCCAGGGGCATTTGGCAATGTCTGAAGATATTTGGTAGTCACAGCTAGTGGAGAGGTACTGATATCTACTGAGTGGAGGCCAGAAATGCCACCAAATATCCTACAGGGCAGCCTCCCACTATTTTCTGGCCCACAAGCTCAATAGTGCTAAGGCTGAGAAACCCTTGGCTAAACATATGATATTGTCTATATTTGAAATTTTTGACCTACAAAAACACCCAGTGATTTCCCATGACTCACACTGAGTTTCAATAGATTTCAGCTGAAGAGAGGATTCTGAAGTATTTTTAAAATTTGCAAGCTATTAATCAAATCCAAACCCCTCCTTGCACAGAAGGCAGCCATGTGGCCCAGAGAGGGTAAAGGGATTTCCCAAGGTCACAGGGCAGCAAGTGTGGATCCAGAACTGAATGCAGACCCCCCTTCATCCCTAGTGACCCTCTCTGTCAACACAGAAGCCTGACCTCCATCACCGGTTCATTTCTCCCACCACGGGAAATGGCTTCTTTCCCACTTACTGCTCTCATGCCTTGCCCCATGAGAAGTTTCCCAGAGAGTTGTTTCCCATCACAAACTTGGGATGATATTCATTCAGACACAAAAGAAAACCTGTTTGCTTAAAAAGAAAGAAAATGGGAACAAAAGAACCTTATTTTCAAACACCCATGCAAAGTAAGGTCAGTTGTAGGGAATTAACACCCACGAGGTTGATCAAGACAGAAGAGACATGTGAGGAGCACATTGGGAATGACAGGGCTTTCCTCTAGAGGAATAATAGCTTTGCACCAATGAACAAGGAGCCTTTCACTCTAAAAGAATGAGTCCAGGGAATCCCATAGTAAAGCCTGTGCAGGGACCTGAAAGAGAGGAGGGGAACTTGTCTTCCAGGAAAAATGAAATTGCGATGCCACAGCCACTTTCAGGGGCTGAAGACCCACAGCCTACAGCAAAGCTCTGCTTGTCAGGGCTAAGAAGGCCCCTGGTGCTTGTCCAGAGGGGAAAAAAAGCAAGTGCACCACGCAGATTTGTGGTGGGGAACAAGAGTCGAGCTTGCTCTTGCTCTGCAGCCAAAAGCCAGGGAGCGGTAGGCAGTTGGACCTGCCAACTTATATAGTATTCAACTCACTCACACTCCTTTGAGTACCAGGACACTTAAATCTCATCCACTCAGTACCTTGCCCAAGTTTTATTCAAACACTTGTCTATAAAGCACACGTGGGAAGTGCTTATCCCACCCCGCATCCTCATTGTGTGATAGGGAAACTGAAGCACAAAGAGGAAGTGGTTTGCGTGAGTCAGAAGGAGAGCTGCCCACCTCTCTCGTATCTACACCAGGACCCTGCTATAGTTTGACTGTGTCCCCACCCAAATCTCTCTTGAATTGTAGCTCCCATAATTCCCACGTGTCATGGGAGTGACCCGGTGGAAGGTAATTGAATCGTGTGTGTGGGTCTTTCCCGTGCTGTTCTCACGATAGTGACTAAGTCTCACAAGATCTGATGGTTTTATAAAGGGGGGCTCCCCTGCACACTCTCTCTTGACTGCTGCCATGTAAGACTCCTGACTTTGCCATTCATTCACCTTCTACCATGATTGTGAGGCCTCCCCAGCCATGTGGAACTATGAATCAATTATACCTGTTTGCTTTATAAATTACCTAGTCTCGGGTACATCTTTATTAGCAGCATGAAAACAAACTAATACAGGCCCTTTCCCAGAAAGGAAGGGAAATAAAGCCAGCAAGCACATACCTTGTAGGCATCTTAGTAAAAGATGTTTGTTTTGTTTTTAAAGCTTCACACTATAAAGTTAAAATAAAGTCCCTCAACAAAAAATACACAAAGTTGCCCGACCATACAGTTTGGGAAGCAAATTCCCCATCCTGGCAAGAAAGCCTTCCTCTTACAAACTGCGCCCTATCCTTGGCTCTGGTCTCTCCAGATTTTCTATTTATCGAGGTGGCATTTATATTCCCTGGTGCACTGAGCACCAGCCATAGTGGAGGACTGGAATCACCTGCCAAGGCCTGAATTCCCCCAGCTTCCCTCTGAAGGCTTCCATGGCAAACACTTACACCTCTCATTTTATATGCAGGATTTAGGCCAACCCAAGGGCCCTTGCAAATATTTTTTCTGACCCCACTGATGTTGTTCCTCTTTTCCTCTTATATGTCAATGGGTTTTATTTTAATTTTGAGGCTTACAATTACATTGCAGCTGTGCTGGGATTGTCTGTCTGTTAGCACGTGGCTTTAGCAGCCAGCAGCAGCCAAAATTCCTCATCCTTGTTCCTTTCAACATGGAAGGATCGCAGCCTTGGTGAGGACTGTAATGAGGAACAGGAGAATTTACCCTCAAATCAAATCCTTCCTCTTTGATCTCAGCCTTTTTGACTGTGCATTTGGCTGCTGAATATTGCTTTGATCCTTCTGCCGAAAGCCACCAAAGATTTTCCATGTCCTCTGCTCTGTTTATAGAATGAAACAGAAACTTCATCCTCTGGCAGGCCAGGGCAGCCGGCAGCAGGGGATGAGAAATGTGAACATTTACTTTAATGGTGACTGCATTTGAGGAGGCTGTGATCCATGGAGCAAGGAATGGGTAGCAGTAATTTTTCTTATGTGACAACTTCTGTCCAGTTTGGTCAAGTCCCAAGGATGGTCATCCCCACCATCCGGTGGGAAGAGATGGCCCAGTGTCTTCACTGTTTACCACTTCCTGACCATCAGGACTGACATCTTAAGGACGTGCCTGTGGGAGGAATGTGGGAGAGGAGACCACTTTGGATTCTTCTCCATGTCCTGACCTACATCCTGTGAAATCATTGTTTATCCAAACTCTTCCCCAGAAGATACTCAGGAAGGAGTAGTTATTCGAGGCATCTTTTGCAGCTGTCAGAGTCCTGAACCCAGGGAATTTTGAAGGAAACTCAGAAGACACAAAAATGCAGTCCCTGTCAGATATAATCTTATGCCTCTTGATTTATATATAGGAAGACATGAAGGGCATCATCCGAATTTCTGCCTCACAGCTGTTGCCTGAGATGCCACCATTGGTGACTCCTTCCTTACAACACACATGCCTGGAGGAAGATGTGGGGTGGTGAAGCACAAGACCCTCAGATGAGGGGATGAGTTTGCCAGACTGGAGAATCCAGGTCAATATGGAAGTAGCAGAGATCAGAAGAAACATAGGAGAGAGAGAGGAAAGAAAGATAGACAGAATAAGGAAGAGGGGCAACAGAAACAAACTGCACATGTTATAATTCTGACTGGGGGAATGGCCATTTCACCTCTACTAGGCATCAGTCTGAACTGAGATCCCTTTGGTCACAGAGTTCTAGACTAGGACTCATAGTCTAAAGGGACGCAGAGAAAAAAAAAAAAAAAGGACACAACTCCTACATCCAAAGATACTGCCTTTGAGTTGGGGAGAAACAGGGCACTCCTGGTGTGATGCTCACCAGTGCACTTGTGTGGAGGTGTCAACATGCTTTGTACACCAGAATATGAGATTTGAGGGGGCAGGAGCCATAACTGCCTCATAAAAGGACATGCCTAGCACAGTGCATGAAACCAGAAAGAGGTTCAATCAACATTTGTTTTTAACAAACTACTTACAAAGAAAAAAAGAAACAAAGGAATTGAGTGCAGAAAATTGTCACTGTGCAGTGATTTGGGGCAAGATAAATGAGTTCTGGTCTTGTTTCTGCCATTATGAGTATTTTTGAGTGAGGAGGCCTAGGCAAGTCATACCAACCTCTGTGGTCTTCAGTTTTCTCACTTATAAAAAGGGGATTATCATTTTTCCAATCCACAGGGATATGATGGCAGTCCAACTGCTTTGTAAGCTTTCAGAGACTAATAAGGAAGAAATAAGAGAAATAGTAAAAATAAAGGACAGTGAGGGAGAAGCGCTGCTGAGCAGGGTTATCAGGTGGACTTCTCTGCAATTTTACTCTCTCAGCAGTTTGAGATCTTACTGGGGTCTTTCTAGCTCTGATCCTCTTTACAGACCTTTTACATCAGAAATTGCAAGACCTGGAAAATTAACTGTCTTAAATCAAATCATTCACAGAGCCATCAAATAATTTTGTCTAGTTGAGAGGGATTTCGATTGCAACTCTTCCCCTATGGTATAAAGCCCTGTGTTGTAAGGCAGAGGGAAAGGGAAATATTTACAACCGGATGGGGAAAAAATTGCAAGAAGTTATTACAATCATTAACTTGTAGGCACGTAATAACATAGCTTCAAAATGCATAAAGCAAAGACAGAAAAAATAAGGAGAAATAGAAAATCTATACTCATAGGAGATGATTTTAACAACATAGCCCTGTTAAATAGGGAAATCAGACTATACTTGGATGCTCCAGAGAAAGACTTCTCATGTCTGGGACTGAGGAAAATAAAAATAAAATGAGGAAAAGGAGGTTCCTGGACTTTAATTTCTCTGTAGAGATGAAGAATGGACATGATCACGAAAGAGATCCAGTTCAACTCACTGTGGTTTCATTGGGATTTGGGACCAAAGCCAAGGCTAGAAATGAAATATAATTGTGCTTGTGTTCATTCTCTGTGAATCTCTTTCTTTCTGCACCTGTCAGGGAGGAGTACCAGGATCGGGGCAGAATTGAACTTAAGTGTAGAAATAGCCAGGATTTGATGGCAGAGGGAAGGAGAATTTGTGAGCTTCATAGAAAGTCTGAGAAGGCCAAAGGAAGGCAGATAATAAGGCACCAACTATAGATTCACTCTGAGATCCTAATTCCTCCACTCCTGGACCTGTCAGGGTCAAATCTCTACTATCATTACCACCACCACCTGTCCAGTGATTACACAGGCACTGCATAAATATGTTATACTCATTGTCTCTCTTAATCTTCACAAAACCTATTTCAAATGGGAAGTTTTTAATACTAGTTCCATTATACAAAAAAGGAAACAAGCTCAGAAAAATTCAGTGATTTGCCTATAGTAGCACAGCTAATAAGTGACAAAGTAAATAATAAGTGGAGGAAATAGACCCACCTGGCACAGCATAATGGCACCAGACACTCTCATCTTTCTAGTCTTAGGTCAGGCCTCCCCTTACCACCAGCTAGGGGTCAGTACCCTATATTTCTAATCCATACCTCCCCCTACATCAGTCTAGAAGACTGCAAGCAACACAGAGTGTCAACTTGTCTTGTTCTCTCCCAGATGCCCAACTCCTAGTGCTATGTCTCACCCAAAAAGGGTATCAGGATATTTTTATTAAATTGAATTGAATAGATTGACAAAAGTCATCCAAAATCCACCATACCCAGGCTCCATCCATGCAAATGGAGGCACATGGCTACTTGAGTCTCAAGTTTCATAAATTTTCTTTAAATTTTGGAAGGTTGCTAAATGTGCCAGTGGCCCAGGGCAAGAAGTTCTTCTCCCCAGACTTCTTACAGCAGCAAAGTCCTGCCCTTCCCATCCATGATGTTTCCCAGGCTCTGCATCCAGGCTTTATCACACAGACAGCTTCCTTTGCAGACTAAGCATGGATGGTTTCTACATTGGTATTATAAGGTGGGGGGAGTTTTATGGCTAGGGGTACTCTATTTCCCACTTGCTTTTCTCCTTTTATCCAGGTTATCCTGGCACTCCCCAGAATATCTTTAAATCTGATTTTTTTTTTTTTTGAGATGGAGTCTCGCTCTGTCGCCCAGGCTGGAATGAGGTGGCACGATGTCGGCTCACTGCAACCTCCGCCTCCTGAGTTCAAGCAATTCTCCTACCTCAGCCTCCTGAGTAGCTGGGATTACAGGCACATGCTACCATGCCCAGCTAACTTTTGTATTTTTAGCAGAAACGGGGTTTCACCATGTTGGTCAGGCTGGTCTCAAACTCCTGACCTCGTGATCTGCCTACCTCAGCCTCCCAAAGTGCTGGGATTACAGGCATGAGCCACTGCGCCTGGCCCTAAATCTGATTTTTAACGTGATTCTTCCTCCCATGCCCAGAGCAAGTCCCAGTTTCTCCAGGAAAACTCTGTCTTGGTTCTTCTGAGCTCTGCAAAACACATAGATAAAGTTGGGCCTCAGCATCAAGCTGCTGACGCAAAGTCCTCGTGATTACAAAACTATACCCCCAATGGAGAACAAAGAATACAATGATTAATTGAGAAGCGGGAGGAAAAGGATGCTTTTATTTTTTTAATCACCTAGGAAATCTTTGTACACTTTAGATATGCCACGTCATTTAATCATCACAACAACACTCTCAGGAAGTATTACTGTCCCCACATCACCTGTAACAATAAGACTCAGAGAAGTTAAGCTCCTTGTGCAAATCCACAGAGAGAGAAAGTGACAGACGGGATTTGAATTCAGGTCTGTCCGTCTCCAGGGACCTGCAGCCTCAAACTGGACAAGCAATACGTCCTACAGACTCTGTTACAGATGGTCAACGCTGGTGTCCCTCCAAGGTGCACATATTCCCTGGTCACAAGAAAGACACTCAGGCTTAAACAAGACAATGTCTGACTGAGATCGTCCCTGTTTCCTGGTGAGAGCGTTTGAGGAGACGGATGTTGATTGATGTGGTTTGTAATAATACTCATTTTTCTGTAATTACTCCTTGAATTCCAGCCAAAGTGGGCCACACAGAGCTGCAGCTGTACGAGATGTCTGGATTCTCCCAGTCAGCAAAGAGTTGGGAACAGGGTGGTCACAGAGGAGCCAAGCCGGGGCAGAAAAATGTCTCCATTCAGTGAATACTTATCGAATCCTTGCTCCACACCAGACCTTGCAGGGAGGGAGAAAAAAACCTTGAAGTTGACAATGTAGTTCCTTCAGGTCAATTAAAAGTTTATTTAAAGGAGTGCAAAAATAGAAAAAGGGTGGTTTCTTCCTTTGAGGGAAGCCACGGGCACGTGAATGAACACCAGCAGTGTGATGTGCTGGGTACCAGAATTGGAGTGTGCTGGGAAGTCCAGAGAGAGGGGCTTCCCAGGGGAGCTGGAGAAGATTTCCAGCAGAGGTGTTTTTAAGACAGACCTTGCAGGCAGGTCTTATGCAGCTGCTCAGCAGGTAGGTAAGAAGCTAAGAGGTAGACAGGGGGACCAGCTTGGCTAAAAGCTGCGAGTCCTGAGCCAGCACGGTGTGCTTGAGGCACAGCAAGAAGTTCTGGGTCAGATGCATCCACTGTCCCACCACGTGCTAGCTGGGAGACCTCAGGCTAGTTTGTTTCTCTGTACCTCAGTTTCCTCTTTCATGAAATGGGGAGGAATAGTCTCTGCCCATAGGGTTGTTGTAAAGCTTAAAAAGTTATTACACATCTAATGCTCAAAACAGTTCCTGGCATAGATAGTTGCTCAATTAAGCTAGTTAATTTTATTTGGTGCTGCTGCTGCTGCTGCTGATAATGATGTTGATGACGATGATAAGATACTAATGAGAAATAAGAACAGGACTTTAGGCCAAGGACAAGTGATTCAGAGCTTCAAGTGCTACGGGAAGAAATGAGAAACTTCATCCCATGGGCAATAAGGGATTCTCTGTTTCTGAATGAAACTACAGCAGACAGAAGAGCACTGGACTTGATGCAAAGAAGCCAGCTCCTCGGCATCAGCTACGTTTTGTCAGAAAGGGACAAAGGATCCAGCTCCTGCAGCATCAGCTTTGTCAGAAAGGGAAATGGACTTCCACGATCTCGAAGCCACTGTATACTGAGGATTCTCTGCAGCTTAGCTTTCCCCCTAACTAATTTAATTGCCAAGTGCTATGCGTATGAAATGTTTTGGATTTATTCGGTGCCTCCAAGTTCCCAGACATCGTGTGATATTCATAGAGGTAATGTGTGGTTGAGGAAACAAAGTTAATGCTAAGAAGCAGAAGTGTCTCCAAACAGCATGCAATCAAATGGTTAATCATGCTCCTGGGGCTCAGGGAGCAAGTGACATAGGCCCTCAGGGAAGGGGCAGATAAGTGTGGACCAGCATAGTCAGAGAGGACACCCCCGTTATTCTCAGGTGAGCCCCCCACAGCAGGTGGCAAGGCCAACTCACTCATCCCAGGCTTCTTGGGGGAGAGTACGGAGAGATGAGCTCAACCTGACAGGACAAGTCTCCTCACCACTAAGCCCCTGTCGCTGTCCCTTCTTGTGCCTGATGAGCGGGTCTGTGGAATTAACGAGGAAATCTCCAGGGCTCCTGGGAATTGAGACACATGGCAGATCCGCTCCACAGGAATCTGCCCATCTTCCCTCTTTCTGTCCCACTCACTGGATCCCTCCATTCCCACTCACCTCTCTCAAAACTGTTAGAAAACGGCTATGGATGTGCCACTGTCGCCGGAAGCCCTCCTAGGCTATCACAGTATGTACTAGTCTCTTGTCTGGCCTCAGTATTGAAGAACCATCTCCTCCTCCCCCTGCCCTGTCTGATTCTTTATCAGTTTGCTCCCCCGCAGCCCCCATCCATACACCCCTTAAATCAGCCTAACTCTCCAGCTTCATTTCTACTCCTTCACATCTTGGGGCCTCTGATTTCTTCACTCTTCCTCCTTGAACACCGGAGCCTCCTCTTCCTGTTCCTCTTATCCTACCCAATCCCATCTGTCAGCATCCTACTGCAGGCTTCTTGTCCTATAATGTCTTCTCAGTTTTTTGTTTGTTTGTTTGTTTTTGAGATGAAGTTTCGCTCTTGTTGCCCAGCAATCTTGCCTCACTGCAACTTCCACCTCCCAGGTTCAAGGGATTCTCCTGCCTCAGCCTCCCAAGTAGATGGGATTACAGGCATGTGCCTCCACGCCTGGCTAACTTTGTATTTTTAGTAGAGACAGGATTTCTCCATGTTGGTCAAGCTGGTCTTGAACTCCCAACCTCAGGTGATCCACCCACCTCAGCCTTCCAAAGTGCTAGGATTACAAGCGTGAGCCACCGCACCTGGCCCCCATAGTGTCTTCTCTGTGATAGTCCACACTAATCTTTCCCTTCTTGATACCTGTATGTTTGAGGTGACCCGCAGTTCTCGCAGTTTAGTTCATCTTATGTCTTGTATTGTCCATAAGTACCTTGACTTGTAGGCCTGATTCCCCAAATAGATTGGGTGTCCCATGGAGGCCTCTCGACTTCTCCACCTGCAGTGGGCATGGTCACTTAGTACCAGCTCCAGAGAGTCTCCCCTTCTCAGGGGCTGAGGGCTGAACCCTTCTTCCTCGTTTCTCTCCATTCCAGACAAAAATTCCCCAAAGAGAACAAAGGAAGCTGTTCATATTTTCTCAAAGAGAATAATATGCAGAGAGAATCTAGAACAGGGAATGAATGTTCCACATTTGTAGATGTGAGGAGTGGAGAGAAATGATGGGATTTATAACAAGCCCACAAAAGGGCAGTTTTCATTTGCCTTGGTTTGAGTAAGGCTATACAGCCTCCTTACCTCTGAGAGACACTGCCCTCCACTTTCCCTCCAGAGCTGGGAGGACTGGGAACTTGGGAAGCCTGGGTGAATTTCCTCATTCCTTTCCACTTGTCCTCAATTCATTGTTGAGGAAATGGAGGGCTAGAGTCTTTCCTGCACCCTCTTTCCCACTGAAATTGGACACAGAATGAGGATAAAAGTTAATCTGCTAATTTCAACCCGCTCCTCAGATTCATCAGCAAACCAAACTGTGCCTAGAGGTTAAAACAAATCAAACCAAAAGCAAAGCAGGAATGACTGCAGTTAGTCACCAAGGAGAACTATGTTCTACATTGGGGTAGAGCAGAAAGGTGGCAGAGAGGAACCATGGATATTTGAAGGAAAGGAGAAAGCTTTAATTCCATGGGTTGGAATTTAATTCCAGGCACACACACACATGCCTGGAGGCAGAGGAACCTGATCTCACCCTCTCTTGAGTTCTGAGCTACCACGAATAAGAAAAAGGGGCCAGTGGGTAAAGTGAATGACCCACAAGTGAATGGCAGAAGATCTGAGGTCTGTGGCCCCATCTAGCTCTATGTCCGCTGCACTGGCTGCCTGGGAAAGTTAGGAAATTTGAATTTTGGTTACCTCTGCTGGCCTTGGACAAGTTCGTTACCTTCTCTGGGCTCCATGCCTCCATCCTCAAAATGAGGGATCTGGACCAGATGGTCCCTAAGGAGCCCCCAGCCCTGCCTTCCAAGATGGTGTGAGTGCTTACAGTCTGCTAAGCCCGTTAGACACATTGCTTGCATGAGTGCCCAGCCTGAGTTGGTCATCCAGCTGCATTCACTCCAGGACATTCACCTCTGCTCCCTGAGTGCTGGGCAGGTCTCAGCCTCAGTGAGCTTGACATGCCATCTGGACACTAGCAATATCAGGTGTGTGACAAGGGGCACCTGCCATTAGCCTCCTCACCTCAGGACACGGAGAGCAATGGCGATGTGCCCTGTAGCCACACCCCCTCCTCCAGGTCACTCACAGCTAAGAGGCATCCTACAGCCCACTCCTCTAAATGCATCATGCAGCCACCTCCAACAGCCACTGGCCTAAGTCCACTCTGCCATCAAAGAAGCCAAGGTACCTGCTTACCCCACACCTGACAGAAGGAGCTATTCCATGGCTCAGCAAGGATGCCCTTCACCCCAGCGCTCCCAGTCCTCTCCAGCAGATAAAGGTCCACTTCAGTCCACCTCTTCCAGGAAGCCTTCTTTGACTATGCTAGTCCACACTCATCTGCCCCTTCCCTGAGGGCCTATGCCACTTGCTCCCTGAGCCCCAGAAACACCATTAACCATTTGATTGCACACTCTTTTGAGACACTGCTGCTTCTCAGCATTAACCTTGTCTCCTCAATCACAACGTAAACTCCGTGAGCACCACATAAAGCCCAGGAGCTTGGAGGGACCGAATAAAACCAAAACCTTCCATATGCATGCACTTGGCAATTAAATTAATTAGGGGGAAAGCTAAGCTGCAGGGAATCCTCAATGTACAGTGGTTCAAGAGCACAGAAGTCTATTTCTCTTTCTGGCAAAGCATGGCTGATGCTGCAGGAGATGTGCCTACATCCCCTCGGTGCCCCATACCATTTCTGCACCCTCTGGCCCAGCTGCCCATGGCTATCACTTGCATCTTTGCCCTTGGGCTGCCAACATTCACTCTGCTCACACCACGTGGAAGACTGGAGGTACCAGGGTGTGATGGGTGTCAGGGTAAAACTGCCCCTGCTTCCTCACTCCTGGCCTGCCCTAAAGCCTGTTTCACACAATTTCCCAGAGCCTCCCTATGGGATTAAGCTCTTGTCATCCACACTGTGGCTGCTTTTCTTTCTCTTTGTCCCCTCCCCACTCATCTGCCAGTGCTCATGCCTCCTAAACAAACTACATTCACTCAGTCCTCTTTTTAGTGCACGAACTGTGCTAAGACAAGAGCGACCCCAGGTCCCTTCCATCTTGTTGCTCTGCACCAGCCCCCGCATGTCGTACTGCTCTGCACGGTCAGACTGTGTCCCAGGTATATCTATGCTCTGGCTTACAGAGAGAAAAAGAGAAGATACTCAGGGAAGCAATTTTCCTGTAAGTGAGTGAAGTAGAAGCTGCCCCCATCCCTTCCTTTCATATGCCTTTGGTGAGAATTTAGCTACAAGGGAGGCTGGAAACACGCCCAGCTTAAAGTCTATTAATAAGGACGAGGAGAAATGATCGTGGTGGACAACATACAGTCTCTGCTACAGAACTTGAATAATACTCACCCATTTATTGTGCTCCAAAATAAGCCAAAACAAAGGTGCATGTCTTTCATGTGCTGCTTTGTTTAATTCTCAGATCACAACAGAAGTTTTACTACTATTGTTTGCAGATAAAGAGATGAAGGCAATGAGAATTTCAGTATCTTACCTGAAGTATCACATGAGCAAACCCAGATCTGGCTTATGGGTTTTCTATTCTGTGCTTATTCCGTTTTTTATTCCCATAAATGTATTTTATCTGGTGCAGTATCCCTACTTGGAAGGTGACAAAAAGGGAGGGCCAGGAAAGGGAAGAGACTAACCCAACTCACATAGAGAGCAAAACGCAGAACTGGGCCAGAATCCAGGGTCCTGGCCACCGACCTGCTGCTTTGTCTATGAAGCTTCCTCTGAGCCAGCTACCTCCAAACAGCTCTTACCCGGACCCAGACCAGTGCCTATGGGGCTGCCAGGGAGACAGATGTGTATTCTTTGGTCTAGTTGAATTCAGAGCCCCCGTCTTAGACCACAGTTGCATCTGAAGTTTCTAAATAGAAAATCTACTAATCAAGGTGACAGTGATGGCTCTGTGTCCCTTGTTACCTGTGCAGCATCCAATGCTGTCAGCTCACAGGCCTTGAATCAACTCCCCACCCCTCCCAGAAGGAGAGGAACGCGTATTCTCGTGGGCCTGACTGTTGGCACGCAGGCATTAGACAGGGAAGCGGGATTGGGCCACCAGGGTCCTCAGATCCTCCATGAAGTCATCTCCTTGCTGTCGTCAGTGTCAGTTGCCTAGCAACTGCCTTTGGCAGATGGTGGCACTGAGTGCATGCCAGTCTCTCCCATGGCTAAAAATACATTCCGACGACAACAGGTCTATTTTAAAAGATACAATGCGCTCTCAACGTCTTTCCTTGTCTGTGAGGAGCTGTGCTGTGCCGGGTCTCTCTGGGCTTC
This sequence comes from Papio anubis, assembly GCF_008728515.1. Taxonomy (NCBI): domain Eukaryota; kingdom Metazoa; phylum Chordata; class Mammalia; order Primates; family Cercopithecidae; genus Papio; species Papio anubis. Next base: position 33,923,168 of record NC_044993.1, on the reverse strand, counting down.
TGATTTTGTCTGCTAGGGTGGAAGGGAGCATTCGAGGAAAAAAACACACAAGGCCAGGCACCAAGGGGGTACTCAGAAAGTTGTCATGGAGGATGAGGCGGAGGAGGAATAGGAAAAGGAGGTAGAGGAGGAAGAGAAAGAGGAGAAGGAGAATGAGATGGAGGATGAAGACGGAGGAAGAGGAGAATGAGAAGGAGGAAGACAAGGAAGAGGAGGAAGAGAAGGAGCAGGGGAAAGGCGAGGAGGAGGGAGAATAGTGACCTGGGAAGTAAATGGGTAGTGTTCAGCAGCAAATCCTCTACTTTGGCCATATTCTTTACCTACTGGAGGGTGGGATTAATGAAGAAAAAGCATAGACTCACAGAAGCCTAGAACTAGAAGACACACAATCCCATTTCACCGTTGAGAAAACAGAGGCCCTCAGAGGTGAAGAGAAAAAGGGCTCTTTGCCATCGTTCAGTGTGCAAGAACTGAGCCCCCGGGTGTGGGCACGAGGCCACAGACCTCCAACTCCTCTTGCATACCTACAGGCAGTTTTATCACCCAGCACCTTGTAAGTGCCCTGGGTTCACCTTGCCTGCTGCCTAAACAGAGCAGATTTATCAAGACAGGGGAATTGCAATGGAGAAAATAATTCATGCAGAGCTGGTTGTGCGGGAGACCGGAATTTTATTATTACTCAAATCAGTCTTCCCGAGCATTTGGGGATCAGAGTTTTTAAAGACAATTTGGTGGGTAGAAGCTTGGGAAGTGGGGAGTGCTGATTGGTCAGGCTGGAGATGGAATCATAGGGGGTCGAAGTGAGGTTTTCTTGCTGTCTCTGTTCCTGGGTGCGATGGCAGAACTGACTGAGCCACATTACCGGTCTGGGTGGTGTCCGCCGATCCATGGAGTGCAGGGGCTGCAAAATCTCTCAAGCACTGATCTTAGGCTTCACAATAGTGACGTTATCCCCAGGAGAAATGTGGGGAAGTTCAGACTCTTGAAGCCAGAGGCTGCATGACCCCTAAACTGTAATTTCTAATCAGTAGCTGATTTGTTAGTCCTGCAAAGGCAGACTGGTCCCCAGGCAAGAAGAGGGTCTTTTCAGGAAAGGGCTATTATCCATTTTGTTTCAAAGTCAAATCATGAACTGAATCCCTTCCCAAAGTTAGTTCAGCCTATGCCCAGGAATGAACAAGGACAGCTTAAAGGTTAGAAACGAGATGGAGTCGGTTAGATCTGATTTCTTTCACTGTTATAATTTCCTCAGTTATAATTTTGCAAAGGCCGTTTCAACCTCACCAACTCAGCCTTTCTGTTTAATCACTATCACTCTGCAGCCTTCCCTGGTTCAAAGAGAGTATCGAGTCCCTTCATGAATGCATTTAGTCATTCATTTATTTAACAAATATTTATTAAGCATCTACTGCCATATGGTGCCAGGCCTTGGAGATACAGCAGGAAACAAATTCACACAGTTCCCATGTCATGTTGCCTTCAGCTCACTAGGTGAGGCAGGCATTGAGCTGGCGAGCACAGGGTGCCCTGTGCTGCAGACATCAGAGTCAGATCCACATCTGGACCTACTTACTAGCTCTGCAGCCACAGACTTGTCATTTAAACAGGGCTGCAAGATAAAATACAGGAGGTCCAGTTAAGTGTGAATTTCTAGTAAATGACAATATTTGAAAATATCAGTATCTCTCCAGTATTGTATTATCTAAAGTTCAGCTTTTATGGGGCCTCCTATATTTTTATTTGCAAAATCTGGCAACCCTACCCTTAATATCACTTTTGTTCAGTTTCCTCAACTATAAAATGGGGGAAATAGTATCTACTTACAGATAATCTCTTTGGATTAAATGAAAATATGTACATATCTGTGACTGGCAGGTAAATGTCACTTTCTCCCCTCTTCGAGAAGGACTTAACCAGGGGGGTTGGCCTGGCAGATGATGTGTCTGACCCAGTGGTTCCAAAATCAGGATTTTGTGTTAGCCCAGCAGTTTCCCCAGGGTCTGGTAGTAGGTGGTGGGTGGGGGTAATTCTACTGTTTCCTGAGGATAAGCCAGGGGATGAAGGAAATCTACAAGTGGACACATGACTCACAAAGAAATCGGGAACCAACCAGTTATCTGGGAGTTTGTGTCGGATGCTTGCTAAGGATATGCCAGGGTTCTATCTAAGACTTGCTGCATCAGAACGTCTAGGGAAGGACATGCCCTTTAAACAAAATCCCTGATAACTCTCTGGACTCTAAAGTTTGAGAATTGCTGGTCTGGGGAGCAGGGAGGAATTGCTGCCCCTGAAGAATCCTAAAGGGCTGCTTTAGAATGTGGGATCCTGGCCTGGATCCTGGAACAGAAAAAGGACACTAGTGGGAAACTGGGTGAAATCGGAAAAACATCAGCAGTTTCGTTAATGATATTGTACCCTCGTTAATTTCTTAGTTTTGACCCCTGTGCCATGGTTACATAAGATGTTAACATTAGGGAAAGCTCGGTGACGGGCATATGGGAACTCTCTGTGCTATTATCACTACTCTTGTGTAAATCTCAAATTAGGTCTAAATAAAAAAGTCCTTTTTTTTTTTCTTTTTTCTTTTAAGCTTCCTTTGGCTCAAAGCCTGCATTGGACCTTTCCCCAGTCCCATTGTGCATCAGAGACCCAGTGTGTGTGTTGTTATTACTCCAGGCTGGAATTAGTTAAGCAAGTGCAGGTAGCTGCGAGCCTCACCCACCCCCAAATACACACCAGGTACCGGGAGAGCATTTGCTTCTTCTCATTGCCATTCACACTGGGGCTTAAATGTCAACTCCAATGAATTACATTTTAATCTGTCTAAGTGATCACCCTGGCCAAGGCCTTAATTAGATGCCAGGCACACCCGCTGAAGGACATGCATAATTCATCAGCTGGGAGGCTGCAGAAGGGCTTTCATCCTGGGCCAGGGAAGGGGGAGGAAAAGGAGGGAAAGGGGAGAAAAGAGCAGTGGAGGGCGGTGGAGAGGGAGTAGGGAGAAAAGAAAGAGGGAGGGCACAGGAGATAACTGGAAGGAGAAAAAAGAGATGTTTGGGGAGGAGAAAAGCTGGACATTAGTGGGAAACTTGGAAGGGAAAAGGTAGAGGAGAAATAGTAGTTGGGGGTGGAGGGGAGGGCAGGAAGAGGCCTGGAATATCTGATCATTGTGCTAACAACAAGGTCTTTAAGCTCCGCTAGAGGCCGTCTCCTCCAGGAAGTCTTCATTCACTCTGCCAGGCAACCTTGGGCCCTCCTTCTCTCTCTCCCTTAATGCCAGGATGTACCTCTGTTTCACTTTGACTACTCACAAGTCCTATAATGTTTATGAAATCGTCTGTCCCTCTCCAGACCCTGGATTGTCTCTTCTTTGCATGATGTCTGACTTGATGATGGATCACCACTGCCTGGCAGAGTCCCCGTGCAGAGTGTTGAATGGCTGAAGGATGGATTTCTAGTTCAGACAATACAAAGAAACTATCTTCACATCACTGTCCAATGGGTTCTTCTTGCCCACCACACAGGCAAAACCAGACAGTGGCACTGCAATAAAGAAACAGTTTAATAGACACAAGACCAGCCACACCATATGGCAGACAGCAGTATTACTCAAATCAATCTCAAAAAAACTCGGAGGCTAGGGTTTTTCAAGGGTTGTTTGGCAAGCCAGGGATTCTACTTCTGGGTGGGGGCCACAGGACCAGTTGGGTAAGGGCAGGTCCAGGTAGAGCCACTGGTAGTCAGAAATGCAAAAACTTGAAAAGACGTCTCCAATGGCCAATCTTAGGATCTAAGACAGCGATGTTATCTGCAGGAGTAATTGGGAAAGCTGCATATCTTTTGACTTCTGGAATAATGACTGGCAATGGTTTATGTCTACAACTTAGCAGAATTCAGCCTCCTCACATCCTCTTAACCCGGTGACCTTTCATTAGCTTTACAAAGGTGGTTGAGTTTGGGGGAAGGCCTATTATCATTTATACTATAAATTAAATGTTTCCCAAAGTTAGCTTGGACTAAGCCCAGGAATGAGTGGACAGCCAGCCTGTCAGGCTAGAAGCAAGATGGAATCAGCCATGTCAGATTTATCTTATTATCACAATTTTGCAAAAGCAATTCCATTAACTAATTAACCCAGATAGGATTTAAATCACATGGGCCCCCTGGCTCTGCCATCAAACTTACTTCAGCTATGTCAATCAAGTTCCCAAACACCACCCTCTACTCAGCCCCAACTTCTGTTTTCTTTTCCTGCCTCCCATCACCAGAGACCAAGAACCACACAGGAAAGTAAACACAGCTTTAGTGGAATTGAAAGGGAAAGTCCATATTTATTTGAACATACCTCTTGCTGCCTAGTCAGGAACACAATCACCTCCCTGTTCCCTGCTTTCCCCAGTCCTCTCCAACCAGGCTTCTCTTCCACTCCAGCTGCTGGTCCAGGTTGCCAATCAACTCCCTGTGGTCAAAGTCAATGACCTCTTCTCAGAGGTATTCACCTTAACTGAACTCACAGCAGCATAGACTTCTCTCCTTGACACAATTTTCTCCTGACTCCTGACACCACACCCTTCTGCTCTTCCTCCTTCCACCTTGGCATCTTCATGCCCATTTGCTCTGCTAAATTTCCTTTGTTTGGCCAAACCTTGAAGGCTGGCAACCCCCAAGGCTCATTCCTCAGAGCTCTGCTCTCCTCTGATCACTTTTCTTACTTTAATCATCTTATCCAGTTCCATGGTTTTAAGTGCCAACAAATGCTAATGGTTCCTAAACACTTACTCCACCTTTGACTTCTCTCTTAAGCTCCAAGCACAAATATTCATTTGAATGTCTGTATTGATTACCTATTGCTGCATCACAAATTATTCCCCAAATTTAGTGGTTTAAAACAATAAGTACTTTTTATGTCACATTTTCTGTAAGTGAGAAATCAAGTGCCACTTACCTGGGTGCTTCTAACTGCGGTTCTGTCATAAGATTATGGTCAAGCTGTTGGCTGGAGCTGCAGTCTCATCTGAAGGTGTAACCAAGGGAAATTTGCTTCCAAACTCACCCATGTGGTTGTTGGCAGAGTTCTGTTCCTGGTAGGTCATTGGACCAAGGGTCTCAGTTCCTCACTGGCCATTGGCCAAATGCCTTCTACAGTTCCTTGCCATGTGGGCATCTCAGGCAGCTAACAGAGGGGCAACTGGCTTGCTTCAGGGCAAGGGAATGAGAGAACAAGAAAGAGTACCCAAAACAGAAGCCATGGTTGTAAGCTAATCTTAGGTTCCATCACCTCTCCTAAATTCTGCTTGCTAGAAGTGAGTCATTAAATCCAGCCCACACTCAAGGATAGCGAATTACAGAGGGCATGAACAGCAGGACACAGGGGTCGCCAAGGCCATCATAACATACATATGAAATGAAGTATGTCCATAACAGAATTGATTTTCCCCATCCCAAACTTCTCCCTCAAGTTCTTCCTATCTTAAGAAATAATGTAGCAGCATTGTCATAATTGTGCTGTCAACTGGATAAGATGAAACTGTAGCTCTCGGAATCCCCCTATTGCATGGTTCTGGGAGAGAGTTGGCCAAAATAGGAACTTGCACAAGATTTAGAAAGTAGGAAGTAAAGCAGCAGTCAGCATTCTTGAAAGATCATCATAGTCAGATATGCTGATGGGTAGGCACAGAGGTACCTGGAGCATCTCTGCTTGACCCCATGCTCTTCTGTTTTGTGTCCAGCTTGTCTTTCTAATGGTAGATCTTGCTGACCAACATCTACCCAAGGCCCACCTCCACAGGCATGGCTGCAGGCCCAGAGAGGTACAAACTGCACAGAGGCAGCAGTATCCCATCACCCTCTACATGAGCTTTTTTCACGGCCTCCCCTTGGTGGCTGGATGTACTGGGTTTCTTGAATGTGTCCAACTACTGTTCCAACTATAATAAATCCCTCATTCCATAATAATCATAATGCCGGCTCTCTCTTATCTCAATTGAAGTATCTCTTCCCTAGAGAGGCCTTTCCTGGATTTATCTCCCTGTCTATGTTCCATTCCTCCCATACCATTAGATTCTGAAAGAAGTAATCATCAGTAACGCTTACCAACTTCTTACCATTTCCCACATATGGCACTATATATTTTATGCCATCACAGATCATTGTAACATCATTTTTGTAATAAAGGGTGTGTCTAATCCTATTTTCAATGGTGAAATGAAGGCACAAAGAAGTGAAGTATTTGCCCAGGAGCTTACAAATAAGCAAGCAAATCGATAGTAAGAAGAGGATCTGAAACCACTTCTGCCTGACTTCTAACACATTCTCTCCATCACACTATAATGCTTCCCCATGTCTGAAGCTGTAGTTGGGAGTTTCTTAGCCTCTCAATCTCAAGGTCTTCATTTGTAAACCACAGGCACCTCAGAGAACGATCATGAACAGTCATGGTTCTTAGCAAATTTTTATCCCTTCACACTTCCCCACCCCTACAAATCTCAAAATCCAGGGTGAGTATCTCTACCAAGGTGGGTCTTCAGATGTAATCAAGGTCTGAGCAGAGGATCCATGGGCCTATCCCATCTTATGGGGGCAGATTTCATCCTGGGACCTTGGAAGCACCCTGCAGGACCCCCTATCTACCCCACTCCACCTCTCTAATGGACTGAGACCCAACTCTCAGCCACATAGAGTCGATCACAGAAGGCTCAGGGCTGGGCACCAAGCCTTCTGCTGGGCAATGATTCCCTGCACAGACTGAGTCACCCCAGGGCACAGGCTTCCCTTCCTTCATAGTCTTCACCAGCTTTTTGTGTCAGGCCCTTAAGACTTACCTGAAACTCTTCTGAGGTTTGTGCAACATATGAAGACATATAGTCAGAGAAACAGACTCATAATTTGTCAGGTCAAAGGGCTATGGACAAGCTAGAGTCACGTGAGTGTCACTGTGATTAGTTTCATATCCATTGCCTCCTAGTTAAAGCCCGAGGTCTTCACCTACCACCCAGGGCTCTCTGGAATCTGTCTTTAGCCAGGATTCCTTACCCAAATGATTTTATCTGCTCTTTCCTGAGAAAGTATGGACTCTTTTGCTCCTACAACTCTCAACTCAGAATCCAGCACCCTCCTGGTGACCTCCCTTTGTCTCTTTACCTGCTTTCTACCCTTGTTCAAAGGTACATGTCAAAGCCACTAGCCATATACAGATGAAACAACCTTTGTGAGTGATTTTCTTTTAAGAATTAGAAAAATCGCTACTTTAAAAAAATAAATTTATACATTCCAAAAATGTTTTCCCATCTGTTATCTCATTTTATCTACCAAAAATTATTAGGTGAGTTGGACATAAACCAACCCAACTGTAGAATTGTGGAAATAATCATAGCAGGCACATATGAGGTCCTTCTCTTTGCCCGGCCGTGTGCCAGGCACTTTCTGTGAGTTAAATACAGTGCGTCCTTCCAAAAGTCCTGAAAGGCAGCTATAGTTATTACCGCCATTCTCCAAAAGAGAAAACTGAGGTTCAGAAATATTTAAGAATGCCTGAGACTTCCAGTTCCCAAATGGTAGCATAGAAGTAAGCTAGCTTCACATACTTCCATCACCCTTCCTGACCAACAGGATACCGAAAACAAATATACAGTGTCAAGATTATCATCAGAAATAACCCAGCACTCAAAGATGAGGATGAGACAGTTTTGGGAGCTGCAGAGATGTGAAAAAACTCCAAGAAGGCAGTAAAAGAATTGGACTCTCACATCCATGATGCCCCTCCCCTCATTCTGCCCAGCACCAAGTATGCAGAAAATTGTCCTCCAACTTACTGTTTCTACACTGCAAAAGGTGAGATTGAGAAGAGCAATCAACTTCTCCACCATCTTGGTTTCTCTGACAGGAGACCTCTCTCTGCCTTAACTCACAGAAAGCATCACAAGTGCCTGAAAGGAGAACCATCCTTGATAAAAGGCAGACAAAAAGGGGAGGCAGGACTTACAGCAGAATCACACTGCAGGAGGTTTGTCCCACAGGTCTTCTGTGACTGAATCCCTAGTCAGCCTTCCTGCACTGCTGAGGTATCCCCTTTGAGACTACCCCATTCAGAAAGGGCAGGGCTTAGATCATTTATTAGAATGAAGGCGAACCTGGCTTAAGGCACTACCTAGAATTGAAAATGAGTTAATGACTTAGTGGTGAAGAACCTCTAAACAAATATATCCAATAAAAAACAAAAAAAGCCAGCCAGGAAAGATGGAAACAAATAATCCTTCAATGAAAAGACATAAACATACATCCATAAGAAGCAACTGCAGACAGGGAGCCATGATCTCCTCAGATGGACAAAGCAAGGAACCAGTGACTTACCCTAATCTGATGGTGGTGTGTTATTTCTTTCACCAAGAATTCAAAATAGTAGTTTTAAGGAAACTCAATGATCTTCAAGATAACACAGAAAAGCAATTCAGAAATTTACCAGAGAAACTTAACAAAGAGACTGAAATAATTTTAAAAAGCAAACCAAAATCTTGGAACTGAAAAATATGTTTATTGAACTGAAAAAATCATTAGAAGTTCTTCTCAACAACAGAATGGATCAATCGAAGGAAAGATTAGTGAGCTTGAAGATAGGCTTTTGAAAATACACACTCAGAGGAGAAAAAAGGAATGAAGAGCAACGAAGATTATCTACAAGATGTTATCTCAAAAGGCCAAATCTGAGAATGATTAGTGTTCAAAGAGAGTTCAACAAGAATGGGAGATAAAAAGCTTTACTCAAAGAGAAAAGACTTCCCCAAATTTGAGAAAGAGATAAATATCTAGGTATAGGAAGGTCAAAGAATACCAAAAAGATCTGACCCAAGTAAGACTAGTCCAAGGCATATAATGTTTATTATAATTAAACTCTCAAAGGTCAAGGACAAAGAGAAGATCCTAAAAGCAACAAGAGAAAAGAAGCAAATATTATACAAAGGAGCCTCAATTTGTCTAGCAACAGACTTCTTAATGGAAATCACACAGGCCACGAGGAAATGGTATTATACTTTCAAAGTGCTGAAAGAAAAAACTGTCACTCAAAATTACTGCATTCAGCAAAGCTGTTCTTCAAATATGAAGGAAAGATAAAGTCTTTCCCAGACAACCAAAAGCTGAGAGAATTCACTACCACCCGACCCATCAGACAAAAAGTGCTAAGAGAAGTTCTTCAATCTGAAAGGAAAAAAAAATTAAAGTGCAAAGAAAACAAAAATTGAAGGCATAAAACTTACTGGTAAAATTAAGTAAACAGACAAACCCAGGATACACTAATACTGTAATTATGGTGTGCAATCCACTCAGAACTCTAGTATGGAGGCCAAAAGACAAATATATCAAAACAATAATAGCTACAGCAAACTGTTAAGAAATGGGTAATATAAAAATATGTAAGTTGAGACAAATGGAAGTCAAAATGGGAGAGGGAGTGGAGTTAAAGTGTAGGTTTTTAAAATTATTTTTCTTTCTATTCTTTTCTTTGTGATCTAAGATAAGTTGTCAAGTCCTTATAATAACTTGTTATTTCTATAAGATATTTTTTTGTAAGCCTCATGGTAACCACAATGTAGAAACTTATAATAGATTCACTAAAAATAAAAAGCAATGAATTAAAACATACTACCAGAGAAAATCAACCACAAAGAAAGACAGGAAGAAAGGAAGAGAAGAGTTACAAAGCAACCAGAAAACAAGCAACAAAATGTCAATAGTAAACTCTTACTTAATAATAACACTGAATGTTATCACTGAATGCAAGGGAACTCAATTCTCCAATTAAAAGACATGCGGCTAAATGAATAAAGAAACAAGACCCAACTATTTGCTGCCTATAAGAAACCCACCTCACCTAAAAAGACACAGAGACTGAAAACAAAAGGGTGGAAAATGATATTCCAAGCAACCAGAAACCAAATAGGAGCAGAAGTAGCTGTACTTGTATCAGAAAAAATAGACTACAAATCAAAGGCTGTGAAAAGAGACACAAAAGGCCACTACATAATGATATAAAGGAGTCAATTCAGCAAAAGGATATAACAATTATAAATATTTATGCACGCAACACCAGAGCTCCCAAAGTATACAAAGCAAACATTAATAGATCTAAAGGAAGAAGATTGCAATACAGTAATAGTAGGAGATTTTAACACCCTGTTCTCAGTAATGAGACAGATCGTGCAGACAGAAAATCAACAAAGAAACACTGGAGTTAAACTGCACTCTACATAATAAGCCTAACTGAAATTTATAAAACATTTCACTCAACTGCTGCAGAATACACATTCTTTTCATCAGCATATAGAATATTCCCCAGAATAGATCATATATCAGGTGATAAAACAAGCCTCAATACATTCAAAAAAGTAGAAATGGTATCAAGTATCTTTTTCCATAACACGGAGTAAAATTAGAAATGAATAACAAGAAGAACGTTGGAAACTTTACAAACACGTGGAAGTCAAACAACATGCTCCTAATGACCAGTAGGTCAATGAAGAAGTTAAGAAGGAATTTAAAAAATTATTGAAGAAAATGAAAATGGAAATACAACATACCTATATATGGGATACAGCAAAAGCAGTAATAAGAGAGGAGTTTATAGCAGTAAACAGTTATATTTAAAAACTAGAAAGACTTTAAAGAAACAATCTAATGCACTTCAAGGAATTAGAAAACCAAGAAAAAAAGCAAAATTAATAGAAGAAAGAAATAATAAAGATCAGAGCAGAAATAAATGAAATTCAGACTAAAAAATACAGAAGATTAACAAAATGAAAAGTTGCTTTTTTGAGAATATAAGATAACAGATCTTTAGCTAGACTAAGAAAAAAAAGAGAGACAACCCACATAAATAAAATCAGAAATGAAAAAGGAGACATAACAATTGAGACTAAGAAATACAAAAAGATTATAAGAGACTAGTATGAACAACTATACTCCAACAAATTGGAAAACCTAGAAGAAATAGATAAATGTCTGGACACATACAATCGATCAAGATTGAACTATGAAGAAATATAGAACCTCAATAGACCAATAATAAATAATGAGATCAAAGCCATAATAAAATGTCTCCCAACAAAGTAAAGCCCAGGACCTGATAGCTTCACTGATGAATTCTATCAAGCATTTAAAGAAGTAACAACAATTTTTTGAAGTTAGGCACCAAGATGGCCAAATAGGAACAGCTCCAGCCTGCAGCTACCAGGGTGAGAGACACAGAAGACGGGTGATTTCTGCATTTCCAACTGAGGTACAGGGTTCATCTCACTGGGGCATGTTGGACAGTCAGTGCAGGACAGTGGATGCAGCCCAATGAGTGAGAGCTGAAGCAGAGTGAGGCATCGCCTCACCCGGGAAGCAAAAGGGGGAAGGGAATTCCTTTTCCTAGCCAAGGGAAACTGTGACACACAACACCTGGAAAATCGGGTAACTCCCACCCTAATACTGCACTTTACCAAGGGTCTTAGCAAATGACACACCAGGAGATTGTATCCCATGCTTGGCCCGGAGGGTCCCATGGAGCCTCCCTCGTTGCTAGCACAGCAGTCTGAGATCTAACTGCAAGGCGGCAGCGAGGCTGGGGGAGGGACGTCCACCATTGCTGAGGCTTAAGTAGGTAGACAAAGTGGCTGGGAAGCTCGAACTAGGTGGAGCCCACCACAGCTCAAGGAGGCCTGCCTGCCTCTGTAGACTCCACCTCTGGGGAGAGGGCATAGCTAAACAAAAAGCAGCAGAAACCTCTGCAGATGTAAATGCCCCTGTCTGACAGATTTGAAGAGAGTAGTGATTCTGCCAGCACAGAGTTTGAGATCTGAGAACGGACAGACTGCCTGCTCAAGTGGGTCCCTGACCCTCAAGAAGCCTAACTGGGAGACATCCCCCGCTAGGGGCAGACTGACACCTCACACCTCACATGGCGAGGTACACCTCTGAGACAAAGCTTCCAGAGGAAAAATCAGACTGCAACACTTGCTGTTCAGCAATATTCACTCTTCCGCAACCTCCGCTGCTGATACCCAGGCAAACAGGGTCTGGAGTGGACCTCAAGCAAGCTCCAATAGACCTGCAGCTGAGAGTCCTGACTGTTAGAAGGAAAACTAACAAACAGAAAGGACATCCACACCAAAACCCCATCTATACGTCACCATCATCAAAGACCAAAGGTAGATAAAACCACAAAGATGGGGAAAAAGAGTTCAAAACTCAAGAAACCAGAGTGTCTCTCCCACTCCAAAAGAATGCAGCTCCTCACCAGCAATGGAACAAAGTTGGATGGAGAATGACTTTGATGAGTTGAGAGATGAAGGCTTCAGTTGATGAAACTTCTCAGAGCTAAAGGAGGAACTATGAACCCAGCGCAAAGAAAGTAAAAACCTTGAAAAAAGATTTGACTAATGGATAACTAGAATAACCAATGCAGAGAAGTCCATAAATGACCAGAGAGAGATGAAAACTATGACACAAGAACTACGTGACAAATGCACAAGCTTCAGTAACCAACTCAATCAACTGGAAGAAAGTATCAGCGATTGAAGATCAAATGAATGAAATGCATCAAGAAGAGAAGTTTAGAGAAAAAAGTAAAAAGAAATGAACAAAACCTCCAAGAAATATGGGATTATGTGAAAAGACCAAATCTACATCTGATTGGTGTACCTGAAAGTGACAGGGAGAATAGAACCAAGTTGGAAAACACTCTGCAGGATATTATCCAGGAGAACTTCCCCAACCCAGCAAGGCAGGCCAACATTCAAATTCAGGAACCACAGAGAACGCAACAAAGATACTCCTTGAGAAGAGCAACTCCAAGACATATAATTGTCAATTCACCAAAGTTGAAATGAAGGAAAAAATATTAAGGGTAGCCAGAGAGAAAGGTCGGGTTTCCCACAAAGGGAAGCCCATCAGACTAACAGCAGATCTCTTGGCAGAAACTCTACAAACCAGAAGAAAGTGGGGGCCAATATTCAACATTCTTAAAGAAAAGAATTTCAACCCAGAATTTCATATCCAGCCAAACTAAGTTTCATGAGTGAAGGAGAAATAAAATCCTTTACAGACAAGCAAATGCTGAGAGATTTTGTCACCACCAGGCCTGCCCTACAAGAGCTCCTGAAGGAAGCACTAAACATGGAAAGGATCAACTGGTACCAGCCATTGCAAAAACATGCCAAATTGTAAAGACCAGCGATGCTAGGAAGAAACTGCATCAACTAATGAGCAAAATAACCAGCTAACATCATAATGACAGGATCAAGTTCACACATAACAGTATTAACTTTAAATGTAAGTGGGCTAAATGGTCCAATTAAAAGACACAGAATGGCAAATTGGATAAAGAGTCAAGACCCATCAGTTTGCTGTGTTCAGGAGACCCATCTCACGTGCAGAGACACACATGGGCTCAAAATAAAGGGATGGAGGAAGATCTACCAAGCAAATGCAAAACCAAAAAGGCAGGGGTTGCAATCCTAGTCTCTGATAAAACAGACTTTAAACCAAAAAAGATCAAAAGAGAGAAAGAAGGTCATTACATAATGGTAAACGGATCAATTCAACAAGAAGAGCTAAGTATCCTAAATATATATGCACCCAATACAGGAACACCCAGATTCATGAAGCAAGTCCTTAGAGACTTACAAAGAGACTTAGACTCCCATACAATAATAATGGGAGATTTTAACACCCCACTGTCAACATTAGACAGATCAACGAGACAGAAAGTTAAGAAGGATATCCAGGAATTGAACTCAACTCTGCACCAAGCAGACCTAATAGACATCTACAGAACTCTCCACCCCAAATCAACAGAATATACACTCTTCTCAGCATCACATCGCACTTATTCCAAAATTGACCACATAGTTGGAAGTAAAGCACTCCTCAGCAAATGTAAAAGAACAGAAATTATAACAAACTGTCTCTCAGACCACAGTGCAATCAAACGAGAACTCAGGACTAAGAAACTCAATCAAAACTGCTCAACTACATGGAAACAGAACAACCTGCTCCTGAATGACTACTGGGTACATAACAAAATGAAGGTAGAAATAAAGATGTTCTTTGAAACCAATGAGAACAAAGATACAACATACCAGAATCTCTGGGACACATTTAAAGCAGTGTGTAGAGGGAAATTTATAGCACTATGTGCCCACAAGAGAAAGCAGGAAAGATCTAAAATTGACACCCGAACATCACAATTAAAAGAACTAGACAAGCAAGAGCAAACACATTCAAAAGCTAGCAGAAGGCAAGAAATAACTAAGATCAGAGCAGAACTGAAGGAAATAGAGACACAAAAAAACCCTTCAAAAAATCAATGAATCCAGGAGCTGCTTTTTTGAAAAGATCACCAAAATGGATAGACCACTAGCAAGACTAATAAAGAAGAAAAGAGAGAAGAATCAAATAGATGCAATAAAAAATGATAAAGGGGATATCACCACTGACCCCACAGATATACAAACTACCATCAGAGAATACTATAAACACCTCTACGCAAATAAACTAGAAAACCTAGAAGAAATTGATAAATTCCTGGACACATACACTCTCCCAAGACTAAACCAGGAAGAACTTGAATCCCTGAATAGACCAATAGCAGGCTCTGAAACTGAGGCAATAATTAATAGCCTACCAACCAAAAAAAAGTCCAGGACCAGATGGATTCACAGCCCAATTCCTCCAGAGGTACAAGGAGGAGCTGGTACCATTCCTTCTAAAACTATTGCAATCAATAGAAAAAGAGGAAATCTTCCCTAACTAATTTTATGAGGCTAAAATCATCCTGATACCAAAGCCTGGCAGAGACACAACAAAAAAAGAGAATTTTAGACCAATATCGCTGACGAACATTGATGCAAAAATCCTCAATAAAATACTGGGAAACCGAATCCAGCAGCACATCAAAAAGCTTATCCACCATGATCAAGTGGGCTTCATCCCTGGGATGCAAGGCTGGTTCAATATACACAAATCAATAAATGTAATCCAGCATATAAACACAACCAAAGACAAAAACCACATGATTATGTCAATAGATGCAGAAAAGGCCTTTGACAAAATTCAACAGCCCTTCATGCTAAAAACTCTCAATAAATTTGGTAATGATGGAAGGTATCTCAAAATAATAAGAGCTATTTATAACAAACCCACAGTCAATATCATACTGAATGGGCAAAAACTGGAAGCATTCCCCTTAAAAACTGGCACAAGACAGGGATGCCCTCTCTCACCACTCCTATTCAACATAGTGTTGGAATTTCTGGCCAGGGCAGTCAGGCAAAAGAAAGAAATAAAGGGTATTCAATTAGAAAAAGAAGAAGTCAAATTGTCCCTGTTTGCAGATGACATGATTGTATATTTAGAAAACCCTATTATCTCAGCCCAAAATCTCCTTAAGCTGATAAGCAACTTCAGCAAAGTCTCAGGATACAAAATCAATGTGCAAAAATCACAAGCATTCTTATACACCAATAATAGACATACAGAAAGCCATGTCTATGAATGAACTCCCATTCACAATTGCTTCAAAGAGAATAAAATACCTAGGAATCCAACTTACAAGGGATGTGAAGGACCTCTTCAAGGAGAACTACAAACCACTGCTCAGTGAAATAAAAGAGGACAAAAACAAGTGGAAGAACATTCCATGCTCATGGATAGGAAGAATCCAATGTCATGAAAATGGCCATACTGCCCAAGGTAAATTATAGATTCAATGCCATCCCCATTAAGCTACCAATGACTTTCTTCACAGAATTGGAAAAAACTGCTTTAAAGTTCATATGGAACCCAAAGAGAGCCCGCATTGCCAAGACAATCCTAAGCCAAAAGAATAAAGCTGGAGGCATCATGCTACCTGACTTCAAACTATACTACAAGGCTACAGTAACCAAAACAGCATGGTACTGGTACCTAAACAGAGATATAGACCAATGGAACAGAATAGAGCCCTCAGAAATAATACCACACATCTACAACCATCTGATCTTTGACAAACCTGAGAAAAACAAGAAATGGGGAAAGGATTCCCTATTTAATAAATGGTGCTGGGAAAACTGGCTACCCATATGTAGAAAGCTGAAACTGGATCCCTTCCTTACACCTTATACAAAAATTAATTCAAGATGGATGAGGGACTTAAACGTTAGACCTAAAACCATAAAAACCCTAGAAGAAAACCTAGGCAATACCATTCAGGACATAGGCATGGGCAAGGACTTCATGTGTAAAACACCAAAAGCAACGGCAACAAAAGCCAAAATTGACAAATGGGATCCAATTAAGCTAAAGAGCTTCTGCACAGCAAAACAAACTACCATCAGAGTGAACAGGCAACCTACAGAATGGGAGAAAATTTTTGCAATCTACTCATCTGACAAAGGGCTAATATCCAGAACCTACAAAGAACTCAAACAAATTTACAAGAAAAAAACAAACAACCCTATCAAAAAGTGGGCAAAGGAAATAAACAGACACTTCTCAAAAGAAGACATTTATACAGCCAACAGACACATGAAAAAATGCTCATCATCACTCGCCATCAGAGAAATGCAAATCAAAACCACAATGAGATACCATCTCACACCAGTTAGAATGACAATCATTAAAAAGTCAGGAAACAACAAGTGCTGGAGAGGATGTGGAGAAAAAAGAACACTTTTACACTGTTGGTGAGACTGTAAACTAGTTCAACCATTGTGGAAGACAGTGTGGTGATTCCTCAAGAATCTAGAACTAGAAATACCATTTGACCCAGTCATCCCATTACTGGATATATACCCAAAGGATTGTAAGTCATGCTGCTATAAAGACATATGCACACGTATGTTTAATGTGGCACTATTCACAATAGCAAAGACTTGGAATCAACCCAAATGTCCATCTGTGACAGACTGGATTAAGAAAATGTGGCACATATACACCATGGAATACTATGCAGCCACAAAAAAGGATGAGTTCATGTCCTTTGTAGGGACTTGGGTGCAGCTGGAAACCATCATTCTCAGCAAACTATCACAAGAACAGAAAACCAAACAGCGCATGCTCTCACTCATAGGTGGGAACTGAACAATGAGATCGCTTGGACACAGGAAGGGGAACATCACACACCGGGGCTTGTTTGGGGTGTGGGGAGGGGGGAGGGATAGCATTAGGAGATATACCTAATGTACATGACGAGTTAATGGGTGCAGCACACCAACATGGCACATGTATACATATGTAACAAACCTGCACATTGTTCACATGTCCTCTAGAACATAAACTATAATAAATACATAAATAAACAAACAAAAACAAACAAGCAAACAAAAAAACAAGTTTTCTCAAACTCTTCAAAAAAATTGAAGAGGATGGCACACTTCCAAACTCATTCTATGAGGCCAGCATTACCCAGATACGAAAGTCAAATAAGGACACAACAAAAACAGAAAACTACAGGCCGTATCACTGAAGAACTTAGATGCACAAATCCTCAACAAAATGCTAGCACAAACTACATCACATTAACAGAAGCAAGAACTAAAACCACTTGCTAGGCTGGGCACAGTGGCTCACGCCTGTAATCCCAGCACTTTGGGAGGCTGAGGTGGGCGGATCACAAGGTCAGGAGATCAAGACCATCCTGGCTAACACGGTGAAACCCCGTCTCTACTAAAAATACAGAAAATTAGCCGGGCGTGGTGGCAGGCGCCTGTGGTCCCAGCTACTCGGGAGGCTGAGGCAGGAGAATAGCGTGGGCCCGCGAGGCAGAGCTTGCAGTGAGCCGAGATCGCACCACTGTACTCCAGCCTGGGCGACAGAGCAAGACTCCGTTTCAAAAAAAAAAAAAAAAAAACTTGCTTATTTCAATAGATGTCAAAAAGCATTTGATAAAATTCAACATCCCTTTATGATAAAAAAAAAAAAACCCTCATCAAACTGGGTATAGAAGGAACGTGATCAAAATAATACATGTCATATATGATAAGCTCACAGTTAATATCATACTGAATGGGAAACAATTGAAGGCCTTTTCCCTAAGATCTGGAAAAGACAAGTATGCCCACTTTCACCACTTTTATTCAGTATAGCACTGAAAGCCCTGGCCAGAGTAATTAGGCAAGAGAAAGAAATAAAGGGCATTCCAACTGGAAAGAAAGAAGTCAAATTATCTTTTTTCACAGATGACATGGTCTTATACTTAGAAAAACCTAAAGAATCCACACAAAATCTGTTAGAATTGATAAACAAATTCAATAAAGTTGCAGGACACAAAATCAACATACAAAAATCAGTAGCAATTAAATATGCCAATTGTAAACAATATGAAAAAGAGATCAAGAAAGCAATCCCATGTACATTAGCTACAAAGAATATAAAATATCTAGTAATCAATTTAACCAAATAAGTGGAAAATCTATACAAAAAACTATAAAACACTAATGAAAGAAATTGAAGCAGACACACACAAAAAAGATAATCATGCTCATAGATTTAAAAAATTAATATTGTTAAAATGACCATACTACCCAAAGCAATTTATAGATTCAATGCAATCCCTATTAAAATACCAATGATATTCTTTACAGAAATAGAAAAAAAATTCTAAAATTTACATGGAACCACAAAAGAACATTAATAGCCAAAGTAATCCTGAGCAAAAAGAACAAAGTCATACTACCTGACTTCAAAATTTATTTCAAAGCAATTGTAACCAAATCAGTGTGCTACTGGCATAAGAATAGACACATAGACCAATGGAACAGAGTAGAGAACATAGATAAAAATTAAACACATTTAAAGGACAATAAATGATGCTGGGAAAACTGGATATCTACATGCAGAAGAATGAAACTAGACCCCTCTGGCTTACCATACACAAAAATCAAATCAAAATGGATTCAAGACTTAAATTTAAGACCTGAAACTTTGAAACTACTAAAAGAAAACATTGGAGAAGTGTCACAGGACATTGATCTGGGCAAGATTTTTTGTGTAAGACCTCAAAAGCACAGACATCCAAAGCAAAGATAGACAAATAGGATTACGTTAAGTTAAAAAGCTTCTGCACAGCAAAAGAAATGATCAACAAAGTGAAGAGACAACCCACAGAATGAGAAAATGTTTGTAAACTCTCAACCGACAGCAGATTAATAATCAGAATATATAAGGAACTCAAACAACTCAATAGCAAATAAACAATCCAAATAAAAAATGGGCAAATGATCTGAGTAGACATTTCCAAAAGAAGACATACAAATGGCCAACAAGTATATGAAAAACAATGTTCAACATCACTAATCATCAGAGAAATGCAAATCAAAACAACAATGAAATACCATCTCACCCCTGTTAAAATTTCTTTTATCAAAAAGACAGGAAAAAACAGATGCTGGCAAGAATGCAGAAAACAGAGAACCCTCGTACACTGTTGGTGGAAATGCAAATTAGCACAGCCATTATGGAGAACAGTTTGGAATTTCCTCAAAAAACTAAAAATAAAAGCACCATATGATTCAGCAATTCAACTACTGGGTATATATCCAAAACAAAGCAAATCAATATGTTAAAAAAAAATCTCTGCATTCCCATATTTATTGCAGCACTACTCACAATAGTCAAAATAGGGAATCAACCTAACTACTCATCAATGGATACATGGATAAAGAAAACATGACGTATACACACAATGAAATATTTTTCAGCCATAAGAATGAAATCTTGTCATTTGCAGCAACATGGACAGAACCAGAGGTCATTATTTCAAGTGAAATAATCCAAGCACAGAAAGACAAATATCACATGTTAAATTGGACTTAATCAAACTAAAAAGCTTCTGCAGAGCAGAAGAAATAATCAACGAGTAAATAGACAACCTACAGAATAGGAGAAAATATTTCCAAACTATACATCTGACAAGGGACTAATATCTAGAATCTACAAGGAACTTAAACAAATAATTCGTATGTGGGAGATAAAAAAGGCAGGTAAGGGTAGAGAGGAGGGGAAGAATGAAGAGAAGTTAATTAATGAGTACAAATATATGGTTTCATGGAAGAAATAAGACCTACTGTTAGCTAGATCTGTACGGTGACTAGTGACTATAGTTTATAACATTCTATCATACATTTTTAAATAGCAAGAAGAGATGAATTATAATGGTTCTAGAATGAAGAAAAAATATTTAAGGTTATGGGCATGCCAAGTACAATGATTTGATCCTTACAAATTATATGAATATATTAAATTATCACTAGTACCCCAAAACTATGTACATCTATTATGTATAAATTTTTTAAAAAGAATAGAAGAAAGGCAGTAAATCTGTTCTTTGTCCTTCAACTAATAACTATGAAGAGGCTTCAACAAAAGTTGTGGAAAATGGAATTAAAAGATAAAAATTAAGAATATAAACTTTATTTATCAACATAAGCTGCATCAAGTTCAAGATACTTTTGTAAGCAATGAAGTTAGCCATTTGGTCCATCCCTAAAGAACTGAGGGTTCTTGTAATTTAACCATGTCAATGAAGTCATTTTTACATTATTAACTGAAGAAAAATGAATGCCCTTTACAAATGTTTTAAGATTCAGAAATAAAAATAAGTCAGAAGAGGTCAAATCAGAACTTTAAGGCGAATGCCTAATGGTTTCTCACCAAAACTCTGGCAAAATTACCATTGTTTAATGAAATAAATGAGCAGGAACATTGTCATGCTGGAGAAGGACTCTCTGGTGAAGCTTTTCTGAGCATTTTTGCTAAAGCTGTAGCTTTCTCTAAATATTGTCATAATATGTAGATGTTGGCCGGGCGCGGTGGCTCAAGCCTGTAATCCCAGCACTTTGGGAGGCCGAGACGGGCGGATCATGAGGTCAGGAGTTCGAGACCATCCTGGCTAACACGGTGAAACCCCGTCTCTACTAAAAAATACAAAAAACTAGCCGGGCGAGGTGGTGGGCGCCTGTAGTCCCAGCTACTCGGGAGGCTGAGGCAGGAGAATGGCGTAAAAACCCGGGAGGCGGAGCTTGCAGTGAGCTGAGATCCGGCCACTGCACTCCAGCCTGGGCGACACAGCGAGACTCCGTCTCAAAAAAAAAAAAAAAAAAAAAAAAATAAGTAGATGTTATTATTATTATTTGACTTTCAAGAATGTCAACATGCAAACTTCTGTGAGCAGCCCAAAAAATTGTTGCTAAGACCTTTGTTCTTGCCCAGTCTGTTTTTGCTTTGACTGAACCACATCCACCTCTTAGTAGCCATTGCTTTGATTGTGCATTGTCTTTAGGATTGTACTGGTAAAGCCATGTTTCCTCTTCTGTCACAATTTTTCAAAGAAATGCTTCAGGATCTTCATCTCACTTATTTAAAATTTCCACTGATGCTGGGAAAACTGGATAGCCACATGTAGAAGAATGAAACTGAATCCCTGTCTCTCACCATATACAAAAATTAACTCAAGATGAATTAAATACTTAAACAGAAAAAAAAAAGGCTTAAATATAAGACCTGAAACCAGAAAAATTTGAGAAGAAAATCTAGGAAAAACCCTTCTGGACATTGATGCAGGCAAAGAATTTATGACTAAGACTCCAAAAGCAAATGCAATATAATCAAAAATAATAAATGGAGTTTAATTAAATGAAAAGGCTTCTGCACAGCAGAAGAAATAATCAACAGAATAAATAGACAACCTATAGAATTGGAGAAAATATTCACAAACTATACATCTGATGAAGGACTAAGATCTAGAATCTACAAGGAACTCAACAAATCAGCAAGGAAAAAAACAAGTAATCCCATTAAAAAGTGGACAAACTACATGAATAGACATTTCTCAAAAGAGGACATACAAATGGCCAACAAAAATATGAAAACAAATTCTTAACACCACTAATCATCAGGAAAATGAGAATTAAAACCACAGTGAGATACCACCTTGCCCCAGTCAAAATGGTCATTTTTTACAAGTCAAAAATCAATAGATGTTGGTGTGGATGCGGTACAAAAGAAATGCTTATACATCGTTGGTGGGAATGTAAATTAGTACAACCTTTATGGAAAACAGTATGGAGCTTTCTCAAAGTACTAGAAGTAGATCTACCATTTGATCCAGCAATCCCACTACTGGATATTTATCCAAAGGAAAAGAGGTTATTATATTTTAAAAAGTTACCTGCATTCATATGTTTACCACAGCACAATTCACAATTGCAAAGATATAGGATCAACCCAAGTTCCCATCAACTGACAAGTGGATTAAAAAAGTGGTATACATACACCATGGAATACTACTCAGCCATTAAAAAGAATCATCTTTTCCAGCAATTTGGTTGGAACTGGAGGCCATTATCCTAAGTGAAGTAACTCAGGAACGAAAAACCAAACACTGCACGTTCTCACTTATAACTGGGAGCTAAGCTATGGCTTTGCAAAGGCATACAGAGTGGTATAAAGGACACTGGAGACTCAGAAGGTGGAAGGGTGGGAGGGGGATAAGGGACAAAAAAAATCCCCTGTTATGTACAATATACACAGTTCAGGTGACAGGTACACTGAAAACCCAGACTAATCACTATACAGTACATTTATATAACCAAAAACCACTAGTACCCCTAAAGCTTTGGAATTTAAGAGACACTCAACCTTCACCTTAATAAGAAGTAAATGTCATTTTTTTAAAAAATAAAATAAAATTTCCACTGAGACTCTGCTCTTGTCTATAGCTGATCTGGGTGCAACAGTTTTGATACCCATCAAATGTAAAGTTTGCTCAACTTTTTCAGTCAGAATTTAGTAAGCTAAATCAATTGAGATGTCTATGGTGTTGGCTGTTGATTCTGCTGTTAATCATTAGTCCTCCTCAATCCCTTTCCCCCATCCCCTGCTGTCCCACATGTTCCTGACCTGACCTTATCTTGACAATTCTACCTGTGTCCCCAGGACTCAGAGGTCCCAGGTGACTCTGACCTCACATCATGGGAAGGTCTTCTAGCATGCGTCCAAGGCCCTAGATGGATGTCGTTTGCTTCCCAGCCACAGCCTGCAGGATCATAGAAGCAGGTTAAGTTCAGGGGTGGAGCACAATCTGCAACATTAAAGATACAGGCCGGTCCACAGACCCAGGAGGTCTAGGAGCACGTGGCCAGTGGGCTCTACACAGACTCCACAAGCTGGAACCAGGGCTCACCTGGAGGTGAGTGGGTCACATGGGCAATGGAAGGGAGCAGATTAGGGTCTATCGGGGGAGCACATCAGAGTAGCCCCAAGGCATAGCCGAGTCAGACCATGAGATGCTTCCCACTCTTCTTGGAAAATGGCTTCCCAACAGCCTCCTCAAGGGAAGTAGGCGCTTGGCTCGCAAGCCTGGCTGGCAGTCACATAGTGCAGATGGGCTGCCAACAGCATCCCCCTCATACCCCCTCCTCAGAATCCCCAGAAGAGGGGCGAGCAGCATGCCTGCCTATATATCCCCTCCTGCCGCATTCAGACAATCTGCCTACATCTCCTATGTGCGCCCCACCCCCATGACTCCCCACATCCACACTGGCCCCTCTGCGCCTCCACATCCACAGACCCAAGTCATCACTTCAAAATCAGAGTGCTTCAAAATTAGGGCCAGGCCCAACATTTATGGAGACACCCTAAATACTCAGCAATCAAGATAAATACTATTTTCATGCAATATTTTTAAATGAGTGCAAAATATGGCCATGGTGAACAAACTAGCAAAAATTTACATGAAGACAGCATCTGACAGGGCATAGATTGTATTGAAGAAAGTGAGGTCGAATCATGAAAGTGCAGGATTAAGTGCCATCTTCATTGAAAATGTTGATATTTTGCTCACAATGGAATGTTTTTTGCATTGCTTTGAAACTTTTTAAAATATTGTAGAAATATTAAGATAGACATATCTTAAGTACTGATTTTTGGCCCCCACTTCAGTTCTGAGACTGAAGTGAGAACCTTACTCTCCTCAGCTTAATCTCAGTTCTGTAAAACCCAATTGTGGTCCCCTCACTACCTTCCTTGGCCCCAGCAGTGGCTCCCCAGTATTGTCAGGGCAAACTCTGTGTCCTCTAGGTCCTCATGGTTGGTTGGGTCTCTGCCCACCTCTTTGTCCCAATCACTAATGGTCAGATGGAACACACCCACGTAGCCATAAAGAGTGTTAGAATATTGAAAATACTTCCTTATCCCAAGCACACCTATACCAAATGTCCCCTGACATCCTCCCTCCTCCCCCAGCACCCCGTCAGAACCCCCCACAATTCAGCAGCCAAAGGACCAATGTCTGACCAACTGGATCCCCTAGGCTCTGCACATGCAATATTTTAAATAGTCCCCTGTCCAGCTTCATCCTTTGCCAGGCTCCTCTCCCTGCTCCAGCCATACCAGCCTTTGCCCTGTCTCTCTGAATATGCTGTTCCCTCTGCCTCATACTTGATACCTTCCCCTCCCTGCCCAGTTATCTCTGACTCATCCTTCAGATCTCCCTCAAGTGTCACTACTGCAAGGAGTTAATACAAGAGAGGGTCTATTATAAAAGCCAGTTTGGTTCTGGTTTTTGCACCCCTTAGCCATGTGATGCCTTGTGGCACCTTGGGACTCTAGAGAGAGTCCCCACCAGCTAGAAGGCCCTCGTCAGATGCAGCCCCTCGATTTTGGACTTCCCAGCCTCCAGAACTGTCCCAGGCTTTTCTGACTCCCTTTTGAATGGTTCTCTTCATGCTGTGAGTTACTTCTGTGGTTCTGATCATGGTTGTAATTTTACATTGTTTGTGTGCTTTTCTTAAAATCAGTTTTCTAGTGCTAAACTGTAGGCTTCATGAAAACAGAGAGATTGGGCCTGTCTGTTTTATCTCCAATGCCTATCAAAGTACTGACATATAGACACATAGACACATAGTATGTCTGTTCCCTTGAGAAGGGGAATGGAGGAGATGCATAAGAGCCATTTATAGGATATGTCTTAAGTCATAGACAAAAAAAAGACATATATATATATATCCTATTTCAAGATCATGGTGCCTGAAATCCCACCACCAGTATGATTCTGTAAGGTTGGACATTTTGGGTGAATTACCAGATTAAGCCCAAAGCCCCATTATCCATATGGAGAAATCAAGGCCCAGGTAGATAAAATGAGTTTTCCAAGGCCATACAGTAATTAGTGACAGAACCAGGGTTCTTTCCAGTGCTTTTTCCACTCCCTCCTCTGCTATTCTTTCTTCATCCCAGGAATTACTTCCAATGTCCAAACTTCTCTACTGTAAATATTCTTCCTTCTCATTCCCTTCCTGCGTCTATTTTCTACACCACATGTACTAGACAGAATGGAGTTGGGAGCCACGGAGAGGAGAAATCTATGCAGCCAATGAGGAACAGAGGCAAGATCCTTTAACCAAAGGCCCTCCAGCTCACCATGATGCCCAAAGGGAATTAGCCTAAGTCTGTTCTGCCACAAAACACTTGGACTTAGTCAATGACAGCCTACTGATGCAAGGTCAAGTGCAATCTTCTTAGCCTAACATGCCAGGCCTTGGATGATCTGGTCCTTGCTCTGTCTCCACCCTATCTCTTGCTATTGCATCTCATATCCCACATTGCAGTCATTCTGGACTGGCCTTAACCCTATTCTCACCCCTCTGATCCTTTATGCATGTCACTTCTACTTTCTAAAAGGCCCTTCTCTTAATCTATCAGGCCAACTAACAGTCCTCAGTCCTTTGGGGCCTGCCTCAGGCATCCCCTTTTCCAGGAAGCTCTTCCAACCTTCCCCCAAATTAGGTTAGATTGGGTTGCAAACCCACTGCACCCTGACTCCTGGCCTCTCACTACTCAACCATGAGATTTCTGAGGACAGGGACCCTGCCTTGGGCACTGCTGTGTCTCTGATGCTGAATCATGTGATGCTTTTGAAGCATCTACCACATGTTAAATGCACATCTGACATGGGCTGCCATGGTGTGAATGTTTGGCCCCTCTGAAACTCATGTTGAAACCCAATTACCAACGTCACATTATGAAGAGGTGGGACTTTTAAGAGGTGATTGGGTCATGAGGGCTATGCCTTCATAAATGGATTAATTCACTCAAGGATTAATGGATAAATGGATTGATGGGTTATCACAGGAGTGGGTTGTTTATCACAAGAGTGTGTCTATTATAAAAGCCAGTTTTGTTCTCTCTCATGCAATTGCTATCCATGTGATGCCCTGTGCCACCTCAGGACTCTGCAGAGTCTCCACCAGCAAGAAGGCCCTCACCAGATGCAACCCCTTGATTTTGGACTTCCCAACCTCCAAAACTGAAAGAAATAAATTTGTTTTCTTTATAAATGACCCAGTCTCAGGTATTCAGTTATAGCAACAGAAAATAGACTAAGACACTGGTGGTACAATGGTGAATACAGGTCTCTGTTCTTGTGGAGTTTACTTTCAGTGGATGAGACAGAGAGTAAATATGTTAGTCAGTTAGTTAGTTGCTTCGTTCATTTGTTCATTCGTTAAATGATAGATTGTTATTAGTGTTTAAAATAAATAGTGTATTATGACAGAAAATAATGGAGAGGGGAGGGTGGGCAACTCTGGATAGAGTCATCAGGGAGGCCTCGCTGAACAGGGTGAGATCTAACCTCAGACCTGAAGGATAGGAAGGAGCCAGCCATGAGACCAACCAGGTGGAGGAAATGCACAGGCAAAGGCCCTGCAAAAAGAAAGAGCTTGTTGAGTCTGAGGCAGAATAAGCAGCTCAGTGAGCTAGGGGCTGATGAGATGAGGTTCAAGAGGAAGTCAGGAGCCAGATCACACAGCAACTCAGTGATAAGTGCAACAGAAAGCCATTGAAGAAGAACTCTGATCTGGCTGCTGTGTGAAGAATGAATTTGGGGGATACAAAGGTAGGAGTAGGGACGTTAATTAGGTAACTATTCCACAAAATTTGGTAACAATGATGGAAGCTCAGACTAGGGTAGCAGGAGGGAGAAGAAAAATTGTATGAGGATAAATCTGATATCTCAGTAGTTAAGTAACACTCAATACATACAGAGTTTATTTTTTGCCTACATGAGACTCCAGTATGAGTTGGGAAGTCCTTCATCTTGCAGTTCTACCATTTGGAATACATGGCCTTCAAGACACCCTATCAGGGAAAGAAAGAGATGAAGGAGGCATGTCATGGGTTCTTAACTGTTCTGACCAGGAAGTGCCATGTGTCACTTCTCTTCACAGCTTATTGGCCAGAACCAGTCACATGACTCCATTCTAACTGCAAAAGAGAATGGGAAATGGAGGGGAGGACATGAGATATCTCATAAGCACTTTGCAATAGAAATGGGCGTACTCAAGATACACTTTGGAGGTAGAAGTGACCTGACTACACAGATCAGATGTAGGGATTTGGGATAGTAATGATAAAGAAACGGGAAGAGTAAGGGATAATTCCCAGATTTCCCTCATTAGCAATTGGGTGTAGATTTAACATATCCCAAACTAAACCATTGCCCTTTCCTTCCCATGAATCTACTCTCTTCCTCCATCTTAGTTGGTGAAAATTCCATGTTTCTGGTTTCTCAGTTCCAAAGCCTTGGAGTCTTACCTGAATTGTATACTTTAAGTGGGTGAATTTTATCTCACTAAAGCTGTTACTATATGTATATACTACATACATACATACACATCACACATATGTATATACATATACACACATATCTAGAATCTGTTCACTTCTGTTACCTCCACTGCTACTACCCTGGTTCCAGTTACTACCATCTCTCACCTGGACCAGTGAAACACAGCAGCCAGAGTGATTCTGTTATAATGTAAAACAGATTAGGTCATCATCTGCAAAATACACAGCAAAGACTAAAACCACATTATTTGCAATGATCTACAAAGGCCTACATACTATGACCTCTCTTTTTTAACCCTTGACCTCACCTCCTCCTTCTATCATCTCCTGTTATTCATTCTCATCCACCCACACCAGCCTTCTTGCTATTCCTCCAATGTACCAAGGGTTCTTGTCTCAGGGCCCTTGCACTTGTTCCTGCTCTCTGATTTGCTCACTCATACGTCTCCTTCTCAATACTTTGCTCAGATTTTACCTTTATAATGGGGTCTCCTTGACTGTCCTATTTAAAATTGTGACCCAACCCCAACCTCAACGTGTTTAATCCCCTTTATTGTATCAACATTTTTAGAGCATTTATCACCTTCTAACATATTGTATAATTAATTGTTATAGCTAGCATTATTGTTCTGCCTTTCCTCACTAAAATGTAAATTTCAAGAGAATGTATATTATTGTTTTGTTCACTGATGCATTCCAAGCATTCAGTAGACAGTCAGTATTTGTCGATTAAACAAATAAATAAATATGTGAAATGCGTCATCACATAGAATGGCGAAGTCTCTGGCCCGTAGTAGGTGCTCAGTAAATATCTGTTAATTCAATATCAATACAATATTGACCCACAGACTGGACTTAAAAATGTTTCCCACTGCATGAGGATAGGGATTAAATGAGATTATGCATAAAGTGCTTGACCCATAGTAGATTCTCAGTAAGTATTAATTTACTATAACTTTGCCTCAAAAGCTATGTTCTTCATTTTATTAGCCAGGATTATCCAGAGAAATAGAACCAATAGAAACCAAGAGATTGTGTGCGTATGTGTGTTCGTGCACGTGCGTGTGTGTGCATGTGTGTATGTCAAGAGAGGAAGAGAGAGTGATTATAAGATACTGCCTTGTGTGACTATGGAAGCTGTGAAGTCCCAAGTTCTGCAGTCAGCAATCTGGAGGCCCCAGAGAGCCCATGTGTAACTCTAGTCTAAGTGCAGGGCCTGAGAAACAGGAGAGTTACTGGTGTAAGTTTCAGTTTGAAAGTTGGCAGCCTGGAGACCCAAGAAGAACTCATGTTTTTGGTTTTGGGATTTTTTTTTTTTTTTTTTTTTTTTTGAGACAGTCTCGCTCTGTCACTCAGGCTAGAGTACAGTCGTATGATCTCAGCTCACTGCAACCTCCACCTCCTGAGTTCAAGCCATTCTTGTGCCTCAGGCACCTGAGTAGCTGGGATTACAGGTGCTCACCACCACACCTGGCTAATTTTTGTATTTTTAGTAGAGATGGGGTTTCATGGTGTTGGCCAGGATGGTCTCGAACTACCAACCTTAGGTGATCCACTCGCCTTGGCCTTCCAATGTGCTGGGATTACAGGCATGAGCCACTGCACCTGGTCTAATGTTTCAATTTGAGTCCAAAAAGTGGAATAAAAAAAGATATTCCAGCTCAAAACAGGCTGGAAGAGTTTCTTCTTATCTGTGGGAGAGTCAGCCTTTCTGTTCTATTTCAGCTTTCAACTGATTGGATGAGGGTCACCCACATTAGGAAGGGCAATCTGCTTTACTCAGGCTATTGATTCAAATGTTAATCTCATCTAAAAACATCCTCACAGACACAGCCAGAATAATATTTAGCCAAATATCTGGGCATCCCATGGCCCAGTCAAGTTGACCTGTAAAATTAATCATCACATCCATCTTAGAATATGATTTTTTCTCCTTCCATGTATCCAAAGTCCAACCATCCTTCAAGGCCCAGTAAAGAAACACCTCTTCCTAGAAGTCTTCCACCACACTCCTTTTCACTCTGAGTTCTATGCCATTTCTAAACTTTATTTATAGTCAACCTCAGATTCCCTCTGGGTAGATGTCTATGTATAACTTCTTTGCCAGTGCATTCTTCCATGAACTCTCCTAGTGGTGTTTCATTCACTAATGCTTTTTTTTTTTTTTGGCATATTCTTTCATCCATACACACTCCACCTAGTCCTCCTGGCAATGTACACAATATGAGAGACAGGCATGCCTTCCAACTGTCTCATCACAAAGTTATAAGAAATAGAAGTCAATAAACAGGAAGTAACATGTAAAAACATAGAGTCAAAGAGATGACACACAAAAGCTAAAATTTCCATTGCTGCCAATATTCCAATCTGTAGATGGGTCTTTAACAGTCACCGAAGTAGGGAGCCCATGAGCCCATATTCTCAGGCCTGCCTTCTTCCTGACTTCAGTTCAGCATTCTCTAATGTGGTGCTTCAACTCTCACTCCTCCTTAGAGCCTCTGTCACCTCCAGTCTTCCCAGCACTCCAGTAGCCATGCTGTTATTTCTGGACCATCCTCAGCAGCATGCTTAACTTCCCACGATACTTGGAAATCTACTTTCTATGCCTCAAAGAATTAATGGAAGAGGAAGAATTCATGGAGAGACCTGGGGTTTGCCTTGCACAATGTCATCTTTGCAGCTCTGCAATCCCACATCTTCTCCTCCCATATGTGTTTGTATAGAGCACTTACTGGAAAATCCATTTGAGAACCCTCTAAGATCTCTACCCAGTCAGATAATTCTCCTTCCATGCACTTCTGGCCATGATGCTCTTTATATCAAAGCATCTACAAGCTGCAAAGTGGAGTCATCCTATGGTATATCTTTTCTATTGGACCCAAGCATACATTGGGTTGCTCCAGCTGGCCCCTAAGTCTGAGGGCCAATTCTTAGTCCTATCATTTTTTGTGTCTCCCTGACTTTTAATAGTAGGCACTCCTCTAATCCCTGCTCATCACTGAGTGATACCAATACGGATCAGAGGATTAGCTAATTCAGTGGAGGGATGCTTTTTGAGAGTAGACATTAGGCTGCCAGTGGCTTCCAGTCGCCAAAATAGTTTTTATTTTAGGTGACAGGGGTCACATAAAGTTGAGGAGCACTTTAATGAGGAAAACATTTTTTGAGTATCTATTAAATATAAAGTATTGCACTGTAGCATTTACCAAGTGCTTACCATGTGTAAGGCATCATCTGATATGCTTCATATATATCCACATACCTTAAACAATTTAATCCTGAAAAGAACTCTAGTGAGGGAGCATTATAACTATACTCCCTTGACAGATGAGGAAACTGAGGCACACAGATGTTAAGTACAGCAGCAAATGGGCTATAGGAGACCAGGTAGATACATGATACTATCACAAAGAGCACAGTAAGACAAATACCGCAAGAAAACAAAGCAGAGAGCGTAGTTCTCTCATCTGGGATTTCCGTATGTGCTTTGCCTACCTGGAGAATTTAACATGTCCTTCAGGACCCAACTCAAGATCTCTGCATTTTAGTAAAGGCTTCTCTAACCCCTGACCCCAGCAGAGCTGTCTGCACCCTTCGTTGGCCCCTCCTGCTGGGACAAAGCATTGGCCCAGCCCCAATCACCTTGCATGATGACTGCTTCCATATCTGCCTCCCTCGCTGGGCCATGAGTTCTCCTGGAGGGCAGGACAGATTGTGCTTCAAGGCCTTCTCAGCACCAACCCTTGTTGATGATACAGCAGTGAGGCAGGCTTACCTGAAGGCCTTCATCCTGAAGTGACATGTGACTTCCACTCACATTCCATTGCCCGCAGCAAATGGCATGCTTCTGGTTGCGTTCCACACCTGAGACTTTGCCTGGTGAAATTCAGCTATGCCAAAAACAAAAACAAAAACAAAAACAAAACATGGGGATGGGGACTGCCAGTTGGCTGAGTGACAAACAGGTGGTGGATGGCCAAGCCAAGTGGGCATATCATATTCACACCTGGGACCCCTGCAAAGAGGCACTTCTGGAACTGTAGGAAAGTTGTGAGTCTGGATGGTGTGGGTTATGGTGAAAGCCTTTGGGACACAGAAGAAGGAGCCCACGCTCCTTCTTCATAATTCTTCTTCTTAATTATCAGCCTGACCTTGGACAGGGCCCTTTCCCACAAGGGTCCTCTTTCTTTCCATAGGCAAAATATTGGGCTACAATCTTACTGTCTTGTGGTTCTAAGATTCCAAGCTCTTGACAACCATGCCAGGCACCTGCCTCATCTATGTGCCAAAAATGTTATCTACCCCCTAGTTTGGGATCCTGAGGAAATTTAGCAAAATTTGCCAAATACTATACAGAAATAGATAATTTTCCTTTCCCATCTTTAAAAATCGTCTTTTTTTCTACTGACAATTTTCTCCTCCTCGAATATTGAGTTCCATGAGTGAATAGGCTATGTCATCTCTAAGTTTCCAGAAATGTAGATTCCATGGAGTGAGGGAAAGAAGGGATGAACCATCTTTTCCCTTTCGTCACAGGAAGCTGCAGCACATTTCCAAAGTAAGATGGGCTTCTAATTATTAAAAATAAACTCTGGCCCACAGCCTGATTTGCACATTAATGTAGCCAGCAGATGCAGACTTGCAAACATGCTCTCTGGCTCCATACTGAGACCCAGCTTCTCTGCCCATTTTTCATGCTGAGATTCTCTAAGGACAACCATTTCTGTTTGGAGAACCATGAAATCAGCTAATTGCTCTCTCAAGGAAGGGGATGCTGCCCTGGGGCTTAAGGGGACAATGGGTCCCTAGAATCTGACTGAGGAACTTAAGGAAGATGAAAGGAAACTTAAGATATGTAGATATATTGGGAGGCAGGGGTGGATGGATCACGAGGTCAGGAGATCAAGACCATCCTGGCTAACACGGTGAAACCCCATCTCTATTAAAAATACAAAAATTTAGCTGGGCACGGTGGCGGGGGCCTGTAGTCCCAGCTACTCGGGAGGCTGAGGCAGGAGAATGGCATGAACCCGGGAAGCAGAGCTTGCAGTGAGCCGAGACCGTGCCACTGCACTCCAGCCTGGGCGACAGAGTGAGAGACTCCATCTCAAAAAAACAAAACAAAACAAAACAAAACAAACAAACAAACAAACAAAATATATATATATATGTATTAAGACTATTTTCATATTAAGTGACAGAAACACCAACTGATACTGGCTAATGCAGAGGAAGTGGGGTGGGGGTGGGGTTGTTGCTATTTTGATTTGTTTTGTTCATGTACCTGAAAAGTCTAGAATGTGGGAGATGATTACTAGCTTCAGAAATGGCTGGATCTATGCACTTAAGCAAGCTCATTAGGAGTCTGTCTTTCTCTTTCTTTAGCTCACTTTCCTCAATGTGCCCTTTTACTCTCAGGCAAACTCTTCTCAAGCTGTGATAAGATTTCATCCCCATAGGCAAATAACCCCAGTGAAGAGAAATTCTGTTTCCTACTAGTTCCCACAAAAGTCTCAGAAATGACATTTGTACAGTTTGAATCACATGCTTAGTCCTCAACCAATCATTGCAGCCTTGGGATAGAATACATTAACTGGTCAGATCAGAGCACATGGAAGTAGGGTTAAGGTCCACCCCACTCACATCTCATGAACTAAGAGTACAAAGAGGTAGTACCCTAAAGAAAAATCAGCATTAAAACCTGGACTAAATATGTACGCCATTCTGAGGACTCTGTATAGTAAATACTAACAGGTATATAGGGAAGTAAGACCAGAATTCAAAGTACCATTGAATGTTATGAATTATTTTTTCCCCTCTGTTATCCTAGGACCAGAACATGACATGGCCTGACACCCTGACGTGGTCATTAACATGAATAGAGAGCTCTAGGAGACACTCTATAGTTCTGGGTCAAGAAGTAGGAAAGGGAA
Source organism: Papio anubis (assembly GCF_008728515.1). Lineage (NCBI taxonomy): Eukaryota > Metazoa > Chordata > Mammalia > Primates > Cercopithecidae > Papio > Papio anubis. Next base: position 33,889,596 of record NC_044993.1, on the reverse strand, counting down.
CTCCTACTCTCAGATGGGAATGGACTGAAAAACACCATCAACAAATAAGACCTTACTGACATTTATGGAATACCCTCATCCAACAAAAGCAACATTCAATTTTTTTCAAGTGCGTATTAAATATTCACCAAGATAGATCATGATCCTGGATCGTACAACAAGTTTTAACCAATTTAAAATAAATGAGATTATACAAAGTATATTCTCAAACTATAATGGAATTAAACTGGAGATCAATAAGAGAAAAACCAGAGGAAGATATCTAAATGCTAACGTATTAAACAACACACTTCTAAATAATTCATAGGTCAAAAAAGAAGTCCCAAGAAACATGAGAAAATATTTCAACTGAATGAAAATAAAAATACAGCCTATCAAAATTTGTGAAGTGCATCTAAAATAGTGCTTAGATGAAAATGTATAGTATTGGTTAAAAAAGAAAGAAAGAAAAGCAAAACTGAAAAAAAGAAAATAAAGATCTCAAATCAGCCATCTAAGCTTCCACCACAAGAAACTAGAAAAAGAAGAGTAAAACAAAACCAAAGTAACCAAAAGAAAGAAAGCAATAAAAGTAATGCAGAATCAATGAAATTGAAACAGAAAGACTATGGAGAAACTTAATCAAGTCAAAGGTGTTTTTTCAATAATTGAAAAAATCAAAATGTGTCTAGCAAGACTGATAGAGGAAAAAGAGAGAAGATACAAATGATTAATATCAGGAATGAAAGAGAGGACATCACTACAGATCCTGTGGCCATTAAAAATAATAAGGAAATAATACAAACATCATATAAATAAATTCAAAAACTTAGATAAAATTGAACAATTCTTGGAAAACCACAAAAAAACAAAACTCATCCAAGATGAAATGAATAACCTAAATAGTCATATAAATATTAAAAAATTGAATCTATATTTTAAAACCTTTCAAAAAAGTCATTTCCAGGCCTGATACCTTTATTAGAAATTCTACAAAATATTTAAAGAAGAAAAAAACATTAATTCTACACAATTTCTTTCAGAAAATAGAAGTGAAGGAAACATATACCCACTCATTTCATGAAGCCAGTATACCAAAAACATACAAAAATAGTGACAAATAGAAAACTGCAGACTAATATCCTTCATAAATATAGAAGCAAAATTTCTCAACAAAATAACAGCAACCAAATCAAAAAAACACATAAGTGGAATTTACAGCAGGAATATAAGGCTGATTCAATATTTGAAAATCAATCAATGTATTCTACTATATTAACATTTTAAAAGACAAAACGCATCTTCATATGTAATCCAGAAAATGCATTTGACAAAATGCAACAATTCATGATTTTTAAAAAAAGCTCTCCATAAACCTGAAATAGAAGAAAACATCCTCAATCTGATAAAGAACAAATGTAAAAAGCCTACAGCTAACATTCTACTTAATGGCAAATTATGAATGTTTTTCTTATCAGATTGGGAGAAAGTCATGGATGAATTCTCACTGCTCCTTTTTAATATTGTACAGGAAGTCCTAGCTATTTGCAATAAGCACAGAAAAGAATCAAAAGGCATACAGACTAAAAAAGAAGAAATAAAACCTTCTATTTGTGGACAACATAGCATTCTATACAGAAAATCCCAAGGAATCTATAAAAGCTTCTAAAACTAATACCTGAGTTTAGCAAGATTGCAAGGCAACACACAAAATCAATCATATTGCTATATATTAGCAATCACAAAATTTTAAAACAATGTAATTCACAATACCCCTTCAAAAAATGAAATACATATATAAGATCTGTATGCTGAAAACTATAAAAAATGTTTATGAAAGAGGTTAAAGAAGACCTCAATAAATGGAGAGATATACCATATTCATGGATTGCAAAACTCAGCATAGTTAAAATGTCAGTTCTTCCCAAAATGATCTACAGATTTAACAGAATTCCAATAAAAATCCCAGGAAGATTTTTTTTTAAATACTGACAAACGAACTTTCAAATTTATATGAACATGGAAAAGAACTAGAATAGCCAAAACAATTTTGAAAAAAGAATTACAAAGTTGGAGCACTTACACTACCTGATTGTAAGATTTTCTATAAAGCTTCAGTAGTTCAGATAGTGTGGTGTCAGCAAAAGGACAGGCACATAGATAGCATGAGGGAGTTTCTTGGGATGATCAAACTGTTCTATATTCTGATTGTGGCAGTGACTGCACAAATCTATACCTGAGTTAAAAGTCATAGAACTGTACATCCTTCCAAAAGTCAATGGTACTATCTTATATTTTAAAAATAAAATTTCTTTTTAGACCTTTTCATCGAAAAATAAACTTCCAAAGTGTTAAGTCAGTTCACTGGAGAAAAGAAAATCTTTTTTAACAGACGTGCTGAAACAATCCATATGGAAATGATGAACTTCAACTCTATCTTCATTCCATATGCAGACATAAATTAAGATCTAAGCATAAAAGTGAAAACCATAAAGCTTCCAGAATAAAACACAAAAGAATACTTTTGCATTCTTAGATTAGACAAAGATTTCTTGGGACATTAAAAAGCACAAAGCATAATGAAAACAATAGGTAACACAAACTTAAATTTTTAAATCCCTACTTATGAAAAGACATCATTAAGAAAATGAATAGGAAAAAACAAATAAGGGAGAGGTTTTTGCCACGTTTACATCTGACAAATGACTTGTGTATAACACATAAAGAATTCCTACAAATCAACAATAAAATGGCAAGCTAACTTTTTAAAACTGGGCAAATATGTTAAAAGATACTTCACAGAGGAAGATACACATATAGCTAATAAGAAAGGGTACTTAACATCATGCAAATTTTAACTACAGTGAGACACCGTTTTATGCTCACCAGAATGTCTATTCTAACAATACAAAATGTGGAACCTATGAACCATCTGGAACTCTGGTGTGTCACTGTTGGGAGTGTAAAATGGTATAACCATTTGGATATCTGAACAGCAGCTTCTACTAAAGTTACACATGCATCTATTGTACGCTTCAACATTTCACTCCTATTTCAACAGAAATGGCTTCACATGTGCACTTAAAATGTGGAAGAGGATGCTCATTGCAGTCTTAATCATAATATCCAAAACTGGAAATAAGTCAAATGTTTTCAGTAGTAAAATAGATAAACAAATAGTGGTATGTCCACACAATAAAATACTATTCCACAGCAGTAAAGAAAAAAACAACCTGGATGAATCTCAAAAACATTACAGTGGGCAAAGGAAGCCAGGCACATAATAGTACATACTGGGCGATTTTGCTCATGTCAAGTTCTAGGACACACAAAACTAAGCTTAGGTGGTAGGAATCAGAACAGTGGTTGCCTGTGGGCTTGGAAGGTTGGCTACAAATGAGCCCAAGATAACTTCCTGGAGGGATGTAAATACTTTGTAGCTTGTTTTGGATAATGGTTTCACAGCTGATTACAATTTTTCAAACTCATGAAATAGAACATTTTAGAGTTGTGCATTTCTATTGTATATAAATTTTTACCTCAATTTAGTTAAAAAAAAGAAACCATTTATAAATGTAGCACTTTACTTTCTACAAACCATTTTCACACCCATTCCCCTATTCTCTCCATATAATCTTCTCATCAACCCTAGGCACTAGGAAGATCAGGATTATTGTACAAATGAGTAAACCGCGAGAGATCAGAATGACAGAGTGACTCCCAAGGTCACACACAGAGCAAGCTCTTGCCAGAGCAGGGACCAAAGCCCAGGTGTTAGGACTCCACAGTCAGTGCTCCTTATGCAATACCTTGTTTTTCAACATGTTTTCCCTTTCTCTCAGGCATTACAGAGATCCCCAGTGGCACAGTAAATTTCAGCTTCCTCAATTCTCACCACATTAATCTCTTTTGCATACTCAAATTCTGCCTAAGATTTCATTGAAAAGTTTGTGAATTACTGACGTTACAGATGCTAAAACAAGCATACATATCCAGGGATTTCTCTTTTCCTTTGCATACCTTTGTGGTATAATTTGGGAGACATTAGAGTCCAATTTTCACTCTGGACCAAAAGCAGTTACATCTGTTCGAAACAGCGCAGGCTCCAGGCACCAGCTATTATACCAGAGTACATAGAATAGAAAGACAGGCTGGAGAGGAAGGGCTTTAACCACAGTGTGATATCAGCCTAGTCATTCCCCCTCTCTGAGACTCAGTTTCCCCATTTTTCATATAAGGGGCCTGGACCAGATAAGCTTTAACTGAGTATCCAGTAAGAGGGTCTAGAGCTGGAGGGGCAGTATTCATCTTCTTCTGAAACCTCCCATATGAGTATTATCAGCCCAGGTATCCCACCTGAAAATTCTCTTTCCAGAGAAAAATCGCAAGTCGTTGAGCTGAAGGGGACTCACCTCCATGCAGAGAAGTGACCAAGACCTCCAGGATAAATCATCTTCCATTTCCTGTCCAAGGAGACTTCAAGGGATCTGACAACCTGTCTGTATTACTTATGGGCTAAAAACTGTATTGTGAAGGCTTGGATCCCAGTCCTGGTTCCATCAATAGCTGACAATGCGACTCTGAACAAGACCCCTCTCCTCCAGGGACTTGTCACCTCACCCATAAAATGGAGTTAATGGCCCCTAATGACCTCCTGGGTTGTTGAGAAGATCTAATGAAGTAAAAGGTAAGAATACACCTTGAACAGAATAAACTCTCTACCACCATTGGGGGCTCTCATCTTTTGGGAGAGGGAAGCCAGGGGCATCTTCTAGTACCTGTGATGCGAGCCAACCTTTTTTCCCCATCTCTGTGCAGTGCCACTCAGACCACTAGATGGCGGTAGCTGTCACTTGCCAATTCTGGAAAAAAGGGTGTGGGAGAGCCAGGGGGCCGCCTGCTTTAGGAAAACTAGGCCAAAGCCAGCCGGTTACATCACTTCTGATCCAAGCAGCCAGTTCAGTCTGGATTTTTCCTTATTGCAGGCGACAATGCAAAAAACTTCCAGGCTCCTGCGCATTTCAATGCTAATTGTTAGGCCTGAAAACAGTCTTTAACTCCCAAGGACTGGTCCTGCAGGCTCTGTCCCATCTTCTCTTGATACAGGCTTCTCTACTTATGGCCTCCTACTGCCCTCTCCAGATACCCTATACTAATATCCCACCCTCAGCCATGCGTCAAGTGAATTTCTCGTCCTGCCTTTAAATCTCAATCCCATTAATCAGGCATTTATTGATATCTACTTGTGTGCAAAGGCCTGCACCAGGGGCCATGCTGGGTAAGTGGGACCCCGACCCTATCCTCAGGGGAAAGAAGGGGGGGCTACAGACTACATAAGTTCAAATCCGCCTCTGCTTCTCACTTGCTATATGCGTGATTTGAACAAGTCACTCAAGTTTTCTCTTCTTCAATTTCGTTCATTTTTAAATGGGATTAATAATAGGCTTGTTTTATTTGTTAAATGAGTTCATACTGGCCAGTTCTTTGGCTTGGAATGGGGTCTAGCACTTATTTATTTAATAAATAAAATAGGCCGGGCGCGGTGGCTCAAGCCTGTAATCCCAGCACTTTGGGAGGCCGAGACGGGCGGATCATGAGGTCAGGAGATCGAGACCATCCTGGCTAACACGGTGAAACCCCATCTCTACTAAAAAATACAAAAAACTAGCCGGGCGAAGTGGCGGGCGCCTGTGGTCCCAGCTACTCGGGAGGCTGAGGCAGGAGAATGGCGTAAACCTGGGAGGCGGAGCTTGCAGTGAGCTGAGATCCGGCCACTGCACTCCAGCCTGGACGACAGAGCCAGACTCAGTCTCAAAAATAAATAAATAAATAAATAAATAAATAAATAAAATAATCATTTATGGAGTACCTCTTAGGGGTAGGTACATTATCTGATTTAATGCCCATATTAATGGCTCGGAAAAGTTAAGCAATTTGCACAAGGTTGTTCAGTGAATCAGAAGCAAAGTTAGAATTTGAACCTGGTCTGTCTGACTCCAGGAGCGCTGCCTTCAGCTGTTCTTACAGAAAGTGAGCAGCTAAACAAACGTACCAAGGGACCAGCAAACCTGCAGACTACACTGCCAGTCCCAGCCGCACAGCTGCAAATCGGGCATCCTAAACCTGCCGTTCGTGTCTCAGTGATCCTGTCCTGCATTTAGCTCTAGCACTAACTGGGGACTAACACTAACCTCTAGCACTAACCCCTCCTTGGGACTCAATTTATTCACCTGTAAACAAGGCAGCTTGAAAGATCAGTATTTTCCACGCATGTCTAGTTGTCAAAATCACCTGGGGTGTTTCTTGAAAGTATGGAATTTTGAACTCCACGTCAGGTCTGCTAAAATAGAATCTCCAGGGGAAAGGTCTGCAGATCTATTTTTAACAAGTTATTCAGAAAATTCTTAGGACCAGGAAAATTAGGAAAGCATCCTAGGCCCAGATGATCTTAGCAATTCTCCCAGCTCCTACTATCACTCAGTCGGGCTCTTGATCTGCCTCCCTAGAAACCCATCATGAACACTATAGTCCCTCTCCCTATGCCCCAGGATTTGACCCTCCTGAGCAATTCCCCATCCTGCATGGATTTGATAGCTCCTTCCTTCCTGTAAGGCGCTTAGGTTCTTAAGGGAGCTAAAGCTATTTAAATAATGAATGGAATTTACAGTAGCATTTGGAACCACTTAAGCAATAGAAACATGATTGCAGTAAAGTCTCCTTAAAAATCTTTTCATCAGGTTAGAAAGAAGATAAAGTAACTTCTCCCTTGACTTTCCTAATATGCAAATCAGGATGTTTTGACAAGACTCAATTCTAAATTTCTGCAATATCCATTTGGAAAGGTGTAATGTTCACTGTCAGAATAACAGTGCCCTGTTGCCCCAGTCTGATATACCCAGAAGTCGTAGGTGGAACCACATTTCAGGCCAAGGACAGGGTTACCAGCTCCTGTGTCCTGGTGAGAAGCTTTGTGAAAAAAATGGGAAAGAAGCCGCAAGGCACAAAGCCAGCCCCAGCTCCATTCTATCAGCTCGTACTATAAATCCTTTCGATCCTTGTTCTTTCTGTTTGCAGAGTCATCAAATGGCACAACTGAGAAATATTGGCTGCCCATTTTTCCTTCTTTCTGCTGCAGTCTCTCAGTTCCTGCAAGCAGCTGACCTCACTAACCTGAAACAGACCTGAAATTCTCACTGTTAGGCCATGCCCTTGGGCTTAGGGAATGTTTTCTGGAAGAGTATGTACCTTGGGTTGAGTTTTGGAAGACTGGTGTATCAGTCAGCTATTGCCATAAGAATGCCACATAACAAAGCACCCCAGTACTCAGTGCTTACAGCATTCAGTTATTCTCACTCATACATATGTGGGTTAACTGGGGCAGCTCTGCTGATCTCACCTGGGCTCAGCTGAGTTTGGCTCTGGCCTTCGGTTTGATCCAGGTACTCCAGATATCCCTCAGTTCTTCTTGGACCACCAGGCTAGCCAAGACATGTTTCTCTTATTGTGATGGAAGAAGCCCAAGAGGGCAAGCTCACCACTCAAGTCTATTTCAAGCTGCTGCTAACTTCATATCTGCTCACATCCCATTGACCAAAGCAAAGGGTAATGACATATAATCTGCCCAATGTGAGGCCAAAACAAGTCACAGAACACAGGAGGGGCATGGGAAGGTTAAAATGGAAAGAGAGTCAAGTACTTGGGGACAGTATCCTGCAGTTGGAATGACACCAGGGAGGGATCCTGGGGAAGCTAGAGCTGGGCTTCATTTGGAATTCACTTAAGCAGTAGAAAAACGGTTGCAGTAATGTCACACCAGGTTGTTTGCATCAAACAAATCACAATTTCAGCAAAAGATCAGATGGAGAAGAGACACTGAGTGACTATCTTGTCCCACCCCCTCAGCTTCCTGATAGCCTGATAGGAAAAGGGGCTTATGGAAGGTCATTAGGCAAGTAAGAAGCAGAATGAGGAATATTATCTGTGCCTAAGCAATTTTCCCATCTGAGATTCTCCTAAACAGTCAGGAAATTAAAATTTCATTTATTTGACAAACATTTATTTAGCACCCACTCTGTGCTAAGCACTGTTCTGGATGTTAGGAACAAAGAAGTGAACAAAACACTTTCATAAAGCTTCCATTCTGCTTGGAGGAGGAACACACTAGATGAACAAGGAAATCCATTGCATGGTGATAAGTGCTATGAGAAAAAATAAACGTGGCAAGGGAGATGGTTAGTGCCAAAGTTGGGGTTGTAGGGAGAGGAGGTTAGTGTCATTGATTGGGTAGTGAAGGAAGGTCTCAGACAAGAGGATATTTGAAATGGAAGTTAAAGGAAGTGAGGGGAGGAGCCATGAAGATATCTCGGTGTTTTCAGCAGGGAGAACTTCAAGTAGGTCAGGAACAAGCTTGGCATGGACTGGGGTGAGCAAGGAGGAAGTAGTGGTGGGAAAGGTCAGCAGGACAGCAGGGGAGGGCCAGATCATAAAGAGCCTTGGGAGCCATGGAAGGGCTAGGAGTTTTTATTAAAATGAGATGGAAAATATTGGAGAGTGCTAAGCCAAGGAGACACAAGAATGGACTTTGGTTTTAAAAGATCCTTTTGACTGCTATGTTGAGAATAGATTGTAGGGGCTAAGAGTTTGGAACCTGAAAGCCAAAAAAATAAAAAATAAAAAAGAGAAAGAAAAAGTGATGTCTATCAATTTAGAGGTTGATTTTGCCCAGGTTGAGGACGTGCCTGGGATAAAGAGACACAAACCACAATAGGATCTGTGGCTCATACTTTTTCCAGGGATGATTTTAAGGACTTCAATATTTAACAGGGAAAAAAACAGGCAGACAGGGAAAGGAGAAAAAAAAAAGAGGGAGGATACGGTCACATTTTTCTGAGGCTTTGATTAGCACTCCCTGAATCCACATGTTGCATGTGAAAAGGAGGGGGCAGAGGAACAGTCAATTATGTATTCGTCTCGCGCTCAGTTAATCTGCACTTTACGTAAGATAAAGTAAACACAGAGTACAGGAAGAAGTCGAATATAAATTCATCTCGGGGTAGGCGGTGGAAAGGGGGTACAATTTCTAGTCTCCTCTTGTCCTGTACCATAAAGATAAGCTGTTAATTTACATTGTCAGGGTAAGGGAGGCCCCCTGGGGAGACATATGGCCTTCTATCTTGCAGCTATTTAGGAACAAAAGGAAAGGCAAGTTTTTTGAGTCACTTGGTCTCCAAGCTTAACTTTTCCCTTGACGTGTTGAGTTGAGGGTCTCAAGATTTTATTTTCCTTTCACAGCGGCAATTGCTGTAATCCAAGTTAGGGATGGTAATAGTGGCTGGAACCCAGGGGCTGGCATTTCAGGTGGTGAGAAAGGGTCAGATTTAGGATCAATTTGGATGGTAAAGCTGAGCCCATTCTCTGATGAATTAGATTAATGTGGTGTTAGAGTTTGAGGTCAGAAATGACTCCAAGATTTTTGTCTTGACTGACTGAATAGATGTAGTTGCCATTTTCTGAGTTGAGGACTGTTGCAGAAGGAGCGGATTTGGGTGGGCAAATCAAAATGCATGTGTAAGGGGCTGTTGCCTCCCCATACTTTCTGGCTGGCCATATGTAGCTCCTTTCCCCAATCCCAGGGCAGGTTTAAGGGTTTCTGTAGCCAAATATAGCCACAATGGTGCTTTGCTCTGATACATGTAGTAATTTTCAGTAAATGCTTGATCATAGGTTGGGATCCACAGGAAGCAGACCCTGAGATGAAGTTTAGCAGGCATAAGGTTTATTAGGGAGTTGATCTTGGGGTCACTGCCAGTGGAATAAAGGGGAGGAGGCAGATTGGGAAGAGGGAGATAGTGAGCTGCAATGCAGTGTCAGAGAAGCATGGGGAGTTCTGAAGATGAGGTGATCCTTCAGAACTGCCTGAGTTGGGGCAGAAGGCTGAGAAAGTGGGCTGCTGGCCATGGGGGGCAAAGCCATTCTTTTATCTGAGGCAATCCCCAAAGGGCAGAGAGCTGTGAGCTGTACCACTGCCAGCAGCTGGGGAAATATGTCCTTCATTCCTAAAAGCAGATCTAGGTGGCACATCACAATGCCCAACACATCCCCTCATGCCAGACATGAAGAAGCAGGCTGAGTTTGTTATGACCATCTCTTCTCCTGCACTAATAATTCATGGCTGGTCAGCAAATGGCAAACCCATCTGAGTTCACAAGCTTTCCAGTCAGAGGTGAGGCAAGATAAGAATATCTTGACAATGAAAATAAACACAAATGGAATTCCCGGTGGAAGGATGCTACCAATGGAACCATGGATTGCAAGTGCAGCTGTTGGCCAGACTCAAAGGGCAGACCCAACCCTGGTAACTTCTAGTCAAACCACTCACTCTCATCTTTGGAACTGTGGTTTAAAACATCAATATTCAATACATACAAAGTTGAGGAGGTTGGATAAAATTAATGAACCAGGCACAATCTCCACATTCCCCTTCTTATCCTAAACTCCTAGAAAAAAAGAAATAATAATAATAAACATTGATGACAACAATAATATAAATAAAATATAATATAACCAGTACAGTATATAAGTAAGAATATAAGTACATACAATAATAAAAATCCATAACAGTGTAGGAAAAAAAGTAAGGGTACCCCCAGTGGATTAAAAAGTTAGGAATGACTGAAAGGGAGAGGCAGATGGAGAAGACTAAAGAAGGAAACCACATCCCAAGAGCACAAAGAAGAGACCTGCAACAAGAAATGAAGGAGTACCAACATCCAAGGCAGCAGGAGTACCCAAGGATGACTGATAGGATGATTGCTTGGGGCTCTGAAGAAAATCAACCTTATGAAAAAAAAGTCCTAAATTTAACCATCTGAAGAACTAAATTGGACATGAAGAACTAAATTTAACAAACTGAAGAACTAAATTCCCATGAAAAGAATTAATAGAATCAATAAGAAAATATCTTATAAAAGTCTAATCAGTATTCTCATGCAAGGGAATGTAGCATACATACAAAATTATCAGATGAAGATCTTGGAAATTACAAACTTGAGTATTGAAATTTTTAAAAATCAATATATGAGCTAAATATCAGAATAGATTAAAAACCAAGAGAAAATGACTAAGCTGGAAAACTCAACCAAGGACTTTTCCCAGAAAGAGAACACAGAAGGAAACACAGATGGAAGTTAAGAAAAAAGTAAAGAGAAATGGAGAATGAATCCAACAGCATGATAATCCATTTAATAGGAATTCCAGAAATTGCAAATAAGAGTGGAGAAGAAATAATTAAGAGGCAGAGAAAAAAAAAGATGGAAGTCTTTAGATTGAAAACAAAAGATGGTAGTCTTTAGATTGAATGGATCTATCAACTGCTGAGTAAGTAAAATAAAAAGACCCACAGTTAAGCTTTTTTTGGAAAAATTTACAAGGAAGAAGAGAAAATTCTTCCAACAAACAAAACAGATTAATCAACTTTGGCCGCCATGGCAAAATACCACAGACTGGGGAGTTTAAACAATGGAAATTTATGTCCTCACAGTTCTGGAGGCTGGAGAAGAAAGAGAGTAATAGGAGAAAGTAAGCTGTAAAGAAATAAAAGTTTTTAATATTTTTTGCTGGGAGGATCTAGGAAGTGATTGACTCTAAATATCAATATGTCTCTTAAAATGCATCAACGCATCAATCTATGGGTTAGCAATAAAAAATAGGATGAATAATTTCAAACAATTATAGAAGAAAAAAATGAAATGAAAAGTCATTTAAGTGGAAAATCTTAGATTTAGAAACTAACATCCAGATACGTGATGCTTGTAAGATACACCTAAAGCAAAATGAGACAGAGAGGTTAAAAATAAAATAATGGAAATAGCTATGTTGTGTGAATTCTAAGAAAAGGAAAGCCAAGTTGTAATAATATCAAACAAAATAGACTTCAAGGAAAAGAACAATGAAAGGAAGTAGGGGGATGGAGTATCCATGTTGATAAAATCAATACAGAAGATATCTCAGCTATGAACTTTTATGCACCCAGTAACTTAGCTTCAATACAGAAAGCAAAAACTGAAGGATATACAAGGAGAAAGTGTTAATCTACAATCATGGTAAGAGACCTCGTTATTCACCTCTCAGAAATCACCTGATCAAGTAGCTGTGGATCAGGGACAGTTAGAGAGAATTTGAAGAACATACATATTATAATTTTACAGTGTGATCTAATAGACATAGATGTTAAGAAAAGGAGACTTCATTATTTTCAGTCATACATGGAACATTAAAAAAAAAATTACTCATGTAGTAGGCCACAAACGAAATCTCAACAAACTTCATTAGAAAGAAGTCAGACAGGTTACCTTCTGGGACAAAATGTAATAAAATTAGAAATTAATAACAAAAAAATGGCCAAACAATTCTATGCACCTGAACATGCTAAATACTTTTAAAATAACTCTTAGGTTAGCAAAGGAAAAAAATTACTACTTAGAAATGAATAACAAGGAGAGGCCATATATCAAAAACCTGAGATATATACCTAACTCATGAAAATGTATAGTCTCAAATAAAGTTCTTAGAAATAAGGAAAAAATTGAAAGCAAAGTCAATAAGCTCTTTAATTCAAGAAGTTAGAAAGAGAAAAACAAAATAAGCTCAATGAAATTAAAGGAAGATATTAATAAAGATAAAATGCAAAAATTAACTAGAACACAAAAAAATCAATAGTATAGATCAATAAAACTAAAAACTGTTTCTTTGAAAATATCAATAAATTAAAACAGCCTGTGGCAAGACTGAGAGTGAGAATAGAGTGAGTAATGGTCACAAAAATCAACAACATTAAGACATAATAGAGACATAACATACAAAGCACATTTTAAATTAAAGAGAATTTAGACCAAAATATTTTAAAATCTAAATGAATGAATAATTTCCTGGGAAACAATAAATCACAATAAATAATAAATCACAAAAATTGGTTCAAGGAGAAAATCATGGAAGACCAATAATAGTATAAAAAATTGAAATAGTAATTTAAGATCTACCCTCACTAAAGTGCACCAAAGTGAGGAACTTTATGGTCAAGTTCTAGCAAACATTCAAAAAATCCATAATCCCATGTGATATACTATGCAGGGCATGGAAGAAGATAAAAGCTACTCTAACTCATTCCATGTGGCTACCATAACCAAATACCAACAGTGGGCGGGGAAAACATGGATGAAAGGAACAAGCCAGTATTATTTATAAGCAAAGATACAAAAATTCTATCTAAAGTATTAGAAAGTCAAAACTAGTAAGGTATTAGGAGCAAAAAATGTAAGAATAGTCCAACATTAGAAAGCAACTGATGTTCCTCACTAGAGTAAAATCATCTCAATAGATACTGTCAACTGATGCTAAAATTTAATATAATTTAACAACAATTTCTGATTAAAACTAACAAATTCAATTTGTAATGTTTTTATACCATAGACCCACAGTATACATCATAGTTAATGGTAAAATATCAGAAACAATCCTTTTAAAATCAGCAACCAGGCAAAGATGTCTATAATCACTATTACTTTTCAATATTGCCCTGAAAGCTTACATAAAAACAAGAGAAGAAAATAAGAAATGTAACTCTGAAGAGAAAGAGACAAAACTGTTAGTATTTGCAGTCAATATAACCATCTATCAGAAAAACCCACAAGAACCAAATGTGATTTAAACAAGTTGACTAGATATAAAATCAACACACAAAATTAATAATTTTAAAGTAGCACAGCAATAACTATGTAGAATATTTATTTTCATAACTCTATTCACAAAAGAAAAAAAAACTGAAAAATACCTCAGACAAATTTCATAAGAAATGTCAGCAGAAGTGGTATAAAGAGTTAGGACGTGAAGGGAAACCCAGTTGTGATGTTATTAGGTGGAGTAGAGCTTAAATACCTGGTTTTGTTTGTTCTGCTTTTTAGTTTTTCTATTATTTTGCTTCAAATGATATTTTCTTTTAAATTTTTAATTATTATGGGTACATAGTAGATGTATATATTTGTGGGGTACATGTAATGTTTTGATGTAAGCACGCAATGTGTAATAATCACATCGGGGTAATTGGGGTGTCCATCACCTCAAGCATCTATCAGTTATTGGTGTTAGAAGCATTCCAATTCCACTCTTTTAGTTATTTCTAAATACACAATACATTATTGTTGACTATAGTCAGCCCATTGTGCTATCAAATACTAGCACAAATTCATTCTGTCTAACTATATTTTGGCACCCATTAATCATCCCCACTTTTTCCCCTGCTCCCCACTGCCCAAGCCAGCCTCTGGTAACCATCATTCTACTCTCTATCTCCATGAGTTCAATTGTTTTAATTTTTAGCTCCCATATGTGAACATTCAAAATGTGTCTTTCAATACCTGCTTTTTAGGTTCTATTTCCCTTACAGTAGAACCAAGCTCAGACAGCAAAGGCCAAAATCAAACACCTGCTTGTGGATCCAAATGTGCCGGGCTTTGCAGGTTCAGTATTTCATTAGCAATTAAGAAAATATCTTTTCCGGAAGCAGAATGAGAGCATACATTGCAAGCAAAGGGAAGGGAGCAGAAAGAAAATTGGAGGAACATGGAAAACAAAGCCTAGAGACATGCTAAAACTTCTCATGGTCGGTCCTGAGACCGAGGTGAAGCTCAGGAGTGGGAGAGGACAGGTCTCTCCCCCTACACATGCCCCAAAAAACCAGGGTGGCCAAACAGATGGTGCAAAACATTTTTAAACCACTTTTAACACAGTAACTTTTTTTTGCCTGCTTGCTCTTTATTCCTTTAGTCAAAAGTCTTACCAGCTGTCACCATCTCAAGGAAAATGTCAGGGGCTTGTGGCTGCCTGTGCCTCTCCTCACTTTGGTGGGGGAGAGAGGTGTGGAACCTCAGCCAGCTACAGTCCTGGCTGCAGAACTGCTGAAGTGGCCGAGGGTAGGGGGAAGGCCTCTCACATAAATGAACCCACCATGGAGGCTCCCAGCCAATCTCTTCCACGTATCATCCCTTCCAGGGACTAAGCATATATACTTTCCAAAGTACTTTCCCTAGGTTCTTGTCTCCTCTGGACATCCCTGAGACAAATATTATTCCCATTGCATGGAGAGAGCAATGGCAAAGCCCGGCTTCTAGCTTTGCAATCTACCACCTGTGGGTTTTTGGAAAAGTTCCTTTTCTTCTGTGGACCTTAGCTTCTCCACATGCACAAGGAAATTGTCCAAATGTTCTCCAAAGTTGCTTCCAACTCTAAAGCTCTGATGCATTGTCTAATACCAGTTAGACATCCCCGATGCTCCTCTCTGAATGACAGTTCTGGCTGCTGCTTCCCTGACCCCTTCCTTCTGCCCCAGGGAGAGCTCAGTATACACCACATAAATCAGAACCTGAGAACCGCAAGAGGCTACCAAAGTCACTTCCTTAACTTTTTTTTTTTTCCTTCTTTTTCAAACACCAGTAAGTAACTTCTTTAAATGGAAGCCAAGTAGGGCTGTTGGTTTCCTGCTGAATCAAAAAAAAAAAAAAAAAATTGATGAGTAATTTGCTGAAACTAATTCCCCCCATCTTTTAAAAATCACACATTTAAACTGATTTAAAGAGACCTTTAAAGAAGAATTTAAATTTTCTTTCCTCCTTGTTTAACTATATAATTGTTTTCACTCACAGTAATATTCTCTTGGAGGCGTATGCTTGACTTACTTAATAAATCTTTCTGCACATTTGAAATCATCCATTAGCAATAAGGAGCTTGACACTCCATTACCCACAATAAATTTCACTGCCATTAAATCGCCACATGCCGCATGGAGGAAAGGAGATACCAGGATGGCCTCTCTAAGACAGGGCAGAGTCAGAGCTCAGCATGGAGCCTGCTCCAAGCCTGCCTCTCAGTCTTTAGCCCAGCCCTGGGCTCTCCTGGCAGTCAGGGTATCTATCTAGCCTATCTTGGGGCTGACCCAGAGAGACAAAGTTGGGTGGGTAAATCCACATGTACTCTAAGGCTCATCTTTCTCATTCAGTGGGTTTGGGGCTGGGGTCCAGGCAATAGCACCCTGTGGCTAATACTCACCTTTAGGACATGGCATGGAGCAGGGCAAACCAAAACGGCCATCAGGCTCACCCTTGGTCCTAACACAAAACCTCAGCATCCCAGCTGGCCTTGACACAGAGCCCCAGTCCTCTTGCACATCATGTACATGGTACAGCTGATAAAGAAAAGTCAAATGAGTTCACCACTTTCCTCTACCGTTGCCAGCTGGCTGCATTCTCAGGGGACACTGAAGCTCAGCTTACAAGCTGATGACGTCTCTGCTTACCACGAACGGGCAGCTCCAGCGTGGAGAGAAAGAAAGAAATCATTGACTGGGAGGACCTCAGAATCAGAGCTGAAAGAGACCTCAGAGGCCATTGATTCGGGGAGTTCTGAAGCTTTGGTATGTCAGCATCACCTTGGGAGCTTGTTAAACATACTCATGTCCAGCCCCTCCACACACCAAGGAAATTCTAACTCAGAAGGTCTGGGTGGGCCTGGGTGTCTGAAGCCTCAAGAGCAGCAAATGCTGACACATCCAGATTTTTAAAAACCAGTGATTTGGCTTCCAGGTTCTCAACATTGGCTATACAAAGTAATGAGCTGGGGCCAGGCATGGTGGCTCATGCCTGTAATCCCAGCACTTTGGGAGGCCAAGGCAGGGCAGATCACTTGAGGTCAGGAGTTCAAGACCAGCCTTGCTAATATGGTGAAACCTGGTCTCTACTAAAAATACAAAAATTAGCCAGGCATGGTGGTGCAAACCTGTAGTCCCAACTACTCAGGAGGCTGAGGCAGGAGAATCACTTGAACCCAGGAGGTGAAGGTTGCAGTGAACCGAGATTGCACAACTGTACTCCAGCCTGGGCAACAGAGTCTCGCTCTACCTCAAAAAACAAACAAACAAACAAAAAACCCAAAACCAATGTAACGAGCTGGGAAAGGTTTAAAAGTACCAATTCCTGGGCCTCATGCCACACTGATTAAATCAGGATTTCTGGCTATAAGCCTCAGACATCAGAATTATTTAAAAGCTCCCCAAGAGATAACAATAGGCCATGAGGATTGAAAACGACTGTATGGGTAGTGGTTTTCCCTTACCGAAGGGAACTAAGGCACAGAGAGGGGTTGGAACTTGCCCCAAGTCACACAGCAAGTGAGAAGGATTGCTGCGTAGAACCCAGGTCTCCACCAGTGTGATGTGAGCTCCTTGTGTGCGCCAAGGTACGTATGGGAAAGGAACAAGTTGGGCTCAGGTTGGTTACTGGTGCCCAAGGAAGAATGCCATGCCCTGGAAATAACTGTCACTCTTCAGGGAATCAAGCACCTAGGCTGGGTCAATGTTGCTGGTCTGGGACCACACTTTAAGTAGCAAGGGTCCAGATCCCTTTTATTTACCTCCTCCTCCCTTCGCAATCCCAGTATTCAACCGTCAAGCAACAATTCCCAGTTTTCCACAGTCTCCGCACATAGTGAGGTCATGGAAATGAATGCACTTTGTCATCTGGACCTTAGGGAGGGATGCTAAGTGTTGTGAATGAATGGCATGTCAGGTAGATCCTGCCCAGATGGTAAGTGTTCTGAGGGCAGTTCTGAGTCCCCTTCTCTTGTCTCTCTTGGATTGGGCTGAACGGTCAAAATTTGAAGCATGCCCAAGGCCCTGCACGGCCTTGGGCAAGTCACTTCCTTGCAAGAGACCTATCTGTAAAACTGGGACAGCTAATACTCACCTCTTAGGATGTCATTTGGATTAAATGAGACATTGGATAGAAAGGGCCCAGCACAGGAGGGATGTGTAAAACATAGTTGACTGTCTCCATTTCCTTACAGAGATGCCACAAACAAGGCAGAGACACTGAACTGAGGCTGCCTGGGTCCAATCTAGACTGTTTCACTTCTTAGACCTGGGGCAAGTGGTTAACTTTTCTGGCCTTGATTTTCTCTTCTGTATGAAAACAGCACATGCCACAAAGGGTTGTTGTGAAGTTTAAATTAGAAAGTGCATTTAACGTGCTTAGCACAGTGCCAGGCACACAACACAGTAAGCACGCCATAAACAGCTATTATTTTGCCTACTGTTGTTGTTACTATTGGTGCTGCAGATCCCTGACCTCCTTTGCAATCAGCACGGTAAATGTTGGGAGCTCTATTCCTGTTAATGGTGGGGACTTGCATGAGACTTTCCACCTTAGGAAACAGACATATCATTATTGCAGTGAGGATTGCAAAGTAAGCCAGAAAGAGCTGGCTGGATTTTCAGCCCCCCTAGCCTGGGACTCCAGTCCTCAGGGCAACTAGGCAATGGTGCCCTTCATGTGGCAGGAGGGTATCCCCTGTTGGTGCCTTATGGAGTCTTGTTTATTCCTCTATTAGGGGACTTGTAACATCTGAGTTCAATCATTTTTTTGCCCTCCAACCAAGACCCCAGAGTCTAGGGCCAAGCCTTTTTCATCTGTGTGTCCCTTTTGAAGCCTGGGAAGCAGTAGTTTCTCTAGAATGTTCACTGGATAAATTAATGAGTGAGCTAATGAATTCATACTGGAAATTTTTATTGAATTTAATAAACCTAAACATCTTATTACCCTTTTTGGAGTTGAGCAGTGTGGTGGAGCCCCACTAACAAAGAGCAGGATCTACTACTTATCTCAGGACAGCCAGCCCCGTCAAGGATGGGGACAGTTTGGGAAGAAAAGGGAGCCCACAGGATAGAGGTTTTCTGCTGGCAAAATTCTCTTAATTCCATGTCTGAACCAGGGAAATTTATCTGATGCTCTTGGAAGCAGAGTATGGAAACTGTGGAGAGGGTTCCTGGAAGGAAAGTCAAGAGGAAGCCTAGAAGGGTAGACTGTGTCCTAGACTGATATCCTGAATCCAGAGCCTCCAGACCACAGAACATTGGGTTAGAGCTTATGAATCAGAGTGAATGCTACCATTTGACTTTGCTTCACCATCACACAAAAGCTTGAATTTCCACTAAAACTGCAATTTAATACTTTAACATAGGGACTCCTCTACCCTAGCAGTGGTGCTGAGTTCCGACCCATTTGTTTCCCCAAAATGGGCAGCATAAGCTCCTTAGAACCATTTCAGATGGTCCCAGCACTGCACAGATGGGGAAAGCAACCAAGAGAAGCTTTGCATTGCCAGGAATATTGATGGTTGGAATGTAATTGCTATTGCAGTGATCCAGGAGCACGCTATGTTGCAAATGAACAGAAACCTGTAACTCTTGCATGATTAAGTCACTTAACTTAGTAAAAGACAGTGTTGTCTTCCTCCTTGTCTTCTCCTTTAGAAGAACAGAAGGTCACAGTCACGGGACTTAAAATAGACCCATAAAAGCCAAAGGTAAGTAGATAATCAAAAGAAATGTGGTAAAGTTGGTCTTCTATTGCACTGTGCACTGAGCATGAGGCAAGAGCAAAATTAATGGGCTCAAGCAAAGTTTAAATGGAGGTAGGCATCTCTCCAACCTTAAGGGCTTTGGGGATTTGTGAAGGTGAGAGATGTCCTTGAAGTTAGTTCCACCTCTGCCCAGGCTCCTTGGAGCAGGGACCATGTCATTGTCAGATTCATGTTACCATCACCCGATACAGTCTTGCTCCCGGCCCATAATAGGTGCTCGACATGTGTTTGATGAGTCTCCAGGATGATGTAGAAATTACTCATAATTGAAAGAAGACTATGTTGAAAAAGAGAGAGAAGCTTTGCTAGAGGTCAACAAACTACAGCCTGTGGGCCAAATCTGCCTCAAACCATTTTTGTACAGCTCACAAGCTAAGAATGGTTTTGACATTTTTAAATAGTTGGAAAAAATCAAAAAGAGAATATTTTGTGACAGGCAAAAATCATCAGTGTCCATAAGGTTTTATCAGAACACAGCATATTATTGATAGCTGCTTTTGTGTGTTACAATGTGAGAGTTGAGTAGTTGATATAGAGACTATATGGCCCACAAAGCTCCAAAAAGTTTACTACAGGGTCTAATCCTTTACAGGCTTAATCCTCCTGTTCTAAACCTTTAAAATTGGTGAAGAGTTGGGAGAGAGTGAGATACACACATACACACACACACACACACACACACACACAGAGAGAGAGAGAGAGAGAGAGAGAAAAACTTGGTAGCAGAGAAAACTGTTTAACAACCAGAATGTGTTAGTCAGCTTGGGCTGCAACAACAAATTGCCATAGACTTGGTGGCTTAAACAACAGACATTTATATTCTCATGATTCTGGAGGCTGTGAAGTCCAAGATCAAGGCACCAGCAAATTCAGTGTGTGGTAAGGGCTTACTTCCTGGCTTACAGATGGCCTTCTTGCTGTATCCTCAGATGTCAAACAGGAAAGAGAGAGAACACAAACACAAAACCCACTCTGGTGCCTCTTTGTGTGAGGACACCAGTCCCATCATGAGGGCTCTATCCTGATTATCTCATCTAAACCTAATCAACTTTCAAAGCCTCCATCTCCAAATACCATCACATTGGAAATTATGGTTTTAACATACTTGGTGGAGGTCAGGGAATACATTCAGTCCACAGCACAGAGTTATTAAAAATGATATACATAGCCTTGAAAAGAAGTGTTTTCTCTCGCTGGAAGTGTCTGCAGATAGACATGCACTTCTCAGAGATGCTTTCAGAAGTTTCAAGAATTAGGACAGGGAACAGGCAGATGGTCTTTAAACCCCTTCCAGCCCTGAGGTGTCCAGAGTTTATGACTCAGACACAATTGAAGCCAGAAGGTGCCAAGGTGACTCTCTGGTCTAGGGGTCTCTTATGCCTTTGGGTTTTCATATTACATTCTCCCTGCTCTGCCTGTCTTATGGGAAGCTTTTCTAATTACAATGAGCTAGAGGTTCCATTGAAGATTTTTCATCTTTCCATCAGGTAGGCATATCCAGAGATACTGGACTGTAAATTCTGAATGTATTTGTTAAACCTAAGTGATAGCAGTTGCTGACAAGGAGAAAGTTATTTCTTTATTCACCAAGTCTCAAAGCTTTTGATATGAGTCAGTCTTCAAACATAAAGGTGACTTTGCAATTGCATATGGTTTTCTGTGGCACCACTATTTCTCATTTGAAGCCGTAAGAGACTGATGTACCTGCAGTTCCGGTCTTCCATCTCAAAGGGCTCTATAAGCTATCTTAACTTAAAATTTTTCCTTTTGGTATCAACACAGGCCAGATTTGGGGTTAGGTGTTGTAGTGGGGATAGGCATGGAAGCTGTTCTTTTGTTTTTTTTTTTGTTTGTTTGTAAGAGCATGTCACTGTTGCCCAGGCTGGAGTGCAGTGGCATGATCTTGGCTCACTGAAACCTCTGTCTCCTGGGTTCAAGTGATTCTCCTGCCTCAGGCTCCCAAGTAGCTGGGGTTATGGGCGTGTGCCACCACACTCAGTTAATTTTATTGCATTTTTAATAGAGATGGGGTTTCGCCATGTTGGCCAGGCTGGTCTCAAACTCCTGACCTCAAATGATCCACCTGCCTTGGCATCCCAAAATCCTGGAATTATAGGCATGATCCACCACACCTGGTGAGGCTGTTCTTTAATCCTGTTCTACCTAATGAATAGTCATTGATGTGGATAAATGAGAGAAAGCCACAGAAGAGAGCAAAGAGCAGGCTGAGCAGCTCCCCAGACAGCTCAGAGTAACCCTGGAGAATCAAAGTGGCTGGAGAAGAGGTTGATGTGGCTTAAAAATATTACTGTCATTTCAGTGGCATGAACCAGTTTTACTGTAATAATGCTGTGTAACAAATAATCCCAAAATCCTAATGGTTTACAATACTAAGCATTCATTTCATACTCATGGGTCAACTTTAGTTTGACTGTTCTCAACTAGGCTTAGCAGAGCTCCACAAACTAGACTAGACCCATGCTTTGGGTTGTTTCAGATCTCTTCTCTGTGTCTTCCCTCAGAGTGGGACATGTTCTTATAATGCAGAGCAGAAGCTACAAGGGAGCTGGAAGAAACTCACTTAAGGTCTCAGCTTGGAACTTGCACTATGTCACTTCTGCCCACATCCCATTGACCAAAGCAAACCATATGACCAAGCCCCAAATCAATAGTGCAGGAAGGTATACTAGAGCTATGGATAATCCATGGCTAGGACATAGAGGAAAGAAAGAATTATGGACAAGTAATATAGTCTAACACAGTGGGTGACCTAATGTCCCTTTACTTCACAAACTTTGCTGAAATGCTACAAGAAAATCAAGATCATTTTCCAGACTCATTTAGTAGAGCTCAGGGATTATAAAGAAATTTTGGCTTGAGATGGAAAGCATGAGGGCACAGACCATTATTCTGAATACCATTGGTCTCATGAATCCCAGGAGATACAGACGTTTATGGGGGTTGGGACTGAATCCTCTAGAACTTAAAGAAAAAGCACCAAGCCCACATGAATGCAGTTTCTTCTATCTTCACATCCTTTAAAGACTCTATTTAACCAGTTAGTCTGCTTGCAGTTCACCAAGATTGTATCTTGTGTTTTCACCATCAGTTAACACATGATGGGTTATTTCTGAATACCCAGGATAATGATAAAATAAACAAAAAAAAAGTATAGTTCTTTTTATGTGCTTGCTTCTTAACAGTTTACAAAATGTTTTTACCTACATGATCTCCTTTAACACTAACAACCATCCTTCCAGGTAAACAAAAGGAACACAACAAAAGGAAGGTAACTCCATTTTAAGAAGGTTTTAAAAAGGTAAGTGATGTGCCCAAGTTCACAGATAGGTATTAAAGGTCTGGGACTGGAGATGAGATTTCCTAACCCCTTGTCCTCTTTCCCTGCTCCTATCCAGCCACACCTACCTCTGTAATTTTCCTTGGGCACTGCAATCATGCTTCCCTCTTAAGGTCTTTGCACCTTAAGTTCCCTCCGTCTAGAATGCCGTTCCTCCAAATAGACCAGGTGTTTGCTTTCTCACTGTGTTCTGTTCTCTGCCCGATTGTGCCCACTTTAGAGGTGTCTGAGGCACCCTGCCTACAAATATGCATCTCATTACCCTCTATGCTTTTGCTGTCCTTTGCTTTTCTGCATAAGGTTCATCACTCTGTGACGATACATTCTACATGGAGATGTCTGCTTGTGTATTATCTGTCTCTCTTCTGAAATGGGAGCTTTACAAGGGCAGGAAGCTTGTCTATTCACTGCAGTATCTAGCAACACCCTGAAATAGGAATGGTATATGGAAAATGCTCAGTAAATATTTTTTGAATGAATGGATCAATGAATGGAATAAATTAGCTTTAGTTCTTTCTCTCTCCAGACATAACCCTCTCTGACACCTTAACTATGGTAGGTGTAAAACTTTGCCAAAACTGTCTATGAGCTTCACTCAACCTTTAAGAAGAACTGAGCCCCAAGACACTATCAATGATGCTCCGACCCCACTTCAGGCCCTTCCAGTGGTTGTTCTGGCAACACTGTATGATCAGCAGCCTGGATCAGAGGCTTGAGGAGCCAAACCAGAGTTCAGGAGGACAGCATCTTGTGTCCCTGGAGCAGAGATCTTGAGACAAAGTCCTGACAACTGGCATCTGCACCAGAAGCATATGATAGTCTGGATTGATGCTCTAGGATCTCTTCGTAAGCATGGCTTCCTTAAGCCAGTTTCCTACTTGGCTTCAGTACCCAAAAGGCTCCTGCCAAGAGACCCCACTAACCCTGAGGATTTCTTTGAGCACAGGAAGTACATAATCTTGCTTTGTCCCAGGCCCATCCTGTTGAGAGCAAATGAAGACCCATCTCGACCACCCCATGCAGTGGGAAGAAGACCTTCTCCCCTGCCAGCATCAACCTTGGTCCATTAAGGGTTATTATGCCACTACTCATCAACAGAAACCCAACCCCCACCATAGGATTTTAAAGTAGAGAAGAAACACGTGTTAAATAGTCTCTATCTCTATCCAGACATCAAGATACATAGCTCACATTATAAGCACAGTACACCTCACATATATGGAACCACCAGCCATGTGACCTTGGCTGGACATCAAAAGCTTTCACTTCTCAAGAGCTTCAGTATCCTTCAATATCCACAAAATGAGAATCTGTCTCAACTTGTTGCTAGAAAGATGCTGAGAGATGATGTTTGATTCTCTAATCTATCTCTAGTGATTTATTTAATGGGTTAGTTTAGCTCTTTCCATTTCAATTTCCTCTGTCATAAAAATAGGAAAGCCAAATAAATACTAAACTTCCTGCCAGCTCTAAATGTCTATAAAATGTTTTCAGATTGTTCAATGAATTTGGTAAGCTTGCCAAATATTTTATTTCTGATACAATAAAATACATAGTACATTGTAAACATTTTAATTAGAACAGATTACATAATTTACATGATATATGTTGCATTATGTCAAATACATGTGTGATAATACACCTCAAAATTATGACAATGTGTGACTCACATAATAAAAACAATTATTCCTTCCAGTTCACACGCCCAATGTTTAATTTGATTTGGAGATAAAAAAAGCATGGAAATTACCAATTGTCTCATGGTTACAGTGTTTTAAAATACCAATTGCCTTGTAAAATGGATCTGGGGACAATTTATAGCAACCCAGGCTCTTCGGAGGGCAGGAAGATGCCATTTCAACTGTCTTATCTTTTCCTGATACCTGCATCCGTCTAGATGTGAGAGCAGGACACATCCAGCCTCCGAAGGAGTGGTATAGGATTTAGTACCACAATCTCCACAAACTTAGACCTTGGATTGCATGGGTGGCAGATCGCAGGGCCAACAGAGGAAGAGCTTTCTTGCATCAAATCTCCAACAAAATGTGAGCTTCACAAGGGCAGGGACTAAGTCTATTTGCTTACCACATTACGCTTGGCACACAACAGGTAGTCAACACTTATTTGTGGAAGGGAAAGAGCAATAAGACGTTACAAAGATCCCAGAGAGGCCCAAGCCATAGGCAAGATGACCTCTTGGTGGGGATATTGCCAAGAGAAGCCTGACATTCCTGGGGACCGGGGATCTAGGTCTTTATGAATCCTGAGATTCCACCAAGACCTACAAAGATGAACACAAAATGGGGAGCTGAGGAGAGACAAGACAGTCTCTCTTTCTCATTTAGGTCCAAAGAGCAATGAATAGATATGGTATTGGCTGAGTTATACTCAGCTGGGTAATTTCTCTTCTGGAACAGGGACTTTCGAAAGCAAATTTACATCTGAAGCTGAGCTGCTGGTGAAATGAATAATAGAGTTCAGCCCAGGCTGGGAAAAGCATGGGCTAAACTATAAGCATGGTCCCAAGAAGAATCAAAGCTTGGCCTCTATATTAGCTTCGTAAGGCTGCCATAACAAAGCACCACACCCTGGATGGCTTAAAACAACAGAACTGTATTCCCTCACAGTTCCAGAAGCCAGAGTCTGAAATCAAAGTGACAGCTGGGCCTTGTTCCCTCTGAAAGGTCTCGGTAAGAATCCTTCCTTGCCTCTTTCAAGTTTCTGGTGGTTTTCATGGCATTCCTTGGCTTGCAGCTACGTCACTCTGATCTCTGCCTCTGTCTTCGTAAGGACTTCTTCCCTGTGTGTCTGTGTTACTGTCCAAATTTCCCTCTCTTATATGGACAGTAGTCCTGGGATTAGGAGCTATCTTTTTTTTTTTTTTTTTTTTTTTTTGAGACGGAGTCTCGCTCTGTCGCCCAGGCTGGAGTGCAGTGGCCGGATCTCAGCTCACTGCAAGCTCCGCCTCCCGGGTTCACGCCATTCTCCTGCCTCAGCCTCCCAAGTAGCTGGGATTACAGGTGCCTGCCACCTCACCCGGCTAGTTTTTTGTATTTTTTTTTTTTAGTAGAGATGGGGTTTCACCGTGTTAGCCAGGATGGTCTCGATCTCCTGACCTCGTGATCTGCCCGTCTCAGCCTCCCAAAGTGCTGGGATTACAGGCTTGATAGGACCTATCTTAATCCAGTTGGCCTCATCTTAACTAAACTAATTACTTGGGCAAAGATCCTATTTTCAAATAAAGCTACATGCTAAGGATCCAGTGAACATGAAGTTTTGGGAGACACTATTCAACTGAGCCCAGCCTCCGAGGATTATAATGGGACACTCCCCCTGGGGGAGCATGGCTGGATGTCAGAGCCTAGCCACTCCAA
Organism: Papio anubis; assembly: GCF_008728515.1. NCBI lineage: Eukaryota > Metazoa > Chordata > Mammalia > Primates > Cercopithecidae > Papio > Papio anubis. The sequence goes on along the minus strand of NC_044993.1, from coordinate 33,863,421 downwards.
CGGCAATGTTTGCCCTTCTGGAGCTCTCAAACCCCTTCTGCCACTAATGTGCCGGCCTCAGGGAGGCGTCCCTGAGGGAAAATCACTGTGCCTCCTTTAAACACGCACACACAGAGTTAGGTAGTAGACAATCTGATGGTTCTTTTAAGTCCAGAGGGAAAGTCCTGCCATCTCCACAGGGCAGAGACCCTACAAGATCCTCACCTCCTAAAGTGACCACAAGGATGTGGATATGGCTGAAGTCATATGAATCCAAGAGAGGGAGACCACTGAAGCCAGCATCCCTGCTCCTGACCTCCCTGGATGCTCTAGCAGTCTCTGCAAGAGAGTCCTGGCCCCAGCTCCTCCCCACAGGGCTGTGGCTTAGTTCTTGTCTCCACAGATAAACCAGTAAGCCTCAGAAGGGATGCAGCAGATGTGTGTGTGTGTGTGTGTGTGTGTGTGTGCGTGCACACGCGTGCATGTGCTCAGTGCTTTCCTGGAACTGCTTAGCCCTGAGATGGCAAGGGGTTAAGGGGAGAGCATGAGTAGAATCAGAATACAAGAGGACCTCCCCCTCCTTCCAGTAACCAGTGGAATACTGCTCTGCCAGTTCTATGTGATTAACCTGAATTACCCCTTCACTGAGGGATGAACAGACCTTAAAAAGCCAGCTAATGTGGCATATTCCTGTAGTTCCAGCTCCTCAGAAGGCTGAGGCAGGAGAATCGCTTGAACCCGGGAGGTGGAGGTTGCAGTGAGCCGAGATCATGCCACTGCACTCCAGCCTGGCGACAGAGCGAGACTCCGTCTAAAAACAAACAAACAAACAAACAAACAAACAAACAAAAAGCCAGCTAATGTAAGATAATTGTTCCAAAAAAATACAGCCAATGAAAGAGATTGGAAAAGAAAGTGGGGTTAATGGTTAGTAATTATGCCACTGAAAATCTAGGCAGCAGCTCCCAACCTCAAACATTTAGCACTGAGGAAAACTCCCAAGCGCCCACTGCTGCCTGATCCCCATGCCTCTCCCAGCAAGCCTGGAAGATGAACCTTTGGGAATCACCCTCCCCACTTTATAGATGGGGATATGGATCCTTGGGGATCATAATATGGCTAGCAGGAAGTGGCTCCTTCAAGGACATCCAAAGAACCCCCTTCATTTACAGAAAAGGAAGATGAGGTCCAGAGAAGGTGATGCATTGGAACAATGTCACACAGCTGCTAAGATGCCAAGTCAGAACTGAACCCAAGTTTGCCTGACTGGAAATCCAGGGCTCTTTCCACAATACCCCGTGATGATGTGGTTTTGTGGCTTGCTCAGTTTCCCATGGCTGGTGGGTGACGTAATAGGGTCTTAACTGAAATGAGGGTCTTCCCCCTTCTTGTCTAGCCTCCTTTCCCGCTTCCTACTTCTAAGACTCAAAGAGGATCACCTGATCACCAGCTCAGACTTCCCCTTCTTGTTTCACTCTTACTGATGGCCACTCCAGGACCCTCCCCAAGGAGACTTGGCGGGTCCACGTGGGAAGAATGGGAGACCCCATGACTAAGCACTTATTGGAAGGACGAGTCCTTGCCTTTACTACACCACCAGGCTGTGTTCTCAAACTGGGCCAGACATTTGTTATTTTGCATCAGCTCTAAATGCTGAATAGCAGAGAAAAAGTGGGACACTTTGGAACTGGCTTTCCTCAGTGCCAACAAAGTGCCATTATTTTAACTTCATTTGTGCAGTACAAATGAGAAGGAGATAAATGTCGTGTTCCAGCCAGAGTCTATTAGTGGGTATCAACTGTAACACAGAAAGATTGTACAATCTGGCCATGTTAGAGAAGCGGAAGGAAAACTGCACCCGAGGTCTTAGCTCTTACATTCCTTCAACCTGGGGTTTCTGAAATGTGAAGCAAGATAAAAATGCAGACAGTGAATTACATACCTACAGCCAGATGCCTATACTTCTTCCTCAAATTAAATACTAATTCTAGCTGGGTGACCTTGGATATGTTCCAGGTACCCACTTGAGGTTACCCAAGGTTACCCAGTTAGAATTAGTATTTAATTTGAACAAAAAGTATAGACAAGCGGCTGGGGGTATGTAATGCACTGCATGCATTTAATTTTAAATTTTCTCATCTGTAAATTTAAGACAATATCTGACCTGCCCGCTATACCATTTTTGTACAAGAATTAAAGAAGCAAATGGAAGGAAAATTGCAACTGTTCCATAAACGTTAATTATGCACTACACATAATATACACACAAAATAATTATGCAGCTAAGCAATTTGGAAGCATATTATAAGTGTGTAAATCAAAATATACTATATTGATGTTTCACTTCCTGATGTTACTTGTTTGTATAATAATCCTGTGAGATCCAATAGAAAAGAGGAAGGAATGTTTAAACCTTTATTCTTTTTGTTTCATTTTAATACATTCTCGTTCAAGTATAGAGCATGTCATATAGAGAAGTACTTGATGAATTTTTGCAAAGTGAATACATTCCTATCACCAGCAGTCAGAGTCATAATTAGGATATTATCAGCTCCTCAGAAGCTCCACACCCAACGTTAAATTAAACTAAATTTGGCCTGAGGATATCTCCGTACTTGAGGCTTTGTATAATGAACTGCAACCTATCTTAGCAGGTAAGCTCACCGAAAGCCTATCTTAGGAGTATACTTTTGTAACAAACTGCTGAGTCTCAGCCAATCAGAGCAGCCAAGCTTCAGTCAATCACAGGTGCCCCACTGATCAGGCCACGTTCAAATAAGGCAAATGCTGAGCTGTAACCAATGGAACTGCCTGTGTACTTCATTTTCCTATTCTGTCCATAAATGCTGCCTGACCCCATTGCAGTCTGGAATTCTCTGAATCTGTTCTGGTTTTGAGGGCTGTCTGATCATTATTTTGTGTGCAAATTGTTCTTTGCTCAACTAAACTCTGTTAAGTTTTAACCCACTCCCTTCGGGCTGGACTGTTTCCCCACCAGAGGAAGCCCCCAAAGGCTCCATTCCCAGGACAATAATCTACTAATCTCCAACCCCCCAACAAAAAAAAATAAAAAATAAAAAAATATTTCTTCATTAGGGATTTCAACTCAAGTCTGAAAGATTTCCATGTCGAAACCGGTCTAATTGACACTTTTACTTTGTCTAGAGTTTTTCTTTTAACAGATTGATGTCAGAGTGGTGTCCAGAGTAGAACTCCAGTGACTCCCCAGGAGCCCTGAGTGAAGGCAAAGGTACCCACCTGGGCCCATTGTGCCCTTTGACTTCTTGCAGCAACTAGGATCATAGGTAAGTTCTCTCTCAGATCCTGAGCTCCATGAACTTGTATTTTGAGCTCTCCAAGTTTGAGTGCTTTTTATCTAGACTGGGTTAGAAGTCACAAAAGAAACAGGACTGGGTTCTGTAGGGAGGCCTCAAGTATCTGACTAGGTCAGACAGAAACCAGACTGGGTTCAGTAGATAAGGTTCCCAGAAGACAGGGAATCATGAGTTCAACTGTATCCAAGGAATCTAGAACGCCTCCATCTGGAACTCCAGCCAATTTCATGTGTAAAAACTACAGGCCTGGGACCCGTGCTTTTCTAGAGAAATGGATGAACCTTACCAAAGGGATTATAGAGTTACAGTGGTCACAGTAGGAAGTTTTAACCTAGGTAAAATTGTTCACTTGTGAGATGCATTAGAAAAGAAGGAATAAAAAATGCCTCAAAAGCAAAGAGGTGTATTTTTTATTGGTACACAGAGACTTCCAAAAAACTAAATGAACCAAAAATTGCATTCTCTAAAAGACTCCTTACAAAAGGCAAACAGGTGCCCATCTTCACAACTACAATAATTACAGGGACCAAGAGGATATATATATATACACACACACACACACACACAAGGCAAAGGTGTGTGTGTGTGTATATATATATATATATAGAGAGAGAGAGAGAGAGAGAGAGAGAGAGTCCCACTTTGTCACCCAGGCTGGAGTGCAGTGGCATGATCTCAGCTCACTGCAACCTCCACCTCCTGGGTTCAAGCAATTTTCCCACTTCAGCCTCCTGAGTAGCTGGGATTACAGGCACCTGCCACCACACCTGGCTAGTTTTTGTATTTTTAGTAGAGACAAGGTTTTGCCATGTTGGCCAGGCTGGTCTTGAAATCCTGACCTCAAGTGATCTGCCCACCTCAGCCTCCCAGTGTACTGGGATTACAGGCATGAGCCACTGCACTTGGCCCTTTTTTGTATATATTTTAAATCAAAACCAAAGGGTTCCAAACTGGTGAGTTCTGTGTCCCCAGATGTCTTTATTATAAACAGCCAGCCCACTGGAAAATATATTGTCCATTTTTACACCAGCCATCTGATGGACCCACTCCCTTTGGGGTGCACTGTTTCCCCACCAGAGGAAGCCCCCAAAGTCTTCGCTCCCAGGACAATAATCTACTAATCTCCCAGAAAAAAATAATAATATTTTTTTCATTAGGGATTTCAAATCAAGTCTGAAAGGTCTCCATGTCCAAATATGTCTAATTGACACTTTGACCATTTTTTGAAAAATATTTGTAAGAATTAGTCCTCTTCGTTTTTCTATTTGATCCTGCTTCTCCCATGGGAACCTCTCAGTCAGCTAATGCCCCTCTTCTAACCCACTGCTGACAAAGTGTTCTAACAACTGTTCCCTTTTTTCCTTGTCATGATCTTTGGTATGCCTCAGAACTCTTTCCTGGAAAAAAAATTAAATAATCAACTGGTCTATCATTCAATCTTTTTTTTTTTTTTTGAGACGGAGTCTCGCGCTGTCGCCCAGGCTGGAGTGCAGTGGCCGGATCTCAGCTCACTGCAAGCTCCGCCTCCCGGGTTCACGCCATTCTCCGGCCTCAGCCTCCCAGAAAAGAATGAAGCAGTCTCTGACTATAAGGCAAGATTAGAAGTATCCGTACTGAGTCCAGGCATGCAAAATGCTTGGCCTAGTCTTCAGTGGGAACCACTCACTTAGTATTCTAGCTAAAAGACACAGGCTGAGCTGGGAAACCGCCGATTTAGTCAAATTAGTCTACAAAATATGCCTTTCTGGCATAAGGACTATTTTCAGCTGATTATTTTGAGACCCTTTTGTAAGAAAGTTTTTCATCTATACAGAAAATTGTCATTTGAAAGAGTGTCTCCCTCCCTGCACTGGGAGGAGAGGGAGGACTAAGTCACTAGAAACCCTTACAATGGAGAAGGCTTTGGCTTAAATTTACATAAGAAGCCTTACCTTTGTTTAAGATGCTTTTTCTGGCCATCTTATCTTAACTGGGCCTTAACCTATATGTTTCTTTCTTGGTTTAAGCAAATAATAATATTTAGGCCTGAAACCTAAATGCTATGCTTTTGAGATGTAAAATTCCTACCTCGTTTTACCTAAAAGCCATTCATTAGGAAATACAAATTTAGGATAGAAAAAATTTAGATGGTTATTACAAACAAGGTGAATAAAATGGACAGTTGTGGGGTTAAAAGAAAGGTTTTGATACAACACTATTGAAGGTTGGATTGACCAAAGGGAATCCCTGCTGGCCCCTAACATAAGGCCCCAAATCAGCCTGATCCATTTATCCAAGTTTGGAGAAAGTTAAAAAGCCAAAAAGTGGAGATAACAATGAACAACTTTGCTAGCAATGGCTTAGAGAAGTAACCTGGCAGGTCAGTTTAGAAAAGGGCACAGGTTATTTGCCTCAGTCTCCTCACTGGAATGGGTAAAATGGTCAGGAGATTGTCAATCAAGAAAAATGATGCGACAAGTCTCAATCATTTTAGGAGCTTTATTTGCCAAAGTTAAGGACCTGCACCTGGGAGACAGGTCAATGCCTTCCTCCGAAGATGATTTTGAGGGCTCCAAATTTAAAGGGGAAAGGGCGAGATACTGAGACGTACACAATTTTCATTTAAGAGGTGGGTAGGGAAAAATAATCATTCATGTCTTTGTCTGGCTCGATGAATCTGCATTTTTTTTACATAAGATGACATAGACAAAGGGGGTAGAGGAAAAAATGCAGGGAATCTGCTTTTACATAAGCTAACATAGACAAAATGGGGCAGGGGAGCAACCAGATATGCAATTGTGTCAGGTGGGCAGGGGGGTGACTGCACCTGTAAAGATAAGCTATCAATTCACATTACCATGGTGAATTTTAACAGAAACACCTTAGGGTAAAGATCTTGGAGCTTGCTAGGAAATTCTTTATGGGCAAAATATGGGGAAGGCATGTAGCTTTTCATTTTGTAGCCATCTTATTCAGGAACCAAAGGAGGAGGCAGGTTTGCATGACCCGGTTCCCAGCTTAACTTTTCCCTTTGGCTTAATAAGATTGGGGTCACAAGATTTATTTTGCTTTCACAAGTTAAAAAAGAGAGATATCCTCACAATAAGTGACTTTTGGGAAGATGAAAGTGGTCTTGGAAGAAGAGATGATGGTTTGTGGCAAGGTCTGTCTGGATGGGATGAAGTCTCCGCTCCTCTGATAAAAGTTAACCTTCTGGTTGCTGAGACTCCCTGTGGGGAGGACTGATAACAATTAAGTTCCTCTAGGAGAACCTGTCCTTAGGCAGATAAAATTAATTCAGAAAGCGTCACCGTTCTTACCTACTGGTGATCAATACAGCAAAGCAACTTATTTTGGGATGGTCTGAGCCCATTTTATGCTGCTATAACAGAATATCTGAGACTGGGTAATTTATAAAGCAAAGAGGTTTATTTACCTCACAGTTCTGCAGGATGGAAGTACAAGAGGCATGGCACCAGCATTCATTCAGCTTCTGATGAGGGCCATGTGCGTGGTCAAAACATGGCAGAAAAAGTCAAAGGGAAAGCTGACACGTGTGAAAAGGTAAAACCCAAGGGGTGTCCTTGCTTTATAACAACCTGCTCTCAAGAAACTAGCCTGTTCCTATGACAGCAAAAACTCACTGACCCCCACAGGAAGGCATTAATCTATTCATGAGGGATCTGCCCCCATGACCCAAACACCTTCCACCAGGCCCCATCTCCCAACACTACCACATTGGAGATCCAATTTCAATATAATTTTGCCAGGGATAAACCACAGCATTCCACCCCTGGTCCCCCAAAACTTATGTCATTCTCACATACCAGATAGAATCACTTCATTCCAATAATCCCAAAAGTCTTAATTCATTTCAGCATCAACTCGAAAGTCCAAAGTCTCATCTGAGACTCAAGGCAAGTTCCAACTTGACTATACAATCAAAAACAAGTTATTTACTTCCAACATACAATGGTAGAATGGCATTGGGTACACATTTCCATTGCAAAAGGGAGAAATTGGCCAAAAGAAGAAAGGGGTAACAGGCCCCACGCAATTTTGAAATCTAGCAGGGCAGACATTAAATCTTGAAGCTCCAGAATAATCTCTTTTAACTCCATGTATCTTTCAACTCCATCCTGGGTACACTGGTGCAAGAGGTGAGCTCCCAAGGCCTAAGACAGCTGACCCTCATGGCTTTGCTGAGTGCAGACCACATACCTACTCACTCTCATAGGTTGGAGTCAAATGCCTGCAGCTTTTCCAGGCTGAAGCTGCATGTTGCCAGTGGCTCTATAATTCTGGAGTCCCGGTGGTGGCCCCACCCCTTCAGTACCACTAGGCATTGCCCAGGTTGGGGCTTTCTGTGATGGCTGTGTCCCTACAGCAGGTTTCTGCCTGGTCTCCCAGGCTTTCCAATACATCCTCCAAAATCTAGGTAGAAGCAGCTAAGCCTCCACACCTCTTGCATTCTAGGCACCTGCAGACTTAATAACACATAGAGGCCCCCAGGCTTATTCCTTGCATCCTCCAGAGCAGTGACACAAGCTGCATATGGGGCTGCTTGAGCCACAGCTGGAATAACTGCTGAGCTCAGTGCTGGAATTTGGGGAGCAAAATTCTGAGGCAGTGCAGGACAGCAGTGCCCCAAACCTGTGCCCCAAAATCTCGCCCTCTCAGGCCTCTGGGCTTGTGATGGAAGAGGCAGCCCGAAAGAATTCTGAAATGCCGTTAGGATCTCTTTTCCATTGTCTTGACAATTAGGAGCTGGCTTCCTTCCATCACTACTAATCTCTTTAGCAACCAGTTACTCAGCCACACCCTTGGTTTCCACTCCTGAAAATATTTTTTCATTCTCTACCACATGGCCAGGCAACAAATTTTCCAAATCTTTATGCTCTGCTTCCTATTTAATTATAATCTCCTCCATTAGGTCATTCTTTTGCTGTCATAACTGAACATAAGCTGTTAAAAGTAATCACATCTCTTCTTGAGCACTTTGCTGCTTAGAAATTTCTTCCACCAGCTTTGCTATTCCATTGCTCTTAAGTTAGGCCTTCCACAAAGCCCTAGGACATGAACACAATGAAGTCAAGTTCTTTGACACAGTGTAACAAGAATGGCTTTTTCTCCAGTTCCCAATGCCTTGTTACTCATTTTCATCTGTGGCCTTATCAAAATGGGTTTTGCTATCTATATTCCTATCAGCATTTTGGTCACAACCAGTTAACCAATCTCTAAAGAATTCCAAACTTTCTCTCCTCTTTTTGTCTTCTTCTGTGCCCTCACCAGAATTGTCCTTAATGCTTTATTCACTGCAATACAGTGTGTTTCTATCTTGCTCCTCCAAATACTTCCAACCTGTGCCCATTACCCAGCTCCAAAGCGCTTCTACATTTTCAGGTGTCTGTACAACAGCACTCCACTCCTTGGTACCAATTTGCTATCTTAGTCCAGTTCTTGTTGGTATAACAAAATATCTGAGACTGGATAATTTATAAAGAAAAATGGTTTATTTAGCTCATGGCTCTGCAAGATGAAAGTACAAAAAACATGGTTCTAGCATCTGCTTGGCTTCTGGTGAGGGCCATGTGCTGGGTCAAAACATGGCAGAAGAAGTCAAAGAGGAGGTGGACACATGCAAAGAGGCAAAACCCAAGGGGCATCCTCACTTTATAGCAACCTGTTCTCATAGAAACCAATCCATTTCTGCATTAGCGAAAACTCACCCCTGAGGGAGGGCATTAATCTATGCATGAGAGATTTGCTCCCTTGGCCCAAACATTCCCGTGGCTCCACCTCCCATCACTGCTACATTGGGGATCAATGTTTTTTAAGAGACAGTGTCTCGCTTTTTCGCCTGGGCTGTTCTTGAACTCCCGGCTTCAAGCAATCCTCCTGTCTTGGTCTCCCAAAGTGCTGGGATTACAGGTATGAGCCGCTATACTCCTCCTGGGGATAAAATTTTAACATGAGCTTTGATGGGGATAAACCACATTCAAACCACAGTAGATGGCATTTCCTGAACTCCTTCAATGGCTATCTTTGCCTAATGGGAAATTCAGACATAACTGTTAAGAGTGAATAAACCAGGTGAATGTAGATGAGATAAAAGTTTATAAATTTGTCATAGTTTCAAAAATCTTTCTCAGTAATTTGAAATTTTAAAGTTATGTTATGTTAAATTAAATAGTTGATATTTATGAAATATCTGAGTCATTTCTAAGTTAAAATACTGAAACATTAATTTCTAAACATAAGTTTAAAGTACATATACTTCAGCTTCTTGTTTTTATATGGTATAGAGAAGCTAAATATACTTGGATCTGTTAGTGAACGTTAAAAAATTGTTCTCTGAGGAAGCACATGTTTCTGGAAACTATGAACTATATATTCATAAAATGTCAGTACATGACAGTTAAAAATTGCTTGTTGGGTCTTCATTAGAATTAAGGCTACAAAGAGCTAAAATTCTAAAATGGTCATTAAAAATGGAAATAACAAGGGAAACAACACCATCATGTGAGGAAAGTAAAATATGCCTTTGGTAGGGAAAATAGACAAGTATGAAGTAGTTTTGTTTTATTAAGAAAAAAAAGATAGACTAGATAAAGAAAATGTGGCACATATATACCATAGAATAGTATGCAGCCATAAAAAATGATGAATTCATGTCTATTGCAGGGACATGGATGAAGCTGGAAATCATTCTCAGCAAACTAACACAAGAATGGAAAACCAAACACTGCATGTTCTCACTCATAAGTGGGAGTTGAACATTGAGAACGCATGGACACAGGGAGGGGAACATCACACACCAGGGGCGTGGGGGCTAGGGGAGGGATAGCATTAGGATAAATACCTAATGTAGAAGATGAGGGGTTGGTGGGTGCAGCAAACCACCATGGCACACGTGTATACCTATGTAACAAACCTGCACGTTCTGCACATGTACCCCAGAACTTAAAGTATAATAATAAAATAAATAAATAAATAAATTGTCGGAAAATTTAAAAAAAGAAAAAAGAGAGTAGTTTTGTCCTAAAATAGAATGACTGGTTGTTCCAAAATGAGAAGAGGAGAAGTGTAGGACAAAAACTGAATGGACAAGAAAGTTGTAGAAAGTTTGTGAAAGATGAATCTTGTGAAAGAAATTTTATGTGTAACCAAACTAGCTAATATGAGAAGGAAATTATTTGTAAGTTTCTCTAAAAATTGAGCAATAATATACTGAAGCAAAACTGGAATTTAGTCCTTTCTGTTAAAAAAAACAAGGTTTTCTTAGAGTATTGGCCTCTGCTTTTAATAGGAAATTACGAATGGTTTTTCTTTACTTTTTAGGGTAACTGGCCTAGAAAATAAAGATTCCATGTTTTAACAAGATAATTTTCTGTGCTCCATGTTGTCTTTATTAGATTTTTGATCACTTAAGGAAACTGAGTTCTCACTATGAAAAGAGCTAACATTATTCTACAACTTTGTAACTTTCTGTATTTGCCTTGAAGTCTTTTCATTATCACGTTAAATGAGTGACTGTTGTTCACAATAACCTGTGATTCTATTTTGATTAAGTGTTTTAACACACTTTGGTTTTTACATACTTCCCAAAAATCAAATTTTAAATTAAGTCTTTTTGACCTTTTGAACTGTGGGGTTTTCCAAATGGGCCCTTGGAACTGATCAAAAGAAAATTGTTCTCTCTTATAAAGGAGATATTAAGCTAATTAGGCTTACTTGATACGGTAAATTATATGGGAAGCATTGTCAAATAAGAAATGATGTTTTACCTCCTTTGAGTCATACTTGTATGAATGTATTATTAATATATATTTTATAAATTATATAAAATTCATAGAAATCTAATAGTCCTGGCATATTGCTATCAGTCAAAATTCTAGTTATCTTAAATTACTATATGCAACAGAAATAACTGTATCTTTGCCAATTGTGTCATCATTGCAATGAACTCTCCTTGGATCTTCAACCATGGTCACTTTAAGTCTTTTTATTCACAGTTAATTGTTTACTCTGGTACTTTCCTGAGCAACTATAAGCCTAAAGTGTTTCATCTTTAAGAATATTTATGGAAAGGACTCTGACAAGTTCAGGTTTCTGATAACTTTAAGATCATACTATTGGCCTGGGTGAGGATTCCCAGAACTCTAATGAAGAAACTGACTGGTTCATGAAACTGCTAACACAGCATTAAGTGAAACAAGAAGTAGTTAAATAAAAGGGAAATGATTTGGCAGATTTTCAGGCTAAGTCAGCCAGTACTAATGTTAAGATAGTCCATTTAAGTGAACTCCTTATGATTGATCCTCAAATTATCTATGATAACCTATTTGATAAATAGTGCTATGCAACTGAGATGGAGAAACAATCGGATTTAAGAGTCTGTAAATCTAGAGTTAAACTCATGAAGAATTTAGACAGCTATCTGGTTGGCTGCCTGGTTCTTTGTGAGTCCTTAAAGCTTCCATTATTAAAAGTTTTGCACTCCATAACTCATCATGGACTAGACAAAATGAGACAAAGTATAGAAAAATATTGGTATGGTGATTTTTCTAAAGTTGCTAAACTGGTTTATAACCCATGTTTGGTTTATCAAATCCTAATCTTGAGAAGATAATCAAAGGTTCAAACGGTACATGTCTGCTACCTGATGAGTCATTTGTACATTTACAGAGGTATTTTATTCAGTTGCCTCCTTCCATGGGATATGAATATGTTTTTGTAATAGCCTATATTTTCTGGTTGAACAGAAGCTTTCCATGCAGGAAGACCAATACTACAACTGTAAGCAAAAGGTTATTCAAAAATGAATTTCCTTTATGGGACATTTCCAGAGAAATGTACAGCAATAGAGAGACCCATTTTACTGGGAAAATTATAAAGCAATTAAATCAGTTGTTAACATAATGGCACTATCATTGTCCCAGTCATCTTCAGTCTTCTGAGAAGGTTGAAAGAACAAACGGGAACTTAAAAACTGAAATTGGCAAAGTTAACTAAATTGATTATATTGCCTTGGCTAAAGTTATTACCATTGGCCTTAATGGCAACCAGATCCAGCCCCAGTGGAAAAACGTAACTTGATCCCTTATGAAATAGTCACCAAAAGGCCTATGTTTCTAATAATAAAAACTTATGTATCTCCTGCTCTCCTAAACTGATGTGATTACATGCTGCAAGGCTTTAATGCATTATGCCAAAGTATATTTTCACCAGGTAAAGGAAGCTTTTCATTGGATATTTTGGAATCATCAGAGAATGACTGCCCTTGAACTCTGTTGGGAGGGACCATGCCAAATTCTCCTCTGCAGCCAAACTTCAGGGCCTCAAGTCTTAGATCCACATCTCTCAACTCAAAAGGGTCCCTGCAGACCCTGGGAACTGCATACTTTTTAAAGGCATTATGGTAAAGCTGACCAGAAAAGGTTTTTCCCCAGAGGCAGACAGCATCTTTGATTTGGACAGCATTCCCAAGATGGATCAAGACTTCTCTGTCATCAAACTCTTAACTTCTTCCTTTTCCCCCTATTTCCTGATGTCCAAATCTCTTCTCTTTCTTTTTTTTTTTTTCACATACACACAAAAAAATCCATGGAACATAATTTGTAGATAGATTTATGGTGTTTGTTTTTCTAGCAAAAAAAAAATAAAAGAGTGACAGTTGGGTTTATGAACATAAGCTAGTTATCACTGAGGAAAGATTCCAGTGGGATTCCTGGGAACTCACTCTCTGTGGTAGTGGGGTACCAGTAATATGAAACTTGAAGCTAATCCATACATTGAAAAAAACAACCTTGGACTTTGTGGCCAACCAGACCTCCTAAGGGTAGTTCAAATGGGTAGAAGTCACTCTCCAAAAAGTATATAATGACATCTAGCTTCAACAAAATTACTTAATGGGACATCATGATTTCTATCTACCTTTTCCTCAAGCTGGGGGCTTCTGTATGGTACTGAACAAAATTGAATGTTGTACCTACCTCTCACCTGATTTTGCTACTACAGAAAGCTGAACTAGAAAGGTGGCTGGTACTGCTGTTTCTTTAAACACTGCTACCAAATGCATTAAGGGAATTTGTCAAGGGAAAGGAACACATGATGTATTTATAGGAGCAACTAACAGTTCGTTGGCAGACATCTGACGGCAAACTTGACTTTTCCAAGGTTTTCAAATCTTGACGTTCTTCTAGTAAGTCTCCAGTTTACTATCATTTGTATTAAAGGCTAGGAATGAAAGTGGATACTTGATTAAATCAGACCATTCTACAGAGAACTACGGCCCTAAATTGCCATCATACAATTGGACTATAGCCAAGTGAACTCAAATAATATTGAACTAACTATATTGGCCTGAACTTTAACTTGTGTGATTTAGATCAGTTCAGTTTGTAAGGACTACTGTTAAGGTGTACACTTCGGTCCTTTGGTATTTTCCTCCTGATAGTCATTATAATAGTCCCCTTGGTGTGCTCTATTCTGTAAAGTCTTAAGTGTTTGGATACAGCCATCCATCAAGCACTGAGTGATTTTACTTCAACTAAACCAGCAAGAACATAAATAATTATTTAACTCATGTGATGTCTGACTTGTGAATTCTTATATGGAAACCAAAAGAATCCTTTTGTAATGATTACAGAGAGTGGCATCAATGCCCAAAGTTTTGGACAATCTCTCAGAATTGAGAATCTGACCAAAGGGGAGAATTGTTAAACGAAACTAAGTGGCCTGAGGATGCTTCTGTACTTGAGTCCTTATGTAACTTACGTTAGTTACATAAATTAAAGTAGGCTACCTTATGTAACTGAACTGCAACCTACTTTAGTAGGTAAACTAACTGAACATTCTGCATAGCAGTAGCTCATTTATTTTTGCCAGGATCCCATTGTATGAAAATACCTTTATTTATTTACTCTACTGTTAATGGACATCTAGGTTGTTCTCAGTTGGAGACTAATACAAATTAAGCTGCTCATAACACCCCTGTATATGTCCTTAAGGACTTTTTTTGAATATATAACTGAAAAAGGAATGCCGAGTCATACCCAGAGTTGGAATGTTCAGCCTTATCAGATATGGGCAAATTATTTTCCAAAGTGTTCTTTTAATTTATACTTAAACCAGAAGTGTATGAAAATTTCTATTGGTCTGTGTCCTCACCAACACTTGACTTTGTAAGTCTTTTTAAAATATTCAACCATGCTAATGGGTGTCAATAGTATCTCATTATTATTATTACTTTTTTTTTCGAGACGAGTCTCGCTCTGTCACCCAGGTTGGAGTGCAGTGGCGTGATCTTGGCTCGTTGCAACCTCTGTTTCCCGGGTTCAAGAAATTCTCCTGCCTCAGCCTCCTGAGTAGCTGGGATTACAGGCGTGTGCCACCATGCCTGCCTAATTTTTTGTATTTTTGGTAGAGCCAGGGTTTCTCCATGCTGGCCAGGCTGGTGTCGAACTCCTGACCTCGTGATCCACCTGCCTTGGCCTCCCAAAGTGCTGGGATTACCGGCGTGAGTTACCACGCTAGCTCTCATTATATTTTAATTGCCCTTTCCTGATAACTGATGAAGCTGAGCACTTTGTCATGTGTTTTTTTGTTTATTTGTTTGTTTTGTTTTGTTTGACAGAGTCTCACTCTGTCACCCAGGGTGGAGTGCAGTGGCACGATCTTGGCTCACTGCAACCTCTGCTTCCAGGGCTCAAGCAATTCTCCTGCCTCAGCCTCCTGAGTAGCTGGGACTACAGGCACGCACCACTGCGCCCAGCTAATTTTTGTATTTTTAGAGATGGGGTTTCACCATGTTGGCCAGGCTGGTCTCGAACTCCTGACCTTGTGATCCACCCGCCTCAGTCTCCCAAAGTGCTGGGATTACCAGCATGAGCCACCGCGCCCGGCCTTGTCATGTGTTTATTGGCCATTTGGATATCCTCTTTCATGATGTGCCCCTTCAAGTGTTTCCCGCTTATTTGTATTGTGTTGCTTGCCTATTTTTAATCTGTAGGAGTTCTTTATATATCCTGGATATTGTACTGTAAACATTTTCCCCCTGTGTCCTGCCTTTTCACTCTTTCAATCTTTTACCTTTTTAAGAGGAGAGATATAAAGCCCATAGGGAGGCAACTTGACCAAGATCTCCCAAAAAGCCAGTGGCACAAAATGGGAGGAAAAGCTCATATGATTCAGGTCCCAAGATACTGCTCTGTGCAATAAGGAATTATTTTCAGGGAAAACTTGAAAGAATTAGTGGTAATCAACTTACAATTTTCTTCAGAAACTAATAAAAAATAGTAAAATTGTGTTATGAAAAGTGAAATGCTCATACAAAGAGAAGTGAACTAAGTATTGGGACAATCATGTAACTTATTCAAGCCAAAGGCCTTCATTGCTTCAATTATTTATTTTTTAAGGCTTCAATTTCTTTTAATTAATTTTTTCCAAGTTTCTATTTTGAAAAATGTCAAAACTACAGAAAGATGAAAGAATATCATAGTGGAAACATGATTTTTGCTTTATACACACATGTGTGTGTATGTAGCTAAACTACTTTAAAATAAGTGTCAGACACCATGACACTTTGTTCTCTAATATTTAAGTGTATTTCTACTAACAACAAGGGCGTTCTCCTATGTATCACTAATACCATTATCATACCGAAGGAGTTTAACAGATAATATTATACCATTCAGTCATATTCAAATTTCCTCAGTTTTCCCAAATATATCTTTATGGCTTCTTCTTTTTTTCTTTTATCTAGGATCCACTGAAAGATCATACATTTAACTTAGTTGTCACACCGATTTTCTCTCTTTTAATCCAGAGCAGTAGCCTTGCCTTTTTGTGGTCATTGATGACACTGATGTTTCTGAAGAATCCAGGCCTGTTGTCTCACAGAACACCCCATGTTCTGGATTTCTCTGATCGCATCATCATGATTAGATGAAGTTTAAACCGTTTTTCTAGGAATAACCCATGCTACTTTTATTTGAGTCATCAGTGTTTTTCAGACTTGGAATGCACATTACTGGTGATATGTGGGATGGTTTAAGTGGCACCAGGATGATTTTAAGTGATACCATGGATAAGACTTTTTTTTTAAATTTGGTAACACAGCAGTTTTATTTTTTATATAACAGTTTTATTTAGATATAACTCACAGCCATATAATTCACCCATTTAAAATACACAATTCCACGGTTTTTAGTATATTCAGAGTTGTACAATCACAACCACAATTGATTTTAGAACATTTTCATCCCAAAGAGAAATCTTGTCTACTTTAGCCATCACCTCCTAACTACCCTTCATTCCCCTGAAAACATCCCCACCCTCCATCCCTTCCCCCACCGCTCCATCCAACCTCACTCCCCCTTTCCCACTCCCAAACCTAGGCCGCCGTTAAGCTACTGTGTCTGGATATTTGCCGTTTAGGAATGTTTCGCATAAACAGACTATACCATATGCAATCTTTTGTGACTGGCTTCTTTTCTTTAATTTTATACCACCTGTGGGAGTGACTGGCTTCTTTAACTTAGCATAATGTTTTCAAGGCTCATTCATGGGTAGCGTGTATTCATACTTTATTTCCTTTTATTGTTGAATAATACTGCAACGTATAAATATACCACATTCTATTTATCTGTTTATCAGTTGATGGGCATTTGGGTTGTTTCACCTTTTGCCTATCATAAATAATACTGCTATAAATATTAGCATAGAAATTTTTTGTGTAGATGTATGTTTTCAATTTTCTTGGATATTTACCCAGGAGAAGAATTTCTGAGTCACACAGCACTGTGTGTTTAACATTCTGAGGAACCACCAGGCTATTTTCCAAAGAGGCTAAGCCATTTTACATTGCCATTAGCACTGTATGAAGGTTCACATTTTTCCACAGCCTCACAAACACTTGTTATCATCTGCCTTTGTTATTATAGTCATCCTAGTTGGTGTAAGATGATATCTCATTGCGGTTTTCTTCTGCATTTCCCTGATAGCCAATCATGTTGAGCATCTTTTCATGTGCTTATTGACCACTTCTAAGTCTTCTTTGGAGAAATGTCTACTCAGATTCTTTGTCCCTATTTTAATTGTGTTATGTGTCTTTTTATTATTGAGTTGTAAGAAGGGTACTTTTTTTAATAACAAAAATCACTGCTGTTTCTTTGTTAAGAGTTGCAAATGCTTCTTCCCAGTTGGTTGTTTCCTTATTTTTCCGTTAGACAGAACTTTTATGACGGTTTTGTTTGTTTGTTTGTTTTTGTTTTGTTTTTTGTTTTTAGAGTGGTTTTAGGTTCACAGCAAAATTGAGAGGAAAGTACAGATTTCCCATATACCCTCTGCCCCCATGCATGCATAGTCTCCCCATGACCAACATTCCCCAAGATAGTGGTATATTTGTTAAAATCTATGAATCTATATTGACACATCCTTATCACTCAAAGTCCACAGTTTACCTAGAGTTTACTCTTGGTGTTGTACTTTCTATTGGTTTGTACAAATGTATTATAACATATATCCACCACAATGCTAGCATACTGGTTATTTTCATTGCCTTAAAAATCTTCTGTGCTTTGTCTATTCGTCCCTTTCCCCAACCCCTAGCAACCAATGATCTTTTCAGTGATCTGGCAACCTCTGCCTTATAGTTTTGCCTTTCGAAATGTCGTATAGTTGGAATCATACAGTACAAAAGCTTTCCACATTGTTTTCTTTCACTCAGTGATATGCATTTACGTTTCTCCCATGCTTTTTCATAGTTTGATAGCTCATTTCCTTTTTCATTTGTTTGTTTTGGCCCACTTTTATAAAAACGGAAACCAATTTTTTTAGCATTAATTAGTATTTTATTGTCTGGATGTACTACAGGTTATTTATCCATTCACCTACAGAAAGACATCTTGGTTGCTTTCAAATTTTGGCAATTATGATGCTATAAACATTCATGTGCAGGCTTTGGTGTAAGCATAAGTTTTCAACTGCTTTTGGTAAATGCCAAGGGGAGCAATGGCTGGATTGTATGGTTAGAGTATGTTTAGTTTTATAAGAAATCACCAAACTGTCTTCCAAAGTGGCTGCATCATTTTGAAATTCCACCAGCAATGAATAAAAGTTCTTTTTCTTTTTAACTTTTATTTTAAGTTCAGGGGTACATGTGCAGGTCTGTTATATAGGTAAACTTGGATCATGGGGGTTTGTTGTACAGATTATTTCATCACCCAGGTATTATGCCTAGTATCCATTAATTGTTTTTCCTCATCCTCTCCCTCTTCCTAACCTCCACCATCTGATAGGCCCCAGTGTCTGTTGTTCCTTTTTATGTGTCCATGTGTTCTCATCACTTAGCTCCCATTTATAAGTGAGAACATGAAGTATTTGGTTTTCTGTTCCTGCATTAGTTTGCTAAGGATAATGGCTTCCAGCTTCATCCATATTCCTGTAAAGGACATTATCTTGTTCTTTTCTATGCTGCATAGTATTCCATGGTATACATGTACCACACTTTCCTTATCTAGTCTACCCATTGATGGGCATTTAGGCTGATTTCATGTCTTTGCTATTATGAACAGTGCTGTAATGAACATACGCATGTATATGTCTTTATCATAGAATGATTTCTATTACTTTGGGTACATATGCAGGAGCAGGATTTCTGGGTTGAATATTTCTGTCTTTAGGTCTTTGAGGAATTATCACACTATCTTCCACAATGGTTGAACTAATTTACACTCCCATCAACAGTGTATAAGCTTTCCTATTTCTCCAGAACCTTGCTAGCATCCGTTTTTGGTTTTTTTGGTTTTTTTGGGTAGGGGGGGTTGTTGTTGTTTGTTTTGTTTTGTTTTTTGAGATGGAGTCTCACTCTGTCGCCCAGGCTGGAGTGCAGTGGAGTGATCTTGGCTCACTGCAACATCTGCCTCCCAGGTTCAAGCGATTCTCCTGCTTCAGCCTCATTAGTAGCTGGGACTACAGGCACATGCCGCCATTCCCGGCTGATTTTTGTATTTTTAGTAGAGATGGGGTTTCACCCTATTGGCCAGGATGGTCTCGATCTCCTGATCTCGTGATTCACCCACCTCAGCCTCCCAAAGTGTTGGGATTACAGGCATGAGCCACCGTGCCCAGCCACATCTGTTATTTTTTGACTTATTGATACCATTCTGACTAGTGTGAGATGCTATCTCATTGTGATTTTGATTTGCATTTCTGTGATGATCAGTGATGTTGAGCTTTTCTTTCATATGCTTCTTGGCCATATGTATGTCTCCTTTTGAGAAGTGTCTGTTCATGTCTTTTGCCCACTTTTTAATGGAGTTGTTTGGTTTTTTTCTTGTAAATTTGTTTAAGTTCCTTATAGGTGCTGGATAGTAGACCTTTGTCAGATGCATAGTTTGCAAAAATTTTCTCTCATTCTGTAGGTTACCTGTTCACTCTGTTGATAGTTTGTTTTGATGTGCAGAAGCTCTTTACTTTAATTAGATCCCATTTGTCAATTTTTGCTTCTGTTGCAATTGCTTTTGGCATCTTTGTCATAAAATCTTTGCCTGTTCCTGTGTCCTGAATGGTGTTGCCTAGATTGTCTTCCAGGGTTTTTATAGTTTTGGGTTTTACATTTAAGTCTTTAATCTGTCTTTGGTTGATTTTTGTGTATGGTGTGAAGAGAGGAGTCCAGCTTCAATCTTCTGCATATGGCTAGCCATTTATCACAGCACCATTTATTGAATAGGGAGTCCTTTCCCCATTGCTTGTTTTTGTCAGTTTTGTCGAAGATCAGATGGTTGTAGGTATGCAGCCTTATTTCTGGGCCCGCTGTTGTGCTCCATTGGTCTAGGTGTGTGTTTTTGTACCAGTACTATGCTGTTTTGCTTATGTAGCCCTGTAGTATAGTTTGAAGTTATATAGCATGATGCCTCCACATACCAGCATTTGGTGTTGCCTGTGATCTGGATTTTGGCCATTCTAATAGATATGTAGTGGTATCTCGTTGTTGTTTTAATTTTCATTTCCCTGATAACATATGACGTGAAACATTTTTTATAGGCTTATTTGCCATCTATGTATCTTCTTTGAAAGGGTGTTTCCTAAGACATGTGGCCCATTTTTTTTGAGTTGTTTGTATTCTTATTGTTGAGGTTAAGAGGTTTTTCATATCTTATAAGTTTTTTATCTGATATGTATTTGCAAATATTTAATCTCAGTCTGGCTTGTCTATTTATTCTCTTGATCATGATTTTTGCGTAGGAAAAATTTTAGATTTTATTGGTCCAGCTTATTAATTCCTTCTTTCATGGATCATGCCTTTGGTATGACGTCTAAAAAGTCATTGCCAAAACCAAGGTCATCTCTTGTTATCTTCCAGGAATTTTATAGTTTTGTACTTCACATTTAGGTCTGTGATCAGTTTTGAGGTTTTTTTGTATGTGAAAGGTGTAAGGTCTGTGTTTAGATTCATTTCTTTGTACATGAATGTCCAGTTGTTCCAGAATCATTTGTTGAAAAGACTATTTTCTCCATTGTATTGCCTTTGCTCATATGTATTGCAATGCCTTTCCTACACTGTATTACTTTTGCTCAATGATCAATTGACCAAATTTATGTGGGTCTGTTTCTGGGCTTTCTATTCTGTCCCATTGATCTATTTGTCTGTTCTTTCACCACATTGCTTAATCACTGTAGCTTTATAGTAAGTCTTTAAGTTGGGTAACGTCAGTCATCTGATGTTGTTCTTCTCCTAAATATTGTGTTGACTATTCTGGGTCTTTGCCTTTCCAGATGAAAACTCACATTACAATCAGTTTCTTCCTATCTACAAAATAACTTGCTGAGATTTTGATTGGAATTGCATTGAATATATAGAACCAGTTGGGAAGAACTGATATCTTAAAAATGTTGTCTTTCTATCTATAAACACGAAATATTCTGCCATATTTCCATTGTATACTTTTATGGTTTCATATTTCGCATTCAAATGTTTGACACTTTTGAAATATTTCCAAATGGCTATGCAGTTATTCCAACATCATTTACTGAATTGTCCTATAATTTGGGGTATCTTCTTTATCATATTCTGAATTACCATAGTAGTTGGACCTATTTCCGGATTTTCTATTTTGTTTCATGGGCAGCGCTATTCATTCACCACAACTACCTTGCTTTAGTTTTTGAGGCTTTATAGTATGTTTTTTTATCTGGTTAGGCTAGCCATTTCTTTTATTTGCAAGTATCCTTCTTACCATTCTAGTTTATTTTTTCAAGTGAACTTTGGAATGAGCTTATCTAATTAAAAACAAAACCCTGTGTATACTATTATGTTAGTTGTAATAATAAGTTAATAAGAACTGACATTTTATTATTATGAGTTTTTCTATCCAAGTGTGTAGTTATTCCATTTTCTCAAGTCTTCTTTTGTATCTTTTGGGATTTAAAACTTTTTGTTCCTATATGTATTGCACATTTTTTATTAAGTTTATTCCTAGGTGTTATGTCTTTATATATGCACGGCCACTGTAATAGGGTGATTTCTCCATTATATTTTCTAACTGGCTGTTATTTGCATATGCAAAAGTATTGATTTCTATAGTTTTGAATCCTGCCACCATACTAAATTATCTTATTGTTTGTAATTCTTTTTAGTTAATTCTCTTGAGTTTTCCAGATATACAGTCATAAGATCTGCAAATAGTAATAGTTTTACGTCCCACTTTTCGATTTTTTTTTACTGTCAATTTCTTTCTCTCGTCTATTTAAATTGGATAATTCCTCCAGTACAATTTTCAATAACGTGAGCATTTTTGCCTTGCTCTTGTTTCTAATTAGAATGTTACAAATTCCTGAGTAATGATGATTTTGGCTTTTAGGATGAGAGAGATATATTTTATCACGTTAAGAAAGTAACCATCTATATCTATTTTATTAAGTGTTTTTTTTAATCAAAGCTAGAACTATCTACTCTTTGAAAGCTTTATAGAGTTTTTCCTTGTTCCCTTCAAAACTCACATTAAAATTTATGACCCAATGTAACACTATTAAGTGGTGGGGTCTTTAAGAGGCAATTGGGTCATGAGGGCTCTGCCCTCATGAATAGATTAATCTACTGGTGGATTAATGGGTTAATGAATTAATGGATTATTACTGGAATGCATTAGTCATCATGAGAGTGGGTCTGTTATAAAAGCTAGTTTGGCTTTTGTGTCCCTCTCATCCTGCAATGCCTTCTACCATGTTATGACACAGCATGAGGCCCTCATCAGAAGCTGATCAGGAGCAGCCTCCCAGTCTTGGACTTCCCAGACTCCAGAATAGTAAGAAACAAATCTGTTTTCTTTCTCAATTTCTACTGGCCTCAGGTATTCGGTTATAGCAACACAAAATAAAGTAAGACATCATCAATACCTGGTGCTTTTTTGGGAAAGTAGCTCTTTGATTATTTTTTTCAATTCAGTTTATTTAGGTAATTTACTTCTTCTAAAGTTAGTATTGATAAATTATATTTTTCTAGAAAAATATCTATATCATCTAGATTTTTACATTCATCTGCTTAAAGTAGAACCAAGTGGTTTCTTTTAATTTTTAAAAATTTTTCTCTGTTTCTTCATTGTTTCGCCCTTTCAAGTTCTCATTTGTGTGTTTACATTTTGACAGTTATTTCTTAATTATGTTATCTAATGATTTATGTATTTCATTGGTTCAAAGAACTAGAGCTGGGATTGATTTACTAGTACTGTTAATCTGTTTTCTAATTTGTTAATTCCCACTTTTATCACTATTGATACCTTCCTTCTAGAGTCCTTCAATATATTTTGGTATATTGTTTCTAACTTTTTGAGCATAATGCTTAACTCATTTTATTTTTTCTTTTGCTATTTAAGCTATGATTTTTTTTTCTCTGTACACTGCTTTATCTGTGTAGTAGTTTTCTAAGGCTGCCATAGCGAAGTACCACAAACCAGGTATCTTAAACCCAGTTCAAGACTCGCAGTTTTCTGAGAGCTGGAAGTACAAGGTCAAGGCATGATTAGGGTTGGTTCCCTCTGAGGGCTGTTAAGAAGAATCTGCCCCATGCCTCTCCCCCAGCTTCTGGTGGTTTGCTGGCAATCTTTGTCAGTCCTTGGCTTGTAGAAGCATCACCCTGATCTTGCCTTCTCTTCACGTAGTCTTCTCCCTATATATGTGTATCTGTGTCCAAATTTCCCCTTTTTTATGAGGATACCAGTCCTATTTGGTAAGGACACCCCTTCTAATGACTTCATTTTAACTCAATTACCTCTGTAAAGACCTTATCTCCAAATAATACATTTTGAGATAATGAGGGTTAGGACTTCAACATATGAATTTGGGTACACAACTCAACCCATAGTATTCCACAAATTCCGATAAAGAGTACTTTCATTACTGTTTTTTCCTAAAACAATCTTCCATTTTGATTTGTATTTCCTCTCTGAGCATTAAGAGAGCTTTTATAATTTCCAGATGGAAGGAGTTTTTGCTTTCTCTTTTGTTATCAGTGTTTAGTTTTAATGAATTATAGCTACTCAATGTTATCCATACTATATCTATTTTGGGAATTTATTAAAGATTTATTTATGAGTTAATATATGATCACTTTCTATGAATGTTTTCACAGCTTTTGAAAAAACAAAAAGCTTATTCTGTATTCTTTAGTTACATGGATTAATCATGTCTGTCTCATTAATTACTTAGGTATTCTATATCCTTGTTTATTATTGTCCTCTTGGTATAAAATAGACTGAGAAAAGTGAATTAAATTCCCTTTATATTAGGGTATCTGCCTATTTCTTGTGTCTAATTTCTGCTTTATAAAGGTGGATGCTATATTATTTGGCATATAGTTATTCATAAATGTTATCTTAAACTGATTTATATCATTTACATTAAAAGGTACCCTTCCTTCCTTATTTATTGATCTTTGTCTTGAATTCCATGTTGTGTGATATTAAGATATCAATCACTGCTTTCCTTGTGTTTGTATTTCTCTGGTGTATCTTTAACTCTTAAACTTTGTGAATATCTTTGTTTAGATGTATCTCTTACATATAACAGAGTTGGGTTTGCTTTGCGATTCATTCTGAAAATTATCTTAATGAAGATTTACTTTTATTAACAGATAAAATATATTTGGTCTTTGTCCTATCATATTATTTGTACTGTGTTCCTGTTGAATAATTTCATTTTTTAAATCTTTTCATTATGTGGCTATTATGGACTAAATGCTTGTGCTCCTCTCCCAACCCCCACCAAAATTTACGTGTTGAAATCCGTACCCCAATGTGATGGTATTAGGAGGTGGGGACTTTGAAGATAATTAAGTCATGAGTGAGGAGGCCTAATGAGTGAAATTAGTGTTCTTCTAAAAGAGACCCCAGAAAGTTATCTTGCTCTTTCCACCACGTGAGGATAAAATGAGAAGTCTTCAGTCTGCAGCCCTGAAGACAGTCCTCAGCAGAAGCTGACCATGCTGGCACTCTGATCTCAGAATTCCAGCTTTCAGATCTGTAAGATACAAATTACTGCTGTTTATAAACCACTCAGTCTGTGGTATTCTGTTATAGCAACCTGAACTAAGACACTATAGCTTTTATGTGTAATTATTCTAATATTAAGAAAGTCTGTATTTGTGTTCTAACAGTTGCCTTTATAAGTGTAGTATTATTTTAATTTTCTTAGCTATCTATTTCCTTAGTTAGTTCTTTATTATAAACAATAGTGAAATAATTATATTTTCTCTTTCTTTCCCTGTCATGTTTCTTCGTTCTCCCACATAGCTCAGAGATGAGGACACCACTGATAATTAATAAATATTGATTAGCTGTTACTACTTTCTAAAAACAAACACAACAAAATGCACACACAATGTCAAGAAAAGAGATTTCATTCTCTTTCCTCTTCTGCCTGGATATTCCACTCTGGTTTGTCTAGAATCGTCTCCCACTCCTGTTTGAAAACATTCTCTCTGACCTAAAGACAGGAAATTTAATACCTTGGAGATAGATAAAGATTGAGTCAATGCAAGAATATATGACACATTCATATTTCCCTGTTACATCCTGATTTCTTTATTGCTCAGGCTCTGAATATGGCCTAAAACCAGAGATTAGTGGGAGAAATCTGAACTGAATCTCTACAGGGCCAACATTCATCAAATGCTGACATTCCAAGGTGCTGGGTCCACAGGACTGAGAACACAAGTCAGGAAATAGAAGCAAATTTTAGGGACTTACCTGATTATCAGAACGAGTCACATGGCCTATGGCATCTGCCTACTGCATATAGCATGGCCATAGGTCTCAGGGAACAAGGCTGCTTTATGCCTGATGAACCAAGGTATTTCAGTTTGGGTAACAAATTATAGAATCATCCCACCTATAACCCACACACATTAGGTCATATCTAATTAGGCCAGTGATAAGGTAGCCTTGACCATCATTATCACTGTAAATAGAAAGCACACACCTTGATGTTGCCATTGATTGGCTGCCTTTCTGGCTAAGTCTCAGTTTCCTCCTCCGTAAAATAAAGACAAAAAGGGGATGAGTGCATTGATCTCAAAAGTGTATTTCATTGGCATATCAGCATTGGAGTTTTACATAGTTCAACCATTTTTCATTATGATCACATTATGTAGGTCATGGTTATTTTAAGGCTTAGAACAAAAATGCCCAGAAAAGTGCTTTCTAAGTCATGTGACAGTGGTTGAATGACAAGCACTGTTACTATGGAAGATTTCCTGGCACTTACTTTCTTTTGGAAAGAAAAAAAATGAAACATTTCTCTTGATTTTTACAAGAGTTGAGTTCACGGAAAGAAATCTTCCACCATCCCAGGGATGTGCACAAGGTCTATAGGATTCATGAGGACAGCAGTATCCGGTTTGTAGGAATCAGGATCTGAGCAGGGTGTCTTGTGTGCTCACAGAAATTCCAAGCATACAATAGTTTCAGGTGACAGCCAATTCGTGGGAGACTCTGGGGACCTTAATTAAAAGGTCAATTTTTTTGAAAGTAAAATTATTTAACTCAGGATTTTGACAGTGTGCATTAGAAGTATTCATGATCTGTTCTCTCTGGCTGGAGTTCAAACTAACTGAAGCACAGACTTCTGCCTCTAAGGAATGAGTAACAAAGACATTCACTGGAAAAAAGTAACTAATACATATCCCAGACCACCCTTCCCTTGTCCACCTCTATCTCTTGTATAGAATCTATCTTTAAAGGAAAAATGTCTAGAGATGAGACCCAGAGCTTTGGATCCACCTGCTATTTTGGGAAATTTTTCTAAGTATCTTAGTTATACTACATCCTTTCTCTTTCCCTACCTAGAATGACTTATTCATTTGCCTAATCCATAAATTCCACCCTCTTAGATAAGAGGTCAGCACACTTTTCCTCAAAGGGCCAGGTGGCAAATACAGGCTTTGTAGACCATATGATCTCGGTTGCAACTACTCAGTTTTATGGTTGTAGTGCAAGAGTTACTGTAGACAACACATAAACAAATCGGCGAGGCTGTATTCCATCATAATTGTATTTATGGACACTAAAACTTGAATTTCATATCATTTTACTGGTCATAAAATATTCTTCTTTGGATTATCTTTCAACCCACTGAATATGTGAAAACCATTCTTAGCTTATGGGTCATACAAAAATGGTGGCAGATCAACATACTTTGCCAACCCCTCTTCTATATTGTGAGGAACTTGAGAGTAGGGCTGAACGAGAATCATCTCGCTATCTCCTAAGGCTGGGTTTCACTGCCTGACACTAGAAGACATCCAAAACTGTGGAGGAAGAAGTGAGAGACAAAGGCCAGAGAAAGCACAGCAAGTGAATCCATCACACACAACAAAACAAACCCTTTATGTTGTTCAGAGTGGGTACTAGAAGAGGGAGAATGTGTGGTAGTAGGGTTCTTCTTTTCTCCTGACATTTTTTACACCAGATGGGTGGGAATTATCCACACCATTTCTCCAACTCTCTGACACCAACTGGGTAGCCAACAATTCAATTCAATTCTGTCACTATCTAGCTGAAGTTAACATCAAATCCTACAAGTTAAAGGGCTTAGTCCCACAAGAATGGCCCCACTTCAGATACCAATCGCAAGTCCCAGGCCCCCTATACTTCTGACAACCAAGTGTAAACTGGGAGTTCCCAAATTCACTCTTTCATGTAGGATCATTTGCTAGAATGGCTCACAGAACTTGGGAAAGGACTCTACTTAACATTTACCAGTTTATGATAAAGGATACAAATGAACGGCCAGATGAAGAGGTACATAGGGTGAGGTCTGGAAGGGCTCCAAGTATGGGAGCTTTTGTCCCCATGAAGTTGGAGTGTGCCCCTCTCCCAGCATGTGGATGTGTTCACCAACTCAGAAGCTCCCCAACCCCATTGTTTAATTTTTATGGCGGCGTCATTATGTAGGTACAATTGATTAAATCATTGGCCATTGGTGACTGATCCAATCTTCACCCATTTTGCCCTCCCTGTTGGTTAGGTGGTGGGGCGGGGATTGAAAGTTCCAAGCTTCTAATGAAGGCTTGGTCTTTCTGGTGACAAGATTTCTAGGGTCCCACTAAGAATCACCTCATTAGAACAAAGATGATTCTATCACCCTTATTATTCAGGAAATTCCAAGGGTTTTAAGAGCCTTGTACCAGGAACCAGGAGCAAAGACCAAATGTCTTTCTAATTATATCTTAAATAGCTAATAACATCACTTTGGAGTCAGAAAGACACCTGTGTTTGCATCCCAGCTCCACCATTTCCTGGTTTGGCCCTGGGCAAATAACTGCACATTAGAGTTCATTTTCCTGCAAGTAACAGAAAAAAATAAAAATAAAAAAACAAAAAAAACTAATGGTGGCTTGAACACTTATCAAGAAACATGGGCATAGGGGTTCCAAGGCTGGTTCAGTCACTCAGCATTGTCACTGAGATCACAGATCACACACTCTTTCTTTCTCCTGCTCATTGGCTTTTTATCTCTGTGTTTGTCATCTGTGGTTGCCAGTGGCTGCCAGAACCTTAAGCGTCGCATCCACCATGCTCAAGCCAGGAAGAAGGAAAAGAGTAAGTATACCAGCTGTCTCCTCTTATGCTATTCCCTTTATCTGGAAACCAATGACTTACCTAGAACTCTCTAAACAGATGCCATTTATATTCTCATTGTCCAGCCCTGGGTTCCATGACCACCCTTGTTGCAAGGGAGGTCAGTCTTTATGGTGGTTAGCAAGGGAGGAGGGAGTTGGGAATTGTTTGGGAATGGGGCGAGGGAAGTGGGGCCTTAATAGTGTCCATCTCACATATTGTTGTGAGGGTAAGTGAAGCAAATGTGTGTAAAGCATTGCACAGAAGCACTCAGTCAATGGAAGCTACTATTATCAATAGGGCAAGCTTCAATATTTTCAAAATCATAAAACATAATCTCTACATTGCCAGTATAAAAACTGCTATTTCTCAAAGTTAGAAAGCCTCACACCCTCATTTCACAATGCCAATAATTACATACATTTAAGGTGAATGAAGACTGAAATAGAAGAGAGAGAGAGAGACTGTCTGTGAGAGAGAGATATTCAGCTATTGATGTATAGCATTCCATATGTACATAGAGTTACACACACACAAACACACACACACACACACATGCATGCATTAAGAATAAATGAGGAAAGCCAGGTGTTGACAGATAGGTTCTGCATTCTGAATGTTAAATTAGATAACTCAAGCACTTTCCTCAGGCTAAAATCCTGAGTCATCCTTCTCCGTCTCTCTTTCCCTTTCCCTAGTTAGTCAAAAAGTTCTGTAGATTTTGCACTGCAATATGCCTTCTATTTGTTCTCTCTTTTCCACTGCCCAAGTGCAACCTTTGTCACCTCTTATCCAGACAATTGCAATAACTTCCTAAGTATACCCCTGTCTCTAGTCATTCTGCCCCCTACCAAAACAATCCATTCTCACCTTCTTGCCAGTTGTCTTCTTAAAGCAAACCTCTGACCATGCCACTTTCTGGCTTGAAAAATTTAAATAGTTCCCGGTTGCCTACAAAGTCCCAATGCCTCAAATATTATTCAAGGATGTCCTTACCTGCCCTCAACCTCCCTTTCTCACCTTCTCATTTCCTTACACACTCATAGTCCAGCTTACTTAGAAACTGTTCCCTGTTCTCTCAGCAAATGCCTCCCCTATGCTTCATGCATTTATCTTAAATCACACTAATCCTTCTTTGCTCTTCTACATCCTACCTAGAGGGATGACAGTAGCTTCAACTCTGTCTCATGGAAGACTACAGAGCACCTAGAATTTTATGGACCATAATTTGTGCAAAATTATCTGATTAAATCAATAAAGCTTTCAGTAATTCCTTCTGATGTTTTTCTAGTCCTGGGACATTTAAATGTGCTGATGACTGACAATTTAAAATTGAAATGTTCCATCAAATGAGCTGGGAAAGAGAGAGTTGATTCAGGACAGCAGGGTCAGGATCAGGACTGGACAAGGAAGAGGCCTGGTTGGAGCTCGGTTTGGTTCTCTTCCTCCCTCTAAATAGAGATGTCAGATGAGCTTTCACATAGCAGAGAGACATGTACTCTGTGCTGACCCCAAGTGGGAAGGAAGCTATTATTGTTGGTGCCAGGCATTATACTGGATGTGCCATTTTGCTGCCCAGTTAACCATCCTAATATCTCTTAAGGTAGGGTTTCTCATTATCTCTATTTTCTATCAGAAATGAGAGATCCAGAAGTGAGTAAATTCTTAAAGTCACAGTGTTGGGATTCAAAAACAAGTGTATCTGACTCCAAAATCCCAGTCTTTGCACTTATCCAAGATCATACAGCAGAATAACTAAATTTATTTGTTATTAATTTTTAAAATTGACACATAATAATTGAACATATCCCCTGGGGTACATAGTGCTGTTGCATCTATTCTCAGCTTTTTGGCTATGATCACGTATAGCACAGTGATATACATATAATGCAATACATATAATATAGTAATCAGATCAGGAAAATCAGCATATACATTATCTCCAACATATATGACTTCTATGTGTTGAGAACCTTCAATATCCTCCTTCTAGCTATTTGTATATTCTAACTATGTAATACATTATTATTAACTAAAGTCATCCTACAGTAGTAGACAACAGTAGAGCTTATTCCTCCTATCCAGTTATACTTTTATATCCTTTAACAAATCTTTCCCCGTTCCCCACTTTCCTTATCTTCCCCCACCTCTGGTATCCTCTGTTCTACTTTTACTTCTATGAGATTGACTTTTTTTTTTTTTTTAACCTTCTACATATGAGTAAGAACATGCAGTGTTTACCTTTCTGTTGCTGGCTTATTTTACTTAATAAAATGTCCTCCGTTCCATCCACATTGCTTCAAATGACAGGCTTTCATTCTTTTTTATGGCTGAATAGTATTCCATTGTGTATATATACCACAATTTCCTTATCCACTTATCTGTTGTGGGACACCTAGGCTGATTCCATTTCTTGGCTATTGTGAATACTCCTGCAATAAACATAGGGGTGCAGATGTTTCTTTGGTATACTGATTTTCTTTCTTTTGGATAAATATCCAGTAGTAAGGTTGCTTGATCATATGGTAGTTCTATTTTTAGTGTTTTAAGGAACTTTCATATTGTTCTCCATAGTGACCATACTAGTTTATATTCCCACCAAAAGCATGTAAGAGCTCCCTTTTCTCCACATCCTCACCAACGTTTGTTATTTTTTGTCTTTTTAATAATAGCCCTTTTAACTGGGACGAGATAATACCTTATTGTGGTTTTCATTTGCAGTTCCCTGATGATTAGTGATACTGAGCATTTTTTCATACACCTGTTGGCCATCTGTGTGTTTTCTTTTGAGAAATGTCTGTTCGAATTATTTGCCTATTTTTTAATTGGATTGTTTGGATTTTTGCTGTTGAGATGTTTGAGTTCATTATATATTTGGGATATTAATCCCGAATACGGATTTGGGATGGAGAGTTGGATGGAGAGTTTCCAAATATTTCCTCCCACCCTATAGGTTGTCTTTTCACTTTATTGATTGTTTCCTTTGTTGTGAAGAAACTTTAGTTCGATATAATCCCATTTGTTTATTTTTTCTTTTGTTGTCTATGCTTTTAAAGTTTTATTCATAAAGTCTTTTCCTAGATCAAAACCCTGAAGCATTTATCCTATGTTTTATTCTGGTAGTTTTATAGTTTTAGGTCTTCCATTTAGGTTTTTTACCCATTTTGAGTTGAGTTTTGTATAGCGGAGAGGTGAAGGTCTAGTTTTATTCTTCTGCATATGGATATCCAATTTTTCCAGCACCATTTATTGAAAAGACTGCACTTTCCCCAACAGGTGTTCTTGGTACCTTTGTCAAAATTAGTTGGCTATAGATGTGTGGATTAATTTCTGAGTTATCTATTCTGTTCTATTGGTCTATGCTTCTGTTTTTATGTTAGTACCATGCTGTTTTGGTTACTACAACCTTGTAGTATATTTTGAAGTCTGAAATAGTGTAATGCTAGTGTAATGCCTCCATCTTTTTTTTTTTTCTGAGAATTGCTTTGGCTTTGGCTGTTTGGAAGATTTTGTGGTTCCATAAATATTTTAGATTTTTTTTATTTCTATAAAAAATGTCATTGGCATTTTGATAGGGATTGCACTGAATCTGTAGATTACTTGGGTAGTGTGGTCATTTTAATAATACTAATTATTCTAATCCATGAGCATGGTATGTTTTCCATTTTTTTATCCTATTCAATTTCTTTCATCAGTGTTTTGTAATTCTCCTTATAGAGATCTTTCACCTCTTTGGTGAAATTTATTCCTATGTATTTTTTCTATAGCTTTTGCAAATGGGATCACCTTCTTGGTTTCTTTTTCAGCTAGTTTGTTGTTTGTGTATAGAAACACTACTGGTTTTGTATGTTTATTTTGTGTTTTATAACTTCATTGAATTTGCTTATCAGTTCTAGAAATTTTTTGTCAGAGTCTTTGTGTTGTTACAATTATTAAATGGAAAGCTTTCAACTTTTCCCCAATCAGTATGATACTAACTGTGAATTTGTCATAGATGGTCTTTATTCTGTTCAGGTACTTTCTTCCTATAACCAATATATTGAGAATTGTTATGAAGATATGTTGATTTTTATTAAATGCTTTTTCTGCATCTATTGAGATGATCATATGGTGTTTATCCTTCAATCTACTGATATGATGCACCACATTTATTGATTTGCATATGTTGAACCATCCTTGAATTCCTGGGATAAATCCCACATGATCATTGTGTATTATCTTTTTTTCATGTGTTATCAGATTTAAATTGCTAGTATTTTGAGGATTTTTATGTCTAGGTTCATCAGGGATATTGGCCTGTAGTTTTCTTTTTTTGTTGTTGCCTTGTCTGGTTTAGTATCAGGATCATGCTGGCCTCAGAAAATGAATTAAGAAAAACTTCCTCAATTTCAATTTATTGAATAGTTTGAGAAGAATTGGTATTAATTATTCTTTAAAGGTTTGGTAGAATTGAGTGGTAAAGCTATCTAGTCTTGGACTTTTCTTTATTGAGAGACTTTTTATTACTGATTCAATCTCATTACAAGTTATTGGCTTGTTCAGGTCTTCTATTTCTTCTTGGTTCAATCTTGATAGGTTGCATGTGCCCAAGAATTTATCCATTTCCTCCAAATTTTCAAATTTATTACCATATTGCCATTCATAGTAGTTTCTAATGACCCTTTGTATTTCCGTGGTATCTGTTGTGATGTCTCCTTTTTTGTTTATGATTTTACATATTTGGGTCTTTTCTCCTTTTTCTTAGTTAATATAGGTAATGATTTCTCAATTTTGTCTTTTCAAAAAAATTCTTGTTTTGTTGATCTTTTGTATTTTTGTCTCATTTCATTTATTTCTGCTCCAATCTTTCTATTTATTTATTTCCACTAATTTTGGGTTTGGCTTATTCTTGCTTTTCTAGTTCCTTGAGATGTATCATTAGGTTGTTTATTTAAAGTCTTTCTAGTTTTTTGATGTAGACATTCATTGCTATAAATTTGTCTGTTAATACTGCTTTTTCTGTGTCTCATACATTTTGAGATATTGTGTTTTCATTTTCATTTGTTTCAAGGATTTTTAAATTTTATTCTTAATTTTCTCCTTCACCCATTGGTCATTCAGGAGCATGTTTAATTTATATATATATTAGTATAGTTTAAAATGTTCCTCTATTGTTGATTTCCAGTTTTAGTCCATTGTGGTCAGATTAGATGCTTGGTAAGATTTTGATTTTCTAAAAATTTTTTTGATACTTGCATTATGTCCTAACATTATAGTCAATCCTGGAAAATATTTATTCCTACTTTTCACTGGAGTGTGTTTTTATTAGCAACATAAAACTGGAAGCAGCCATACTGTAGTAGCAAAGCTAGGCATTTTATTTACCAAGATATTTGAGTTATATCCCTAAGTTTTATAAGCTCAAGGTGAAGTGGAGAAGAAAAGTTATAATTTATTGAATACTTACTATGTACTAGGTACTGTGCTAAGTAAGCCTGCTGGTACATATAATTGCATTGAGAGCTCCCAACACCCCTATGAGTAGTTCTTCTTAACATCCACATTTTACAGATTGTAAGACTGAGGCCCAAAGAAGTTAAAATAACTTGACAAAAGCCACACAGATAAAAAACAGAAGAGCTAAGATTCAGTCTAGATACAACCCCAAAGTCATACCCAAATAATTATAATAAAGTAATAAGTGGCATACTACAGAAACAGCAGAAGACATGAGAAACGAAGTGGAGATCAGGTAAGCTTTCACACAGAAAGTAGCAAATAGACTGGGTTTTAAAGCATAGATAGACATCCATCAGGTATTTGAGTTGGTGGAAAATGCATGTGCAATGCCCTGATGAGAGAAAGGGGACCTGTCCAGAAGGATCAGAGGGTTGAATGCCATGGGATTATAGGGCATGTCTCGGTCTCCTGAGTAGCTGGGACTAAAGGCACACACCACCACACCCAGATAATTTTTGTATTTTTAGTAGAGATGGAGTTTCACCATGTTAGCCAGGATGATCTCGATCTCTTGACCTCGCACCACTGCACTCCAGGCTGGGCAATAGAGCGAGACTCATCTCAAAAAAAAAAAAAAACAATTACTTATTCACTAGGCATGGTGGCTCACACCTGTAATCCCAGCAATTTGTGAGGCTGAGGTGGGAGGATCACTTGGAGCCAGGAGTTCAAAACCATCCTGGGTAACTAAGCGAGACCTCTGTCTCTACAAAAAAATTTAAAAATTAGCTGGGCATGGTAGTGTGTACCTGTAGTCCCAACTACTCAGGAGGCTGAGGCAGAAGGA
Source organism: Papio anubis (assembly GCF_008728515.1). Lineage (NCBI taxonomy): Eukaryota > Metazoa > Chordata > Mammalia > Primates > Cercopithecidae > Papio > Papio anubis. Next base: position 33,828,724 of record NC_044993.1, on the reverse strand, counting down.
TCACTTGAGCCTAGAATTTCAAGCCTGCAATGAGCTGTGATTGTGCCACTGCACTCTAGCCTGGACAACAGAACAAGACCCTGTCTTTAAGAAAAAGAAAAAAAGAAACATGTCAGTGTACATAATACAAATATAGATACATATGTATAAACACACACACACAAATATACTATACATATACACACATACATACATACATACACACGTAAACATGTATGCATGTTTATGTATGTATATATGTGCATATACAGTCATGTGTCACTTAATGATAGGGACACATACTGAGAAATGTGTCGATAGGTGATTTCATCATTACAATGTTATACAGTCCACCTACACAAACCTAGATTATATACTATACACCTAGGCTTTATAGTATAGCCTATTGCTCCTAAGCTACAAACATGTACAGCATGTTACTGTACTGAATACTGTAAGCAATTGTAATACAATGGTAACTATTGTGTATCTAAATATATCTAAACAGAGAAAAGGTATAGTAAAAATAGAGTATACAAGATTTAAATGGCACAACTCTATAGGGCACTTGCCATGAGTGGAGCTTGCAGGATTGGAAGTGGTACTCGGTGAGTCAATGAGTGAGTGGTGACAGAATGTGAAGGCGTAGATTATTACTACTTGTAGACTTTATAAACAATGTACACTTAGGTTACACTAAATTTATTTACATTTTTTTCTTTCCTTAATAATAAATTAGCCTTAGCCACTGTAACTTTTTTACTTTATAAACTGAAAACTTTTTTTTGACTTTTTGACATGTGTAACACTTAGCTTAAAACACAAACATGTTATACAGCTATACAAAAAATTTGCTTTCAAATATTTCTTTCTTTACAAAAATATTTTTCTTAAATCCTTATTCTATAAGCATTTTTTTTCTATTTAAATTTTTTAAAACTATTTTGTTAAAAACTAAGACACAAACACACATATTAGTCTAGGCCTATGCAGGGTCAGGATCATCAAGATGTCACTAAGCAATAGAAATTTTTCAGCTCCATTATAATCTTATGAAACCACCAACATCTATGTCATTAACTTAAACATAATTTTGTGGCACATGACACAGCTACTACCATTACTGCAACTACAAACTCTCAGTATCTCAGTTACACAGCCTGCCCGGGAACCCTGGGCTTCATTAAGCTCTTAAGACACATTCTTTTTTCAGCCATCAGTCAAACATGAGCCTCCTCTCTAGGTTTTCTCCCATTGCTTGAGGTCCAAGACCTTGGAATTGTCCCTAGGAAGGTGATCAAAGAATTGAGATGTACAGTTCAGACTTCAAAAGCAAAAGAGAGACTTGGGTGGTTTGATTTACCAACCAAAAGTGTAAGACAAGAAGGAATGGGAACTGTCCTCGGGGTGGTTCACCTGAGTTACTACTAAGTTTAATTTAGTAGCTGAAACCCTCAGCTCTTGTGTTGACTCAACTCTTTTAATAACTTCTACTCATAATCCGCTGTATCACTCTATTGTTTGTGGGGAAGCCTCTCTCTCTCTCTCTCTCTCTTTCTCTCTCTCTCTCTCTCATTTTCTATGACTAGAAATGAGTGAAAAATGCCCACTCCCTCACACGACTTCAACTCCTCTTCTAGTGCTGATTTTCTCCCATTTCCTCCCATCGCCACTTCTTTGCAATGGAAGCGTCAATACTTGTGGGCAGTTTCTTAATTATTAAACACATTTGCAGTTGATTTCCTGGACATAACAAGAGTGCCATCCAAGGTCCCTGGGGCTCTAAGAGTGCAATTCTGGAAGTCAAAGCTTCTCACCTTACCCACCTGCATCGGCCCTCAGGAGGTTTAAAATCGAATGGTTCTCACATCACCTGGCCCTGCAATTCACCCGTCTGATTTATCATACTTGGCTGAGGGCCTAGGACTTGGTTCAGAAAAGGTTTCTGGCTGGATATTTCACAACCCAACAGTATATCTGTAATTCATGGTGGTTTGTTTTATATATAGCAGCAGAAATTCAAGCACCCTCACCTGTTTTTGTGACTGTTTTCAAGTGTCATTAACAAAACTTTGAGCGATTAATCCAACAAATAGTTATCCTATACCTGCAATGTGTAAGACGCTGATCTGGAGTAGGGTAGGTGTGGACTCTTTATCTGTTTTGTAAATAAAGTTTTATTGGAACACAGCCACACCCATTCATTTACATATGGTCTATGGTTACTGTCAAACCAGTGATACAGTTGAGTACTTGCAACAGAGATTGCATAGCCCATAAAGCCTGAAATATTTACTCTCTGGCCCTGGATCAGACACTCAACATTTTGTAGCAAATTGTCTGAAGGATCCTACTGGTTCTCATAGAGTTCACCACAAATACTGGTGACTCTTAAAATCTATAGCTCTATTTGGACCTCTTTCCAAAGCTCCAAAATCATAATTTCAACATTCTGGGGGCATGTCCACCTGCTGTCCCAATATTGACTTCCCAAGCTCAATATCCCCACAGGAACCTCTCTTCTTGTGGCATCCCTTATCTCATTTATGACATCATCCCAAAGATCTTGAGCCTTGGTCCCCTGGGTGACATGCCAGGATCTTCCCTTTCCCTCAGCTCCACATGTAACTGCCATGAGTTCCTCCTATACATGTCCCTTATCCGTCTCCTCTATTCCATCCTTGCTGCCATATCTACCTTCATCTCCTGCGTGGACACTGCAGAAGTTGACCCTTTCAACCCTGGGGCTCACCTCACTGTACGGGAATAAGAATCAACCAAGCTAAGGCACAAAGGAAACATGAGATACACGGCTTTTCATACAATTTAGGGGAATGGCTCCTATAGCTCTAAAATAATGATAGCCAATACTTACATAGCTCTTACTATATTTGAGGCACAGTTCTATGTAACTTAACTTATGATAGTGCCTTGGAGCCTCATAATTAACTTACGAAGTAGGCATTCTTTCTATCATTCCCATCTTACAGATAAGGAAGCTGAGGTTCAATGAAATTGAATAACATGTCCAAGGTTACAAGCAAGCAAGGGATGGAAATGGGATGCAAATTTAGGCAGTCTGACTCAAGTCTTTGCTCTTAATCACAAGTCTGTGCTATGCTGCCTCTGTTGACCTGAGCTTTTTTGTATCTTGCCAGGGTTAACAACATTCAATCCACAGTCAGATCAGGTCACAGCTTCCTCATCGGCTGGACCACTCCTCAGCAGAATGTAGAGAAGTCTTGCACAATGGATCTCAACTTGACATGCCAGGAAAGAGGCTGCTCATCCACTAGGCTTCTCCCTCCTAGTGGTGAGGAGTGAAGAGTGAGGCCCAGGGGCTTATCACAGAAAGGATCCCAGAGCTGCAGTGGTGAGGGGAGAACACGATTGCAGGATGGGGCTGGAGTAGTTGGGGCAATTATAGCCTTTAAGCAGGCTTTCTCTTGCATTTGTCTGAGATAAAATCCATTACCAAGTTGCCTTTCTGCTCCCAGATCTGTCACTCTACAAGCTTTTATCCTGAATAGCAACACACTTAAATATTCAGCAAGTGCCCCGCAGAGCAGTAAATACTGAAAGCACACATAAAAGGTCATGGTCTCCATCCCCTCCCTCCTCCCTGGATTTACAGTTTAAGAGGCAAGACCCCAAAGTTGCACTCTTAATAAAATGTGGCCTAAAAATGTAGAAAGAAATTATTTCTTGCCTTGTTTTTTCAACAATGACTTTCTCATGTCTTTGTTGGGTATAATCAGAGGGAGGGAAAAGGCAAAATCATTTGAACAAAGTATATGAAGAATTTACTCTATGCAAAGCTCCATGCTTGGCATTGAAAGGGATCAACAAGAGTGTCAAATAATTACTACCTTCAAGAAGTTTTCTGTCTAGCAGTGGGATAGTTCTTTGCCTACATAAATACAACACCATACTATTGCCCATAAAAGGTTTACAGAAGGAAAACAATGGTGAGAACGCTGCTCATTGGGCCCCTGTGATACACTGTGTTCAATGCTGCAAGTCTTCACTGTCTCATATAATCCTTGCTGCAACCCTGCAAGGCAGGGATAATTAGCCCCATTTTACAAAAGAGAAAATAGAGGCTACTCAGAAAGGTTAAGTCACCTGCCCTAGAGGAAGAAAAGCTGGGATTTAAACTGAAGTCATGGAGACTCCAAAGCCCATAGTAGAGGCATTATGTAAGTTTCTTTTTGCCCCAGTGAGTGAGTGGAATGTTGAGGGGGGTGATTTGGGCCCGTGCATCCCAAGCAGAGGAGAGAGCATGGGGTATCAGAAGAGGGAAATGTAGGATTTGTGCCAAGGATGGAAGAGGAGGGAATCTGAGAGCAGGTGGAGGCTTTGACTGGGTAATGAGGAGGTTCTCTCATTTGGTGGCCACAGGCTAACCACCATGGTGGTTCCCCCCAAGGGCCTCACATTTTTGGACATAAAACCAGCCTTAGAAATTTCTAGCTTTTTCTGATTTTAAGCCAAATCATGTCCATCTTCCTCAATACTGTTCCTATCCTCTTTTTTAGCACAGCCAAATCTTGAGCAATTTTAAGCTGAGCAAACATGGATGTCCAGGGCAGACTGCTTGTCCTTGCAGTGGGCCTTCATGCTCCAGTGATGGAGATGGCAGGAACTCAGCCACCCTCCCACTAATCCCTTCTCCCTTGGAGAGGAGTAGTTATTTCCTTGCATCTCTGTCTCATCAAAGACGAGCCAAATTGGTTTGTGGGCATTCTACTGGGATTGGTATGTGGCGTGTTGCATTAATAGAGTGTTTGAAGTATAGCCTTTAGAAAGTATGCTTCCATTTGCAGCGTTGTGTCATAGTCAGAGACTCAGCATCAACCACAAGAAAGAACAAAGTCTGAAGTCTACTTATTGGATGAAAATAAGTAGATAAGCAGGGGTAGGAGATGAAGAAGTCTGTGGAAGAGACCCAATCCATGTTTTCAATAGCAAGCACATTTTCACATTGTCCAAATGATGTCTTATGAGCAGAAAGATTCAAGGTCATTGGAGGAAATAAGCATAAATTAACCAGGCCAATTTCCACAGTCTCTAGAGTGATGTGCAAGGGTGACCTCAAAGGTCAAAGAACTTGGATCATAGACTCATAGCAGAAATGAACAACAGAGATTAGCCCTTTTTTTAAAAAGGAAGAAGCTAAAGCCCAGGGAGTACAAAGACTTACCCAAGGTCACACAGATGGTTAGCAGTGGGACAAGATCTGAAGTATCCTGCTTTCCAGCCCAGGGTATGTTTATGACACCATGATGCCTTCCAGGAGAATGTGACCATGAGCAATCGGTAAATATTTTAAGATGTCAGAAACCTGAGTATGGGTGCAAAAGGCCAGGGAGGGCTTCAAGGAGGACATCGAAGGATGTGAAATGGGCTTTGAAGAATAGGTGGAATTTAAATCGGCAGAGAGCAGAGGACATTGCAGAGAGAGGGGGATGCCCTCCACCTGCCCAGAATGTGCCAAGCCTGGCATCTCAGTATCAGAAAAAGAAGTCAGCAGATTCTTGTGGTGAAAAATTGCTACAACAGTAAAATTAAATCCCCCTTCCCGGAAGAAATGTAAGCCCTTGTAAGAGATGAGAAATCTAAACCTTTGTGCCCTAGCTTAATAGTTTTCAGAAACCAACAAACTCCTTGAAAGGTTGAAAAGAAAAGGAGGAAAAAACTCAGCTTGCCTCCCTGCTTAAAGGAAGAGTGGTTCCTGCTGGCAGCTGTAAACATTCACAGAGCACCCTGAAGGCTTCAACCACAGCAGGGCATCTTGGGCAGGGACAGAGCTCCCCAGAGCCCGGGAGGGGCCAGGTCCAGCCTCCCCAGGGCCTTACCCATTCACCAGTGGGTGGCAGGACCACAGGAGACCTGAGTCACCCTGGTTAATCATGCTCAGATCATTGGCCCATAACAAATCTCCCTCGACTGGAATAAAATGTGGCCTCTAAAAGGATGTAGAAAAAGATGGCAGCTCACATCAGAGCAGCATTTGTAAAATGAGCCCAGGTGAAAAGCCCAGAACACATGCCCAATACAGGATGATGACAGAGAAATAAAACATATTTAAGGAAGAATCAAGATTGAAAAGAAAAATGAACACAACTGTGTCCAGTTGGTGGGATGTTGGATGCTTTTTTTATCTTTGAAAATAATCTTCATTACAATTGTATGTGATATAAATAATAAATAAATACGTTTTGCCATACTTTTTTGAACTGTGCCAGCCTTTGTCTCCAATCCACCCCAACAGATGCTGAGCCCGTAAAGGAATTAGACAAAGTTTTTCTCCAGCACTTGCCCGACCCCTACCTGCCTAATATCCACAATTTACATCCTGCCTTATCTTCCCCAGGCTTAATTCCTTAACCATTATCTCAAACTAATGACTTCTCTCCCTTCTTCTTCCTGCCATCTACCTCCCCCAAATATTTCCTAGTATTGAAGCTCTTCTCGGTGCTAGCAGTGCAGTCGCTAACTTAGTGAAGGAAGGGGCAGGTAGGTTTCCCTCTACGATAATGTGTCTGCTTACTGTAGTTAGATAGTCTGCAAAGATGGGCATTGTCAATGCCTGCCCTCCCTGCATACATAGGCTACTCCCTCTCCTTGCATCTGAGGTGGCCTTAGTGACCTGCTTGACCAACAAAATGCAGTGGAAGTGACAATCTGGGGGCTTCCAAAGGCCAGGTCCCCAGGGAGAATGGTGGGCAGTAGGGCTGGCTGGGTAGGTTGGGATGCAGTTCTTTAGCAGCTCTCCTTGAGAAGCAGCCCTCTGGGCTACACTGTCAATATGTCCCTGAAGGCTGGGGTCAGTGTAATCTACACCCTCTGCTCCAATCTGGTCACTGATTGTTCCCAGCTGCAAGCTTATTGCTTTGCTGAAAGACTAGAGATTCAAGAATGCAAGAGTTAAATCTAAATAAATCTCCAAAGAATTCAAAATGCACACGTTTTTGTGTATAAAGCATGCCCCCATTGTGTTTATGAACTGTAGCAAAGTCCACACATTCACTATCCATTAATATTGATGGGCCATGAAGATGCTTTTAGGTGGGAGGGCATGATCATAGCTCAGAATTAATGGGCGAAAGAATCAATCTCATTTCAACCTCTAGGGAAAGGCTGAAGATAGAGCTGGAGAAGGGTCATGTGTACTGTCCCCAAAGTATTAGCTGACCTGGGTTCCCAGCTCTACTGGTAATTTACAGTGTGAACTTGGGTAAGTCACTCTCCCTCACTGAGCCTCAGTTTCTTTATCTGCACAAAACAGAGGATCTCTGAGGTTGCTTTAAGTTTTGACATTTTATGATTCTATGAGAGAGAGGCACATTAAATGAAGTGGAGAAAAGAAGTTCTCACGTATCTGCCATCAACTTCAACACATCTATGGAATTCGGACCAAGTACTAATGGCATTAATGTTTTGCTAGTGCTGTGCATCATAGTGTTTGGCTGAAAATAAGATCAAATCTCAGATTCCCATACAGTTGACTTTTCCTCAAGGCATCTGGAAACTATGACCACAAGTTTCTCCGTGTATCTCTCATTCCTGAGGTCAAATTTCATTCTTGCATGCTTCAATGTAATACATGTAGATTTAGCCTCATGCACAAAAACACTTTCGCTAGGAAAGGGGACATATTCTTCATCAGATTTTCTTTTTCACTTGTTGGGAATGTAATGTAACAACTCCACTGTACCATAAATTTACTTCAATGACTTGGAAAAACAATGTTCAGCTTCTTGATAATACTTAAATTTTATAGTAAAATTACTATAAGCAAGAAGCCATGAAGCTCATGATAAAGGAAATTACCAGCTCACTGACTTACAAGTTGAATGCTCTCAGTTCTTTAATTCAAGAAGTCACCATCGGTTTTATTTAAACGAAAACTTCACAACACGAGGTTGTGGAGTTCACACGAAACTTCACAGCAGTGTAGGTCTCAATATCCCTAGGTCTGAGTACCAAGATGCACTTTCCTATACACCAACAAGGGTTCCCTGTCTCTGGGATTGAGGCCCAGAAAGGGGTTGGAGGTGGCATTTGCTGGCACTAGGACATGGTCAGTTTATGCTGCTTCAGAAATGATGCCCCATCCACCCTCTCTGTAGATGCCATTCCTCCTCACCTGTGTCAGCTGAGACAACACGACAGACCACCTCTCTCTCTTGCTGAGCAACAAGGTAGGAGTCAAAGAAACTGAGGGATTCCACTAGGAATTCCTCATCACTTCCAACTTGCAGAAAGTAGTGGTGAAATGGAACCTCGAAGCAGAGCTCGTTCTGCACCCCTCCCTTTAATATACATCCTGATGAATGCCCAAAGGCATTCTCCTGCTTTCTCCTTTGAGTGAGAGAGATTTGGGGTAAGCAAAGGCAATGCTTAGTTTTGGGGGGAAAATACTACTATGTAGGAGAAGGGCAGCCTAATGCGTGGTTCTAAGAGTCGAGAGGCAGGATAACACAGTGGTGAAGAGCGTGGACTCGGGACCCCGACTGTCTGGCTTGAATCTCAGCTCTGCCACTCGTCACTGGTGTGATGTTAGGCAGGTTACTTAACGTCTCTGTTCATAGGTTGCTCATCTGTAAAATAGGGAAAGTTACAGTGCTTATCACATGGGGATGTTGAGATGGTTAAATATCAGACATATGAAGCACTGGAGCAGTTCCTGGCACATGCTCTATGTTTGCTATCTCATTGCTGTGGGGGCTTCAGTAGCTACCAAGAAAGCCATAAAATCAAGCTGGTTTCACACCTGCTGGCCTCCCGGTAGACTGTGGCCAACCAAGAAAGAACAACCTTTCCAGGTCCTCCCTACTGGGGAGCTATACAAGTCATGAGCAGCTCCTGGCCTCATCACACTGTGGAGTTGGGGAAGGGCAGTAGAAGGCAGGGGAGTAGGGAGTGGGACCTGACACATGCAGGAGAGTGACAAGGGCAATGACTGGACAGTCAAGACACTGGGTTCCGGCTTCGGATCTTCCTTGGATTATACATTTGACCCCTGTGGGGGTTGTTCTGGGTGGCCTCTGTGGTCTTCCCTGCTAAGACTCTGACACACTAGGGCCTAGCACACCTGCCCAATACCTCACTCTTGGGAAACGAGGTACTGACAACCTCAGCTCCCCTTTGAAAATTCTGACTTGCCATCATCCCCTCACCACCAACTTCTCTAAAACTAGATCTGTAGCCCTTGTACCTGCTTTATCTCGCAGGGTTGGACTCATTCCAGATCCCAGCTGCCTCCCATTCACACCTGCCTCTGTCCTGAAATAAAGTGACCATGCTGGACAAGTTTATGCCCTTTATATCCTCCACATTGCCAGAATCCCCAACATCCTAGGACCCTAGAAGCTTTTAGGACCCCATGGATCACAGCCTATTGATCACATCCTTTTTGCCTTCAGTAAGTTTAGCTCTTTTCAGGGAAACCCTGAGATGACTAAGCTATACTTGCATCTCTGTCCTTATCAAAATAACAGCACATTTTTCTGGGTTATGTCAGCTCACTGAGCTGTCAAAGACACTTGAGAGGAATCAAATGTTCTTCGTGGATGGTGTGGCCACACACACACACACACACACACACTCTCACACATTGCTCTTTAAATCACTGTATAGTAAGTCAGGCAAAGACAGAGGGTAGAAGTTCAGGAAGAAGAGAAGTTTATATGCACTCACCCATTCTTCGTCCAGGTTGAATCTGTGGGTTTTAAAAATCCAGCTGTGTCCTGATTCTTACCTTCCCCTAGCTGAATAAAACGTTTGGCCACCAGGGATTAGTAAATAACTTTGCTGAGTGGGCAGAAAGGAGAGTGGGCTCCACTTGGTGCTGCCCCTGCTCCCCTGTCTCTGCAATGGCTAATGGGCCACATGGTGATAGATGGGGACATGGAGTGACCTCCAGAATTTGTGCTAGAATGTGAATGTCTAACATAGGAAGCCTTATCGAATTTCAGGCAAGTGAGTGATAGCTTTGCCACATGATGAGCTCTCATCAGGTCTTTCCTGACTGATGTTTTCTCTCACTTTGTAGGCTCCCTTGAGGAATACATTTAATTGGAAAAAAACAACATACGGTTTCTACTTAATTAGACCCATCTCCCGTAAAATTAGAACTCTTTACTAAAATATACAAGTACAAGCATTAATCTGAATTATCACAAATGTTATACTGATAGGGGCTGCCTATTTCAAACCCAGAAATATAAATACATAGATATAATTAGATGCTTTACTCGCCAAGACTTAACTTTCTTGAGTGAATATTTAAACGAGTAGATCTTTACTTTGTGGATGTTCCTGGACGTCTTGAGACTATCTTTACAGCTCTCACCCCCTCCCTGTAAAAATGCATTTATAAACAACATTTTGCCTACATTTCTAAGGTATGCATAGACTGTCCAGAGCCCATCCATGGACTTCTTTCCTCCCCCACCCCCAGGTCTATGGACCCACGTTGAGAACCCCTCACTTGGTCTCAGCCTTGGTCCTAGCTTAAATGCTATGCATTAAGAACACCTCCTGAATTTTTGTAACATTGGGATTTGAGTAAAATCCTTTCCCTAGCCTAAATGATGTTTTAGATCCTGAGATTTAGTGATGTTTGGCATCAAAAGCCTACGTGAATTTTTCTTTATTAAGGCTTCAATTGCCCTAGCAAAGATTTCTCCCAAATTAATGAAAGATGGGCCTTTATTTGCTCTCTACCTTTTCCACCTTGGAGGCTTTTTTTTTTTCCAGCTTATACCCAGGAAAAAGAAAATAGAAAATTGTTAAAGAGTAACAAGGTCTTGCTGATTTTTACAGAAACTCATGATTTGCTTTCTTCTAATTAGGAGGGGTTAATTTTTTCTTCTCTTTTAACAAACATATTTAAAGTTCCTGAACGACTTTGTAATCAACAGTCTAAAATATGGGTATACATGCTTAATCTTTCTCTTTAAAGACTCTCCTATGACTTAAACTCTATTGCCTTTTGTGTAAGTTCCCACCACCTCCACCTCCAAAAGAAACAAAATATCTTTATCTAGACCAGAGAAATGGTGTTAACAAATATGCTGTCTTTGTTAGGCTGGAATTCCTCATATCTGATGTTTGAAAATGTTATTCATAACATCCAAATTGGATAAGGCAGAAAGTGAAGCTCTGAGCATTAGTCTCTTCATCTGTAGAAACAAGGCTGATAAAAACACTAACAGTGAAGGGTTGCTGTGAAGACTAAAGGATGCAGTGTGTGTAAAGTACCTGGCACAGCACCTGTCATAGGGCAGCTAATAGACACCTTCCAAGAGGGCTCACGCAAGGGTCGCTGCAGCACCACGGACAGCTCCTTGCGCCCGGTCAGGTTGGAGACGGTCTTCCTTCCTACAGTTTAGGGTTGCTTCACCAGGCTGCCCTGCTCTATGGAGAAAGACTCTCCGGTTCTAAAAAGAACCTTGACCACCTCTTTCTTTTCTGTGTTAAGGAAATGATCCTCTTCATTTCTATCTGAAAGTGCAACCCATCAACATGAAAGGAATCTAAGTTCTCACAGGTTTTGTTGGATTCAATACTTGGAATTTCCATTAGTGTTCTATGGCTAATTCCCCAACCAGCCATGCTTCATAAATACTTATTCCCTGGAGGTGAGGACAGGGACATTAGGGCTCTTTGTATCTCTGGCTCCATCCTTACTGTATTCCTTGACTAGCATTCACTTCCAGAGGGAATACTCTGGCCCTACTCTGTACCTTCTTTGACCTGGTGTGTGGGTTTCAGGGCACTTTCCTGCTACATTTAGGACAGCCAGCTCCCACAAGTGAAAATACCAGCCAAGGCACTATCTTTCTAAATAAAACGCTGACTAAATGTTAGCAGGCTTTTTCGTCAGAATGGGGCAGGAGCTGTGAGGGGGGCTGAACAAACATGTAGATGTGCTCTTTGGGGACAGTCATCAGCTGTTCGAGTTCCTGCCACAAGCTGCTCCATGTAGCTGCTCACATAAGAGCATGTGCATCTACGCCCTGTTCTCCCACCTCATCTACACTACAGGGCTCTTGGCTCCTCAGTGCCAGCAGCACAGGTTGGCAATACAGGTGGGCTCTGCAGTTTTGATCTGGAAAATACATGTTAAATTCAGAATTTTGTAAAAATCAATATTAACTCATCATTAGTTGATGTCAGATTAAGTGCACGCTTTTCATTCCCAGTTGTCCCCTGACTATGTGTGGCTCTTAACACTTTCATTTGCATGTGTTCTGCCTCCTGCCAAACTGGTTCTGTCAAATATTAGGAGTTTGATTATTATTTATCAGCTTTTCCCTAAGACAAGACTTGTTACTACTTGCATGGACAATAGTAACAGCCTCATGCCTTCTTTTTCCACATTTTTTCTCCACCTTCAACCCAGTTTAGAAAAGGCTGCCAGATTGAATTTCCTAAAGTTTATCTAAGTATACATGGCCCTGCTTAAAATCCTTATTTTTAATGGCTCTTTACTGCTTACAAAATTACTTACAGACCCCTCACCCTGATATTCCGTGTCCTTGATTTGGATGTAACCAGCTTTTCCTGCCCTTTTTCCTAATAAGTAGCCACCATGTATCAGCTGGATTAATTGACAATTCCTAAACACACTTGTCCTCGTGCCTTTATTCATGTGCTTCTGTCCTTCTGGAATGATCTTCCCCTTCCCATAAAATCCTCCCATTCTTTAAGGAAAGAAAGAATTATTACCACAAAACCCACTCCTTTGCACAATCTTTGCTAAGTAGCAATAAAAGCTAACATTTATTAAGCACTGAGGATATGCAAGACACTGGGCTAAACATATTACAGACATTATATATTATTTATTCCTAGCAAAGATAACCTATTACTGCCTATATTTTTCAGATGAAGGAACTAAAGTTTTTAAGAAGCTGTGCTGTTTGTCTAAGATGTCAGAACTATTAAGTAGTGAAGCAGGATCTGAACCCAGGCAACCTGAGTTCAGGGTCTTCACCTTTAAACCACTCTTCTGTGCTGCTACACTCAACCCCTAGCACTTGACAAACTCTTACAGTGTTTATTCCACTCCATCTCTGTCCTGCACTATAATTATTGTCATGTACGTGTCTTCCTTTCCCTTACTCTGGATACTGAAAGCATTACTAATTTTGTTCTACTCATCTGTATCCATAACCAGCACAGTACCTGAAGCTTCAGTGGGAGGAACCACAATAAAAAGTGGGGAGGGGGCTGTTAGCATGGGTATTATAGATGAAGGAGAGAATGTGATCTGCCCCAAGAGGTCTGTGACCATGAGAAAGAACAGAGTAGATCTCATTCTAAACATATTCTCCAGTCCCTAGGAAATGCCTACTTGTCTGGGGCAAATGGTCAAGGAGCTAACATCATTTCAGCCAGGCAAATCCCAGAACTCAGCTGCAGGGAACTGCAATTTCCAGTCAGCTCTTTCTTCCACCCTTGTCCATAGGGACTGCAAAGGAATAATAGGAAACTAACTCAGAGAGCAAGAGTCGTGATGTGGTTCACCTCAGGAAAACAGTGTGTGGCCTGGGGGAAGCTAGTCAAGCCTTGGGCTGAGGCAGAGCTGCCTGGAAGCTGGAGGGTGAGGACCCAAGGGGAAGGGATAGACAGGATGACCCACTAATGGGCTCCTTCATATTCTGGCTGTATGGGTCAGGATCTCAGCACCCACAAGTTGGCTGATTTGAGAAAATGGACTCTTCTCAAGAGTGTGGTAGGTGGTAGGGAATTCATGGAGGGAGGGTGCTGTGTACTGGGGTGAATAACAGTAGGGGCTTAATGGGGTAAGAGGGAGAAAGTGTGGAATGTGGAGGCAGAGAAGCTGTCTAATAGGAGCAGTGACCTTCAGTGAGGTCTCACAGACAGCCCACAGGAACCTTGGAGCAAGGTTCTCCCAACCTCATTCTCGTTTTCCTCTAACCACCTACTTAGACTCCTCATTGGCTAAAGCCAACCAAAGCAGCATTCCCAGGCACAACTGCTCTATGTAGCTGCCCACATAAGAGCATGTATGCATATGCCCGGTTCTGCCACTCCATATCCAAGACAGGGCTCTTGACTCCTCAGTGCTAGCACCGCAGGTTGGCAATATAGGTGGGCTCTGTAGTTTTGCTCTGGAAAATATATGTGAAAGACATAGTGCCGGGTGCAGGAGGATAGAGAGTGGACCTGAAGGGGTAAGGGAAAGATGGCCGAGTTAGAGTCACAGTCTAACCTCAGTGACCTTGTGAATGAAGTACAGACTCTCTGAGCATTTTGTGGACTGAACTTTGCTCTCCCCTTCACCAAATTTTTATGTTCAAGCCCTAACCTCCAATGTGACTATATTTGGAGATAAGGATTTGTATTAGTCCGTTTTCACACTGCTATAAAGAACTTCCCTGAGATTTGGTAATTTATGAAGGAAAGAGGTTTAATTGACTCACAGTTCTGCATGGCTGGGGAGGCCTCAGGAAACTAACAATCATGGCAGAAGGGGAAGCAGGCACCTTCTTCACAAGGCAGCAGGAGAGAGAGAGTATGTGAAGGAGGAACTGTCAAACGCTTATAAAACCATCAGATCTTGTGAGAACTCACTCACTATCACAAGAACAGCATGAGGGAACCACCCCCATGATTCAATCACCCCCATCAAATCCCTCCCTTGACACATGAGGATTATGGAGATGACATTTCAAGATGAGATTTGCTTGGGGACAAAGAACCAAATCATATCAGGCCTTTAGGAAGGTAATAAGGTTACATAGTTCACAAGAATGTGGTCTTAATCCAATATGACTAGTGTCTCATAAGAAGAGAAAGAGACACTAGGGATGTGTACATACAGAGGAAAGGACAGGTAAGGACACAGCAAGAAGGTGACCATCTACATACCAAGGAGAGCAGTCCCTGCTGACCTTGATATTGGACTTCTGGTCTCCAGAATTGTGAGAAAATAAATTTCTGTTGTTTAAGCCACCCAATCTATGGTATTTTGTTAAGGTAGCCCCAGCAGACTGGAACAGAGCAAGAGGAAACCTTAGATAACATTCCATCTGACAGTCAAATTCACAGAGGAGGAGTCTGAGCAGCAACGAGGGATATGCTGTCCCCAACACCTCGTGGCAGTGTAGAGGCGGAGTGTGGACTAGAACCCACAATGGCAAACTCCCAGACCAAAGCCTCCCACGACACCCAGAAACTACAAGTCAGAGATCGTGGGTTAAATCCAACTTGCTAATGTATTTTGTTGGGCTTGTATTCAGTGTTGGGTTATAGCTGAATTGATTTCCCACTTTGATAAACCAGGTGATTTCATATTAATATCCAGATGTTCAACTTCTGTTTAAAAATCAGAAGATATGGCAACTCTGGACTCACATTCTAGGGTGTCTACACACAGCCTGAACTGAGCTGCGGCTCTGTATGTCCAAGGGGTCCACACCAACCAGCCTGACATCATGCATGCTACTCTCATTTAGTCACTGTACGGCCCCAATAAGCACTTCAAGTATCGACGCCTGATCACACAACCTATTTTTTTTTAAAGAAAACATGCATGGATATCAACTACTAATAAACATGCTACCCCTCACAGAAATGTATGCAGTCAGTAGCTGGAGACTGCAAGACTTTGGAAACATGGGACATAAGACTGTCTTCTGGGAGACAAACTGTGATGTCAACCCACAGTTGTTCAGGCTAAGCCATCTTAAAGAAATAAATGTGCCCTGAGTGTATGGTACAGGACAGGAACCTAAATGTAACATAAAGAATGTGCCAATGGGTACAATAGGCTGAACGTTTGTGCCCCCTCTCCCAAATTCATATGCTGAAACCTAGTCTCCACTGGGATGCTATTAGGAGATGGGGCATGTGAAGTGATTAGGTCATGAATGGAATAATTGCCCTCATGTAAAAGGCCCCTGAGAGCTCCCTTGCCCCTTCCACCAAATGAGGACACAGTGAAAAGACAGCCATCTATGAGCCAGGTGTGAGCTCTCAGCAGATGCTTCGACCTTGATCTTGGACATCCCAGCCTCCAGAACCGTAAGAAATACATTTCTGTTGTTTATGGGACCCTCAGTCTATGGTATTCAGTTATAGCAGTCCCAATGGACTAAGACAATCATGTGGGGTTGATTAACCATGAACACTTAGAAAACAAAGTAGAGTCAGAACCAAAAACTGCTGATAACCACTCAAGCACCACTCAGGAAGAGAGGGCTGTAGTCAGAAACACAGCTGGACCATTCCCAGGACAGATAAGGTCCACCTTGCAATGATTGCATAGCCCATTAATCATGTGAATTATTTCATGCTACTTACTCTGAGGCCATGCTCACCAACTCCACTTCAGATCTCAGTTTCCATATAGAAAATGACCAGCCTCTCTCACCCTCACCCTGCTCGAAGGAGACAAGAGTATTAGTTTCCTTGTACTGTGTTGTGCTAGCTTTCTAATAGATTGCATCTGTTTTGGGAGCTTGATTAAAGGGCTCCCACCTCTGAAGATCAATTTGACTCTCCTTGCCCTGAAAAATCTGGTTTCTGCGCCTGTGAGACTGAGCCAGATGTTCCCCTGGAGGCCTCTTGGGAGCCAGCAAGCTGGCCTTTCTGGCACATTTCCTCTCTTCTCCCCTCCTCTACCCCCATGCACATGCCAGAACTTCATCTTTAGCCATATGGCCTCACTTTAAAATAGTAATACTAATAGTACATAAACACTTTAACAAGGATCTTCTGGACACAGAGACTTAATGAAAAGAAGAAACACTTGGATCTGCATGTTCATATGTGGCTATTTAAATTAATTCAAATTAAGTTAAATTAAAAATTTAGTTCCTCAGTTACTTGCCACATTTCAAGTGTCCAATAGCTACATGTGGCTAGTGGTTGCTGTATAGCTGTACAGTACAGTTATAGAACTGTTAGGAAAGGAGATAAGTGTGAACAGAGGCATTTTTTGAAGGCTCTTGAATCATCCCCCTTGGGCCTCCAGATGCTGCATCTATGAGTGAGATCAGGTTACTTGCAGAGCCAGAGTAAGTGAGGGGAGCAGGGCAAGAGGCTCAGGTCAATCTCTTAGGGCCTGGCTGATGTCCACCTCACCAGCCTCCTATCTACAGATAAACTTGAAATCAACTGGGAGTTCTTCGCAGGTGCTTCATCACTTTTCAGCAGCTGAGGGCTTGCAAAATTCCAAACCTCGGAGGAAACTCCAAACACGTCTTTCCTGGGACCTGCCGCTCACTGAAACTCCACAAAGGGGACCAGAGGGCAGTAAAAGAACAAGCCCTCTCAACAAGATGGCCCTGCAAGCGCCAGGTTCTCTGCCAATTTATTCATTCATTCCTCATCAGAGCTTCATGAGGATGGCAGTGCAGGATGACGAAGGCCACTTTGCAGATAAGAAAACTGAGGCTCTTGGTAAAACACAGAAAAATTTCAGGTGAAGCTAGAATTTGAGTCTTAATTTCCCAACTCCTGGCTTAGTGCTTCTTCATCATATACCATGTTGCCTCTTTAGAAAACAGCTCCCAAGATTGCAAACCATTTGCCCAAGTGGCAGAGGGTTGGGACACATAGTTTGAAAAGGTGAAGATGTCTCTGCACCACTGACCTCTCAATGCAAGGCAATGGGTGAGAATCCAGAGGAGGCCCAGTTTGGATGACAGGGTGGGGACCTTGGGAAACACACTTCACTTACAATGAGGAGTTCTGCTTTCCAATCTGTAGTGTGTGGATGGTGCTAACGCTAATTGCCTTTTCTTAGCCACATAGGGATGCTGGAATGATAGATGAGATCATGGATGAGAAAAATCATCAGGAAGATGTTAAGAAGCCCAGAGGATTATAAGCCTCCTCCTTCTCAAAATGCAAACAAAAGTAAAGCTAAAATAAACAGGCATTTTTTTTTTTTGCAGTTTTTCACTTTTATGAAAGAGACAAATGTCAAATAAATCAAGTTTACTTCAGACAGATTATATATAAATTTTCCCCTGGGAGTCCACATGTCAGCAAAGGTTCAGCTCAGCCTCCTATACTTATCCAGTTGGTGTCCAAAATAATGAGAATTACTCATAATGATGTAACAAGGCCCTACCAGACCGTGACGGGCCTTCTGAATCACTAGAAGCACATCCCTAGATTTGTATACAGCAGATTTCACTGTACTATCATTATGTGGACGCTGGTAATCTATGTGTTGTATGTATGGCAGCCCTCTTTTAACAGAATATTGCTTTTTTCCCTAATTATTTTGGGAAAATGGGAATTTTATTCTATTATGGAGAATTATTTGGATTTGTCATTGACTTTTTTGAGGTTGTAGCTGCTGAGGGAGAAAAATTTTATTTTCCCTGAGTCTTAACTTTTGGTCTAGCTTTATGTTTCATATTATATGGGTTGCAGTGAACAATGTTTTATGAGATGGGACATGGAAAGTCTCACTAAGGGCCAGCTATAGTGGCATGCACCTGTAATGCCAGCTACTCAGGAGGCTGAAGCCGGATTGCTTGGGGTTAGGAGTTTGAGACCAGCCTGGGCAACATAGCAAGACCCCATTTTAAAAAAGTATATCGAGAATTAGCTAAGTGAGGTGCCATGCACCTATAGCCTCAACTACTCAGGAAGCTGAGGCCAGAGAATCACTTGAGCCCAAGAAGTTGAGGCTGCAGTGAGCTATGGTCACACCAGTGCACTCCAGCCTGGGCAACAGAGCAAGACCCTGTCTCTTAAAAAAAAAAAAAATGAAAGAAATAAAGTCTCACCAAATAATAGGCTTCCAAGAATAAAAGAGAAGAGCAGCCAAAAGGAGAGAAAGACAGAGTGTGAGTGTGTGTGTGTGAGTGTGTGTGTGTGTGTGAGAGAGAGAGAGAGAGAGAGAAACTGAGCCAACAGTAGTGCTTCTTCCAGTAAATCCTGTACCATCAAGTTCCCACCTGTGAGTGAAAGGATTTCTAAGCCCCCCAGAGAGTTTACAGGGCTGACTCCAATCTCACAAAGTGAAAGTCTACACATATCTAACAGCTTTCCCAGCTGCACCAATTCCAATCTAAGAATCATCCTGAAGCACATTGCAAGTGGCTGACAGAACCAGACTTTAGTGAGTGTAATGCTGTCTAATGGAATTCTCCAGGCAATATTTCTTAGCTTTTCAGATGATTCTCATTTCAGCTCAAGCCTATTGATCTCCTGCCAGATGATCTGGGCAGCTGTGTGCACTGTTTACTGAGATGCTTCGATTAGTGCCCTGTATTAACCACCCTTCAGCTAAGTGGGGTTCCTTTTCCTTTTCACTCCAGCCTGGATCTCCCTTACCATTTCACTAGAGCAGGATGCACACCTGGAGGACTTTTATTACCCTGCCAGGAAAGTGACTTTTGTTCCAAGTTACCTTTTCTCCCAAAGTCAAAACCATTCCACCCATTCACTTAACAAACATTTTAGACCACTCAAACTAAGGCCTGTCCCCTCAAGCTCA
Organism: Papio anubis; assembly: GCF_008728515.1. Lineage (NCBI taxonomy): Eukaryota > Metazoa > Chordata > Mammalia > Primates > Cercopithecidae > Papio > Papio anubis. Next base: position 33,809,244 of record NC_044993.1, on the reverse strand, counting down.
GTTAAATTACCAGAGTTAATCTGAATCCCATTTCCCATGTAAAACGTGCGCACACGTGTGTTTAGGGGAAAGGTTGACAAGGTACTGTATGTAAGTACAGGTTGCACTCCATAAATAGACTAGAGAAAAGTCTTTGTGATCATGTTTTTTGTATTCAAAATGTACACTTTTCAATCCATCTGGACTCTATCAAGAATCCTCTTCTCTGTGACTTCTGTCTAGGATTCTTTATCTGACTTTGATAAGAATGGAGCCCTTTAGGGACCTGTCTGGATTGTCCAGTTGGATCTGAGACATCTGCCCAAAGCAGAAGCCCAGGCTTCATCTGGGATCGGAGCGGAGGGATGAAGGAACTGGAGAGTGCAGCTACCAAGCAAAGGAACTGCCTCAACCACTGGGGAGACCATTCCACTGTGGACAAAACAAGGCCTGAGAACCAAAATGTCTGGGTGCTCTTCCAGGTCAGCCACTTGCTCACTTATGACCTTTCCTAAAGATACCTAACCTCTCTGAGCCTGAGAATTTCATTAGAAAAATGAGGGTGAGAAGTGTCCATGTTCCTTCCAGAAAGAAACAAGGCTACATCTGTGAAAATGCTTCATAATTATTGTTTCAGTCAGGTTTGGCTAGGGTATGGTGCAGTATCAAGCAATCCCAAACATCTCAGTGGTTTACCACCACCAAAGTCTATTCATTCCTGGTACATTCCCCAGGGCAGTGGGGCTCCACTCCTTATAGTACCAGAGACCCAGGTGATGGTACTCTATGCTGACAGCTGCTTTCACAGCTCCCATGCCAGGAGGCCAGGGATGTAGTGAATCATGTACATGTTCTTGAATCTTCCATCCAGAAGGGGCAGATATCACTTCTGCTAACATTTTGCTCACTAAATCAAGTCAGATGGACATGCCTACCTTCAAAGAGATGAAGAAGTACAATTCCATTAAGAGCAAAGGTGCTCTGTGAAACTAATCAACCCAAAGTTCTAGTCTCCTTACTTACACAAGCCCCTTCCAGTCCCCAGGAGACGCCAAAACAATGTAATTACCATGGCTATGCTCTTTGTTAAATTTGTAAAGTAAGATCTTTTTGTGTATTTTATGCATTTCTATAAACTTTAGGTCCCATAAAACCTGAATCTGTTCTAGATAGGAATAACCACTGGAATGTTTGTGAATAGCTATGAAGAATAATGAGAATTACCTACATAAAATGAGCGTTTAAAACATGCTGCTCTGTTCTCCCAAGCTGATACAGAATCGGAAGATGGATAGCATTTGACCTAAAAAATAAGGCTTAGGGAGAGAGCGATGATGACTAGGCTTCCTCTGCTCATCTTCTTCTCTTGGCCCCAAGCCCTCTTGCCACATCGTGCTTTATCTGAGCTTAAGTCTTGCCTCCCCATTAGATCACAAACTACTTGAGAACATAGACTGTGAGCTATGGGCTTCTAAGATTTTAGATTTGGATGTGGCCTTAAAGGTCATATAGTATTATTTAGCCCAATCCGAGAACTTAAAGAGGAGAGGGACTTGTCAAGGTCACACAACTAACAGGAAGAGCCAGGTCTCCAAACTTTGAGTCAGTACACTTTTCTTTGTATCTCTCATATGGGTCATTAAATACATACATATTACTTGGTGAAACATATTACAAGATCAGTTAAGATGAGAAATGGTGTCAGTGTCACTATTGAGATGTCATTACTTCCTAGCCCTGCACAGCAAGCAATATCCCAAGTTGCACACCAAATATCTCTATCCTTTCAACACTGATCATCACCATCTTTACCTCAATTTCCAGACTTAAGGCAAAGCCAAGGGGAAAGTCCTTGTATATCACATTTCCTAATCCTTCCCACAAAGGCAGCATGCCCCCCAGTCCATCCCATCCACACAACAGACTTCCCCAGTTTTCTCCAACCATGGACCACGTTCCTGGGTCATCTCATCTACTCAGTTGACTCCCCAGTCCTCCCCATCTACCCACAATATTCTTCAATCATCCCCGTTTATTAAATAGACACCTCAGATCTCCCCATTCACACACACATTCCACATTTCTTCCCATTCACACTCCCCAAACCTCCTCAATCACGTACCACTCTCCTCAGTCCCCCCCATTTACACACCACACTCCCCAGTTCTTGCCATCTACATACCAAACTCTCCAGTCCTCCCCATCCACACACCATGCTCCCCAGTCCTCAGCCTCTACCCAAGACACTCTACAATCCTCATTCACACACCACACTCCGTAATCCTTCCCATCCACACATCACACTCCCCAACCTTCCCTGTTCACAAACCACATTATTGAGTCCTCCTTGTCCATGCAATGGACTTTCCAATCAACTTTATCCACACACCACACTCCCCAGCCCACGTCATACACACACTACACTCTCCAGTCCTACTCCTGCATGCACCACACTTTGCAGTCCTCTTCCTTTACACACCATGCCCCCCAAAGCTCCCAATCCACACACCAACTCCCCAGATCTTCCCATCATCCAGGAACCACACTATCCAATCCTCACCCTCTGCACAAAACTCTCCAGCGTCCTCCCCACCCATGCACCAAATTTCTCAGTCCTCCCCATTCACACAACAGATTCCTCAGTTCTCTCTGTCTAAGCAATAGGTTCCACAGTCAACCCTATCTACACACCATATTCCTCAGTTCCCACATCCACAGACAACACTCCCCAGCCCTCCCCATTGATGCATCACATACCTCGGTCCTCCCCAACTTTACACACACTCCTTGGTCCTCCCCATTCATGTACCACACTCCCCAGTCTTCCCCATTAATGCACCACTCTCCTCCCCATCCTTACACCACACTCCTCAGTCCTCTCCGTCCTTACACCATGCTCCTTAGTCCTCCCCAACCTTATACCACACTCCTCAGTCCTCCCCATCTATATACCACACTCCTCAGTCATCCCATCCTTATACCACACTTCTCAGTTCTTCCCATTCATGTACCACACACCTCAGTTCTCTCCATTCATGCTCCACACTCTCCAGTCCTCCTCATTCATGCACCACACTCCCCAGTCCTCCTCACTTATGCACCATGCTCTCTTGTCCTTTCCATTCATGCACCATGCACCTCATTCCTCTTCATTCATGCACCACACTCTTCAGTCCTCCTCATTCATGCACCACACTCCCTAGTCCTTCCCATTCATCCACCACACTCCCCGGTTCTTCCCATTTATGCACCACACTCTGGTCCTCCCCATTCATGCACTATGCACCTCAGTCCTCCCCATTCATGCACTACACTCTCTAGTCCTCACCGTTCGTGCACTACACTCCCTAGTCCTCACCATTCATGCACCACACTCCCCAGTTCTCCTCATTTATGCACCATACTCCCTGATCCTCCCCATTCATGCATCACACTCTTCAGCCCTCCCCATTCATTCACCACACTCCCCACTCTTCCCCATTCATGCACCACACTCCCTAGTCCTCACCATTCATGCACCACACTCCCTAGTCCTCACTGTTCATTCAGCATACTCCCTAGTCCTAACCATTCAGGCACCATCCTTCTCAGTCCTCATTTATGCACCATACTTCCTGAGCCTCCCCATTCATGCACCACACTCTCTTGTCCTCCCCATTCATGCACCACACTCCTCAGTCCTCCCCGTTCATGCACCACACTCCCCCGTCTTTCCTATCCATATACCACACTTTCCAGTTTTTCCCATTCACATACAATATTCACCAGTCCTCTCTATCCACACAATATAGATCCACGCACCACACTATATCCTCCTTTCCACCTCTTCATAATCACATAGACTATTACAGCTAAAAAGGAACTTGGGAACCATTTGTTTAATCCGCATATCTTATTTATTTATTTATTTTCGAGATGGGGTCTCATTTTGTTGCTCAGTCTGGCCCCTAACTTCCGGGCTCAAGCAATCCCACCTCAGCTTCTGGAATAGCTGGGTTAGAGGCCCCATATTTTATAAATGTGGAAATGATTTTCAGAGAAATTTAAGAGTCTGTTTCCTAGGACTTCTTATTTCAGAGGAAAGCTCAGGGATCCTGATTCTAGAGCAGCTGTACTTCCATTTTTCCAAATCCCTGAAATATGTAGGAGAACCTTATCATTCACTTTACTAATGACTAACGCTAAGTGTCTAAGGGATGGTAAAGACCATTATTGATTATTGTTTATAATCTGATTGCTCTAACCTTGATAATGCAGTTGAATGACTAAATTTTATTTATGGAGATACTTTTCTCTGTGTGTGTGAAGAAAATTTCTGCCTAGAAGCATTGGCCAATTTTTGTTTTAGAATATGACACTACACCTTCTTGAAGTGTCTTCTCCAGAAGTTCTCAGCTGCAGAAAGAGAAGAGCATGAGACTTCTCTGCAGTTGGTGACCCCCTTGCTGCATGTTGCAGCCTTCCGACATGGTCACCAGGCATCTTCACCTAGTACAACAGGTGCAACAGTCAGAGTGCAGGGGGAAAATAGATGGCGCGCGCGCACACACACACACACACACACACACACACACACTATGACAAGTTGGAAATAGTTTAACAAAGGTATTATTTATGAAGTTGTGACCAAGGTGTGGAGAAACCACAAGAGATAGTGCAGTATCCCAGGGCCTGTAACAGCAGGCTGCAGGAGTCGGGTGGGGGACCAGTTATGGATCCCAAAAGTGGAGAACCATCCTGGGAGAGAACCATCTGATAGGACCTGCTTTTCAGTGGAAGGCAGCAGCCAGTTTACAGAGAAACCACAGGGACAGAGATGCAGGAATAAACATCCTGACTTTGTTTTTCTCCTTCTCTCAACATTTCCCACCGGGGCTTCCCATTGGCCAGAAGAAAAACATGTTCTTGGATTTAATCTGAACAAATAACTGTTCTGAGTGGGAAAATGATGGACAATGCCCCTGGCAAGGCAAATAGGAGATATCAGCACAATTTACTTCAACACTCTCCATCTCTAAAAACTATCTTGGCAATCACATTGAAAGTGAAAAGCCCTTCTTCCCAAAGGCCATCTCCTCTCCCTGCCACCAAGTAAAATATCACATCCAGTGCTGGAGGCCCAGAATCCCAATCTTAAAGATTTGCAGAAGTGCTCCAGCCAGGCTCATTCTCTTACAACTGTGGCTTATAGGAAAAATCTTCTTGTCTAATTTAAGCCCATTTCACTGCCTGTTAAACTTGTTTCTATTGATTCTGTCCTCTGAGGAGCTGAAACATGGTGACTCCCTTGGCAATGGAAAGCACCGCAGGTTGAAGGTGAGAAGATGATGTCTAGTCTTTGCTCCATCCCTGCCAGCAGTACCTGAGGCAAATCATTCCATCGCTCTGTGCTCCTCTTAGCTGTCAGGTATTTCACCAGAAGAAAATTACTGCTTTTTAAGTGATGTAGAAAAAAAGTACACTTACACCAGGGAAAGATTTTTCTTGATGATTACATCCTGAAATAGAAAATTTCTCAAGGTATCCTTGAAGATGATCATTAAATACTTCCACCCACCAAACCATTTATTTAACATGTTCTAACCCTACTTTCCTCAATTTTTCATTATAAAGCTGTGTTTTCAGCTTCCTAGATTTGTCCTTGATCCTTACCAAGATGAATTTATTTCTCATGAGCTTCTTTTTAGTATCATTTCTAAGAGGATCAATCTGAGCTGCTTAAAGCCTTCCTGGTGTTTGTGCTGTGAACACCTGCTCAGAGCACTTATGCCACTTGTGATTTCCTCCTCAATTCACTGCCCGAGTTAGAACAGAGAACCTAATCACTCCCATATCTCAGCCAGCCCAGCCAGCCCTGGTCTCCTCTTTTTGGTCTGGAAATGGAAATATTAGCAGTTTCTCTCCTGCTGCTTAGTACAGCCTCCAAAATGTCCACCTACTCTTTCAGAGTAGCCAGGGTCATCACTATTTTCCAGCCATAGTATATTTTCAAAGTTCAACTGGCTCCTATAGCTTATCTGTCCTAACTCTTGTTTTACAAATAAGGGAACCAAATAAAGAGACATGAAGAGGGAATCTTTATGAAATAATTTCAGACTGTAAGTTTCAGTTTCCCTAAATGTAACTGTTCACATATTTCTCAAATCATTTAAAAAATATTTTGTGATTAAATGAACTAAAAAGAAAAAGAAAAAAAACTGGGGCAACATAATAATATATGTTTGATAAAAATCAGGGAGACTTGTTTCTCCCTAATCCTCCCTGCTAAGTATAACCTTAAACCCATACAAAATGCAAGAGGCAGTCAAAGGATTCTGAGTATTGTGAAGAGGAAAGGGGACTTGTTAGGGACCTCAGAACCAGAGAGAAGCATAGCAGCAGGGCATCTTCTGATTTCCCATCCAGCAGAAAAAAGCAATTTGGGTCCTATGTTTTCAACCCCCAATTTAAAAACAGAAAGCACTCAGGTAGCTCATTCCTCCCCTAGATTGAATGGGAGCCCCACTGTCAACACCTGGTATGCCTGATGGCACCAGCAACTGGAATCAAACAAGAACTTCACTGATAATAAGTGACCAGGAAAAGTGGTCTTCTTCCCCACTGGGCTTGAGACTCCTCTCCCTCACTGAGAGACACCAGGTATCCAAGGGACACCAGCAAAGGGAATTCTGCCAGAACAAGCGGCCCAGCTTAGGAAGCCCCTTCATTACCGTGGGCCTGAGATTCCCCCATCCCATGGATACACTTGGTGGCCCAGCATGGGAAAACCTCTTCTGCTGTCCCAGGCAGTGCCAGCGGGGACCAGTGGGAGGGCTAGCAACATCCAAAAACCCAAACAAACCAAAATAACACTGCAAAGCTCTAAAAATTAAACTTTTATCAGAACCACAGCCAATAACAGTAGGCCAAAACTGTGTGCTAAACTTAAAATGACTGCCTGTTAAAATAAAAAACAGTACTAATCCAAACTCCCAATATAATAACCAAAATGTCCAAGATAAAATCAGAAATCACACTGGTCATACCAAGAAACAGAAAAATCACAACTTCAATCAGAAAAAATAATCAACTGGTGCCAACATCAAGATATATCAGATGTTGAGATTATTTATCAAGTACTTTAGAGCAGCCATCATAAGCCCCAGATACTCAGGAGGCTGAGGCAGGAGAATGGCGTGAACCCAGGAGGCAGAGCTTGCAGTGAGCCAAGATCATGCCACTGCACTCCAGCCTGGGTGACAGAGCGAGACTCCGTCTCAAAAAAAAAAAAAAAAAAAAAGAAAAGAAAAAAAGCTTTAATAAGAAATTATAAATTATTTGGAAACAAATGGAAAAATTAGAATCTCTCTACAAAGAAATATAAACTATAAAAAAGAACCACGTGGAAATTATATAACTAAAAAATATAATAATAGAAATTAAAAACATGTTGGATGTGTTCAATAGTAGAATGGAAATGACAGAAAGTAGAATGAGTGACCTGGAGGACAGATCAATAAAATTCAACCATTCTAAACAACAGAGAGAAAATAATTTTCAAAAATTATTTAATTTTTTTCCTGTTAAACAGGAAAAAAAACAGGGCCTGCAAGACCTGTGGAACAATAACATTGGTATTATTGGAGACTTAGAAGCAAAAAGAAAGAGTGGAGCTGACGAATACATTAAAGAAATAATTGATTTTTTAAAACTTTCAAAATTTGATGAAAAACATAAGTCTACAAATTCAAAAAGGTGAGTTAACCTCAAATTTAATAAATCAAAGAGCATCCAGGCCAAGTCACAATGTGATTAAATTTTTGAAAATTAAAAATGAAGACAAAATCTTGAAAGCAGCCATAGAAAAACATTAGTTTAATTATGGGGGAAAACAATTTGAATGATAGCAGATTTCTCAGTTGAAACCATGGGGGCCAGGGGAAGTGGCATAATATTTGTCAAGTGCTGAAAGAAAGGAATTGCCAACCATAAATTCCATAGCGAGCAAAACTATCCTTCAGAAATTTAAAAAAAAAAAAAGACATTCTCAAATGAAAGAAAACTAAAAGAAATTGTCACTAGAAGCACTTCTTTTAAGAAAGGGTAAAGGAAGTTTAACATATAGAGAGAAAATGGTAAAAGAAGGAAACTTGAAGCTTTCAGAAAGAAGAGAGAACAATAAAAATATGGGCACATACAATAGACTACACTTCTCACGACTTTTAGAAATAATATTTGATGATTGAAACAAAAATTATAACTCCTTCTGATACTTAAAACAATAATATTTAAAACTGGGGAAGACAAAGGGAAGTAAGGTTTTCACACTTCACTAGAACTGATAAAATATCAATACTAGATGATGATATGGAATATGTATATTGTAATGTCAGAAAGAAAACTAAGAAAACTTCATACAATATACACTCAAAAATACTAAAAACAATAAATAGGAGTAAATAGTATCTAAAAAGATAATAGTAAAAAATTTGCAAATAATTGAAAAGAGAAAAAAGATATAGAAGCATTAAAGATCAACCTAGGCTTTATGAGAATGCCTAAGTACACTGGTTTGAGGTCCACATTTATACTAACTATACAGTACATGAATTTCCAAGTCAAGAAATCAGCATTACAAATGGTCCTCAGCAAATACTTCTCCTGAGGTCTTGGGAAGAAATTAATATAAAATCACTCCATTAAGAGGAAACACTCTCAAAATAGACCTCATAAGATTCCTACAGGGAAAGCCTCATTAAAATAAACTCACAATGCAAAACTGTACAGTACAGGAAAAAATGATCTTGAGAAAAAGATATAATAAACTATAGAAATAGACACCAAGAAAACTTTAACTAACTGAACTACACAAGTGACAATAAAATGTGTGTCTTTTACATTATTGAAGAAACAAAAAGGAATCAATAACATGAGAAAAAAGAGACAAAGCAGATATGAAAAATTACCCAAATGGAATTTCAACAAATGAAAAACAGTAGAAACTCACAGCAACGAGGGTGATATGACTCATATATACATGTGAAACTATACATGTATGGGAATGCAACTGGGAAAAAATGTAGGTGCCATTAAAGAATCACAGCCTACTCCAAACAACCAAGAGAAAGAGAGATCACCTGTAAATGGAGGAACCAGAAAATACTTAATAAAGGAAGCAGCATTTGAAATATTCTTTAAGAAATAAGTCATGTTTAAAACAGTGGTCATTTTTGGCCAGCAAATATATCTTTATTTGACCTTCACAATGTATTTCTTTAATCATTTTATTTTGAGGTAATTACAGATTCACATGCAGTTGTAAGAAATAATACAAAGAAATCCTATGTACCATTTACTTCATTTCTCTCAATGGTAACATCTTGTAAAATGATAGTACAATATCACAACCAGGATATAAGAATCTATACAGTCAAAAGAGCCAACACTTCCATCATCACAACATGAAATCCCTTATGCTCCCTATTGCAGCTACAATTTCCTGCCTTCATCCCATCTTTAACCCCTAGTAACCACTAATCTGTTTTCCATTTCCATAATTTTGTCATTTCAAGATTTTGTATCAATGAAATCATACAGTGTGAAACAATGAGATTAGCTATCACTCAGCATAATTCTCAGGAAATTCATCCACGTTGTTGCATGTATTAACAGTTCTCTCCTTTTTATTGCTGAATAGTATACCATGATATGGATGTATTATAGTTTGTTTAATCATTCACCCTTTGAAGAACATCTAGGTTGTTTCCAGTTTTGGGCTATTATGAATAAAACTGCTATAAACATTTATATACAGGTTTTTGTGTAAATACAAGCTTCATTTCTCTGGGATAAATGCCCAGGAGTGCAATTGCTGGGTTGTATGGTAATTGCATGTTTAGTATTTTAACAAATTGCCAAACTGTTTTCCAAAGTGTTATACCAATTTACATTCTCACTTGCAGTGAATGAATGATTCACTTTCTCTACATTCTGAACAGTGTTAGGTAACGCCACTACTTTTATTTTTAGCCATTCTGATAGGTGTAGTGATATCTAATTTTGGCTTTAATTTTGCATGTGTCTAATGGCTAATGATGTTGAAATATTTGCATGTGCTTATTTGCCAACTACTAATATACGTCCTTTTCAGTAAAATGTATGTGTTTTTTGTGCATTTTCTAATTGGATTGACTTTTTGATATTGATATTTGAGAGTTATTTATATATTCTTTGTTCTGTTCTGTTTTGAGACACGGTCTCACTTTGCCACCCAGGCTAAGGTGCAGTGGCGCGATCTTGGCTCACTGCCCCCCAAATAGCTGAGACTACAGGCGCGCGCCACTACATTGTATTTTTGTAGACATAGGGTTTAACCATGTTGCCCAGGCTAGTCTCAAAATTCCTGACCACAAGTGATCCACCCACCTCAGCCTTCCAAAGTGCTAGGATTACAGGCGTGAGTCACCACACTCGGCCAAGAGTTCTTTATATATTCTACCTATTAATACTAGTTCTGTGTTGGATATACGTTTGCAATTATTTTCTCCCAGTATGTAGCTTGTCTATTTATCGTCATAACAGAATCTCACAGAACAAAAGTTTTTTAATTTTAATGAAGTCCAATATATCAATGTTTCTTTGCATAGATTATACTTTTGTTTAAAGACTATTTGCCTAACGTTAGGTCCTAAAGATTTTTTCCGATTTCTTTTGTAAGTTTTGTAGTTTGACATTTTACATTTAAGTTCATGAATAATTTTAGGTTAATTTTTGTATAATATGTGAGACGTAGATCAAGGTTTTTCATTTCTGTTTTCCCTATTGATATCCAATTGCTCCAGCACCATTTGTTGAAAGGCTATCTTTTTTCTCCACTGAGTAGCATTTTTGCACCTTTGCCAAAAATCAGCTGGGCATATTTCTGTGATTCTATTTCTGTGTTCTCTGTTATGTTCTATTGGTCTATGTGTTTATCTGTCTGCTAACATAATTAAGATGCAATCTTAATTACTGTAGCTATATAATAAGTTTTGAAATTGAGTAGACTGGTTCCTTGTATTTTATTCTTCTCTTTCAAAGTGGTTTTAGCTCTTATAGTTCTTTTGCCTTTCCATATACATTTTCAAATACTCTTATCTAAATCTACAAAAAAAATCCTGCCGAGATATTGATAGGAATTTTGTTAAGCCTCGTCCTAGTACATTTTGTGTTGCTGTAACAGAATACTTCAGGCTGGGTGATTTATAAAGAAAAGAGGTTTATTTAGCTCATGATTATGTAGGCTTGGAAGCATAAAAGCATGGCACCAGAACCTGCTCAGCTTCTGGTGAGGGCTTTCCTGTGGCATCACAATATGGTGAAAGGTTGAAGGGGAAGTGGGCACATGTAAAGAGAGGAAAACCCCAGGGAATCCTGTATTTATAACTACCCATTCTCACGGGAACTAACCCATTCCAAGAGAACAAATCCACTCTCCCACAAGCCAGAACTCACTACTGTGAGAATGGCACCAAGCCATTAATGAGAGATCTGCTTCTATGATTCAAACACCTCCTACTGGGCGCCACCTCTCAATACCACCACATTGAAGATCAAATTCCAACATATGCTTTGATGGGGACAAACTCAGGTCATAGCAAACCCGTCTATCAATTTGGAAAGAAATGACGTCTTTACTATGCTGAGTTTTCCAATTCATAAGTCTGTATCCTTCTCCATTTAGTTAGGCCTTTGATCTCCTTCATCAGTGTTTTGAACAACAGTAATGTTCAGAATGCAAGTTTTGTACGTGGTTTCTTCAATTTACATGCAAGTATTTTATTTTTGAGTGATTGTAAATAGTATTTTTTTAAATTCTGATGTCCATGTGTTCATTGCTAGAATATAAAAATACAATTAATTTTCTAACAAACATTTATCTTGGGACCTTGCTGAACTAACTTATTAGATCTAGGGGTTTTGTTTGTTGTATATTTCTTAGGATTTTCTACCTAGACAATCATGTTATCTGCCACTAACAATACTTACATTTCTTCCTTTTTTATATGTCTGTCTTTTATTTCCTTTTTCTGCCTTATTGCATTTACGCTATATTGAATGTGGTAAAAGCAGAAATTATTGTTTCATTACCAGTCTTAGGGAGAAATAATTCAGTCTTTTGTCATTAAATATAATCTTAGCTGTAACTTTTTTCTATATTCTCTTTATCAAGTTGAGGAAGTACCCCTCTACTCCTAGTTATATGAGATTTTTTGAAATGAATAGGAGCGGGATTTTGACAAACGCTTTTTAGGCATTCATTAACATCACTTTGTAATTTTTCTTATTTAACCAGTTGATATACTGGATTATACTGGTTGACTTTCAAATATCGAACCAGCCTTTCATCCCTAGAATAAACCCCACATGGCCATCATGTACAATCCTCTCCTCTCTCTCTATGCGTGTGTGTGTGTGTGTGTGTGTATACTATCTGAATTCTATCTGCTAATATTTTGTTAAGGATTTTTGCATCTAAATTTATGTGGGGTATTAGTCTGTAGTTTTCTTTTTGTGTATTGCCTGTCTAGTTTTGCTATCTAGTTAATCCCAACTTCATAAAATAAAAATGTTCCCTCCTTTTCTATTGTCTATAAGAGATGTGTTGGTATTAATTTTTCTTTAAACATTTGGTAAGTTCTCCAGTGAAACTATCTAAGTCTGGAAATGTTTTTTGGACGGAGTTTTTAAAACTAAGCATTCAGTTTTCTTTTTTCTTTTCTTTTCTTTTTCTTTTTCTTTTTTTTTTTTTTTTTTTTGTCGCCCAGGCTGGAGTGTAGTGGCACGACCTTGGCTCACTGCAACCTCCACCTCCCGGGTTCAGGAGACTCTCCTGCCTCAGCCTGCCTAGTAGCTGGGATTACAGGCGTATGCCACCATGCCTGCCTGATTTTTGTATTATTAGTAGGGACGGAGTTTCGCCACGTTAACCAGGGTGGTCTTGAACTCCTGACCTCAGGTGATCCACCCGCCTTGGCCTCCCAAAGTCCTGGGATTACAGGCCACCAAGCCCTGCCGCATTCTGTTTTCTTAATTGAGGACTATTAAAATTACTTAATTAATATTGGGTGAATGGCATTAGTTTATGTTTTTCAAGGAATTAACTCATTTTATATAAGTTTTCAACATTAAATGTGTAAAGTTGTAGATAGTATTCTTGTATTATCATTTTGATGTCTGCAGGATCTGTATTAAGATCATATTTTATTCTTGATATTGGTAATTTGTATCTTCTCTCTATTTTTTCCTTTGTTAGTCAATCAGTTCTTGGAGAGGCTTGTTGATTATATTGATTTTTGCAAAGAATCAGTTTATTGTTTAATTGTTTTCTCTATTGTTTTCCTATTTTTAATTCCACTAATTTCATCCCTTGTCTTTATCATTTCCTTCTTTCTGTTTGCTTTGGGTTTATTTTGCTCTTCTTTTTCTAGGTTCCTGAAGTGGGAGCTTAGAATATTGATTTTAAGCTTTTACTCTTTCCTAGTGTGTGTGTGTGTGTGGTGTGTGTGTGTGCATGTGTGTGTATATGTATTTCTTCTTTTTTTTTTTTTTTTTTGAGACAGAGTCTTACTCTGTTGCCCAGGCTGGAGTGCAGTGGTGTGATCTCAGCTCACTGCAAATTTCACCTCCCGAGCTCAAGCAATTCTGCTTCAGCCTCCCGAGTAGCTGGGATTATAAGCATGCACCACCACGCCCGGCTAATTTTTGTATTTTAGTAGAGATGGGGTTTTGCCATGTTGGCCAGGTTGTTCTCAAACTCCTGACCTCAGGTGATCCACCTGCCTCGGCCTCCCAAAGTGCTGGGATTACAGTTGTGAGCCATGGCCACCCCATCTTTCCTAGTATGTGTGTGTATATATATATATATAGTGCTACAAATTGTTTTGCAGCACTGTTTCAGCTGTGTTCTACAAATTTTCATATGTTGCATTTTCATTTTCTACAGTTTATTACATTTTTAAACTTTCCCTTGAGAATTATTCTTTGACCCATGAATTATTTAGAAGTCTGTTTTTCAGTGCCAAAGTGTTTGGAGACTTTCCTGTTATTTTTCTATTATTAATTTTTAGTTTGATTTCATTGTGGTCAGAGAACATGCTTTCTATAATTTCACTTCATTTAAATTAGTTGAGATTTGTTTCATGGCCCAGGATGTAGCCTATCTTGGTATGTGCTTATGGGCACTTGGAAACAATGTGTATTCTGTTGTTGGATGGTGTGTTCTGCAAATATTAGATTAGATTCTGCTGATTGATGGTATCATTGAATTCTTCTATATCCTAGTTCATTTTCTGTCTAGTTGTTCTATAAATTTGGAAGAGTGTGATGTTGACAACTCCAGATGTAATTATGGATTTGTCTATTCCTCTTTCCAATTCTGTTTTTGTTTCACATATTTTGCAACTCTGCTATTCAGTGCATGTGTATTTAGGATTGCTATGACTTATTGGTGGTCTGACCCTTTTATGACTCTATAATGGCCTTTCTGTTTCTGGTAATATTCTTTGCTCTGGAGTTTATTTTATCTAATATTAACATAGCCACTCCTGCTTTCCTTTCATTAATATTTATATGATATATCTTTTTCCATTCTTTTAATTTCGACTGCCTATATAATTATATTTGAAGTGAGTTGTTAGACAGTAGTTTCAATATGTGTTTCAATTCACTCTGCCAATCTCTGTCTTTTACTCTATTATAAACCATTTATATTTAATATAATTACATGTACAGAAGGGCTTAGGTCTGCCATTTTGCTTTCTGCTTTCTGTTCTCTCTATTTTGGGTTCTCTGTTTTCTCTTTCTGCCTTCTTTTCTTTTGCCTAACTTTATTCCTGCTTTCCTGCCTCCTTGAACATTTATTACAATTACATTTTTATTTATGCTTTTTGAGTGTATTTTTGTATATCTTTTTACTTGTTAATTGTTAATTTAAGTATTGCATTATATATACATAGCTTGTTACACTCTAATAGTGTCATTTGACCAATTTGGGTGAAGTATAGAAAACTTACCTCCCTTAACAAGCCCTTACCTTCCCGCATTTAAATACAATTATCTTAAATGTTTTCTCTGCATACACTTAAAACCACATTATGCAGTTTTATAATTTTTAGTGTAACTGTCAAACATAATTCAGAAAACTCAAGAAAAGAAGGAAAGTCTATTGTATTTACCTGTATTTTAGCTTTTATATTTTCTTCCTGATGTTCCAAGGCTCCTTATTTTACCATTTACTTCCCATTTAGAGAACTTCATTTAGCCATTTCTTTAGGGTAAGTCTGCTGGTGATAAATTCTATTACATTTCCTTCATTTGAGAATATCTTGATTTCCCCCATTCATTCCTGAAGGATACTTTCACTGGATATAGAATTCTGGGTTGACAGTTCTTTTCTTTCAGCATTTGAAAACAAACAAACAAACAAACAAAACTGTACTGCTTTCTTCTGGCCCCCATGATTTAAGATAAAAAAATCTGCTGTTATGTTGTTTGCTTGCTTGCTTGCTTGTTTTTCCCCTTCAGGTAAGATGTCATTCTCTAGCGGCTTTCAGGACTTTGTCTTCAATTCTCAGAAGTTCAATTATTATGAATCTTGACCTGAATTTCTTTGGATTTATCCTGTTTGTGGCTCAGTAGATTTATATCTCTTGCCAAATTTGGCAAGTTTTCAGCCATTATTTCTTTCAGTGCTTTGTCATCTTCAGTCTCTCCTGTTCTTTTGGGATTCTGAGAACATAAATGCTGGATGTTTTATTGTAGTCCCACAGGTCACTGAGATTTTTTTTTTTCAGTCTATTTTCTCTGTATTGTTTACATGAGTTATTTTATTGTTCTATCTTCCAGTTCACTGATCCTTCCTTTGTCACTTCTATTCTGTTAAACCTAGCCACTAAGTTTATTACTTCAATTATTTTACTTTCCATTTTTCATATAGTTCTTTATATCTTCTATTTCTTTGCTGAGATTGTCTATTTTTTTTGTTTGTTTCAAGCATGTTTATACTGCACATTGAAGCATTTTTATCATGGTCACTTTAAAAATCTTTGTCAGATGTTTCTAATATCTCTGTCATTTTAGCATTGGCCTCTATTGATTGTTTTTCATTCAGTCTGAGATCTTTCTGGCTCTTGGTAAGAAAAGTGATTTTTTTTATTGAATCTTGAACATTTTTTATTAAGTGATAAGACTTCATATCTCATTTAAACCTTTTGCTTTAACTTCATTTCTTTAATGCCATGTCAGCAGGGGGAGGAACAGCACTTGCTTGTTACTGGCAAATGGAGGTAAAAGGCCAGATTTCTCACTGAATCTTTCTTGACACCCAAAGTGATTATGCAGGTTGGGGGGAGAGTTCCTTGTTTCTTCCGGGCAGTGGCAGGAGCTCTGGCTCCCCAGGTGGTCTCCCTTAACACTTGGGTGGCATGGTTTTATTACTGCTGGCTGATAGTGAAAGTCCTGACTCTCCACCAGACCTCCTCCTACACCACCCTAGCAGGGAGGAAAAGAGAACCTCATTACTGTCAGATGGAGATGAAAGTCCATGCTACAAAGTTCCACAAGTGATCTTCACCAACACAAGGTTGGATGGAAGAGGAAGAGGAAGAGCTGGTCATGCAAGTTCTCAACTTGGCTCGATCTGACACTACCCTGATAAGGATGTTGGATGCCTTATTACACCCTCATGGAGGGTAGAACTCAAAGCCCCCCACTTGACCTTTGTTGACATGGCTGGGGATGGGACCACAGTTTTTTCAATAATATTTGGTTGGAGTATAATAGCTACCATCTAAAAGTTTTCTGTGTTGCTAGGCTTTCCCTTTCATGGTACTTCAGCCAGAGATAGTATGCTTTTGTTGGGGCTTAGCTTTTCTGTGCCCATTGGTGTTTCTGGCTTGTTGACTTCTTCAATTCCAAGTCTGGGATATATGACATAAAAAGAAAGCCCAGGAAACTCACCAGTATGTTAAATCTTGATTCCTGAGATCCTAAGTCTGTCTTCTTTCCACTTTTCAAAGTCTTCTTATACTTGTGTTATAAATACTGTCCAGGATTTTAGTTGTACTTATTAGGAGGAAAAGGGGAATGTGTAACTACTCCATTTGTCCAGAAGCAAAAGTCACTCACAGCCTATCTTTAAAATTTGAATTTGTTGCCAACATAAGTTTTCAAATGTGAGAATTCAGATATATGGTTTCTCTTGAAAAACTGGAATATCTGGCAATATTGGACCCACATTCCAGAATGGAAGTAAATGGCTAGAGTTGCATTGTCCAATATGGTAGCCCACTAGCCGTATATGGGCTGTAAAAGTTTAAAATTAACAAAAATTAAGTAAATAAAAATTTTAATTCCTCAGTCATACTGGCCACATATGACTAGTGACTACTGTATTAGATAGTTCCGCTACAGAACACTTCACATTTCCACCATGAAAAACAGGAAGTTCTTTGCACAGCACTGGATTTGAGTGTAATGGGAACATGCATGTCCTAGTATGCTATATCCTTACCACGTGATAATATATTAGGTCATGTCATTCATTCACCTCACCTGTTGGAAAATTTGTATTTATAATCCCTAATCTACAGGGTAAGAAGGATTTTTGACTTATGGAGATGCAGAGGTAAGCATTCCAGATGGAAAGCCCAGCGGGAACAATAAGGCAGGTGGGAGCTGTGGCCCTAGAAAATCAAGGCAGTTAGCTTTGGACAGAGATTAAGAGAGGAATAGGGAAAGAAAAGCAACGTAGATATCAAAGACTAACAGAGAGGATATAATAATAGTCCCCATTTTGCCTCCAACTAGTTGTGTGGCTGGGCTAAGAGGAGACCTTGACAATCTCACCTTGGATCACTTGCCCTTTTGTTCTCTGAGCCCCAGCTTACACTGGCTCTCTCTCAGCTCATTGGATGTCCCAAGTAACTTCCTTCTTTAGGATCTTCACATTGCCTAAGCCTCTGCCTGGACCACTCTGCACCCCAAGTTTCAACCCTACATGCTGGGCCAACTCAATTTAACCAGCAAACTCCCCTGGCCATTTGTACTCATAGCCCCACATTCAAGTCCATGGCACTCATCACAATGTGTATTTATCATCAACTGGAGTATGTACTTATCTATTTCTCTCTACCCCGCATTTAGCTGTGAGTTTCATGAGAGCCAGGACCATGATCATCTTTGTCCACTGCTCTATTTTCTGAATAAGCAGAGTGCCTAGCACAGAGTAAACACCAGAGCAAACATTGATTGCTAAAGGTATGAAAGTTCTTCAGACCTTAGTTACTGCATCAGCAAAATGGGGGCAATAGTAACAACTGCCCTTGCATTACAAACATATTAGGAGTATAAAACAAGATAGATGATTTTTACATTTAAGACCAGAAAGCTATAAACATTTTTATTATCGAAAGGAATGGTGTTAGTTAAATAGTAGCCAACTATGAGACTCTCTGGTGGCCCTGTTAGATGGACACAGTATAGAACTCAGGAGCTTAGTTGTAAGCTGAGGTCCCAGAGTTGTTAGAAAGTGGCTGGACAGCACTGCTATGAAATTTGCCCTCATAGTACCCAGTTGATTACTGGATGTTTTGTTTGGCACTAGATCTACTAGCTTTTATTTTAATCTAAAGCCTGATGGATTTCATTCCAGAAGGAGGTACATTTTAGGTCTTAGCTAATTACTTCCAAGTCAATCAAAGAGCACCAAACCTTCTGGGCCTCAGTTTCCCCATTTTTAAAATAAGAATAATAATTGCTGTTCTGTTTAACTCATACGTTTGTAAAGATCATGTGAGACAACTAATGGGAACACAGCTGACAAATTATAATGCACTGTGCAAATGTAGGGTGTTCTTATTTGGAAGTAGTATTTGGGCTTCTTGCCCTACAGTGCTGTGTTTACAGGAGGATTGGCCCAAGGCCAACAAGGGTTTTACCATTAAAGAGTATTCAATCTGAGTGACACAGAAAGAATTCTGAGTGTTGACCCCCAACAAGGCCAGAAAGATAAGAAATGCATTGCAATCTTTGCTAGCTCTGTTCCAACACCTGCAGACCCTGCCTGGGGAGGCCTTGGGGCAGTGACTGACCTGATTCATAGTCAGGTATCCTTCACTACCTGCAGCTAAGAACTTCAAAGGTAGAGCAGAATGATCCCAAGAGGGGTGGACCAACTGAGCCCCACAATTGGGCAAAGCCTTTTCTTTCATCTCAGCGTCCCTGCCCCGACCTGGGACAAGGTGAGGCTGGCATGTCAGCAGCATTCACCTCTCAGTACAGCAGAGGGCACTGGTGCCTTCATCTCAGTCCACACCCAGGCCCATTCTGGAGGGGCGAGTCCTCCTGTGCATGTGTGCAGGTCAGGAGCATACGCCAGGCCCTCTGATACCTGGGAAAAGCACTCCCATCCTCCTCCTCCACCCCAGTGACCACCCCCAACCCCGCTGCAGCCAAAATACATACTCACTTGTAGGCATAGAGACATGCAGGCATACACATACGCATATATGCACAATCACATGCGTACACACATATACACACAAACACACATGTGGATAGACACAGTAGGGAGTTTTCCAGTGAATCCCTACAAACTACTATAGCTTAAGCCATTTAACATCTATATTGAACAACAACAACAACAACAACAAGACAACTGCCTCAGGTTGGAAAGTTTGAAATTTCTCTTTAATTAAGCGAAGAGATGAGTCCATTCCACCAGACAACCAAGAGTTGGTGTAATCAAGTGACCAGGGGGCTGCAGTCTAGAGATCAAAGAACCTTTTCTAGCCCTAACCAACTGTACCACAGTCTGATGTGACCTGAGGTCAGGTACTACCTTCCTGTGCTCCAGTTGTCTCTAACATGAAATAAGGACATTGGTCTCAACGTTCCATGCACACTTTAATCTCCATGGCTCTGTTCTC
This sequence comes from Papio anubis, assembly GCF_008728515.1. Lineage (NCBI taxonomy): Eukaryota > Metazoa > Chordata > Mammalia > Primates > Cercopithecidae > Papio > Papio anubis. The sequence continues at coordinate 33,789,319 of NC_044993.1, read as the reverse complement.
CCCTGCTTCCTTCATCTTCCAAATCACAGACAGGGGAGGTGTCCTGTCTCTGCTCTATTGCCCAATCCCTGAGAAACAGACAGCACAAAGCCAGCTGAGCTAGAGGAGCTCCCTTCCTCCCTTCCAATGGTACTTAAAATGACTTTAGGCACCGATGGCGTATAGGGCATCATTTTAAGATGTATGGGTTTATTTAACTAAATTAGAAATCAAGAAAGAGGTCAAAAATGAAGTCAGATGATGATTTTAAAGGGAACTGAGTTCATTCTGTCTTTTGCCTCGGGTAGGTGGGATCCCATAGGAACCTGAGCTTCTGGGGAGATTTGGAGCTGGGGTATTAAGCCTGTAGTTTTTTTATTCTAAGAAATAGGTTTTAGAGGGATGGGCTAGAGAACCAGCACCAAATTTCAGCAAAATTATGAGGTCAATGACATTTCTGTTCTGTGTTCTTTCCTCCCATTGAGGGCACCTTCGTGTCCCATTTTCGAGACAGCCATCCAATGGCTTCGTGGCAGACACAACTCCCTCCTGACCACTCCCAGGCTCTCTTCCCACCCCCGGAAAACTGCCCTGGTTAAGTCTAGATCTCTAGATGTCACCTGATTTCAATGTAGGAAAGTGGATTTGTGTCCCGAAAAACCAATTCACTTCAACAAAATAGGTAATGCTATCTATGAGGGGCCAGACCTATGCTAGGAGACAAGTAGGGCAAGATCTTGCCCTCAAGGGACTCCATGAGTGACATTCAACTATGTTCCTCCCTGCCTCCGTTCCCTGACAGTTCAAGGCTGTGAACATGATTCTTTTAGGTGGACTTGAGATCCCAGTTGGCTTGAGGCCTGCCCTTCAACCATCCTCAGTCATCCAGAGGAAGCATGTGTCCTGGCAATGCTCATTCTCCACCATCGCCTTCAAATATTGAACATCTGAACCCAAGAGCTCACCATGTCTTCTCCATTTCCGATCACAGAGTTCAAATGCCCAGCTTATTGATAATGCACTTGGAAATCTGTTTTCTTTCTTCTCTAAGGGAATTGTGTAAAATGTGCATTTCCTCAAATCAAAACATTTCCAAGAGAATTAGCCAATTTGTTGACTTATTAAAAATAACAGCATTATAAGGGACTCTGCAGGAGAAAATCAGAAAATTAATTCTTCACAGATTCTTAACTTTTGAAGCACACAGTAGTCCAGTGTGACGGAGTAATCATATGCTCCTCTGTTTTGCAACTGGGGCAACTAGAGTTCCCCCGTGTCACCCAAAAGACCCACATAGGCATATTCCATCATTGCTGAAGGTTTGAGAATGGTGCCTATCTAACAGGGTGCCTGTCCTTGATCATTACCATGGTGACTGTTTTAATGTGTCTGAGTGTGTCTGGGAGGACTGGGCAGTCACACCCAGTGACTCTGTCCCATGCATGTTAAATGGGAAGAGCCTGGGGTGTCAAGCTGTTCATCTGAGCCCCCTACAGAGGACATGACCAGACATCAGGAGAGCAGGTTCTACTCCTAACAAGCTTTCTGCCAGTGGAGCTCTGGGAGCAGAGCCAAGCACCTCCCGCTCCAGGTCTCAATTTCCTCATCTGTAAAACTATGACTTTGGCTTGGAAGCAGGCTGCTGTTGAACCAATTCTGAACCATAATAAAGTTTTCCCTGAAATGAGGAAAGATGAGGCCTGCCTAGTGAGTTCCTCTTAAAGCCATACGTATTCAGTTTTTAAAACTGTCCTTTATCTTGACCACAGGTCTTGCTTACAGATAATGTTAAAATTTCACTTTAAAAAATTAAACAATCGTGCAAATAAATGATAGTTGAATTCTGTTTTGTTTTTAATGTCTTAACTTGGCAAAATTAAAAGTTGGCCAAAAAAAACCAAAACCAAAACCAAAAACAAAAACCAGCAATTCCTTGTCAGTCCTCAAAATATCTTTAGAATTATACAGGTCTATGAAATTGAAAGAACTAGGAACCACTGGGTTGGATGGTCTCTAAGCTCCCTTCTGGCTGGGATTCTCACTGTGTCTGCCACACCTGTTGATGGAAAGTCCATCACGGCCCTTACTAAGAAAAGTAGTTGTCCATTTTTCAGTGTTTTAGTGGTTCTCAACTATGGCTACACCTAGGTTCACACAGCAGCCTTAAAAAGAATATTGAATCCCCAGTGTCCCTCACCCAAATAAATGGAATTGGAGTCCCTAAGAACGCAGCCCAGGAATGGGCACTTGGTTAAAATCTCTCCAGGTAGTCACACAAATGTGCAGCTAGGAATAAGAACCACTGACTGAGGACCAGGCGCTGTGGCTCACAACTGTAATCCCAGCACTTTCGGAGGCCGAGGTGGGTGGGTCACCTGAGGTCAGGAGTTCAAGACCAGCCTGGCCAACATGATGAAACCTCGTCTGTACTAAAAATATAAAAATTAGCCAGGCGTGGTGATGTCTGCCTGTAGTCTCAGCTACTCAGGAGACTGAGGCAGGAGAATCACTTGAACCTGGGAGGCGGAGGTTGCAGTGAACTGAAATCATCACTGTATTCCATCCTGGGTAAAAAAAACCCACTGACTGAGATGTTCACAGGCCTGAATGTGTAACAGAATAACTTGGGGGAATTTGATAAAAATTCAGATTTCTAGGCTCTACGCCAGACTTACTAAGTCAGAAACTCAGAAACTCAGAATCTCTAGGGCCAAGGCATCTCCATGTTTGCAAACTTCCCAAATAAATTTATTGCAGTCAGGCCTTAGACTGATATTTATAAATCACAGGTAGCTATTACATGTTAAGTTGGGGGGTCTCAGGAAGGTTCACTGCTCCTTTATGCTGTTTTTCTGACAAAAGAGTCAATCTGAAATATCAACATCTAGGAGTTTTTCATTTCCCCACAGCATCCTCCATTGGAATGTCTCTGTCTAGGAGTCCAATAACTTCAACCAGCCCATTTCATCTGAATGAATTTGAATTGAAAGAAGGATGAGTAGGTAATGCAGAAAGAGGTAGAAAAGTGCCAGAAATACGGGTTTCTCTGTCACTCTCTTGCCCTGCCTGGCTCTAGATATGCCACATACTTGAGCTGCTTTTCAGGAACGGTGGCCATGACATTAGACCATCCACAAACCCTCTTGCACAGATCCGCAGGTCCCCTAGCACAATACAGCTAGGCCACTGGCCATCAAGGGTAGAGGTAAACTCCCCATGAGAGCATTCATGTTAGACCATTGCTCAGCATATCCAGAAGTGAAATGTTCAGCAAAGCTCCAGCTGTCTACATTCACATTTTTATCAGCTTAAGCTTCCCTTTGAGATGCTGAGCTTTGTTTGCTATGTTCCTAAGCAAAGCCCAAAGGAGTTGGAAACCTTCACAAAATAATATTAAGCATCCAAAGGCTTTTGCATGAAAGAAATGGTTGAGACAAGATCTACTATAAAATAGACTAGTGATAAATGACAGCAAAGAGATGCATCCAGAGCACAAAGACTGTGCTTATGTCTCCAAATCTCCATGAAATGCTCATGAGAATAGCAAGCGTTGGAATCCAGGACGAAATGCTGCATCTAAAAGGCCTCCAATCTAAAGCATCAGCCCTGCATGTCTGCCCTTCCTTAGCCCAGCCTCCCAGCCCAGATTTAAGATATGATTGTTTTTAAAAGGGAGTAACAGACACTGAGCTGGCTCCTGAGAGGATAAGCATTGAACACATGCATTCATTCATTCATTCATTCATTCCATAGTAATGGTAATAGTCAATATTTATTGAGCCCTTATTGTGTAAAAGACACTAATCACTTCTTACTTTTATTTTTATGTATTTTTAATAAAATAAAGTTTAATAAATTTATTTAATAAAACTTAATAAAATAAAGACAGGTTCTCTCTCTGTCACCAGGGCTGGAGTGCAGTGGCATGATCCTAGCTCACTGCAGCCTTGAACTCCTGGGCTCAAAGGATCCTCCCACCTCAGCCTTCTGAGTGGCTGGGACTACAGGTGTGCACAACTATGCCTGGATAATTTTTTTTAAAAATTATATTTGTAGAGATGGGGTCTCACTTTAGTGCTGAAGCTGGTCTCAAACTCCTGGGCTCAAGTGATCCTCCCACCTTGACTTTCCAAAGTGCTGGGATTACAGGTATGAGCCACTTCACCCAGTCAACACTACTCTAATCACTTTAAATGTAATAATGCATTTGCAATTCACAAAGATTCTTTAAGATGGGTACCATGATTAGCTACATTTTGTAGGTAAAGAAACTGAGACACAGATGGCTAAGTCACTTCTACAGGAACACACAAGAAGCACCTGTAGGAGTCAGGGCCCAAACCTAGACAGCCTGGCTCCAGGAACATGTACCAGGCACTGAGCCAGACATCTGGGTATACAACGGTGGGCGGCCGTGCAGAGTGCCAGGATGGTGAAAGGTTAAGTTCAAGGCCAGGAAGGCAGTGGGAGGGTTGTGGGAGGTAGATCTCCCACTGATCCACCAGTGGCTTTTCCCCTCTGTAGCCTGTTCCTCTGTCTGTAAAATGTGAGGGTGACCTAAATATTCTCTAAGACATCCTTAGATCAAAAGGGATCAGAAACATAAAGTAGTGGACTAGGCTGTGGAACACAGTGGACAGGAGTTTCTGTATGTGTAGAGAAGGAGTGGTTTAAAGAGGGAAAGCAAGCCCCTGAAGAAAGATGGAAAGATCCACTCTGTCCTGCTCTATAATCTGGGGGACGGGGGCAGGGGAGGCGGAAAAGGAACCACCCAAAGCCTCCTTCTCTATAATCTAGGAAGCTTGTGCACAACCGACGAGAGAGGGCAAAGCAAAAAAAAAAAAAAAAAAAAAACAAGAATAGCTTTTCCTCTGCTCCCTGGTGAGTTTTCCTTTAAATGATGTATCAGCTGTCACTATAAAGGGAATTAGAGACACAGGGAGTTTGAGACAGGAACTTTGCTGGTCATTTCAGTGTACATGTTCCCAACAACCAACAGCATCAAATATTCATCCCCATCTGAAAGCAACCCTGCCAAGGCATCAGAAAAGTGCATTTGCTAAATACCTAAACATCTGGACAGCAGCCTTTCCAGAGGAATCAGAGCCAGAGAGAGCAGAGTCAGAGCTCAAAGTGACAGCGTAACTAGCTTAAGCAGATGAAAGGACAAAGGTAGCCAGCCCTGCCATTGAGTGGGGCAGGCTGGTATGAGAAGAGACTTGGCAATGAGCCCCCGGTTTACAGCAATGGCCTTGGCTAACAAACAAAATGTGTTGGTCTCTCCATCTTGCTCCAAGGTCAAAAATGAACCTCCTGTTCCATCTTTATCCCAATCAAACAATCTGATTCTAGGCCACTCTTTGAGCTTGGCAAAGCACAACCAACACCCTTCATGATGTGCTGCACTTTTGCAGATTAATTTGGATCTGTTCCCGTGACAGCAATCAGCCTGGGACCTGATGCTTTTGGCTGAGCATACTTTACAGCTCCTGGTAGCACCAACACCATGAACCTCCCTCTCTGCCCCTCTCTGACTCTCTTTATTTTTGTTTCCTCTCTCTCTAATAAAGCTACCATGAATTTCTTTAAAATGAATATTTTTAAAATGCTATGTTCTAATAGATAAGCATGGTACTATATGGCCCAGCAATTCCACTCCCAGGTATATATACCCCCCAAAATTGAAAACACACGCCCGTACAAAAACTTGTGCACAAGGGTTCATAGCAGCATTCATCTATTAAAAGAGCTCAAGAGTGGAAAAAACCCAAAAGTCCATTGATGGATGAAGAAATAACAAAATGTGGTAATTCCATACAATGGAATATTATTCAGCCATTAAAAAATGAATTACTGATATATGCTACAACATGGATGAACCTTGAAAACATTATGCCAAGTGAAAAAAGCCAGTTCCAAAAGACCATATATTGTATGATTCCGTTTGCATGAAATGCCTAGAATAGGCAAATCTATAGAGACAGAAAGTAGATTCGTGGTTGCTTAGGGTTGGGGTGACGGTATGGGGGAGTGACTAACTGCTAATGCATATGAGGTTTCTTTTAAATGAGAGAAAGATGTTCTAAAATTAGATTGTGATAGTGGTTGCAGCACCCTGTGAATATACTAAAAAACATTAAATCATATACTTTAAATGGGTGAATTGTATGGTACATGAATCATATCCCAATAAAGCTGTTTTAAAATGAATATATTCCTTAAATATGCTTTATAATGCAATATCATAAAGCTTACAAGGTATTTAACTGAACTACATTCTTACACAGCCCTAGAGAAAGCAGAAGTGAAAGTTCTGATTATCTCCTTCCTCCTTTTCTTACTGCAGAGAGATGTTCTCACAAAAGTGGGAAATAATTGCCTAATACATTTCACCTCACATTTCAATCTCAAGCAGATGAAAATCAGGTGTTTTTATAGCTGCAGAGGTCCAAGTAAATGATCACGGTTTAGCCAAAAAGAAGAATGATGGAAACTGGATACACCGAAGAGGTTTTTTTTTGACATGATATGATAAAATAGAAATATAATCAGGTACAGAAGTCTCACTCTAATGAACAATAGAAAACAGGAGACAATCTTTGGTCCTGTATTGTTAGATATTTGCCTGCAAGAGGCAGAGGAAGTGTCCTAAGACTTCAAGATTCTTCTCTTCTAGTCACACTTCCCTGAGGCAGGGACAAAGGGTTCAGCTTGCCTCCCAGAGCTACTGAGATGGACAATGCCGGGGACCTAGAAAACCCTCGGGTTCTGTCTTCATTGTGACCCCCATATTCCCTGGCAGGATCTCTTTCAGATTGCATTGGCTATTTGGTGCCATTGGTGCTATAGAGCCTTGGCTGTATGACCCTGGGAAGGTTGCTTGACTTTGGCAGTGCTCAACTTCTTAGCAGGAAATTAGTTCCTGCCATGCCACCTCTGAGGCTTGTTCTGAAAGTTAAGTGAGGCTGGGCATGGTGGGTCACACCTGTAATCCCAGCACTTTGGGAGGCCAAGGTGGATGGATCACCTGAGGTCAGGAGTTCAAGACCAGCCTGACCAACATGCTTAAACCCCATCTTCACTAAAAATACAAAATTAGCTGGGCATGGTGGCACATGCCTGTAATCCCAGCTACTTGGGAGGCTGAGGCAGGAGAATTGCTTGAACCCGGGAGGCAGAGGCTGCAGTGAGCCGAGATCGCACCATTGCATTCCAGCCTGGGCAACAAGAGGGAAACTCCTTCTCAAAAAATAAAAAAAAAAAAGGAAAGGAAATTAAGAGAAATCATGATGGGAAATGCTTTGAAGACTATAAAATACTTTTCACATGTAAAGGTTTGTTCTAACTAATCTGCATATTGAAACAACGTGAGTTTTGGCCATAGGGCATTAACTCTCAGATGTGAGGGTATCTGTGGTCACATGCAGACCATGCCACTGCAATGTGGGAAGACCCATCAATATTCAGAAAAGCAGAGCCTCTGAGAACCAAAGAATATTGAAATCAAGAGGAACTTAGAAAGTACCTGAATCAAGGGTCCCCAAACCCTGGGCCATGGACTGGTACTGGTTTGTGGCCTGTTAGGAACTAGGCCGCATAGCAGGGGGTGAGCAGCAGGGGAGCAAGCGAAGTGGGGCTCCACCTCCAGTCAGATGAGCAGTTGCATTAGGTTCTCACAGGAGCACAAACCCTATCGTGAACTGTGCACGCGAGGGATCTAGGTTGTGCGCTCCTTTTGAGAATCTAATGCCTGATGATCTGTCACTGTCTCCCATCACCCCCAGGTAGGACCATCTAGTTGCAGGAAAACAAGCTTAGGCTCCCACTGATTCTATATTATGCTGAGTATGTAATAGTAATAGAAATAAAGTTCTCAATAAATGTAGTGCCCTTGAATCATCCCTAAACCATCCCCCACCCCCATGCCATCTGTGGAAAAATTGTCTTCCATGAAACCAGTCCCTGGTGCCAAAAATGTTGAGAACTGCTGATCTAGTAGTCCTTACCGGTACTTAAATCTTCTCCCTAACTATGTTGACAAATAATTCAGAGTCAAATCAATGGACTTTGTGTTCTGATCAACTTAAGCACCGTTTTTTCTACTTAGGAGGCAGATCCCAGCAGACCCACCTGAAAGACTCAACTAAATTAAATCCAACAAATCATTTGTGCCCAGACTTGGGCTAGAAATTGGAGGTGGATGCCTGCTGTGTTGGAGCTTCTGATCTGGTTGGAGAAATAAACTTACATATTTGAGTCAATCAGAAGACAATTCGAGGCAGTGTTTAAGCCAAACACCAGACGGCATGTAGAGTCCCTGTATTAGTTTCCTATGGCTGTTGTAACAAATTACCACAAACTTGGTGGCTTAAAACAACACAAATGTATTCTCTTACAGTTCTGGAGGCTAGGAGTATAAACTATGTTTTATAAGGCTAAAGTCAAGGAATTGGCAGGGCCGGTTCTTTCTATACACTTTGGGGAGAGAATCTGTTCCGTGCCTCTTCCAGCTTCTCGTGGCTGCCAGCCTTCCTTGGTGTATGGAGGCACCATTCCAATCTCTGCTTCCCTAGTCACACTGCCTTCTCCTCTTCTGCAGTCACAGCTCTCTCCGCCTACCTCTTCTAAGGACATTTGTGATTACATATAGCACCACTCAGATAATCCAACATAATCTCACCATCTCAAGATTCTTAATTTAATCACATTTGCAATGTCCTTTTTGCTATATAAGGCAACATTTGCAGGTTTGGGAGATTAGGACCTAGATATTTTTGGATGCCACAATTCAGCTTATCACAGTCCTCAATAGCACCAATGGTTGGTCGGGTGCGGGGAGCAGTGGGGATAAATCAATTTTGACCAGGAAAGATGGTTTGAGGATAACGGAGTTAGGATCAACTTAAACATGGACAGAATTTGATCAGGAAGAGAGAAAGAAGAGCACTACATTGATCAATAAAAATAATGAAAATAATCAATTAGGCTGGTATTAAGCATCATTTATGAGCTCATATTTGTGCTAAGTCCTTCAATCTGTAGGGAGATCAAATTCCCGAACACTTGGTCTCTGTCTCAAGAAGCCTTTAATGTATTAGGAAATGAAACATATATGTGCATAAAGCAGTGAATATACCACTCAGTGCTTTCCACTGGGAAAAGGAGTTCAGTGTAAGCTGTGGTCAGCACAGCCTCACTAGGAGAAGGGGGCCTTACATGGGTCACCTACTCTTTCAAACAGCCAGTAGGGGTGGGGATGGGCTGAGGAGGATGAAGGCTAAGAGGGGGCAGGAAGCTTGGCAAGAGGCAGCTCACCAGAAACCTTATCCAGCACAGTTACAGTAGAACAGTGGGACTGAAGCCAGGCTCCAGCAAATCAGGAGAAAATGGATGGGTAAGAATTGGAGGCACAGCAAGAAAGAAGGGGAGAAAAATAAGAAGAAATGGGCACTCTTTCTAAAAAGAGTGACCAGTCAGAAAAAATCAGGGGGTGGAGTTTGGTTTTGTTCAAGAGAAGAGAAATCTGATCATACTTGAAAGAGAAAAAGAGGAGGAAAGGGTAAAATCAGAAATCCTGGAGAATGAGGTGATATTCGTGAACTGCAACTTGTAAAAACATCTTTGGTCTGGCACACTGTTCTCAGGATGAGGAAGGTGGCTGAGAACACAGCTCCAGGGTTAACCCTGAGGCCACCTCTCCCCTCTTCATTGGTCCATTGGTGAGGGTAGGGGGCTGCATCCTGCTGGGTCACTTTGACATTTCCCTAAAGTTTACAGGATTTATTTAGAAACATTTTAGCTGGCAATAGAGGTAAGGGAGGTAAGAATTATCCCTCTAACTATTTCGGGCCCCATTCCAGTACTAATGAGGTATCAAATCATTAATAGGTGGAGAAGCTTGTTAGCCTTGGCTTCGCGTTTTTGTTGATAGTGAAATACTGTCCTTAAGCCTTCTGTCTCATTTGTTAGCAATGTCCACCTTTTTCAATTCTCTCTAGGCGACAAGAAGGCATGGTATCAGAGGCAGAGAAAAAGGGAGGTGAGCTGGAGGGCAGACAGGTAGGTAGGTGTTCTATGATCTCTGCTGAAAGGATGAAACTTAAACATAGAACCCCTAAACCTTTGGCTCTCAGGTCATGAGAATATTTCAACTCAATTGAACAAGGATTTATCGGGACCTGCTGTGTGCCCGCCACTCTGCTGGATGTTGACACAACATGGTTACGATTTATTTCCTGGCCCTTATGGAGGTCATGCCTTTTGTGGGAGGTAGAATGAAAACAATTACATCCATCAAAATTTCATTCTTCTGTATGCAACACAATCCTGAAAAATAGGGAAAGGTATTCGGGGCTAGTTGGGAACATTGTCATTCTGAACAAAATCAGGATTTGTGGCATGAAGAAAGACAGGAAGGGCCGGGCATGGTGGCTCATGCCTGTAATCTCAGCACTTTGGGAGGCCAAGGTGGCCAGATCACCTGAGGTCGGGAGTTCAAGAGCAGCCTGACAAACATGGAGAAACCCTGTCTCTACTAAAAAATACAAAATTAGCTGGGTGTGGTGGTGGCGCCTGTAATCCCAGCTACTCAGGAGACTAAGGCAAGAGAATGACTTGAACACAGGAGGTGGAGGTTACAACAAGCTGAGATCGCGCCATTGCACTCCAGCCTGGGTGATAAGAGCAAAACTCTGTCTTAAAAAAAAAAAAAAAAAAGACAGGAAGAACACAGATTTAGAGGGCACTAACCGGTTTTCCAGAGCAACCAACTCTAATACAGTTTAAGGGGGCTGTACCCAAAATAGGAATCAAGTGATATGGAAGCATAAGGAAAGGAGAGATTAATTCTCATACTGGGGTGGATAGGCGGCACCTATTATGGTTGACAGAGACATTTTTTCACCACGGAATTTAGACTTGAGCTAGATTTGAAGAATTATCAAACTTTCACCAGGTTAGAGAATAGGATGCCCCATGGATTTGGAACTAAGAGCACTGAGGTGGGGAAGTGCTTGACAGATTTGGTGAATGGCAAATACGGGAAGAGAAGAGGTGTTGGAGGCTGTGGCACATGAGGGTAGAGAAGAATTTGAAGGGTATGCAATACCATACTGAGGAGTTTTAACTTTATCCTGCATACAATAGGGAGTCGTAGAAGATTTTTTTAAGTAAACTAAAGAGACAGTAAATATATCAGTTAGCTATTGCTGCCTAACAAATTACTCCAAAATCTCAGTAGCTTAAGGCTACTCCTAACATTTCTTTCTCGTTTACAAGACATGGCTATTTATCTTCTATCTTTGATCCTAGGGAGGATGATACTTTTTTTTTTTTAGACAAAGTCTTGCTCTGTCACCCAGTCTAGAGTGCAGTGGCACGATCTTGGCTCACTGCAACCTCCGCCTCCCGGGTTCAAGCAATTCTCCTGCCTCAGCCTCCCGAGTAGCTGGGACTACAGGCACCTGTCACCACGCCCCACTAAGTTTTTGTATTTTTAGTAGAGGCGGGGTTTCGCCAGGATAGTCTCAATCTCTTGACCTCGTGATCTGCCTGCCTTGGCCTCCCAAAGTGCTGGGATTACAGGAGTGAGCCACCTCACCCAGCCGGCAGGATGATTCTTTGCTAAAAAAGAAAAGCTTAAGAGAAAAGTGGGGACCTGCAGGTGGCCACGCAGCAAGTATCATGCCAGAGCTGCCGCTGAGGTCAGAGGGCATACCTCAATACCTTTGATTCTTCCTTGATCGCTTTCACTGACAGGTGTCCATCTCAGCCATACTCTTGACATTGATTATTTTTTTTCCTCATTTTCTCATTGTCTACTGGTCTCATCAAGTAACTTAGCTTCCTCAGTTACACAGATGCCTGCTTCTCTTGTTAGACACACAGGATAAGTACAATAAAGATTTCTTGCCTTGATTATCATCTTTTTTTCCAGTTACCTTGCCTGTATCATAAGGTCGAGTGTTATTTACTAATTTCTCCCACCTATGGAGCACCTGTTAGGAATTAGATTCAGCAGCCAGGACATCTTGGAGAAACAGCAACAGGCTGCTCCTATGCTCTCTGGGAACACCGTGTTCATCAGGCTGTCTTGGTGTTTCTGAGCCCCAGTGTTTAATTTATTAACTACTCTTCAGTTTGGTGATGGGGAAGAGACCTAAAATTAATAGGTCCATGCCCTATAACTGATTTTACACCGTTCTAAATGGGTTGGGATCAATTTAAAGAAGGTTTGGAGATGGGTTCTAATCCTTACCAGGCCACTTACTAGCAATAAGTTACCGAAGTCACTTAATATTATTGAACTAGCTTTTTGTGTGTGTAAAATGGGGATAATGATAATTTGCACTACACAGTGGCTGTTGGGGTCAAATAAGATAAAGTGATATAAATGTTTTGTAAATAGTACTATGCACAGGCACATTATAAAAGTTTTCCAGGAAGCCTACTACCTTTCCTTATATCCTAATTCCTTACCCCTTAAATCTCAATCATAATGATCGTCATCAAAGAGGTTTTCTCAACAAGTCGAATCCAATCTAGTCTGACTTCAAAGTACTAATATTTCTTGTTCTTTCTAAAGCAAGAAAAAATATGATTTCAGGTTACGCTTCTTTCAAAATGAGAAGTTTATATTTTATATGGCTTTCCATTCCCAACACCACCACATATGAGAGGGATATTGACAGAGAGCCAATTTAGAGGAGAGGGTTCAAGATGGCATAGGTGGGTGATTTGAAAGAGCAAAGAAAAAACAGGAAAAACGAAGACTATTTTGCAACTAGAGGTATGATGATAGCTAAGGTCAGTTTTTGAAAGGACCACTGTGAACCTGAAGGGTCAGGTTTATTTGTTTTTGTTTCAATTTGTTTTGTTTTCTATAGGCCCTTGTCTTAACTCAAGTTTCCTAGGAAACAGAGAGCCTGAGGTAAGGTTTAAGGGTTGAGATTCTATTTGAGAGGTGCAATCCCAAGGCAATGAGACGGGGGGAAAGAGGAAGTGATTGCTGCGTGACATGTTAATATACTGTGTGATTAATGTCATGTGTTAACATATATCATGAGCCATGGAGAGACACAGCTGATCATTGTTCAGTCCACATGCTTCATCACACAGGTTCTCTTCAAACAGAGACAACGGTAAAAGTGTGCCTTGGAACAGTCTGTGAAACGAAGCAACAGAAGGATATTTACCCTCCTATCATCTTTGCATTGGTCAAAATTTGACCACTCAGGGAATGAACTCCCCTGCATGCCCAGGTGGCCCCTCAGCAGCTATTTGGGATGTCAGATCTCACCCCTTATGGTAGAGCATTTCATCTATGTCTGGAAGCAGGAGGAGTAGCCAAAAATTCCAGATGCATAACTGGTTGGCCAGGCTACAAAGCAACAGCAAAAGGAGATGGGGCCGCTTTCTGGACAAGTGACTGGTGGGCCCCAGGAAATGAAACCATACAGACTCACACTGACTCAGCGTCTGTAGCTGTCATTCTCAGAGTGGCCTCTACTATGAGCCGTCTCTCAAAGAAGGGCAGACATGGTGGTGGCTGAGATGGACAAGCAGCTGAGGGTGCAGAGATTAGGGTGCCAAGCAGATAAGAAGAGGTACATAAGAGACATTCTATACAGGCTCCTTTGTTCAGTATCTTTTGGTGCCAACTAGGTACCAGGCACTTGCCTGACCATGAGACTACAAAATAAATTAATAAATCTCACTAAGTCACAGCCACTTCCTCAAAGGCATGCACAGCTCTGTAGATGCAACAGAGACATGGGCAAATTATTGCAATATAAAATGATAAAACGATAAGCACAGTATATAGAGGGCATAGTACAGAGGCATGCTAGAATGCTATTGCTCAAGCAGAAGGGGAAACAGCCTTAAGAGCTGTACAGATGTGGATTGGGCTGCTTCACAAGTAGTGGATTTCCTGTCTCTGAAGTGTTCAAGCACCAGCTGCCAGCTACCAAACTAATATGCCATATGGAAGACAAAAGCATCCAGTAGATGAACTAAATGAGGCTTGAGACCACTCCAGTTCTGGACTGCTATATTCTTATGGTGGATTTATACTTGACATCCACAGCCAGATAGCTCCATTGGTTAGAAATTTTCATTAAGTATCTACATTTGAGGGTCCCATATAAGGTAGTTTTGTTTCAGTTTTGTCCAGACCATACCCTGAACCCCATCTGCTTGTGTCGTAAACACATGTCTTTGGTCACCAAGAGGGCAGGATGAGAGAGTATGACAGATTGCCTTACTGCTTCTAGCACAGAAAAAATAGTTTACACCAGGAACAGCCAACTGGAAAATATACTAGTACATACAATAGCCAATATAGCAACAAAATTATAAATATCTCTAAACTAATCCCACAAAGAACACATATAATACATAGAATTTTCATGTATTCAAAAAATTTGAACAATTAAAAGGCATTAAAGAAGATGTGAAAAAAGTAAAGGGCCATTCCATGTTATTAGATGGAGCAACTTAGTGTAGAAATGTCATTTCTCACTAAATTAATCCATAAATCCAACGCAATTCCAATAAACATTCCAGCAGAATATTCTGAGGGACTTGAAGACTTGACTCTAAAATTTATATGAAACAATAATGGTACACAAATAGCAAAATCTATTTTGAGAGCAAAGAGAAGGTATCTGTTCTATATGATAGTAAGATACACTACAAGTCAAAATATATTTTTATGAAGGATGCTAGTGACACAGTTGCAGAGAAGGAGATCAATAGAGCAAAATAAAGAGCTCTGAAAAAAATAGTATAAAATAGGGAAGGATCACAAACCAGTGAGAAAAGGATGGGATGTTTGTTCAATGTAGTTGAGGAGACTGACTGACTCTATGAAGAAAAATCAAGTTAGATCCTTGCTTCAAACCATACATAAAAATAGTCCCATACATAAAAATAGTCTTCAGACCATACATAAAAATATGTTAGGGACCTAAATGTGAAAAGTAAAATTATTAAAATAATACAAATGAATGTAGATAACGTCTTTGTGACTTTGGAGTAGAAAAGGACTTTTTGAACAAGATGCCCAAATCGTAAAACATATTTAAATTTGATCCATCTGACTACATCAACGAAATTATGCTTGACTAACAACCCCACAAAGCTGATAAATAGGTGGCAAATTGGAAGAAGATTTTTCATCATTTAAACAAACAGATGGATATCTACACCATAATAGGAATCTTAGAAATAAAGAAAAAAATAGAAAATGCAATAAAAAACAAAGAATATAGATATGTTATAGAAGGGTGGGGTGGCCATATCATTTTTTAACTTAACCGGGACACCTTAACAGTGAAAAAAGACACTTTGAATAACTTCACCAGGGCAACAGCCAAAAACCTGGACTGTACCAAGAAAACCAGGACTTGTAGTCACTAGATAGAAGGGGAAACTGTAATACCTAATAGAAGAGATGAAGAGATGCCTAGCCTTATTAGTAATAATATAATTAAATAAATGCAAAATACAATAACAATGAGATACCGCTTTCTATCCCTTAAGGCTGCAAAAATTAGAAAACTGTGTAATACCAAGTTTTGGCTAAATGGGTACCACTGGCAAGTGTTAAATGATGTAATTTCTCTAGCAAACAATCTGACAATACCAAATGCGATTAAGTAGATTTACACTCTAAGGTCCAGTAATTCCATTCTTGCGTATATACCCTGGAAACATGCATAAAAGACCACAAGTAGAGATGTGCAAGGATGTTTTTTTGCAGCACTGTGTTAACAGGCTGCTAGAGGCAACCTAAGTGTCCATCACAAGGGGAGCAGGTAACAAAAAGCAATAGGCGTGTATGACGGAATCAGATACTTCGACTGAAGCCATGACCTGGATGTGTATACAGCAGCACAGATGTCAAAACCATAATGTTGAGGGAAACATAGTCCATACAGAACGAGATTAACACAAGGCCATTTGTGGAAATAAAAGTACATACATAAACAAAACAACACTGTGTGTTTTCAAGGATAAAAGTGTATTCCAGGTCACATATAAAACACATTACAGTGGTTGCCTAGGATGAAGAAAGGATGAGGAAGTATGGGAATGTGAATTGGAAATAAAAAGGTGAAAATACTAAAAGAAAAAAGAAGAGGAACTTTGATCTTTACTCATCATAAACTGATGAGTATGATTAACTCAACAATCAGCTGCTGAGTTAAATAACCAGCCAACAAAAACAAAAATGTTTCTCCCCCATTAAGGATAGGTCCAGCGTGTCACTTTTTAAGATGAAGTCCCTCGGACCCCAGTTAATCTTATCTTCTTTAAACCCTCATTAGTCAGAACCTAATCCCCCAATTTCTTTTTCTCAATCATAGTTCTTTGTCTGCATAGGGGGTCAATCCTCTCAGTCTAGATTAAGAAAAATATGACAGCTTATGAGAAGTTTACAGGAGATCTATCTCACCAAACTCAAGGGCATGCAAATGCCAGACAGGCTCACGAATGACAGTGGCATGGGGCCTACGTTATTCTGCACAGGACCATGTAGTCAAGCTCCCTTTCTACACAGTTGCCTTATTTGCTCTTTGCAGCTGGTTTTCTTTGCCCCTCAAAGACATGTACGTGTCTTTGCCATGGCTTCCACATGTACATGTTCTCCCTTCAAGGAACCAACTAGGCATGCCATCAATATTATGCCTTGAGGTCCATGACATATTCAGAGAGTCCATCAAGTTTATAACCCTAGTCTGGTGGACTAAAAAAATTCAGCTAATGCTTTGGCTGAATCCCAGTCAAGGTGATTACAATCACCCACCCTCCAGGCCCAGAAGAGCCTCTCCTGTGTGCATCCCCTTTTCTCTAATCATGTGCTTCCTTCCCACCCTGCGACTGAGGGAACCTTCACTAACAGGTGCAGTAGGTGCAATGTTACAGTTGGAACATTTTAGAGCTGCAGTTTTAGAGTTGGGAGAATACTTAGCAGTCATCACTCAAGCCATCTGAATTTTACAGATGGTGAAATTGAGGTTCAAACAAAAAGGATGAGAGGTCCAATGGCAAAGGACTGTGGGAGCATAAGAAAAATGCATCATTTCTCTATGGTGCCATTTCCATGACTGCACCCAAGCTGTTTCTCTCCTATTTCAGCAGTTAATTCCCTTATCAGCAGCTGAGGACCAAATGAGTAAAAGCAAAACTATGGGGGCCTAAGTGGTTTCAGGTGATCCACAAATCTGACACAAAAACAAAACCAAAAATGTTCATAAATGAAGGCCACTGTGTGGCAGATGCTGTTAGTTCCCCACCCTCCCAATACCCTTCAGAATGCACCAGCCTACGTCCGGTTGCCAGGACCTGTATCTTTCTCTAGCTGCCTTACTCCAAGGCACCATCAGCCTCCAGTGCTGGGGAGGTAAACGCTCACTCCCAACAGCTCTCAAACAATGACTGAGAGAAGGTGGTGTATACATACCCCAGCCCCCTCTCCCTTCAGTGGGATAACTTGGAGGCATGTTTCTACACCAGTTCAGAGTTTCCTCACAGGATCAAGCTCTTCATTCACAGTGGTAGCTGTTCTGATAAACACCCTGTACTGGCTCATTTCCTTTTCCATCTCACTCTGTCTCTCCTGCTGGTGTTTCCTACACCTCCCAAACAACTACTTGTACTTAATTCCTTGTCTCGGGGTCTGTTTCTAGGGAACCCAAACTAAGAAAGCTTCATAAGAGATGTGCATTCTTGGCTGGGCATGGTGTCTCACACCTGTAATCCCAGCACTTTGGGAGACTAAGGCAGGAGGATTGCTTGAGTAGTTCAAGACCAGCCTAGGAAACATAGTAAGACCACATGTCTCCAAAAACTTAAAAAGTTAGTCAGGTGTGGTGGTGCACACCAGTAGTCCCAGCTACCTAGGAAGCTGAGGCAGGAAGATTGCTTGAGCCCAGGAATTAGAGGTTACAGTGAGCCATGATCACACTACTGCACTCCAGCCTGGACAACAGAGTACGACCTCATCTCTAAATAAATAAGTACTTACATAGATAGACAGGTAAAGTGCATTCTCTCTGGCCTTGAGAACAAAGTGCATTGTCAGAATAGGCTAGGTTATATTACTGTAACAAAAATAATTTCAGTGACTTAACACAAAGTTTATTTCTCCAGTCAAAGAAGATATTATGACTCTTCTCAGGTAGCTCTCCTTCCAGTGGCCACTCAGGGATCTCTGCCCGGTCCATGTGTGGCTCTAGTATCTTGGGGGCCTTCTTTTCCAGCCTTGTGGAGGATGGAAAGAGGGAGGATGGAAAATTACAAGATGTTTTAAGGGGCAAGCTTGGAAGTATTCTACATCATTTCCACCCACATTGAGAATTCAGTCACATGATTTTACCTGAATGCCTTTTGTGTGTCCAGGGGGAAAGTAAAGGGGTCAATGAAAGCATCCCATTGGCTTTTCCAAATAGATATACAGGGCATCCGGCTGGAGCCTAGAATGGGAGAATCCTGACTTCCAGGCAATAGCCCTGGTCAAGGAAAAGGTATTGGCCATCAGCAGCAACCTCTTTTTGGCCTTTGTCTTCCCTAACTCCTGAAGCTACATCTCCTACTGATCCCACCTGCAGATCTTGGCTGGTGTCAGTCATTCATTTAACACACAGTGTATGAGCACCTACTGTGTGCCAGACGTTATGCTAGGCATGGGAGATAAGCTGGTTTCTGAAGCACTGGTTTTGGCCACAGCAATAGGTGTTTCAATAGCCATCACACACCGTTCAGTGGGAACTTAGCGTCTTTGTTATTCAACTGGTTTCCCCGGAGCCAGCCCTTACAGGGCAGGTCTAAGTTTCCAGGGAGTCTCCAGCACTGCACATTGCCTCACCCCACCAGGTCTCTAAATCAGGCTGTTCATGAGCCTAGACCTCTGCTGAGTTTCCCTCTCTGGGGTTTGCCAATTACCCCCAGTCTCCCCTAAGATGGCAGTTCTTAGTCTGGGGCCTATGAACCTGGATGGTAAACAAAGGCTGCATTTTTATTCTCTCTACCCCCTAACTCATGGGTTGGCACATTATGGCCCACAGGCCAAATCTGGTTGGCTCACCACCTATTTTTTCATAGCCTGTGAGCTCTGATCGTCTTTTACATTTTCAATGGTTGGAAAACATAATCAAAAGAGGAATAATATTTCATGACTTGTAAAACTTACATGAAATTCAACTTTCACTGTCCATAAATAAAGTTTTATGGGAACACAGTCATGCTCATTCATTTACATATTATCTGTGGCTGCTTTCAAGCTATATCAGCAGAGTTGAATAGTTGCCAACAGAGACCATATGGCTCACAAAACCTAAAATATTTACTATCTGGCCCTTTACAGAAAAGTTTGTTGACCTCTGCTGTAACTGAAAGTTAGCATTTTCTTCAATTATGAATAAAGGCAATAACCAGAGTGGTCACAGTGCCTGTGACTTTGTCACCAATAGAATTCACAGATATTTTCATAGCATTGCATTGTTACATATTTTGAAATATCATGTATACTCATCATTATTTCAGAATTAAAGCAATTATTAGACCCATCATTTTATCTTGCCATTTTAAAGTATTAAAAAAGAAACACATATATTATTATATCACATAATTGTAGAGTTTTTAAATTTTTCATAGCTATATTTCATTATAATTGTGATCTTACATATTTTGGTTTAGGTATTTTAAAACATTATTGTAAAAAGGGATCTGTGGGCTTTGCCAAACTGCCAGAAGGTTTATGGCACAAAAAAGGGTGAAAGTTCCAGTTCTAGGAGAAAGAGGACCCATCTAGCAAAGTCCTGATTTCCCATCCAGCTCTGGTTAGTTCTCTTGTGCAGAGGGCTAACGCCATCTCCCTGTATCCCATCAGCTCACTGGGAATGGAGAGCTCCCAGACGAACAGGGAGTTTGTGTTGCCTTCCTGGCCCCATGTTAGCACTTGACGCTTGAATCCTTGGCAGCACTCATTTCTTTCCCCAGTATTGCCTGACCACCAGTGCCCTTGCCATGCCCATGGGGCCTGCATCTTGAGCTGCCCAGCCACTCTTACCCAGCCAGCCTCAGGACGGCTTCGACGTCAGGGCCCATGGACTCTTAGAGACTTTGGAGGTTCAGTTTCAGGATGGGGGCTGGGAAGGGATGGCAATGCCAGGGCCCAGGGACTGATAGCCCAAGAGGACCCTCTTGCCCTTTCCTGCTCCTGTTTCCTGCAAGAATGTCATCTTTACTAAGTTAGGTCCAGGTTCCCTGCCCATCCAAGAAAGATGGGGGGCTCATGTTGCTTCACACAGGAAGCACCACATTGGACTTTGTATGGAGAGGCCACATTTACTGCCCCTAAGGTCCCAGCATCTACAGGACCTAGATTCAATAGAGACATTGAATCTAAAATTCCCACTTGGCAATTTGGGAGACTTTAAGGTACTATCCTGAAAAGGTCACATGACTTTTGACTAAGCCATATATACATGGAAACCTCTAGAATAAATATGGAGGACAGGACAGGGTTGCTCCAATTGGCAATATGGTTAAGATCTTCAAATTTATGTTTCTTATTAAATTGTACCTGAACTTTCCTAGCAAGAGAACATGATCACATAACTACGTGTGTGTGGCCCACGTGGGTTTTCAGAGCCAGTGAAGGTAGGACAAGGCTGCTGGGTGCAGCCAGGGCCCTGAAGGAGATATCTGAAAGCAGACACTGCCAACCTGAGGAAAGTAAGTTGTTGTTGAAGATTAATTTCCCAACCCCCTCATTCCTCAGGAAATCTCCTCACAGAGCCTACAAAGTTCTCCTTCTCAGGGCCTTTCTGAAAAGGAAAAGCTCCCACAATGGTCTCGGTGATGGAAAGATAGGCTCACCAAGGATTCCAATATTCAGACATCATCCGCTAAACATTAACCAAGAATCTCCTGGTGAACCCATTAGTGAACCAGGCCTGAGAAAGCTATCCACAGTTTGCCTGGGCCTGCTCAGTCCAGGGAGGGTGCAGACATGAAGCATCAGTCTCGGAGATGGGTGACCAGCCACCTTAGTTTTCCAAGAAAGCCCCAGGAAAACTGGGACAAGTTGGCCACCCTACAAGAGACCTCCAATTCTGCCTTCTAGACCTTGCCAGTTGTCTCACTAGGTGACTTCGAGCAAGTCTTAATTTCTTCATGTATGACATGGCAGCCTGTCATCTTATTAAAACCAACCAGCTAAACATACTATTGAGTCTGTTGGTTGGTACTCCAGGGTCAATATTTATGAAGAACAAAGCTGGTTTAATATCACTGCTTTGATACACACCATCATTATTGCCTCTTGCATTCTCTACTGCATTTCCTTCCAAAGGATATTCACAGCTATAGTCTCATTTTATCCTAACAACTCTGTAAAAGAGAAAAGATAAGCAGGAGAGATCGAAATTATAGTTATCCCCATTCTGCAGAGGCACAGACAGGATCCCAGAAAGAAGTGACTTTCTCAAGGTCACCCAGTAAGTAGGCAGGTGGCTCTGTTCTCTGGATTGCTCCTCAGTGCCTTTGCTTAGAGTCTTCACATTTGAGCAACTCTGCATGCTGATGATATTCAACCCCACCATATCTCGTGTGCCACCTACCCTAGTTCTTGCCTCTCTGTGAGAACAGGTCCAGTGTGTCACAGGTAACACAGACTTACAATCACAAAATGGAATACTGCTATGAGGGATATTGATGAGACTTTAAAGATGGAGTAATTGGCTGATAAGATAATGAGCCCTAAAGTAGATAATAATATTGAGCTCTAAAGGGGATATTAGTATTGATCTGCCTCATCAGGCCTGTTGGGAGGATTAGCTCACTGGCAATTGTAAGAAACTTTGCAATGAAGGAGCACAAATGATAGCACATTTGAGACTCACCTTATCCCCTTTGGGATGCGTCTCCCTAGAGTGAATTAAGTAGTAATCTGGATGCCATAGCAACTAAGACCTGCCTGATGGAACCCTTCATCCCTCTGCTCCCTGTGCACTTCTGTATTCTTTAACTCAGCCATAAAGTGAAGACTTCCCTTTCCTAATAAAACAAAAGTGCAGCAAAAAGCACTTGATTTTTGGCTCCTAAAAGCAGCAGGGGCATGGCAAAAATGTAGGATGCTTTTAAGAATTCCAACTAGATGCAATACTCTTATCTGTGGCCACAGAAGTCATGGGTGGAAGAGTCATGCTTAGAAAAATCAAAGATGGTCAAAGAGGCTCTGCCGAGTAGGGGCTCAAGAGGGGCCATATAGGAGGCATTGATTTTGTGGTTCTGATCTGGAGTTCTCTTTACTGCCATTAGAAAAACATTAGCTCTCTCTCACACCCGCTCCCACAGCTAGCCCATGTGGAAAGAGTTCTCTGGGTGTTTTCATAATGTCATTATTGTAGTAATACTGGTTTCAGAGTAAGTGTTTAATAAATGCTGACTGATCGATGTTCCGGTGTTTGTGTGTGCATTATGTGCTTACTCACAAGCAAGCTTTTCCAATTTTGCCTTTGTTTTGCACTGAACCACATGCTTTTTTTCCCGAGCCCCTTGTGAAAAAAAGAAATGAATGAAGAAGTGATTTGCACAGTCATGCAGCTTAAAAATGACAGAACCAAGATGTTCCCAGAGCTTTTGACACCAAACCTAGAGCTTCTTCTATTCTGCCCTCCTGCTCTCCATAACCATGCTGCAATCCAATCACAAACCCTCAAGGGGACTTATGTCCCATGTTTGTTTTTATTTTCTCTGTGCTCTAACCAGCTAAGTGTTCACTCAGCAACAGTCATTCATCAAGGGAGGCCATTGAGCAGGGGGTTCTGTTGACTGTGCTAGGGGCAGCCCAGCCTCCCCACTGCCCCAAGAATACCTCTAGGGGACACCTGCAACCCTTCTTTTGCACAGAAAAGTAGTGAAGTTCATGTTGGTATTCAAGATGCCTGCATTTTCTCCCCATCCTCTCAATTTCTTCCCTCTCAAAAGTATTTTAAAGAAAAAGATTTAAAATTGCTCGGAAATTGTAGCAAGATTGCCTGGTTATTGATTCAAATTCTGGCAGGCCTGACTTGAAGCTGTCTCACTTGTTACTGTCACCAATTCCGATTGCTAAAGAGGAATCCTGAGGAGTTGGGCTGAAGCCAAATGATCCAGGAATCCCTCCATCCCCCACCCCACCTCCATGCAGGAGAATTTCATATTTCCATTCCAGCTGAGGTCTGTTGCAGGATATTAATTGGGATTTCGGTTGGTGCCTCTCACTCTGGGGTTTTGCTTAAACTAATATTTTGGTTCTTTGTTCCTGTATCTTAACAGCAGACAACAAACAACCTCTGATTAGCCACAGAATGACAAGAGCTGGGTTTATCCAGCAATTTGGCAGATAAACACAATAACAGTAGCCTTCGAAGCACTGCTATTGGGAATGTGATAGGGAATGTGTTGTGGCAAAGAAATCCTAGACTTTGTGTCATCCTCTGCATAGAAAAAGAATCTGGGTCTATCACATATTATAAGAAAAAAAGATATTAAAGAGACAATAAGATAATAGTAATAACAGTCTGCTTATATGCTAAAAAGGTTTGAGACACAATCATACAGACCTGAACCTACTTATTTTGTAGGCTGCCTTTAGCAAATTTTCTTTGCTTGGTTTCTATGGAAACTGGAGGCTGCACATGAGCTAGAGACACTCAGTAGTCTTTGCTGGCAGATGTGTCCATTTCAGATATCTCTGATTTAAGTGATGTCATGCTTTAACCACAAAGATTAAAAGAAAAAGTAATACTAATCCATTTGCTGTGCTCACATAATTACTGCTGAGAAAGTCTATGTTGATAGCTACTATTTATTGAGCACTTGCTGTGTGCCAGGACATATTCTAAGCAACCATATATCTTTGCTCACTTAATCTTCCCAGTAGCCCCATTGGTTTAGTATCTGTAACAATCAAGGTCCAGCCAGGAAAACAGAAACCACTCTAGGTCTCTCAAATACAAGGAATTGAATACAAGGAATTAGTTATGAATGCAGTGAAATTGCTGAGAGGCCAAACAAGGGGCTGTGAGGCAGCTCAGAGAGTAGCAAATATAAGAAGCCACTCTAAACCCTGGGGCTGGAGAGACAATGGCAAGAGGTCATGTTTCCTGTGCCAAGTTGAGATGGAGTGGCATGAACTAGAACTATCATGAGAACTCCATGTAGGAGCTGAGACCAAGTTTCCAGTTAAGCTTGTTTTTAGAGTTCTACTGGTAGAGGTTGAGAAAGCTGACACCAGATTTTCTTTCCCTATTTCAGGAAAAGAGAAACATGCTCACTAGCTTAGTGGGGTGTCAAGGCTCTTTCTGGAGGGTAAGGAAATCCAATAACAGCAGAACACTAACCTCTGTTTACTCAACCCCGTGTCATGGTCACCAAGCCCAGGGCATGGGTCAGTGGTTGAGAGGACACTGGAGCTGCAGCCTGGAGCCTCCTCCTGAGGGGTAGGAGCTATCTGGTGGGCACTGGACCTACGAGACTACTACCAGCACATCATAGGAAGCAAAAAGAGAAAGAGGGAGGAATACCCTGTCTTCTCTCTGTCTCCTGCCCTCAGACCTTTTGTCAAGTTCTCCTATTGGCTTGAATCTGGGGCCAGAAGTCAAAGGATTCTGGGAAATGAGTTCCCCTGTGATACAGAGAAGAGTGGAGGAAATGCAAAGATGAACCTGAGAGCAAACTAGTAGTTGATTCGTGGAGTATTTCTATACCCATTTTATGAGTAAGAAAACTGAGGCACAGAAAGATTATTTTCCAAAGACAAACATTAGCAAGTAAAATGACTTGTTATCTGGTTAAATCCACCCCCTTAACCGCTTCATAATATCTTCTGTGGAGGGAAAAAGGATGTCACATACATAAAAATCCTTTATCACATGCCCTTCACCCAAGTAGCCCAGTTGATTATGAAAACATGTAATTGTGGGAGCCTGCCCATCTTAAATTTGCCCATCTGGGGGTTATGGATATTTATTTAATGTATGCCTATAATTCCAGATGATTCAGCCTGGCTACATACTCATGGCTTGAGTCATAAAAATATGAAAAGGGCATGTCCTGACTAGTAACATGGACCTGGGAGTAAGGGGAGACTGCACTGAGGAGGAACCTCACTTTTCTCATATTGGCTTTGATTCCATTTGGTTAGAATGTCACAAAGAGGTGAGGGGGAAAGTAGGCAAAAATTCCCAGTTCCTGTTTCCTTCCTTAATGTTTGACCATCTGCTGCTGCTAAAGTTGTTAGAGAAATCTATCAGTGGAAAGCTAAATGTCTACCTGAAAGCTTCATCTTTTCTCTGAATTGGAAGAAGACTGTTTAGCTGAGGGACACCTTGGCAAAACTTGAAGAGAATTGTTTCATCTCATAGCCAGGGCAGACCCTTCCTAGAGGCAGTCATGTCTTCAGAGAGCTTACTTGAAAACCAAGAAATGTTGCAATATAAGGATTTTCAGTGGCTAGCAAGAAGAGAACATTTTTGGTGAGCTTATTTTCCTTGCTTCCGTTTAAATGTATGCTTTATGTGAAGGAACTTCTGTATTTGTAAGGCTAGTCCTGCTTACATTAGCAGACAAATCCATGGAAACGTGCAGATGCTTATCTTCCTTCCCAAAGGGTCTAAAGTGCTTCCCTGGTTAAGGACCGCTGAAGGGGGATGCTTTTCTCCCACTGAATCCCCAAGACCAGCCAGGGAAACTAGTGGACTCTGTTTCTTGCAGGACAGCACGGTTCTGGCCTACCCCTGACCTTAATCCCAGTGAGAAAGCAATTTATGGAAATCGAAGCAAGCAGAGTATAATCCCTTCTGTCCCCCTCAAAAGGTTTTTTCCAGAACTAATGAAACTTAAGGCCAGGTAGGGTGGCTTATGCCTGTAATTCCAGCATTTTGGGAGGCTGAGGCAGGAGGATCCCTTGAGGCAACAAGTTCAAGACCAGCCTGGACAGCATAGCAAAATCTACAAAAAAATACAAAAATTAGCCAGATGTGGTGGCATGTGCTTGTAGTCCCAGCTACTCAGGAGACTGAGGTGGGAGGATCACTTGAGCCCAGGAATTTGAAGCTGTAGTGAGCTATGATCACACCACTGCACTCCAGCCTGGGTGACAGACAAAGTGAGACCCTGTCTCTGAAAAAAATAAAATAAAAATAACTTAAAATAGCTTTGCCATTGACAGCAATAGATATTTAATGGCCAGGAAGTCTTAATACCTACTTTCTCATTACTGATATGAGATGAAATACATTTGCATAACAAAGAGTACCTGTTAATTTTGCCAGATGCCTGGCTAAAGACAAGAAAGAAAAATCCTATATCCTGTGACCTCCATGAGTTTCCTTTAAGTCTGGATCCAGGCTATGTGGGGCCTGATACAGTCCTAGGGGCCCTCCTTAAGAAAAAGAATGTAGAATTAGGACCATTGACTTAGGTATAAAAATGTTTATTCATTTAGAATGAGAAAAGAGATCACAACACATTAGGAAATTGTTAAAAGCCAAGAAATGCCAAAAACTTACAAAATCTAGAATGTAATGCTTTTGTGTTAATACTTTTCTGACTTTTTTACACTTTGTGATTATCCCTTCATACAATAATTCTGTGATATCTTCTATCAAGAGACTAGAAAAATAAATCAGCATTTTCTTCAACATAGTTGACCAAATTTACCTTTTTATTTTTCATAGTTCAGAAAAATTTATTTTGGCTTTACAACTCATTATTTATAGTGAGATGCCCATTTTTAGGACTGTAGTCAAATATGGAAAAAAACTTCTAAGTGTTTTCTATATATGAGCTAAGACTTAAGGGTATTTCAGGTTCTCTCATGAGGTGATTAATCTTAAACATACACTTTGAAAGGACAGCAGTCACTAACCACTTGTTGTCAATGTCCTTGTTTCTTTATATTGAGTGACTTGGCCTATAGGACATTGGGAGTATCCCTAAATG
Organism: Papio anubis; assembly: GCF_008728515.1. Lineage (NCBI taxonomy): Eukaryota > Metazoa > Chordata > Mammalia > Primates > Cercopithecidae > Papio > Papio anubis. The sequence continues at coordinate 33,762,343 of NC_044993.1, read as the reverse complement.
CCACTACTTAACTAGATTATGAAGTGACTGAATGAAGCAGATGCACACCCACTGAACCCAACAATCCCCAATTCAGCTTCCCATTAGGTATTCCCTAGATTCCCATAGCTATTACAAAGCCACATAATACAAGGGGATAATGACAGAGGGGAAGTTGGCATGAAAAGAGAGAGCAGTCTTAATTGATTGCTGTCAAAGAATTTTTCTGGTTGGCCATGGTGGTGCACACCTGTGGTCCCAGCTACTTGTGAAGCTGAGGCAGGAGGATCACTTGAGCCCAGGAGTTGGAGGCTGCAGTGAGCTACGATCACACCAATGCACTCTAGCCTGAGCAACAGAGTGAGATCCTGTCTCCGAGAGAGAGAGAGAGAATCTTTTCAGGTCCTTGAATGGGGATTATGTGAAGGAGGTACCCTGAAATTTACAATCTAAGCTTTCTTAGTTTGTGATAAATCTGCCTCTGGTTTTATCATCATCATCATCATCATTATTATTATTACTCCTGCAACATGGGGGCTTTCTGGGGATTCCAACAAGATAATGCATACAGACGTGGAACATAACAGGTTGTCAACTGATTGTATTTATCATCATCATCATCATCACTGTACTTGGCTCTCAACAAGAGATAAGGAAGGAAAGGGTGTCATGGCCAAGAGGCTTTCTGGAGGAGATGACCCTCCTGCTGGGTCTCAGAGGCTCTCCTTTTACTTTTAACACCTGTAGTGCTCAATTCTTTTCAGGTAAGGGCTTGCAGTAACCAATTTCCAGGACACAACAATCTAGACAGAGCAGAGGATATTCAATGGGTTCATATTTGCTGCCATTTTTTCAGTCTGGACTAAAGTAAGAGCATTTGATTATTCAAGTCATTTTAAAATTGATTTTATCATCTTATTGAAACTCTAGGAGTAGCAGAGTTTAAAAAAGGAAGGAAAGAAAGAATGACAAACAACCTCAAATCTCTATTTGTTCGGGATGTTTTCGTTTTGAAAGATGTTGGTAAGGTAATCTACCTGTATCAAATTATTCTATAGAGAAAAGCTTTATGGAGAGACACACAGGCTGGATCTTTCCTCTCCAGAACCAGCTAAAAATAGTTCTCTTCCTTATCTCATGGGAATCTGACCCATCTCAGCCCATTGAATTGGTACCAACAAGTGGTACTGATAGGGGAGAGCCATGCTTCTGTCTTCCCATGGAAAATTACATTTGGTGGAAGAGGTGGGGCAGAGAGTAGGTTCCTGCAGGAGGTGGCACACAAGGCTCCCAGGAAGGTAGGCAGCCTGCCAACTACCTCCTTCAGCAAGCAGAGACACTCTGCCTTCACCCAGACCCTGCCAAGCACAGCCACAGAGGCAATGCCTGCCTTGGCGTGGATGGAGTACTGTGCCATGAGCCCTGTGCATGGCAGTGGTGGCAAGTCTCCTGAGTCCCCAAATCAACAAATCCACCCATCTCCCCAGGCCTGAAACTACTCCTGTAGTCAGCCCCTTGGGTTAAGGATGGACAGCCCTCCATACGACTAAGATACAAATGTGTAAAGCCCTCCTCCAGCCAGGCACTAGCTCTAGAGCTGAGAGTGAACTACTGGATGGCCCAGCTGGCCAGCATGGCCATGAAAGGAAGGGCTGTTCTAGCACCTTGTTCGGGGCTCCCCACAGTGCTTTGCAGGTCTAGGCTGCCACTGTGATTCTCCAGACCTCTCTTTCCTGGAGCTACCACAGCCGCCACCAAGCTCACACACTTTCCTTCCATTCCGTTGTCCAAATCCCACCTCTCTGCCCATCTACGGCTCCCACAGAGCCTTTCCAGACCCCACCCATAATGGTCACTCTTTCCCCTGACCTCTCATAGCTTTTCATTTATTTTAAGAAGTGAATTGCTTTTTACATTGACTCATAGTTAGGCATGTCTTTATTTCCATTCTACTGGTTGCTGTGTTTCCACCACGCTTATAAATGCTTGCTGAATAAATGAACAGATGACAGTCTGGAATCAGAGAAGAAGGTCCAGGCATAGATCTCTGGAGAGTGTGCCTGAGGAGGCCCAGCAAGGGTGCTGGGGAGCTTGGAGGGTGACTCAGGATGCTGCGTGTTCTGGGGGTACCAAAGGCCTTAGCAGGGAGAAGGAGGGGTTTCATAAGCAAATCCTGACATCCGATAATGCCTGTGGGCAGTCAGGACTTTTTGGGTTGCAAGAGACTAGAGTTAGTTCAAACCAGCTTCAGCAAGAAGGGTATTCTTGGCTTTCTTGGATGGGAAGGATAGTGAAGTGGCTCACAGAATGGAAGGAAGGGTTCCAGGAACCAAACCCAGGATAGGAAGTGAAACCCACTAAGGACCCAGGAGATGCCTCTCCTCTCCTCTCTTCCCTCTCTTTTTCCTTCTCCTCTGTCCCCTCCTAGATCCTTTTTCCCCTCTCCCCTCATCTCTCTCCCTCTCTTCCTTCTCTTTCTCTCTCTCCATCTCATTTTCACTGTCTCTATTTTAATAGCACTCTCTTTTACATCAGAAAAGTTCTCTCCACATGCCAGAGAAAATAGCTCCTAGCAACTCCAGATATAAATCCTTAATGATTTAAAACTAAGAAAAACTAGCTTTCCACCTCCAATCAGAAGATTCCATGGGAGGCCCCCAACTGGCCTGGATTCTGTGCATCCACCCCTTGGACGAGTCACTGTGTCCAGGGATATGACACCATTCTTGGCCCAACTGTGTGAAGAAGGAGGCCAGGCAACATGATTGACAGCTCCACTAGGGCCACACGGAGGCGTAAAACAAGAATGTCAGAGTCTCGCTATACTAGCAGACAAGGGCTTGGGGATGGGCTCTTGGAAGGGATGATGGGGAGGACTTAGAAGTAACTTCAGGCCAGGGTGACGATATCAAGACCAGGGATGTTTTTCCAGGCAGGAAAAGAGAGGCCCTCTGAAACTTTGGATTTTTGTCTCTTAAGGACACCCTATTTAAAAAGATCTCAACCCAGCAGTTCCTTTGAACTCTACCTCTAGCCTGAGAGCTTAACCTCAAATGGCAACTCCAATTGTTTGGGTTTTGTTTTAGAGACAGGCTCTCACTCTGTCACCCAGGCTGGAGTGCAGTGGCACAAACATGGCTCACTGCAGCCTTGACCTCCTGGGATCAAGCAATCCTCCTGCTTCAGCCTCCCACATAGCTGGGACCACAGGCATGCACCACCACGCCTGGTTAATTTTAAAAAAATTTTTTGTAGAGATGGAGTCTCACTTTGTTGCCCAGGCTGGTCTCGAACTCCTGGGCTCAAGAAATCCTCCCACGTTGGCCTCCCAAAGTGCTGGGATTACAGACGTGAGCCATCACGCCCAGCCTGTAACTCTGCTTCTTGTGACAATCAGCCTTCTGTCAATGCGTCTCAGAGCCTTGCTGCGACGCATAAGAACCTCCAACCTTTCTCACCTATCAAGCCACACTGGATTAGGACTCAAGCACCTGATTTTGAGCCGTGGCTCACTTTCTCATTTATAAACTGAATTGTGGATAATATCTGTAGTCCCTTCTCTTAGAAGTTGTTGTGAAGATCACGTAATGGAATGTGTGAAAAGGGCACACAGCAAACTATAAAGTACCACACAAATTTAAGAACTTGCTATTTCAAAGTCATTCACCTCACCTCGCACTTGAGGCTCTATATCACTCTCATTAAACTTTCTTTCATTTGCCTCTTCTGCCTGAATAAAAATAAAATTATGCTTTCTAATTATTTTTTAATTAATTATGGTCCTTTGTAAAAGTGATACACACACATAGTTTTCAAAGGCACTTAGTTCGACAAATGCATGACTAAAACAGTAGCCTTCTGGTCACCTATAGAAATCCCGGATATTTAGCCAGGTGTGGTGTTGCACACCCATACTCCCAGCTACTCTGGGAGGCTGAGGCGGGAGGATCACTAGAGCCCGGACATTGGAGGCTGCAGTGAGGTGTCTATGATAGTGCCACTGTACACCAGCCTGGGCAACAGACAAGATCCTGTCTCAAAAACAAACAGAAAATCAAAAAACAGATATGCTCATCTCACATCACATTGATGCAAACATCTTAAAATAGCATTCATGCTCATCATTACTTCAAAATTACAGTCATTCTGTCCTTCTTGTTATTTAATGTGCTCATTAAAAAGCACATACATTGCTATATCCCTATTTTGTTTTCTGACATTTTGACAACTCTATTTCAATGTGATCAGTTTCCTTTGTACTCCTATGTGTTTTATGCGCTTTAAAATATTATTCTGTCTTCATTCCTCTCTTCCTCCTTCTCCCCAATTTTCTATAAACCTTAAACTGCTCTAAAAATAAAGTCTATTAATAAAATAATTTTTTTTCACTTTTTAAAACAACATTATTCTAAGAAGAGATCCATAGGCCTCATCTGATTGTGGGTCCACAGCATAAAAAAAAATACTTCGTATCCTTGTTTCAGTTCAATGTCAGGTGCTAGACCTCCTGGTTTAATCCTCTCATTGTGAAATCATATTCTGTATTTTTGTGCTTTTGTTCTACTTTCTGCATAATTTCCTCAGTTTGATCTTCTGACCCCATCCATGACTATTTTATTGCTGCTGCATTCCCTTTGATAATATCCTGGTCTTATTCCATAGCTGTTCTATCTTCTCATCTTGCTTAGGCCATCAAGTCTGGGGTGTGATTTATTCCTGCTGATCTCAGACTGTCTGTTTGCATGTGGAAAAGGTACTATAAGGTGATTGGGAGTTCTGTATCTAAGTGCAGGGCTTGCTGGCTGCTTGCTTCCCTGGAGGGTTATTGATCCGTCACTAGGCATTTCATTGTGGGACCCCCACATGGCAGAATCTGTGGATCTTTCCTCTTGGGGAAGTCCATGTCTTCAGGGAGAAATCTCCTAATTCCCCGCTTGGAGGGACTGGGGATGTACAAGTCAACATCTGGGAATCACCCAGCAGGAGAGACTTGGACCTTATCCCTTGTTTTTCATTTAGCTCAGTGCTGTTCACAACTGTTCCTGGCTATTCCCTCAATCTAACTCTCTCTCATTCAATTATCCAGGGATTAAATCTCCTATTTCCTGCTGGAGCAAGGGAGAAATAGTTGGGGGTTGTTTGGACTGGGGAAGGAGATCCCCTGAGACAGATCTTCGACCCATCTGCCTGTGTTCCTCCCGACCCTCTCCTGGCTTTGATCATTGGTTGGAACCTTCAATTCCTGAGCCCTTCCGAGGTTCTTGGATGTGAGCTGGCCTGCTGCCTCTCAGCTTTCCCCTCTGCCAAGACAGCACTCAGCCTTCCACTTTTCACATTCCCAAGTTCTGCTGATCTTTCTTGTCCGATATCTTTTTCTCTCCATTTTTCTTCATTCTTGTAAGCTTATACCTTTTCTTTGCCATCATGTTAGTGGGGTTTGGGGTAGGAGCTGAGACTACAGAGCATACTCAGCCTGTCACATTTATCAGCATGTCTTCTAGCCTTCCAGTTTCTCACTTTAGCCCAAAGAATAATAAAAGGCGCCATCAGTCTTTTATTGATACTTGTAGGGACTTTTATATCCAACTTGACGTTGGTGCAACGTGATTTGACAGCAAGAAAACAGTGCTCTTGCATCTTGGCTGCCAGCCACGGGACCCGAAATGTCAGCACCCATCCCTAACAATAATTAACCTGCAACTACAGGAGATGAACTAAAACATGATAAAGAAAGCAGAGCGCCAGGTGCGGTGGCTCTCTCCTGTAATCCCAGCACTTTGGGAGGCCAAGGTGGGCAGATCACGAGGTCAAGAGATCGAGACCATCCTGGCCAACATGGTGAAACCTTGTCTCTACTAAAAATACAAAAATTAGCCAGGCATGGTGGCGGGCACCTGTAATCCCAGCTACTTGGGAGCCTGAGGCAGGAGAATCGCTTGAACCTGGGAGGCAAAGGTTGCACACTCCCGCCTGGTGACAGAGCGAGACTCCGTCTAAAAAAAAAAAAGAAAGAAAGAAAAGAGAAGTATCCAGCATCCAAAATGGTGATCTTCAGATGGAGTTGGAAATGTCCACCTCCTCCAGACAGATGACCAGGCTAAGGGAACAGAAAGGTATGAGTCCCCTTCTCTGCCCCTCAGTCTCCACCCAATGCTGGGATTTAAGAGATGAAAGATGGACTGAACGAAGCAAGGTGAAGGAGACTGAGCTCAGACACAGCTCCTGTTAAGAGAGAAGAAAACAATATTTCTAATTTGCCAGGACTCTAATTGGATAGGATTTCTATATATAGGCATGATTATATTTTCTGGGGTCTGATGAAAAATCAGAGGTGAGGTTTGGGTTCAAGAGCACTTTTATAAATAATAGCCTAAGGTCCAAGATTGAAAAATGAAATGTCCTGGCTATAGCTCCCTACTCTACTGATGAGAAAGTCTAGCACTGGCCAAATCTAATCTGAGCCACAGGCCTACCACTACACGACTGGAGCAAAATTCAGCAGAACTGGCCACACTGTTGTGGAGAATGGCCAGGTTAATTACTTGGCCACACGCTAGTGCATCAGGACCATTCTGAGAATGCTTTGCCCTAAAACAGAGACCCAAGTGGAAAGAATCACGGGAGGTCAGTGAACATCATGGACAGAGCAGTGACCAGAGGTGGAAATTCCCATGGGGGTGATATGGTTGGGATGTGTGTCCCCTCCAAATCTCATTTGAAATGTGACCCCCAGTCTTGCAGGTGGGGCCTAGTAGGAGGTGTTTAGGTCTTGGGGGCGAATCCTTCATGAATGACTTAGTGCCCTTCCCAGTGGTAATGAGTGAGCTCTCACTCTATTAGTTCACACAAGAGCTGGTCGTTTAAAAGAGCCTGGCATCTCTCTTGCCGTGTGATGGCACCTGTTCCCCATTTCCCTTCCATCATGATTGAAAGCTTCCTGAGGCCCTCACCAGAAGCAGACACCAGCACAATGCTTCTTGTACAGCCTGCAGAATCATGAGCCAAATAAACTTTTCTCTCACTCAGCCTCAGGTATTCTTCCTTTATAGCAATGCAAAATGGACCAATTCAGAGGGCAAAGTGTCTCAACTGAGAGATCAATTATAGGCTAAATTATTATAAAATTTCCTGCCTCCAAGAAATTCACTCCAAACACAAATTACACAAATAGTTGGCTACTACTCATTGATGTGATTTGAAAGCAGAAGAAGGAGAAAAAACGTGGGTATTACATTTCTCTTTTCTATATTTAGGTTTCTTTATCAAACTTCCACCCAAAATATAGGAAGAAGTTCCCACAGGACCAGAGCTGCCATGTAAAGATGTGTACCTTGTGCCCTGGAGAGCTCCAGAGCGTCCTCAGGTCGCAGGCTGTGGCCATATATGGAACGCCCCAGGGTTTTCCCACTTTCAGATGCTATGGTCACACAACACCAGATAAAGCTTTCACAGCGAACAACCAGGCCACACACAAACGACAGACTGAGGCTCCACCCTCTGGGTCTCCGATTAACCACCATTCTAGATCAAGTTATTTTTGCCAGAAGTAGGAACTAAGTACTGTGGATTCTGCAGGGTCTCTCCTAGCAGGCATGTTTCTACTTTTCGTCAAGGTCTACAACTTCCGCGGCCCTCTCTGGGGACAGCCCAGTCAGATTCTGGATGCTTCCTTCCTCATCTAACTGGATACATTCTCTTTTTTTTCTTTTTTTGAGACAGAGTCTCACTCTGTCACCCAGGTTAGAGTACAGTAGCGGGATCTCGGCTCACTGCAACCTCCGCTTCTCAGGTTCAAGCGATCCTCCCACCTTAGCCTCCTAAGTAGCTGGGATTACAGGCGCATGCCACCATGCCAGGCAAATTTTTTTTGTATTTTTGTAGAGATTGGGTTTCACTATATTGCCCATCCTGGTCTCAAACTCCAGAGCTCAAGTGATCTGCCCACCTTGGCCTCCCAAAGTGCTAGGATTACAGGTGTGAGCCACTGCATCCAGCCTAGGATACATTCTAACCACCACCACAACCCAAAGGGCACGGTTCCCTCCTTAGTACCACTTCCATAAGAGAGCAGCTGACCATACTTGGCCTCTGAAGATACTGGAGAAGAACCTGGAGTCTCCTCAGAGTTCCTCCCTACCTATCCCATTGTATGAGGTTAGCCACCACTTCTGGCTCCATAGTTTAATACATGGACTAATCTTGTTCCTCCTGGTATCTGTCCAGACCTTATCACCAAAACCATAGGGAACTTGTCCTCTAAGAAGAACACCCCGTTCTTCATACAATAACAGACCATCCACATGGCTTCCCAAACCTCTCCCTTGAGCACAGAGGAGCTTTAGGAACACTGAATGCTCACAGTCCCAGTAGGCTTCATGCAGACATGATATAATGGCCATGTAAATACACATTTACAGTGACAGTCATTATACAGCAGAGCCAAGCCTTAAAGTCACTAAAACGGAATATTCGGATCAAAGTCTTTCAGATTCCAACCTCTCCTTTTTTTGGTTGTAATCTCTCTCCCGCCATGCTACCTGTGGTATTCCATTTTCTTTCCCCCATCTTTGTTTTTGTGAAGATAAAAGCAGTTTGAAATGAGGACTTGAAGTCACCTATCGCTCTGCTAGAAGTTGAAATCTCCTGTTTTTTTCCCTCTCTGTGTACAAATATATACTTGTCTTTTATGATCAAAGGTAATGGTGATGCTTCACCAAAAGACAAGTGAGAGTGAAGGTAATAATAATCTATTCACGATCACAGTGAGTCTTTGTACTATTTTGGTCAGGACAGCCTTACCCAATGTCTGAGTACCTCTCTCAGGTAGCTAAAAGTGCTGAAATCTGCCTAGCCCTATCCCTGAAATCTGCTCCTCGCTGCCATACAGTGGAGTACTTCAAAATAATTAATAATAATAATACACAGTTCATTTATTTCAGCATTTGCTGTGTGCAAGCACTGCTCTCAGTTGTTCTGGTGTATTATGTCATTTAATCCTTCTGAAATCCCTCCGAAGTAGGTGTTACTAATAATGCCCATTTTACAGATGGAGAAACTAAAACACAAGAGATTGAGTCACTTGCCTCAGGTTACACAGCTGGTAAGGATTTGGACCTAAACAGTCTAGCTCCAGAGCACACAGGCGGAGCTCCAACACTCTGCCACACCGTGAGACCGTATGAATAGCTACAGCTCTGCTAAACTGGAGGAAAGCAACGAACAGTTCTTCACAGTTTATCCACAGATATCTCTTTAAAGAGGTATGGTGTGTTCTTCCATTTAGGCTGCTATAATAAAATACAGACTGGGTGGTTTAAAACACAACAGAATTTTTTTTTAACCGCAGTTCTGGAGGCTGGGGAGCCCGGATAAAGGTGCTGGCAGAGTTGATGTCTCGTAAGAGCCTACTTCCTGGTTGATAGATGGTATCTTTTCACTTTGTCCTCATTTGGCAGAAGCGGCAAGGGAGCTATCTCAGGCCTCTTTTATAAATGCACTAATTTCCCTCATGAAGGCTCTACCTTCATATCCTCATCACCTCCCAAAGACCCTACTTCCAAATACCATTACATTGGGACTTGGGTTTTAACATAAAAATTTTGGAAGGTCACAGGCATTCAGTCCATAGCATTCCACCCCTGACTCCCAAAATTCATGTCCTTCTCACACACAAAACACATTCATTCTATCCCAGTAGCCCCAAAAGTTTTAATTCATTCCAGCATCAACTCAAAAGTCCAAAGTCCAACATCTCATCTAAATGTCATCTAAATCAGATATGAGACCCAAAGTGTGATTCATCTGAAGGTAAATTCCCCTCCAGCTATAAACTGTTAAACCAAAGAAATTATATGCTTCCAAAATGCACTGGTGGGACAGACATAGGATAGACAGTTCCATAGCAAAAGAGAGAAATAGGAAGGAGGGTAGGAGTAACAGGTTCCGAGCAAGTCAAAACAGTGGTACAAATTCCATTACACATTAACACTCAAGAATAATCCTATCTGGCTTGATTCTCTGTTCTCCAGGCCCTCTAGGGTGGGGGTCTCACCCCTGGGACCCATTGGGGTTATGTTCCTGCCCCTAAAGTTCTTCCAGACAAGGGTTGGACCCCCAAGGTTCTGGGCAGCCCCACCCCCAGGGTGGCTCTGTGCATGGGCCCTACCCCCATAGAGGTTCTCTGCCTGGGCCTTGTGGCTTCCTAGGGCTGGGGTCCCAAGCCAGAGGCTCCGCTTAGCACACCCACACCATACTGGAGCCTGTCAGAGTCACATCTGGGGTGCCGAAGGAGCATGGCACCAGAGTGTGGGGAGTGGAGCCCATGATGTGAGGCAGTGCCAGGTAGGGTGTGCCAAGGTCCAGCAGGTACTGGTGGCTTCCACTTTGAAACTGTTCTGCCCCTGGTACCCTTACACTCTGGGCCTGTGATAGGAAGTGGTAGTGGGGGGGTGGCAGCTGATGATTTTTGCATTGCTTTTGGGCTCATTCTTCCATTGTCTTGAACAATAGCTCGTGGATTCTGTTGAGATGGCTGATCCATACTAACCTCATCAAATGGTCATTTGTCCACACTCTTAGGGAGTTCTTGTCTGACTACACGTTTTCATTTTAAACAATATAGACAGGCTGAGAATTTTCCAAATCTTCAAGTTCTGATTTCCTTTTTATTAATTATTCCATTTTAAAACCATTTTTTACGTCTTGCATTTTACTATAAGCAGTCAAGAGAAGCCAGGCCATGCTTTTGACACTTTGCTTAGGAATTTCTTCAGCCAAATATTCTATGTCATTGCTCACAAGTTCTACCTTCCACAAAACGCTAGGACACAAATACAATTCGGCCAAGCTCTTTGCCATTTTATAACAAGAATGGTCTTTTCTCCATTATCCAATAATGGAGAAACATCTTATTGATGTTCCTCATTTCCATCTGAGGTCTCATTAGAATGGTCCTTACTGTCTCTATTTCTACCGATATTATGTATAGGGTTACTTACATATTCTCCAAGAAGACTGAGATATTCCCTAAGGCTCTCCTTTTTCTTTTCTAAGCCTTCACCAGAATTTCCCTTAATGGTCCATTCATGGCAATGTAATCTTTTTGTAGGATGCGTCTTAAAACTCTTCCAGCCTGTACCCATTATCCAGTTCCAGATCCAACTCCACAATCTTAGGTATTGGTTACATAAGCACCTCACTCCCAGTACCAATTTCTGTCATAGTATGTTTGGGCAGCCATAACAAAATATCATAAACCGGGTGGCTTATAAATAACACAAACTTATTTCTCACAGTTTTTTCTCACAGAGACTGCAAAATCCAAGATCAAGGGGCCAGAAGATTTGGTGGCTGGTGAGGGCCCACTTCCTGGTTCATAGACAGCATCTTCTCACTGCATCCTTACATGGTGGAAGGAAGAAGGGAGCTCTCTCAAGCCTCTTTCCTATGGGTACTAACCTCATTCATGAGGGCTCTGACCTCATGACCTAATCACCTTCCAAAGGCCTGACCTCCAAATACCATCATACTGGGCATTAGGACTTCACATAGAAATTCTGGAGGGACACAAACATTCAATCTACAGGATAGGGTCTCAGAAAAAAAGTTCCGAACCTCACTGGGTTCCCCCTGCCACCGGCCATGGTGGCACTCTGCTGCTCGCCATGTTAGCACACCTTCAGATGATTCTCAAGTGAAATGTCCCTCTGGGATGTCCCAGTTTTCTCTGTGTAGTGCCCCCTCCACACCCTTCACTCCCACCTACTGATCTGTGAAACTTGGTTTGCTCATTGGATATCATGTTTCCAGGCAGCCCTGCAAGTTTTGACAATCCATTGCCACTCTCTCCTCTCCATTCCACGATCTTCACATTCTCAACCAGTCCACATGTTCCTATGCTAGTTGCCCTTTCCAAAGTTAACATTTCCAAATGGCAAGATAAGTTCGGAGTTATTTAAAAAAAAATACATGCACTTGAAACATACCATGAAAATGGTGGGCTTTCTTTCTCTCTTTCTTTTTCTCTTTCTTCTTTATTTTTTCTTTCTTTCTTTCTTTCTTTCCTTCTTTTTCTTTCTTTCCTTCTTCTTAAATATCATCCTTATCCTCCCTGCAGATGCAGTGAGCTCAAGCAGCCTCCTATTTATTGGTTTTCCCAGGGAAGTCAATTTCAGTTCAGTTCCCACTGTTTCATAACACAAGAGCTCAACTTACACACTTCCAAGCAGAGGGATGGGTGCTCAGTTTTGTTTTCTTCTTCCCCCAAGAAAATGCCTCAATCTCAGTTTCAGGCTTAAACAGACTTAACAGCCATGAGCTTTATAAGCTCTGGCATGCCATAAATAGTCCTTTTCATCAAAATCTGCAAATCACAATTCTACTGTAAAAACCAGAGCTACTCAGATAGCTGCCCACAGCACTGAGCATGGTGCCTTGCATTTAGTGGCTTTTAATAAAGATTTGTTGATGGACTGATTGATCCAGGTCTTTCATATCAGGTGTAGCCTGAGTTTCTTAGATATTTTTCAGGGGATATAAAGTAAGATTTTTTATTTTTTATTTTTATGTTTTTGAGATGGAGTCTCCCTCCTGTTACCCAGGCTGGAGTGCAATGGCAAAATCTCCGCTCACTGCAACCTCAGCCTCCCGGGTTCAAGTGATTCTCCTGTCTCAGCCTCCTGAGTAGCTGGGACTACAGGCATGCACCACCATGCCCAGCTAATTTTTGTGTTTTTAGTAGAGACGGGGTTTCACCATGTTGGCCAGGATGGTTTCAATCTCTTGACATCGTGATCCGACCGCCTCAGCCTCCCAAAGTCCTGGGATTATAGGAATGAGCCACCGTGCCCGGCCTAAAGTAAGATTTTAAACCAATTCTTTATGCACCAGCCTCTCAGTTCTCATAATCCTTGAGCCCAGAATCTTAGAACCTATTTATAATGCATGAGTTTCAAAGCCCCTATGGGGACCAGAGGGCAAAAGCAAAGGAAAGGCAAACTAGTAAAAGCTTCTACACTCTCTGGACCATGTCACAGTGATAAGTGGGGTCCTCATAACTCCCTGGAGGAACTAAGAAAGACTGAGGGGCCCTCTGGATCTTAAGAAAAAGGCAAACCAGGAATTTCATTATGATAGTTGAAAGTTTTGGAGTCAAAAATCCTGATGTGACCATGTACCAGCCCTGTGGCCTTATGCAGGTTACTTAGCTTCTCTGGGTCTGTGGTTTATGCACCCAAATCAAGTTGTAGAATATCTGTCAGGATGAAAGGCGGAAACATGTTAAGCCCTTCAGACAGTACCTGGCATGTAGAAAGCATCAAGAGTGTTTTAGGCCGGGCACGGTGGCTCACACCTGCAATCCCAGCACTTTAGGAGGCTGAGGCGGGTGGATTGCTTGAGCTCAGGAGTTCGACACCAGCCCGGGCAACACGGTGAAACCTCATCTTTACTAAAACACAAAATAAATTAGCCAGGTGTGTCGGCATGTGCCTGTAGTCCCAGCTACTCGGAATGCTGAGGCAGGAGAATTGCTTGAACCTGGGAAGTGGCGTGAGCTGAGATCGCGTCACTGCACTCCAGCCTGGGTGACGGAGTGAGACTCGGTCTCAAAAAAAACAAAAAAGGGCCGGGCGCGGTGGCTCAAGCCTGTAATCCCAGCACTTTGGGAGGCCGAGACGGGTGGATCACAAGGTCAGGAGATCGAGACCATCCTGGCTAATAACACGGTGAAATCCCGTCTCTACTAAAAAAATACAAAAAACTAGCCGGGCAAGGTGGCGGGCGCCTGGGAGGCGGAGCTTGTAGTGAGCTGAGATCTGGCCACTGCACTCCAGCCTGGGCGACAGAGCGAGACTCCGTCTCAAAAAAAAAAAAAAAAAAAAAATTGTGTTTTAAACAATTAGCATAGCAATATAGTGAGGGAAAGTGTACTGTACTTTTAACTTTATGAAAATTGGGAGTCCATGCATACCAATTACAGTAACTCAGCTAACCAGAATATTCAATTAATCAGAACACCCTACTCTCCCAACATGCCACGTAGATTGGAGCTCACAGTACAAATGAAAGCGTTGAACGGTGAAGAAACAAAGTGGGGATCTGTAATTCATGGATTTAAACAGGATTATAAAACACCGGCAGTGCTAAAATAAAATCATATGATAAATTTTTTAAACGAAATTATGACTTTGGGAACCGGTATCCCATAGGAGCTATTCCAAAATTGCAAGAGGGAGGAGAGGAAGCTGAATTACTACATGCTTATTTTAGTCATCAGACTTTAGTAAGAAAAACAATGGGAGAGGGGCAAACAAATACAACTAAAAAAGTAATTAAGGCCTTGGAAACAGCTGTTGATAAAAACACAGGTAAGGGGATTTTTAGAAAAATTATGTGTAACAAATCTGCAGGTGGAATGAAATGGGTCCCCAGGCAGTGAAGAAACTTGTTCAAAAAAAAAGCTTGCTGAATCATGAACAAATCACAAAAGTAATAGTAATAACAGGAAATTTTGCATTAAGTGTTATAGGGAGCTTGGGAGAGGGAGGCGTTTCGGGCAGCTCAGTTGCTTCTAGGTAAAGAGGCACAGCGAGATGACAAAGATAGTAGTGCAAGGCGTGTCCCCTACTCGACCCCCCTCAGTGGCTGGCCATCATATTTAGAGGATGGATTATGGTCAGAATCAGAATGACCAAGACTATAAGGAGAATCAAGGCCGGGCACGGTGGCTCACGCCTGTAAACCTAGCACTTTGGGAGGCCAAGGCCGGCAAATCATTTGAGGTCAGGAGTTTGAGAACAGCCAGGCCAACATGGTGAAACCCCATCTCTACTAAAAATACAGAAATTGGCCAGGTGTGGTGGCAGGCACCTGTAATCCCAGCTACTCAGGAGGTTGAGGCAGGAGAATTGCTTGAACCCGGGAGGCGGAGGTTGCAGTGAGCCAGGATCATGCCACTGCATTCCGGCCCGGGCGACAGGGCAAGACTCTGTCTTAAAAAAAAAAAAAAAAGAAAAGAAAAGAAATCAAGTCTGCAAGTGTTCTTTATGCTCTTCTTATGTCCAAGGCAACAAGCCAAGTGGGAGATATAAAGATGATCAAGACTGGCTCTGGATCTCAGGAAACATTGGGACCATAAAGACAACAGCTATAAACACAATAACCCAAGGAAAAGGCCATCAATACTGGGACAGAATTTGCCCTAAGAGTATCAAGAAAGGCTTCCTGTGGGAGGTAGCATTTGAGCTGACCTTGAAGGGATAGAAAAAAAGAATAGGAAAAGTGTTTCAGGCAGGAAAATGGCATTCATCCATCCAAGTATCCATCTGATTAACAAATAGTTATTGGGCACTCACTTGCCATTAGACACTGTGCTAGTAGCTGACAAGAGACTTTCCAGTAAAAAGAGATAAAGTCCCGGCCCTTGAGGAGCTACACGGGAGGCAGATGTTAACCAAAGCGTCAAACCTTCAGATGTAACTTGCATGTAGCCAATGCCATAAGGGGCACTCTGAGGTTCTGTCCAAGGCTCTAACAGCGACATCTAGCCCAGTAGAAAATTCAAAGTGGGCCCTTGCTGAGGATAGCAGAATGAGATCCGAAGGGTGAGTCAAAAACATCCATGCAGAAAGAGGAGACCGCAGCATTCCCGACATGGGCAGCAACATGCTTTAAGACGAGAAAGAAGCGTAAGAGTAAGAGTCTGAAATAGGCCCAGAGGCTGGAATGTGGCAAGTGGGAAATAGTGCATGAGAAACAGGGCCACAGAGGCAGGTGGGGTCTTGAGGGTCTTGGTGAGAAGCCACCATCATTTATTCTAAGAACAATGGATAGTATTGGAAATATTTTTATTGGTGTCCTTGTGTGGTGAGAAGATAGGAGGTGGCAAGGTGAGAGTTTTATCTTGGAAAGATGATCTGACTGAAGTGTGGAGACTAGATGAGGGCCAGAGTGGACGAACCTGTCTGGCAGGAGATAGGGTGGAGGTCAGGACTGGGAGGGCAGCAGGAGTAATGGGGAGAAATGATGCCAAGAGATATTTGGGGTAGGTCAACCAGACTGGAAGGTAGATTTGGGGACTTTGGTAAGGAAAAGGGAAGAGTTAATGATACTCCTGGCACTCAGGACCACACAGATGGTGATGCCAATCCCTAGGTAAGGAAAGGAGCTATTATGGTAGACAGAGATGCACTGTGTGAAGACACATGTGTGAAAATCTGGCTAATATTGTGTCTCCCCCAGCAGACTACAAGTTCCTTTAAGGCAGGAACGGACACCTTGTTTCTCTTTGCTCAAAATTGTGACCTCGGCAAGTAATACAATGTCTGACAAACAGCAAGTACTCCGTAACTGCTTGTTAATTGATAGGATGTTGGATGAACGATTCTGGTTTTGGACATGTATAGTCTGAGGTGTTTTAAGGCATCCACAAGGAGATGTGAGGTAAAAAGCTAGATATATGAGCTGCAGCTCAGGGGAGAAGTCAGGATGGGAGGTACAGATGCGTGATGGGCCAAGGTCAGCAGAAAGAGGGAAAAGCTCAACAGGCTCTGGAATCAGCCTTGAGGAATTCTAGCATGTCAGGTCCAGGAGTAGAGCGAAAGAGCATAAAGAAGAAAGAGAAACAGCAGCCCAAGTCAGAGGGAGTGTTTCAGGAAGGATAGAGTGGTCAACGGTGTCAATTGCAAGTAAGATGAGAACTGAAGAATGTCCTTTGGGCTTAGCAACACTGAGGTCATCAGTGACCTTTGTGGGAGCTGTTTTTTGTGGAGCGATGGGGTGGAAGCCAGACTGGAGGCGGTGAGGAGTGGGAGGTGATGAAACGCTGACAGGGAGTAGACGCAAACCTTAGGAGGAGAGGTGGGGCAGATGTTGAGCAAAGGCAGGAGTATGCCGGGCACATTTGAGCAGTAAGAACAGGCTAGTGTGGCTAGAACAGAGAGTTCCTTGTGCATTTTTTCCTGCCCCAACATCCCCTGATGGACAGACACTCCAGGTCATTAATGGAGATCAGAGTATGAGGAGGAGTTGATTTCACTGAAGTGATGAGCTTGAGTTTTAGAGATGTTCATTTTGCAGGGGGCTTGTGCAGCAGACAAGGGTAAAGAGATGTCTGCAGGGTAGCTGGAAATACAGGTCTGGGGTGGCATCTGCAAACTACAGCCACCAGCCAAATACAGCCTGCCACCTGTTTTTGTACGGCCAGCCCACCAGCTAAGAATGGCTTTTACATTTTTAAATGGTTGGAAAAATCAAAAGAAAAATAATACTTGGTGACATGTAAATCGTATATGAAATTTGAATTTCAGTGTCCATAAATAAAGTTTTATTGGAACACAGCCACACTCATTCATTTCCATATTGTCTATGGCTGCTTCTGCACTACTACAGCAGTTGAAGAGTTGGGACAGAGACCATTGGCCTGCACAGCCTAAAATATTTACTATCTGGCTCTGCACAGTAAAAGTTTGCCAATCCTTGGTCTAGGGCATAGAAGAGCAACCAGAGCAACTCCTGTCAGTCTACATTTCAGAAAAGAATTAAGTTAAAAAGACCAGACCACGTTGCGCATTAAGGAACACAGGTGGCTGGCCATTTGTGGAGTGTGAAGGAGGTTGCAACGGCTTGATCCTTCTGGGTCTGTGATGGACATCTGCTATCCCTCAACGTGTCCCCCTCTTGCTGATGTAATGAGCAGGTCCCCCACAATGCTCGGCGTAAAGGGTACATCTTCACAAAAACATTTCCCTTCCTTAAGTGAGCTCTCTGCTGTCTTAAACAAAGCTTCTTTCCCTTCTCCTTATGGCACTTGTCACCATGGTAATTAAATAATTATTTGTAGAATTCTTGGTTTAATGCCTGTCTCGCCCACTGGACTGAGAAGCACTATGGTAATGACTTAAGACAGCAGGCTCTAAAAACGGGCTGTTTGATTCCATCCTGGCTCTGGTTACACTGGCTGGGTAACTGTGACTTACTTACCCTCTCCTGGTCTCAGTTTCCTCATTGGTAAAATGTAGACAGTGAGATTCTGTACCTTTCGGGGTTGTGAGGATTAAATGAGATAATAGAGGCAAAGTGCTCAGGGTGGTGCCTGTGATAGCCTAAGTGCTCAGTAAGGGTGTTACCATCAGTAGCCATTCGGATGCGGGGAGCATGGGAAAGGAGTGGGAGAAAACAAGGATGAAACCTGCATTTCATGGCAGCTGGCAGATGGTGATGCCATTTCCCGAGTCAAGGAACATGAGAAGAGGAGTGGGCTTGGGGGACTTGCCACGTCCAAGGTGCCTGGACACACCCAAGTGGCAATGCAAGGTAGACAGGTGGGAACGGAGCTCAGAGGGTTGTTGGGTGTAGTAGAGGATCGTAGATGTGTGAAGATGGCTTGAAATCGCCGAGGGGGAAACAAAAGATTGTTGGGCTGTGTTTTTGGTGTAGGTAAAAATGCTCTAGCATTTGTCGTAAGTACTCTGTCCACACCTCAATGAACATAAGCTATTATGATGTTATGTTCCTTGGGAACTGGGACTAGCTTGTCCTGTTGACTGCTGGATCCCCAGTACTAGTACTTCAGGCACAGCAGCTAGCATATAACAGATGTTTGACGAATATTTATCAAATAATAAGTAAAGGAATGAAGGAAAAGAGACACACTACATATTAAGTTGATAACCAGGTTGGAGGTTACTGCAAATGTGTGACCTACCCTGGACCATCATCAGCAATCCTCACACACGACGACAGCTTCCTACTTCAAACACCTGTGTCTTACTGCCTAAGGAATTCCCTGGTGACAGGAGCAGGCTGACCCATGCCTGGGGCAAACTGGAAGTGCTAGGGAGTTAACATCTCAGAAGGAGCAAATCTCACCCACTAAGGGATAGCCCTTGGTGGAAAATAGCCAGCACTCTCAGCCCTCAGCTGGACATTCTGTGAGCTGTGCTCTTGCCAAGGAATTGGCTCACATGTGTCCCCAGTGGATCCATGATCACCACACAGCAGCCAGAATTCAGGATCACAGGAGGGTGAAAGCTATGGTCAACTAGTCAAAGGGATTCCTAAACATCTGAATCACAGGTCGTCAAAACAAGATGAAAATGAGGAAATCAGCATTTGGGGCTTCTGCTAGGACCACAGTCATCTGACCCTTCGTGTCTGGACCCCACAGCTTCCTGGAAGCAGGCTGGCAGCTGACCAAGCACTGATGAAGGTGTGGGGCAGCTCTATAATGAAAGACCTGGTCACCATGGACAAATGACATCAGAGTCAGTCTCCTTATCTGGCCAAAAGGAGGTAATTACCTATCTGCTTGCCTCAGAGGTCAAAAGAGCAAACTATCCCAAGAACAGAAAACCAAACACTGCATGTTCTCACTCATAGGTGGGAATTGAATAATGAGATCACTTCGACACAGGAAGGGGAACATCACACACTGGGGCCTATTGTGGGGAGCGGGGTGGAGGGAGGGATAGCATTAGGAAATATGCATAACGTAAATGACGAGTTAATGGGTGCAGCACACCAACATGGCACATGTATACATATGTAACAAACCTGCACGTTGTGCACATGTACCCTAGAACTTAAAGTATAATAATAAATAAATAAATAAATAATTTAAAAAAGAGAGAGTAGAAGAGACAGTGCTTTTTAAGGTCAGAGATCTGAAGACACAGTGGGGAAGATGTTACCAAAGCATCCCCGGGTTCAATTTCCCCAAAAGCCTGCCAGTGGACAAATCCAAGTTGCTTCCTGGGTTTGCCACTTGCCCTGGCTCACCTGTCCCACCTGAGAAGTACTGAAGAAGTGGAGACTGCACAGGTACCACTGTTACCCCCTGCCCCCACCAAGAATCTTCTTTCTTGTGTAGTTTTAGGAGTGAAGGGAACAAAACCGTACAAGGAAGGAGCCAATAAATGTGCACATATCCTGCATCAGCACTTGGCCCTTTTCACATTCCTCTTTTGACCTTCCTAACGGCACTAAGAAGTAAAACGACCCCGCTTCAGGTGAGGAATCTGGGGTCCGAGGAGATTAAATAACTTGTTCAAGATCACACAGATAATAAGTGGCAGAGTGGGGATTTGAAAACAGGAATTTCTGTGTGGCTCCCAAGCCCATGGGCTTTCTACTGTAGCACATCCAGTTCTGCCTGCATCTGGAAAATCCTCTCCAGTGATGTCATAAAATGTTACTGGGCCTCAAAGGTCCTTCCCAGAAGGCTCCAGCCAGTATATTAAGAACATATGAATTTCCTTTTTTTTTTTTTTTGAGACGGAGTTTTGCTCTCGTTGCCCAGGCTGGAGGGCAATGGTGTGATCTCGGCTCACTGCAACCTCCGCCTCCCTGGTTCAAGTGATTTGCCTGCCTCAGCCTCCTGAGTAGCTGGGATTACAGGTATTTGCCACCATGCCCAGCTACTTTTGTATTTTTAGTAGAGACAGGGTTTCTCCATGTTTGCCAGGCTGGTTTCCAACTCCTGACCTCAGGTGATCTGCCTGCCTCAGACTTCCAAGTGCTGGGATTACGGGTGTAAGCCACAGTGCCCGGCCAGAACATATGAATTTTCTCTATCAGTTAAATACAAATAGTCTAACCCAGCTCTTGTGATTCCTTCTTTGATTCAACCCAACTTCTCCCTACCCTAACTCTGAACATACTCTCACTGTTTCTAGGGGGCAACTGAGAAGCCCAGACATTCAGATCATTCAGACCACAGGGAGGTAAAACCAGGGTGAGGAGAGGAAAATGAAACTTGCAAAGATGCAGAGAGAAAAGGATGCAGCCATGGAAACCACAAGGGGAGGCATGGCCTGTTTGGTTCCTTTCCTAATCACACAGAAATATATGTGTGCCAACATTATCTTTCACTGAAGACACCACAAATTGTCAGTGCCTGGTACATTATAGGCATTCAAATTATGTAATGAATGAACCAACATGCTCATCCCTCCTTCCTTCTCTCTGTTCGACTTTTGAGCTATGAAGTCTTCCTGGGTTTGGTAATCATCTCCCACATCCTTTGCCCCTATCTTTCTATATCCAATGTATTTCACTCCTGTTAGCATATTGGCCCAGCTGACCCTGGGCTTTCTGTTGGATTGCTGAGCCATTCGTGACCTGTAGTTAGAATAAATTCAGAGACCAGTTACTCCTGAGGACAGACAACCACATGGCAGTGACTGGAGTCACCATACACTTGGCCCTATCTGCACCGGTTATGATGGTTTCTAGACACAGTGATTAAGTCTTTGGCCTTGGAGTTGACAGAGAAGACCTTATAGGTGTGACAGTCTATTTCCAAAGGAAGAGGTCCAGTCTCTCTAGGGCTTTGATTCTTCAAAAAAAAAAAATCCTGTCCCAATGTCATGTTCTGTCCTAGAATATCAGCAGAACATCAGAGGTGGGCAGACCCATGAGATTTCTCTAATTCTGTTTTGTGCTCAGTGCATAGTTTAAAAAAGGACAAATAGAGAAGTTTGTAAAGTGGCTCCTAGAATTCTGCTTCTGACCATGATGAAATCACTGGTATCAACTGGTTCTGCTATTACAAATGTTTATGATGCTAAACAAAATGTATGAAACAACTATTAATGCTTTCAGATATTGTCAACACACATCACAGGCTTGTTATGCTTGTGAAAATATAAACAATTGAGGTGAGACCCTGGATTTCTGCCTATAACCCAGAACAGAGGAGGAACCCAATCAGATAGGAACCTTCCTGAGATGAAGAGACAAGGATCAAAGTTAAGGGAGGTTGAGGTGGCTGGAATGCGAGGGACACAGTACCAAAGAAGAAGCAGCTACAAGGAGAAAGAGCTCCAGACATCCTCGTTGGGTGCCCTAGAGTATTTGTCTAAACATTAAGCTGCATATTTGTAGGATAGGGCTCCAAAAGATCACACAGAGAACAATTATCAGAAAAAGAACAATTCCCAGTGAGCTGTAAACTGAACAACTATGAGAATTTACACGTGGTCCAGGGCGTGGTGGCCCACGTCTGTAATCCCAGTGACTCTAGAGGCTGAGGTGGGAAAATCAATAACAACATTCACAATGTTCTGCATGAAAATAATCAGGAAAATGTAAGCTCTAACAGAAAAATCAATCTTTGCAAGCAGATCAGAAATGACAGAGATGTCGGAATTGGCAGATAAGGAATCTAAAACAGCTATAATAGTTTCAAGGAGCTAAAGGAAAACATGAACCAAATGAGAAGAGAAATGGAAACTACTTTTAAAAATCCAAATAGAACTTCTAGAGCTCAAAATACAGCATCTGCAATAAAAATATTAACTGGATAGGACTAAGATCAGATTAGATAATGCAGAATAAAATATCAGTGAACTTGAAGACAAGACAGTAAAAACTATTCAGTCTGCCACACATAGCGGGAAGAAGGCTGAATAAACAAAGAAAGACTAAGAGGACATGACTGTATCAGTCACGGTTCTGCAGAGGGACAGAACCAATGGGATATATATATATGAATTTATTAGGGAGGACTGACTCACATGATTACAAAGGCAAAGTCCCATGGTATGCTGTCTGTAGGCTGGAGAATGAGAAAACCTAGTTGCGTGGCTCAGTCCAAGTCTAAAAGCTTCAAAATTCGGAAAGCCAACAGTGCAGTCTGCAGCCTGAAGCTCTGGGTCTGAGAACCCCAGGGGAGCCACTGGTGCAAGTCCCAGAGTCCAAAGGCTAAAGAACCTGGAATCTGATGCCCAAGGGCAGAAGAAAAGGCATCCCACTCTGGAAGAGAGAGAGAGAGAGGAGCTAGGTTAGCTCTTTATCTAACTTACTTGTGCTTTCAGGGCCTGCTCAGTCCAATCACGTATATACCACTTCCATTCGATAATGGAATGCTGCTGTGCATGCCTGACTTTGTGGCTAGATGGGTCAGATAACACCTACTCCATGATGGGCAGCTCAGGTCATAAGGAAACTTGGTGGCCCATGATCAACCATTCAGTTTCTATTATATTAAGGCCCAGTAGCAGACCAACTAGGTTTTCTGTGTCTCAAAAAGAGAGTAGTAGGCCAAGCGCGGTGGCTCATGCCTGTAATCCCAGCACTTTGGGAGGCCCAGGCAGGCAGATCACCTGGGGTCGGGAGTTCAAGACCAGCCTGACCAACATGGAGAAACTCCATCTCTACTAAAAATACAAAATTAGCTGGGCATGGTGGCAAATGCCTGTAATCCCAGCTACTCAGGAGGCTGAGGCAGGCGAATCGTTTGAACCCAAGAGACGGAGGTTGTGGTGAGTGGTGAGCTGACATTGTGCCACTGCACTCCAGCCTGGGCAACAAGAGAGAAACTCCATCTCAAAAAAAAAAAAAAAAAAAAAAAAAAAAAAGGTAGTCATCTGCAGATGCAAGCAGGACCTCACTCCAAACCCTCAAGGCCTCCTTTGTGATTCACCTATAGGGACCTGCCAATGCTCCAGACAGCATCCCTATCTGCCACTGACACCTCAAGCACCATGGAATCTGCTGGATCATGTGGCCCAAGAACCAGAGCAGCTTGTGCAGCAGCCTGGATCTGTTGCAGAGCCTTCCCCCGTTCTGGGCCCCACTTAAAACTAGTAGCTTTTCAGTCACCTCATCAAGGGACCAGAGCAGCACATCCAAATGAGGAATGTGTTGCCTCCACAATCCAAATAGGCCCACTAGGTGTTGTGACTATTTCCTGGTTGTAGGGGGGACCAGATACAACTTATCCTTCACCTTAGAAGGGATATCCCGACAGCCCCACATCACTATACCCCCAGAACTTCACTGAAGTAGAAGACACCTGAATTTTATTTGGATTTATTTCCCACCCTCTGATATGCAAATATTTTACCAATAAGTCCACAGTGGTTGCTACTTCTCATTCACTAGGTCCAGTCAGCTTAATGTCATCAATGTAATGGACCAATGTGATAGCTTGTGGAAGGTAAAAGCAATCAAGATCCGTGGGAGCTAGATTATGACATACAGCTGGAGAGTTGACATACCCATGAGGTAGGACAGTGAAGGTGTATTACTAACCTTGTCAGCTGAGGGCAAACTGCTTCTGGTGGGCCTTATGGACAGGTATGGAGAAAAAGCCATATGCTAGATCAATAGTTGCATACCAGGTACCAGGATATGTGTTAATTTGCTTAAGTAAGGAAGCTACATCTGGTACAGCAGCTGCAATTGAAATCACCACTTTATTAAGCTTACAATAATCCACTGTCATTCTCCAAGATCCATCTGTCTTCTGCACAGGCCAAATAGGACACTTGAATGGGGATGTGATGAGAGTCACCACCCCTGCATCTTTCAAGTCCTTGATGGTGGCACTAATATCTGTAAACTCTCCAAGGATGTGATATTGTTTTTGATTTACTATTTTCCTAGGTAGAGGCAGCTCTAATGGCTTCCATTTGGCTTTTCCCACCATAATATCCTTCACTCCCACAGGTTGGGGGACCAAAGTGGAAATTCTGCCAGCCATGTCTATTCCAATTATGCCTATTCTAATTATGCATTCTAGAACTGGGGAAATACCTACAGGATAGGTCCAGGGACCTACTGGACCCACTGTAAATTGGAACTGAGCTAAAACTCCATTGATTAACCTAGCCCACATAATCCCCTACTCTAACTGGAGGGCCACAATGACGTTTTGTGTCTCATTTAAAAAATTCCGGCCGGGCGCGGTGGCTCAAGCCTGTAATCCCAGCACTTCGGGAGGCCGAGACGGGTGGATCACAAGGTCAGGAGATCGAGACCATCCTGGCTAACACGGTGAAACCCCGTCTCTACTAAAAAATACAAAAAACTAGCCGGGTGAGGTGGTGGGCGCCTGTAGTCCCAGCTACTCGGGAGGCCGAGGCAGGAGAATGGCTTGAACTCGGGAGGCGGAGCTTGCAGTGAGCTGAGATCCGGCCACTGCACTCCAGCCTGGGCGACAGAGCAAGACTCCGTCTCAAAAAACAAACAAAAAAAATCCTTTAAGTGGTCATTGTCTAAAGCAAAGATAATAACAATGTATTGTGGGATTTATAACATATGTAGAAATTAAATATGTAACAATAATAGCACACAGCATGGCAGGAGAAATGGAAGTATACTGTTTTAAGGGTCTAATATGTAAAGTAGCATAGTTTTTGGAGATATACTTTGGTAGTTAAAGACACATATTGCAATCCCTAGAATAAACACACACAGAAAAAGAAGAAATAAAATGAAATAATAGTAATATAAACAATAAAATGTATTAATAATAAAATGAAAAATAGTAAAATAAAATGGAATACAAAAAACATTCAATTATTATCATTCAAGAAAAGACAGGAAAAGAACAAAAAATAAATGAAACAAATAGCAAGTTAGTAGACTTAAAGCCAACCATTTCAATAATTGCATTACAGGTAAGTGGACTAAATGAAGAAATTATAATGCAGAAATTGTCAAACTGGACAAAAAAGTAAGACCCAGCTATATTACTCAAGAAATTAACATTGTATATACAAACATAGTTTAAAGGTAAAAGTATAGGGAAATGATACACCATGCACACACTATAGCTGGAAGAGCTATATTCATATCAAGATAGACTTCAAGGCAAGGAATATCATCAGAGATAAAGGGAAACATTTCTCTTTTTTTGAGATGGAGTCTCAGTCTGTCACCCAGGCTGGAGTGCAATGGTGCAATCTTGGCTCAATGCAACCTCTGCCTCCCGGGCTCAAATGATTCTCCTGACTCAGCCTCCTGAGTACTTGGGATTACAGGCGCATGCCACCATGCCCACCTAATTTTTGTATTTTTAGTAGAGACAGGGTTTCACCATGTTGGTCAGACTGGTATCGAACTCCTGACCTCATGATCTGCTTGCCTCAGCCTCCCAAAGTGTTGGGATTACAGGGGGCAGATAAAGATTTCATAGACAGGACAGAAAATATACTAACCATAAAGAAAAAAATTGATTAAAATTGATAAATTGAATTGCATCAAAATTTAAAACTTCTTGTCTTCAAAAGACAAGTGAAAAGACACTAAGAAAGTGAAAAGACAATCCACAGTCCAGAAGAAAATACTCATACACATATCTGGTAGGACTTATATACAAATATAAAAAGAACTCATAATGCAATAATTAAAAAGACAAATTGAAAATTTTAAAGATAAATTTTTCAGCAGACAATTCGAAAAGAAAATACACGAGTGTCCAGTGAGCACATCATCAGGGAAATGCAAAGTAAAACCATAATGAGATGTGACTACATACCCACTAAAATTTAAAACACTGACAGCATTGAGAGTTGGTGAGGATGCGAAACAACTGGAACTTTCATACACTGCTGATAGGGGTGTGAAATGGAATCATCACTTTGGAAAACAGTTTGGCAGTGTCAAAGTTGAACATATTATATTTACTATACGACCTAAAAGTTTCACTTGGGGGTATGCAAATAAGAGAAATGAAAACACATTCACAAAAGGCTTGTGTGTAAACATTCATAGCTACTTTATTCACAATAGCCAAAAATGTGAAACAGCCCCAAATTTAGTCAACATGGACAATCAAGTTGTAGTATAGTCTCTACCATAGAATACCACTCAGCAACAAAAAAATAATAAACAGTAAGGAGGAATCTTTAAAACATCATGCTAACCAAAATAGACTGACACAAAAGACTACAACCTTTGTGACTGCACTTTTGTGGAGTTCAAGGGCAGGCAAAACTAATCTATATGAATAGAAATCCAGCAAGCGGCTGCCTGGGTCGGGGGGTGGAGGAATTTACTACAAAGGGGCTCAGAGGTATTTCTGGGGTGATAGAAATGTTCTATATCTTGGTTGTGATGGTGGTTACATGGGTGTATACATCTGTCAAACCTTATCAAAATGAACACTTAAAAAAACAGGCGCATTTTGGTGTATGTATGTTATACCTCAATAAAGTTGACTCTTTTAACAAGAGGTTTTTGTCCTTCAGGAGGTGTCATTCCAGATGGGGAAACCATATTAGAAACCCAGGGGACTCCCCTGTGGTTCCACATAAGCCAGAAGGGCATTCTACATTACTTTATGCCTTGCATACCTAGGTGCCATGAAGATCCAAGGAGAGGGAGGTGGGTGGCAGACTAGTCAGTGTAAGTTTCATGAGGAATCTGATGCTTGGAGAGAAGGTTTGGAAAATAAATAGACTATAGGGTCTTGGTAAGGTAAAGGATTTATAAGGTAAAGGTAAAGGATTTACCTTATTTATAAGGTAAAGCAAGGTAAAGGATTTATAAGGCTGAAAATGGGCATTCTTGGGATCCTGAGTTGGGCGATGGCAGTGTGAGAGTTCTATGGGTGGGGAATCTGAGGGCAAGAGTCCAGGAAGGAGGCTCTGGAAGGTGGGTAAACACCGACTGACGGAGGTCTGCTCTAGTGAGGTGACCTGGGGATACAAAGGAAGGAGTGGACCTGAGATCCATTCCAATGAGCACAAGCCCTTGGGGGATGCTGGTTGTCTCTTATAGAACCTTCTAAACCATGGAGAGGATGGAGCTAAGACTCTGAAGTCTATTGCCCTAGCTCCAAGCTGGCTCCACCACAAAAAAACTTTGGGAAAATTTCTTAAGCACCCACACCTTAGCTTTCTCATTTGTAATATGGGATGAATAATTCTTAACGTGCAAGGTCATTGAGATGATTAGAGGTGAGGTAGATAAAATACCTGGCATAAAGTAATAATAAATGAAAGACATTATAATTAGTCCTAAGGTTAATCAGAGATTCCTGAGGCCCCCTGTGAGGTGTCTCCTTCCTTTAGGTCTCAGGGTGGGGTCACAACTATGCCGGATTAGTGAAAAGCAAAACACTAATAAATACATCAATGTACAAGTGTACTCATCATCAAGGATAAGGAACAATAGGTACACATGTCCTTTACATGTGTGTGGCACGTGGTCAGCAAAAAGAGAAGGAGGTGGGTCCCTTTGTCTCTTTCACTAAAAAACAATGGGTCAGGGCACCCAACTATGGAAATCTTGGCGAAGGGGTTCATAATTCAGTTTCTCCACTGGGAGAAAGATGCGTTTTTAATCTGCAAATTGATGGAAAGTAGCCTACTTACCCTAACATTTCTGTCATTAAGTGGCCTCCTTGATACTTTGATGCAGGTAACTGTGACTTTCAGGGAATCCTAGGAGACCAATTGTTCCAGACTCTCTTCTCCAGGTAGGGGCATGTGTTGCGGGTGTCGGACAAGCACAAACTTAATACAGTTGCTCAGATCCAGGGAAGATTATTTTTCCTACATTGAAAAAGACAAGCATTTACTGAGCATCCACTGTTTACAAGGCAGGTAGTGTATTAAAGGCCTTACCTGAAGTGCCTGGTATAACCATTCATTTATTCAGCAATTATTTATTGAGTTGCAACAAGAAACTGCGTAAGATGTCAGGGATGCACTGGGGTCAGGGAGACAAGCAAACAGATCACAACCACAGGGTGGTAAATATCACAACAGAGTAGGACCAGGGCAGAGAGGCAACACCTAATCTGGTCTCGGCAGAGGAAGGTGCAAGAAATCTTCCCGGAAGGAGTGAGACCTAAGCGGAACACTGAAGCCCAACTGAAAAGTAAGTTAACCGGGTGAAGGGGAGGTGTGGATGGGAGGTTGTGGGGGAGTGGAACATTTCAGGCAAAGGAAAGAGCAAGCCCTAAGGCCTGGCAGTAAGAGAGACAGAGAGTAGTTCATTAGAGGAATTATTAGCAGTTCACTATGGTTGGAGCAGAAAAATGGCTGCAGCAGTAAGCAAAGGTCTGAGCATGAAAGATTGACAGGCCTGGAATCGAGTTACAGATTTAGCAAATGAAAATACAGTTGCTAAACCTGATGAACACTACCTTAGCCAGGTGATCAAGGTCTGCATCGACAGTGGTAAGTCATATGGACAGTACAGACCCTTAATGAGATGTGCTGAGAATGGCTCTTGACCTCTGTGGTCTTCCTCCCAAAAAAACAATACCCCAGCCTAATCACGAGAAAAACATCCGACAGGCTGAAGTGAGGGGCATTCTACAAAACCCAAGACCAGTGCTCCTCAGAACGGTCAAGGTCATCAAAAACAAGAGAAGTCTTAAAAACTGTCACAGCCAAGAGGAACTAAGGAGACTTGACAACTAAATGTGATATGGTGTCCTGGACAGGATCCTGGAATAGAAAAGGACATTGGGGGAAAACTAAGGAAATCTAATGAAGTATGGACTTTAGTTAAAGATAATATATAAATCTTAGTTCATTAATTGTGACAAATGTATCATACTGGCATAAGCTTTTTTTTTTTTTTTTTAAGAGATGGCGTCTTACTCTGTCACTCAGGCTGGAGTGCAATGGCACAATCATGGCTCACTGCAGCCTCGAATTCCTGGGCTCAAGTGATCCTCTCACCTCAGCCTCCTGAGCAGCTAGGATTACAAACGTGCGCCACTGCACCAACTTGACGTAAGATATTAGTTATAGGGGAAACCGGGTGCGGGGTGTGTGGTAACTCTGTACTATCTTTATATTTTTTTCTGTAAATCTAAAATGATTCTAAAATTAAAAGTTTATTTAAAAATGCAGGTTGCCCAGTTAAATCTGAATTTCAGATAAACAATGATTTTTTTTTAGTGTTAAGTATATCCCATGCAGTATTTGAAGCATCATTATACTAAAAAATTATTCAGTGTTTATCTGAAATTCAAATTTTACTGGGTGTCTTGGCAACTCTGCCTTGAAAGGGGTTTACCCTGAGAACAGTAAGAAGGGCAGTGATGAGCTACCGAAGGTCACAGCCAGGACGGCACATGATGTGCCACTTCTACAGCAGATGTACAGGTGAGGAAACTGAGGCTCGGTGATTTAGCCAGTCTCCCCACTAGCTCAGTGGGGAAGCAAGGATCTGAACATGGGCCTGCGTCACCCTAGGCCCGTGTCTGTCCATTACACCTCCAGACTTCACAAAACTTTTCTTTTTTTTTTTCAACTTTTAAGTTCGGGATACACTTGCAGGATATCCAGGTTTGTTACATAGGTAAATGTGTGCCACGGTGGTTTGCTGCACAGATCATCCTATCACCTAGATACTAAGCACAGCATCCTTAGCCATTCTTCCTGCTTCTCTCCCTCTCCCCACCACCCCTCGGCCCCGACACGCCCCAGTGTGTGTCATTTTCCTGTATGTGTCCATGTGTTCTCATCGTTCAGCTCCCACGTATAAGTAAGAACATGCAGTGTTTGGTTTTCTGTTCCTGCATTAGTTTGCTGAGGATAAGGGCTTCCAAATCCATCTATGTCCCTGCAAAGGACATCACAAAATTCTTCCAGAAACATCCACCTCCATGAAGAAGAGCATAAATTCGCCCTCGTTGGCCAAAAAAAAAAATGAAGTCGGGGGTCAAGAGCACATATTGAGCCCGGAGGACTCCAGTAAAAGCAGGCAAGTACTCCTGAGTACTAAAACACAGGGCCACACTTCCTGCTGGCCACCAGCTCTCCGCGGAGGTCTCCCTCTCCCTCCTCTCTGCCTTCACCATCACAGTCAAACCAGGGATACTCAGAGCCATGAACTGAAATGTTGGAAGGGGCCTTAGGAGCCATTCATTCATCCAATATCCCACTTAGGGCAGGATTCCCATCCACAGTTGTCACCATGAATGTCACCTCCCTGGCTTGGCTCTTAGCTCTTGGCTCCTGTTTGTGGCAGTCTTTTCTCACCTTCAGTTCCCTGCTTCCAGTCTGTTCAGGTGTCAGAAAGCAGTTCACCAAGCAAACTAGACCTATGTGTTAAGTAAAAGTCAGGGGTCTCAAGCAAGGGCCCAGAAGACTCTTCGGTGTGGAAAGAGAAACTTTGTAATGTGTATTCCTGCTGCTCAGGGATGTTTGGGGCTTACCTCCTCCCCACCTTGTTCCAAATAGATGTTGCTGCTTTAGACCTGGGTTCCATAGCGATGAAGTTAAATAACTGCATTTAGCTCAGCACAGCCCAGGACTTACATTAGCGTATTTTAGTAGCACAAGGGAGAATACAGAGGATCAACAGAAGGGTGACGTGTGCTCGGCCAGCAGAGTCTCCTGCAGGAAATTACTGACGCCAGCCAGCTGCTCCAGGCCCCTGTCGGGCTGTTTCTCCTCCTCTCCTATCTCTCAGGGGATGGCCGTCCTGCTATGGCTTGTCAGCTCTGGAAGACAAAGAGGGTAAAACTCTCAGTCTGCTGAGTGCCTGTCTCCAGCACGTCCCCTCCAGAAGCCACCGCTAAACACAGCCCTGCCAGGGGTGGGGGTGGGAGGAAGTGTCCAGCAATCCTCTTTTCTCTAGAAATGGGATTGGAAATGGGGTAATCGTCTAAATGGGCAGTCCTGATGAGTCGATAAGCATAACTCCCATTTTATTACGGTGATGAGGCTGCCTGGGCGGGCGTAATCCCTCTGCTGGGCTCCAGGCGATTGCCAGGCAGCCAGCCACTACCCCGCCTCTCCACCGCGGCTGCATTAGTCTGATGGGAAGAGGCTGAGCTCTCCACTGGACTGCATTTCATAATGGCATTTAAAAGTATGGATCCCGGGTCACGCCAGAGTCCAGGACACTGTTGGCCAAACTGCCTCTCCCCCTTCATACATGGTCAAAATGCAGGGCTATGCTCAGCCAGGTAAGATGAAAAAAATGTCAGGGAAGATCCCAACTTAAAATGGATCAAGAAAATATGATATTAGGTTGGTGCAAAAGTAATTGTGGGTTTTGCCATTAAAAGTATTAGCAAAAACCACAATTACTTTTGCCCTAACCTAATATAATGGAAAAACTGTGGATTCTAGCACCCAGCAGTCCCACTAACTCTCTGGGACCTCTATTTCGTCATCTGCATTATGTGATTTGCATGGTTCTTTCCTGCTCTCCCACATAAATTCATAGATTCATGACTCTCCAACCCAGCCAGGAATTCCACCCTTATAGACTAATTCCTTTGTGTTGTAAAGGCGGTTTTATCTTTCATACCTCCCTATTGAAATTATAATTTTCTACTTTATTAATGCACACTTTATGGGAGAGGAAGACCTGTTAGTAGCTGGAAGCGAGGACCTGAGGGAACAGGACAGGCAAAGGAGGAGTAACCAGGAAGATGCAAGGGGTTCAGGAAGGGAGGTGCAGAGACACCCAAGGCCATGTCATCTGAGAATGGGTAAGGTCTGGGTAAAGGGCTGCAGATTAGGGCAGCTGGTTCTACCAGTGGAGCTCAGGGGCCTGCAAAATAAATCATATCATGTGTGTATATCTCACTCCTGAAATGAGGCTTCATATTTACCCTATTCACTCAGGTACTCACTCACCCATCAGCCAGGAGGCAAAGAGGTACAGAAAAATTAAGACTGCTTTTAGGGCCAAGTGTGGTGGTTCACACTTGAAAGCCCAGCACTATGGGAGGCCAAGGTGGGAGGATCACTTGAGACCATGAGTTCAAAACCAACTTGGGCAACATAATAAGACCTCGTCTACACAAGAATTAAATAAATGAAAATTACCGGGGTTTGGGGTGGGTACCCATAGTCACAGCTACCCAGGTGGCTGTGAGGTTGGAAGATGGCTTGAGCCCAGGAGGTTGATGCTGCAGTGAGCTATGATCATGCCACTGCACTCTAGCCTGAGTGACAGAGAAAGACTCTGTCTCTAGAAACACAGACAGACAAACAAACAAACAAAAAACTAGACTTGGATCCTAAAGCTGGGCCCTAGCAGCAGTGCCAGTATTTAATTGTCATATGACACTGAATAAGTCATTTGCTATTCTAAGCCAGCAAAATAAGGCTAATGCCCACCTTGCACACTCCATGGGCAGGGTTGCCACCTTGCACAACTCCAGGGGGTGCCATGCCCACAGGAGTCTACATGAACTGAGCTCACCAGACCTAGGCAATTCGCAACTTGCACAGCCAAATGTAGCAGCTCGACTTGTAGTTAAAATGTCAAACGACATAAGCTACATTAGCCATGAACACTATTAACACAGCAGTATTATTATATCGGTCACATTCTAGAAGAGGGTGCTAGATATATAAAACACATATCCTTGAAAAGCTGAAATTTAGTAGCATCAAGTTTTACATTCTGTCCAATTCAACGATTATATTACCCTAGTGTTATCTTTGTCATTCAGACTATAGGAAGCATTAAAAAGAATAGGAAAATAGGTGTGGCTCCAAACCTAGGGTGAGGCAAATATTCGTCCTTATGCACAATGTATCTCCCTGGTCCCAAGCCCACTTTGCCCTTGGTACTATCAGCCTCTCGAAATACTCTGAGACACTCAGGGGATCTCAGGGAAGACCAGCCACCATGATGGACATCTCAGATCAGGTTAGGAGGACCAGAAATGTCCAACCCAAGAGGAATTTCCTTGGATGTCACAGCCTCTCACACACCAACTCACCATCAGGTCAGGGCAGCAGGTCCTGAAAGCACCCTCTCCTACTGTTATGCACTGAATGTCTGTGTCCCCTCCAAATTTATATGCTGAAATCTAACCCCCAATGTGATGGTGTTTGGAGGCAGGGCCTCTTTGGGAGGTATTCAGGTCATGAGGGTGGAGCCTTCATGAATGAGATAAATGCCCTTTGAAGAAGGGGTCAGAGAGCTAGCTTGCTCTCTTTCTGCCAGGTGAGGATACAATGAGAGTCAACTGCTTGCAACCCAGAGAAGCCCTCACCGGAACCTGATCATGCTATCACCCTGCTCTCAGACTTCCCAGCCTCCAGAACTGTGAGAAATAAGTGTCTGCCATTCATAAGTCACTCGGTCCAAGATACTTAGTTATAGCAGCCCAAATGGACTCAGATACCTCCCAACCTTCCACAGGCCACTTTTGCCTGAGAAAGAAAAAAAAACACAGATTTGTGACTCTCCAACTGCCCACTACTCCACTGACTCCAAATCCCCTCTGATTTTTCCTCTGACCATTGGTGAGGTTCAAGTCAGGCAGGTTAAAAATGTTAAAATAATGTAAAGTTCCTTGATCCCTTGCTGCCCTTCCAGGACGGGGAAAATGGAAATAGACAATACTTAAATGCATTTGTTCCCTTTCTCCATTCTCATTCACTGTCCTGATTCCCATCATCTGCATCAGATGCCTCCTAATGTGTCTCCCTGGTCCCAAGACGCGTTACCCTCCACACCTCCACCCCACACGCCTCTCAGAGCTTCTGCTCTAAAACACAGCTCTTGGCCAGTCATGTCCTTGGGTTGCAGGCTGCACAGTGCCCCTGTACCCAGAGGGCACCATCTCAGCCACAGGCTTGTTCCCAACCTCACCTCTACCTGCTTCCTCTCACATAACCAACATGGCAGCCCCAAGGAGTGGCTCTCTGTTCCTAAACAACCCTCATGTATCTATTCATTCAATGCATGTTTACTTGAGAGTCTAAGGTGCATGGAGCCCTGCACTGGGCACTGGAAATGTAGCAAAGGCAAATCCAGCCAGGATCCTGGAGCTCCCAACCTTCCAGGGAAAACAGACATCAGTCAGATAACCACAAAAATAAATGTGTGACTACAAATCGTGATAATTGATAAGGAAATGTGCTTTGAGATGTACTAGGCAGAAGGGCTGAAGCAGTCAGGGGGGATCCAGGGAGGTTTCCCTGAAGAAGTGATATTTGAGCTTACACCTGAAAAATGAGAAAGGATGAATTAGGTAACGGGGGTGGGAGGGGAGAGTGGCAGCAATAGAAGAAAGCTTTCCAGGCTGAGGGGCTGCCTGGGCTGGGGGCCTGTGAGCAGACTGCTGCCACTTGGGACAGGGCTGGGGGCACTGGGAAGGTCTCCAGGGGCCAGATGATGAGAGGCCTTAGATGCCCTGCTGAGGATTTGAGTCTTTATCCTAAGAGAAATTAGAAGGCATTAAGAGGTTTTAAGCATTGGGAGGGAGGGAGTTTGGGGACCGTGTGACGTGAGCAGATTTGCATTTCAGAATGGTCATTCCAGCTGCAGTGAGAAGGGGCTGGAGGGCTCAGGGTGGATGTGGGAGGTCCATTGAGGAGGTAGGTATTGCCTCCAGTCCAGGCAAGACACACGGATGCCAACTTGGACTGGGAGCTGAGAACGGAGCAAATGAACTGACCAAGTCAGTTTACCAAAGTAGATGGATGGGTGGTGCCATCTGGAAAGATGGAGCACCAGCAGATGATTGGATTTGGGTGAAAAGATCCTGAGGTCTGTTTGGGACAGAATGGGTCTAGGGAGCCTTTGAAGCTCCCAAGTGGAAATAACAGTGGCGGATGGGTCTGGGATGGAGACACACATTTTGAGAGTCATCTGCACACAGACTGCAATGGAAGATATGGACATGAACCAGATTTCTTTATATCACACTTAAAGCCACCTCCTCTTTCCAGTCACTCCACCTGTACCTGCCCCCATGCAGGGAGACAGGTCTCTGCTGCCTCACAGTGACCCCACAGGCCTCTGTATGAGCTCTTGCTGCTATAGTGCCTCTTATATATTGTTTTATGGCCACTCGCTTACATGTCTGTTTTCCCCACTTATGATCCAGGAACTCCGTGAGGACACAGACACATGGCTCTCCTCCTGATGTCCTCAGCACACAGAGCATGGCCTGACCCTTTTGTGAGCAGTAAGTTTTACAGGCCCACTTTTCTGACCCACCACAAAGCCCCAGTACAATGTTGCTCTAGAAAGAGGTGAAAATGCTGGCCCAGACCCAAGAGCCTCATCTAAAACCCAGTCTCAGAGTCCTCAGAGGGGAAACTATCTCACTTCCACATAGAGACCAAGATAGGCATTGAAGAATTTTTTAAAAAGAATGGTATTGATGTTTCCCCACTGTTACTACAGATAAGCAAGCACTCAGGGAATTTAAGGGGGATGGATTGGCAGGTAGAGAAATGGGTAAGCTCGGTCCTCAAGGAGCTTCCAGTACCATCTTTTACTCAGAACTCGCTGTGCTCATTATAAGTCAAAACAAAGTTATGTGTATTTCATGCGCAATATCTACAAAAAATCAAAGCCTCAGTCCTCAAGGAGCATATAATTTCAAGAAAATATAGAACAAACATAGATGAAAAGTTCACTCTGTCAATACACACAGAGCCACCCCTACCCTCTCCAGTGCCTTTTTCTAATTAGAAAAAGGTACTTTTCCACTAGGCAGACACAGCACCTCAGTCAGCAGGATATATGACTGGGCTGGATTCTGGATTTAAGCCCATGTCCCCCTACACTGACCTGACATCTTTGTGCAGTGCACAACCTGCACAACACATATATGACAGGAGTAGCAAGTGCTGATAACAAGGAGGGATCCATATAGGATGGATGAACAGAGACTAGCTAGAATTGATTGGGTAAGA
This sequence comes from Papio anubis, assembly GCF_008728515.1. Taxonomy (NCBI): domain Eukaryota; kingdom Metazoa; phylum Chordata; class Mammalia; order Primates; family Cercopithecidae; genus Papio; species Papio anubis. Next base: position 33,725,990 of record NC_044993.1, on the reverse strand, counting down.
ACAGAAGAAACTACTACAAGGAATGCCAGAGGTATATCCAGTGACAAATCAGATTTGACCAAGGCAAAGGGTACACTTGATGGAGTAAGGAAATGAGATTGGGAAGCTTAGTTGGGGAGTAATCAGGGAAGGCCTCAAACACCAAGCTAAGGAGTTTGCACCTGACCTTGCAGGAATTGACCCCGCCTAGGGTCATTATCCTCCTTTCACCAAAGTAGTGCCATGGAGCGTTGGCTGCCAGGATCAATTGTCACCAAAGAAAGTGCCCACTTTCACCCTGAAGGTCATGAAAGATACCACGTAACAAGAAAACAACTAAATATCTTTGTGCTGACACAGAACCCCTAATAAGGTCCAATCCCTTGCATTTGTAGTCTGCATAAAAACGTATGTTTTATGTCCAATATATTTATTGTTACAATAGTCTCCTTTGATTAATAGGATAAGAAAGCAGGGCAATTAAGGACCGTGGTGAAGGTCAAAGAAAAAATCCACGGGGGCAAAGCTGTGACTTGAACCCAGGTCTTTCAATCAGAATCTGATGCTCAAGGGCACTCAGCCTCCCTGCACTTGCCTCGGCAGAGTCCCTCTCTCACCAGTCACCACCACGCTGACTACTTGAGTTTGTCAGCCCTGGGTCCTTTCCAAGAAAAGACAATGCTTCCAAACAAGCAGTAGTGACATTGATTATTCCAAGCCAGAGGCCGGGGATTCTGGATCATTTCCTTAAAGTACTTGCTCAGCAGCACCCGGGTCCTCACCCTCACTGCCCCTGGTCCCAGGAAAGATATGTACAGTACTTCATTTACATGAAGGGGAAAAGAATTCCCTGTGGATTTTTGCAGTCTCATTTCCCTAGCTTGTCAAATGCCAGCAGCAAGCCAGTCTGGCTGCATTGTTAGCTTGGTTGCATCTTATTTTTGTAGTGTTTTGCAGATTGCAGCAGCTTTTTTTTTTCCAGCTGGGTGAAAACATGTCACCTTTAAGCTTCCTGGTGTATCACTCAAAAGATTTTCCTATTCTCCTTGGACTTCATAATACAGAATTCTCTTCTGCTATCACAAGCCATTTTTTTTTCTCCAGGAAAGAACATAACATTTATTTTTAACACCATCCTCCAAGATATGTGATCAAAATGTAATTTTTTAAAAAACAAATAAATAAAAGACTTTCCAATACGTCACGCAAAGCATAAAAGACATGCTGTTCAAAAGCTAAATTTCAGTCATTGCATTTACATTCCCTTTTTTTTCTGCTTCACCCTTTTGTTACTAAGGAAGTCGGAATGAAAGGGGATTTGTCTCTTTTTCTCAAAAACCCATCTCTCGCTGCTAAGTTTCTCCACACCTGAATTCACACATCTCCCACATCATGATAATTACCTCCATGGTAACCACTCATGACATCACAAACACAATGTGATAGCAGAAGAAATAAGAGCTCCTGAGATCCTGTTGGATACAAATGCCCTGTACGACCTAAGGGCCTCCACAGCAGGAACAAAAGGAATTTTGTCTTGAGATTTTAGCAGAAAAGTAATTTTTGAAATCTATTCTTGGATTTGGACGTTTATTGGATTTCAAAGCTTCTTGCTGCCCAGGAGCTCGTGAATATGGTCAAAGGTCTGTGAAATTTCCAAAGCAGTACCACAGCAGATGAACCTGAAAGCAAACTGGAGGGACCAACAGAGTCCAGCCTATAGACATAAATCCTTAACTACACCTAGACCTCACTGTCCTTTCCAATGGTCAAAAGAAGGGCTCTTGAAATGGCTCCACTGTTTTATAGAAAACAAGGTGTTCCTAAGAAGTCTTTTTCTCCTATCTTTTTCTTACCCAAAATAAAGGAATGGCCCAAACCTCAAGCCAGACTTACCAGCTATAAACAACTTGGTGGTCAGCAGCCAAAAGAAGAGTAGACACGTCATGGTCATGTGGCACGTACACTATACAAGTTTCACAGAGAAGAATGGAAGCACTTGATTGTTCGACAGAGTGGGGAGATGTGAGAGGAATATTAACATTCACTTTCCACAGGCATTTTTTTCTGCAAATGGCACTGCTTTGGGACTTAAAATTTTATTCCAAATACTATTTAGATGCATCAGGGCTCTCAAAATATGGATTTCAAGTTGGAGACATCAAAGTGCATTATTTACTAAAACCACTGCAGCTTTTCCCCCCTCTCCTTTCACAAGATGCTATTGTAAATTCAAGCTGCTTTAATCTCGGTGATTTAAAAAAAAAAGAAAAGAAAAGGAAGAAAGAAAAAAAAAGTGCAGCTTGAAGAGGAACTGAACTCACAATCTGGGAGCTAGAAAGTAAATATTACCCAGAGAGTACCTCACTTTAATTACTGGCCTGAACATTGGTTTCAATTTACATGTGTCTTAATTAGCCACGGAAGGGTTCACCTATTATTCTCTGAATACAAAACTTAAAAAGCAAACAGAAAATAGGGAAAGAAAGGCTTATTTAAGGGTCTCCAAGGATTAATCTTTGCATTCTTCTCATTTTTTCCCCGAATTTGGGGATAAAATTTGTCGCAGGGAATTTGATCTTACAGAAACATAGAGTTTGGTTTGTGAACACAATCTACTTCTGAACACTATTTTAGCAAACAGAATTTTAGAAGCATAAGGCTCTAGCAGAGGGCTATACTGAATTTTGCATAAACTAAATAACGACTGTTTCCTCCTGAAATGCAGGAAATCAAGCTTCACGGATACGTTTGCTGATTGGGTGAGTGAATGAGTGAGTGAATGAGTGAAAACTCCAGGCTCCTTTACTCTTCCTACCTTTCTTTAACATCCTTAAACTTTTATTTGAATTTTTTAAAGTTTGTAAATTGTTTTGCTTGTCCATCTTGGACTGTCAGTTTCTGCCACCAAAAAAAAAAAAAAAAAAAAAAAAAGAGTAACATTAATTGTAATTGACTTTAAGTTCAAAACTGTGTCACACCAGATTTCTAAAAAGTTGCATTCTCAAAACAACTAGGCATTAACAACTAGGCTTAAAGAAGCCTTAGAATGGCTGTAACTAGAGAAAGATGTGTGGCTGACTGATTTACCGAGGACTAACAATGACACTTGGGGATTAAGCATTTCTGGATTATGAAGACATAACCTTTTTTATTAAGTCTTGAGCCCCTGACTCCAACTCCACCAATCAGCCAACAGTTATTCAAGCAGGTCCAACGGAGTTTCTGCACTGGGCAAGGAACTCTGTTAAATGCTTTGGGGGATAAAAAGAGGTCCAGTGGTGTGGTGGCTCACACCTATAATCCCAGCACTTTGGGAGGCCAAGGCAGGTGGATCACTTGAGCCCAGGAGTTCGACACCAGCCTGGGCAACATGGCAGAACCCTATCTCTATAAAAAGTACAAAAATTAGCCAGGCATGGTGGTACATGCCTGTAGGAGCTACGAGGGAGGTTGAGGATCACTTGAGCCCATGAGGTCAAGGTTGCAGTGAGCTGTGAGCATGCCACTGTACTCCAACCTGGGTGACAGAGCAAGACCCTGTCTCCAAAAAAAAAAAAAAGAGGTCGAGTACATGGTTGTTAAGAAGTTAAGAAGTTTGTTAAGGGAGGTAGAACCTCTATAGACCTATAGCAAGTACTTGTTCTAAGTTCTAAGGACCGGGAGACCACTTCTAAGTTGGGGGACAATTATGGGCTCTACAGAAATGATAATAGTCAATCTGTGAGGACTGAGCAAGAATCAATGGAGAGGTGTAATATATGCACTGTCCCCAAGCCAAAAGCCTGGTATATATTTAGAATAATGAGTACAGGACTGGTTTTATTGAGTGTCTGCTGTGGCCAGAGTGTGGAACAGAAAGGGGACCTTGCAGGTCAAAGCCATGCACCCAAGAGTGGATAATATGGTCAGCCTGTGATCTCAGAATCTGTGTAGAAGTGAGAGGAGAAGAGGAAAGGAGTGACAATGGCCTATAATGAGAGTTCAAAAGGAGACTTCTATAGCTTAAGGTAGAGATAATGTTACTCTAAGTGTCTCTGGCAAGAGCCAAGAAAGAGAAAGAAGAAACATAGCCTACTATTAAGCTGTTGGGCTCTAGAGCTTACCCAACCTTGCCCTGTTGGCCTGGAATGAGTTTACTGGGTGCTCCGTAGATGCAGTGGCTCTCACCCAGTAGCATCTCAAAGGTACTGCTCTGCTTCTAGTAGTTATGCCTATCATGACATAGTAGAAAGCACTGGCAGCTGCTTCTCAGATGGCCACAACCCCAAGACAGCATGTTAGGAACCACTCACCTATCAATCCCAAAGTCCTTAGGTCTTCAGCAAAGCTTGGACCACTTGGCAAAGTCTTCTGTCTCTATAGGAATGATGGGAAAAGCTATGGGACAAAAATCAGGAGAGTGGTGCTGGCTGATCCTGGCCTGGATATTGACCCCTGGGGACTTCAGGTGAGTCTCTTCCTTTCTCTGAGACCCAATTTCATTTGTTAAATGAGGAGGTTGGAACAAATACTTGCTTCTATGTCTTGTATTCTCTGAGTTGGGATCAAGTGACTGTCCCAAGTTCATGAAGCTACATGGAAGTGAGATCCTAGAACAGATCCTGTGTCTCCTGACCCATCAATCTAAAGTTCTTTCCATAATGCTGGGCTGCATGAGCAGATGTTAAGGGTAAGAGGTAACATTCATTGAGTGGATACCACATGCCAAGTGCTCTCTCTCGTGTGTCTGTACTATATCTAGTTAGTTCTTCCATCGTCATTTGTGTTAGATAAAATTTTCAAATCATTTTACAGATAGGAAGCAAACAGAAAGATTAAATCAATTACCCATAATCACACCATTAGTAAATGCAGAGCTAGGATTTAAAGTCAGTCCAATTCCAGAACCCATTGTCTTCATCTCTACTCTCTACACAGTAGAATAAGAAGGAGTAGTTCAGTGACATAAAGGACATGGAACCTTAAAACAGAAAATATGGCAGTCTTTCAGACGTGAATTCACATTGGAAGTATGCGAGCTTTCTGAAGAAATATTTTGGTTAGTGTTGCTTGCCTGCACACCTCCCCACTGATGACCACATGAATAGTCCCTGAGGGATCATTTGAGATCCAGTGGCTTTTAATGTGGTCTGAATGGAGTATGGATAATGACCATATAGAAAATCAGGAGGCAGTGGCCTCCTGGCTGACTCCTCTAGCTTATAAAACAAGGAAAACCAAAACCACCACAGATTATTTTTACTACAGAATAAAACCCAAGAGGAATCATCCCATTGAAATCTTTAGGGAGCCACGCTGACATCACCCTGAGGCACACACACAGGCTCACCCAGCAGAATACAACTTGGATTCACAACTATGCCAAGACAGACATTATTTTAAGTAAAATAAGGGGAGGGAGGACTTAAAACTTCTTTCAGAGGCCTATATGACATGATCTCTATACTTTATTTTACCTGTAATATCTAAGATCTTTCTTCTAGGAGAGTGAGTTATTTTTGAGCAGATTTTTCTATTGCTAATAAATATGTGTTAGTATGACAGAAAGAACCTTGGATGAAGACTAGTGACTGTTTCTAGGCCAGCTCTTTCACCAAGTGGCCTCTTGACCTTGGCTGGTCACTAGACTCTCTGGAGCCCTAGTTCCTCACCTGTAGAGAAGGGATTGATCTCTCTGAGTCAGCCAAGGACCAGGAGCCCTTGAATTGTGAATTTTGCTAGATAGATCCACCAAACAAAATTGTGATCCATGGAGATTACATTCAAGTAAGAACAAGAGGCAGTGCTCCTCTGGAAAAGAAATTAAGTTCAGATAAAAAGCTATGCCTTTCTCTGGTTCTGGAAGCTTGGCTGGGCCTGACCTGCTGCCAAGCCTTGGGGGCTCCTCAATCTATCCACACAGCAGGGAGAGCAAAAGCTCCCTCCCTGGGAAGCTGTTTGCATGAAGCAAAGCAGTGCAATCCTCCTTGACCTCCCTGGAGGGAAGGTTTGCCTCCTTCTCAGGGAGAGTTTCCACAGTAGAGATAGTAGAATACAGGACAAAATGAGCTGGACTGGATAGACAAGGCTGAGAGGAAAGCCACATATGAGACCACTGGATCCCTCTGGGATGGGGACACAAGCCCCCTTCATGATTCTGCCTCTTCAGAAAGTGGGTTTTCCCATAGCTCTGCCAGAAAAGCCTTTGTCACATTCTTGATGCTCACACACCCAGATGATGACTGTTTCTCCCTATCCTTCCATTCATGGTTGCATTTACCAAAATTTATATTTTTTCTGAGCCTCTAGGACCTTTCCCATGCTGTCCTACAGAAGCAGATAAGCTTTATTCAGTATTATCTGCATTGTGTAGAGTTGGGTACTTCAAAAGGAACTTCACATTTCCAGCTACCCTGTTGTGTCTCAGGATACTCAAAAGTATTCTGGAATTTTTTCTATGCATTTAAATTTTTCAAGTAAGGTGAAATTGTCAAACTCATTCTAAGGTGGGAAAATGAAGCATGGAAGAGTTGGGATTTATCCACAATTACACACGTAGTATGTGTCATGCCAGGATTTGAAGACAGTCAGTGTGACTCCAGAACTCATTCTTTTTTTTTTTGAGACGGAGTCTCGCTCTGTCGCCCAGGCTGGAGTGCAGTGGCCGGATCTCAGCTCACTGCAAGCTCCGCCTCCCGGGTTCACGCCATTCTCCTGCCTCAGCCTCCCGAGTAGCTGGGACTACAGGCCACCTCACCCGGCTAGTTTTTTGTATTTTTTAGTAGAGACAGGGTTTTACCGGGTTAGCCAGGATGGTCTCAATCTCCTGACCTCGTGATCCGCCCGTCTCGGCCTCCCACAGAACTCATTCTTAACCTCAACTCTCCACACTACATAATACAATAAGAGAGGGAAGCTCAATGACATAGGGACACTGCAAATTTACATACAAATGTATTCACATATATAGGTGTGGCTTTGTTTCCTTTCTGTGTGGGGTTTGCTTTTTTTTTTTTAGGATAAATGGGATCATACATTAGGTACCGTTTAATGAATTGCTTTCTCATATAACATATGTCTTGAAGATATTTCCATGCAGTTTTAGAATACATCAACCTTATTTGTTTATAATCTCAGTATATTCTACTATATGGATATTTATTTAACTTTCTTCCTACTGATAGAAAATTAAGTTTCTATTTAATTAAGTTTCCAGTTTTTCAATTGCAATGCTTCAGTTAATATCTGGTACTGTATGCAGACATATGAATATTTCTGTAGTATAGATTTTTAGTAGTGAAATTGTTTGGTCAAGGAAAAATGCACATTTTTGTAGTAGATTTCTGATAGGGTTTTGCCACCTTGGCTAAGGTCACAGTTAAAGACACCAAGCTGATGTGGACTCCAGAGACAGACATTATGGATGAGTATCCCTATAGCTTACACATAGTACCTCACATATTCCAAGGAGCCTTTACATATATTAGCTCATTTACTCGATAATAAGTTATGAGAGAAGGCCATTCTCATCTTCAGATAAAGAAACTGAGACCAAGCAAAACTAGAGAGATTTGTCCAGGGTCAGTCTGTGAATTAAAATCAGAGTTAGAACTAGAAAAAAAAGTCTCATTTGTATTAAGGCTATTTCATTAAAACCACATTGGTATAATAAATTGCATATAATAAAATGTTTGGTTTGTGCTTGGCTATTAGCATATCCATATATACAAGTTTTTAAAAGTAGACAACATGAGCACAGTTGAGCGTTGCAAGTTGTGAGGATAGAAATGTACAAGAGAAGATGGGAGTTGTTTTCCAGTTTGAAAGTACTATGATCTTATGATCCTAGAGAAGTAAATAAATAAAATGAAGAGAAGAACTCAGAAAGAAAAAGTAAAAGATACCAAAAAGGGTGGTTGGGATGTGAGAGTCTTACAAAAATTGGTCCCAGGAATCCTCACAGACAGTTGCAAAAAAAAAGTCCTCAGGACATACTAATGTCTTGTGAAAGCCAGAGTAACCCAGGCTCAGGCTTCTTGCCTAAAAACAGTATATAACCTAGAAATTTCTTCTCCAAACCCACAACAGGAAAAATGACAATTACTTAATCAACAGAGAATCTTTAGTAGAATCCACCTCAAAGATAATTTACTTCAAGTAAAAGATTTTACAGTTAAATATTTCTTATGATTGAACAATAGGTATCATTAGATAAAAGAATTTTGAAGAGGAATGAGTAAGCTTCTCTGCAGAAATGAATATAGAAATCTGTTCTTGATCATCTTGATCAGAATAATGACAGAAGGAGGAGGAAACTGTAATGATGTTTTGATAAACTTGCTCAGTCAGGTGCCCTAACATTTACATGTAAATTTCAAATAAGGATTCTACAAGGACTTAAGATACCTCCTCTCAATAGCTATAAAGACAGCCTGCCCAGTCTCAGCTCCTTTCACTTAGTTAGTATGCAATTTATCTAGAAATTGTAACTCCCCTCTAGTTCTGACTATATAACTTGCAAATGAGATAAATTAGGACACAAAGACAAAGACTCATACTGAGTAGTGTCTTCAAAGATGATTGTCTATCAGTACCAACAAATGCTTTTGAAAACATAAGCTTTCTCTACCAACTGCTCGTTAAGAAAGTGAGCGACACACACACACAAGAGAGAGAGGGAATGAGTCCATTCTGAAATCTATGTGGTTCTTAAGGAGAAGGTCTTGGATTATGAGAAATAGTTGGCAAGAGATTGCACCCTATTACTGCATACCACTGGGAGTTTGGGCTAGAATTTACAATTTTGGCTTTACACAGGATACTCAGTGTCCTGGCCACCCTGCATAAAAGATTGGCTGTGGATTTTGCCAAGGACTTATTCACATTTCAGCTGACCAAGATCTTCAATAATTGTCTGACTTCTAAACTACTCATTCTGAGGTCTTCTGCAGCAGTCCACGGGAAACAAAAGCCTTCATTTTCATTTAGATTTCTCCTTTGACTGGCTCCAGCAAAGAATCTCTTCTCTCTCTCCCTCTCTCTCTCTCTCTCTCTCTCTCTCTCTCTCTCTCTCTCTCGGGATTCTTGATAAATATGTAGCTCATAAGGAGAGCAAGCAAGGGGTTCAATCTGTGACAGGAAGGAGAGGAACTATGACACCTTTGTAGGACTCTCAACAGATGCTCACTGCACAGAGGGCTTGAAGGAACTATGAGATTGTTGTTGCTGTGGCAACCACACATGCCTAAATGAACAACAAAATTAATAGTCTTAACAGCCTTCGGTGGCATCAACAGGATGACAGCACTTCCTTTACTGGGAAATGTGTACCCTCAATAGTGACCCCACTTAGGTATGGTGCTCATATAAAGAAAAATAATATTTCATAATAGCAAACAAATAGAACAACCATCATGTGCATGTGCCACACAAACTTCTCTAAGCCACAGACAGCAGCCATGTTACTCTGTTTCCCTGCTGAAGTTAAGAGGCACCTTTCAAATTCCCAGGCCTTTTTGTGGCATTCTATTTAATTTCATCATGCTGCTGCTAGTCTCCTGTTGAGCTTTTGTTGTGAGCCAAGAAGGCTAATGGAGAGCTAAGGGAAACCAGAATGAGACACAAAGAGAAAAAAAAGGTAAAATTAGCTGAAGCCCATAATTGGACTCTGCCTGACCTTGAGGAAGGCACAATACATGTTAATTAAGCAGACTAATATGTTGCTAGCTGGAGGGGCTATTCTAGGCTAGCTGGAGGGGCTATTCTAGACAGCAGAAACAAAGTTTAAAACAGGTAAGAAGTTTTTTTTTCTTTCTTTCCTGGGTTGAGGTTAGTATTCTGGATTTTTCTATATATTTAAAATAATTAGATAAATTTTATCCTTGGGTAGAAATAGGAAATAGGAAAAGAAGCTTTCTTAAGATGTTAGATATTATTAAAAATCTGCTGGGCCAAGAAACATTTTTAGATCATGAGAACTTTTTGAGAAATTGCCCAGTTACTGCTCTATTAATTGAACTGTACAATGAACATATTTGTACCTTTCAAATGAGTGTAACATTCGGATCCAATTTTAGGCAGAAGTTTCACTCCCCAAATGTTTATTATTATTATGACAGAATTAGAAAGAAGAAAATATTTCAGGTTAAATAATTTGTCCAAAGTTCTGGGCAATGCCTACATTGGGAATTGAAACCTTTGTTGGAAAATGTGGACTTGGACATTAAAACCTATACTAATTGAACGGGGTCAAATGAATGGGGTAGCTGGCTTAGAACAGAGACAGGGCAGCTCCAGGGTCAGACATCCTAATGCCAGTCAGTCCACTCAGAAATACACTCAAGTTTGCCAAAAAGAATAAGCAAAAATATATAATAAGCTCCATGCAAACCCATCACAGCTCAGCGTATACACAAGACTGATAACAGATTTGAGATTTCACCTTCCTTCAAAAAGAATGAAGTGCACACCTATGCTTACAAATCCCATGTAGCGAATTATCAAAAAATGTTCTAAGTAGATTTTTGAGCACTATAGAATATGAGTTAGAGTCACACAAGTATTGCTGTTTATGATGCTACAATATCAGCCTGATGACATGTTAATTTTGCAAACAAATAGGCAATAGTAAACTGCATCTTTATTACACAAAATCTAAGGAATTTATGCCTTAAACACTGTCTTATGAAGTTGTGAGAGTTGTACATGGGAATGAAATTGTCATCTCAAAAGTTCCCTCTCCTCCTCACCCCCCAATAATGACCTCCTACTATTATAAACCTATAGTAAGTTTTATAGAACAGATTTAGGTGAGAATACATTATTAAAAGTAATTATGTATTCAATACTAAAAATCTCCCTTTGTCAATGTCCTATTTCTGAACTTGAGTGCTGGTTACATGGGTGCATTCACTTTATAAAAATTCATCAGAGCCAGGCACAGTGGCTCACACTTGTTGTCCCAGAGCTTTGGGAGGCTGAGGTGAAAGGATCGCTTAAGGCTAGGAGTTTGAGACCAGTGTGGGCAACATGGCAAGACCCCATCTCTACAAAACAAAAGAAAAAGTTAGCCAGATGTTGTGGCACCTGCCTGTAGTCCTAGCTACTTGGGAGGCTGAGGTGGGAGGATCCCTTGAGCTCAGGAGGTCAAGGCTGCTGTGAGCTACAGTCACACCACTGCACTCCAACCCGGCTGACAGAATGAGACCCTGTCTCCAAAAAAAAAAAGAAAAAAAAAAAAAAAGAAAGAAAAAGTCATCAAGCACTATTCAATCTTCTGAATGTCAGACTTCAACAAAAAGTTTTTTTAAAAACCTTCTCTTGTTTCTGCACTGCTGATCTCAGATGAATTATACACAGTTAGATGTTGCTTTAGAAACAACACATTTATTCCTATCAATGTGAAGGTTAAAAAAATGTTTTGTAAAGTAATCATATTGTGAAAGTGCATCAAATAAGCTCAATATTTAAATGAATGAAAGATGTGAATTGTATCTCTGACTTGGCCACTAACTGGTGGATGAATTTGAGCCTCTCTATAGGCTTCAATTTTCTCTCAATTAAAAAGGGCTGGGTGAGCTACCGTCCAGTGTCTCTTCCAACTTCAATATACGGTATTAGGTAGGTGCAAAAGTAATTATGGTTTTGCAATTACTTTTTGTTTGTTTGCTTGTTTTTGTTTTGTTTTGTTTTGAGGAGTCTCACTCTGTTGCCCAGGCTTGAGTGCAGTGGCAGGATCCCAGCTCACTGCAACCTCTGCCTCCCGGGTTCAAGCAATTCTCCTGCCTCAACCTCCTGAGTAGCTGGGATTACAGGCATCTGCCACCACGCCCAGCTAATCTTTGTATTTTTAGTAGAGACAGGGTTTTGCCATGTTAGCCAGGCTGGTCTCGAACTCCTGACCTCAAGAGATATGCCTGCCTTGGCCTCCCAAAATGCTGGGATTACAAGCATGAGCCACCACACCTGGCCTTGCAATTACTTTTCATGGCAAAAACTGCAATTACTTTTGCACCAACCTAATATTAGGTAGTAGGACAAATGACAAATGAGAATCCTTTAGGTGAATCTCTCTGTAAAACAACAAACCACTTCCTGGTTTATCTCAAGAATTTAAGAGGGAAGAAGGGTAGTTGGAGTGAGCAAAAGTCTGATTGTGTGATAACCTTGACTCATATGACTAGGCCTTGTTAACCACAAGAAAGCCTCAGTCTAGTCACATAATTCTGTAGTCCCCGCAAAAAGGAGAAGTTGTAAATTATTTCCTCCATTAAAGTCTGGAATCAGTAAGACTAGAATTAACCTTTTCCTGCCAAAAGAATTGTGCAGGGTTTTCAGTGGATCTAAGTTTAGTCAAAGGATCTCCTATTCCCCAAACACGTACTGAGCTCCTACTGAATGTCAAGCTTCCCAGTAGACACTGGGGATAAGATGGCAAGAGGGGCAGACTGGGTCCTCCCCTAGGGGCCTCTGAAGCTTGTGGAGGATACAGACAAGTAAGCAAGCAGTTACAGAGATATTATATTGTACGTGCTGTAAAGAGCGAAATAAAAGGCACAGGAGGGGTACATAAAGTTTTCTGGAGCAAGTGATGTCTAAATAATGGGTAAGAGTTAGCCACATGACTATGTGTAGCTCAATGCTAGGAGGCACCGCAGCCTGGAGCTGGCTCTGAAGTCAGGCTACTTAGCTTCAACTCCCTGTACTTAATAGCTGTATGAGCCTGGGTAGGGCTCTTAAGCTTGCTGAGCCTCAGTTTCCTTATTTGTGAAACGGGAATAATTACAGTGCTCATGGGTTGTTGTAAACATTCAATGAAAGGATCCATGCAAGCCTTCCTTAGTACAGAGCATAACTACTATTACCATCATTACTGATAGTGAGACAGATGTGGGGAGAGGACAGGTAATATTCCAGGCAGAAGGCCTGTGCATAGACAAGCCCAAAGGGGACAAAGAATATGGCCATTTGGCATCCTGAAAGTCATCCAGTCCAGATGGAGAGAAGAGTGGGAGGAAGTGGTGTGATGAGGTTGGAGTGGAAGGTGGAAGGCAGGCACTGGAGGGTGAAAGGCCCTCTATGCTGTGTGAAGGGGTTTGGACTTCATCCTGAAGAAAGGAGAAGCACTGAAGTCTTCTCAAAGGAGAGGCTCATGATGTTCACTCTCCAATTTATTAGTAGGAGAGAAGTGGGCTGCTCATGTAAAAAGTATTTTTATTTTACCCCAAAGCATTAAGACTCTGCATCCACTAGCCAGTTTCCTCTATAGAGGATAAGGTTATGTTGGTCACTAACATCCAGGGATTCCCTTCTTTTGGTGCATTCAAGATGTTGGATGCTCGAATAACTGCAGTTAATTCAGGAGAGACATTACAAAAATAATGTAATTCAGCCTCAGAGATCCAGTTCAGAAAATTAACATACTATATCTTTTCATGAGCTATGAGTTGCAATATACAGTAGGCCTCTGTTGAGTCATTAAACTTGCTCTATTAGATTACAGAAAATCCCAGACAACTCACCCTGCCCTGGCTGGATTTTTGTAGAATGCAGATCTCTTTTTTCTGACAGAGGAAAAACAAGCATGAAACATAGGAAGAGAGCTTTGTGTAGTATGGGGTGCAAGATACACACTTTCTGCCCTTTCTGTTTCTTTAAACCTGACCTCTAACGGAAACTTGAATAAGAACAAATCAAGGCTTCTTGAGATGAGTAAGTATTAGAGTGAAGTCCATATGGGATGGATGTGAGCACTGACATGATTCAACACTTAGAAATGATCTGGAAGAACAAGCAAGCAATAAATCTCTGATGCAGTCAACCCTAAGCGCTTCTGGGTAGTTTAATGCCAAGTCAGCATGAACCAACTCAGAGCAGCAGTGGAGAAGAGAATGGCAGGTGTGATGTAAGTGTATTTGGAAGAGAACGGTCCACATCTCACCTGTAAATGAACTACCAGTTACAACCCAAAAACAACACTGGAATTATGGTGTGGTCCCTGTTAGTCTATTAAGGCCAGAAAAATTAGAGTATCATCGTGACAGTCACTAAAAGCAAAAGAGGAAGCAAACCACCATTCTCCAGCCCTCTTAACCAAAATGGAGGCACACCCACTCCTAAAATGCCATGTGGCTTTATGGCCATGCACGAAGAAACAGAAAGCAGAAACTGCTGGCACTTTCGCACATCTCCTGTTTGTCCACCACACTAGCTATAGTGTTTTGCACTCAACGACGAGACTTAAGTATCAGTAATGAATACTAGTTTGCTCATGCATTTAATATTTATTGCAAAGCGGCTAAATGCAAGGCACCATCTTAATGCCTGGGAGCAATATTTAAAAAGGCAAAATATGCACACTCACCCTGAGTGGCTTAGTCTCTGGTAGATGTGATGAGACTTGGACATTATAACACAGGGCACAAAGTAATAAAAAGCCACAATAGAGGAGCAGATGAAGTGTTATAGGAATATCCTACACATATTTAAAGAATATTATTACGTCAATACATCATATATATATATATATAATATATATATATATGGTCTATTTTTATTAAGCACATTTGTTTTAAAGTTTGACCTGGACAGCGATGATCATTGTGATTATACTAACTGACAATTCCATTAATGCCCAGAGCCAGCAGCTGATATTGACTAGCAGGTCACAGTGGCAACAGGAAGATGAGAAGTTTCTGAATGGAGCTGCATTCCGAGGCTGCTAACAATAGTGAATATTAAGACAACTGACTTTTCTCTAATGGAGGAAGGTGGAAGGGAGAGTTTATGTAGCTTCCCAGTGAGATCCACCATCGTTTCTCCTGCCTATGCCCACAGGGCACTTGGTTTATCCTGCAATTGCTGCAAGGTGCAAGAGCCCTGCCCTAAAATACTCTTTAAAGGAGGGGAATAAAAAGTAGTCTCAGGATGAAGTAGCTGACATCCTGTCTCTTCCTAAGTCAGCTTAGAGAAGGCATTTACTATATTAATACCAACAACACTGTCTTCCCCTTCCCCATACCACTCCAGAAGGTACACATTGGATTTATTTAGGAGATTAATTTTGTCTGTAGAAATACTAGTTCTCCCTAACCCTCATAATCAGAGTTCAAGGGAGAAATCAATAATACTGTAGTAAAGCTTGAGAGATAAATGTCTTTGGGAGCATGACATTTTCATACCTCCTAAATATTCATATCTCTAAGCCAAGGAAACTAGAAAAAGGAGTTTCAATTTTGCCGCTTAACAATGGCAACAAAAGCCAAAATTGACACATGGGATCTAATTAAACTAAAGAGCTTCTGCACAGCAAAAGAAACTACCATCAGAGTGAACAGGCAACCTACAGAATGGGAGAAAATTTTTGCAATCTGCTCATCTGACAAAGGGCTAATATCCAGAACCTACAAAGAACTCAAACAAATTTACAAGAAAAAAACAAACAACCCCATCAAAAAGTGGGCAAAGGATATGAACAGACACTTCTCAAAAGAAGACATTTATGCAGCCAACAGACACATGAAAAAATGCTCATCATCACTGGTCATCAGAGAAATGCAAATCAAAACCACAATGAGATACCATCTCACACCAGTTAGAATGACAATCATTAAAAAGTCAGGAAACAACAGGTGCTGGAGAGGACGTGGAAAAATAGGAACACTTTCACACTGTTGGTGGGACTGTACACTAGTTCAACCATTGTGGAAGACAGTGTGGTGATTCCTCAAGGATCTAGAACTAGAAATACCATTTGATCCAGCCATCCCATTACTGAGTATATACCCAAAGGATTATAAATCATGCTACTATAAAGACACATGCACACGTATGTTTATTGCGGCACTATTCACAATAGCAAAGACTTGGAACCAACCCAAATGTCCATCAATGACAGACTGAATTAAGAAAATGTGGCACATATACACCATTGAATACTATGCAGCCATCAAAAAGGATAAATTCATGTCCTTTGTAGGGACATGGATGCAGCTGGAAACCATCATTCTCAGCACACTATCGCAAGAACAGAAAATCAAACACCGCATGTTCTCACTCATAGGTGGGAATTGAACAATAGGAACACTTGGACACAGGAAGGGGAACCTCACACACCAGGGCCTGTTGTGGGGTGTGAGGAGGGGGAAGGGATGGCATTTGGAGATATACCTAATGTAAATGACGAGTTAATGGGTGCAGCACACCAACATGGTACATGTATACATATGTAACAAACCTGCACATAGTACACATGTACCCTAGAACTTAAAGTATAATAAAAAAGGAAAAAAAAAATTTTCACTGCCTAAAATACAAGCCCTCTTACCTCCCCTCCTTTTTTTTTTTTTTTTTTTTTTTTTTTTGAGACAGGGTCTCGCTCTGTCAGCCTGGCTGGAGTGCAGTGGCTCAGTCACGGCTCACTGTAGCCTCAAACTCATGGGCTCAAGTGATCCTCTCACCTCAGCTGCCCATGTAGCTGGGACCACAGGCACTCACAACCACACCCAGCTAATTTTTTTATTTTTTTCTGTAGAGATAGGGTCTCTCTGTGTTGCCCAGGCTGGTCTTGAACTCCTAGGCTCAAGCGATTCTCCCACCTCAGCCTCCCAAGTAACTGTGACTACAGGCATGCGCCACCACACCCAGCTAATTTGTGTATTTTTTATAGAAACTGGGTCTTGCTATGCTGCCCAGGCTAGCTTTGAACTCCTGGGCTCAATCCATCTGCCCACTTTAGCTTCCCAAAATGCTAAGATTACACGCATAAGCCACCGTGCCCAGCCAGCTCTCTTACTCTTCTCTGTATGCTCTGACACGGAAAACAAGCTTATGTTGCTAGCTACCTGTGCAGTTATCAATGTCCACCTCTTCATGAAACCTCTTTAATTCATGCAAATAAGAGAGAGGCTTTCCCCATTCTCCATCATTTCCACCATCACATTTGCTTTTGCCTCTGCATGTGTTAGTGGCGGGAAGGGCATATTTATACAGCTGTCTCTCAGTTAATAGAACACATTTAACTGGGAATAGAGTTCCTAAATGTAATGCAATCACATTTCAGAATAATGCAAACTTCTTAAGATCATACAAATAATAATAATAATACAAAAATTTAAATAATACAAAAATTTTCAAGTATATAATGTTATTTTAAATGTTAGCAATGAAATTGATGAAGTAGTATCTATCTGCTAGGTTTCTAATGTACTAAGGTATATTGTTAGATGCTGCACAAGTTTTTTTTAAGTTGAAGATATAGATCCTATTTTTAAAAAAGGTTTATAATCTAGTTGGGAAGATAAGTTTTAAAATATACTCAAATTAAGTGTAAGAATTAAATATTAGAACAGTACCAAGATGTCTACTAAGTCCAGAGAGTTTAAGGGATGGAAAATAATGAGTGTAAATGTTAGACTTTATTTCAAAAGTGCTTGGGGTTGTTGGAAAATCACCAAGGCTTTAGGAATTTCTACCTTTCAGCTAGAATCACTGGATAAAGGGTAAAGTTGATGGCACTACTGTCAAGAGTTTCAGTTACTGTGTTATGTTTGTGGTATTTTTAATTGTGTGCTTTATTCTAAACATAGTATGACTTATTAAAATATTATATTCTTCCTTATCCAAGTCCCAAAAGGGTTTCCACTAATTAATTAATTTAAAGAATTTCAACTAATTAAGGAATATCTGTACTGTTCAATTGTATTTCATCTGGTTTCTTTTATTTTAAGAATAGTTGACATGATTATTGCCTTCTCTGGGTTCTCTAAAGTCTATAGTAGGTGCTAAAGAATCACAAACACATTCTGTACCTAATAAATGAATAAAGACGTTGTTTGGGAGAAGTAGAGATTCCATTTTGTGGATGCTTTAATTAACAACTGAACTTGTAACTTTCGTTCAAACAAAATAGAAATCTTAATTGCTAACCAAATTAACTCTTAAACTTGAGTTTTAAAACGGCATAGTTTGGGATTCTTCGTTCTCTTTCCCTTCATCTCTAATATACAAAGAACCCAAAAAGGTATAACACCTAGAAAAGGCAAAAATTGGCCGGGCGCGGTGGCTTACGCCTGTTATCCCAGCACGCCTGTAATCCCAGCACTTTGGGAGGCTGAGGCCGGAGAACGGCTTGAATCCGGGAGGCGGAGCTTGCAGGGAGGCGGAGCTTGCAGTGAGCCGACATTCCGCCACTGCACTCCAGCCTGGGCGACAAAGCGAGACTCCGTCTCAAAAAAAAAAAAAAAAAGACAAAAATCAAAGTTGAACATTTGGATTCAAATTGCAGAGGAAGAAAGGGAATATTTTAGAAAATCGCAAGGGATATGCCTGCTGTTATTGCTTTAAATCAGTTCAAGCACACACTGCATTTTAAGTAGTTGTTTGCCTGGTTTGTGTTATTTTTTTTTTATATAAACAAACATAAAACTATAATCTTAAATGCACGGTGAGAACCCAGATAATTGCTTTTAGTTTTATAATTGGGAGTCGGCTGTGACTCAAAACAGAGAATCTGAAAGCTACTTCTGGAGATGACACTATATGCATTCAAAATGATGCGGGTGAAGGACTTCCTGAGTGAAGCAACAGAGCACCTGTGGTCACTCCAGCCGTCTTTCCAAGCTTTTGTTTCATCCTTTGAGAGCTTCTAGAAACAGGGATTCAGATGTTTATATGTTTAGAAAATGCAGGATCAATTCTTTTGTTGCTAACTATAAAACTAAATTGTCCCCAAACTATTCAACTTCACACTTACATACATAAATTATAACATCATGGTTGAAAGCTTCTAAGCCTAATTACTGTGCCCATATGAAGATTATAATGCACCCCATTCTTGATTATTCGAAGACTAATTATCTAGGCCAGGCACTTAAGCTTGTCCTTATTCCCTTGGTTTTCTGCCATTTGGTTATTTTAAGGTTCACTGGCCTCTTCACATGCAGGGCAGAGGAAATAAAAAAAAAAACATGAAACTCAAATCAGTAAAATTTAACTTCCCACGTGATCTACTAAAACTTCTGGGATAGAGAAGGCAGATGAAATTAATGGTTAACATGAAGATGGAAGTTCTCAATGTATTTGATTTATTCACAGCACTCTTTTGCGCGCTCTGTCTCCAGCAATAAGCTGACCAGATGTCTTGAATTAAGTACAGGTAAAATAGAACTTGATGTTGACTTTTTGACCTTCCTGTTTTTTCACTTGGTTGATGGATTATGTCTCTCAGCTCTTCCTCCCTTTGTCCTTCCTTCTCCCTTTCCTTTCTCACTGTTAGCAGGAGTTACATTCATTCACTAAATGACAGTCCTTTTATTTTTGCCTTTGAAGGGGGGAATCCCTGGGATTTCCAGGCCTTTTCTATCACACTTTAGTAGCTTTGCTAAGCCAAACCCCAGTTCTATATGCTTATATGCTATCCCTAGTAGAGAACTGGTTACAGTCCTGTGACCCCTCCTGGGCTGCAAGTTTTATCATTTCTTTAATACCCTATCTGAAATCTTGTCACATTAGCTATTTATGTAGATATTAAAATGACCCAATATCCAGCCACCCAGCTCTCTCCAACCCCGCTCCCACCATGTTCCTCTGTACATGACAAAATTCTTAGCCAATAGGATATAAATCAAAGCATTACTTGTTTCAGTTCTGCCTCCCACTCCATGGGTTGTTCATCAGCCAAAGCTACAACAGTTTCCTGCGGCTTAAACTGTTAAAAATTCTATCAAAAGCTCAGACCACAGAAAGGAAGGATCCCCAGTGAACAGTATGCCTATGAATAAGATCCCCCAAACTCATAGGATTCATCTTCCATTAGCTCTGTGGGGGCACTAAAACCCCTGTTAAGCCTGTAATTTTGTGCCCAATATTAGAAACCACCGGATCCTAGACGCAGCCCTAAACCTGAAGGGTAGTGACCAGCTGTTCTCTCCACCTCCTACCAAAGCCTGAAAGGTTCATCATGGTTCCAGGATAATGAAGGAAGAGTAGAAGAATTCGAGTCACAGGTCACAGGCTTATGTTCAATTACAGCCTTTTCTAGTCTGATCTATGTGATGTGATGTTTTATGTTATATTGTGACTCCCATATCTTAGGTCTATATTGTTATCTACGTCCAACAGACTCTAAGCGTTTCATGTGCACCATCTCTAATCATCACAGCAACCCTGAGGTAGGTACTATTAATATCTATCAGACATTAGAAACTGAGGATAGCCCTGCCAGGAAATAGCAGAGTTGGATTCAAACCCAGACTGACTCCAAAGTCCATGCGCATTCTACTACATTATTTCACCACCCTAGTCCTGACCTATTTATCTAGTCTTATTCTCCTACTTTCTCAAATCTCAAGCTGCCACCAATTGAATCTTGTTATGAGCTAGTCTACAAAGAAGCCCAATCTGTGTTCTTAGTAAGGCCTCATTCCTGTGTAACTAACCAGGCCTTTCACTTAAGACTACTGTAACTTCACCCGGCCCTGCCAGGGAGGTTATAGCTCCTGCCCAGGATTCCCCAACCAAGGCCAGTGTCCCCATTAAGACTCTTTTCCATGTGGACTTTTTACAAAACCTACCATGAAGAGCAAGGAGGATGAAAATGAAATTGTATGAACTATAGAAATGTAAATGGTATATGGGAGCATAGATTACTAAGAAATGGAAATAAGGATTAAGATAATCTGGAAAGTTAACACCCATCTAATACGAGGTAGGCTGATAAATAATAAAATATACCAACAATTGACACAGAAATTAAAATCAGTAAAATAAAATAGCATACATTCCTGAAAGACACAAGGTAGACTTGAACACAAGCAAAAATATCCTCTATTCTTGGATAGGATGATTCAGCATCACATATATATTGGCTCTTCCTAAGTTAATTTATAATTGAACTCAGTTCCAATAAAAATAACAACAAGCCTTTCTAAGGAGTTAGACAAATTGAAACTACAGTTCATATGGAAAAACAAACCTTTAAGAATAGCCAGAAAAATGGTGAAAAAGAGAAACTATGAGGGTGGAGTGGGGAGGGAGAAAGAGCCCCATCAGACAGTCAAACATACTATAAAGCCTCCAAGTTCCCATTTAATCTACAGGTTAAAGAAAGGCTCTTAACTATGATTCAAAACCCAGCAGCAATAAAAGATTAATAATTGTGACTACATAAAACTTTTTGTATGGCAAAATAAAAAAAAAAAAAACCCACCCTAAGCAAATCAAAAGACTCTTGACAAACTAGGAGAAAATATTTGCAGCATATACCACAGACAAGGTGCTAATATCCCTAATAAATAAAGAACTATTAAAAATCAGGAGACAAAGGACCAAAAGTTGAGCAGAAAAATGGAAGGACAACATGAGCAACCACACACACACACACACACACACACACACACACACGCACGCATGCACAATCTAAAATGGCTCTTAAATGTATGAAAAATAAACTCATAGAGAAATGCAAATTAAAACAACACTGAAATACCATTTCTCATTTATTAGATTGGTAAAAAAATTTTAAAAGCATGGCAACACATTCTCTTGGGAAGGTTGTGGGGAAACAAGCACTCCCATATAATGGTGGTAGGAAGGCAAGCTGATGCCACCCTTCTGGAAGAGAATTTGGACATTATCTAACAAAACCACACATGCACAAAACTTTTGATTGAGTAATCCCACTTCTGGGAATCTAATCTGAACATATACCTCCAATAAGACAAAAATACATATTCTCAAGATTATTCATTGCAATATTGTAATTACTAAATGTTGAAGACACTCTATCTGCCCATTCACAGGACAGTAGTTGAAAAAACTATCATGAAATACTGTATTATATATAGCTGCAAAAAAAAGAATAAGGAAGATCTCTATAAATTGATATAGAGTAATTTCAAACAACAACAAAAGTGCAAAAAGAGTATAGGAAGAGCATAGGAAAGAAAGGGATTTAAGAAAATATCTGTCATTTTGTGCAGAAGAAATACGGGAAGGATAAACTGGTAGCTAGTGAACATGGTTACTTTACAGTTGTAGGTGGGAGTAAGGGGAAAAAAGCCATGAGAAATAGTAGTAAGAATAGGGGAGCAACATTCCTCTGAATATACCTTTTTTTTTTTTTTGAGATGGAGTTTTGCTCTTGTTGCCCGGGCTAGAATGCAGTGGTGTGATCTCGGCTCACTGCAACCTCCACCTCCCGGGTTCAAGCGATTCTCCTGCCTCAGCCTCCCAAAAAGCTGGGAGTGCCCACGGCCATGCCCAGCTAATTTTTGTATTTTTAGTAGAGATGAGGTTTCACTATGTTGGCCAGACTAGTTTCCAAATCCTGACCTCAGATGACCCGCCCGCCTCAGCCTCCCTAAGTGCTTGGATTACAGGCGTGAGCCACCGTGCCCGGCCTGAATACACCTTTTGTACACCTCAGACTCTTAGAACCATGGTAAAGCTTCATGGTAATACACAGTTTGGAGATCACAAGAACCAGGCTTTCCACTGTCTAATAAAGAAGTTACAAATGAGGAAAGGAAGCTGGGTGTGGTGGCACACGCCTGTAAGCCTTAACACTTTGGGAGGCCAAAGCATGAGGATTTCCTGAGGCCAGGAGTTTGAGATCAGCCTGGGCAACATAGCTTGACTGCATCTGCCTCTCTACAAAAAATTTTAAAAGTAGCTGGGTATGGTGGCACACACTTGTAGCCTCACTTGGAAGACTAAAGCAGGAGGATCACTTGAGCCCAGTAGTTCGAGGCTGCAGTGAGTTGTGATTGCACCACCGCCCTCTAGCCAAGGTGATAGAGAGAGAGACTGACTCTAAAAACAGAGATAAAATAAAAAACAAATTATGAAAGGAGAATGGCTAGAACAAACCCTGTGGTGTTAAATTAGAATTAGAGGCATCACAAAAACTCATGAATTGTAAGATAGATATATATACACACAGATGGATACATATATCTATATGTATATGCATGCATTTGAATGCATACATATGTTTCCTTGTTCTGTCCACTTTGAGAAAGCCTAGAAAAAGGGACGCCAGTAGCAATAAGAATATCTGGTGCCCAAATATTGGTCTCTAAACAACATTTTCCAGTGAAAAGTACAAGGGTTCCTTGGAGAAGTGGCTGGTTCTAGAGCTGGGGGAAACGTACAAATGAGCCTGGAATATCTTGGGGTGCCAGAGAGTAAAGAAGTGCTCAGAAAAATGATGGGCCTGTTGAAAGGACACAGAAGCCAACTTGAAGGAGCTCCCCATAGCTGAGTAATGGCCAAAGCTGACAATCTGAGTAACAATAAAGATGATAATAATAGTATTAGATTATAATCCACAGAATAAAATAGTCATGAGTCCATGTTGATCTAAATAATTAATTAAATAAATAGGGTATAACCCCATCACAAAAAGATAAACATTGAATGATTCCTCTTATATGCAGTATCTGGAGTAGTCCAATTCATAGAAACAAAAAGTAGAATGGTGGTTTCCAGGGACTAGGGGAGGGAGAAATAGCAAGTTAGTGTTTAATGGGTATGGATTCTCAGCTGGGGAAGATGAAAAAGTTCTGGAGATGGATGGTGGTGATAGTTGCACAACAATGTGAATGTACTTAATGCCACTGATCCATACACTTAAAAATGGTTAGAATGGCAAAAGTTATGTTATATATATTTTACCATAATAAATTTTAACAATATTTACAAACAAATAATACACAGGGGGAGGAAATAGCTCTTACTTATAGTAGAATTCTAACTAATAAATACAGAGAAAATAAGGCAAAAATATCAAATCTCCAGTAGGCAAACATCAGAGTACTAATTGCTGCAGCAAAAACTACTGACGGATGTTAAAATTATTGGGCATATGATAAGAAACAGGATATTTGCATAGAGTCAAAGTCTCTCCCCCAAAGGTACTTACTAATTACAAAGGGAAAAATCATAATTTTTAAGTAGAGAAACTTTGCAGACATCTTAGCTATGTGATGAAATTTACCACTGGTAAGACATTTTGACATGATTGACACAGCATTAATTCTGTGATACTCCTGCTAAAAGGCATCACCTAAACCCAATCATGAGGAAACATTAGACAAACCCAAACTGGGAAACATTCTACAAAATAACTGGTCTACAAATCTTCAGACACATCAAGATCATTAGAGTTAAAAAAAAAAAAATCTTTCATACTGAAGGGGATTAAAGATATTTGACGACTAAACACAACACATGTTTCTGAACTGGATCTATTTTCTATAATGGACATTATTGGGACAATCAGTGAAGCTGTAACAAGATCGGAGGATTAGGTGGTAGCAATATATCCGTGTTAATTTCTTTATTTTGATGATTGTATTGCAATCGTGTAGGAGAAATGTACGTGCTGGAAATATACACTAAAGTATTCTGTGGTAGCAGGGCAACAGATCAGCAACTTATTCTCAAATTGTTTGGGAAAGGGAAGTTACTTGTACATAACTTGCACACAAAAATTCGAGAATGTTTCAAAATTAAAACATAATAATTATTATAAAAAGATAGAGGGCCAGAAAATATAAAAGAATGGGAAGAGCTCCAACATATATCTTATGTAATTCCAGAAGCAGAGAATAGAGGAAGGGTCAGAGAGGCACCATCAAGAGAAATAATGGCTGAGAATGGCCAAAAATTTTCCAGGCTGAGGAATAAAGACAGACATGAGCCCTCAGACTGAATGTTTATATCAGTTGCTGAGACAGAAAAACAAAAATAAATCCACCTCTAAGCATATCATATTGAAAATTCAGAACAGCAGGGATAAAGAGAAAATCCTAAATACTACCAGGAGGGAAGACAGATTACCTACAAAGAGCCAGTCATTAGACTGAAAGCTTACTTCTCATTGATAAATTGACACCAGCAGACAGTGGGGAAATAGCTCCCAAGTAATAAGGGAAATAACAAGAATTGTATATGGAGCAAAACCAGTGTTTTTCTGACTGTAGTAAGTCATGAAAGGATGTACTTCAGCAAGAAGAAAAATGAACCCAGAAGGAAGGAGTGGGATATAAGGAGCATAATTAGCAAATAAATTAACAAAATACATCAGCATATCTCTTTATGTATTGGTTATTAATAATAACAACTGATTTTGTGCCTTCTAAAATAGGTAAAACTAAATTCTACACAACAATAAAATGGCAGATTAAAGAAGGGACTCTGGATAACTTAAGTTTGGTACCTGGTAAATTCCTTGTTTTGTTCAAAAGAAGAATAGAGAAACTAAAAAAACTATAGATAAAGTAGAAAGCTTAGAGTATATGTTAAAAATGTGAAGAAATAAAAAAATAGAATCTAAAGTTGTCAAACCACTGGGGTAGAGGCAAGGGAAAGGATAATAAAAATGTATAAATCCAAAACAAAGGAAGAAAGAGTGAAAAAAGAAGTAGGTAAAAAGCTTGATAAATAAAAAATAACATAAGATTGTAGAAATAAGCCTAACTATGTCATTAATCATAATCAATGGACACAGATTAAACTCAGTTAATCCAGAAAGTTCCCATAACTATGGATAAAAAAGCAAACACCAGTGACAGGCTACTTTCAAGAGACACCCCTAAAACAAATACGGAAAGATTGAAAATAAAAAGATGAAAAAATATAGACCAGGCAATACCAGCCCAAAGAATTCTAGTGAGCAATATTAACAGCAGATTAAATGGAATTTAAGGCTAAAAGCATTATCAGAGATAAAGAGCTTCACTTTAAAATGATTTTTTAAAGTCTACAAGAAATATAACTATCATTAACTTGTATGAATCTGCTAATATAGCTTAAGCATACCTAAATGAAAAACTGATAGAATTACAAGGAAAATTGGATAAATTCACATTCGCAGTGAGAGATTTTAAGACAACTTTCTCAGACAATGATAAATAAATCAGATGAAGAATCAGAAACACAATTAACAAACATGATCTATTGGACTTATACACCCCCCAAAATAGAGAATATACGTTTTTCATATGTATGTGGCATATTTACAAATATTAATTGCTAAGTAGCAAAGTAAGTCTCAACAAAATTCAAAAAATCAATAGCATACAGTTTGCATACTCTGCTTATCACAATCTAGTTAAATTAGGACCAAACAAGAAAAGAGGGTAAAAATGAAAACACCCCTATGTTTGGAAATAAAAATTGCATTTTTATACAATCAAAAATTAAAGAGGAAATGATAATGGGATTGTAAAAGATTTAGAACTGAATTAACAGTGAAAATGCTCATTCTGAAAGTGTTCTTTTAAAACTTGTAGTATGCAGCAAAGCCAGCCCTGGACTTTTCCCCAACCTATCACCCAACCCACTGACCTGGAGCCAAGGCTAACAAATTTCCTTTCTGCCTATCTTCAGAATAGAAGAGGGGTAGATATTTTTTCCAATTTAATCACTGTATGGGTCATTTTTCAAGGTCCTGTACTTATCCTGAAGATCTTCAATCCAATTTCCCACTTTGCTGGCGACCTCAGCTTTGTCTCCTGCTCCCCATTTAAGGTCTATGAAAATTGAAGTTCAAAGGATGAAAACAAGGGATCTGAGGCTTTCCTCAACTTTCTCTCCAGGTTCACCATTTATTTTAAGATTAAAAAAAAATTTATTCAGCATTTTAGAAGTTTCAAATTGGGAGGCTTTCTTGGGATAAGTAGTCTACCATTTTGTCCAAAATGGAGTGCCACCCTTAGGCACATTACCTATCCCCTCTGTGTCTTAGTTTCTTCCTTATACAATGAGGATAAGAATAAAATCTATAAGTTTGGTGGGGGTAGTCAAGGAGGGACTGCATGAAAGCCCCTGGTGCTAGTAAGTACTCAATAAATGCTGATTATTAGAGGCAGCAGCTGTAGTGAACTTAATGCCAATAAGGAGAGTACCAAAAAAATCAATATTATAGAACAATCTCATCTACGAATATAAATGGGAAATTCCTAAGAAAAGTTAAGCCAATGAAACCCAGCAGGGTATAAAGAATACAAAATGGCTAGGTAAGTTTATCCCAGGATGCCAAGATAGTTCCTCATCAACATATATTTGTGTGTGTGTGTGTGTGTGTGTGTATGTGTGTATACACACACACACATATATATATATTTGACCATACTAAAATTAAAGGAAAATACTACACGGCATGATCATCCTAATAGTCGATGCATAGAATTTAATCTTCATTCATTGTAATTACTCTCATGAAAGTAGGAGTAACAGAGACCTCCTCAATCTAATAGAGTAACTACATAACACCAAAAGCAAACCTCAGAAATACAGATGAATCTGCAGAAGGATTTCCACTGTAGTCACAAAACACAGAAATCTACTTTCACCATGATTATTCAAACATTATACTGGAATTTCTAACCCCGTGCTATCCAATAGAAGTGTATTAAGAGTTAAGAACTGCATAGGCATTTTAAAATTTGCTAGTAGGCAGATTTTAAAAAGTAAAAAGTATCAGAAGTTAATCATAATAATTTATTTTATTTAACCTGATATATATAAATTATCATTTCAACATACAATCAATTTCAAAATTATTAATGAGATATTTTACATTTTTTTCATTTTAAATCTTAAAAATCTGGTGTGCATTTTATACTTCCAGCACAACTCAAAGCAGCTACATTTCAGATGCTCAGTAGGCACATAAGAAAATGTACTGAACTTCATATGTAGTCAGGGAAAAGCATCAGGTTGGTAAACATTAAAAAGTCTGAGAATGTCAAGTATTGGTAAGAAGGAAGATTCTTATATATTGTGGGTAGGAGCACCCTACCATTTGGAGAACAATATGTAATAAATTTGATGTAGATAATATTCAGTCCAATAATTCCACATCTAGATATATACTTTAGGAAAATTCTTCCCCAAGTGTGTAAATAAATATTTTTGATGGATGTCCTCATAAGCTTTGTTTGTAATAGGAAAAGCTATTGGAAACTCTAAATATCCACAGGTAGAAGAAGGAAAGAGAACTTGAGGTAAACACACACAACGGAATAATACACCACAGTTAAAATGAACTAAATGTATATGCACTAAGATGGATCAAGCTCAAAAAAAAAGAAAAAAAAAGGAGAATTTATCATATTATGATAGAATTTATGTCAAATTTTTAAAATGTATAAAAGCTACATATATTTTAGGCATATTCTATAACTAGTAAAAATATAAAAGATATAGTGGATGGCTACACAGCATAATAATCATCGTGGTGCCTCTCAGAAAGAATAGAGGGAAGGAAATGAAAATGAGAAAGGATGGGATCAAAGATTTATCAGTAAAATATTACTTTCTTGATTAAAAAAATGAAGCAAATGTAACATGTCATCTGGAAATTTTCTTTGATGGCTACGTAAGTGGTACACAGTATTGTCCCTAGCACTTTTCTGTATTTTTTAACATTTTCACGATTATAATCATATAATGCTTCTTGTTATCTGCGTATCATGGATGAAAAATTCTTACTTGCTACACAGACTGAGTCTTTTCCATTAAAAGAAAATTTAGAGGAAATGAAGTCCTACACATGAATGATCTGTGTGTATACCAACATATGGATGCACATGCGTGAGTGACAGGTCCAGTCTAGTATCTAGATACTTGATCTGTGTCTAGAAGAGTGTCTGGAACATAGCAGTGCCTTAATCAGCACTGAGTCCATGAATGCATGAAGTGTGTTGCACTGGTGGACGGGACCTTCAAGAGTCAATTTGCACCAAGGGAGGTTTGCCACGCTTGTGCTGTGATTAATTAAAACCATGCACTTGGTTTTCCAGATACATTCAAAGGATTAAACTGGCCATGGGAGGCAGAAAGCGATACCTGACCCAGATATTGATTTTTGGTCCAACTGGGGTCTTGGCTTTACGGAAGGAGAAAGGGTATCTAGGCTACAGAGGAAGTGCCTTTTTCCCCATGTTACTCTGAACACAGCAATTCCACTTTGGTAGCCAAGTGACAAAGCATGTCACAAGCTGTCATGAGCAGGAGAGAGTTGGAGGAAGGATTTTTCCCTAAGTCCACAGACACAGCATGGCTTTAGTTCAGCAAGGACTCCAGGAGACTCTGAATTACGGATTTGCCACAGAAAGCTATTATGTATCTCTACTAATGAAGCTCCATGGTAACTTGACCTACCATTATATAGGTTTCCATGTCTCCAGATCAAACCACTTTCCCACATAAAACACGTATGTACCACTAAAGCTGATCTAACAGCAATTTATAGGAAGACAGATGAATAGATGAAAGATAACATTAGATTAAGATAGATAGATAGATAGATAGATAGATAGATAGATAGATAGATAGATAGATAGATATAACTCCTTTTCCCTGTCTGAGAGTTTCACTCTATTAGATAAATTTAGCTGCAAAAGGATTGAACAAATATGCCAAAACTCATGAGAATTCTCTGTTTTAAAAAAAGTAAGATCTTCAGGAATGTTTTTGCAATTAACTATGCTCCATGTATAACAAACCTAAATACGAGAATTGGCAACCAGACCTACAGATACTGTAAAGAAGGGAGTGCTGAGCACTTCACATTGTCTTTTGGCACCAAGTAAAAAGACCAGGATGTGGTTTCAATTTTGGATGTGCTAATTATGTTTGTCAATTGTGAGTTTTGCTTAATTAATTAGTCATACAAATTTAGCTTGAGTTTTTTTTTTTTTTTTTTTTGCACATCTAAATCATTACTATAGCAATTAAAAAGCTGCTTTGATTAGCTCCTTTCACAGTATGTAGCACAGCATACTCTTGTCAACTTCCTTTTGACAATCTAGCATTTGGGTACTGTTTGGAGAAAATATATTCTATATGTTTGGGGAAAAATAAAAACCAAGGCAGGTAACAAGAAAAGTGGCCCAGCAGAAGGTAAGTCAACAACTATTGCCACCATAAAATCAGTGAATACAGACTGGAAATTGTAATAACACATGTTCAGGAGGAATACCCAGGGGTGGAGTGAGAGAGTGCTGAATAAACCAGGGACATATTTCTTTTGGAAAATTAAGGTGGGGAGACGGTAACAAAGATAAGTCTTTGACTCCCAATCAATGTCAAAACCTATAAAATACTATAGGAACCAAGCTTGTCTTTGTCTGGGACACCTAGCCTGATTCTCATAATCACAAATAAAGGCTATGGGTAGGGGGCTTCTGCCACACGAATCTCTCCCCATGGCCATTTCATACACTAACAAGCCCAACTGTCAGGGACATTGTGTGATACTAGGTTGAATTTCCTCTTAATTGATACATAGGCGTTACCTTCCCTATGAACCACCCGTGGATGCTGTATCACTCTCCTTTCTGCAGAGTGAGAACTTGACACATAGTGGGATTTAATATATTCCCCCATACCACACTGAAAATTAGAAGCAAATTCAAGAACAAATACAGGATTTTAACTTCCATTCAGAACAATCTGTCAACCAAACCTTCCCATGCTTGCTCCTCACCATTAGCCCTGCAGGCAGGATGATAGCAGGCAACAGCTAATAGGTTATTACATACCCATGATGTTTATAAAACACAGAACCAACAGCAATTATTTAGAGAATATAATGCCATTTCTCATTTTAAAGTCATCCCTAAGGCTAATAACTTTACACATGCGGTATGTCTCAAAGGGTCGCCAACATCTTTAATAGAATCCAACTGTGGAATAGAAAAAATATTTCATCTAAGAAGTGGATCCTAGCTGTCAAATAAAAAGTCGCTGTTGAATGCTGTAAAGTACATTTTTACACCCATGGAACTCATGGAAAAAATTAGAGTTAACATGGATAAAGGGATTTTAAAAGGCGAGAGAGGGAAGAGTTTCTTCAGGAGTCTCCAATGACAAAAATGTGTGCATTTTCTGAGACCTCCAGAATGAATTACTAAGGTATCCTCAAACAAAAGTGGTTTTGCTATTCAGAAATGCATATGTTCGAAATAAAGAAAATTAAAAATTAAAAAGACATGATTCAGATTTTGCAGTTTTTTTTGATACCCAAAATCCTACAGCACTCTAAAAAAATTGAAATTAATTTTCAAACTTTACTCAATAAATTTGTCCCCCAAAATATCCCAAATAAGTGCATATTTGGATACATGTACATATATATATGCTGAATATATTCCTATTAAATTCTCATATATTTAGGATTTCTCAATATGACTGGTGCTGGGTAAGTCCTGAGATCCGGCCCACATCTTCAGGGATCTCCTTTAGCAATTACTTGCACACACACACACACACACACACACACACACACTCTCTCTCTGTCTCTCTCTCTCTCTTTCAATTTTGTGTCCTTCTGGATCCCTCCCCTGTGCATATTGATAAACTCATGCCTCCCACTTCAGCATTTTCTCAAGCAATCATGCTCTCCCTCCTTCTGCCTTCACAGCCATTCTCCTAAAGGAGATATCTATTCTCACCATCTCCACTTCCTCGCCACTTACTCACTTCTCAGCCCACTGCAATCTGGCTTCCACTGAAACTGATCCTGCTGAAGTCACCCAAGCCTCTCGATTTGCCAAATCAAGTGAAAACTTCCCCCCGTCTATTTTACAAAGTCTCCCTGAATCGTAGACACTACTGATCTCTACCTTCTTGAAACTCTGCCATCGAGATAACACTCTTCTCTGCTCTCTCTTGCACTCTCTCACTGTCTCTCACTGTCACCCCGGCTCCCTTTTTTCAGTTTCCATCACTGCCTCTTCCTCCTCCAGTATCTCCCTAATTGTTGAATGTCCCAGAGGTTCTTCCTTACCCTCCTCTCTTTCTCCTAGATTCCTTATGGCAGATGCATTCACACAAGCCAGAAGCCTGGGACTTATCCTAACACAATGTCATCTTCATCTCCATATTCACCTCAAGTCCTATTGATTTTGTACTTTCATTTTCTGCCCAGCCTCTCTGCTCTTGAGCCTACTGTCCACACTGCAAATGGAGAGAGATTAAGAAGTAAATCTGGTCATATCACTCTCCTGCTTACCACCTTCCAGTGTTTATCCCTCACCTATTATTGTGGATTTATAAGTTTTTTAAAAAGGAATCTTTAGGCCTGGTCTGTAGCTCACACTTTTGATCAGAGCACTTTGGGAGGTCAAGGCAGGAGGATTGCTCAAGCCCAGGAATTGGAGACCAGTGTGGGCAACACAGTGAAACCTCATTTCTACAAAAAACAAAAAACAAAACAAACAAAAAAAAACCTTAAAAATTAGCCCAGCATGGTGGCGCTTGCCTGTAGTCCCAGCTACTTCAGAGGCTGAGGCAGGAGGATTGTCTGAGTCTAGGAGGTCGAAGCTGCCATGAGCCATGATTGTGCCACTGCACTCCAGTCTGGGTGACAGAGCAAGCCTCTGTCTCAAATTTTAAAAAAGGCATTTTTTTTTTTGCACTGGGAGGTAAGCTTTGTGCAGGTTATGCCTGCAAAATGCTTGGCACCTAGTATGTGCTCAATAGACCACTGTTGGGTAAAATGAAATCTTACAATGAAGTACAACTTGAAGCATGCACACAGTAAAACTGAGAAATTCCCATTAAGACAAGGGTAGGAGCAGAATCCTCCCAGCTTGCCCTGAACATACCCCACCAGTACCCCAGGTACCTCTGTGAACCCGCTACTGATCTACGGCATATCTGGAAAACCAGAAACCCATGTGATAAAGTGTAAGCTTCCTAGTATGGGATAGAGACCCTTGACAAACTAATTTCTACCTACCCTCCAACATCATTTCTGATTGATCTCCGTCTTTGCCCTTCACCCCAGCCTTGATAGGCTGAATTACTGCCACGCCTGGACATGCAGGGCTTTGCACATGTGGTTCTTTTCTGCCTAGAATACTCTAACCCTCCTTGACAGCCTAGAAAACTCCAACTTACTCCTCAAGAGCAGCTCAAAGGTGAAGATTTTCTGATTCCACAAGCAAAATGTATTACTCCCTTAGTGCCATAAATATACCTCATACATATCTTTATTATAAGTCTTTTCACACTCTATATCATTTTTTGTTTACAAGTTTACTAACTCTACTGGGCTATGAAGGCACGAACTCTTTCTTATTTATTTTTGAAACCCAGGGATTAGCTAATGCCTAGTACCCAGGAGATACTCATTATATGTTTGTGTAATAAATGCAATTCTACTGGAGTGAATCTTTTTTTTATCTCATATCCTTTTGGTAATGTCATTTTGCATGTCACAGTGTCCCATGTTAAAAACTGACCAGTTAATCTTCTACTATCTATGTTTTAGCAGAAATGAATAGGGATGAAGACTTATAGATTCAAATAAATATTTAGAGATAATGTCTTTTTAAAATTTTACTTTAAGTTCCGGGATACATGTGCTGAACGTACGGGTTTGTTACATAGGTATACATGTGCTATGGTAGTTTGCTGCGTCTATCAACCCATCATCTAGGTTTTAAACTCCACATGCATTAGGTATTTGTCCTAATGCTCTCTCTCCCCTTCCCCCCACTTCCTGACAAGCCCCAGTGTGCAATGTTCCCCTCCTTGTGTCCATGTGTTATCATTGTTCAATTCCCACTTATGAGTGAGAACATGCCATGCTTGGTTTTCCATTCCTGTGTTAGTTTGCTGAGGATGATGGTTTCCAGCTTCATCCATGTCCCTGCAAAGGACATGAACTCATTCTTTTGTATGGCTGCATAGTATTCCATGGTGTGTATGTGCAACATTTTCTTTATCCAGTCTATCACTGATGGGCATTTGGGTTGGTTCCAAGTCTTTGCTATTGTAAATAGTGCTTGTGAGTCTTTTTAATTGAAATTGAGATGTCTGAGATCTAATGGGTTATTACAACTTCTTCTCCTGGGCACTGCTGAAATAATGTCTTGCTTCTTCGGTTTTATATAATAAGATAAATAAGATAGGAAAAACATGTGGGTCATATTTATTCAATATGAGTGAGATCAATAGAGTATAAGAATGTGATCCCTTAGCAGGTTCAGAAGGGGGCCATCTCTTTAATGATATAAAATCGAAAATGAGAAACATCAGATGCAGAAAAGAAAATTTTAGTTAAAGAAAATTTGATAGCAAATTTAACTCAAGCTATGTAAATGAGACTTCCCAGGGAATGAAAAAATATCTTCTCATTCTCTCCAGCTGGTCTCCAGAGTCGATGTTTCTACAACAATAGTTGCATCAGTTTCCTCACAATTCTGAAACATTTGGGTGCTAAATGCAAACCAGAAAATAAAACTCGGTGTGTTGGTCTCCTGGTAGATGATTTTTGTTTTCCACTTCCAGGGCAGTTTTGCAAATCATGTAGTGAAGAATCATATTCATCTTTGATATATATATCTCAATCAGATTATGGTAACCAGTAATTTACCTACCATCTTATTAGCCAAAAATATCTGGTATTACTCAAGACTTCTTTCTGTATGTACCAATGTAATATTCTTGATGTTCACAAAGATGGTATTGCGGGACCCTGAAGTACCCACTAAATCATGGAAGAACAATGAAATCCCTTGAGTTTCAAATCCAAGTGTACCTTATTGTATGTATTCTAATTCTCTGAAAAATAGGGACTCATGTAGAGCATATATGGTTGTTTGTGTGTGTGTATGTACCTGTGTGTGTATGTATGTAGAATATTTGTTTGTAACACACCCAATCCACCACCCATAACCCATAATAAAAAACTTACACTAAATCAGTGGTCCCAGCTGGTCACAGTGCCTCACACCTATAATCCCAGATATTCAGTAGGCTGAGGAAGGAGGATCACTTGAGGCCAGGAGTTTGAGACCAGTCTGGACAACATAGTGAGACCCTACCTCTAAAAATTTTTTAAAATTAGCTGATCATGGTGGTGTGTATCTGTCGTCCCACCTACTTGGAAAGCTGACATAGGAGGATTGCTTCAGCCCAGGAGTTCAGGGCTGCAGTGAGCTATGATTGCACCACTGCACTCCAGCCTGGGGAACAAAGCAAGACCTAATCTCTAAAAACATTTTTTTAAATAAATACGTAAATCAGTGGTCCTCCAAGTATGGTCTAAAGACCCTTGAGGAACCTGGAAAATTTGTCAAGAGTTACACAAGGCCAAAACCATATTTATAATAATGCTAAGACATAATTTGTCTTTTTCATTCTCATTCTCTTGCAGATTTGACTTTTCCAAAGGTTATATGACATGTGATATTGGAACAGGTTAAATGCAAAAACATATATGAGAATCCAACAGTATTCTACTAAACTAGACATTAAAGAGGTTAACAAAAATGTAAAACACCACCACTCTTCTCATTAAAAGTTTGTTTTGGGAAATATAGTTATATTTCATTAAAATGTCTGATGTATGCTGAAATGCAGTGGGAGAATTTGAGATTTATTGTGCTTCCTGAATCTAAGGATTCATGTCTTCTACCTATTCTGGAAAATTCTCACCAATTACCTCTTTAAATATTTTTCATATCCCCTCATTCTCTTTCATCCATCTAGAATATCAGTACAACATATATGTGTTCTTCAAATGCTCACATATTCAATGTTTTTTATATTTTTCCATTCTTGCAACTCTGTGCTGCACTTTAGGTACTTCCCTCAGATCTTTCCAGTTTGCTAATTCTTTTTACAACTGAATCTATTTTGGTTATTTAAGTATTCCATTGTATTCTAAAATTTGATTATCACTTTTATTTTTGGAAGTTCTACTTTGTTTTATAAAATCATCAGGTCATGTTTATGTGTGTGTTCTTATTTATAGTTATTCCTGATATTGTTTTCTTAAACCCTTTAAAAATATAAAACTCGTTCTATATTCTCTATCTGATTGCTCAGTTATCTGAAGTTCCTGGAAGTCTAATAAAGCTGTTTTTACTGCTTGCATTCATGCATGGAAATCTGTTTCTTTTGGTATGCAATTTTGGATTGTGAATTTATGTTCAATCAAACCTTTTATCCATGGGAATTATCTTAAGTCTGTTTTCTGTTGCTTATCACAGAATACTGAACCTAGGTAATTTATAAAGAATAGGACTTATTTCTTACAGTAATGGAGGCTGGGAAGTTTTAGGTCAGGGGGCCACATCTGCTGAGGGACTTCTTGCTGGTGGGGACTCTGAAGAGTCCAAAGGTGGTGCAGGGCATCACATGGTAAGGGGACTGAGTATGCTAGCTCAGGTCTCTTTTCTTCTTATAAAGCCACCAGTCCCTCTCCTGTGATAACCCATTAATCCATTAATCTATGAATGGATTCATCCATTCATGAGGGCAGATCCCTTATGACCCAATCACTTCTTAAAGGCCCCACCTCTCAATATGACCACATTGGGGATTAAATTCAACAGGAGTTTTGGAGGGAAGAATATTCAAACCATAGCAGAATCTTAAGTAGCCTAGGATGAAGACAGGAATCTTTGGAGAGGATTTGCATTTGCCTCTGTTAGGCACCCAAGGTGTCCCAAGGTAGTATGTATTAGAACTCCTATCCCACTTGAGGGCAGGCCTGAGGTTATAAATTCTCAGGACATACTTTTCGTTTTTACTCTGTATGCCCAAGCCAAGCCAGACAATTTGCCTTATTATCTCCTTTTGCTAGTTATTTTTTTCTATCCATCTTTTAGTGCTTGAGGGTTCCAGATTATTGTGAGGATCCTGGCTCCTCTCTACACCTTGCTGGGTCCAAGGTCTTATCTTCATGTGGCTGTTGAACACCAAGCATCTTGATTACCTGCAACTATAAATGCCCCAGGGCATCAGTGGCTTCAATGTCTGCTCCTCCCTTGGTTTTCAGCTTCTTCATTTTTTGATCCCTGGAGATTTGCCTTGCTTTTTTGCAAGCTTAGTTCTATATATGAGATATTTGTTACATATTGTTTAATATTTTAGGTGTCTTTTTAAGGGGATTTCCAGGTTATCTTGTTTGCCATATTGCTCAGGAATATAAACTGATACAAATTTCTGAAAGATGAAATCCATATACCATGCAACCAAGCAATTTTACACAAAGAAATTTATCCTTTGCATGGAAATTTGGCAACATCTGTCAAAATTTAAAATACATAATTTTTAATCCAGCATGTCTACTTTCTAGAAATTTATCCAACATATATACTCACACTTATACAAAATGCCATATGAATAATGTTATTTGTTGCAGCAGGCTTTGTGAAAGAATAGAAATTGTCAAATGTCCATCATTAGAAGACTAGCTGAGTAAATTAAACTACTTCCCACAATATTCTGCAATTGTTAAAAAAAATGAAAAACTTCCATATGACCTGATATGGAAAGATGTTTACGGTGTAAGTTGCATGACTTCTTTACATAAAAAATATAAAATATGAGAAGATGTGCTTGTATATTCATTAAAAGCTGAAAAGATACACAATGGTTAAGGTAGTTTCCTATAGGGATCAGGACTAGGCCATTGTTATACAAAACACTGCACCTAAATGAGAAATTTGCTAACTTGAAATTACTTTTACCCATTTATTAATGGGTAAGAAGTACCTTACTACATTATTAGTAGTAGTGTTACTAAAGGCTTTTAAAAATAAAGTCATTCTCCCCAAAATGTTCTGCAACTCTTATCATCTACTACCTGCCTGTCATTCCTTGCCTGTCATTTAACCTACCTGTCCTCTGCTGACTTCACTAGGACATTCATTACCTAATGCTCTAAATATAATTTTATAGACTGAAATAGATAGATTTCATACTTCCATCTGTCCTGAGAAGGAATGGTTTACAGTGTACATAAAGGAGTTATATTTTAAATGCCACACCACTGCAGAGGGAAAGGAAGGGCTCACTGAGAATTAACTGAAAAGCCAGCCCTATTGCTTTGGCTACGTCACAGTTTGATCAGCAGGAGAGACTGATTTCAACATCTGAGCCCAGCTGTAGCTTCTGGCTGGAACCCTTGAATTTTCAATGAGCTGCTTAATGTCCAAGGACTAGAAGCTGAGTTAGGCATTTATACAGCTGGGGACATCTTCTGGCATAAGGTTGAAGGTTTTCTTTTGAACATCTTCATTCCTTCATATGATGAACTCCTGGAGATGACAGTGCACAGCTTGAGTTATCTAATTTCCCATTAGATTTAGATGTGCAAATATAACAAAGCCCATGTAATTTCATATACATTCATAGCCTTTCACATACTAAATTGCAACTCTCTTTACTTCATTCTCCTTGAAATAGGCTTCATATTAGTGCTGTGATGAAAGCCAGCCCAGATATTATTCTAAATTTTGGATTATAATTTTCACCATATTGTAAGGTTAGGGCATAAGTTACTTCAGATATCTTTGTAGTAATTGGTTGCTTTGTAGATATGGACTTTTTGTGTTTGTTTGAAAAAATGAAGAAAAAGATCAGAAGAAGAGAGAAATTTTCCTTTTAGAAAAATAATTATTTCCTTTTTGAGTTTTTATTCCCATCAAAGTCCATAAGAGTTGACACTGAGCTCTTTGGAAAATGTAGATACACGTAAATAGAAATAGCAAAGATGGCAGTTTCTGAAATAATGTAATCTATAGGCACCAGAACGGAATATTTCTTGATTATTGGCACCCCAAAGTATCTTTCTTTTTCTATTATACTTTAAGTTCTAGGGTACGTGTGCACAACGTGCAGGTTTGTTACATATGTATACATGTGCCATGTTGGTGTGCTGCACCCATTAACTCGTCATTTACCTCAAAGTATCTTTCATAACAGTCCTCTTCAATGCCATGAGTTTCCTCATTCTTTGTATTTCTCAATCCTCTAATAAAACGCAAACATTTTAGAAAAGATGATCTTTGGAGGCCATGTTCAGTCATTAAATTCTATATCCATCATATCACTTTCCAGTGTGAGAAGCTGAGAAGGACTTAAACACAAGATAGGTAACAAGAAGGTAGTAGACAAGTATGACAGGGAGGTCCATCAGGGTGGCAAAGGAGGAAGGACATTTAGCAATAATGGACCAATACCTATGCATTGAAAAGGTGCTTCACTGACAAACAGTGAAAATAGAGTTACGAAATAATAGTATTCAGCTATTTAATTTCCTAAATATGGCCAAAGGTATAGCGCAACTGGAAATCATATTAGGAATAAAAACAAATGGGTTTCATAAAGAAGGTTAGGATTCCAATTCTGCACATACGATGCTCTAAATAAATATGAAACTGTTTCTTACATGACACACATATGAATTCTGGGTAAAATATTAATCCTCTCAAAATTTAACAAATAGCTAAGCTTAAAAGAAAGTGAGAACTCCCCCAGGTGATGGGAATACAATGGGAACATAAAGTCAGGGCAGTAGAGGAGTGCATGGGTAGGCGATTCAAAACCTAGGAACAGGTTCTGGAGCCTGGGAGCTGGGATTTCACCACCCACAAAAGGCTGCTTCGGGATAGAACAGGCTTGTCCAACCCATGGCCTGCAGGCCACATGCAGCCCAACACAAATTTGTAAACTTTCTTAAAACATTACGAGACATTTTTGTGATTTTTTTTTCAGCTCTTCAGCTATCGTTAGTGTTAGTATATTTTGTGTGTGACCCAAGACAATTCTTTTTCCAATTTGACCCAGGGAAGCCAAAAGATTGGACACCCGTGGGGTAGAAGGAGGAGAGGCTCTGGAACTGAGGCTTCCACATAAAGCCAAGGCCCTTGAAGGGCTGCTCAGACTGGCAATTATCTGCTGTCAGCTGTGAAAATGCCACCCACCAGCTCAGCAAAGCAGTAAGGCAGTTTTTACCTGCCTGAAACGTTGAATAGAGAAAATGCCCCTGTGAGACAGCAAGCCATTCAGATACCTTGGCTGGAAGAACTACCTGAAGGTACACTTCAGGAAAATAGGTAACTGAACCCAGAGCAAAGATGAAGTGTGAGAAACAATGAGGAGGTAAGAAACTGGTAAAACACCAACACCAAAATCATTAAGATATGACTCATTTCATGGATATTAAAACAAGAAAGAACTTCAATACTGGACATGTGAGACTCGGGTTGGATTTCCAAATAAAATCCAGCTATATGCTAATTCTAAGAGCTACAATTAAACCAGAATGACACAGAAAGTTTAAGAATAAATGATGGGGAATTTTGCATCAGAAAAAATGCTAACCAAGGTGCATTTATATTAATATCAAGCAGAAAAAAACTCTAAAGAAAAAACAGTACAGTATCATTAGGAATACATAATGGTAAAAGAGTAATTTACTGAAAGACATAATAATTCTGAATTTATACAAACCTAGCAACATAGCCCCAAAATATATGCAAGGAAAATAGAATTAAAAAGATAAAGGGAAAGATCCACAACCATATTAGATTTTTTTAATATGCCACTTTCATCACAGATAGAGCAAAAGACCAGAAATAAGTGAGACTATAAATGATTTGCTAACCCAATTAAGAGACTCCATGCAATGACAATAATTATATAGAATACGACATCCAACATTTTGAGAACTAATATTCTTTTTTCAAGCAAAAATGGAACACATATTAGCACAAAGAAAAATTTCAAAAACTACCAAACAAAATATCACACAAACCAAGATGTCTACTCAAAATATAATAAATTTAGGAAACAATAACAAAAGGTTATTTAAGAATTTTTCATTTTGAAAATTTTAATGTATTTCTAAATAATCTGAGTCAAAGAAGAAATCGCAATAAAAATTATAAAATATTTAGAACTGATTCACAAACAAAACACTATATTTCAAAATGTGTGCAGCTAAATGAACTAATCCTAAAACTGAAAATTAATGATGTAGGCGACTCAAAATAATAGGAGAAAGTTGATGAAATGAAAAACTAAATATTGGAGCAGAAGTTAATGAAATGAGAAACAACAGAAACAAATCTTAAAGTCGCTTTTTAAAAGAAATTAACTATTTTGTTATCAGGGCTAATCATGGGGGAAAAACACAAAACATAAACAAAACAGATCTGAAAGTAAAGGGTGAGCTAATCACAGATAGAATAGACATTTTTTTTTTTATATCACAAGAGAACAGGCTGAGTAACTTGATACCAATAACTGGAAACAAAAAAATGAATAATTCTCTAGAAAAATATAACTTACCAAAACAGACTCATGACAAATTGAGAAGTTGAACAGCTCTATATCCATTAAAGAATTGGAATTGATCATTAAAAATCTATATCACCCTCTATAATAAAAAAAAATCACACCATGCTGGATGGTTTTATTGGAGAACATGTCAAACTTCCAATAATCATCATTTTAAAGTTTTTGAGAGAGTACATAAACACGGAAACTTCACTAACTGATTTTAATAAGACTGACATAACTTGGCACCATAACTGAAAAAGTACCGTATTAGAAAGGAAATTTGGCCAGGTGCAGGGGCTCACACCTGTAATCCCAGTACTTTGGGAGGCTGAGGCAGGGGGACTGCTTGAGCCGAGGAGTTCAAGAAAAGCCTGGGCAACATGGCAAAACCCTGACTCTACAAAAAATACAAAAGTTAGCTGGGTGTGGTGGCAGTAGCCTGTAACTGCACCTACTCAGGAGGCTGAGGTGGGAGGATTGCTTGAGCCCAGGAGTTTGAGGCTGTAGTGAGCTGTAATTATGCCACTGCACTCCAGTCTGGGTGACAGAGTAAGATACTGTCTCAAAAAAAAAAAAAAAAAAAAAAAGGAAATTTGTAACTCAGCTCATTTATGAACATATTTGCAAAAGGGCTAAATAAGATACTAGCAGAGCAAAACCAAAAATT
Organism: Papio anubis; assembly: GCF_008728515.1. NCBI lineage: Eukaryota > Metazoa > Chordata > Mammalia > Primates > Cercopithecidae > Papio > Papio anubis. The sequence goes on along the minus strand of NC_044993.1, from coordinate 33,684,265 downwards.
TATACTTAAAAAAAAATACGTATCATTACCAAGTAGAGTTTATCCCAAGGATTCAAGGCTGTGCAAACATTAGAAAATATTTTAATGTAATTTAACATATTTATAAAGGAAAAAATTATCTTATTCTATGTACAAAAAGTATTATTAAATGTATATGTATTTATAATTTTTTAAACCCTCAGAAAATCAAGAATAAAAGGAAATTTCCTCAACCTGACAAAAGCATACTTTTAAACCCTATAGAAAATATCATCATAATAATCAAACTTTATTAGCATTTCCTTCAAGACAAGAAAGAAGAGAAAAAAAATGTTTGCCATCAGCATAACTATTCGACAATGTGCTGATAGTCTTAACCAGTGGAATAAGACAGAAAAATAAATAAACAAAACTTAATAACAAAGTAATCATTGCTTTGTAGGCAATGATTTGTAGGCAGGTTTGAACTATTTTTAAGGCCTTTGGCGAATTTTGACATTTCTGCACAAAGTCTACCTTTCTAAATTAGAATCCCAAAAACTACAATTTCCAGGTTCCTTTGCTGTTTGGTGTAGATTTGTAATTTTGATTTTCCCACCAGAGGCACCTATTGGAGGCTTTGATCCAAAACTGGGTTGTAAGTCAGATGTTGTTATAATTATTAAAAACACTCCCTTTCAGACTCAAAAGAGTCCTGAGTTGAACAATAAATTGTGCATTTGCTCCATTACATAGACAAAAAGGCAACATGTAGAGATATATTTGACTGATGGAAATCATGACAGAAGCGGCATGGATCTGGAACTCTTAGCAGTGGAAGCCTGGATTTAGCAGCTTCTGTATTACGGTAAAGGACGTGTAGTCCTGGTGCCAGCAACCTGTGTTTCAATAAGCATTGAAGGTGACTCTGATGCATGCCTAAGTTTGAGAACTAATGCTCTAGAAAAATTATTGCCCGTGTGTACAAGAATAAATACATAAGGATGTTTACTACAGCACTATTTGTAATACAAAAATAAGTGGGAACAACTTTAGCATCATCAGCAAGGGAAGGGAATTAAGTAAACTGGCTTAGTTGTACAATAGATTCTATATAGTTCTAGTTCAAATGAATGAACTAATCTCCATAGATAAATTTCAAAAACCTAATGCTGAACGGTAAAAACAAATTGCAAAAGGATATGTATGGCATGATAACATTTATTTAAAATTTTGAAACACATAACACCAGAAATTATATATTTATCATATTTACATGTGCTTTTTTAAAACACAAAAACATTGAAGGGATCACACACATCAATTTCAAGACAGTAGTTACTTCTCAGAAGGAAGGGGAAAAATGTCTTGGGGGCATCCTTTAATATTTTATAGAGCAAATATGATAGCATTTTGGACAAAGATTCATCATTTTTTGCCATTTCTCTATGCTTTTCTTCATATTTGAAAAATCATAAGTTAAATGGTAAGATACAGGTTTGTTCTTTAAGCTCACTTTCACTTGGTAAATTTGGCAGATAAAATGGTTTTATAAAACATCTGGTAATGTTGCAGTGCTTCATTTCCAGAGGCTTATTGCCAGATAGAAACTCGGTCTATAATCAAAGGTGAATACTGTAAACACCTCAGTAAATACATATTTTTTGGTTCAGTTTATATTCAACCAAATCCCTGGAATTGCTGGCATTCATCAATATAGGGAAGACAAAATACATCAATCCCAAATGAAAACTACAGGAGTAACACATCTTCAGGACTATCTATATATGAAATACTGAGATCTAACGTTCCTTAAATGAGGAGTCTGGGCAAATCTCTCTGTAAAATAAATAATTGTTTTTGAACCTATTTGTAAGTTCCCATTTTCAAATGTTTTATTTTCCTGATAAGTTATATACCTATAACAGTTCAAAAGTAGAGAACTCAGTTTTCCAGCATTGTTACCTTTCCACAATACTGAAAGAGTAACTCAAGCATGCTTTGGAGGAATAGAGTTGAAATCTAAGACTAATCTGTCTACCCATCTATTTGCTCACATATCTACTATTTTTTTCCATCCATCTGATGCTCAGGTAATCCTCTGAGATGGCTTTCACGTGTCCATTCCAGACTGTTCCTGCATTTTGTATTCAAGTGAAAATCCATGACTGTTAATTTATAAACACTGCATTGACAAATGACAGGTAAGAAATAACAATTTGTAAGAACTGCATTATGTCTAGGATTTTATTAATCTTAAAAAAATCAACTTAGAATTTCTACTAGGTAACATTAAAATGTATCTGCACACTTACTAAGAACCAGGTTAAAAACAAAAATAAATAAATAAAGTATCACCCATGTGGACTTAAAACACAAAAGCATTTTTACTAATTTTATGTGTATTAAAATTTTATGTATTGCTAATATTTAGCTATTAATACCTACTCAAATATATCAACATTTTGAAGAAATGCAAAAGCTGCTAAAGTGTTAAGAACTCTGAGAAATTGTAGGAAAAATGCAAATGAGACATCAGAGAAGAACTCACAAAGACTAGGAGATTGAAATGGAGCCTTGGCAAAGGATACGAACAGACATTTCTCAAAAGAAGACATTCATACAGCCAACAGACACATGAAAAAATGCTCATCATCACTGGCCATCAGAGAAATGCAAATCAAAACCACAAGGAGATACCATCTCACACCAGTTAGAATGGCAATCATTAAAAAGTCAGGAAACAACAGGTGCTGGAGAGGATGTGGAGAAATAGGAACACTTTTACACTGTTGGTGGGACTGTAAACTAGTTCAACCATTATGGAAAACAGTATGGCGATTCCTCAAGGATCTAGAACTAGATGTACCATATGACCCAGCCATCCCATTACTGGGGATATACCCAAAGGATTATAAATCATGCTGCTATAAAGACACATGCACACGTATTTTTATTGCGGCACTATTCACAATAGCAAAGACTTGGAATCAACCCAAATGTCCATCAGTGACAGACTAGATTAAGAAAATGTGGCACATATACACCATGGAATACTATGCAGCCATAAAAAAGGATGAGTTTGTGTCCTTTGTAGGGACATGGATGCAGCTGGAAACCATCATTCTTAGCAAACTATCACAAGAACAGAAAACCAAACACCGCATGTTCTCACTCATAGGTGGGAACTGAATAATGAGATCACTTGGACTCGGGAAGGGAAACATCACACACTGGGGCCTATCATGGGGAGGGGGGAGGAATTGATTGCATTGGGAGTTATACCTGATATAAATGACGAGTTGATGGGTGCTGACGAGTTGATGGGTGCAGCACAGCAACATGGCACAAGTATACATATGTAACAAACCTGCACGTTATGCACATGTACCCTAGAACTTAAAGTATAATAATAATAAATAAATAAATAAATAAGTAAGTAAAATAAAAATAAAAATAAAATAAAAATAAAAAAAAGAAATGGAGCCTTAGGAAAAAAGAAGTCAGAGAAGGAAGAAAAAAAGGAGCTTCTGAAAATGAGAAGAGTAACATGCTGAAGGGCTCATCAAAGAAAAGTCCCAGATACAAATGCTTCACTAGCTGTAAACGATGAGGACCAGTTTATCATGTAAAATGAGAGTACTAACCTGTAGACTGCATTTCACGGTACTGGGAACCAAAGTTAAGCGCATCAAATAAATATATTAAATGTCACGGTGGAATATTTCACTGAAACATCTACTCAGTTATGAGAGCTATTTTTATCGCACACACGAGAAGCAAAAAAATGTGAAACAATTTATATACAAGAGGGCACAAATATGAAATCATTGTCTGTATTTAACAATAAACCATGTAACTATTTTGAGTTTAACAATCATACCAATTATGTGTTGTATCTAAGATAGCTGATTGTTTATCATGAAATATAAATGAATATGAATACAATGTGTTGCTATATTATGAATAACAGAAACTGCTAGAACTACATATGTTCAGTAGTTAATGTGTTGCTATATTATGAATAACAGAAACTGCTAGAACTACATATGTTCAGTAGTTTATGTCACTAATCTCTAGATATATCAAAAATCATAATGCAAACTTCCACAGAGTATCACAGATTTGAGGCATAAACAGAGCTTCCCAAAACTTAAAAGTAGAAGGAAGATGGTATCATCACAAGCTGAAAATCAATGTCTATTAGTAGTTGCTTTTCAGCCCTAAACAGATTCATATGTCAGTTTCACGGAGGATATTGACTATGGCATAACCTCATAGGTTTGACTACGTAAAAACCTTCTCTCCCTGAGTTTCTTCCAAAATTAGATGGGAAGCAAATGTGAGAAGTCTTGAACCAAGTGAAATATTAATTAGGTTCATATACAGTTTGAAGTGTTTGGGGTTTGCTTGCTTTTGTTTTTTGCTAGTGTAATCCTTTAAATACATACACATTTGTTTCTAAACAAACTGATTTATTAGGCGAATTTTAGTTTTATTTTTGTTGGAGACAGAATGTTATTAGAAAAAAAAAAAGCACACACACAAAAAGTTGAGGTTACATTCCACTCCCCAGAGGAAAACATTTTCAAATATTTTAGCTGTTTCTCTTTGTGGTTATCTTCATATTTCTAAATAATATGTTTAAACTTCTGTATCTTGATTCATCAATTCTGGGTGTTTAACTATTGACTTACCATACCATTTTCCACTTACATCCATTTCCTATCCCCATTTTTCCAACATAAATATATCTATTTTCTTTTTTAATTAAAGCAATATTCAATTTGTATTTGCTGGATATTTAAATATCACTCAGTGCTGAGTTAAGTGGTTAACTATGATTACCTCTCCTTTTTGTGCAACTGGTTTTTTTTTGAGTTAATAATTGTTCCTCCTTAAAATCTGCTGAGACTTCTAGACCCTACTACCATTAATAGCAATTCAATTCACTTTCCACATGTTAAAACCAATCAGAAGATTATTTTGCCCTAGAGTCAGCCATCCCCCACTTCCAGTTGGGACTAGTTGCTCTCTAGGCCTAAAGTATAGTTGTCATCCTGGGGTTTTCCTTCAGCATCATCCTGAGAATTTGCTACACACCTTTTTTCCTTCCTGAATCCCGTGCCTCCTTTTTGTTGTTTAGTCCCTCATTGTGGTGGAGCATATCATTCTTCAGCTTCCTGAGAAAAGACAAATGGATAAGGAAGGGAGCTGAAGGGTGTCACCATTCAAAATGCACACTTTAACTGAACCCTCCTATTTCCAGTCCAACATCTCACTCCCTTTCCTTCTTCCTCAGTTTTTAACCTCTTCATGATAGGCTCTGAAATAAAAATTATTTCAGAGAAAGTAATTGTCAAAACTAAAATATATTTCATTTGCAAAAGATAGGATTTGTTGTAGGAAAAATGAATTTATAGGTCCAAAGCTTGGAGTAGTCAGAGTAAAGGGTCTTTACCATAAGTCATACAGTAGGAAGGATATAAGTTACGAAGTAAGGGCATTTCTCAATACATAGGGTGAAAGTAAAAGCCCTGTCTGAGTTCCAGGAGGGCATCTTGGGCAGGGGGAGGGAAACAAAAAACAAAACAAAACAAAACAAAAAACAAAAAGCAAAACAAACAAACAAAAAAGAGAGTAAGAGAGTGGAGACGCAACAAGAGCCTACTTTCTCCCCTGCCATCTTGGAATCAAAATCTCAGGGAATGATGGAGACTCACAGACAGGCATTACGAAACAAGTGGGCATGCTTGTGCTCCACTTCTCAGAGCATAGCCCAAGAAGCCGCAATACAGCAGAGTGGCAAGGCAAAACATGCTGAGAGGAAGAGAGTGTGTCATGGCAGGATATCACTACATGATACTTATGACTATGGATCCCAGTTACACCCAGAAGATGCCAACACACAATGCCCAAGGCAGAAGGGAAGTCAGCTGGACTGCTATACTGCAATTGCGCGTCAGAACACAAAAACTAGATACTCTTCCCCAGGAAGTATCAGAAACCACCTAGGAACTCAGATCATCCTGTAGGTACTCAGGAGACAGGTGAGGAGATGGGAGGAGTTTCTCCTCCAAAGAGTCTGAGTTAAACTGAAAGAAACAGTTTTAATCCAGAATGACTATGTTACCACGAATGGAGAGTTACAAGTGCAGAAATGCAGGTTAATGCACAAATTGAGTTAAGCTATAGAAAAAAGAGAGGATAACATTTCTGCACATCCATCTGGTAGTGTGTAAATTGCAAGCTGCTAATTAACATTAGTGGTTTGGTCTAGGGTTTAGCAAGAAGTCATGCTCACTTTAATTTATATCCCTGGTTGATGGTCACAGGCTATTTCCTTGTAGCAGTTCTCTGCCTTTGAGCATGGGACTTTTATGTCACACACAGAAAGCCACAATGCAGTGACGGGACAGCATCCTCTCACCTCTATTTCTGTGCACACTGCATGTTAGCCATATCTACAATAACTCAAAAATGGCTGTATTTCTTACAGAGCCCTTCCAAACTGAGACGATTACCCAGAACTCAGGTTTATTGGCAAAGGGAGAGGCTGGTGGCTGGCCACTATCTTAGGGGAAGAAGGAAGAATTGCCTACACAGTGAAAGTTTTAAGATCACAGATCTCAAGCCTTAGTTAGCATGAAAATCACCTGGCAGGCTTGGTAAAACACAGATTATTGGATCACATTCCCAGAATTTCTGATTCAACAGGTCTGGGGTGGGGACCTGAGAGTCTGTACTTGTAATAAGTTCCCAGGCAATATTGATGCTGCTTGTCTGGGGACCACACTTTGACAGAACAACTGCCTTTAAAATATACTAGAGGCTCAGGTCAAAATCTCCCTTACCTATCAGACTACTAAAGCAAAATAAGTACGGTGTATCTGTCCCTTCCCCCTTTCTGTGCCCAACTAAGCTACCTGTAGCAGTTAGGAATGCATTCAGCTGCAGCTAACAGAAAACCCTTCTACCACTGTTAATCAGGATGGAAGAGCACAGTGTGTCATAGCAGGATGTCACTGTATTATATTTATGACTAGGGATCCCAGTTACACCCAACGGATGCCAACACATAATACCCCAAGGCAGAAGAGGCTGGCTGGACAACTTCACTGCAATTGAGAGTCAGTGCACAAGGACCTGATATTTCTCCCCAGGAACTAATAAGGAGATAAAGAATTATATGGCAATGGACAATGCAAGGATGGCACAGTTTCTCAGGGAGATCATAAAGGCCCCATGTTCCTGCTAAACTCTGCTCTGCCAATGGCGTTTTGCTATGTCTAAGAACTAGCTCTCTAGAAAGAGTGGGAAAAACCTGATCTGCAGCATTTGCCAATTTCCATGGTGAAAATATTCCCACCATGGTGATGTCATTGAAGGTAGAGTTAGAGAGAAGTGGGCACAATACCAGCTCCAGCAGCAGCTCTACCCTCTTTAGGATATAGCTTTGATCGAGGTCTCCATTTCATCTCTCAAGATGGCTGCAGCAGGTCTTGTTATTAAGAAAATCAAAGGTTTTCCAGCAGCCTAACCCACCAAATTACTGCCTATGTCTTATCAACCAAAAGATAGCTGATGGCTTGTTAGCTGGAAGATGACTAAAGGGAGGGAGGTTGGAGCAGCTAACAAACAGTGTCTGTCCCCACTTCTCTGATACAATTTTCTCTTCAAGGTTGCCCTTAATATAAATCTGACTTCACTTATATAAAGAGGGAGGAAAACACACAGTGATACGCTCTGCTCTCTATTCCTCCCAGAAGTGGCCTGGAGTTACACACCACCTCGGGATAGCGTAGTTACAAGCAGTATTTTATGGGAGTAGTGTCAGGCTGAGCCAAAGCCGGGAAGTGTACCTGATTTGTTGGTCAGTGTTGTAAAGGCGTGGTGAGCTCTTCCAGGCTGACAACACATAGCTGACGTGGCTGAGGATGTAGAAGCTGAGTATGATATAAGACTGTCCATGAAGGGCCATTTTCCTGTTCAGATGATCCCTTTTTACTGTACCTCACTGAAGTGAAACTGAGTTATTCTAGAATACAGTGGACCAAGAGCAAAACTGTCAGCAGGACTCAGGCAAACAAACTCCTGGCATCCTCCTCAATAAGTCAGACATCCATTCTTTTCCCAGAGCCCATATGAAAGGTCTGAGACTCTGAGTGTGGCACCTATTGATTATCTGGTAGCAGAAAAAACAGTTGGACTGAAGCTTGCAAGAGTGGGTATTAATCCCATTCTTTCAATAACTATCTCTGTGACCTCGAACCCGTCACATCTCTTCTCTCAGCTTCAGTTAGCTCATCTGTAATTGAAGGAGTTGAACTGTGTGCCTTTGTCCTATGGGTCATCTGAGCATTTAAGCAGGAAAAGCAGCTAAATATTTTTAGGAGGGTGACAGGGATAAAAATTAAATTTCAACCACACTGCTGTTAATATTAAATGGCTACCTAATCAGACCTCTCTTCCAAATTAATCTGTAATGATTTCGATCATAACTTACAGTTTGTGAAGTGCTTGCTTCTATATTTTTCTCCCATCAACCAATTTGATGTAAGTAGGGCAGGCATTTTTATCTCCATTATTTTCCTCCTCAGGGTAATGTACAATTCTCACTCTAGGATTCCCATAGTCTACAGCAGCAATTCTCCAAGCATGGTCATAGGCCACTTGCATAAAATCTCTGCAGGACACCTATTACAAATTCCTCTTCCTGGACTCTATTTCAGATCCACTAAATCAGAATCTCTAAGGTTGAGGCCCTGAGATTTGTTTGCACTTTTGACATAACATCTCCATGTGATTTTTATATAACCCAAATTTGAAAATCACTAGTTTAAAAAATGTATTTGGGGGTACAAGTGCAGGTTCCTTGCATGCATATATTGTGTGGTGGTGAAGTCTGGGCTTTTAGTGCACCCATCACCTGAATAGTGAACCCAATAGGTAGTCTTTCAATCCTCATACCCCTCCCACCTGTCCACTGTTTAGAGTCTCCAATGTGTAAAGGAAGCTAGCATTTGAGGCCTATTATGTGTCAGGCACTATACTGGCTGCTTCATATGAGCTCTTTCATTCAATACTCATAACAACTCAATAAAGTGCATATATATATACGTATATACTACATATCTATATACAGTTTGTCAATAAACTATTTTGGAGTACTTTTATATTTATGGAAAAGTTGCAAAGACAGCAGTGATAACATACCCCTCACCCAGTTTCATTGTCCCTGTTGTTATTACCTTATGTTACCTTGGTTAGTTTGTCAAAATTAAGAAATCAACACAACATTGGTACATTACTGTCAATTAAACTCTCAATTTTATTCAAATTTCACCAGCTTTTTCATTAATGTATTTTGTATGTTCTATAATCTAGTCCAGGATACTACATTACTTTAGTTGTCCTGTCTCCTTTGTCTCCTCTGATCTGTGACAGTTTCTCATTCTTTTCTTGTTTTTCAACACCTTGACGGTTTTGAGGAGTCCTGGTCAAAGTAGTACAAAATAGTAGAATGTTCCTCATGTTTGGTTTGTCTGATGGTTTTCTCATTATTAGACTGGGGTTATGGGTTTTTAGAGAGAATACAGCAAAGGAAAAGTGTCTTTCTCATCACCTAATATCAAGGGGTACATAATATCTATATGATATCACCTGATGATGTTAATAAAATCTATGCTTGTAATCCCAATTCAACCAAATAGGAAACAAGTTTATCAAGCCTAGTGTTCCATAACTGCTAAATGGCAGAACCAGGATAAAGTTTAATTTCTTTTCTCTGCCATTTTGGTTGCAAGTGACCACTCTAGTTTTATTCTCTTCCCATAAAACCCTCCATTTCAGCTCAATTTGCCACTCTCTGTGTTTCTTGCTCTACTCAACTCCCCTATGTTTTCCAAGTCTTTTTCAGTGTTCAGCTCAAATCCAATCTGCTCATTGAAATCCTCCATGATCCCCAACACACTCTTCTTTCATGAAATTCTAGATGCTCCTCTAATTTTCCACTTAGCACGTATTGTCTTAACCGCTGTCTTTCCAAGCCAAAATGAAACAATGGGGAGAGACCAGCCTATATGTGAATCCATTTGCTCCTGAGCTGAATAACATTGGTGTCTTACCTTCTGTAGTCTTTCACACTGTATTCAGAGGAATGCTTCTGTTAAAACAAACTAAATATGGCCTGAGAAGGGCTCTGTACTTCTATATTTGAGTACCTCTGGATGAACTGCAGGCTAACTTAACAGGCAGACAAGACTGAAAACCTAACTTAGGAGTATGTGCCTCTAACAATCGCTGAGTCTTGGCCAATCCCAGCAGCCATACTTCAACCAGTCAGACTGCTGAGTGTTTAAACTGTGTTCAAATAAGGCAGACATCAAGCTATAACCAATCCATCTGTTTCTGTACCTCACTTCCGATTTCTGTATGTCACTTTACCTTTTTTGTCTATAAATTTGTTCTGACTACGAGGCGTCCCTAGAGTGCTTTGAATCTGCTGTGATTCTGGGGGCTAGCCGATTCACCGATCGTTCATTGCTCAATTAAACTTCTTTAAATTTGATTCGGCTGAAGTTTTTCTTTTAACACTTCTAAATTGCAAATCTATACCATTACCATGCTTAAGACTTTTCAATGACTCCCTATTATTTACAAAACCCAAATATCTACCCTTAACATATAAGGCTCTTATGAGTTAAGCCTTGCCCATTATTTCATTTTTATCTCTAGCCATCACATCACACTCTACTCCACAATATCCTGCATTCCAGTCATGATGAACTACTGGCGATTTCTAAGTGCCCTGTGACTCTTCTGAGCCCTATGCCTCTACACATGCTCTGCCGAAAGGAAGGTAATTGGTATTTGGTGGGCAGCCAGAGGTATCTGCCACACTGCTGTTACTGCCTTATCCTTCTTATCTACTAGGCAAACTCCTTCTTATCCTTTAAGACTCAGCTCAAATATTACCTCTTGCAGGAAGCATTCTCTGATATAACCAAGCAGAACTGAATGCTACTTCTTCTGATCCCCCATATTACTGGGTTCGTAACTCTGTGATAGCACTTATTACATACCTATAATTCTGCTACCTTTAGAAAAAGTGAAACCTTGGAAGAAAGCACCATTTCCTATTCATGTTTGAGTCCAACTTTGTTGAAGGAAAGAGAAGGGAAAAGAGGAAGAAATGAAGGCAAGAAAAAAGGAAAAGAAACTCTCAGGCTGTTCATCTGTAAAATAGGGATAATTTTACTTTCTAATTGTTGTAAAGATTAAATAGAATAATATACAGAAAGCATTCAATAGAGTTCTAACACACAGAGTCCTATATATATTTTTAACAACATGGACCTCATTTTGTATTTTTTAATACTATCCTCCCACCCTTTATACACATTTCCTAGCACAACGCTTTGTATAAGTATAGTTGCTCAATAAATATGTTAATAGTTTACCTCAATCTAAAAATAAATTGCAGATTACTGAACAAATTAAGCAACCAGCTCAGTTTCCATATCTTGCTTTCCTTTATTAGATTGCCTTAAAATTTTTAAATAACATTTCCTAAATATTCTATTAACAGAACTCTTAACAGAAGCTTTCCTGCAGCCATCCAAAACCTTAGATCTGCACTCCCCCCTTGGGCAACCTTTCACTAGACACTCTTTTGTTTTACAGTCTACTCTCATCAGTATTCTGGGCTTCATTTCATATCTGTCCTTCTGAGGTATGCTTCCCTCCCCTTCCTAACACTTCTTTGTTGCTAAAAATAAGTGATGTCCCTTCAGAGCAAAAACACTTGGCAAATCAGTTAGCTTTTATAGGTACAGCTTTATACTGGTCTCTGTGAGATTGGGGAATGGATGAATTAAATAAAGGAAGAAGCTCACCACCATCTTCTTCTCTCCATGTACTCCTGCATTCCTCAAAGGACTTTACAAAACCCATGTAAAAATAGCAATGCCACACTCATCAAAAATGCAAAAGCTAAAGGATGCTAACTGAGATTTTGCATAACGCTAAAGAGTAAATAAAACAGCCAGTTCATAAGATCGCCAGAAAACATTTTGAGGAAGCATTTAATTAAAGGGCCCCAGGCCCAACTCAACAAAGTAGAGCTGTTGGTGACGATGATTTAACAACCACGCTTTTCCAAGGAAAACCGTAGCATATAACATAGCCAATTTCCTTTAGATTACAATGAATATCTTTTGGACTTCTCTTACCTAGATTATCTCTTGGTATGACACTGTCAGCTTGTGTTCTGCCTGTACTCAGTTCCTTATATATCCTGTGTTGCTTTTTGACATTAACCCTGAAAGTAGCATTGATATATTACCTAAAATATCCTTTTCACCTATTACATATTCAACTACTTGAGATACTCTATTTCCCTACAAGTGAAAATTTTCTATTAAATATGTTTAATAATCCTTACATCTGGTATATGTATAAACATATTCATGTGGATGGATCCATATGTTCATGAGTATCAAGGCATGAACATGTTGCATACATGTATATACTCAAGCACAAATTTGTATATGTACATACCCGAAAGCGAATGTACCTGAAAACGAAATGTGGTTTGACCACTTTGAACTTCTGAAACTCATCTCTGGAGTTGCATTGTCCTAATTTCTTTGAATGAAAGTAGTGAAATTGCAGCACAAACTAAAATTGCTTAGAGGCCTAAATTTAAAGGTAACCAGCTCAATTTAGTACTCAATTAAATCCTATTCTGTTTAATCTGTTGGTGGTTGTGTCAACCTGCTTGTCAACTACTATCTTCTGATTTTTTTTAACCTCACCTCAAAAATCATTCTACCTTCTCTTTATTTTCTTGAGTTCATACCAAGTTCCCTCCCTGCTATTCAGTATTTCATACATATCCTTAGGGCCATGGTTCTCAAAACCTGATTTCTAGGCCTCTGGTTATTAGCCATGGTGGCGGGTGCCTGTAATCCCAGCTACTCGGGAGGCTGAGGCAGAAGAATGGTGTAAACCCGGGAGGCGGAGCTTGCAGTGAGCCGAGATGGTGCCACTGCACTCCAGCCTTGGTGACAGAGCAAGACTCCATCTCAAAAAAAAAAAAAAAAAAGCTTCTTTAGATGTATAAATAATTCAAAGAGTGAGTCACACAAAAATGGAGATGGGGGGTGGTGAAGAATTAGAAGTATTCTCTAGTGTAGATGGATATTATCACAGAATCATAGAACAGAAAGAGTACATCAAAATCTCAACAAAGTTATAATTGATGGGGTATCCAGCTATTAACTTAGTATCTTCAGTGTTGGGAAACTGATAGCCATCCAAAAGCATGCCTTCCAATCATAACAATGCTGTCTCATACATCAAGGTACTAACTGTCTTCTTGCAGTTTCTACCATTCAAATATTTATCATAAGCCTAGTAGAGTGATTAATCTACAGTAGCATTGAGCCACTGACCCCTTTGGGAATCTAATAAAAATGATGGGCCCTCTTCATAGAAAACTACACATGAAAAATAATTTTTCTCACAATTTCAGAAAGCTTACAAGTTATGTGAAGCCCCTTCATCCACGGACCCCCAGGTAAAGACTCCCTCACTCCTGTTTTTTACTGAGTAGAGAAATGGAGGAGAAATAAGCCATGGTTTCCTCCTTCAAGGGCCTTACTTTCTGATAGCAAATGCATGTGAAACAGTTAATAGTAATAAGGCAGGATATGGTTAAGTACTAATCATACACTGAGAGACAGAAAATTCTACTTCTGACAACACAGCAAGATAAAATCCTTGCAAATGGCCATTGTACACTCACATTCCATAATGGAGATAAAGTTTTTGTTGAGTTCTCGTCTGATAGCACAGCACCAGGGAGCAGAAGAAGGTTCTGGTCATGGTCTGGTACATGATACTCAACAAATTTTTAATGAATAAATAAACCACCATTTACTTATCAGTTGTTTAAAATGCTCCCTGACCTTCCTGAGAAGAAAGTTGAAAAAAACAATAAAATAATTTCACTACCTCCAAGCTTCTTTAGGAATAGCATTTCCATTCATCCCACCTCTTAATTCAAAAATGTCAGTCTTTCTAAACTCAAAATAAAACTCTATGAGACATGTTTTAGGTGAGTTGGGAAAGGTTAAAAGAAATGTGTCCAAAGTTACAAAAACGACACTACAGAATAGAATCCAGAAGGTTCTCATTCCAATAGGATCTCAAGAAGGAGGCACTGGTACTTCCATTTTAATGTCTTAGTAATGATATCTTCTAACAGAGTAATTGGACAGCTTTAACAAGTGGTTAATTTTCTCTGAAATCCAGATGTTACCCTGCTTTCTTTATATGGGGAGACCTTGAAGATCGGGTAAGGAAATACCATCAAATAAGGTAACAGGAAAAATGGCCAGTTTATAATCATTTCTTTTTTTTCTTTTTTCTTTTTTTTTTTTTGAGATAGAGTCTCGCTCTATTGCCCAGGCTGGAGTACAGTGGTGCAATCTCGGCTCACTACAAGCTCTGCCTCCCGGATTCACACCATTCTCCTGCCTCAGCCTCCCAAGTAGCTGGTACTACAGGCGCCTGCCACCACACCCAGCTAATTATTTTGTATTTTTAGCAGAGATGGGGTTTCACCGTGTCAGCCAGGATGGTCTCGATGTCCTGACCTCATGATCCGCCCACGTTGGCCTCTGAAAGTGAGCCACCACGCCTGGCCCATAATCATTTCTATTTGCTCTCAGAATTGCTCTGTAATGAAACACAAAATATTTTTTTCTAACCAGGATTGTTGTTCTTTTGTTCTTCACATGCATATTATGTATTATAAGGATGGTTTTGTTTGGTGTCATTTTGTTTAATTAAAAGGATTTTAACTGAAGGCAAAATCTTGCAAGAGAGTCAAAGGAGTTAACACTCTACCAACTATAAATAAAATACATAGCTTCATTTAACTCCTTATACTGTTTTTTCCCAGATAAATCAAATAATTAATGTAATATAAAGAGGGATCAGAATGTATGCATTCAGGTCCCACCTTTACCATCCAATCATTACATGGTCTCAAATCAAATCAAATCAAATCAGACTGAGGTCAGTCTGAGCCTCAGTTTTGCCACCAGTAAAATAAAACTGATAGCATAATAAGACTTGCCTCGTTGACCTCCATGGTTGAATTGAGGTTTTTGTGAGATTATTCACATGAAGACAGTCCTTTAAAACTCTGTATCAGTGTTGAGACAATACAGTTTCAACCAGAAGAGATGCTTAGTTGGTTAAGTTGGATCTACTGGAGATAGCTGGATCTACCTCCACTTGTGTAGTGTCAGAGCCTTAGGGGTCAAACTGGAGTAGTGGGTATAGGAGTTAAGATCACTGCCATACATACTTTTCCTTCACCTTCAACTGTACCTCAGCCCAGTACTACTAGGTTTCTAACTAGCTAAACAGCATCTGAGTTGCCCCTAATTTCATGAACATTCAAAGCTATTTTGGGGAAAGGTAAGACACATTTAATTACTTTTCCAAAGCCTGATGGCAGACTAAAAACAACAAGTGAATTCAGCAACTCCAGGGTTCCAGTTTGTTATTCAATTGCCACTTAATTGTTATTAATGTATACTACAATATAAGTATATCCTTATGACACAGTTGATAAATGAACGTGATAAAAGGGGAAAACAGTCCTTATTTTTTAAATTAACATTTACAGAGTCAGGAGAGTTCAGAAAAACAGCAATTCAAAAGTGTCATCCTGAACAGATGGCTGCTCTCTACATGCTATCTCTGAAGGGGATTTTTTTCAAAGTAAATAGAAACAAATGTTTTGGTGCATTGTGTACCAAAATACGTATCTTACGAGAAGCATTTTCCAGAATGAGACGAGTTTCTTATTAATCACATTTTTACGACAGAGACAAAAACTGATTTTGGAGCTAGTTTAAGACATTCGCTGTTATTCTATGATTAAATTACTATTAATAGATAATATGTTTAGTTACTTCTAAGATATTTAACACATTTCATTTTAAATCTGCCCATTCTATCCTCTTGTCCCCTCCTCCACCCCCATTTAGTTTCCAACAACCTTAAGCCAAAAAGGGAGTTTGTCTCTCTTTAAAATATTCCTTTAACATCCAATAAAATATGAATGTCTTTAAGAGAACAATACAGATTGTTCTTTCATTAACTCATTCATTCAATAAACATATTTCAAGGATCAACATTGTGAAAGGGAAAAGTACTTACGAGCCCCAATTCTGTCACTGATAATATGACATTAAAGACATCTCATAATTATTCCTTGCCTCAGTCAGCCATTACAATATTTGACCTGCCCACCTGGCAAACCCTTATATGAATGCTCATTCATTCATCCAGCAAATATTCACTGAGCCCCTACTCTGTGCTGCTCACTGGCATGGTGCTGCAGATCTGGTAGTAAACAAAACAGACACGGGCCTGACTTCATGAGTTCAGTTTAAGAGAATTAACAAACGGAAACAAAAACAAAAGGTTCTACTTGAACAGGAAGAGTCAGAGAAAGACATTCTAACTTGGAGTCTTGAGGATGTAGCCTCCTTTTGCCCAAGCTACTGGTGAGTAGAGAAATGGTATAGATTACAAGAGAAAAACGTCATTAGATGTGCAAAAAGGAACCACCTCATCACTGCTTCATATCCATGTTGGCTCAAAGTATGAGCTAAAAATACAATCCAGAAGTTTCTTCCTTCCTCTAGGTGTGCTTTTTCGCCCTATAATAGCTCACAGTGACTTTTTTTTGAAGGGAGGTATTATGCTATAAATGTAAAGATATGACTTTAAACACAAATGCACAAATAAAAGCAGCATTCTAAATAACACAGGAAAATGTGACATCTTCTCTAGTCCAGTATTTCCCCAAATATGGTATGTAGACCACTGAAAGACATGAAATTATTTTAGGTGGTACATAGATAAAGCTTTCTTAATAGTTATGTGTTCATTTTAATGTGTATCAGAAAAAAAAATATACCCTGAATATAAAAAACATTATTTCACTGACATTTGGGTTTAGTATGAGGCTGAAGTAGGTAGCACTGTAATCATTTACTTTACGTAGCCTACATGAATTACAGGGGCAGGGCTCAGGCATGCCTATGAATGTTTTCAGCCTTCTGCCGTAATTTTAGAGACACAGACAGCATAAGTGCTATTAGTACAAGTATACTAGCAATTGAATCTCACATCCTGTTCCATGTGTATTGCTGCAATCTTGTCTGGGATAGGCCATTTGTTACTGGAAATAACAATAGTTCCAGAAACAGACTTGGGAAAGGCCTCACTGGCTCAGTTTAGGTCATGTTCCCATTAAAGCAAACATTGTGGCCAGTGGGATGAGTTTCTTAAATTGGCCAGGCCTCAGCTTCGTTGCCCTCTCTGCAATCTGGGGTTGGGGGTAACCCTACCTAAGCCATATGGATAAACAATAGAGGACATGTGGTTCCACAAAAGAAAACAGAGGGACTGCTCCACATTTGTATAATGAGGATAGTATCTCTTAAATCATAGTACTGAGGTGAGGATTAAATGAAATAAAGTATATATTGCCTGATGGATACAATGAGTGGCCCAAAATAAGTGCTCAACAAACGGTGGTACTAGGAGTAATAATAATTTTTATTATTGTTTGTAAATAGGATGATTTTTGTTGCTGTTATAGTAGTAATTTTCTGAAACAGTTTTAGGGTCATATTTGTTATCTTAATTATTTTATTAGCCTATAAGTGAAGGATAATTATTTGAATATAATCTTTGCAGAGTTATTATGTAAAGGTGGCACTTCCTCCAATTATATGCTTAATTTGTTTATTATCTCCATGCCTAATCAAGGTACTCTGAATTACGACAATAAAATTTTCTATATCTCACTAAACAGCTTTTTGCTTCACTCTTAAGTGACACATAGTTTAATCATGACATCATCTTAAATAATTACTGAACCAATAGTGTTAATAATACTATATTTGCAACAATAAATTGCAATATATTTTTCATAGAACCCATATGATTTTGTGAGTTAATTTAGTATGAAACTTACATGAGTTTCAAAATTAAAAGTGGTGATATTAAAAAAACAACAATATCAGCAGGAACTTACTAATGTTGCTAGAATCTTTATTTTTTAAAAGTATATAATGTGATTAGGAAGAAGAGTTAAAACAAACATGAAGACTAAAACATAACAAAATAAAATCATTTATTCCTCTTTGGATCAAGAATATTACTGTGTGTATCCTTTAAATAACACAGTTAGTTGAAGATTTATGATAGACTAGCATAAATTCAAAAGTTAACCAAAATATTTACAGTAAAACAATATATGAATAACATATATTTGTTTCATAATATTACGAGTAAAGATTATCATCAGCCGGGCGTGGTGGCTCATTCCTGTAATCCCAGCACTTTTAAAGGCTGAAGTGGGTGGATCACCTGATGTCAGGAGTTCAAGACCAGCCTGGCCAACATGGTGAAATTCCGCCTCTAGTAAAAAAAAAAAAAAAAAAAAAAAAATTAGCCGGGCATGGTGGAGGCTGAGGCAGGAGAATCACTTGAACCCGGGAAGTAGAGATTGCAGTGAGCCAAAATCACGCCATTGTACTCCAGCCTGGGTGACAAGAGCGAAACTCCATTTCAAAACAAACAAAAAAAATTCATCTATTATGATTATTGCCGAGTGTGGTGGCTCACGCCTGTAATCCCAGCACTCTGGAGGCTGAGGCGGGCAGGTTGCCTGTGGTCAGGAGTTCAAGACCAGCCTGGCCAACATGGTGAAACTCCATCTCTACTAAAAACACAAAAAATAGCCAGGTGTGGTGGCACACACCTGTAATCCTAGCTACTTGGGAAGTTGAGGCAGGAGAATCGCTTGAACCCAGGAGGCAGAGGTTGCAGTGAGCCGAGATCGCACCATTGCACTCCAGCCTGGGCAACAAGAGTGAAACTCCATCTTAAAAAAAAAATTATTATGAAAAATTCATAGGCAATATAAAGCACTGAATAAGTTTCTTCAATATATTGAGTCCTCAGCAAGATATAAAATATAAACCATATAAATTTTAAAATGTAGATATGGTATATTTATTTTACCTTCATTTGTATAAAACTTAACAAGAGTTTGAGAGAAATAAGACAAAGGTAAGTGAAATATTGTCTAAATATCATAAATTAAAAATATTCTAGTTTACAGTCCCACCAACAGTGTAGAAGTGCTCCTATTTCTCCACATCCTCTCCAGCACCTGTGTGTACATGTACCCTAGAACTTAAAGAATAATAAAAAAATATATATATATACACACACATATATATATATACACACACAGTCTAGAATAGTCACAGAGGAATTTAAAATCCTAGGACTAAGTGAGGTAATAACTTCTGATATTAGAAAATATAAAAGTGATTGCCAAAAGAAACAAAGAATTGAGTTTACCTTAAAGTTAAATCCTATTCAGACTGTCAAATAAATTAAATGATATATTAGCAGAAATGACCAGATTCCTATCTACACATAGTGAAGGCAGCTGAAAAAGCTCCCTGGGGACAAAGCCATTTCTGTTTGTGGCTTTTTTATGTTCTAGTGCTTCCTTACACTGAATCAGTTTCTTACAAACACATCAAAGACCAAAATGCATATCTATAGTATATACTTTAGTAGAAATATAAATGCATGTGGCTTTCTACCAAAAACCTCAAATGAATTAAGAGAGGCATTGGGGTTTGCTTTTAGTAAAGAACTATGAGTTCCTTTTTCTTAGAGTTTTTGCATCTATATTCATGAGGAATATTAGTCTGTAATTTTCTTTTATTATAATGTCTTTGTCTGATTCTGGTATCAGGGTAATGCTGGCCTTATAGAATGAAGTCAGAAGTATTTCCTTCTCTTCAATTTTCTAGAAGAGAAATGTTATTACTTCTTCCTTAAAAGGTTAGTAGAATCCTCAGTGAAGTCACCTGGGCCTGTCATTCTCTTCATGGAAAGTTTTTTAACTATAAATTCAATGTCTTTAATAAATATAGGATTATTCAGGCTATCTATTTCTTCTCGAGTAAGCTTTGTTAGTTTGAGTCTTTTAGAATGAATTTGTCCATTTAATCTAAGTTGTTGAATTTATTGGCATAAAGTTATTCAAAATATTCCCTCATTATCCTTATTAATATCAGTGTAATCTGTAGCAGTGTAACTTCTCTCATTATTGATATTGGTAATTTGTGACTTATATTTTTTTCCTTATCATTCTGGCTAGAGATTTAGCAGTTTTACTTATCTTCTTAAAAACCAGTTTTTTGTTTCATTGATTTCTCTCTACCGTTTTGTTTAATATTTCACTGATATCTGTTCTGAAACATTCTGGTATGTTATTATTTCCTCCCTTTTTCATACTTTGAGATTCACTTACTCCTCCAGTTTCCTTTCTTTCCTCCTCCTCCTTTCTTCTTCTTCCTTCTCTTTTCCTTTTTTTTAAGAGACAGGGTCTCACTGTACTGCCCAGGCTGCAGTGCAGTGGCTATTCACAGGCATGATCACATGGTGGCCTCAAACTCCTGGGCTCAAGTGATCCGCTTTCCTGAGCCTCCTAGGTAGCTGAGATTACAGGCATGCACGACTGCACCTAGCTTCTTCCAGTTTCTTAAAATGGAAAGTTAGGCTATTGATTTGAGACCTTTCTTTAATGCTGTAAATTTTCCTGTAAGTACTGCTTTATCAGCATCTCACAAATTTTAGTATATTTTCACTTTCATTTAGTTCAAAATATTTTCTGCATTCTCATTTGATTTCTTCTTTGATTATAGTGACTTAGAAGTATGCTACTTAGTTTTTTAAAATTTGGAGATCTTCCATACATCTTTCTGTTGCTTATTTCTCATTTAATACCATTGTGGTTAGAGAATATACTTTGTATTGTTTTAATTTTTAAATGTGTAAAAATGTGTTTTATGGCCTAGAATATATGCTTGAAAAGAACATGTATTCTGTACCTCATGAGTAAGGTGTTCTATAAATGTCATTTAGGGAAGTCTAGTTGATAGTGGTTTTCAAGTCATTTATATTTTTACTAATTTTCCATTTACTTGTTTTATGAATCACTGGGAAAGCAGTGTTGATCATTCCAACTATAATTGTGGATTTCTCCTTTAACTTCTGCAGTTTTTGTTTTATTCATTTTGAGGCTGTGTAATTAGGTGCATAAATGTTTGAATTGTTATTTCTTCTTGATGAATTTCTCCTTCCATCATTATGAAATTACATTCTTCATCCTTGGTGATAGTCTTTGCTCTGAAATTTACTTTCTCTGATATTAGCCACTCCAGCTTTCTTTTGATAAGCGTTAGCATGGTATATCTTTTTTCATCCTTCTACTTTTAAACTCAACTGTGTTTCTTGTAGGCAGTATATATTTTTTATTGTTTTTTATTCAATCTGATAATATCTTCCTTTTAATCGGAGTGTTTATCCCATGTGCATTTAAAGTTAACCATTGATATGGTTAAATAAGTCTAACATCATGCTATTTGTTTGCTATTTTTCCTATTCTTATATCTCTTCTCTGCTTTTTCAGCATACTTTCGGATTATTCTTATTATTCCACTTTATCTCCTTTGTTTATTATCTATAACTTTTGTTTTGCTATTTTAGTAGTTGCTTTAGGGTTTATAGTATACATCTTTAACCTATCACAGTGTAACTTCAAGTGATACTAGTTTATATAGAAGATCCCTAAATTATATACTTCCATTTCTCCCCTCCTATATTTTTTGGTCATATATTTACTAATGATATGCTGTAAACTCCATTTTTGTCATATATTTTACTTATAATATTCACTCCACAGCATATTATATGGTTGATGCAAAAGTAATTGCAGCTTTTACTAACAAAAGTGATGGCAAAACCTAAAAACTGAAATTGCTTTTGCACTAACCTAACATTATTTGTTGTCTTTTAAAGAGGTTTCAATAATAAGAAATGTAGTTGTCATTTCTGGTGTTATTTCTTTCGGTAGGTACCTATTTCCACTGGTGCTATTTTACTTCTGCCTGAAAGACTTTCTTTAGAATTTCTAGTAGTGTAGGTCTAATGTCGATAAATAATTCTGTCTTCTATGTGTGAAAAAGTGATTATTTTGTCTAGATTTTTGAGAGAGATTTTCTCTGGGTATAGAATTCTAGGTTGATAGTATTTTTCTTTTGGTATTTTTCAGATATTGATCCAGTCTTATCTGTAGCATTTCCAAAGAGAAATTGGTATGAATCCTTATCTTTTTTCTCTGTACATAATGCATCCTTATTCCATAGCTGTTTGTAAGATTTACTCTTTATCATTGGTTTTGAGCAGTTTCATTATAATGACACTTAGTGTAGTTTTCTTCAAATTTCTTGTGATTGGGGTTCACCATTGATATGGGTTGGCTCTGTGTCCCCACCCAAATCTCACCTTGAATTGTAATAATCCCCACATGTCACGGTAGGGACCTGGTGAAAAGTAATTGAATCATGGAGGTGGGTCTTTCCCATGCTGTGCTCATGATAGTAAGTCTCATGAGATCCGATTGTTTTATGAAAGGGAGTTCCCCTGCATGAGTTCTCTCTTGCCTGCTGCCATGTAAGACATGACTTTGCTCCTCATTTGCCTTCTGTCATGATTGTGAGGCCTCCCCAGCCATGTGGAACTGTGAGTCAATTAAACCTCTTTCCTTTATAAATTAACTAGTCTCAGGTATGTCTTTATTAGTAGCTTGAGAACAGACTAATGCAACCATGATCCTTGGATCTATGGATTTGTAGTTTTCATCAAAATTCAAAATTTTTATTATTATTTCTTTATTGACCCTTATTTTTTTCCTGATTTCCCTTTGTGAACTCTAATTATACATACATTAGCTGGCTTAAAGTTTTCCCTCACTGCTCTTTATTTTTAAGCAGCTTTATCAAGATGTAATTCGCATACCATGAAATTCATTCAGTTAAAGTATACATATTAATGGTTTTTAGCATATTCAGAAAATTATGCAACCATTACTACTACATAATTTTAGAATGTTTTCAACACTGAGAAATCCCATACTTATTTCATTAGTTTTCCATGGATACCACAACAAATTACTGCAAACTTAGTCGCTAAAGCAATAAAAATGTATTATCTTAGACTTCTAGAGTCAGAAGTCTGAAATGGTCCCACTGGGCAAATACCAAAGTGTCTGCAAGGCTGCATTCCTTTCTGGAGGCTGTTTAGAAAGACTCATTTCTTTGCCTTTCCTAGTTTCTAGAAGGCACCCACATTTCTGGGCTGATGACCCCCCTTCCTGCATCTGCAAAGCCAGAAACACTGTATCTAATTATTAACATTTCTCTCTCTGACCAAACCTGGGAGAGGTTTTCTAGTTTGAAGGATTCATGTGATTAAACATTCAAGTGGATAATTCAAGATAATCATTTCATCTCAAGACCTGTACACTTGATCACATCTGTAAAGTTCTTTTTGTCATGTAAGGTAACACATTCACAGGTTCTAGAATTAAAATGTGGACATCTTTGGGGACTACTCTTCTGCCTACCACACCCACTAACAGAAACTCCCTCATCCTCCCCTTTTCCCATTCTGGGTAACCACTAATTTACTTTGTTTTTATAGATTTCCCTATTCTGGACATTTTATATCAATGGAATTATATAATACCTAGTCTTTTGTGCCTAGCTTCTTTCACTTAGCATGTTTTCAAGGTTTATCCATGTTGTAGTATTTATCAGTACTTCATTTCTTCTGGATAATATTTCATCGTATGGAATGGATATGTCACATTTTATTCATCAGTTCATCAACTGATGGACATTTGGGTGGTATCTACTTTTTGGCTTATGAATAATGCTGCTAAGAAGATTAAATTTTTATGTGGACATATGTTTTCATTTTTATTGGGTTTACAATTACAAGTGGAATTGTTGTACTGTAAGGTATATTTAATTTTTTGAGGAAATATCAAACTGTTTTCCAGTTTGCTGGTAGGCAGTATCATTTCATATTCCTACCAGCAATTGATGAGGGTTCCAGTTTCTCCACATCCTTAACAGAACTTATAATTGTCTGTCCTTTTTATAATAACCATTCCAGTAAGTGTAAATTGGTATTTCACCGTGGTCTTGGTTTGCATTTCCTTACTAAGAATGTTGAGCACCTTTATAGGTCATTACTGGCTATATGTATATCTTCTCTGGGGAAATGTCTATTCAGACCCTTTCTCCATTTTTTAAATTGAGCTATTTGTCTTTTTATTATTGAGTTATACAAGTTCTTTATATATTCTGGATACAAGTCCCTCAACAGGTACATAATTTTAAAATATTTTCTCCCAATAGGAACGCCTTTACACTGTTGGTGGGAGTGTAAATTAGTTGAACCACTGTGAAAGACAGTGTGGCAATTCCTCAAGGATCTAGAACTAGAAATACCATTTGACCCAATGATCCCATTACTGGGTATATACCCAAAGGATTATAAATCATGCTACTATAAAGACACATGCACACGTATGTTTATTGTGGCATTATTCACAACAGCAAAGACTTGGAACCAACCCAAATGTCCATCAATGATAGACTGGATTAAGAAAATGTGGCACATATACACCATGGAATATTATGCAGCCATAAAAAAGGATGAGTTCATGTCCTTTGCGGGAACATAGATGAAGCTGGAAACCATTATTCTGAGCAAACTATCACAAGGACAGAAAACCATACACCACATGTCCTCACTCATAGATGGGAATTGAACAAGTACCCTTGGACACAAGGCAGGGAACATCACACACCAGGGCCTCTTGGGGAGTTGGGGGCTGGAGGAGGGATAGCATTAGAAAAAATACCTAATGTAAATGATGAGTTGATGGTTGCAGCAAACCAACATGGCACATGTATACCTATGTAACAAACCTGCACATTGTGCACATGTACCATAGAACTTAAAGTATAATAATAATATAAAACACTTCTCCAATCTGTGAGTTGTCTTTTTACTTTCTTGATGGTGTCCTTTAAAGCATGAAGATTTTAATTTTGATGAAGTCCAACTTACCTATTTTTCTTTTGTCACTTGTATTTATTGTGTTGTATCTAAGAAACCAATTGGTCCAATAACAGGAAGATTTATTCCTATGGTTTCTTATGAGATTTCTTTTTTCTTTAGTTTTAGCTCTTAAATTTAGGTCTATGATCAATTTGGAGATAAAATAATTTCAGCATTTGGTGTCAGGTAGAGGTCCAATTGATGCCTTAAAATGTAGGAATCTAGACTATTTTTTTTTATCTGTTTGATTGTCTTGATACCCTTGTCAAAAATCAATTGACCATAAAAGTAAGGATTTCTTTCTGGACTCTTAATTCCATGCCATTGATTAAATGCATTCATAATGTTGAGCAATCATCTATATATGTCTCTAAATATCTTTCCTTGTGCCAGTATTACACTGGCTTCATTACTTTAGCTTCAGAGTACATTTTAAAATCAGGAAGTGTGAATCCTCAACTTTGTTCTTCTTTTTCAGTATTGTTTTGTCCATTCTGAGTCCCTTACATTGTCACATGAATTTTAGGATCAGCCCGATAATTTTTTTAAAGCCAGCTGAGATTTGATAGAAATTGCACTGAATCTGTAGATCAATGTGCGGAATATTGCTTTGTTAACATTATTAGTTAAGTCTTCTAACCCATTAACGTGAGATGTATTTTCAATTATTTGGATCCCTTTTAATTTATGTCAACAATATTTTGTGTTTTTTTTGTTTTTGAGACAGAGTCTTCTCTGTTACCCAGGCTGGAGTGCAGTGACATGATCAGGGGTCACTTAGCCTTGACCTCACCGGCTCACGCAGTCCTCCTACCTCAGCCTCCCAAGTAGCTGGGACTTCAGGCATGTGCTACCACATCTGGCTAATTTTTAAATATTTTTGCAGAGACAGGGTCTCAATATGTTGCCCAGGCTGGTCTCAACTCTTAGGTTCAAGCAATCCTCCCACCTCAGCCTTCTAAAGTGCTGGGATTAAGGCGTGAGCCACTGTGGCTGGTCAAATTTTGTAGTTTTGAATGTATTAGTCTTGCATTTCTTTTTCTAGCTACTTTTTTCAATTGGTAAAAATTATATAAATTTATGGTGTACAACATGATGTTTTAAAACACATATTTCGTGGAATGGCGAAATCAAGCTAATTAATATGCATTACCTCACATACTTCCCATTTTTAGTGTGATGAGCACACTTAAAATCCACTATCTTAGCCATTTTCAAGTATATAATACATTGTTACCAACTATAGTCATCATGTTGGACACTAGCTCTCTTATATAAAAAGGATACACTAAAATCAAGTGAGATTTATCCCAGGAATACAAAGTTGGTTTAATATCTGAAAATCAATGTAATATGCTATCGTAATAGAAAAAAGAACAAAAACCACACAATCATTTCAACTGATGCAGAAAAAGAATTGTTGGATTTTGTGAAACGCCTTTTCTGCATCATTTGACCAAATCCCACTTGATCACTGTGTATCCCTTTTATACATGGCTGGATTTCTTTTCTAACATTTTGTTGAAAAATTTTGTATCTATATTCATGAGGAATATGGGCTTGAGGTCTTCTTATGATGTCATTGTCTGATTTTGGTTTTCTGGTGACATAGATTAAGTTGGGAAGTGTTTCTTCCTGTTTTATATTTTGAGAGTTTGAGAAAGGTTAAAATTGATTTTTCCCAATTTTTTATTGTGGTAAAATACATATAACATAAAATTTATTATCTTAACAATTTTAAGTGTATGGTTCAGTGTATTAAATGCATTCATAATGTTGAGCAATCATCATCACCATCAGATAATCTATTTTCATCTTGTAAAACTGAAACTCTATATCCATTAAACAGTAACTGTCCATTCCCCACTCTCCCTGGCTCCTGGCAACCACCATTCTCCTCTCTGTCCCTATGATTTTGCTCTATGATTCTGACTACTCTATTTACCCCATACAGTGTAAACAGAGAATTTGTATTTTTGTGACTAGCTTATTTAATTTACCATAATGTCCTCAAGGTTCATCCATACTGTAGCATATGTAAGAATTTCATTCCTGTTTAAGGCTAAATAATATTCCATTCAATGTATATACCACATTGTGCTTATCCATTCATCCATCAATGGATACTTGAGTTGCTTCCACGTTGTAGCTATTGTGAACAATGCTACTATGATCTTAGGTGTATACACATCTCTTTAAGACCCTTTCCATTCTTTTGGGTCTATGTTGAGAAACTGAATTGCTGGGTCATATGTTAATCCTATTTTCACTTTTTTATGAAACTGTCATACTGTTTTCCACAGTAGCTGTACCATTTTACATTCCCATCAAAAGTACATAAGGTTCCAATTATTTCCCAACCTCAGCAATACTTGTTTTTCTTTTAATAGTAGCCATCTTTATGAATGTGAGGTGGTATTTCGCTGCAGTTCTTATTTGCATATCCCCAGTGAGTAGTGATAATGAGCATCTTTTCATGTGTTTACCAGCCATTTGTATATCTTCTTTGAAGAAATGCCTATTTAAGTCTTCTTGTTGAGTTTTAGGAGTTCTCTACATATTCTGGATATTAATGCCTTATGAGATATATGATTTACAAATATTTTCTCCCATTTTATGGGTTGCCTTTTTACTCTGTTGATATTGTCTTTCGATGAACAATTTTTTTAAAAAATTAATGAGATCCCATTTGTCTACTTTTTGTTTTGTAGCCTGAGTGTTTGGTGTCATATCCAAGAAAACATAGCTACGTCCAATATCATGAAGGTTTGCCCTGTTTTCTTGTAAGAGTTTTACAGTTTTAGATCTTAAATTTAGGCATTTGATTCATTTTGAGTTAATTTTCATATGGTTTTAGATAAAGGTCCAACTTCATTCTTTTGCATGTAAATATCCAGTTTTCCCAGCACCATTTGCTGAAAAGATTTTTTTCCCCCTATTAAACAGTCTTGGCATCCTTGTCAAAATCATTTGACCATATATGTGAGGGTTTATTCTCAGGCTCCCTAATCTCTTCCATTGTCTATACAGCTGTCTTGATACCAGTACCACACTGTTTGCTCACTGTAGCTTTGGCATAAGTTTTGAAATCAGGAAGTGTGAGTTCTCCAGCTTTGTTCTTTTTCAAGATTGTTTGGCTAATCAGGGATCCTTGAGATTCCATATGAATTTTAGGTGGAGTTTTTCTATTTCTGTAAAAATTGTCATTAGGATTTTGATAGGGATTGCATCAAATCTGTAGCTCTTTTAAGTAGTATTGACATCTTAACAATATTAAATCTGGAACTGATTCTCTGAATGTTTGGAAGAATTCACCAGTGAAGGCTTTTGGGTCTAAGCCTCTCTCTGTGGAAAATTTTACATTACTAATTCAATCTCTTTATTTGTTATAAGTCTATTCAGATCTTTTATTTCTTGAGTCACTTTCAGTTGTTTATTCATTTCATCTAAGCTAATTTTTGGCATTCAATTATTCATTTATAATCTTTTTATTTTGCTAAGGTTAGTTTTAGAGTTTTATTAACATTAAGTTCATAGTAATGTTATGACATTTAATGTTTTAATTATGTAATGTTATGAAATTTAATGACATTGTTTTACTAACATTAAGGTTAGTAGTAATGTTTTCTCTTTCATTTCAGGTTTAGTAATTTAAATTTTCTCTTTTATTTCCCCCTGGTCAGAAAAGCTAAAATTTTATCTATTTTGTCGATGGTTTTGAAGAACCAACTTTTGGTTTCATTAATTTTCACTATTGTTTTTCCATTCTGTATTTCACTTATTTCCTCTCTAACCTTATTATTTCCATCATCTGCTTACTTTGGGCTTAGTCTGCCCTTCACTTCACCTTTTCTATGATGAAGATTAGAATATTGACTATTTTTTTCTTATTTAATATAGGCATTTACAGCTATATATAATATAATACAGGCATCTATAGTCACTGCTTTAGCTGAATTCTACTGGTTTTGGCATATTGTATTTATATTTTCACTTATTTCATTGTATTTTCTAATTTCTCCAGTCATTTCTTCCACAGTCCACTGATTATTTAGGAGTGTGTTATTTTTTATATATTGGTGAATTTCCCAAATTTCTTTCTGTTATTAGTTTTTAATTTAATCCCATTGTGGAAAGAGATACACTTTGTTGATTTCAATCCTTTTAAATTTATTGAGGCTTATTTTGTGCCCTAGCACTGGTCTAGCCTGAACAGTATTTCATGTCAGCTTGAGAAGAATGTGTATTTCACTGTTGTTGGGTGGAGAGTTCTATAGATGTCTGTTAGGCCTAGTTGACATATATATTGTTCAAGTTTTCTATTTCCTTTTTAATCTTTTATATATTGATGCTATCCATGATTGAGAGTGGGATACAGAAGTCTATTTTTATTGAATTATTTTTCCCTTTTTTTGCTTCATATATCTTGGGGGCTCTGTTGTTATGTGCATATATTTTTACAATTATTATATGTCCAACTGTTATATCTTCCTTTTATCATTATAAAATGTCCCTCTTTGTCTTTAGTAAAAACTTGTGTCTTAAAACCTGTTTTGTCTGATATTAGTACAGCTCCTTTACCTCTTTTGGTTACTGTTTGCATGGTTCCTTTTTCCTCATCCTTCTAGTTTCAGCAGATTTGTATCTCTGAATCTAAAGTGTGCTCTTGTAGACAGCATATAGTTGAATTATTTTTTAATCCATTCTGCAAATCTCTGCCTTTTACTTTGCATATTTAATCCATTTACATTTAATGTAACTACTGATATAATTCATGTCTGCCTAATTTAAAATTTTATTTTTTCTGTGCGTATTCATTCTGGATAGTTTGTATTTCTATGCCATCAGGGTCATTAATCTTTTTTTTCTTTAATATCTAATGTGCTATTGACACCATCTAGCTTATTTTTTATCTCAGACATTATAGTTTTTGTCTCTAGATGTTTAATTTGGGTCTCTTATAAAAATTTATTTGCAGTCTCTACTCACAGATATAATGCAGTTATAATAACTTTTAATATCTTTGTCTTCTAATTCTAACATCTGCATCAGTTTTTAGATGAATGGATTACTTTTCTTAATGTGGGTCAGATTTTCTTGGTTTTCTGCATGCCCAGAAATATTTATTTTGATCCAGTCATTATGAATGTTGCCTTTTTGGCTGCTGGATATTTTCATATTTTAAAAAATATTCCTGAGTTTTGTTTTAGGACATGGTTAAACTCTTTGGAAATAATTTGATCATTTTGAATCTTGCTTGTGAGGCAAGACCAATGTATAATAACATTTAGTCTGAAACTAATTATTCCCCACAACTGAAGCAAGACCCTTTTGAGCACTCTCTCCAATACTTTATAAATTAGGAGATGTTCTGGTCTGGCTGACAGAAATAGGCACTATTATTAGACCTGTGTAAGTACTGTCACTGTTCCCCCTAACTCTCTTTGATGGTTATTTCCCCAGTCTTTAACAGTTTCCTCATATGCACGTGCCAATTATTAATTGGAATGCTCAAAAGATTCTCTGCAGATCTTTGGAGTTCTGTGTGCAGCTTTCTTCTTTCCAGTACTTTGTCCTAAGAACTCTAGCTTCCTTGGTTTTCCCAGACTCCCAGCTCAATCTCTTCAACCCATGGAGTCTGCTAAGCTTTACCTGGCTTCCTCCTTTCTGCACCACAACCTAAAAAAAAATCCCTCAAGGTAGTAAGCTGTGGTAATCATGAGGTCATTTCATTTGTTTCCTGTCTGTCAGGAATCACTGTTATTCCTTGCCTGATGTCCAGGATCTTGAAAACCATTATTTCATGTATTTTGCCTGTTCTTTCTTATAGCTGTTTCAGATGGGATGGCAGATAAACAGGCAGTAACTCTTATTCCATCTTGACAAGAAACAGAAGACTTCCCCTGGTTTTCTTGATGGCTCCCATGGGCTGCAAATGGCTGAGAATTTTTCCAAACCACAGGGGGTACCTTATGACACACTTGATGTAATGTAAAAGGAAGTCTATAACATGCTCTTCGAAGTATTCCTTCCAAAAATGTTTAATCTGAATCTGAGGACTATTGCATCCAAGTCAGGGTAGGCCTCACATAAGCCACCACCCTACAACAAAGAACAGTTATAGTTGGGCTCCTCCTGTCTCCAGAGTTCCTTTCACTTTATATCTATATATACATGACTATATGTTACACCTAAAATGGCATACATAGGCACATTGATGAAGTCAATATTTAAGCATGAATCCAGATCCAAGAGGAAGAAGACACCTTCCTCCAATGTCCTAAAATATAGGCCACTGATGGAGATATCACTGATTCATGCATTTCTAAGTCACTATGTTATCTTTATCTTAGAGACAGCAGGGCCCAAATCACGAGGCAAAATCTGAACTCTTAAAATTCTGATGTACTTGAATGAACTACTAGCCAGAGTGCATCTAGCTGGGCATTATAACCTCTATAAAGTTTCCCCAATCCAGTGAGCAGAAAAATACGAACAAAATAATATTCTAAAATGTAGCAATATTATGATATTCAGAAATTTCTCATGGAAAAGTAGTTTTCCCATGATCTGTCAAAATCAAGTTTGGCTGGGGATGGAATGGCCCTGATAAGGATCAAGCTCCAGAGACTAGGTTTCTCAAAATGTGGTTTTCCCAAGGTATCTCAAAATTATCTGGAGGGACATGTTCAAATGCAGATTTCTAAGGCCTACTTCAAAGTTACTGAATCACAACATCTAAGGATGGAACCCAGGAACCTGCATTTTTAATAAGCACATTTGGGGATTTTTATGAACATTAAGGTTTGAGAATGACTATAGGCAATCCCACTGGGACTAGGCAAGATAGCAGGTTCATATGACAGGCACCAAAACTCCAAATGTGTAGGCACCCAAAATCCAAATATGTGGGATTCATGCTATAGACGTCTGTTAGGACTTAATCATGGTGTGAAGGGAGTCTGATAGTAAGCAAAGGATTATTGTAGGTTATTATAGAGGGGAGAGGAAGGCACCATGATGTCAACAGGCAGATATCCAAAAGTAAAGAGACGTGTAGGGAGTCAGGCATTGACAACAGGCAAAGTTCCCAAAAAGACAGATGATCGGCATCAGAGATACAGCAGCTTGTAATAAGAATCTAGTCATGCAGACTTTGGTTTAGGAATTGGCTTCTAATTTCAATGAGGTTGAAGGAATCAAGGTAGAACCCCAATCTAAAAGCAGGGTCAAAGGCAGACACACAGAATCTAAAAGAGGCTTATTACTAGAACTAGTCACAAGCACCAAGGCAATTGCCTACTCCGTAGGGCCAGGGTAAGCTCAAAAAGGATCAGCACAGAGACTGATGTGATGCTCAACCACCCAGAAGCGTTTGGATTTTCTTGCTTATGGCCTGGATTAGTCCAGAACCCGTGCCAAGGGTTAGCCTGCCCTAGGGAGCTAAGTGGCCCTGCTGAAAAGCCTAGAAAAGACCTACCTGGCTCAACTTCCCATGCCCTACCTGAATTCTGTTTAAGATGTAAGCCTCAGGATGTTGTCACAGGAGTGATGGTAGTTTTCCAAAGTAGTTACAATGATAGTAGTAAGACGTAAAAGAAGTTGATTCCTAAATAGAGTAGCTCCCTAAAGGAGGTAGGAGGCAGCTGGAGCTAGATTCTGGAGCCAACAGCAAGTTATCTTCACCCTTAAGAAATTCTGAAATGTCTCAGCTTAGTCCTCTAGGCCAGGGAACCCAGATGTTCTCTGTGCAATTCTGATTTTCTTTAAAATAGCAGATTACTTTTGTAGTTTAAAAAAAAAAAAAAAAAAAAAAAAAAAAAAAAAAACCTTTTTCGACTGGGTACAGTGGCTCACACCTGTAATCCTAGTATTTGGGAGGCCAAGGCGGGTGGATTGTTTGAACTCAGGAGTTCGAGAGCAGCCTAAGCAATATGGTGAAACCCTGTCTCTACAAAAAATAACAAAAATTAGTCTGGTGTGGTGGCTTGCCCCTGCGACCCCAGCTACTTTGGGGGCCTGAGGCGGGAGGATCACTTGAGTCAGAAGGTGGAGGTTGCAGGGAGGCAAGATCGTACCACTGGCTCTCCAGCCAGGGCAATAGAGTGAGATCCTGACTCAAAAAAAAAAAAAAAAAGGAAAAGAAAAAACTTTTAAAGTTTTTTATATACATACATTGAACATTTTGTTTTAACCTAAAACATATAAATATACATTCATGAACCAGACTGTCTTTTATTTCCTTAAGGTGACGTCTTGCTCTTGTCACCAGGCTGGAGTGCAATGGTGTGATCTCAGCTCACTGCAACCTCTGCCTCCCGGGTTCAAGCAATTATCCTGCCTCAGCCTCCAGAGTAGCTGGGATTACAGGCGCCTGCCACCATGCCCAGCTAAATGTTTTTTGTATTTTTTTTAGTAGAGATGGGGTTTCACCATGTTGGCCAGGATGGTCTTAAAGTCCTGACCTCAGGTGATCCATCTACCTTGGCCTCCCAGAGTGCTGGGATTATAGGCATGAGCCACCATACCCAGCCCATGAACCAGACTTTCAATGAAGAGCAAAGATGTATTCTTCTATGTTATTTGATTGGAGTTCCGATATCCTCTGCACCGATTTCTAAAAACCTTAATTTTTAACTGACAATTGGATAAATTCATAAATCCTTGGTTCCTCATGCTTAGAGCCACTGGTATCTCTAAGGTTATGAAAGCATCATGCTGAATTCCTCCATCCCCTCAATGACACCCTTTCAGCAAGTAATAGCAACTAATATTAGATAGTTGAGTGATTGGTAGGAAGTGAAGAATCAGGAGAACTGTTAGAGCCATACCAGAGAAAATCACAGGAAAGGCAGGAGTGCAAAGATCTAGTGGAGGCTGTGAGAAAAGGTAAATCCCTTGTTAAGTTCATCTGCCCCTTTAGTTACCACTGGCTGTCTCACTCCTGGACTTATGTGACTCCCTTAGCTATACTTTCCCAGCCCCCTGGGATGTTCCCCAATCATCCTACTCACTCACAAAGAAATATTGTCAAAATCAATTGGGTGATGATTAGGAGCCATTATCTGCCTGCTGTGCTGAAAAGGACACAGGGCTATCTGCAGAAACCTTTCATGACAGGCTAAAAAAAAAATTCCAGTATATCTAGGAGTGGTGTCACTTCTAAGTGCGAAAATCAAAGTCAATCCATAGTCTTTTCATACTATTGGCTTGTTACGTTTACAAGGTGTTATATTTCTAAAGCAAACACCATACAAAATATGAAAAATTCATGCTTGACTTAAAGGGAGGAAAAAAGTAAAGGGAATCATTTTGACAGTGGAACAGATATATTCAGATTCAAGGATTGAATAAATATATTTGTAACGTTTTCTTGCTTTGCCCTCTGGAGCTCTGGATTCTGTAGTCTCCCCAATGTCAGTCCTCCAGGTTCTCTGTCCTCGCAACTTGGATTTAGAATTATGGATAAAAGGTGCCTAAAATCCAATTTCTTGATTGAGGAAACTGAGGCCTGGAAAGTGAATTAAGTCTCCCAAAGTTGGCCAGAGACTAAAAGTCTTGTCTCTTCTTTCTGTCCAGTGTTCTTTTCACTCTGCTTCCTTTCTTGGTATTACTTCCCTTCAGTTTTGAAAATTACTTTCATTTATTATTTGTCCAAACCTATTGAAACTGAAGCTTCACAACATATTTAATAGTTGTATATTATCTACTGCCAATTTCTGGTTTTCACCTTTGAGGGAGCGGATGCTGCAAAATACAGAGAATATTCTGATAAATATGCACTACAAAGATAATCTATTCTGTTGTAAGAGCTAGGAATGATTTATTGGAATAGATATCATGGGATTGTACGTTTCTTGGGTAAAGTTCATTATGATGATCAATAATATCCAACAAAGTAGAAGAAGGATTACTGAGTAAAGTAAAAGCCCACTAAAATATGAATAGCATAATTGGTGCCTGTGCTATTTAAAAAAGCAACTGAGATGAACCTTGGATCTTTGGGAAGTGGCATGATGTGGCAGAAAGAGCACTGTCTTGGAATTCAGAAAATTAAGGTGTCCATCCTGATTATTCCATTTATGAGCTATGTGATCTTAGGTAAATCACTTGAACTCCTCTAAGCTTAATTTCATTGTGCATGCAATGAAAAACAGAAATCCTGGCTATTTGAAATAGCTGTTAAAAGGATTTAATTAAATAATATATGAGAGATTATTACAATTCACAAGTCTGAGACCATATGCCTCTGCATGATGGCAGAGGACCATGTGTGTTTATTCAACAGTATATTCCCACCATCTAACATAGTGTCTGGCACATGGTAAGCATACAATAAATATGGAAGACACTCATGAATTAAATAAATGAAGATAATTATAGTAAAAATATCATTCTTATCACTATTTCTTGCTGTGGAAATGTTTATGGGGGGATAAAGCCAAGTATATGAATAGAGCAGAGGCAGGGGAGGCAAGAAAAGGAACAAAATGATTGGTATCACTTCCTTCCTAGAACAGAAGCAGAGGTTACAGAATCAAAAAAAGAATGATCAAAGTGACCAATCTCCAAATCTACCCTTCTTCTTTCATTGCCTCATTCACCCCACCTCTCAATCCCACCACTGATTTTTTTTTTATGATTGCCTTTGGGCATCGACCTCATTAATTTCAAAGTCATTGCTTTCAGTGTTTTTATTAAGACCTGTATATGTCATCTCTGTAGTCATTAGAAACAATGCTGTTTTCCATTTATATTGGATGTAACTAATTCAGAGTTCTTTCCTCTTAGACCTCTCCAATGACTACAATGGCCGGGGGAAAGACAGTGGACTTCAGGGACTACTTGAGAGGAAAATCGATACAGTTCATTTCTTTTTACTTCAACTTCTAAATGATTCTAGGTAAAAGTCCTACGAGATAGGTGCCTGGTTGAAAATGTATCTCTCACTGAATTGTCCTCTTTTAGTTTTATAGATGTGCTCTATCACACACATAGGAATTTCATAAAAATGTTTTTCTCTGCCACAGAGGTCAGGGCTTTGCAGGCCTTTGGAGAATAGATAACATGCCTAAATGTCAGCTCATCTAAAGAACCATGTTATACGACTGGAACGCCTCGATCTTGGTACTTGGCAGACTTTGGGAACACCTCAAACCACATGTGCTTTAGAGAATGCAGACAGGTCACAAAATTAATTCAGTCTAGTCTGGCCAAACACTCTCAATGCACTTCTAAATTTGAACTAATTGATAGCCTCTCCTCCCCCAATTATACTTATTATAGCCAATTCAATTGGTTTTAACTGGATTCACATAAAATTCACCTACTTTTTGCTTTCACAAATATAACTGACAGGAACAAACAAAAATAGTTCTATCTGTAAAAAGCAAGGCAGTAATAAGACTTTGGACCTTAAAGCTTACAGAAGACTAATGAGATAATGTCTAAAATGTGTTTGAGCTGCATGTGTGCAAGGCTCTATGAAGATAGAAAATATGATAAATAATGCAAGTAACCTTTGTGTCAGGAAAGCTCCTGTCTTCTGGAGGATATAATAAGTATTAAATAAATATTTTACAAATATGTTCCTGCTAATCTTATCTGTCAACTCCAGCCCAGGTAGGTTGAAAAGGACTATTATTTCCATCAAAACAAGTAAGAATCTTAGTTTCTAATGAAAAGTTTTCCAAGAAAATTCCAGTTGGAACCCATGACTTTAGGTAACGCTTTCATATTAAGCCAAGCTTCCGACCTCAATTTCAGCTCTTGGTCCATTTTATTGTCAATGTGAAAGCACTAGTCCTGGCCCCCTCCAACTTTCCACTCTATTCAAGCCAAAGGCATCCCTGTGGGATTCTCTAGCTATCTTAAATTGAAAAAAAAAAATCACAAAGCACACCGTCTTTGGGGTTCTTGAACCATCAAAGAACACTCAACAAATTATGTTGTCAACCGTGACCACATAATGGACTTCAATAACTTAAGAGCTCAATTCAATTACCTATAAACCTTAATCTGCTCCTTCATGAAAATCCCTTCACTTAAAAGTACACAAAACCTGTATTTCTTCTTATGACATCTCTTATCCCTAAAATTATAAAGAAGAAAACTAATTTTTTCATGAAATCTACAAAATAACAAAATGGGACACAAAATTGAGCAAAAAATTTTCTGATGGGAATGTCAAAAACATCTGGCAAACACTCTTCTCACAAGCTGGCATAGGCCAATAAATCTCCCATTCGTTTGTTTAAAATCCGTATCATTTCATTTTTCAGAACCTTACTTGAAGACAAGCTATTATCTTTTAGAACTCATCTAATCTTAAGCATTTTCTAGAATAATCAAGTAAAAAAAAATTCCACTAAAAAAATTAAAAAGTCTCAGAGGTGGGAAGAGCTTTGTTATATTGTCTGATTTAACTCTTGCCTACTGACTGGTGAATTTAGTTAACAAATATTGAAACTGATGACCTGTGGGCAGTACTTTCCCAAAGTACCTGAGTACTTGGGGAGAAGGTATGAATGTAAAAATGAAGATTCCTAACCTTCGCCTCAGACTTATTGATTCAGAAATTCTAGGGATTAAACCCAGAAATCTGCTCTTTAAAAAGCATCCTGGGTAATTCTTGTGCACAACGTTTGAGAACCACCACTCTGGTAGGTCTGAGAGATGTGCACAAATATGAGTTACGGAAATGCTGAATAGAGGGCTCGTCTTTTAGGTACATAAAAAAATTGATCAGCACCTTCCCTCATTAATGCCAGATACAAACTGGGAAAAAAAAAAGAAGTAATCTATTAGCCAAAACCAGACATTCTTCTAAATCATATTCACCACTAAGTTGGATTGTGAGTTATAACAGAAACACTTAGTGCAGAAATCCAAAATTTCTAGTGACCTACCATTCTCCCTAAAATGCCTAATTCACTGCACGCATTGGCTCACGCCTATAATCCCAGCACTTTGGGAAGCTGAGGCTGGCGAATCACTTGAGGTCAGGAGTTGGAGACCAGCCTGGCCAACATGGTAAAACCCTGTCTCTACCTAAAATACAAAAAAAAAGTAGCTGGGCATGGTGGCGCTCACCTGTAATCCCAGCTACTCATGAGGCTGGGGCATGAGAATCACTTGAACCTGGGAGGCAGAAGTTCCTGTGAGCCAAGATCGCACCACTGCACTCCAGTCTGGGCAACAGAGTGGCACTCCATCTCAAATAATAGTAATAATAATAATAGTAATAATAATAATAAAATGACTAATTCACCAGATATTTAGTTTCATTTAGGTTATGAACCACATATTTTCACCTATTTTCTTCCCGTTAGAGTAGTATTCATAAGGAAGAGTAATTTTCATAGTTTTTATACCCTTTGACAGAAATACAAAAAAACTAGTAAACATAAAAAAAAAAGTTGAATTTATAAACATGTGAGATATCTGGGCTTTAAGAAAGTAAGTTCTTAGAATTAACTGGCACATATGGATTCTGTATAAGACCAACCCTTTGTACACAGAAAAATCACCTGGGGAGTAGCTATCAATGCAAACGGCTAAAGAGTCTGAGTCAGTAAAAGTAAGATGGATAACTGAATTTTTAACAAGCACCCCAGCTAACTCTAATGTAAACTGTTTTGAGAAAACATTCCAGAACTTTCAAGATTTCAAGATTCCAAGCTCGTGACATCCCAACCTGTCTTCATGTCTAAATCAATATATTAAACATAGTAGAGTGCCAGTGCATACATATTTAAATAATCAAAGTAATTTTGTATTTAAGTAAAGTATTAAAAGGGAATAAATAGGGGAATTCAGTTTACCTAATCAGAGCCCACATTCTGTAAGTCAGAGCTGGGGAATCTCATTGATATAATGAATTGCCCTCGAGATCTAGGAGTTACAAGCAGTAAAAAAGCAACTTAATGTAGGTTCTGCTGTTGTTCATTTTAGAGAGTATATAAAATACTCTAATTACCTATTTTTAAAATTAAAAATATGCTGAATGGTATATGTGTGCAGCAAAGGGAATGGCTGAGGTTGGAGGGAGAGTTATTCTCTGGACATCAGCAATAATCCGAGAAATAAAATTCTGAGGATCATATAAAACCAAATGGAATCTGTCTTTCGTCTAAGCATCTCCCGCTGCTGATGTTAGGATAGTAATTTCCTCATTCCCACAGGAATTAATTGTGAACAATTAAACACTTGTGGTATTATCTCATTACTAATACTTCACAGAGAACTGAGAGATTCTTATCCTCATGTCCTCTGGGGGAACCTGAATATGAGTGGGTTCTGGGGTTGTACGCTTTCTGTAAGTCAAGGAAGCACACTTTATATGTGTATATAGCATGCTGTTTCTCAGATAGTCCACAAACATGTGAAATGAGCACTGGCTTACTACTTACAGGTAGTGGTAAGAAGAATAACTGTTCGTGACCCTAAACAGTTAGCGGCTCAGCTTCTTCAGCTATAAAATGGGTACCCAGGTTGATCTGTATTCATGGTCCAGGTTCTTTGCACTCAGACATGATGCTTCCCACGCCATGTGCTTAACTGAGGTTTATGTGGGAGGATCACATGAGATAATTTTTGTAAAAGTGCTCTGTAAGCTGTAAAGCACTATACAGATGAAGCGGATTATTATTAGTCTTTTACGAAGCCCAGCGATAAAGATGCAAAGTGACCCAGAAAAAGAAAACTGAGTAGACAAACCTGAAATACAACATCTATAGCCCCTAGAACAGTTACCCTGTACGTGGTAGGTAGGTGCTTAATAAGTAAAGAAAAACACAAAACAGGTTTGTGCCTCCATCATACTAGCTCTGATACCAAGAAGAAATAAATATACCTAAGGTCAATGATAGTTTCATTTAACCATACAAACCCGAATAATACAAGAGCCTAAGATTTTAAATTAAAAATTACTTCAAAGAAAGAGCACGGAAACATGAAATGTGACCCAGCATTCGCAATGAAATAGTTATATTCTTACCTCTTCAGTCTTTCCAATGCAGTCTTGCAGGGATACAGGACCTGGGTGAGGATGTAGAGTGCTTCCCTGCACCTGGTAGATCTACATAACTGTTCCTAGCAACCTCTTGAGGAAATAACACATTCTATAGAATGTTGGGTGCCTAAGCTCTCTGTTTTGGATTTGAAAGGCTGCGTTTTAGTTAAGCCAAACCAGATTTATCCCCTAACATTCCCCAAAAAACACGCACAGAAAAGAAGAATGAGGGGGGCGGGTAGGTAGAGAAGCAGTTATTCACTTTAGAAAACAATTCTCTATAGGATTCCTTTGTCAGTTTCCTAGACTATGTAAAATGTGATTCAAATTAAAATATTTAAATCACATACCCACAACTTGACATAGGCAGCTATTTGTAAAATGAGGCAAACCCACACTGGGAAATACCAAATTTTAAAAAAAAAAATCAGGGGAAAAAATATTTTCTTCTG
Organism: Papio anubis; assembly: GCF_008728515.1. NCBI lineage: Eukaryota > Metazoa > Chordata > Mammalia > Primates > Cercopithecidae > Papio > Papio anubis. Next base: position 33,643,741 of record NC_044993.1, on the reverse strand, counting down.
GGTGGCCCTAAACTGCCTTCTTTTTCCCCATTGCAAATGTATTTTTATGCTGGGTTACATTTCCAAAACAGAAGTGTTTTTTTTCTATGGTTGAAATGAAACAAACAAGTTTGCTTTCAGAGCCACAGAAATGCCCAACTGTTAGGAAAAAAAAAAACGTTTTCCACTGGCCGCTTGCCTCTCTTATCCCCATGCAACCTTGCCTATTGGCCCCTTTCCCTAGGAGAGCCCCTGGGGCTGTCTGATGGAACTGATTGTAAAACTATTTTGTGCAGTAAAAAATTTGTTTCTTCAAAATCTGAGACCACCCAGAACATGCCCAATCTTTGGCAAATATCGACTGGTTTTCTCAGTATTTGACTAGCTGTACACCGAGTAACTGACCCGGGTTTCTGGGTTTTTGAGAAGAAATGAGGGGAAAATGTTTCAGAAGATGAAAAAAGGAAGAAAATCTCTCATCCAAGAATCTATTCAAAATTCATTTTGTGTGTTTCGAAGGGGGAGGACAAGAGAATTTAGTGCAAAGACGGCCTCCACCAAGCTAAACCGTCCAACATTTGCAAAAGCTTTTAAAATAAACTGCTCGGGGATCAGGGGTTTGCTGGAAACTCTCAGTCACTTGAAGCCCTGTCCCTCCGCTCAGGGCACCCAGGCCTCCCCAAGGGTGGGCACCCCTCCTGCACGGAGATCGGCGACTGGGATCTCGGAGCAGGGTCGGCGATGGCCCTGGAGGCAGCGGCTCCCGGAGAAAAGGCCCTGGCTTTTCTCCGCCCGCTGCGTTCCTCTCCTTACAGCCTCGGCTCCCACATACTAAGTGCTCAATAAATGTGGACACAGGAAGCGAAAAGGCCGAATCTGTCCTCATGCCCCCAAGGCGAATTCTGGGGCGGGAGGGTTTATTCCGACCCACTACCACATCGCGTTTCCTGAGGTAACCCGGCCTCGGCTCTGCGGCCCCAGCGGCTGCAGAGCCACTGACAAGGCGGGCTGCGGGCGACAAGATGGAGAGCCGGCCGGAGAGGGACAGAGGCCGCGCCGGCAGCGAGCTGGGGGGCCCACCTGACCGCCGTGCCGGCAGCCCGGTCCCGCGCTCCCATTGACAAGGAGGTCCGCGCCGCCGGCGCGTGGGGCGGGGGCGGGGGCGGAGGCGGGGTGGGACGCCCCGGCGCGCGCCCGGCCCCACGCCCCGCCCCCGCCAGCCCCGCACGCGCCCACCCGAGGGAGCCGCGGGCTGGGAGGGCTCTGTGGGGAGGGGCAGGCCGCTCCGCGAGCGCGTGTGCGCGCCGCCGACGGCTGACGCGAACCCCCGCGCGCGCCTCCCCCGCCCCGCGCCTTTCCCGTCCCGGGGGCCCGGCGCGCGGCCCTGCTGACGTCAGCGGGCGGCCCGCGGAGCCGGGTGCGCAGAGCCGCTGGCGCACTCGCGCGCTGCACTCGCCTCCTCTCCCCGCCCGGTCCCTGGCGCGCGCGCGCTCGTTCGCTCTCCCATTTTTTTTCCCCTCCCTCCCTGCCTCTCTCTCTCTCCCTCTCCCTCGAGCTCCCGGCTGGTCGCGGCTCCCTGGCGCTCTCCCTCTCTCTCCGGTAGGCTCACCGAGCGATGCGAACTCTGGGAGACAGCGACGCCGCCTCCTGCTAGAGACCTGCCCCCCGGCCCGGCCCCCTGCCCAGCCCTGCCCTGCGCGCGGGGGTCGGCGAAGGCGCCGCGGACGCACCGACGGCTGAAGAGCGGCGATGCACATGCACTAGCAGCACCCCCTAACTCACTCCCTCCACATCCCGCGCCGCCGCCGCCGCCTCCTCCACCTCCTCCTCCTCCGCCGCCGCCTCCTCCTCCTCCGGCAGCCGCGGCAGCAGGACCCACCCTGCCCCCCACCCCACCCTCCGTCGGCTCCGGCTGCGGCTCCAGCCTCGACTATTATTTTATTTATTTTGGGTCGTGCACAAGCCTCAGTGCCTGCAGCCCGCGCCTCCTCGGCCCGCGGGCGCCTCCTCCCTCGGCTGCGGAGCCCCAGACCCCGGCCACACTCGGTTCGACAACCCCAGACCCCCGCCAGCTGCCGCGAGTCTCCGCTGCTGGAATCTTGTTAGCGGCTGTCTTTTTGGGGGGTTCTGGTTTCCCGACATTTTTGTTTCCAGCCCAGGAGAGGATATCGTGATTTTCCCCCCTTGAGCCCAGGCTCTGCTCTCTGGGGGGGTGGGGGGCGCTCTGAGCCGGGGAGCCGTGCCAGCCGAGTCGTGCGGGCTGTGGCAGGGAAGGGGCCACCATGGGATGTACTCTGAGCGCAGAGGAGAGAGCCGCCCTCGAGCGGAGCAAGGCGATTGAGAAAAACCTCAAAGAGGATGGCATCAGCGCCGCCAAAGACGTGAAATTACTCCTGCTGGGTAAGGACCGCCGCTGCTACCCCCATCCCCCGACCCCGGCCACTCCGCACCCCCTGCCGCCAGCTCCCCCACCCCACCCGCGCCCGGGAGACCTGGTCCCCAGTTTGGCACCACCATGTGCCCAGGATCGCCCACCCCCTCGCATGCCTTAGTCCCCCCTCCCCCTGTTCCCTTAAGCTGACACTCACCAGTTTTTCCCCACTGTCTGTGTCCCAACAGGGGCTGGAGAATCAGGAAAAAGCACCATTGTGAAGCAGATGAAGTAAGTCCCTGTGGCACTGGGATTTGTACTTTTATTAAGAGTAATTTTTAAAATCGTTTTTATTACCTTGCTTACTCCACATTGCTCTCCAGGCCTGTTTTTTAATTCGTGCACACACACACATACACACACACACCCCTATATTTGACTCCCCTCCCCCACTCCCTACGTTGGTTCTGGGTCCTCCACCCCAACTCCTGGGTGGGTGTTTTTTGGGAGGGGGAAGGGGAGCGCCTGTAGTTGTATGAATGACAGTGTCCGCCATATTGATCAGAACATCACATTATTGGCATGATTATGATCATTACTCTTGCTTGTGGAATATTTTTTGTGTCTCACTGCCTCCATTTCTGTCTGTGTCTCTGTTTCATTCTGTCTCTATTTCTCTCTCCTCTTCCCTCCATACCTCCGTATCCCCCGAGGTCCGTAATCCCACTTCCCCTGCTCTTCTCCTGGGGCAGTGATTTTGAACTTGGCTAACATGAAGGGGACCCAGCCCTAGACTGGGGTGGAGGATCAAGCGTCTGCTGTTCATGCATTTGGTGCTGAATTGGAGGCTGTGGTTTCTACATCCCCTCGCACCCCCCTGCCACGGCCCCAGAAAAAGAGGGCCAGGGTTAGGGGAGGGGTCGTGTGCTAGGGGAAGAAGTGGGTTTCCAAGCGTACGTGACGGGCACAGTTTTATCCAAGGTAGAGGTGGAAGGGGGAGGGAAGCTGCCTGTGAGGCTGAATGTCCGCCCCTTACTGCTCCCAGCTCCTCTCCTCCCCACCCTCCCAGCATTGCTGTCCTGACACCCGCAGTTTTCGTTCGCTCCGTGGCCTTTATCAATGTATTTTTTTACACTCTGCATAGGCCGTGTTCCATGTAATCTACCCACAATGCGGATTTCAGGCCCCACTTGCCGCCGCCCCCTTCTGCCTTAGCTATCAGTTTCCCCTCCTAATTAACTGGGGGTGGATTTGAGTGATGGTTGAAAATTAAAACAAAATGGGATATTCCTTCCCTTCCACACTTTCTCAATAAGGAGCCTTGCCCCTCCTTTCCACTTGCAGGCTCGCTTCTTGCGCTATCCACTCGGCAGTTCCTGGTGAGCCCACAGGCAGCTTTGCTTGGGGAGGGGGTGGCCGGCAGCGAAGGGGCGTGCGCCCTCCGGGCCTCCAACTTCCGTTGGCCTGTCAGTTCGAGACGGAGAGTTCGTTAAGACCGTTTAGCGAAGATTCCACGTCGCTTTGCTGTGACACCTTCGTGCACACATAGCTCCTAATTAGGGGTTGCTGTGCAGTAAACAAAAATGATTATTTTTCAACTTGACAGAATACCCGAAGTAATTGCATCGCGTAGGGAAACAATGGAAAATAAAAACCCCTTTCGTGGGAAGGTGGGAATGGGAGTGGGAGACGAAGCACGCTTGCGGTTTCAGAACCAAGATGCAGAAAATCTTGCATGTGTAACAGGCATGACAAGCGGGTTCTAGGCGGCGCCATGATGGTAGGGAGTAGCGACTCGGAGACGATTTTCCCATCTGCTTGACATGTTCTTATTTTTGTTCGAGAGCTCCCTGGGGCTTTCTTTGCAGAGGCCCCCTCGGCTCGCCGCACCCTTCTGAGCCAAGGGTAATTTAGCTTGGGGCTTCTCTTGAGCTTGTGCAACCCAAATTGATGGGGAGGCGGGGCCTCGGGAATTGCTCTTTGCAACAAGGTGCATGTTGCATCTGTCTGGAGCCCTTGCAGATCTGTAAATGCAAGCCGCGCCACCCCTTTCTCTCGAGGGGGGACGTTTTAAAACTTCAGAAGTCTGTAATCAGCAGTGGCTGACTCAGAGCCCGGTAGAAGCCCCAGCCACCTGAGCTGGATGAGGTTTCAGGCGTTGCAAGTGGTGGACAGCGCCCAGCCGAGGCCGGAAAAGTCGATGGGGCTCAGTTCGGCGACGCTCGGCTAGGCTCGGTGCGGTCTGGGCGCGGGGCTCGAAGGGAGTCGGCGGTGTTCGGAGCCGAGTCGGTGTCCTGGCGGAGAGAGCCGAGCCGCTTCGGAGGGGGTCGAAAGCATTCGGAAATGCTCGGGGGAGGGGAGGGCGCAGGAGGGGAGGAAGGAGGGGCACAGGCCAGAGTCTGCAAATTAACTTTGCATCCGCCAAAGCAACTGCCTTCGCTAAACATGCCCCATAAATTAGGTTGATTTAATGAGAAGTTTAAAAATATATACTGAATCCCCCAAAGGGGTGCCTTGCCTTTTTTTATTCAAAGAGAGCTGAGTGCTCTGAGGAAATAGGTGTGCCACTTTAGGATGAAAATTCCTGATTATGTACTGGGCAGGAAATCTTAAATGAAGGCTGGATGTAGACTTCCCCAGGAAAGTCCTATGTGTCTTGCATTTGGTTACACAGAGGAGGGGGGAAAATGAAGTGAGTGATGTTTGAGATTGTTAAATCAGAAGTCAGAGCACTTCTTTTTTTTCCCTTTACTTCTTTTTTTTTTTTTTTCACCCTTACAGGACAGCTTTTTCAAGAAAAATGTCAGGAAAAACAGATTTTGTAGGTAAAACAATTTTTTTTTTAAAGCACAATACACCAGCTCTCTTTAGGAAGTAGGGTAGGTCTGTTCAAAAGATCCATCACAAAGGTTTCTGGTCCCTGTTTGGCACAAGGGACCCTGGCGTCCTGTCCTCCTGAAGCATTCATGAATGGCAGCTTTCCCTGTGAGCCCTCCAGCTTGGCTTGAAATACATCAGATCAGGGCCTTGTGCCAAGCTGAATGCAGGACTTGTTTTATTAACCACAAAATGTGGGATTGGTGTCACTGTATCCTAGTAACAAATTTTTTTGAGTCCTCCCTTGCAGATATGGTTTTTGAGATGGCCACTTGACTGAGAGTCACTTTAAGTCAGGAGAATTCTGTGGATGGTGCCAGGCCCGAAAATCTAGGTGGCATTTATAGAAAGCAGTTTCCAACTTCCTTGTGCAGTACGATTGGTGACCAACCTATCAGGCCATATGTACTGGTTAATTAGGAAGCTGTGTTGTTTCACCTGGACAGATGACATTCAACAGAGAGCCCTCTTTAGGTTATACCCTATGATAACCCAATGATTTCCTAATGGGGGGCTGTAGTCTTAAGAGCTCAGCACATTGGATAGAGAGGAAGAATATGGATATTCAGACATCACTGAATAAAACTTCTTTTATTTAGCATTTCCAGAAGAGTAAAGAGTCATTCCATTGAGCCTATGTTCTCATCCTTGTTGTGGTGTGCTAATTAGAAGAAACAGGCTTCTGTATATTCCCATAGTAACTGAGGTTAAATGATAAAGGACCGGCTGGCAGTTGCTATTTAGAACAAAGGGGTAACATCTTCATCAGCCTAGGAACATTGCAGAGATACTGACATAAAGTTCTTCTGCTTGATACGTGTTGTAAGGGGAAATGTGCATCTGCTTAAGAGATACCACAGTTTTAGAGTGTCATTTGAAAAGCCTGATTCTCAGTACTTACATTAAAATTTTTATTTGAACAATAGTGTTTTGGGGTTTTTTTCCCCCTTGTGTGTGTGACTGTGAATTCGTGTGAGGGAGCTCTGTCAGACAATCCAAAACATTTCAGTACTGAGAAATAAACTGGTAATTGAGATAGCACAAATGTAATTTTATACATACCATGTGTGAGTAACCAGTGACTCTTTTTTTGCATGGCATTTTAAATAATTTTGCTTGTTAGGGGGTCATGACCTCACCTGTGATACAGCCTCATCATTTTATATTCAATCAATAAGACTCTGAGTTATTCAGACTAATCAGAAATTTTTTAAAGAACTGTCAATTTTATTTAATTACCAAACCCTTACAAAGAAATCCCTTAACGAGTTGTAATTTTATGAGGTATAGAATTGACAGAATATCACTTTAAGTGATTTCCCAGTTCTGAACAAACAGTGACACCCACTTGGACCATGTACCTGGTGAAAATGTAAAATGAACTGTGGAGTTGCTCTGGGAGCCACAATTTGCCCTCATTCGAGGTGTTGAGTTTTCTGTAATGTTGAGTTCAGGCTATCTGTCTCTGGAGCATTAAGTGGAATTTTTAGAAAGGGAGTTCAAAGGTGGCCATGAGGCATTGCATGCTAGCTGCTAGTCTTTGCCAAAACGGGCACCATAAAAATCGAGCACTTTGGTTGTGCGTTCATTCCCACAGTACCTGCTTAGTGCCATTTTAAAACAAATTTAAGAATTTGCCTGATGAAGACGTCACTGCTCATACAAATATTCCAGCCTGACAAGTGGGATGTGATTCAGAGAACAGACCCTACCCTGTCAGGAAAGGCCGTCTTAAAAGGTCACCTGTCACCAAAAAGCTGATGATTTTTTCCTCCCAGCTGACCCTGACTTTGTAATTAGGGTATCTACTGTTTGGTATGGGTTCAGGGCAAGCTTACATCCTTCACTTGATCTTAGCCAAAAGGCTGAGAAGTGGTCAAGCTTGCATTCTTTCAGCACAATGCTCTTCAGCACCTACTAAATGACAGGCATTAATGGAGGTGAATAGCAACCTGCAGCCATTACTCCATGAAAGTGCAGCCGTCTAAAAGGACATTTCCCACACTTGCCCGCAGGGTCGCACGTTGGGGTAGTATTCCACTGAGAACCACTCTTCTAGATTTGTAGACTTGTTATTTCTGCAGTCATCTCGATGGCTGCTTTGCCTCCCTCCCTTCCTCCCATCTCTATGTTTATTCAAATGGATGCACCTTGCTCTCCGGAGACAGCAAGAGCGTGAACGGAATGTCAGATCAAGTAGCAGATGAGTTCTCTTTTCCTGATGGATGGTGCTGTCTCCCTCCTTACTGTGAACTGAGCTGTAAATACCAGCAGACCTTCCTGCCAGAAGAGTGGCAAACGGTCCACCTGATCTCCTCGGGAGTCAGTTGTGGAATTCTTGAGCCTCAGTTACCCATTGGATTCTAAAGTAGAACCTATATGCTTGTTGGAAAGGGTTGTTTTCAATTAGATGAAATGGGTGAAGCTTCATGAGAATCAACATGGCTGGAAAAGAATGCAGAACGTCTGTTCTATGTGCGAACAGGGCTGGATTAGATTTACGATGCTCAGAGTGGGAGTGTGTCTTGTTTCTTTTAACACATGGAACTCCCAGATTTTATTGTGCTTCTTCACATGCCACATCTGCTAAAGATAGGACAAGATCACTCATGTTTTTCAGCTACTCACAATACCCTATCTCCGTTAACACTGGAGATTTAATATGAGTAGAATGAGGCCCTATTTTTCCGATATGTGCTCAGCCCATCTGGATACTGGGACTCAACTCGCTGCCTCCCAGAGTGTTTTCATTGTCATTTCTTATGGAGCCAGACACACCATTATCACCAGAATACATCTTGATCTGAAAGACAACAGAAAAACTGGTGAAGGGGTGATTCCAAACTGAAAAAAAAAAAAACCAAAAACAAAAGCAAAAAAACCCAAAAACACATTTTGGAAAGAGTTACCCTCAGAATTGACACTAATAGAGAAAACTTTTGATTCTGAAGAAAGAAAAAGTGTGCCTGTTTGTACATACCCACAGACTTGTGGGTTTACAAGTGGCAGATGCTATGAGAACAGCACTCACCTCACTTTCTTACTGATTACATCATCATAAAAAGCTTGAAGATCTCAAATGAACTCCATCCTAAGAATTTCTTCAAATCTGTGTCACATTCTTATTTTCTTCCATCCCTGTCATTCACACACAGTACTGGTAGAAAGGAATCTGTCCGACAGATCCGTGATTAGCACTGGGGGGAAGGAGAGGAGAGAGCAGTGGCCTGTTCACTGATTCAGAGAAATAGGTAGTTTCTTGTGTTTAGAGAATCAGTTTAGCATGCTTCTCTAAAATTGAGAGGTGGTTAACAGCATAGACTTTGCAAACAGGCTGCCTGGCTTCAAATCTTGGCTCTACTGATAACTAAATATGTGACCTTAGACAAGGCACATAACGTTTGGTGCTTCAGCTTCCTTACTGTAAAATGGGACTGATAATGAAAATAATAGGATTGTGGTGAGCATGAAATGAGTTAAAATATGAAATGATGAAATGTGCTTTGAGTAGTGTCTAGAATGTGGAAATCATTATAAAAATGTTAGCTCTAGTTTTTATTCCTTTGATTAGTGGGTGTTCCCTTCCCATATGGAGTTCTCTTGTCAAGTAAGTATGTGGGACTTAGCCGCCCTGAGAAGCAGAAGCGGGGTGCTGTGGTTCATGCTCATGGCTTCTTCCCCTTGCCTGCTCTGCAGCACCAGTTATATAACAAACTGTGTTGTCATAACTAATGTGACATTTTTGATGGCACAGCTGCTTCAGCCCAGGAGGCTGGGGTGACATTTCAAAGGGTGGGAAAGAGCACTGAACGAGGAGTCCAGGTCAGTAGCTCTGCCTCTGCGCCTCCGAAGGCTCAGTTTTCTGAAAGAGTTGGACCAGGGATACCCCAAACTCCTTTCCTGTTGTCAACAGTGTGTGAAATTGGGAATTCCCTTCGTTTTCAGGGTCTTGATGTTCTCAATATTAAAGCATGAGTTATGGTTTTATCCCGTGGGGGTGTAGGGTATCCATGAAAGTTCTTTTAAGACTAAGTTAATTGCAGAATAGCAACCTCAGCCACGAAGCTTTGTCAGCCAGGAAATTTGTAGTTCTGAGAGTCAATTTGAGAAAAACACCTCTAACCAAACTTTTCATGCAGACATGGTTCTTAAACCAAAGAGGAGGATCTGAAAGTATCTCATTAGTAAGAAACAGGATGTTTCTGGGAGGAGAGAGCCAGTAACATTACAAGAGAAGTGGTTTTTCCGTGGCTTCCAGGATGCCCAGAAGTGGAGACAGCCCTAGCATTCACCAGGGTTGGCTGCATATGAAGAAACTTGCCTGGGTTAAGGTGCCTAAAACCTAGGGAGCAGGGAGATTTGCAGACTAGTAAAAGGGGAGGATCAGGAGAACTGTATTTTAATTTTGATTCACTCTCTCATTTAACTTTGGGCAGATCACTTGGCCACCCTGGGCCTCAATTTGTTCATCTGTTAATTGGGATACGGGTTTACACTGTAGAATTTCTCAGGGCTCTTTCAGGTTTCCAGCTCTAAGATGCAGTAAATGCAAAGAGAAACTTAGAAGCCTGAAAGGTGGTGGGGAATAGTGGGAGTATTTACCACCCACAGCTTTTATCTGCTGAGCCATCTTTAGTTCTAATTTTCTTTACAGAGAAGAGGAAAAACATTGTGCTTTTCATAGCACCAAAAAATTAAAGTAAAATAAAATCCTGCAAGGCTAATAGTTGGTGCCCTGAGTTTGGTCCCCCTACTCTCTTGATTTGTCAGCCATCCTAGAAGCAAGTAGAATGGAGAAAAGAGAAAGGGAGACTAATACTTAAGGCTAGGATTTCATAGCTAACAGTTTACCTTGGATTCTCTGCCTGTGTCTTAGCCAACAGATAGGTTTTCTGTAGAATATTGTTACTTATGAGAATAGCTTGTCCGTGCTTTAAAATTGTTCCTGGGGTCACCTGAAGCAAGGATGTTACTTATCTTTGCTCATAGTACAGCAGCATGCCCAATGCCTGGCACAAAGGAGGTCTTAATAAATGTTAGTTAAAGAAAAGGAAGAATATGAGGTATACGAGGAATGAACCTTATTATTCTCTATAAACCAAAATAATCACATTGAAAGCTTTTGGTGGCCATGGAAAGTGTTCATCATTTTCAGTCTATTATATTCATTTGTTTGTCAACATGTGAGCAAATATAGTCATCAATTCCATTTTACAGATGAGGCAGTGAGGTTCAAAGAAGTAAGGTGGCTTGCTCAAGGCCACACAGCTTAGTAGGTGACAGGGTTGTATTCAGACAATGATTTGTCTAATTCCAAAGCCTGTGTTCTTTTCATTGTAACTCCACACCTTTCTTACTAGACCACCACCAGTATGGGCAGTAGAGACCTGGCAGTCTAGGACTTCACACCCAGATGTTGATGGTGCCAGCCGTGGTTGAGGTCAGTGGCTGAGAGAATAGAAAGTGCCTAATTGGTGCTGAGTTCCTTCTGGAGGTGGTAGTAATGGTCATCATATATCACATTGATTTGGATACCAGATTATTCCCTAGCAACCATCTGGACGGGACTTAAAGTAATTTTCCATTAGTGCCTCAAAAATAGGGGCCATTTTCAGATTGTAACAGAGACAAGGCTCTGGCTTTGGTGGAGGCAGGTGTCTTGGAGAACTGTGGAAAGACAGGATGATAGGAGATCCATCCATCTGTCCATCCATAAGCATTTATGATTGCCTACTTTGTGGGCAGCATACACACAGTGTCATGGAAGTACAGAGGAACACCTCAGTCCTTGTCCTGAAGGAACTCATGGTCTGGAGGGAGCTACATGTAAAAGAGTCTTGCACTTCAGGGTAGGAAGGGCCACGATGTCTGTATGCACAGTGTGCTGTGGTAAAACAGAAGGCACCTTCTCTAGGCAGGCAGTTCAAGGAAGACAGACAAGAGAAAGTGGCATGAGAACTGAGCCTTTAAAATAAGTGGTAGTTCAGCAGGTCGAAAAAAAGGAATGCCAGGCAAGAGGGACTGGCATGTGTAAAGGCATTAAGATGTCACCACATGGAACATGCTAGAAGTGTAAAATAGTTTGATTTGACTAGAACAAAATATGTAAAAGGAGTGTTGAGAAATGAGGAATGAAAGATGGGACAGAAACCAGATCATGAAAGGCCTTATCTATTGTGCTAAGGACTTTGGATTTTATTCTGAAGATAATGAGATGCCACCTAAGGGCTGGCATTAGATCACCTGTGTAGACTGGAGAGGATCAGCTCTGGAGGTTGGGAGACCAGATGGAAAGTTACTTCTGTGACCCATTTGGGAAAAAGATTAGGAACTAAGTTAAAGCAGTAGTAGTGTGGGTGGGGAAAGGAAACAGATTCAAGAGATATTTGGGCAGTGGAGTAATTGAATTTATTTGTTGATCAGTTGGAAGAGCATTGAGAAGGAGATAAATTTTAATGAGTATGGACAAAAATGATTCCAGGATTCCTGGTTTGGACTACTGGTAGATGGTAGTACCATTCCCTGAGATAGAAAAATGCAGGAGGAAGAGAGAAAACTTGGGGAGAAAAGTGATGACTACATTTGGTCATGTTGGTGATTCTTGTGGATCATCCGAGTGGAGATTCTGATGGTGGTTTAGATAGGACACACCTAGGGAGAGGGGTCAATTTGAAATTCTGTGGTGCTTTTGAGTGGTGAGAGCCATAGAAGTTGGTAACCTTAGTAGGCTGAGTGAGAAGGAGAGAGAAGGCACGGATGTGTCTCCCGTCACAGACATGTTCCAGCTCCAGGAAATGAGAATAATTTAGGAAGAGGAACCTGTGAGGGGAAATGAGAAGGGGTGATCTGAGAGATGAAAAAGAAAACCCAAGGCAAAGTAGCATCATGAAAGCCAAGGAAGAGAAGACTTTCAAGGGCAGGAAGTGGTTAGTTGAGTCAGATATTGCAGTAGACAGATAAGATGAAGATTGGCAGGTGTCCATTGAATCTGGCAAGTTGTTGGTGACCTTGGCAAGAGCAGTTTCAATAGGCTGGTGGGAGAAAAGCCAAATTGCAGTGGAGTTAAGAAATGTATGGGATTGAGGAAATCCATGGAGGACCTCCCTCCCGGCCCAAAAGAAACGTGGGCTACAGAAAAAAAAGGGGTGAGAGGTAGGGAGGGAGAGAGCAAGTGTGGGGTCCTGGGAGGGCTTTGCTTTTATAGTTCATTTGGCTAACATGGGAGTAGTTGGATCCATTGAGAAGTTGTCCAGAGCCCTGATGAATTCCATCAATTCCATTTTACAGATGAATGGAAAAGTTGAAGGTATAGGAAGGAGGAAGTGGTAGAAGGAACACAAGCCCTTAGGGGATGGGTAGCTTGATCTTGACATGAATGTGCATCTCCTTCCTTAAGACAGACAGGAGGGCAGTAAGGATGGGAAGTTTGTAGAGAAATTCTAGGATATAATGATGAGGACAGGAAGTTGAGCTCAGGAGAGATGACCCCTAGTGTCTAGTTGAATGAACATGAGAAGAAGAGAGTATATCAGAGAAGTCCTCCCCATTTTGAACCTGTGAGGAAACACAGGAGCAGGGAAGAGGTAGCAGAGAGAGAAGATGGCAGATGAACCCATAAGCATGAATTTCAGGTCCTTACAGGGTAACAGGAAATGTTCAGTTGTTTGCTTGGGAGGTAGTTCTGGCATTTAGAAGAGAGATCTGGGCTAGAAGGAAAAGTGGGCTTAGCTGCCCTTGTGGTCGGGCCGTGAGAGTGGATGTGGTATCCCTGGGGTGAACATGCAGATGGCCAGGAGAGGGAGGGCCCAGGGAAGGGGCGCACCACTGTGGCAGTGAGGAAGGGAACCTACCTTCGGTAGACCCACAGGTAGCTCCAACTGGCAAAAGGAGCCAGAGAGCAGAGAAGCAGGAGGCAAACCCAGAGCACCCTGCCACAGTGGATCCCCAGGAAGGGAATATGCTTCAGGAATTCTGGGTGGCGAGCAGGGTTCTGTTTCTTGGCATTGCCAAGTTAGATAAGTTCTGAAGAAAGACCATTGTATTTAAAGCTATCGAGGGCCTTTAAAAGTGCAGTTTCTGTGGAGGGAGAGGGATAAAAGCCAAACTTAAAGAATTTTTATGGTAGAAATAGGTCTGGACTGGGAGTCAAGAATCCAAGTTCTCATCCCAGTTCTGTTTCTGTTATTTAGCTTGGTGGTCCCCAGGCAAGTTCCTTAACTTCCTTAGGACTTAGTATCCTCACATATAAAATTGGGAAACTGGATTGCGTGATCTATAAGCTTCTACTAAAGTCTTGAGGTCATAATTTGTATCTTCCTGCCCAGCAAAACAGATGTTCTTGTGGCAAAGGAATTCCCTTCCATCTCCCTTGGCCACCCCCAACTGACATAATAAATTATTTAAAAAAATTAAGCTTTCAGAACTCTAGTGCTAATTGAGAAAGAAAACTGGGACATCAGCTCAGGGAATTCTGGACACCAGTGCATGTAGTGTCCACGTGTACTCTCCACTGAGAATGTGGGGCCCTGTGAGGTAGGAATTTGTCCTGTAATACTGTCAGGGTTACAAGACCCGGATGGTTTGATGCTCTTCCACAGGGAGAAATGCTGAAGGTGGTTCCACAGTACAAAGACAAAACAACTCCTGGGGTTCCCCTCTTTTTGAATTCACGTGGAAAAAAGAAGGAAGGCTGTAATCTGAGCTGGCTGTGTGCAGGAGTTCCAGCCAGGGCAAACAACAAGAGCTGGAGGGACCCATGCCTTAGGAGATGGACAAGCCTGAGGGCAACAGTGGGCAACGGCAGGAGAGGCACCCACTCTATCTCCCTGGTACTCCGTGGCCTCATTGGTGGGAGGACCTTGGGGAAGGGATGGTAGAATGGGGATACGTGGACAACCTAGTTCTGAGCTGTGGCCATTCTTCCTACTCTTAATTCCCCATGTGCTATGGAGGGCCTGTTTCTTCTTTGAATCCTTTCCTTAGAATTTCAACCACATGGCCCTCGCTATTCCCTGTCTTCTTTGGTGCGTGTTTGTTCATTCTGTGAAGGCCATTGGAAGACCAACCATACTTTGGCACTTTCTCAGTTTCTAGGAATAGATCCTTTACTAAGATAGACAAGCTCCCTGCCTCAATGACCTTACAGTTTTAGAGAAGGAAGATAGTACAGGAATAATTGAAGGCAAAGATCATTTCATATAGTCATATGTGTTCTAAAGGAGGAAACTGGGATTAAATAATGGAGAGGGATTGAGGGAGATGAGGGGTAAAAAGGCAGGTCAGGAAAGATCTGAGGAAAAGGGAACAGCAGATGCAAGGCCCTGGCACAGAAATGAGCGGAAAGAAGGCCAGTGGAGCTCTAGACCACAGAGAAGGAAAAATAGCACACAATGAGGTTAAGGAGGCAGTTAGGGCCAGGCGCAGTGGCTCATGCCTGTAATCCCAGCACTTTGGGAGGCTGAGGCGGGCGGATCACGAGGTCAGAAGATCGAGACCATCCTGAGTAACACGGTGAAACCCCATCTCTACTAAAAATACAAAAAATTAGCCGGGCATGGTGGTGGGTGCCTGTAATCCCAGCTACTCGGGAGGCTGAGGCAGGAGAATCGCTTGAACTCGGGAGGCAGAGGTTGCAGTGAGCCGAGATCACACCATTGCACTCCAACCTGGGCGACAGTGTGAGACTGTCTCAAAAAAAAAAAAAAGCAGTTAGAAGCCAATGTGCAGGGAAGGCCTGTTGGCTATGGAGAGACATCTGGGTTTGATTTTGAATGCCATGGGAGATTGACAACTTGACCTGACTTATGCATTAAAAGATACCTCTGCATCCTGGAAAAGGCAAAACCACAGGGATGGAAATTACATCAGTGGTTTCCAGGGAATTGGGTGTGGATGGAGCTTGCAGAGGGGCACAAGGGAACTTTTGTGGGTGATGTAAATATTTTCTCTCTTAATTGTGGTGGTGGTTATACCACTGTGTGTGTTTATCAAAAGTCATCAAAACTGTATACCTAAAAAGATTGAATTTTACTCTAAGTAAATTATACTTCAGTAAACCTGACTTATAAAATACATATTTTTTAATCAAATAAAAGAATTGCAGTGAGATTTAACAGAATCCCTCTGGCCGCCCTGTGGAGGGTACATGGCAGGGAGCAAGCCTGGAAACAGGGACGGTTGCACAGTCCAAGCCATACGCCCCCTCAATGCTGTTCTTACAATTCAGCCTGTGTTATGTGCTGTTCCTAGTGGCTTCCTTACATCAGCTTATTGATGTGTGTTCCTAGTTTTCCTGTTTACCTAGCTTTTCCTTAAAAACTGGTTTGAAACCTCAATGTGGATAGAAACCATCTGCTTCTTTTGTGTGGGCCCATGGGAGATGCTTATTACGTATTACTCTCCTTACATTTAAGTAGTCTTTAACATTTGCAAGCAATTCATGATCTCCTTTGAGCCTTGCAACATCAGGCTGCACATATGTTACCATGTTCCCATTTTACAGATGAAGAAACTGAGGCAAAAATAAGTCAGTATAGCAGTGTGAAAGAAGCATGAACTTTGGAGATTCTGGCTTTGCCATTTGTTGGCTATCAGTGTGATGTGGGAAAATTATTCAGTCTCTCTGAACCTCAGTTTCCTGATTGTTAAGAAAACACCAAAATATAAAAAATAAATAAACATACTGCAGATACACTGTGAGGAGTAAACGAGATAACACAGCTAAAAGCAGGTAGCAGATAATTGAAATTCCCTAAATGGTAGCTATTTGTATCATTTTTGCTATCAGAGAAAACATGATTTATTTAAGGTGATGTGGCCAGTACATGGTAGAACTAAAGCCTAGTTTTTCTGATTCTAGGTGTGTTTCTTTTTCCATCACACCACTCAGAACATTCTTAGTTGTTATCAATTAATTGGTCCAGGGCTAACTACTTTTTACCAACTCAGATGCTTAAATTCAATTGTTGATTATTCAGCAAATATTTATTAAGCACTCACCATATGTTCAACACTGTTGGGGACACAGGATATAATAGTGAGTTAAAATAGGCTCCACCTCTGCTCTTATAGTTAATAAAGCAGAATGGTGAGGGAGCACCTACCTCAGTGTGGGGTCTGGGAAGACTTCCTAGAGGAGGTAACGTTGACACTGTCTTTAAAAGAAACATTTTTGTTGTGATGCAGATCAATATACATGCAGAATGTACATTAATCTTGTATGTTTTATGGACTTTTAAAAAGCAAGTGCTCCGGTAACCATCACCAGGTAAAAAAGTAGGACATTGCTAGTGCCCAAGAATGTCTCTAAATATCCCTTTTTGATCACAGCTCCCTGCCTCACTCCTTACTACCTTAACTTTCGTGGTAAGTTTCATGCGTCCTTGCCTTTCTTTAGAGTTTACCACCTACATGTGCATCCTCTGATCATTTAGTCTAGTTTTGCCTTGTTTTGATATAATTGGAATCATGCTATTTGTATCTTTCCTTCAGTATTACATTCATAATATCCCAGTTGTATGTAACTGGAGTTGATTTTCATTGCTACATAGTATTCTATGGTATTCATTTTATGAATATTTTTAATTTTTCTATATAGCATTCATAAATATTAGTGGATATTCATGAATGTACTATTAATTATTCTTCACTTCATTGCTATATAGTACTCATTGTTACAGACCAGCTGTGACTATACTGTAATTTATTTATCCATTCTACTGCTGATGTGGCATTTTGTCATTTTGAGTTTGGAGCAGTTATAAAAGATGCTGCTATCAGTGTGTGTGTGTGTGTGTGTGTGTGTGTGTGTATTCTGGGGCACATGCATTTGTGAAGGGTTCTTTGAAGAGGAATTGCTGGGAATCTTCAACTGCATTAGATAATATACAGTGTTTTCCAAAGTGGTAATTCCATTTTTATACTCACAGTAGCAGAAATAATTTCTGTTGTTATAAATTCTTGCCAATATTTGGTACTGTCAGATTTTTTCATTTTTACCAAACCAATAGGCAAGTAGTAGATCTCATTGTGGTTTTATTTTACATAGTCTGGATTGCTAAAGAGGTTGAACAGCTTTTCATATATTTATTGGACATTTGGATTTCCTCTTTTGTGAGGTAGACCTGTTCTTTTGCCACTTTTTAAATTAGGTTGTAATTTTCTTATTAATTTGTAGGTGTTCTTTATATGTTCTAAATACTAGTCCTTTTTGTTTTTTGTTTTCATTACAAATATTACCTCCCATTCCCTGGCTTGTCTTTTCACTTTGGTAATGGTGTTTTGTGCTGAAGAGATATTTCTCTTTTTTTAATGTAGTCATGTCTTTCAGTCTCGCTCTTTTTGGTTGGTGTTTTTTGTGTGTGTGTGTGTACTATTTAAGAAGAAGTCTTTCCTTATCTTGAGGTGCAAAGGCTACCCTCTATTTCCCCCCTCTCTAAAAAATTTCGAAGATTTATTTTCTTTTCTATTTAAGTGTTTAATTTACCTGTAGTTGATTCTTGTGTATGATGTAAGTTGTTTTTTCTCTAATGAATACTCATTGGTCCCAGCTTTCTGTCACTGTTCTGTGGGGCCACCGCTGTCATAAGTTAAGCATGTATGTGATAAGCATGCAGGGACCTGTTTCTTGGCTCGTATACCATCCCATTGGACTCTGTTCTTATGACAGTGCCACACTGTCTTGATTATGACAGCTTTATAACATGTCTTGATATTTGGTTTAGCAAATCCCACTCCCCTTGGTCTTCATGAGTGTCTTGGCTCTTTGTGCTTGCATGTAAATGTTAGAATCAGTTTTTGTGATGCACACACACATACATATCCCTATTAGGATTTTGATTAGTATTTATTCGAATCCACTACTCTGAGTAGAATTGATGTCTGTAAATCTTGAGTCTTCCTGATCCATGAGCATGATATGTTTCACCATTATTTATCGTAATTTCTCTTAAGAAATATTTATAATTTTTCCCATGAAGAGCTCATGTACTTTTTGTTAGATTTATAACTAGATACTTAATGTTTACAATGGTTTTGTAATTGCTTCTTTTTTAAAGAGCGGTTTTAGATTCACAGCAGAATTGAGAAAGGGGTACAGAAAATTCCCATACGTCCCTCCCCACACACATGCACAACCTCCCCTTATCAGCAGTTCTCACCAGAGGGCACAGTTATTCCAGTTGATGAACCTACACTGGTGCATTATAATCACCCAAAGTTCATAATTTACCTTAGGCTTTACTCTTGGTGGTGTACAGTCTATGGGTTTGGACAAATATGTAATGACATGTATCCATCATTTTGGTATCATACAGAGTATTTTGACTGCCTTAAAAATCCCCTGTGCTCCACCTGTTCTTTGTTCCTCCCCCAACTCCTGGCTACCAGGAATGTTTTTACTATCTCTATAGCTTTGTCTTTTCCAGAAATGTCACATAGTTGGAATCATACAGTTGGACTCAAAAGACTTCTAATATGTAGCCTTTTCAGATTGCCTTCTTTCACTTAGTAATATATATATATTTTCATGGCTTGACAACTTCCTTTTAGCACTGAATAATATTCCATTGTCTGGATATACCACAGTTGTTCATCCATTCACCTACTGGAGAACATCTTGGTTGCTTCCAAGTTTTGAGAATTATGAATAAACCTGCTGTAAACATTCATGTGCAGGTTTCTGTGTGGACATAAGTTTTTAACTCCTTTGGATAAACACCAAGGAGCACAATTGCTGGATTGTATGGTAAGAACATGTTTAGTTTTGTAGGAAACTACCAAATTTGTCTTCCAAAATAGATATATCATTTTGCTTTTCTACCAGCAACAAATGAGAGTTCCTGTTGTCTGCAGCCTCACCAGCATTTGGTGTTGTCCGTTTTTGGATTTTGTCTATTCTAATATGTGTGTTGTGGTATCTGCTTGTTAGAGAAATTTGCATTTCACTAATGATAAATGATGTGGAGCATCTTTTCATATGCTTATTTGCCATCTGTATATCTCCTTTGGTGAGGTGTCTGTTAAGGGCTTTGGCCCGATTTTTTGATTGGGTCGTTTGTGTTCTTATTGTTGAGTTTTAAGAGTTCTTTGTATATTTTGGATAACAGCCTTTTATCTGGTCTTTTGCAAATATTTTCTCCTAGCCTGTGGTTCATCTTCGCAGTCTCTGGTTAATTGCTTCATTTTTTGAATTGCGTTTTGCATCTGTTTCTGGTATATAGGAATACAGTTGACTTTTGTGTATTGATTTTTAAATTCATCCACCTTAATTGTTGCATAATTCTAACAGTTAATGTGTAGATTCTAAGGCCCAGAGAGGGGAGTGATCTGTCTAGGTTCCTATGGCTAGCTAGTAGCAGAGCAAGCATGAATGCGGTCTTATTTCTGCTGACTTTCAAAGAGAGAATATTCAGGAAGGGTTAGGGAAAGCCAGGTGGGGAGAAGGAAATAACATTTATTGAACACCTGTTATTTAAGATGCTTAATATGCGTGATCAGCTTAACTTTCATTGGAGGCAGATTATTGATAACCCCTTTTTATAGATGAGGAAAGTAAGATTCAGAGAGATGATGAAATAAACTTGTTCAGGCACATCCCTGAAAGAACAGTTTAGGGTTGGAGGAGTGCTGTTGCTCTGTTAAGCATACACCAGACTACATGCCTTCTGCATTTGAGCATAGACACCCCAGAACTCCCTGGGCCTCCTACCTCCAGCTATGCTGTCCTCCAGGGTCCCCTCCCAGCCCAGCTCTAGGGCTGCTTGTATTAAAGCTTTGCTAGCATCTCTAGACTTGTGCAGGCCTGGTTACTGTCAACTCTTGGGTTGAGTTTCTGCCCAAAGTTCTGAGGTCAGTCTCCACCCCTGCCCTTCTACATAGTTCCCTCCCAACCAAGGAAATGAGTTCACAACTTGTTGGGTTCTAGGAACCAAATTAGGAGTTGCTCTGGGCATCTTGTTTCAGTCTCGACTTGAAAATGCATTGAGGTTTTATGACTGCTTTGTTATACAGTGGCCTAGACAGAATTTATGGTCTCAGTGCTTCCCAGCACCCCCTCCCCCTTCTCGTTGATTGTCCGGAGCTGCCTGCATACAAGGAGAGGGTTTGCTGCTGCTGGCTGTGCAAAGGCATGGGGAAATGCTCTGTGTGTGAACACAGCCCAGCAGTACTCTATTCAGCCTGACAACTTCCTACTCTGGAACACATGGCTCTTCACGGGGTGACTGTAAATTATGCAACTCCAGAGTCAAAGAATGAGAAATAATGGGGGAGAGGAAGGGACAAACTGCGGACTTTAGCCTGGATCTGAGATGTGAGTGTGCAGACCCAGGCTACTTGGCGATTGATGGGAGGAGAGTCTTCAACGACTGAGAAAAACCAGGAAGTCCTGTCAAGGGACTACTTGTGAGAGTGGCTTTTACTGTGTAAAAAATGTAAATGTTCTTTTCAAGCTCTGTTTGTTAACTCAGGGAGAGTTTTAGAAACTTGGAGGGACATTTACAAAAGAAAGTAGTCACATGCGTTACCAAAAGTAATTGAATGGTATGTAACCTTTGTCCTGATGGCTCCAACTCATTCTTTTTCTATTATTGCTTCATGCTAAAGATTGGTGCTCCTAAGGGCAATTGTACAGACGCTTGCCCTCCCCTCCACCCGCAATGGTCCTGGAATGCAGTGAACTCTGCTTTGATAAGCTTTGTGGAATGTTCCTGTCTCTTGGCTGACTGTCATCTCTCATGTCTTGATGCTTTCAGTGGTCCCACCTCAAGCATTATTCCCTTCTCTTGTTCTGCTCTGAATCTGCGATGGCCCAGAAAACTAAATGACCAGGTTTGTCACAATAGAGTGTACAGCAAGAATAAATAGGACATAAGTGAAGACCTGAGGAACTCTTCTAGAAGTAGAGTGCTTGTGCTTTAGTGCCTGGACTTGTCTGCATTTCTGCCTATCTGTGACACAGTATTAAGTATGTAAAAATGAATTGGCAATTGTGAGTTACTATACAGATGTAAGTGATGGTGACAAGGTTGCTGTTGTGCTGTGTAGGTGCTCAGAGTTCTTCATTGTGCTTGTCCTTCCTGGCTCCTGGTAGGGTTTCGATTCACAGAAATTGCTGGACAGGCAGCTTCCAAATAAGAGTGATGAACTATCGTTTCTGACAAAAGATGTTGGACTGGCTGTGGCAGCAAGGAGGCGATCGGAAAACTCCCTAGAGCACAGGGGCTCTGGCAGGCTTTTTCTATAAATGACATGGGCACACACAGGGTCAGGCTGCCTATAGTCAGAGACATCCCCAGAAGCCCTGCCCGGTGGCCAGCACCACGGGCATCTGCTCACCTGTGGGAGAACTCAAAGTCTCACAGCTAAGCCAGGCCAGACCCAGTTGCTACTTTTTGGTCAAGACCTGCTCTAGGAATTCTTCTGGGGAAGAGGGAATGTAAATTTGTCTGTTTTCAGATATTTGTAGCCTTTACACAAAAGTGTTTGAAACTATTTGGTTAAAATGCTTTCCACCGAGGTTCTTGTTCTTTCATTTTTCTTTTTTCACTCTGCCGATATCGATTGAGCTTCTACTGTGTACTGAGCACCATCTTAGGTGTTGTAACTGAGCAAGGCACACAAAATCTCTGCCCTCCTGGAGTATTCTGACATTCTTGTTAGGGGAGACAGGCAATAAACAAGGAAAATATATGTAGTAGTATGTATCAGTTGGTGACAAGTGCGATGGAGAAAAATAAAGTAGGGAAGGGGCATGAGGGGGAGGGAATGTTGGTTTTTGGTTTTGGGGGTGTTTTTCTGAGATGGGGTGGCGGAGGATGAGTCTTGCTATGTTGTCAAGGCTGGTTTTGAACTCCTGGGCTTAAGTGATCCCCTTGAGTGGCCTGAGATTACAGGTACACGCCACCATGCATGCCTTGATGTTACAGTTTTTTAAGTCATCAGGGAGGGCCATACTAGAAGATGAAATTGGAGAAAAGCCTTGATGGAGGCGAGGGAGCCAGCCATGTGCACCTGGGGGAAGAGTGCTCCAGGCAGCCAGAAATAGACAGTACAGAGGCTCCAAGTCCCGAGTCTGCCTAGCGTGTGTGCGAACCACAAGGAGGTTTATGTCTGGAGTCACAAAAAACTGGAACAGTGGGTGCCCTCGTGGAGACAGTAGTTTCTCTGGGTGTGGTCTCACTAAAGGCAGGGGCAGGAAAGAAATCCCCATCACAGACTCACATGGACCTATAACTTGTGGGCATTCGGACTGTGTTATTCCCCTGCCAGGCCTGGGGCTTGGGGTTGGTATCCTGTGGATGTGTGTGTGTGTGTCCTGACAAAGGAGGGACATGGAAAGGAAGGATCCCTTCCATGAATGAAGGGGGTTGATTCTGGCATAATCTGGGAAGAATTCTAGGAAGACTCAGTTATTTTTGGTTGGTTTACAGGAGACAAACACTGAACATGTTGGGCTGCCTTGCCTTGCTGGTCTCGTAGTGGAGGAGGCTCTCTTTGCTGGGACTTCCCGTTGGCCCTAGCTCTGCACCTGCTCTCCCATATCAGCATTACCAGACCATGAGCACTGAGGCTCTCACAGGACAAGGAGCCTGGCCCCACACCTCATTCAGGGCTGCTGACCCGGCTTTGGGCTCCACAGCCTGGGGTCTAGGTGCAGACTCCTGGGAGCAGAGTCACAGGGGCAGGTTTCCCCAAGTTTAGTGGTATGCAAGTACACACTTTATTTTAATGTGCTTTAGGACAAAAGATTCCTAACACATCAAAACCACATAATTATTGCTTAGGATGAAGTTAAAGTAAACAGGACGTTTTTTTAAAAGACACTAAAAATCATGTGGGTGGCACAAAAATTCTATCTAAGTAGTGCTAACCTCAAGTCTGCCCTCAGCATGGGAGTACCAATTTCTGTCTAGGGGTTCTGTTCTCATCTCTTAGGGATGAGAATGCCTTGAAAGAAGTCCTCTTCTGCCATCCTGGGGACATAGTAGCTGTCCCTCTGTCCCAACCCCAAGCCTGTGAGCTGGCCACAATTCTCACTTCTTGCCAACACTTGCATACCAGATGTTTCTGTCCCATTGCCCGTGCCTGGCCTGGGCCCCCTCACTGCCATCACCTCCCAGCCTTCCTCTGGGTCCAGTGCATAAAGTCTCCTCAGCTGCCATCTAGAATGCTGTTTCTGCCCTTCACTGCCCTGCTCGGTCACCCTCTGCATTGAGTCTGGGCATTGGCTTGGCTTGGAGGACATACCATGGTGTAGTGCACCACACTGATCCTGAGTTGACTCCCCCTCCTACAGAATGCCTTCTCCCTGGCACCCACCACCTCCTGCCTCCATACCCATAGCTGCTGGCTGCCTAAGCATGCTTCTTCCTCTTTCTCTATAGATCTGGCCTCCAATTGCCGCTCAAGTCTCATCTGGTCCATGGGGTGTTCCTCTGGAAGCTGAATCACACTGATCTCTTCAGTTATCTAATTCTTTTACACAGGATGTCTGTACCCTACCATTGAGAGTTTTTATATGCCCTCAAGGTCCAATAGAGATGACTCCTTTGTCTGGGTGTCACAGACACACGAGCACACACACACATGCACTATTAGCAGAACAGAATGGTCTTGCTCACCACGAGCCTGACACAGAGCTCCGTGCAGGAACCAGTTGAAGAGAAGCGGTTTCAGCACAATGAAGGGTACCAGCCTGGCTTGAATCCTGGCAATGCTACTTTCTAGCTTTGTGGCCTTGGGCAACTAGGTTTGAGGACGATATGAAACAGTGTAGAAATTACTGAGCCCAGTACTAGGAACATAATAAAATAATTGTGGTTGTTATTGTTCACTAATTGGCAAACATTTTCTATATGTAGATTTGTTTCCTTGTCTAGGCTGTAAACCTCCTGTGGATTCATGGGGCACAGTGAATATTCAGGGTGCATTTACATAATAAGTAGAGTGGTCCATTTACACTGTTGTGGGTTCTCTCATAAATTGGCTGTTAGGTGTAGAAGTTTTTGCAAGGTTATGTGAAACTTCAGTGTACATACATGATACGTATCATTTGTGTGTTTGGTTCCCAGTGGGTTAAGAATTGTTGAGCTTATCAAACCACAGTTCTTTATTGAGTACTTACTGTATACAGGTGAGAGGGAAGTGTATACCCCTGCTTTCTTCCTGATGAGAAGACTTCCATCTCTGACTGCCCCATCTCCTTTCTCCACAGCCTGTGTGTATACCTCTGCTCCCTGTCCCTACAGATCGTGGAGTTTTTAGCTCTCTAGCAGGTGCTAGGACCAGGTCTCAGCAATAGAGGAGTGAGTGGCAGGGCTGTAGTCCACCCTTCTTCACACTTATTTCTACTGCTAGGAGCAAAAAATCCAAAGGAAACATCATCTTGATTTAGGCAGTGGTTACACAGTTGATACAACTATAAAAATCCACTAAAATGTACACTTACAATGTGTATGTTTTATTATAGGTAAATTGTATCTCCATTTTTTAAAAGGTGATCATAATGCTTTTTATTAAGCAAAGGAAGGCCTAGGGAATTAAGCATTGCCCCTCTGAATTCACCAGCCTCAATTCTATCAGGAGAGCCAGCCTCATTCTCAGGAGAGTGGGGGAGGTATTTGAACCCGTAAAAGTCAAGGATACACCCCAGGCAGCCTAGTTTTCCCTACTCAACTCTTAGGCACTGGCCATCCGTGAACCTTCTTCATTCTTCACATTTGCACCGGCGAAGAGATGCCCTGGCACCCACTTCGGACCGCAGCTCTTTCTTTGGCACAAACCTGCCTGCCATTGTGAATCATAAGTGTTCAAGTCTTGTCTTGCCACCTTGGGGTTTTTTACCCACTGTACAATGGCGATAAGACCTGGTGTGGCTGTTAGGAGTATCAAATGAGATAATGGATGTGAAAGTCTCACAGGACCATAAAATATAAGCTGTCAACAAAGTGCACCTTCAAGCCCAGCTTATTTCCACAGTATTCAAGAGCCACAAGGTTTGGAAGGGTAGTAAAGTCTAGTGATTCAGCAGGTAGGCTCTGGAGGCAGACAGCCTAGGTTCATTGGTCCTGGCCCTGCCACTTACTAGCTGTGGGACCTCGGCCAAGTGCTTATCCCCTTGGTGCCTCAGTTTCTTCCACTGTCAAATGGGAATAATGATAGCACTTACCCCACAGGATTGTAGTAAGGATTAGATGAGTTAATCCAGATAAAGCCCTTGACTCAGGGCTCAGCTATTCAGCTAATATTGCCGGGAGCAAGGGTCTCTGCTGAGCCTTGAGAGAGGACGTCTCTATTGGGCAGAAACAGACGAAACCCAAAGAGATCTCATTTGAATGTAATGCTTCATGTCCTGGCTATATTTTCCATAATTTGGAGCTCAAGATTGATTGGTAAGTTTTTTTCATGCTGAAACCATTCATCTTTCAAGTTTTCCTAATAAATAAGGGCACATGTTCTTGCCTTCAGAGTTTTGCTGCAGCGTCTATCGTGAGCCCTCTGATTTACAATTCAGCAGAAAAGTGATAGACTGGGTATTCGTGTTCAATCCAAGGTGATTGCTGCATAGTCATTTTTAACAAGACACCAGATTCAGCTAAACGCTTGCAGTGAGGTATTGTGTGTATTAAATTCAGGATGCTGGTCATACAGGCTGAGGCTCTGCATCTTTCTATTGTGAGTGGTGAGTTTAAAAATCACATAAAACTGACGGAGTGGGCTCTGTGCTGCCTAAGGGGGCAAGAGACCCTTGTTATTAGAGTCAAGTGTTGACTCTTTCTCCATCTAGTGAATAAAGTAAGTGAAGTGAAGTATTGAATGAGTGTTTGTGAGGCCCTGGGTAAGGAGGTTACATTTGTTGAAGGGCTGGTGAGTGACAGGTGTTTTAGATGTAAAATTATTTAATCATCAGTCATTATACCATGAATTAGGTAACAGAAAGGGCAGAGGTGAAGATGGCCCCTGACAAAACTTCTCCATACCTATTATATTTTTAAATCTCCCCCACAGCTCTTTGGACAGCCGTGTGAACAGATATCTTTGGCCTCTTTTTGCAGGTAAAGAATCTGAGGTTGGAGGCAGGCTGGGACAAGGACCCAAGCCTCCTGAGTCCTAGCCTGGGGGTCTGCCATCATACCTACCTGCTTACAAAAAACTCACCCCTATGTCCTACATATGCTCTTTCCTCCTACATATGCTCTTTCCTCCCCTCTGTGAAAAAAAGTACCTCAGAATGTGCTTTCAGATATTATTCTTTCAAAAATCATTCACTAGAGCTTACTGTGGCCAGGTTTCCTGGTAAGTCCAGGCTTCCAGTGCAAAATGACACATGGACTTTCTTTTGCAATCATTCACAGCCTTCTGGAGAAGTTTGGGGTCCAAAACTGAGGTTCTTAATGTCTTTTGGGTCACAAACCCCTTTGAGAAACTGATGGAAACTATGAAGAATTTCCTTAGAAAAATGCTCCTGTGGTTTTTAATTTAAAAAACAAATGTTTGCATATGGGGGTTGCTATGGTTTGCATGTGTGTCCCCTACAAAATTCGTGTAGAAACTTAATCTCTAATGCAACAGTATTAAGAAGTGAGGCCTTTAGGAGGTGCTTAGGTCACAAGGGTTCCACCCTCGTGGATGGGATTAGCGTGGGTTTTGTTTCGTTTTTTTTTGTTGTTTTTTTTTTTTTTTTGTGAGACAGAGTCTCACTCTGTCACCCAGGCTGGAGTGCAGTGTGCGATCTTGGCTCACTGCAACCTCTGCCACTCGAGTTCAAGCAATTCTCCTGCCTCAGCCACCTGAGTACCTGGGATTACAGGCGCCTGCCCCTGCACCCTGCTAATTTTTGTAGTTTTGGTAGAGACAGGGTTTCACCATCTCAGCCAGGCTGGTCTTGAACTCCTGACCTCGTGATCCACCTGCCTTGGCCTCCCAAAGTGCTGCAATTACAGGCATGAGCCACCGCACCCAGCCTGGCATTAGCATTTTAATAAAAGAGCTCAAGGGGACAAGTTCACCCCTTCCATGCCCTTTTGCCCTTCTACCTTCTGCCATAGGAGGATGCTTCAAGAAGGCCCCACCAGACACTGAATGTCAGTGCCTCAACATTGGACTCCCCAACCTCTACAACTGCGAGAAAATAAGTCTCTCTTCTTCATAAATCCCCAGTCTCAGGTATTTTTTTTTTAATAGCAGCATGGACAGACTGTGACAGGGGTTAGCAGTCTCCCAGAGGCAGTCTGGGGACCCGCCATACCCTACCTCAAGTGTTCACGGATTTCAGATGAAGAAGTCATGGGGCCATGAGCAGTGGTTCATGCCTGTAATACCAACACTTTGGGAAGCCGAAGCGGGTGGATCCCTTGAGGTCAGGAGTTCATGACCAACCTGGCCAACATGGTGAAACCCCATCTCTACTAAAAATACAAAAATTAGCTGGGCGTAGTGGTATACACTTGTAATCCCAGCTACTTGGGAGGCTGAGGCAGGAGAATCACTTGAACCCAGGAGGCGGAGGTTGCAGCAAGCCGAGATTGCACCACCGAACTCTCCAGCCTGGGTAACAAAAGGAGACTCCATCTCAAAAAAAAATAAAAATAAAAATAAAAAGCCAGATAATGCAGATGATGAGATTATAGTCTTGTTCTTGAGAACAGTTGTTAATTCTCCAAAGGAATCTTGTACCACAGGGTACAAGGATAAAAGCATGGGTGTGACTTTTCTGGTCATCGTCATCATTGTTTCAGGAGTCAAAGTTGTACATGTGTCAATGTCCTGTGGTCTTTGATTTTTCATTCCAGGGTTGGAGGGGAAACCAAGGCAGAGAGAAGGGTAACCAGCACCAGAGCCAGTAATGTCTGGAGAGAATGTAGCCATCTAACCCCAGTGCTCTGCTTCTATGTAGGGATGGCAAGAGGCTAGGTGGGATGTTGAGGGAAACTTAGGAAAAGAGCTGGAAGTCAAGCACAGAAGTTTCGCAATGGGATTTATCAGAGTTTTTAAGATAACTCAACTTTGAGATGAACAGGAGATTGAGAAAGCCTTTATAAGGTCTTCCTAAGTGATGCTGACAGCTGAGAGTGGCATGCCCCTGAGAGTCTATGATTATCTCGCAGGAGAGATTTTTATGGGAGCCTTATTAAGAACAGAGCATGTCAGTGGGAGGGAGGGAGGGAGCAGCAGCGTGTTCACAGCTCTGGAGGGCAAGTGAGGCAGCCTCCTTGATTTGCAAAGTGCTTTGCAGTCCTTTTTCATTATTTCTGCAACAGACCCATGAGATTGGTAGAGAACCACCCTGCTCCCCACAAATTGTAGAACACTAGGAGGTAGTGGGCTGTCCATCTAAAGGTGTCTTTATAATAACAGGATGGACCCTGGGTTTGCGCCCTCTACAACCAGCCTGATGTGATAACCTATATTAGAATACCTTCCCACTCCCCAGACCTTAGAGTCCTGTAATCCCTTGTGTCAGTGACCTCCTCAGAACAAAAGCATACAAGCTTGTCCCCCTATGAGATTGTAACCCCTCAAGCATGCTTACTAGGTGGAGGAAATTCTGACAGACCTACTCCAGGCTTGAGGCTCACCCTGGAGCCTGGTAACTTGAGCCTGCATCTTAGGTGTGTGTGAGAAAGGAAATGCGGAAATGCAGTGAGCCAGGGAAAAACCCAGGAGAGACAGGTCCTCGGACAGCGTTTTGTCCAGTCCTTTCCCTTGACATATGGGAGAGCAATGTGACACGCTTTACTGCTAGTTGGTGAAGACTGGCGATGAGTTGGTAATGATAGCTAGCATGTTTTGAGTGCCACGTCCCAGGCATGGTGCATGGTATCACCCGTGCACCCTGCGAGATGAGCTTTGCAGTGTGGTTGAGTGTCCGTGTTATATACGGGGACCCTGGTGCTAGAGCCCCAGCACCCAGCTCCAGCACCTTCTGGGTGTGTGACTGGGTTTCTTACTGTGGCTGTTTCAAATGGCCACACATTTTGTGGTTTAAAACTATAAGATTTATTATTTTACAGTTCTACTGGTCAGAAGCCCCATTCAAGTTCACCAGCCTAAAATCAAGGTGTCAGCAGGCTGTGTTCCCTTCTGGGGCTTCTAGGGGGAGAATCCATCCGTTCCTTGCTCTTTGAGATTGTTGGCAGAATTCAGTGCTTGCCGTTGTAAGAGCCCCCTTTTCATCCTGGCTGGAAACTGAGGGCTGTTCCCAGGTTCTAGAGGCGGCTGCCACATATCTTGGTGGAGGCCCCCACTCTCCTCTATCTTAAAAGCCAGCAGTGGCGAATTGAGTTTTTCTCAGGCACATCTGACTCTTCCTCTATTGTTATATCTCTCTCTCTCTCTCTCTGATCCAACCAGGAAAGGTTCTCTGCTTTTAAGGACTCATGTGATTAGATTGGGCCTACCCGGATAATCCAGGATAATCTCCACATCTCATAACCTTAATGACATCTGCAAAGTCCCTTTGGCCATGTGAAGTTCCAGGGATTAGGATGTAGACCTCTTTGTCGGGGGAGGGGGCATTATTCTGCTCATCACAGTGATCTAGGGAATTGCTTGACTTCTTGGTTTAAGTGGGGAAGATGATGGTACCCACCTTGGGGTTATGAGGGTGGGACGTGGAACCCCTCATAGCACCTGGAATGTTGGTAAATACTTAGTTGGTGTTAGCTGTGAGAGTTGTTATCAAACCTGTTTTACGGTTGAGGACACTGAAATTTAAGACTTTGAGTAACTCACCTGAAGAACAAGATTTAAACTCCTTGTGAGAAAGGACAAACTGCATTGTATTCGTCTCTTTCATCCCCCACAGTGCTGGCCCACAAAAGATTTTCAGAAAATGGATGTTGAATGAATGAGGGGAACCAAAAAGAGTAAATTACTTATCTGAGTTCTGTTAGACTCAGAGAAGGTCAGAGATGAAGGGACTCTCAGAAGAGGTCAAGTTCAAGCCTCTCATCTTATACCTGGGAATCTGAGGCTCAGTGGGGAAGGGGGCCTGCCTTAGGAGATGGGCAGTGCAGAGCCCCAGGATGTGACCAGTGCCTGTCTGGCCAGTATGTCTTCCTTTGGAGCAGGCTGTATTCATTTCCATGGAGGTCTCTAGATCCTGTGGTCTAAGCCAAGCCAGAAACTGGTCCAGTAGGATAGAAGTGTTGATTCTGGCCTGGCCGCTGGTGCAGCGTCAGGCAGAGGAACTCAGTAGAAGAGCGAGAGTCCTGCCCTTTCTTCCTGTGGTGGCCTTTGCAGAGGCCTATCTAAAGCTTATTCTCAGGCTTCTCTAGACCTCCTGAGGCTGCTCCCCAGTAGAGCAACAGCCAGATGCCCATGGCCCACTCATGCCCATGTTAATCCCTTCTGCTCTGACCTAAGGCTGCATGACATAGATGGGGGACTTGGGGTTTCTTGTTTGTTTGTTTGTTTGTTTGTTTGTTTGAGACAGAGTCTCACTCTATCACCCAGGCTGGAGTGCAGTGTTGTGATCTCAGCTCACTGCAGCTTGCCTCCGAGGTTCAAGCAATCCTCGTGCCTCTCTCAGCCTCCCAAGTAGCTGTGACTACAAGCGTGCACCACCACGTCTGGCTAATTTTTTGTATTTTTAGTAGAGATGGGGGTTTCACCATGTTAGCCAGGCTGGTCTCGAACTCCTGACCACAAGTGATCTGCCAAAGTGTTGGGATTACAGGCATGAGCCACCGTGCCCGGCCCAGGACTTGGGTTTTAGTCTGCCCATTTACACTTATGGCTTTGTGGTATTTAGGACCATCTGGCTCCTTGGAACTAATTTCTTCATATGTAGCCCATCTAGACACTTTTAAGGTCTCAACCAATCCTGGTTTCAGGTGCCCTTCAGAGGATGGTTCAAAAACTTTCACATCAGCCTTGGGGACAGAGCTGTGCTGTTATTCCAAGGGCGTCTGGCTCCACTGAGGCTGAACACAACTTGGCAGCCAGTGAAATCTTTCTGGACAGCTGGTAGTGTCCCCCATCTCCATGGGAGCCAGCTAAGGCAGGACAGGGTGCTGACCAGTACCTCTGCTGTGCTAGGCTGCCCCTGACACGAGGCAGCCACAGGAAAAGCCATTATATCTCTGTAGAGCAGCATGTGGCATTTATGCTGTCTCATTGGAATCAGGGCTTCGTTGTCTATTTGTTTGAGGAGGATTGAGCAAAATCTGAATTTGTTTTCCTAGGCAAGAAATGCCAAGTGTCATGATGTCAGGGTTACCAGGTAACTGAGTGGAGGAATGGAATATATGGGTGGTGCCTGGGAAGGGGAGCTAATGCATGTTCCTACTACATACAAGCTCCAGGCTTGGCACTTTTGTGCCTTGCTTACCATGGTTTACTGCAGGTATGATTTGCCCAGTTTTATAGAAGAGAAAACGGAAGTTGGGAGGTGGTGACTCTCCCTGGTCACCCGGAGGGAACTAGCATAAATTGTTTGGGCTCTAGCTAGTTAAATATGAGCTTAGTTCAGTTGCCAAGTCAACATCTGGGTGTGTGCACTCTGTTGAGATCTGATGGGGCTGGAGCCATTTTCTCTGCCTTCTAATGGGAGGATGGAGTTCATTCTAGCAGACAGGGAATCAGTAAAACATGGCATAGAAATCATAGCCCCATCCATTAGTAAGACAGTAAGCATTTATTGAGTGTCTTCTGTGTGCTCTTTCTAGTCACTGGGGATATACCTCATTCAGGGAACTGCCATTCTAGCTTCGTGAACACGGAGAAACAGACAAAATGAACTAAATGAGATCATTGCCAGCACTGTGTGCCATGAAGAATGTGGTGGAGGATAGCTGGGGAGCTCCTTTAGCTAAAGTAGGCAGGGAGAACTTCCTGAAGGAATGAAATCTCAGCCAGGATGCAAATGATGAGAATGGGGCAGCCATGGAAAGGTCTGGGGAAAGAGCTTTCCAAGCAGAAGGAACGAGAGTACAAAGACAGTACAAAGACAGAGCCAGTGGTGAGCCTGAGTGTGCGGGGAAGCCATTGGAGGGAGTTAATTAGGAAAGAGATGATCTGACTTCTACTTTGAGTTTGTTGTGGCTGCTGTGTAGAGGATGGGCTGTGGAGGGGCAAGAGAGGGAGCAGGGAGACCAAGGAGGGGGGCATCATAGCCTTTCAGTTGGGTGAAAGATGGTGGTAACTGGGACCAGGGTTGTGGCAGCAGGCAGTGAGAAATTATTGGAATCAGACAGTATTTTGGAATTAGAGTCAATAGGGCCTACTTATTTTAGGATAGTGGTGTGCTGGTAAACCAGCCAAGGGTGGGAGGGAGGCCCTTGTTGGTAGAGCTTGCCAGTTTCTGTGGTGTAATATTCCCACCACGGCTGGTTTCAAGCTACCCATCTGGCCAGTGAGTGATGCGAAGTTAGCTCTCATGAGCTAGTGCAGCCCACTCCAGCACACCACTGGGTCAGGCCATGGAAGATAGAAGCAAGAAGGACTGAAGAGCATTCCATGGCTTTGGTCTGAGCACCTGGGTAGATGGGGATGCCGTCTACTGAGGTAGGAAAGACTAGAGGTGGAAAGAAAGAGCCTGGGGCAGTGGCAGGAAAAAATGGTTTTGCTCTGGCCATGTTAATTTTTAAATACACATTAGATATCTGTTTTATAAGTTTTGGGCACTTGCATCCTTTATGTCATTTAAGTGTCAGTCCTTTCAATAACTATGAATTTGGTGGTTTCTTCTCCATTCACAGAACAATAAACTGAGGATGCAAGGGACCAAGACACTTAACCAAGGTTGTACAATCAGTAAATGACACAGCTGGATTTGAACTTAGTTGGGTCTGACCCTGCCCCAACAGCCTAATCATTACCCACACTGCCCTCCAGAAAGCATCCCACTCTTAGCTTGATGCTACGTGTTTGGGATTTAAAAGGGGGTCTTTAGGACGTTTTGGAACAGCCTTTATACCAGAGAAGTAATCACAGAATGGTTGCTCAGAGACCAGATTCTGCCCTTTGATGTGTTGTGTGGTTTTGTTTTTTAAGGGGTGTGGCAAGTAGGGAAAGAGGAAGGTGGGGAAGGAAAACTGTTTGTTTCATTTTGTTTTATTGGCCCATGTGGTGTGTGTTTTTAGAAAAAAAAAAAAAGAAGAAAGAGAGAAATGTAATGGCTTTAGACAAGTCTGCACACCCCCGCCACTGCTCCTGGGCTCCTCCATTCCCTGCTGTCTCACCACCTGCCCATCTGACACACGTGATACTTGCTTGGCTCAGGAGGCATCCAGTGTCCCCTGCTCTAGAGGAGCCCAGCTGTAGTGGCCTCCACAGGCAGGCTCTTGGCTTCATTCTTGCACCTCAGGGAGTGAGCACCTGGTTCCCACCCTGTCTGTAGGCCTGAGCCGGTCACTGGGGCCTGGGGTGCATTTGATTTGCACTCTCTACTGCTCCCTTCCTGACCACTGCCAACTACCTAAGACATCACTGTGCTTCAACGGTAAGAGCTGTGGTCTTTGACCAGGCGCAGTGGCTCATGCCTGTAATCCCAGCACTTTGGAATGCCAAGGCAAGAGGATCACTGGAGCCCAGGATGTCAAGGCTACAGTGAGCCGTGACAGTGCCATTATGCTCTAGCCTGAGTGACAGAGGAAGACCCTGTCTCAAAAAAAAAAAAAAAAGAATTGTGGTCTTTCCAATTGTATACATACTGAAGCAATCCCACCTCTTTCCCTGGCTTTATTGGTATTATTTTCCCTGGTATTATTGTTATTATTTTGCCAACATAATGAGGCTTGGAGGCATTGTTTTCTATCTACAGCCTTTTGGCCTACCTTCTGGTGATATGTTCAATTTAATGGCATTCTTCAGCATTACTAGGCGTGGCTGGAGCTGAGTGGAACCTGCCATCAGGTAGTCTGAGAGAAGCAGACAGCTGCGTAAATGGCTGTGTCTGCCTGGCTCCCTTGGACTGAGAAGCCTCCATTCCCTGCCTGGGCAGTGCTGGGCTTGGTTACCTGAAGAGGCATAGCAGGATTGACAGGAAGGTCTCACCCCACGGTTGGCATGACCAGATAGCCCAGAGCATGATGCCAGGGCTGATGGCACTTTGCAGAGCCAAAAAGGGAGGCCAGCCTGCCTCCAACTGCCTCCGTCTGCACAGTTATGTGTTCCAAGTGCAACCAGAGAGGAAGGCTTCGCCAGGCTTAGCCAGGGCCACTACCAGGCCAGACTGGAATAGGCCGAGACATACCAGAGAGTGGCAGGGTTTCTCCTGGCATTTCCATGTATGTACCTCTTTAGTAAAAGATGTTTGAACTGGTAACTCTGTGTATATGCACATGTATGTGTATATATATGTGTGTGTATGTATATATATACACATATATATTTATTTATTTAGAATATGTATATTAAAATACATAAAGAAAAATAGAAAAGTTAACTGAAAGTTATCATGATTAGAAATGTGATGTTTTCTTCCGTGCCCCTATGGATCCTGACCCCCACCTTGAATGTGCCGGCCCTGAGCCAGGAGTAGGAGCTGTAAGTAACTGCATCTCTGCTTCCCATCAGGGCAATGGGAAGAGCTTCGTGGTCAGAAAATTTGGCTCCAAGCCCCAGTTCTGCTAACTCACTTGCAGCATGCTGTGGGCACATCTCCTGGCCACACTGCCCCACTTCTGTCAGGTCTGCATGAATGTCACTTTAAGACCACCCTATGTAAATTAGCACCCCACTGTTACTGCCACTTCACTTACCCTGCTTCATATTTCTTAAAAGTGCATAGTGCTACTGACGTGTGTGTGTGTATGTATATATGTTTATTTGTAGGTTTGTTGTTATACATGTTTGTTAGCTATCTTTACTCGTGTAAGCTCCATAAGAGCAAGGATTCTCTTTTGTTCTCTGCTGTGTGCGTGGTACATAGTAGGAGCTCAGTAAATATTTGTTGATTGAATGAATTAACTTGGTTTTATATAACCCAGTGCTACTTAGTAAACGTTTGTAATGGAGGAGAAATGAAAAAGACATTAATGCTTGAAAGGAGGATTTGGAGGGTAGAGGCAGAATCATTTTGAGGAATATCTGCTTTGTATAGTGGATACCATTGCTGTTTTTGTTTTTTGTTTGTTTGTTTGTTTGTTTGTTTTGAGATAGAGTCTCACTTACTCTGTCGCCCAGGCTGGAGTGCTGTGGCATAATCTCAGCTCACTGCAACCTCCACCTCCCAGGTTCAAGCCTTTCTCCTGCCTCAGCCTCCTGAGTAGCTGGGATTATAGGCACATGACACCACGCCTGACTAATTTTTTTTTGTATTTTTAGTAGAGACAGGGTTTTACCATGTTGGCCAGGCTGGTCTCAAACTCCTGACTTCAAGTGATCCACCCTCCTCGGCCTCCCAAAGTGCTGGGATTACAGGCATGAGCCACTGCGCCAAGCCCCCATTGTTGTTTTTACTCCTGTGAAAACAAGTACTGGGGACCAGGAGCTATAAGTAATTGAATCTCTGCTAACAACCAGGCACTGTTCGTGGATGGATGGATGGATGGATGGATGGATGGATGGATGGATGGACGGACAAATAGTTAGAATTTAATCTTCACAATAACCCAGTGAGATTAAGTTTAATTGTCTCCATTTCACAAATTAAAAAACAAAACAAAAACACAAAACCTTGAGGCCCAGAAACTCAAGTGTATCTAATTCCAAAGTACCTAAAACCGTGACTAACAGAATGCAGGTACCCAGTGAGGGTCTGTGGAATGAAAGAAATCCCAGCTTGTTACACTCTTAGAACTTCTCAAGCTTTTCCACCAAGTAGCTTTTGTGGAAGAAGACGGTGAGTGTATGCCCAGGAGAGTCAAAGGGCATTGCCTAAAGCAGTTCACCTCAAACCAGAGTTGTGTTTTTTTTTAACATCTGGCTTTTTATTTTAAAAATCCATGTGAATGTCTGTATTATCCTTCATATGGTGAAACAAACTCCTCCTGTTTGTTTTACAGGAAAAATGATGCTTTTGATCATTTGGTCACTTATGTTACATAACTTTAAAAAAAATTCAATGAAAGCTGCGGCTCTGCATTTACTGCAGGAGTGGCATGCTCCTGGCGTGAATTTTGTGCACCTACGAGCTGTCCAGCCTGGTGTACAGTGACCACAGTGGAGGCTGCTGTGGGGCCTGGTCTCTTCCATGCCCCTCAGTTGGATCTCGTGCCATTTGCCCCCTGTGCAAACACAGCTTGTCCAGAGGAAGCGGGACATTCACCTCCAAGCCCTAGCCATCTGTTGTTTCAGGCCTGGATAAGGGCTTCACCTGGGTGAATGGGGCCTTCAGCAAACAGTGCCTCGCCTGGTCCCCTGATAAGGGGTTACCTCTCCAGCAGATTTTATAGCTCTGCCCTTCATCCATAATCAGAGCGTGGGTGGGAGAGACAGAGAGTATGAAATATCCCTGAAGCTATTGGAATAGCCTTTATGGTTTGTTTTATATAAACCTGTGTTCTGGTGTGGTATGTGAAATGGACCGCTGAGACTCAGCCCACCAGACTTTGATGTCAGATAGCTAAGGGCCCCTTTTCTGGTTCATGTTTCAGTGACTGGGTTTCTCTAATGTAGGGGTCCAGGCTCCAGGATTTCCATTGACTCATGGATAATGGCTTTGTGTCTTTGCTTTCCTCTTCCTGGAAACTGAGTTCAGGCATGTCCAGAGTCATGTGTGGTTTAAAACTGGAAGGGCTCTTAGAGACCATCCAGCACCTTGCATTTCTCAGATAGGAAACTGAGGCCCAAAGACAGAAAGGGAGGCTGCACCCCATTGTGCTCTGTCAGTCTGCAGCCTCTCAGCCCAGGGCTATGGAGTTGGTGCCCTGGGTGTCTGTCCCGGTCAGGAAACAGCTGAGGCTTTGTTCAGCGTTTCTTATCTAGTTAATCCCCACCTTGTGGGTATGTCATATAGCCAGGACCCAAAGAGAGGAAGAGATGAGGAGAATGAGGATGTACAAGTCCCAAAACAGGATGACATCATTACCTGGGCAGTGTGGCTTATGCTTTATGTGAAAGACTCTGTTGGTCCATGCTCAGACTCAGCCCAGCCTACCCCATGGCCAGGTCCAGACCTTGACTGGCAACTCACCTCCCAGCCCTCTGAAATCCACCGTGGGGTAGGCTCAAAGCACACTCATCCTTACTCAAGAAAAGAACTCCATTCAGGACTCTGCCCAAATGTCACCTCTTCCAAGAGGCCTTCCGTGACACCCTGTCTCAAATAGCAGTCCTCATCACTTGCTGCCCCCATGCTCTGCTTAATTCTACATTTATTACCACTTTTCCTTTATTCATTTGTTCATTTTCTCTTTTCCTTTTCTACAATATATGTTCCCTGAGAGCCAGGTCCGGATCTTTGTCCCCAGCACCTGGCTTGTTCTCTGTGAGCAGGAATTAGAGAGAGAGTGGAACAACTGGGAGGAGCTGGGGGGGGACAACTGGGAGGGACTAAGAGAACTGGGAAAGTGGGAGGGATGCATGCGGTCAAGGAAGAGAATGAGCACCCTTTTCTGAACCACTTAAACAAATCTGAATGCAGACTGTGTTTGAAAAGAGCTGCTTCAAGGAGCTCATCTGTGATTCCTTGAAAAATCACCAGGCTTGGTATTGGGCACTGGCACCTGAAGTCAAGGGTTTTTGATTCCCTGGTGGTCCAACCTGTATTTCCCAAGGGACCTTTACTCCTCTGAGGCTCAATATCCTCTCCACCTGGCAGGACAGGGCCCTTGGCAAGGTGGAGCCTGGTCCCAGGAGAAGGTGCACCTCCGTGACAATGTCGTCCCTGTGGCCACCTGCCAGTGCTTTTCCCATCTAGTTGGCAGATCAGAGAGAGAAAGAGAATGTGGGGGCTGGGCGGGGGGGGCGCCCAGACCATCTGGTCCATTCCCATTTATTGCAGATGGGCAAGTGGGACTGATGCCTAGAGAGGGTAAAGGACCTACCTAAGGACACATAGCAAGGCGTTGACGGATATCTGCTTTAAAATGTTTTCTTTACTATTGCTCATCTTTTGATGCATTCTCCCTCCTACAGCCTCTCCTACAAAAAAAAAAAAAAAATCCACAAAAACTTAACAAGAGTTTCCTAATGCTTGCTGTAACATAACTGACCCTCTTGAGCCTCGTAGCTCTGAGAAGTTCGTGGATCTTCAGAAATGCACCCAGTAAGATGAATAGTATTTCTGTCTAGAGTAGAGTGGTTCTAATGAATCAGGCATTTCCCAGGTTCATATCCTTTGGAATTCTGGTTCTGTGAGCTTTAAATTTGTGTTCTATACCTCCCCTCAAAAGAGTTGTAAGGTCAGGCAAGTGTAGAAAATGCTGCCTGCTACAAAAACTCTTGGAGAGACACAA
Organism: Papio anubis; assembly: GCF_008728515.1. NCBI lineage: Eukaryota > Metazoa > Chordata > Mammalia > Primates > Cercopithecidae > Papio > Papio anubis. Next base: position 33,605,170 of record NC_044993.1, on the reverse strand, counting down.
TGGACTTTAGCATATTAAAGGCTCTGAGAAGTTCTATAATTAAGAAAAATCCAACAGCTCTTTTTGTGTAATTCAGAGTTTCCCACACTTGTTTGACCTCAGAACTCTTTTTGCATGAAAAACTATTGGCCTCTCACAGAGCTGGTCTTCTTCCAACCACAGACCCAACAGACCACTCACACAAGGGAGTACTCAGCACTTACTTTTCATTTTATACAGTTATGGCTTTTTGTTTTTTCAGTATAAAATACATTGGAAAAAAAAACATGACATATAATAGGCTTCCTCAAAAGGGGTTGGGGTGAAGTGCCCTCCAGCTAACTTTTTACTTCTTATAACCAGAAAGGCAAAAGACAGCTTCACGAAGACATCTCTTCTTCTTTATAACCTTGTGATTCTATTTTTATTGTTCTAAGAGCCTATAGGCCATTTCTGTTTTGTGAGTACAACAAAACATGCCCCTTACTCAAATGGCTTTCAAGACAGGCCAGAAGGACTTCACCATAAGGAAAATGCATCTATGACACTTATGTAGCTTGGAAGGTGGAGTATCATTACACTAAATGGATTTGAATCCTGCCATCACCAGGAATCATTACTTAATCTAGCTGTGTCTGTTTCCTCATCTGTAAAATAGAGTGCTCATAGTACCTGGCTAAAATTGTTTTGAGGATTATATGAGATCTGTGTTTAACATTTAGAATGGGTTCCAGTACAAAGCCAATACTTACCTATTACTGTTATTATCATAGAATGAGAGCTCTATGTAGGCAGTGACTTTGTTTTGTTCACTATTTGCATGCCCCAGTGTCTAGAACAGGGATTAGCACATAGTAGGTGCTTAGTAAAGTTTGGTTGGATGAATGAGTGAATGAGAAAATGAATGGAAGGTCTTCTATGTATGGAGAGCAACACACGTTTCTGAGAGTCAGATTCCAGCAGAGAAGGCACCAGATTAAAAGTGAGCTGCTTGCTGTAGGCCAAGGCTTTCACTTCCTCTGCGATGTCCTCTCTGTGTATGAATGAGAAGCCAGTGCCCAAGAGGATGCAAGTCATGGTGTGGAACTCAGAAGCAGAGCATGAGGTGATTTCCTGGAAGGTGATGGTGTCATCTGAATGTTTCAGGCCTCGAGGTTCCAAGCTTGTGGATTTCTATTCCTGGTTACTACACGCAGTTGCCAGCATGAGAGTTGCCACCATTTACCCTTGGAGCCTCCCAGCGAAGATGCTGCCTGTGGAGCTGCTTTTGAAGGGGAAGTGCTTCTAGGTGTCTGAGGCAGGCTGAGGGCCCCTTGGCCACCTTGACACTCTTGTTCCCCAAAGGCTCCATGTCCCCTTGTCTGTGGGTTGGCACCACATAATGGCATGCAAACCCTTGGCCTGCTGATGTTGATTTTACCTTCTCTTGAGGGAATATAACCAAGGCACTGGACCAAAATAAACAGCCCAGATGCTGTGCTGACCCAGCTCTGCTGGGAAGTATTATATTGATTTGGCCCTAGCCTCTACCTTCAGTAACCTCATCTCTGCCTGAGGCTCCTAAGCTGGGAGGTTGATTCACTTCTTTCCTTGGCAGTGTGTTCACCCAAATACCCACACCCACTTTGTTTATATTCCTAAAGAAGCCAGCGTTAGTTATTTTTAAGGACTGTGAGTGGCCCTAGGTGCCCAACCCTCCTGGTCTGGCTGGAGGTAGGAGGTGACACCCCAAGGTGAGTCTACCTGTGTCAACCTCTCTGGCAGGAAAACCCAGTAGCCACCAGCCTACGGAATGCGAAAGGCCTGAACAAACACTTGTGCAGCCAGCCAGGCTCATGGCCTTGGCCCTCTGACCAGAATGCCCTTAGGCTGGGGGTACTCATGGTTGTTGGGGTGGGGCAGTTCAGACTGATCTCCAAAGAGGGGATTGACAGACATGCTCAGGGCCTGCAGCTGAATACTGTCTTTAGGGAAGTGCAGCTGGAAAGAGGGTTTAGCTGTGATTCAGCCAGGCTGCAGTTCCTCAGCCTTGCCCAGGAGGCTCTAATAGCCAGTTTGAGGAGAGCTCATTGAAAGTCTGCATGAACCCATGAACTGTTTCACAGTTGACCCAGCTTTCCAGTTCTGCAGCTTCCATTTTCCCCAGTCCCTAGGTTGTTTGCTTCTCAAATCCAGGGAGTCTTCTCTGAGGGTACAAGCGTTTTTGAGGGAGTGTGATTCAGAATGGGACCAGCCCCTTCCCCTCTGGTCCCTCCCAACTCCTGTTCCAGTGACCACATTGGTCATGCAGGGGGCCCTTTCCAACTCAAAGATCCTCCAAGAGAAAACATTCTAGCATTAAAAATTGAGGAAAACAGTCTATCTCTGTCCCCCTGGTCATCTGCCTGGGCCAGAGAATCTGTTTCACTTGAGGGGTGGGCAGTGTGTGGCCATTGGGAGCTACACTGCATCTGGCTAGTTAATGTTGAGCCACCAGCTGCCTGTGAAAATGCTGTCTATGTCTTTCTTACCCCACAGCTCCTTGGGGAGTTTAAATAAGGTGCTGTGGCACTTAAGTTCTGCAAAAGACACCTATTTGCTGACCAGGCAGAGATGCTTAGCCACAGCTCACAACTCTGAGGGTGCCGTTGGAAGAGGAGGAAGGGGCATGGCATATAAAGCTCATGCTCCCTTGAAGGCTGATGATTGAGACAAGTTATGTCTTCTAGCATTTGACTCCCTCAGAGAGATTGCAGGACTTCCCTCTGATTGCAGGTGACTCAGTCCACTCAGATCACCCAGAAACTTGATAGAGATTTAGAATCTTAAAGAAGACAGAAGCTTAGACACAGCATGTAGCCCAGCCCATCAACAGCTGAGGAAGCTGAATGCCGCAGGGATTATAAGGAGGTAGGTAGAGCTAGCAGAACTGAAGGCCAGCGGGACACTACACAGTCCAGGTGAGGGGCTCCCCTGCTGCAGCCTGTGCCTGTCTACCATTTCCCTTTGGCTCCTGGCACCTGCCTGGTCAGATCTCCTTAACATCCCCTGAGAGCACACACCAATCTGACAGTGGTTCCTAAAGGCAGTGCTCCTAGGGGAATGCCCACTGAGAGGGAGGCTTGCATTTAACATGGGACTTTGGTGGAAATGCAGAGTGTGTCCTGTCCTCCCAGGCCTCCCTGGATAATCTTTCAGGACTGTCCTGCTGTGCAGCCAGCAGCCTCTGTGTCCTTATTCTGCTGGGATCACCCAGCCCTGCCTAGGAGCTAAGAGAGTGGCCTGGCTTGTAGGTAGCCACTTGCCCTTTGGATTAATATGAATATGCATGATTCTGGCAGGAGATAAGATATTTATCTTATTTATTTGACATGCGTGGATTTCATGGCTCTATGTGAAGTAGGAAGGGAAATGGAGTGGTGGAAGTTGGTAGATGGGCATTTTATGTACACGACTTGGACCTTTATCATTTGAAATTTTCACAAAGGGGAATCAAGGCTCTCCTGTTTTCACTGAGATGGTGATTCTTTGAGTCATAGCCTATTTTGACTTGGAGAAGCTGGGCACCAGGTCTCCACTCAAGTTCAGGCAGTCATTCTTGGTTTCACTTCTCAGGTAAAGAGACATGTTCTCCCATTATTGCTTCCTAGATCTTTCCTAAAGATGGTGAACCAGTTGACCTTTGCTGGCAAGTCCACATTGGTCTACTATGAGGGAGAAGAAGTGAGTGGTGTGGGCAATTCTGGCTGAAGTTTAAATTGCAGAATTGAACCTTAGGCATGAGTTTCAAAGTAGATGTGTTGGGGAAAAGAGAGCCTGGGTTAACTGTATCTTTTCTAGTCCCTTCACAAAACACAGACACACACACACGTACAGAAGGAGAGAGAGACGGAGAAAGAGAGAAAGAAATCATTCAGTTTGAATCCATAGAATTGACCCTGGGAGGTAGATTAGAAGACAGAAAGGGAAAGTGGAGGTGGCTTTCTTAGGAGCTTTAGACATTTCCAGGTATGACTTCCAGATAAGTCTGAACCTCAGTGTTCTAGGCCAACCCAGTCAGTTCATATTGACCAAGGTCAGAGAGACAAAGTACCAGTCTTTGGTCACCCTGCAAAAAAACCTGACTCCAGTCCAGTGCCCTTTTCAGTCTACTATGTTACGTCTTTCCTAGAGTGACCTTTCCAAGCTGGTCCATGGCTCACCAGAGCAAATTGTTCTCATGGCATTATGGTTACACCAGCACTTTGTTTCCAAACGCAGTGATCCTCTGTAATTACCAAATACCTATGGCTCTGAAGGACTTTTGAACACAAAGGCAGACTCACCAAGAGAAAACAAAGTCTCACCACCATTTAAAGTTTTCAGATTCTGAATACATTCTGAAAATGGCAGTCAGAAGTGCTTTAGCCAAGGGCCATGTCCCAGGAGCATGTAGGTAGGATTGTGCGTTTGGATATCTGTGTCTAGCTTCATCACTTACTGCTGGGTGATCCTGGATAAGTTTCCTTAATTTATCTGTGCCTCATTGGCCTCATCTGTAAGAGGAGAGTTCTAATAGAACTTAGGTCATAAAATTTTTGTGAGGATTAAGTGGAATGCTGTACATGAAGTACTTAGCACATTGTTTGGCACAAAATAAGTACTCAAAAAATATTTACTATCAGTATTTTATTCTTTTGTTTTCAGGTAAGTCTCTCTTATAATTATACATGCTATCAACCAGTGCAAATTAATATGGTATCAAGAATATGAAGAATCAAAAGACTAAAGAGTAATAACATTAGCTGGTGTGGTTTATGCAGTCATTCGTTAAACAGATATTTGTTAAGCACCGTCTATGTACCTGACATGGAGCTGAATATTGGAGTTGAGTAAGATAGATGTGGTCTTACCTTCATGAACCCCTCCTCTTGCAGGGGAGACAGACATTTAATGAGTAACTACAGCTGTGCAGAGCAATGCCACAGGGTTGCCTGCATCTGAAAGAGGAAAGAGAGGAAGGAGAGAGGAGAAACCATGCATTCTGGTGGCCACCCCACTACTGCAACCAGAAGAACACAGCCATCTCCCTGGAAATCATTCTGTATAAATTTAACTCTAGGGGGAAAAACACAGCCGGTCCATTTCCAAACTGGAATTCTCCCCCCATGTGTTTTTGGGAAGCACAGATGCCTTGGCGTTTTCCCTCTAACAATAACAGAGATTGTTCACAATTATGAATGGTTTTGGTTGACTTCAGCTCCAACAAAACCATGAATCATTTCATAACTTCTGAAATTGCAAAGAAATAACAAACACTCTGGCTCCAGAAAAAAAAAAAAAAAAAAAAAAATGGACACATTATGAAGCACAAAGTCATCTAAATGAAAATGTGAATTCTTTTTTGTTTGTTTAGCAGCTGCACATTGCAAGGCCAGCTGGCAATGGATAAAAGACCCGAGTTAGTATCTAGGTTCCTGGGGTACCACTTGTACAGTTTCTTCTGTGGGATCCATAAGCAGCCATGATATAAACTTCGTTCTCCATCTTTCTCAAAGCTTTGGGCTAGCAGCATTATTTCATACATTTTACAATATTCTGAGGAAGTGAGGGTGAAAGGAGGTGCTTGGGTTGAGGCTTGTGACAGAGGGTCTCCATCATGGGTCCCATCATAGATCCCACCCGCCCCACACACATCTGTGGGATGACTTTTTTTTTCAGCAGGTCTGCTGCATCCTCCTGATATCTGGCCACCAGATGAGGTTTTCAAAATGTGGGACCAAGAGGATCAGGCTTCCCCCAGTCTGTGACAGCCTCTGAGGTACCAACAGGGCCTGGCATTGGAGCAAGGTTGGCTACTCCTTCTCTTCGCTGTTCATCCAGAAAACTGCACCCTTTCCTGAAGGCTGGAGGCACACAGCTATCCTTGATTGCAGTCAAGTCTTGCCTGTACATGCGGCCAGAGGCACAGAGGGTTCTAACACCTTGGGGCTGAGACCAGATTGGAGAGTGGGGGACAAGCACATGACCACAATGCCACAGTCACAGAGTCTTCCTCCCCACCCTGTTAACTTTGTTTTTTCACGTTAATAATGTCAGCATGGTGGTGGCCACCCCAATGCTGCAAGAACATTTGTTGAAAAGACACTTCTTTTAGAAAACAGGCTCGGGGGAGCAATTGTTCCCCCTCAAGTCTGCCTCCACTCCTGATCTCTTTCCACGCTGCAGGGTACACAGCAGACAGCAGTAGACTCAGGCCCATTGGCATAGCATGTGCTTCCCACACATGCATTTTTTAAAGTAATAATTTTGTTACACAATTAATGCTTATTTCTCATAGGTAGTGTAGGATATACAGACTTTAAAATGGAAGAAAATAAATATAGCCTGTATTTCTATTACTCAGAGCGAATAATAATTCGCATTTGGGTATATATGTTTCTAGACTTCTTTCAATGCATGTGTATGTGTTTTTAAACAAAAGCTAGTATCAAACTGAACACGTAATTTTATTGCCCCTCTTTACTCTCACTGTACGCTCTGAACATTTTCCCATATCTACAAATATAATTGCATATCACTTTGTGCCCTGCAGACATCTCTGTAAATCTCTGGAAGATTTTTCCTTTTGTGCCCTTCTCCCTACCATCAGAGATGGAGACAATAGAAAATACGCTTCACTGTCACATCACAGACTCACATCTTGAGCACTGATGTAAGTTTTGCACTAGCCCATCACAGGCACTCTGCCTGAGACCCTTCCTGCTTTAGCTGTGATTATGAGTGCCCAGTTCATCAGCCAACTCATTGCCAAGGTAGAGCCTAGCTCTGTAAAATGCCCACCAGCTTTGGCACCAGGAAAACCATGCAAAGTTGCATTGATGCTACTTACAAGCCCCAAATAGGTGGTCTCAAAAGAGAAAAAGGACTTATGTTTTTTTTGTTTGTTTGTTTTGTTTTTTTTTTTTTGAGACGGAGTCTGGCTCTGTTGCCCAGGCTGGAGTGCAGTGGCCGGATCTCAGCTCACTGCAAGCCCCGCCTCCCGGGTTCACGCCATTCTCCTGCCTCAGCCTCCTGAGTAGCTGGGAGTACAGGCGCCCGCCACCTCGCCCGGCTAATTTTTTTTTGTATTTTAGTAGAGACGGGGTTTCACCGTGTTAGCCAGGATGGTCTCGATCTCCTGAACTCGTGATCCGCCCATCTCGGCCTCCCAAAGTGCTGGGATTACAGGCTTGAGCCAACTCCCTTTAGTAATTAGTTGCTTTAATAAAAGGCCACTTGGGTCACTGTCTGCCTCCCCAACCTAGACTTCCTGCAGTTGGGAAAAACTTTCCAGGGACAGAGAGGGTTCTGGGGACATACTGGTCAGGCCCTGTTCCCAGCCGCTGAGGGCACAGAGACTGACAAGGCACCACCCCATGAGAATGTCTGTACCCTTTTGGAGCCTACATCTGTAGGCGCTGAGGCATCACATTCTTCAGGTTCTAATGAGGAATTATTTCAGTGATGAGTTGTAGAAATAATCATTTAATGTTTGTGATTCTGAGGAAAATTTAAGAATTTCTGTATTCAGAGCATATTGACAAATGTGGCAACCACTTCACATAATCCACACACTAGATCCTTGTAAATGTCATTGTTATCACTGGAGCCTCAGCTATGGTTGTCCTTCCCAAGCTGGATGAATAGGACTGCCAGTTATTCACTAAAGATAGAGATAACACATGGCTTCTCTTAGTCCAGGCTGCTGGGCAGAGGCTATGGCATTGCCTTGGGGTAGGGGGTGCAGGTCTCAGCAACTATCCTTGAGCCATTCAAAAGGGAGTCCTGTCTCCACAAAGATGCTCATAGGTCAGGCTTTTCAGTCAGAAGAACAACTTGCAGTTGTTTTCTGGGGCCACAGGAGATGACTGGATGGGTAGGTGGTCTGGAAAATGAAGAAGCAGGAGGCTTCACATAACACACCCGGGATTTAGGATGGGGACACAGTCAGCCCCAGTGTAATGGAGATGGGAACTCTTCCTCAGGTGTGTCTGAAAGCCACCTCAGCAGCCTCCAGGGAAGTGTCCTCTCATTGGTCTCAGCTCAGTGTGTAGAGGGCTCGGGAGTGGTTAGAGGCAGGCTCGTGCAGACACCGTTCCCTGGACTATGCTTGTCTGTATGGTCATGGAGGGATTTTTTCTGCCTCCCCACATCCAAATTCAGCTTAGCAAACTGTCATTGGGCACCCGTGCTGGTGCCTTGACTCTGATATCTGGCTGAGGAGGCAATGTGAAGACCAGGAACTTCATATCCCAGGGTGACAGCAGTTTTCAGCATCTTTCCTAGAACTGCTTGGTTTTTGAACCATGGCGCTGTTTAATGCTTTTATTGAGTGGTGGGTCCCATGTGTGTATACATTTGAGCTTGTCAGTTTGACAGCATTTCTTCTGTTGTCTTGAACTTTTATCTGAGCCTCCTATTAGAATCTAATTTTTCCCATTTCTCTCAACCTTTGCCAAGTCCTCCATGTAATGCCTACACAGGATCTCAAGAGGAACTCCATAGTCTGATTTGGGTTTAATTGGTTGGTCTTAGATTTCCCCTCCCTCTCCAGGCTCAGGGTGCCTCATAGCTGGGCACTGAGGGTGACACACTTGTGAGCTATAGAGCGGGCTGGGGTGTTTCTCCTCATGCACGGTCACCCCTCAGAGTGCATAGGATGCTTATAAAACTAGAACAGGATGAGACTCTGTGGGATATGGTTTGATTTACCTCAGCTCGGGAAGCCCACCCCTATGGAGAAGGAGAAGGCAGGGAGAAGCCAAGGGAATGACGGTCAAGTCCAGGATGCCTCCAAGGGGACAAGTGCTCCTTCCAGGAGGTGGCATCAGCACCATCCAGCTCTCTCTAGGGCTCTGTACTCTCTGTGTACTTGGTGGCCCAGGCTCTACTTTCTGCTTTGTGGAGTGGGACCTTGAGAACCAGGCAGTCCTGCCACTGCAGCCCAAGGGGAACATGCAGTTCTTTGCTACAGGCCTTACAGTGCTCTGATGCTGCCCCTGTGGAACTTTTCCCAACCAGTTCAGGGCAGTTTGAGGGGCACAGTGATGCTGGGAGCCTGTGTTGTGAGTCCCACTGCTATCCAGGGAAGGCCAGCGTGAATGAGTAGCAGTGCTGGGGAGTGAAACATCACATCTCAAGCCCTGTCAGGCTCATGTGCAGCACTAGCGATGCAGCACTGACTGCACACAGCATGCCACTCAGTCACTGAGGAGGGGAAGTGAGCCCCTTTTAGTTCTCTTCCAGTGCTTCCCATCGAGTTGTGGAGAGAGTCTCCATTGGGCACTAGGATGGCTTAATATCCCTCTAAAGTTTGCCAGTCTTTTGAAACAAGAGTCTTTTATAGGTTTGTTTGCATTGTATTTGTTTTTGTGGTTATCTCCTATTTAAAGCAGGTGATACCATTTAAGGCAATGATGTAAAATTTCCTTTTTAAATAATAACAAATAATAATAATATTTGTTTCCAGTGTATAGAATTAAACTACCAAGCAAATGAAGCATAATGGTATAGGCTATGGCCAAAAATCATGAGGGTAATCATTGAGTGACTCAAGTTTGAGAAATGCTGAACCAGACCTGCTGCTTTCCGTATCCTGCAGTCTAGTGTCCCTTCGTGACAAGGCGTTTGAGAAGGTATTTTGATTGAGTTTATGTTTATACACTCACGAAGAGCTCCCAGTTACAAGCCTGTGGGAGCTGGGCATGAGCAGAGAAGCTGTGCTGCTTGCTGGCAGAAACTGGCCTGAGCTGCAATGGAAAGCTACACTGGGAAGATGAAAAGTCCTGGCCTCAGAAGCCCTGTACCTGGAAAAGGGCTAAATCCTAGGGTGGTCACTGCCAGAGTTAGGGGGTGCTGTGTCATTCATTCAACCCACTCTCCTGCCAGCCCAGGACAGCCTCTGGGGCACAGCAGTGATAGCAGAAATGCTAATAGCAAACATGCATTGGACTCTCACTGCATTCTGGCACTTCACCTGAGTCATTTACTTCTCATAATGCTGAAAGGTAATAGTGGTAGTGGTAGTAATAAGGGAAGGAGAAGAAGGAAGAAGATAAAAAAAATTAATATTTATTGAATATTCATCCCCAAATGATCTATAAATTGAACGGATTAATCCCTATCAGAATCCCAGGTGCCTTCTTTGTAGAAATTGACAAGCTGATTCTAAAATTCAAATGGAATTTCAAGAGATTCAGAATTGCCAAAACAATCCTGAAAGAGAAGAATAAGGTAGGACTCACACCTCCCAATTTCAAAACTTACTACAAAGCAATGATAATCAATACAACATGGTACTAGCAAAAGAATAGGCATCTAGATCAATGGAGTAGAATTGAGAGTCCAGAAATAAACTTATACATCTATGACCAACTGATCTTTGACAAGGATGTCAAGATCATTCAGTGAGGAAAGAATAGTGTTTTCAACAAATGGTATTGGGACAACTGGATAGCCACAGGGAAAAGAATACATTTGGATCCTTATCTCATGCCATATACAAAAATTAATTCAAAATGGATCAAAGACTTAAAAGAATAAAAACTGTAAAACATAGGGGTAAATCTTCATTACTTTGGCAAAGCATTCTTAAATAAAACATCATAAGCAACAAAAGAAAAACAATAGATAAATTAGACTTTATCAAAATTTAAAAATTGTATGCTTTAAAGCAGTGGTCCCCAACCCCTGGGCCACAGACTGGTGGGAACCCACCAGGCCATACAGCAGGAAATGAGTAGCAGGTGAGTGAGCAAAGCTTCATCTGTATTTACAGCCACTCCCCATTGCTCCCATTACCGCCTCAGCTCTGCCTCCTGTTAGATCAGAAGCAGCATTAGATTCTTATAGGAATGGGAATGCTGTTGTGAAATGTGCATGCAAGGGAACTAGGTTGCATGCTTCTTATAAGAATCTAATGCCTGATGATCTGTCATTGTCTCCCATCATCCCTAGATGGGACCATCTAGTTGCAGGTAAACAAGCTCAGGGCTCCCACTGATTCTACATTATGGTGAGTTATATAATTATTTCATTATATGTAACAATGTAATAATAATAGAAATAAAGTACACAATAAATGTAATGTACTTGAGTCATCCTGAAACCATTCCGTACCCCCCAACCGCAGTCCATGGAAAATTGTCTCCCATGAAACTGGCCCCTGGTGCCAAAAAGGTTGGGGATTGCTACTTTAGAGGATACTATCAGTAAAGTATAAAGACAACCCACAGAGTGGGAAAAAAAATATTTGCAACTCATGTATCTGATCAGGGATTTGTATCCAAAATATATACAGAACTCTTACAACTCAATAATAAAAAAACAACCTAACTTAAAAATGGGCAAAGGATCTGAATACACACTTCTCCAAAGACAATATACAAATGACCAATAAGCACATGAAAAGATGCTTGTCGTTACTGGCCATCAGGGAAATGGATGGAGAAAAAAAGTAGATTACTGGTTGCCAAGGAATGGGAGGGAGCCCAGGAGGGTAAGGGGTGACAGCTAGAGGCTACACAGTTATTTTTCTTTAGCAGATATATGTTCCAGAATTGACTATAGTGATGGTTGTACATATCTGTGACTATACCAAAACAAAATAAATTGTATACTCTAAATAGGCAAATTGTATGATGTGTGAATTATATCTCAAAGCTGTTGAAAACATTTATTGAGCTCCAGGCACAGTTGTAAGCATTTTACGTATATTAACTCATTTGCAGTCACCCTATGAGGTAGGCCTTATTATACGAATATCACCATTTTGCAGCTGAGGAAACTGAGGCAGAGTTGCCCAGGGCACTATTAATATCTCCTTCTAGTGCATAAGGACAATGAGGCACAGAGTTTAGAGTTTGTGTTCTGTCTGTGGTCATACAGCGGGTACAGTGGAGGCAGAATCACTGTGATCCCAGACCCCCACTCTTGGCCACTCGCCATGCTATACTATAGGGAAAGCAAAGGGTTCCTGCCCATGGGGAGCTGTAGTCTACTTGAGCATAGGCACATAAATGGGAAAGAGGTTGAGAAACTGTCGGGATAACCACCTACTAATTTGCTCTGAGACTTTAGTTAAGGCACAGAATTCCTGGGCCTCAGTTTCTTCCTCTTTTAAACCAAGTCTTAGACTGGATAAAAGAGGGCCCCATCCTGGGGTTCATGAAAGTAGTAATGCTGGTCTATGGATAACCCTTAGCATTTAAAAAAAAAAAAAAAAAAAAAAAAAAAAAAACCTAACATTCTATTTGCATTCAGGCCTGGAGAACACAGAGCATCTTTGCTCTTGGCTGTAATTACACCCCACCAGGGCAGTAACCCTGGTTACCTCCAGCTGATGAGAAGCTTTGATTAGCAGTCACGTATCTGACTCTGCTTGACAAGAAGAAACTGGATCCCTCATTGCTTGTTCTGGGACCACTTGCTGGGGAAGGCCCCTCAGGTCTGAGGACTTCCGCTGCTTGGTCAGACTGAGATTCTCTAAGGTCATTTGAACCCCTGGGACTTGCCCTGCCTTGGACTCCCTGGCTTTCCTCTGGTCACTTGGGTCCCAGCTATTTTTTCCACCACAGCCAGGGTTCCCTGTGGCTGACCCAAGCTAAGGTGGGTGTGCGGGGTGTGCCTGGCCAGCACAGCCAAGCTGAGCAAATGCGTGTGCTGTCAGGAGCATGGACGGGGCTCCCGGTGCTCAGAGCCCACCACCGCTTCTGCTGTTCCTACAGGCAGAAGGCAAGGCCCGATTCCCACTGAGTAACACCTTCTCCAGTCGTGCCTGGGGAGCTCTGCAAATAAACCAGATTGGGAATAGTCAGGGTGTGGGCTACTCATGGCCCCTCGGGTCTATCCAGTGCATTTCCTCTGGCACTAATTTTCAAAGAAAGTTTCACTAAAACATTTTCCACTGGGTAAAATCATGCCTTTAGGATCAGCCTACACCAGAGTCGTAGGATAGCTGAGCCAGGAGAAAACCCTGGACAACATTTATTTATTTTATAGACAAAAAAACTCTGTTAAAGATGCCTCATCTGCCCTTGTTGTTCAGGGAGATGTGGCCTCTGCTAGGCTATTGTGGCTGAGCCGATGATCAGGGCAATTTATCCATTCTTAAAAATCGGGTGAGCCCGGCTTCAGCTCTGTGCAACTGTTAAATTCAGTTTGTATGGATTTGTCTTGGAATCACGGCCCTGGTGTTCCACTTGATTCAGCTTGGCTGGGGTAACTCTCAGGTCTTTCATAGAAGAGTTCACAACCCTGGCCAGTTAAAGGGTGTTGTGCCCTCAGGCAGTCAGAAAATCTTGTCCACTGACTCATTCATTAACCCACAAACAGAACAAGCATTGCCCTAAGTATTTGGGGGTATGAAAGAAGCTGATGTGGATGTGTTCCTGTCCCAGAAGGAGCTGATGGTTGTATCTATGAAGGTAAGCATTTTTGTAGATAGGAGCACCAGTCACCCTAAGCAAAGGCAGAGAATGCTTAGGCCAGACAGAGGGCTGGGGCACTTGAATAGAAAGAGAGCAATTCTTGGGTACAAGAAGCCTAAGGGAAGTTTTCTGGAGGAGGTGGCATTTGAGCTGGCCCCTATAGAATCAGTAAGATTGGGAAACTGATATGGTATACTTTCTCTATCAAAACATGGCCCACGGAGAACAGAAAACATAGCAATTGAGACGCAGTACCAAGTCGGGAGGGTAGACTTATAAAAATTGTGAAAAGTGTTGGGAAAGGAAAATGCAGGCATTTTAGGAGAGACTAATGAGAGGTTTATAATTCAGATTGGGCGTGCAGCGGGGTAAGGGGCACCAGGAGTCAAACCCGGATCTTAATGTTTCCAGAGCCCACACCCATAATTACTGCCCTGCTTCCTCCCAGCTGAGATCTCTGCAGGGCCCCTGGGTGAATCAGAGACAGAAGTCAGGCCTCCCAACCCCCTGGGTCAGCCCTCTTTCCTCACAGCCTACCTGCTGCCTGAGCTGCTGCCTCAGGCACATGCCTGTGTGCCTGGCTGATGTTTCCCATCAGTGGCTGACTCCACAGTGTGCTCTTGGAGGTGAGGTCAGGGACAGCCCAAGCACCCAGACCGCTTAGGGCGGACATGCAAGGCTCAGGCCCTCCCGAAACAGTCGTTAACCTTTCTTCAAAGGTCATGTTGTGGAAAACCTCTACTTCAGCCTTCCAGCTGTAATCACAAAGGGCATCAGTGAGAAAGCCTTTTCCTGGGAATGTCTGTTCTTGGTAACATGCCCAGGTCACAATCTGGAACATCAGAGTCCCGTTCACAGAAACAAGGATCCTGTTGCAGGCACCCTGGCCCCACCATCACCCAGGCCTGTAGGGTACTTCTGGATGCTGGGCGATCAAGTTCAGTGTCTTCTGGCTCAAGGCAGCTCAAGTAAACTTCCCAGCTGCGGCCTGAGAAGCACGAGGACCCAGTGTGTCCACCAACCAGAGGTCTTTGTCCTCTGCCCAGGATTTCCCATAAGGAAAAGCTCATGGCTCCGCTGTCCCCCAGCGCCCTGCTATGGAGCTTGTTCTCTGTGCGTCCATGTTCCCCGTCATGTGCCCTCCCACTCCAGTGATCATTGCTAGTCTGCTGCTGTCACTTCTCTCCTCCTGTCCCTCCTTTCCTCTCTGACTACCCTTTCCCAGAGTGCAGGCCTTTCCTCTCCTCTCCCTGGGTGTCATTCTCTTCAAAAAGGTTTTTTAAAGAGCAATGTTTAATTTGTGTTTGTTGACTAAATGAATTAATCAAGTAGGGCTCTTCATTATGTAATGCCTTGTACATGTAAAAGATTATATGACATCAATAAAAGGTATTAAGAATAAATAAAATGCCCACTTTACCAAGTTAAGGCCCCCATCTATGTGGCCCTCTGCCTGAGTAACAGCCTCCTTAAGTGGCCCTTTTTTCCTCTTCTCTCCCCAGTCTAATCCACTGTCCACCTGACTGCTGGGGCCTTCTTTGCCCTGTTCAGCTCCCCTCCATTGCTGTCACCAGCTGCCCAGGTCAGCATGGCCCGTCAGCAGAGCGCAGAGCACGTGGGCCGGTGCGGGCCATCCAGGCAGAACAGAACTGTGCTAGCCTGCGCCCTGCACCCTGCTATCTCCCTGTCTTGGGGCACACAGTTTCCTTTACCTGGAATAACCCCACCCACATGTCCCATGTCTCTGCCTGTCACACCCACCTTTCCTTCTAGGCCGCAAAATGTCATGGTTTTCCCAAAGCTGTACTCAATTTCTCCACTCAGCTGTACTTCCTCCTTCTCTGAGCGCCTTTAAAACATAGGTGGTTTTGCTTTTCTCTTGCAGCATATCTGACATTTTGCTACCTTTCATTAGGGTGAGGTTTTTTTTTTTTTTTTTTTTTCATTTCTAATCTCACATACTGGATTTATAAGCATCTTGTGGACAGCCACATGTCTTTGAATTTGTAGGGCCTAGTAGAGCATCTTGTGCATACATAATAGGTGCTCAACTAATAATTGGATTAGAATGGATTGAACAGTCCTCCCCCAAAGCTCACCTCACATCTCCTTCCTGGAAGTCCTATAAAAATAGGCACTTGTCTCCCTAGGGAGAAGGGCTTCTTGGGGCAGGAATGTGGCTGATGCTTGATAAATAATAGCTGGATGAATGAATATTTGCAAGCATCCTGCCTAAGATAGAGGCGTGGACTCAATGCTTCCTGGGGCAGAAAGTTGTTTAACCTCTATCACTTCTTGATAAATAATCCCTACATGAGGATATTTGGAATTGCCAACTAGGTATCATGTGAAGGCAAAACAATTATGATACTGAATGTGCATTCTCACACACATTGGTTGAGGATTACAGCTCTCAGAAGATTGTTCAGAAAGGCATGATGTCTCTCTGTGGGTCTCTTTGGGGACAGGGGATTTTGAGGGAGATTCTGTCAGCCCAGTCTCAACTGTTAGTGCCTTTAATAAAACACAAACTGATTTTCTTTAGACAACACTAAGAAAATCATGCACAATTCTTTCAAACAATTTTTAACAGTAAAACATATTTGTACCTTTTAATTGTGCTGTCTTAACAACATTTAGAGAAATTAATATGCAAAAACTTTCACCACTCTTAACTCTCGTTTCTGTTTTCCAGTGCTACCTTCCAGTCTTTGTCCATAGGTATGAAAGAAGCTTTCATTTCTGCCAGAAATGAAATCAAACTTCTGATATTTTCCTGTTATAAACATCAAATGTAACAGGCAAACTTCGTGAACACCTACTGTGTCCAAAGCCATGTACTGAGAAATAGCAGGGGATACAAAAAGAGTTTGTTCACTGCACAAGTTTATACTAAACGCTTGCCCTGTGCCTAGAGCTGTTCTGGTCCACGGGTAACAGCTGTGGGTGAGACAGGTCCTCAGCTTCCAGGATGGAAAGGCAGACACCAAACAGAAAAATATGTCAGGGGCAGATAGGCTATGAAGAAAAATAAACAGGGAGGGACTTAGAGAGGGCCACTGTTTTATGAGAGTGGTCAGGGACATTCTCTCCAAGATAACATTTAAGCAGCCTCTGAAGGAAATGTGGAGGTGAGGGAAGAGTGTTCTAGGCAGAAGAAATAGCAAGTGCAAAGGCCCTGAGGTGGGAGTGGTTTTGATGTGTTTAAGAAACAGACAGAAGCCTCTATGGTATTAGGGGTAGGGTGGGGAAATATGAAGTCAAGAGAGGGAGCAAGGGGCTAGGACTGGGCTACTTTGGAGGCTACAGAAAGACTTGGACTTTTATTCTGAATGTGGTGGGAGCCCACGGGAAGTGTTGATCTCACTTTGGAGAACAGCTCAGGGATAGGAGTAGATGCAGGGAGATCATTAGGGGGCTCCTGAAGTTTCTCAGGAGAGAGACTCTGGTGGCCTGTATAAGGTGCTCTCCTAGGCCCTACAAATTCAGAGACGTGGGGCTGTCCACAAGAAACTACGGTGGTAGTGATTTAGGGAGGTAGCAGAGCAATCAGGTCCTAGATGTGTTTTGAAAGTAAAGCCAACAGATTTCCTTTCATATTGAATGTAGGTGTGAGAGAAAGAGGAGTCAAGGTTGAATCCAAGGTTTTTGGCCTGAGTAACTGATAAAATGGAGGTGATGGTCTCTGAGATACAGGGAATAGGGGGTAACAAGTTTGGGCAATGAAGTCAGGAGTTTTGTTTGGATTCTCGAAGCTGCATATGGCTCCTCGTAAATTCATGGCAGGTACTGCCACAATACCATTTCCTTCAGAGCCCCAGCATGGCCTCATCATCTCAACACAGTGCTGCAGAACCCACTCCTAGAATGAAAACCATTGCACTTTCCTGGCATTGACAGACAATCCAGTCATGTGCACTGGGGAGGGGAGAGGAGTGCTGGGGTGGAGGCTGTTCTGTAGACAACGTGATCAGGGAAAGCACCAAGGGGGAGAAGAGCTGGAACAGAGCTTTTGTGTCAAGGAGCCACTGGCTGCAAGTAACAGAAAACCCAATTCAGAAGGGCTTAAACCATACAGGAAATTATGAACACATATATCAAGAAGTCTGGAAATCAAACAGTCCCACGGTTGCCCAATGAAGCTATCAAGGACCCAAGTCTTTTCTCTCTATTCTTTGTGCCAGTCTCAGCACACCAGCTGGCTCCTCCCTGCAGCAGCTCCAGGCATTATGGTTTCACCACCTAAATCAAGGGAAATGACAGGGTCCAGCCCCTCCTTATTTCAGAAGCCCTGCTGGGAGACTGGCCCTTACATTGGACAGATTTGGCCCTCATTGGATAGATTTGGGTCCCGTGTCTCTTCTTAAGCCAATCACTGGTTAGGGCAGTCGGTTTACATGATGTGCTTCTGCCAATCAGGAGGAGATAGGGACACCAGGACACAGGTCGGACTTGGCCAGCAAGAAATAGAACAATGGCGGATGGCTTGGCCACCAATAGTGTCTGCTCCAGCCCCAAACCATCAGGAAGAATTGGTACTGAGAAGTAAGAAGGGAGGGCATTCTAGGTAGGGAGAAAAGCATGAGCAGAGGCACGGAAGCATGAAGATACAAGGTTTGTCCCTCACACAAGTTGGCCAGGTTGATGAGTTGTATACAGTGTGGCTGGAACAAAGGCCAGAAAGAAACCATAATTGCTAACCTTATTTGGGGACCTTCTTGGCTTACCAGGGGTCTTCAGACCAGTCCTTAAAAACCACAGATCTAGAAGGCCAATCCATCTCAAGGAAGGAATTCTTGAAGAACTGTAAGCCCTGGCCAATTAGACTAGAAAAAGCCACTGTTAATATTCCCCTAAGCACTTCCACTTTGGGGGAAGATGGAATGTCCTCAGCTTAGTCCCTGTGCTGATGCCAGGTTTAGTTGGGTGGCTCTTGGGTAGAAAACAGAGCACGCAAGACAGAGCTTTCCTTTGGAAAACATAGCCAGAAGCTGATCCTGAATGTTAGTCATCCTGCTTTCGTTTAGATTGTGTATCAAACCCTTTCAGGTGCAAATGGCAGAAATCCTACCACACTGACTTAAATAAAAAACAAGCTTAGCCACCTCTCTCCCTGAAAAGTCTGGCTCCTGGGGCTGTAAGGATGTTATCAGGACCTAGTGTCTCCTCTCTGGGCTCTGCTTTCCTCCATGTTAACTTCACTTTCAGGTGGATTCACCCCTCAGCCTCAGCTTCAAATCTCCATACAAAGTGTGAGTTTCTTTACTGGATATCCCAGGAAGAGTCTTAATGCTTCTCACTGATTCTGATTGACTTATGTTCCCATCCCTGAACCAACCATTGTGGTTTTAGGGAATGGAATATGTTGACTTAGTCCCCGCCTTAATGACATTGGCCAAGAGTTGGGGAGAAGTGGCTCTTCAAACACTTGATGTTGGCAAAGAGGTGAAAGAATGAATACAAGGTGACCCCAAGCCATAAATGTCCAATCTATGATTTTACCCCCAAGGCTAAGAAAGATCTCACATTTTTCACTTTAGCATCACTTTATGTGTTTTACAGTCTACAACAGGCTATCAGAGGCATCCCACTTAATCCTAATAACACCCCTATAAAGGAGGCTGGGTGACAATTATCCTATTTATAGATGAGGAGACTGAGGGTTAGAGAAATGCAGTTATTTGTCCAGGACCATCTAGATCGAAATTGGCAAGTCTGGCCTTTGAACATGGAACTTGTAACCCCTCATCCAGTCCTCTTGCCTACCTTCCAGTGAAATTGCCCATTACACTTATGACTTACAACGTGTCTGCCTGCATATTCGAGGCGAGAAGTTCTTAAAACTTCTACAAGTGAAATCAAGTTCACTTCTGTAAGTGAAATCAAGTTGAAGAGTCAGCTCAAGGAGTGCAATATGTAAATGGTAAAATAAAGAACATCATTAAGCTCAAGGGCATGTTTTAATAACAGTTAATTAACTTTTACAAAATAGCAAATATTTTCTCATTCTGCTGAAATGGGTCCTAGGAAAAAGGATTGTAATATAGAACCCCAGGTGGTCAAGTGCACGTTGGAGTTTCCTAACAGCCTCCTTTATAAAGAAGAGCTTGCCTATAGCTTTGTTTCCTTACTCTCCAGCCTCACCTTCCTTCCCTTGCCTGTGCTCAAACCATTGCCCACTAATAGTTCTGCAGATCCCACAACAGAAGTTAATCTGCTTGGAAGGTTCTTCCACTTAGTTTTTCCCCACAGGTGTTATTTTGGTACCTGGTGAGAGGGCCTGCCTGTCTCCCTGTCACTCTGCACTCCAGCACCAGTCAGTGAGGCTGCCATCTTCCCTGGTCAAGAGCTGGCTCCAGAGTGAACTCTAAAGCACCCCTGTTAGATTTCCTGGCATTTGTAAGGACCTTTTCTGGGGCCCAGACAGAACCAGAGGCCTCCAGCCAGAGGCACCAATCCTCTGAGGCCCTGGTGCATGGGCAAAAAATTAGACTTGTTGCCTCCAGAAGGACCTATAAGCAGAAATTATAAGAAGTATAATAAATCATCCTCCTGCCCTCAAAGTAGGGCCACATAAAGGAGGGTAGAGGGAATTCTGTATCAAATGAGCTGATCAGGCCAAAATGTGTGTTTACGACTCATTGAGAACACATTTGCAGGTACATGGTAAACTACAAGTACTATACTGTATCCCCTTTGGTCATTAGTCTCTGGATGGCACAGCCAATTGCAGTACAAGGTGGGATGGCCCCTGTGAACCCAAGTCTTCTGACTCCGCGTCCCCATGGCTGGCCCCCTAGATGCCAGGCTGCTGGGCAGGACCCTCAGACAAGGCTAGGGAAAGCAGTGAGTGCTGTGCTTCCTGGGTCAACTTCAGCTGGGCACTGGGTCGCAAGGAGAGCAGTTCAGATGAAGTGGGCACTCTAACGCCTTACTCAGAGCACCAGCTTCCAAGTAACACAGAAACTCAGTTCTGCCACTCACCACCTGAGTGACCTTGAGCAAGTGAGTTGATCTCTCTTGGCCTCCATTTCCTCCTCTGAGGAATCTTCTAATAGTCCCTTTCTTGGAGAGTTGTGAGGATGAAATGGGGAGGTGCACCCAAAACACCCAGCACGATATCTGGCACAGGTTATTTGCTTGATATGTTCACATAGTGAGGCTAACGTAGGGAGAACTCATCACAGCTCATCCACATCCCTTCATCAGGAATGCTCAAGTAGACCCTTCTCCCATCCTTCCTCCTGGCCCCAGCCCCATCCAGCTATTCCTTCTTGTGGCAGTGGAGTGGGCCCTGTCCTCAGGGCAGACGTGCCCTGCTGCCCTTGCGTGCATTGGCCTGTTCCCCCCGACGAACCCCAACAGCTCACAGGGCCTCCTGGCAGGGGGAGTGCAAGTCACCCTGAGGAGGTGCCGTCCGTGCTGGAGCCAGATTCTGAGGCTGCAGTGAGACTTTGGGCTGATGCACTCACATTGCTTGCCTTCTGCCAGGAGTTCTGCTAGGGAGCTGCCCTCAGCTAACCTCTGAGTGTCTGACTAGATAGCAGCAGCGGCAGCAGCAGCCATGTCTGGAGCCAAGCATTTGAGCAGAGAACAGCCCCTCCTTCTCCTGGGCCCCCACTTGCCTGGCCCAGGTTCCAGCCAGCTCTGGCTAAAAGACTCCCCAGGGCCGCCTGGATCTGGTGCCAGGACCCTTCATCCGCCTCGTTCCTCCATCTCACCCGCAGCAGCGTGTGACTGACCAACTCCTCCTGCCACTTTGTCTTATCATGAAGATTAGCAGGGAGGAAGCTGGGATGTGGAGTCAGAAGACCTGGGTTGGAGCCCCAGCCCGACTGCTTGCTGGCCTGTGACCTTGAGCAGGTCCCATCCTTTCCACACTTCTGGAAGATGGGAGAAGAGAATCTTTATCCTTTCTCCTTAATTGAGCAAGTGTGATTAACTGTAATACAATGCAGAGTTGCTTGATGAAAAGCATTTAAAGCAAGCCAGAGGTGTGTTTGAGTGAAAGATGAAAATATTCTTTACAGCCCAGTGGGGCGAGTGTTGATCACTCTTCATCTGTTTGGTGTTGGTAGGTGAAAGCAGGCAGCTCCCTGGGCCACTGTTCGGCCTCCATGCTGAGCCCTGTTACCTACTGGGTCCCTCTCCAGTTCAGTCCCCAAGGGAGGTGTGCACAGACATGGATAGCCAGGATCTGACCCGATGGGCCATGCACTTTGCCATCGCGTGGAAGCAGAGTTGGGGACATGTGGCGGCTCGTGGGATGAAGGGGCCAGACCTGGGCCCTGCCTTCTCCCCAGCCTGGGGTAGCAGGGAAATGCCAACCCTTCCTGGGATTGAGCTTCTAATTAAAAAACAAACAAAAAAATGGTTGAAATTCTAATTAAAAGTTGTATTAAGTTCCAGTGTACACAGGGGGCATTTTTTATAACGTTAAATGTTCCCATTTAAGAATATATGCCTTTTCTTCAAATCTGGTTTTATACCCTTCCATAATTTTTTTTTATTAAACACACACACATTGTTTATTTGTTTGGGGAAGATAAAATTTTGTTTAATTAAAAAAATAAAAAACGTGTCTTGTAAAATTTGTTAAATTTATCTCTGTGATCAAGTTTTGTAAGTGATCCAGGTCCCAACAAATGATCTATTCCAGATTCAAGGAATGTAGGGCCCTGCATATTTCTAGTAATTCAAATTATATTATTTATTTTCTCTTTTATCTTAATTTTTGCTTATAAGACATGTCCATTTTTGAAATAGACATCTTTGAAATTTCACATTAAAATTTTATTTGTTCCATTTCTAATAATGCATGCTTCATATATTTAGCTTCTGTGTTTAATGCATTAAAGTTTCTGATGGTCATTAATGTCTTCATAAAATAAGTGTTCCTTTTATCATTACAAACATCTTTATCCTCTGCAGCATTTTTTTAACTAAAATTCCCCCTTGTCTAATTAATTTTGACACTCCTGCCCTCCTTTTGTTTGCATTTGCCTAGTATCTGGTTGCCTATGCATTTATTTTCAACGTTTCTGTATACCTTTATTTTAATCAGTTTTCTTATAAACGGCATGCACCTGGACTTTGGTTTTTGTTTTAATTTCTTAACCGAGTCTGGCATCTTCTGTGTTTAATGAGTAATCTAATCTGTTGACTGATGTACTGGATTTTATTTCTTCCATCTTACAGTATGTTTATAATTTCTTTCCATCAATATTTTGTTTCCCTTGCTTGTGCTGGTTTAATGTAGTTGTTTCAAATTTCATCTTTTCCCCATATTAATTCGAAAGTTCTCTACTTTTCCCTTTCATTAAAGGTTACATTGTTTTTCCCTTAATTCATAATTAAACACATATTGCTCTCATGTTATTTGAAAACAAGATAACATGAAATAACTGTTTTATCCCTCCAAGATGTTGCATTCTCTCCCTGCTCTTCCCTGCTTCAGTGGTATGAGATGTTAAAATTGTTTCCCTGTCCCTACTTAAGATGAGACCTTGGAACACTTTTGCTCCTGTCCTCTTCAACTCCTTGATTCTGTTAGGAACATTTAATATTTTTAGCTTTGAGCTGTTGGTGGAATTTCCCTTGTAGTATGTCCCTTCTATTTTCAGAGTCCTTCTTTAGCAGTTCCATTCCCAGAGCATCTACCATTCTCCATTTAGATTTAGGAGAAAAGGGTGGGGCAGGTGTGTGGCAATCTTCCTTACTCCTCAGGGTTTCCTGACCAGTTCATTTTCCCCAGGTCAAGGAAAAATGTTCTGGCGCGTTTGTTGTTGCTTTAAGTATTTTCCATAGATGAGATGTATGGGTGATAAACTATGAATTCTTGCATGTTTGCTCTAAAAAATGATGGGCAAACTATTTGAGGTCTTTGGTTATCTTTTCTGAGTAGTGTGTACATGGTATTCTGCTCTCTTTCAGCTTGTAGTGTTTCAGATGAGAAGTTTATTGTCAGTCTTACTCTTTTTTCCTTATAGGCAACATTTTCTTTCTGTTTGGAAGCTTTTAAGATTTTGTGTTCATCTTGAAGTTTAGCAATTGTACCAGGGTAACCTATGTGTATGTCTTTTCTTGTGGTCCTTCCTGGAACTGTGTGAGCCTTTTCAATCTGTATATTCAGTTCTTTTTTTCTGTTCAGGGCGATTATCTTCTGTTTGTTATTTAATTATTGGCTGTCCTCTCTCAGTTCCTTTTTCTTCTTCTAGAACTCCCAATATTTTTAAGTTAGATCCCCCTGAATCTGTCCTCCATGTCTGTCATCTTTTCCCTTATAAGTTATATCTCTTTATATTTTTGCTCTGTATTTGGAGATAGGTTTTCCATTTTGCCTTCTAGACCAGTAATTCACATCTCAATAGGGACTCACCTGCGATAGTTGGGAAGACATTGTTTTAATATGTGAGAAATCTTTTAAGTCTGCCCTGAATTGCTCTAGGGCTCATGTGATGTTCTGCTTGAGTTTTCATTTGTCACTTGGAGCAGCTGTACTTCACTGGGCTTGTACACTGTTCTGACAGATCTTCTTCTGCCAGGACTTTGAAGCATATTTTGCGTGTTCTTTGTTCTTTGTACCTCTCATTATGGAGCCCAGAGTGGCAGCAGTCCACAGCTGGTGGGAGTAGAGCTGTCCTTACTCTTGGAGCCAGTGGTGTTGAGGCGGGTGAGCCACCAGTCTACTCCTGAGACATCTGTCTGCCTTACTTCCCATTCCCCTTTAGCTGCTGGGCAGGGGGTTACAGCCCACTGGTTCAGCCACTTCTTGGTCTGACCTGGGTCAGTCAGGCAAAGCCAGTTTCTACCTCCCCTCTGTTACATCCCAAATTCCACCCCGTACACACACACACTGGGGATCCACAGGTCTTCCTTGGCCAAGTTCTTTCCAGCATCCATGGCTTTTGATCCTTGCCCCAAAGCTCTCTGAAGCTGGTCTCCAAGTAAGGGAGATCCCCACACCAGTTTTTCAGCCTTGTTTCCCACATGTACTTCCATCTGCCCAAAGACCTCAGCAGTTCTGTAACTTAGGATTGGACAGATAGATTAGAGATGATAATCTCTTTCAGGTTGCCATGTTCTCAGGATTTGTTGCCTTTTCTCAGTTGCTGATGGATCAGCTGAGACTAGAAGTCAGTCTCTCTCTCTCTCTCTCTCTCTCTCTCTCTCTGTCTCTCTCATTTTCTCTCTGTCTCTCTCTGTGTGTGTGTGTGTGTCTTTTTTTCTGGATAGGCTATCCCTGTGGCTGCACTCAGGGGCCACTAACACCCCCCATTAATCTTTGTCTAGTTGAATCTGATTAGACACTGGACTAGCTTCCAGAATCATGTACTCCAGAGTGCCTCAAATTATAGGATGCACACTGCCAGTGGCCCAAGATGAGTTGCAGTGGTACAGGGACAGTGTTTGAGAACGTTGAATCTCTTGGTGGGAAAGTTGTTTGTTCAGTTCTCTTTTAGTTCTTCTAATTATGGCGAATAGTCTCGAGTTTGGCATTACTACGCCTTTGACACATCACGTCTTTAGCACTCATTAAATTCCCTTTTAATAAAACAGAGAGCAGGTGTCATGCCCAGTCTTCAGTAGGCAACAGTATTTTCTGTGGTGGGGAAGGCTGAAAGGGGACTGGGTTTGGGGGGGTGGGAAATTAGTAGTTCAGTTAGGAACCCATTTATTCTGCCCTGCCTAGTGCATATTTAAATGGAGATGTTGAGTCGGCAATCCATGGTGTTAGCCTCGGAGCACTCCAGTGTTTAGATATTGGATTCCTCCCCCATTGCCAACCAATGCAGAAGGTGCCTTTCCCACTTGTTGGCTAAATGTCTTTGCATCGGCTAGCTCAGGAGGTTTGTTTCCCATCACTCTGGGCCACTTCTCAGCAGCCGAGGCCACGTGATTGTCATTAGTGTTCCATGTGTCTGACCAAGCAGCACTTAAGTGCAAACATGGACCATGGCCAAGCTTCCAGCTGTGTAGAGCCTTCTGGCTGTGCATTTTGTTAGGTCCTTGGAGGGGGTATGGTATCCTCCAGTGAGGCTTCATAAAAAGGTGGAAGCAAGCTGAACCGTTTTCACAAGTTTGAACATGGTTAGCACTAACGATTCATTGGACCTGTCAAATTTCTGGCTACTGACCATATTTATTAGGATAAAAAAAAAAAAAAATCTTCCATTAGTTTAGCACTTTTCCTTCTTACCAACATGCTGGAAACATTTATTCTACCTGAAATGTGAGGTTGATGCCATTAACTGACTTGGTGAAGGAGTCCCAATGCCGACAGGACCAGCAGGCTGGTAGACTGAGGGCTCTGGCCTGGTGGGGCGTGTGCATCACTGGAGAGCACCAGCCTAGCCCACAGCAGGCAGCCAAACTCAGGTCTCACCTAAGGAGGCAGTCCAGCATGTCAGATTCTTCAGGAGAACCAGAAATCAGTATCCTTTTGTGAAAATTCTTCTGATTTATAAATGTTTGCTTAAAGGAAAAAAAAAATAAAAAGAAAAGAAAAACTCAAAATTACTGCAGGCCAAACAAAATACATCTCCCTGGCCCAAATCCAGGCTGCAGATGGCCAGTTTGAGACCTCTGCTACGTGACTGCAGGCCAGCCAATCACTCTGATTCTTATACTTCCCACCATTACTGTGAAACAGAACCACTACCAGGCTTGTTGAGGTGGAGATTATGAGCGGGATTCTGCTTTAGCTCCCAGGTCTGCTGCTTACTGGCTCTGAGATGTTGGCCAAGTAGCCAGTTAACCTCCCTAAGCCTCAGTCTCCTTATATGTAAAATGAGGATAACTGTGTTATTCATTCCTATCGTGAGGACTTAATGAGAAAATATACATAAATGTCCAGCACAAAGTTGGTGTTTTGTCAAGAGGAACTGTTGTTACTGTTCAGTAACACGTGAAATGCTTGGAAAACCTGAAGGGGAGTGTTGGGCATTTGACAGTTATGGGTAGTGGCACACCGCCCAGAGCAGAAAACCCCTCGCCTATGGTTCTGTCGTAGTGTGGGGTAACAGGGCTTGATCATGGTGAATATATTCCTGGAGTCCTGGAACTTGCCATTCAGGGAGAGCCCTGTTCCCCAGCAGCTTCCCTGTGGGCTGGTGTCAGAGGCAGGCCTAGCTGCTCTCCCACACATCGGTCTGGACAGACTTGCAGCCTCTGGGCAGCCCCTGCCTGTTACAGAGCCCTTCCCAGGATTGAAAGGTGCTGAGAAGGCAGGGGAGAGTTTCCTGCAGCTCCTCTGGGAGAGACAGGGGATTGGGGCAGGCAATAGCTCTTGGGTGAGAGTAGGCAGGAGAACTTTCAGTCTGAAGTTAGACAGGGAAGCCCTGTGCATTTCTGGCCTCAAGAGCCCCATTGTTAGTGCTTCTCATTTTGACACAGATGTCCCAGTCAAGGCCACTCCTGTACACAGCCCTTTGTTCTTTATGGAAAGTGCTGCCAGGCACACATACACCTGGCTTTAGATGGCATATACATTCTTACACGACCAGTTGAAGAGCCTTAGGGACATTTTGTGATCAGGGGCCATCAGCAAGTCCATGTTGGAGCTGGGGACGTGCAGGAGCCAGTGCAGGAAGAAAGCCTGGTTTCAGAGAGCGTGGGTAGCACCACTTTAGGAAGCCCCTCAAGAACGGGAGCAACACACCTGAAATAGGACCAAATGCATCTTCAGCCTCACATGCTATGTGAATGCTGCCTCCTTGTCAGGGAACGTGATCTGCGCCAGTCAAAGAGGCAAATGCCAGGCCTTGCACTCAGGAGGTATTGGGTAAATGTCCACTGAACTGAATTCCATTCTTGGGAGCCCTATTTGTGCCACATCTAATGTTGGAAATTGTGTATATTCCCTACCCCTTCTCACCATCCTTCCTGGTTTCCAACTGCCCCTGTTCCATACCGTCCTGATCCACATGCATGTTGGAGCTTGAAGCTCAGTGGATACAGAAGTGTCTTGGGACAGTTGTCTCAGCATTGCTGGCCGTGGTGATAATAAGCAGATGTGACTATGATGGTGATCCCAACAGTGTGAGAGCTCTCCCTAGACGGTCTTCATCCATGCATCCGTTGTTCACTCCTTCAGTAGCCATGCGTCTGGCACTAGCCAGGGCTGAGCAGACAGTGCTGGGAGTGGTCCACAGAAGGGGCAGGGCAGGGGGTTCATGTGATAAAGATTAAGCTAGAAAACTGGAAAGGCATTGAAGAGGGGTAAGAGTTTAGGACTCAGGGCCAGTGTGACAACAGAAATCTTCTGATTGTTGGGACCCCCTCTTAATGTGAACATTGTTTAATGCCTTTCCCCTTTTTCGCAGTTGGTCAGAAGTCTTGACTCTTACCAGCCTGGTCTGCTTCCTCTGAATGTGCTTGAAGTCATCAGTATTCCTTGGGTATTTAGTCTGAGGGCCGTCCATAAAGTGGAGAGCTCTTGAGAGCACCCATGTTTGCTAACCATATAACCTTGGGAAAGCTCATTATCTTTCTTATTAACCAGTTTCCTCATCTTCAAAGTAGAGCTAGCACTAACACTTGCATAGCTTTGACTAAGGCTGTTGCCAGGAGGCGGGGGTTGTTGGGAGGATTCAGTGTGGCAGTGTCCGTGAAGCCCTTAGCACGGTGCCTGCACCTGAAGGGGTTCAACAGACGTTGCTACTACTCTATTCCCCCGGACCCAGCTCTTGCTACTGTGGTGTGGCTAAGTGACAATAGGCAGTGTGGGCTGTGGGCCGTTTTTTGTTTTGTCTCTACCTGAAATCCAGATGAGAGTCTGAGAGAGTGGACAGTCTCAGGATGGTAGCTTGAGGGGCCTGTCCTCCTTAGCCTGCTTGTCTTCTACATGCACCAATTTTAGGCTTGATTCACACTGAAAATTCCTCAGCTGCCAGCTGCTGGGCCAGAAGCAGGCCGTTCTCTCAGAGAGGCCCAGATACCATGATGAAGGCTGAGCACACCTACCCTCCTGCTGGCCTCTCAGAGTGCAGCAGAGCCTCTACTGAGCCCGACTCTGAGAGAACACAGCTGGGCTCACCACAGGGTCTGCCACCCCTACAGCCAAGTGCATGCTTTGGCTTTGGCAGTCAGAACACACTACCCCACCCAAACATCCCTAGAGAGGGGATCGATGTGGAAGCCCACAAAGTGATCTTTGTGGACTCTCTTTTGGGGGGCATGACCACACTATCATGGTTATTAATGAGGAACTTCCATATGCTTGAGAAGGCCTGGGGTGGGAAACCTGGGAGCCGCGGCGGGGCCATTTAAGTCCACCACACAGAGAGTGGCATCCTTTCTGGGCCACATCTACCTCCAGGAAAGGAAGACTGGCTGGGCTGGGTTTTGCTGTGCCTCTCTGTGAATGTATTTCTCTGGCAAGACATGCTGTCACCTGGAATTCTCCCCTACTCTTGTTCAAAGGCCCAACAAAGGGGTGGTGCAGAGGGAACCAGAAGAATGTGGCTCACATCCATGCAGTCAGAGATGTTTGGGGGCCTGACCCAATGCAGACATGGCCCTCTTTGTCCAGCAAAAGTTGGCATGGCAACTGACCACTGCCGTTTCATTTGAGGAGACATGAGTTACCCTGGAGAGGAATGTGCATTCAGACTTGCTTTTGGCAGATTTTACCATAAGCAGTCCTCCCAGAGGACATTAGAAATCATGATTTCCCTGAGGAGCCCCCATCTGGGGTGATCTGTACCTTTTGCCTTGAACTCTTTTAGGCAGGGAGCTGAGAAAGGTGTATTTTGTCTGTTTCAGAACACTCACCTAAAATGGTCCACCATCTGGGGCAACGCTTAGGAGGCTCTGTGGCAAATCTCAAAAGCACGTGTGCCAAGCAGCCCATACTGGAGAATGAGGGATTCTGTCCGTGCCCCTTTGTCTCTTCAGGTTGCTGGTGGTATATTGGTGTCCTTCTCTTCCGCATCACATGGCAAGGAGAAGAAACACAAGTCCTCATTTAAAAAGAACAGGAAGGGGAAAATCAAGAGCCTATGAAAAGCATTTTCCAGGCTGGCTAGGTCTGTAATGTAGAAGAGACACAAGGAAGTGAAATTCCCCATGTTTCGGGGTTAGGTGGAGTCGGGGGAGGAGTGGACAGTGCTTTGGGATCAGCTGATCCCCAAAATGCCCATAAGAGAAAATGACCTCCAGTATGGTTTGCTTGGTTCAGCCGCTTGCAAAGTGGGGTGGGGACAGATGCTGTCCTATGGTAGTGTAACCCTCAGAGCCCTCAGAACCTGTACAGTAACCAGGCAACCCCTTTCAGATCAGCAAGTCTGTGTGACCATCCGATGCCCTGCTGCCATCTTTCCGAACAAACATCCAAGGGCTATGCAGCTTCAATGCAGTCAAGACTCCTGACTGCTAAGAACAGAAACCTGCCCTAGAGTGACTGAAACACATTGTCTCATATCACTGACTAGCCTAGGGGTACAGTAGCTTCAGACATGGCTGGATCCACATGTGTGCGATACTAACTGACAGGTGTGGATCGGTAACTCGCTCAGCCCTGGGACTTAGGCTAGGAGTGGGGAGAATCCTCAAAGTGTGAGAAAGGATGGTTCCCCCAAGGAAAGTTGAGCTCCTATCTCTCAAGGAAGGGAGGAATTGCACAGGCAAAGCCAGCAGATGCCCACTACAGCCCTCATTTGCCATTTGCAGAGCTCAGGCTCCCTCAGACATATTCTGCAGTGAGTCACCACCGCGCCCCACAGCAAATCGCGAGGGAGCCAGGAGGAACCCAGATAGGAGCCCTCCCACAGGCTGTCAGAGCCCCACCTGGTCTGCTTGGATGACAGAGCCTTTTGGACTTGCCTGGTGTCAGAAAGGGCGATATCTTAGGTAACCTGGGTTTGTAAAAGCCTTGTCTGTGAGCTGCCAGCCAAAAGACAGCAGCTTTCATGGTCTTTTCTCTTTCCTGTGGTTCATGAGAACACATCCAGGCACTAATGAGCAGGAACATAAATAATGAACAAACATACCGTCGACAGGAAGGCAGGACGTTTTTTTTTTCCCCAAAGACTGAACAGGATGAGCAAAGCTCTGCAGCCGTACTTGTGCATTCTCCACAAAATATAATTAAAAAGCTGTGCAGTCTGCTCCCAATGTACAGTATTGTTCATATACTAAACATAATGTACTAATAGGAATATTTCACTTCATTATGTCAGCAGAATATGAAAGGGAGATCTAGCAGCTGCCCTTATCAGGCAGATGGGAGACCAGAAATGTTACTTAGATCTAGGCAGTAAAATTGACATTGAACCAATTTGCCTCACTCGTGCCTCTTTTACTGTGTTTAATGAAAGCTCATGTCTGCACATAAGGCATTATGAAGAGGACTCAGAAGCCATAAAGCTCTCTGTCATGTCTCTGCAACATAACCAGTTAATTTAACCATTTGGTTTCAAAGAACAGTTTTGGATTTTCCCAGAAGTAAGCCTACAGAGGACAGCATAAGGCAGCTGTGTGTCCTGACCCTTAGAACCCTGTGAGAACCAAGACGTCAGGGTTGAAGGAGGGGAACCTGTGCCAGTGAGTGAGGGAGTGAATCTAGTTACAATCACTAGGAAAGGGCCACAGACTCCGAGCCCAAGGGGGTAAGACTGTTCAGTCCGCAAGGTAGAGATGGAATTGGCAGCCAGGGCTATGAGTGGGGGATAGTGGGGAGAGATATGTCCATCTGGGGCCACTGTTGACAGGCTACCCACCTTCACAGAAAGGAGTTATATGTGGAGCCCTCATTTTAGAGCCAAAGAGGTCCCAAGCAATCACCTGTTTCATTCAGCCATTCAACCAACATTGATTGATCATTCGCCAAGTACCAAGCCCTGCTCTGGGCACTACAGTCTGTGAACTCAGCCCTTATGGAGCTCACATCGACATGTGGGGAAACAGACAGTATACAAATAAAAATATGCATACCAGGTGGTGATACATGTGATGAAGGAAAATAAGGAAGAATAAAGGCACGGAATAATGGAGGGAAGGGGCCTTAGTCAGACTGGACTGAGGAGGTGACATCCGAGCAGAGCCCTGAATGCAGTGAGGTATGCAGGTCTCTATTTCAGAGCTCCTCAATCTTTTGTCCAACAAGAACTCTTTGATTATTTGCTCCCATGAGTCGCTATGTTTTGTGAGCTGTTGTAACCCAGAAAGGATGCATTTGACAAAGACATAGACGTAGACATAGACATAAATATGACCGTGGCCCTCAGTCAACCTGAGAAACGGGGCAACCACAGGAAGTTGATGCAGCCCAGCCCCAAAGCCAACACCTGACCTGTCCAAGAGGCTGGGCAATACACATAGAAAATGAGTCCAGAGTCACAGTGGCTTGTCCAAGCTTATGCCAGCTGGTCAGCAGAGCTAAGACTTAGACCCCAGGTCTCCTGAGTGATGAAATTGGGGTGGAAGCTGCCACAGTCAGTGGCAGTATTTCCCAAACACACAGTCATGAAAAAGGCAGTGGCTGGAATCTGAGGGTGGATCGGGAGGCCTGAGGTCTTCCCAAGAGGAGGCCGACAGAGCTTCATTGAAGGATTTACTCCACCACCAAGGGAGAGCCCCAGGCCAGGGCCAATGATGCTGGCCTGAGAAGGATTCTTCTGCCCTCATCACCTGGGGTTGCAATGTTGATGGCCAATCTGCATAATAACCTGAGTCTTGTATCTCCAAAGTCCAAGGCATAGTATCTCTAATCTACAGCCAGGGGCCCCAGACCAGCAATGCTACCCGGAAGAGGAGAAAGAACAGAGCTCTAGCAGGCAGTTCTCTGAGCATTACGCTGCTGTGGACTGAAAGCTGGCCTATGCAGCACCCACCTCCACCCACCCCAGCGCTGTGACCAAGGGAAAGGGCAGGGTCCATGTTGTTTTCAGATAATCACAGCAGAGGCTCTGCACTGGAATCACAAGTCCTGGCCTTGCCCCTGGCTCTGTCTGGTGACAATTGGCAGCTGACATCTTTGCTTCTGGCCAGAGCTACCCCTTATTAAAAATGGCATCTTTATAATAGATTTCTGCAAGTCATTGTCAACAGGACATCCTTCTTGTTTTGTACCAGTCATTCCTCTGGGGGACTGATTTGCCTGTTACTATTATTTTAGAACTCTTTAGAATACCCTTTTATTATATATTATTCTGATATTAGAATATCAAGTTTTAATATAGTATTAAAAACATAGTATTAAATATAGCATTTTAATATCGTATTAATTACTAATTAATATATTTTATAGTATAGTATATAGTATTAATATAGTATATAGTATAGTATACTAATATAGTATTAATAATTACTAATTAATTACTAACGGGGTTCTAATTATTTTTTAAATAAATGTTCATATACCATACAGCTTCACCACACAATTAAACAGCTGGATTTTTAGCTGGGTCTTTCTTCTCTTCTTTCCAAATAGCCAAGAGATCCATTTGTGCTCATGTTATTCATCCTCACTCTGTAAGGCCCAGGTGTCACGCAGCCTCTGTCTTGTCCCATCTAGGTTTTGTGGTTTTCTGCCTCCCTTGGGAGAAGCACCCTTATGGTCAGACAAGCCCCCCAGCCCCAGCAGCTGAATCTGAAGCTGGAAAGAGTTCTCGTTCGTGAGCAGCCCAAATGTCCACCATGAGGGGTTTGGTTGCATAGCTCATGGTCCATTCAGATGATGAGACTAAGCAGCTAATAGAACCCCAGGGTGACATGGAGCCACATCAATGACTTCTCCCTGAAGTCGTCTCTGGCGAGGCTGGATGGAGCCTGGTGCCCCTCTTCTGCATGCCCACAGCTCCTGGGCTACATAGCAACTCCAGAAGGCAGGCTTGGCCATGCAGGTCGGGCTCACTGCCCTATACCCAGTGCCTGGAATGAAGAAAGCACTTCATAAACAGTTGTTAAAATGAACATCCAGTTCAGTGTAGAAAAAAGCATGTACAGCGTGATTCCATTTCAGGGAAAATAATACTTGTGCGGACTCCCAGGTAAAAGGACTGAAATATACCCCAACATGTGGACGGTGGTTCCCTCCAGCTGGTGGGATGGTGGCTGATATTTTTTTCTTCTTTTTTTGCTTAGCTGTGTGGGCTGTAATCTATAAGTGTTCCAAGAACAGGCCTTTCAGTCAGGGCTGGAGAAGTCAGGGAAAGAGGAGGGAAAGCTGCCATTTAAAAATGATCCACAATTAGAGCAGAACCACTGGTGGGAGGCAAGATGGTTTGGGGACGAATGTGTTTTTTTTAAACAGGTGAGCGTTTTAATGTGTAGCTGAGAAAAAATTTTAAGTAGTACGTTTGCCATAGCACTGGTCCCTGCTGCTCCTCTGGCCTCATCCCCCCCTTTCCCTGTCACTCACTAGATTCAAGTCCTGCTGGCTCCTCACCATTAGAACACTAAAGGTGCCCCGGGGTCTTTGCACTTGCTGCTCTCTCTGCCTAGCGTGTTCTTCCTCACCAATACGCAAGGCCCACTCCTCATCACTGAGGCCTCAGCTTCATGCCACCTCATGGCTCTTAACTCTACCCTCCCCCACTAACTACTAGTTTTGTGTTTATTACTCTATAATAATTTGTTTACTTCTTTATGTCTTCCCCTATTGAACTGTGAGTCCTCTGAAGTCAGGTCCTCTGTCTGTCCTGTTCGCCAGTCTCCTGGGTGCTGTGTGAACTGCACCTGGTACATAGCAGTCAGTTCTGTTGGATGAGAAGAGGAGGATGCCGTCAGTGAGGGGTTGAAGGAGGCTGTAATCTCAGGGATGGCTGAGCTCTGCCAGTCAAGGAAGCAGCCTTTATGCCTGGAAAAGAGCAGAGCTTCTGACCTCCCATCAGGGGCCTCTGTGCTCCTGGAATTCTGGGAAATCAGAAATTAAGGCCCAGAATAATTGCTTTGCAAAACATACACATCTTACCTCTGCCCAACTAGTGGTCCCTCTGAACCCGTCGTTCAAAACGTGAATACTGTCTGGCCCCACCACACCCCATTCAGTTGGGTCAAGGCACTGCTGCACCAGGTGGAAGGAGGGCCCGTGGCTTGGGAAACAAGACTAGTGGTCTAGCCCTGCTTTGGCACTGAATTGCCTGAGACTTTTAAATAATATTAGCAGCTGACAGTATTGGGCCCCACTGAGAGCCAGGCTTTCTCCATACATTAATACCGCCAGTGACCCTGTGAAGGGCCAAATCGTTGTCCCCGTTTTGCAAGGGAGAGCCTACACTTAGGGAGGCTGAGGACTTGCCCACAGTCTGACTGTCAGTGAATAGGAGACTCAGGGTGTGCCCCACTCTTAACAGGTGCTCAGTATATGCATATTCATGGAGGGGAATGAATAAACAAAGGAATGAGTGTTGTTCTCTAGGGGATTTGGGCTGCTGCACTTCCTAGACAGCCCTCCCAGTCCCCAGACACCACCATGCCCACACCATGTGCCCTCCGGACCACTGCAGACCACTCCGCTTAGTCCTCACTCTTGATGGTATCCCCTGGGTCAGGAAGCCAGGTCCCTCCTGCGGGTCCAACACCACTGGCCACAAGACCACATTCCAGGGAAAGGAAATACAAGAGCAGAGTTAGTGGGAGCTCCAACAGGGAGAAGAAGAGGGAGGAGGGTCCAGGCGGGGCCCTCTCTCCCCCTCCCCCTGGGGTACCTGCCCTCTGCTGAGCCCACCTCCAAGTAGGTATGCTGCCAGTGCCTGCCAGTGCCTCTCAACCAGGCGATGTTGATGACATTTCCCCCATTGATTCAGCTTGCTGTTCATACCTTCTCCTTGAGTCAATGGAAGCCTCCTTCAGGAGGGAACAGCAGACCCGTGCCAGTGCCAGCTCCAGGGAAGCCCTACTGACTGGGGTCTCTGGCTTCCAGTCCCACCGACCAGCACGTGAGCTGCCTTCATCCGTTTCACACACATTCCCTGAGCACTCTGTGGGCCAGGGGGGCTCTGGGAGGCGCGAAGGGACCACACAGTGTTGTCTCCAAGCGCTGGTGCTCCCCTCTTGTCTGGATTGCCCTACCTTGTCTGTCCAGCCAGCACCTGCTCCATGGTCACTGCTGTTTCCTGAGAGGCTGGTCCTGCCCTCCACCGTGCACCTGTACTGTAGGTGCTCCTTCAGGTCATATTTTCCCCTTATTCCCATTGTGATTTATAGAACCATTTGTGACATTACTTCTTCCATATCATTCTTCCCTATTAGAATGCAAGCTCCACAAGGGCAGGGATTGTGTCTGTCGCTTTTTTCCCAACCTGTGATATGGTGGCCGGCACCTAGTATGTATGCAAATAATATATGAAAAATCAATTAGGGAATCAATGAATAGAGATGCTTACAGAATACACCCCTGTCCCCCACCCCTACAGGAAAGCCTCTAAATTATTGGGAGCTGGATCTTTTGAGACAAAAGGTAAAAACATCTTTCCATTTTGCATTTGATTAGATGTTTTTCTCACCTGGTGTCACCCATCACCTCCCCTCTCCCAGAGGAGCACCAAGGGAGGTAAGAGGCCTGTAGCACAATGGAAAGGCCTCTGGGGGTTTTGTTCCTGCTCTGCCACAAACTAAATGTGCCTATAGGCACATCTCTTCCTCTCCACATCACAGTTTCCCATCTGGAAAATGACTATTTCTGTGTGGGCTCTAAGCAGAACCATTTCTTTGGCCAGTCTTCGCTGCAAAGGAGGCAGGGAAAGGAACTCTTCATGAGAAGGGAGTGGCTTTCAGGTGGCAGCCAGCACATCTAACACACGTATCCTTCAACTGGCCCTTGGCAGATGCCACTTTTTTGTTGTTAATTTTCATTTCTTGGCACTAGCCTTATCTTACCATCTAGATTGAGAGGCTCTGGAAGGCAGGGACCAGGCCTCAGAGGCTTTGAAGTCGGAAGAGACCTTCCAGCAGGCTGATCCCAGATGTGTCACTCCAGGAGATTTGTGTTGGTTAATGACTCTACCCCTTTCACTCAAGTATTCTCTCTAGGTGAAAATGGTCCCTAGTAGGTTAAACATGAAGTGTCTGTCTCTCTCATTGGAAATGACTTGTTGTTCTTCCATATAACAAGTACACATTTTTAAACATAAAACATACAAAGAAGAAAAATTTTTAAAACTCACTGAATGCCACCACCCGAAAGTGATTATTAATACATCTTGTTACACATCCTCACGTAACATCTCCCTCTCCTTCCTTCTCCCTCCATACCACACCCTACCTCCTGCCCCCACCCACAAACAGTTTTATGAAAACAGCTGCACAGGACACACACTGTAACCGGCATTTTCACTTTACCATCCTGTCCAGATCCTGGTCTCGTAGGTTCTGTGGAGCCCCCAATTCCTGGCATGTGGCTTCCTCCCTCACTGGCATCTGACAGTTGTTTGATTAAAAATGTGTCATGTGAGGCCAGGCAGGTCCATCCCCACCTCCACTGGGGAGGCAGATGGCTCCAGGGGCCACATCCCATTACTGCGGAGGTCTCCCTGACGGCTGGAAACCACTGGTGCTGGGCATGAGAATGAAGCACTGGGCCCTGACCCTAACCCAGGCAGCCACAGCACAGCTCTCCGTCAGTGTTCAGAAACACATTTTGTGACATGTTAAGACAGCCTCAAAATCAGGAAATCCACCTTCTCATCCCACAACCACTCCCAACGTGTTCATTTGGTAAATGGTAAATGAGCAGATTCTCTGCTTTAGTCCAGAGAAACCCCCTCTGCCGCCCTTCTTCTTTTCTCCACTGTGGCTTGTTAACCCTTGCTGCTGCTGCTGCCGCTGCTACTGCTGCTCCTCCTCCTTTTCCTGACAAGCAGTGGTCCTCCCAGCCTTCCGTCTCCATAGACCCACTTCCCATCCCCTTCCGTCTCCATAGACCCACTTCCCATCCTCTTCCTCAAGAGGATAGATGCAGGACACCTGACTGACTGCATGTTCTCCCCTGTCCCTTGTACCAAGTATGGCAACAATAATAATAGCTAACACTGATTGACTGCCGACTGTGCTGGGCACTCTACATGGATTCATTCTTTTGATCCCAACCAGGAACCAGCTCTGTTACCATTCCCATCTCCCAGGAACAGATGTGGAAACAGAAGCGCCCAGTCTCACAGCTAGAGAGTCTGGCTCTAGAAGCCCCCGCTTCCTGTAGATCATTAAAGGGATTGTGATGGAGGAGGAGCAGCAGTCCAGTCCCAGGGCAGGGGCCAGAGCACTGATAAAGGGAGCAGACGAGGAGCATTTACTCTAGCTGGAGATGGAGTGAAAAGCCATGTGTCCCAGCAGCCTAGGGCCTCTGGGTTTGTGAACCTCCAGAAGTTGGGGGGGAAACTGTATGTGTCGGTACATTTGTCACACTCTCAGAGGAGTCTATGATTCAGAGAAGGAGAATGGCTGCTGGGCCAGATGAGCCTCCAAGGTCCCTTCCAGCTCCCAAGCCTGTGGTTCTGTGACCATATAAGGCCAGCGTGCCTGGGGAGTCT
Organism: Papio anubis; assembly: GCF_008728515.1. Taxonomy (NCBI): domain Eukaryota; kingdom Metazoa; phylum Chordata; class Mammalia; order Primates; family Cercopithecidae; genus Papio; species Papio anubis. The sequence goes on along the minus strand of NC_044993.1, from coordinate 33,567,294 downwards.
CACTGCAGCTAAGTGCAGTCCTGCACTGCAAGGGGGAAGCAGAAAGCAAAGGGAGCCCAAGTCCAGGCCTCCTGCAGGGTCCCTAAGGCAGCAGAGAGAGAAATGGAGGTGCGGGGAGAACCAGGGTTTCTCCTTGGTTGCCTCTTCCCAGAAAGCTCAGACTCGCGCAGGCGGGCTGGGTTGCCACCCTCTGTCTCTCCCCATATCCACGTGAGATCTCCTCTCAGCAGCGTTGCCAGGTTTCCAGAGTCCAGCTGGCAGTTTCTGTCCAAAGTCAAACACTCCACAGTCAGCCCTTGGCTGTTCAGACCTCCTGTTCCTCATGGTGCTTCTGGTTTGGTGGCCTGGAACACCCCTCAGAGTCCCTGAGTTTTTGGTGGGCATCAATGCAGAATCTAGCTGGATCTCCCTTTGATGTCCTAGCTTTGCAGTCACAAGAAATCTAGTAGGTCCCCACCCTGACACACACACAACACACACACACACACACACACACACACATCTGCCTCCTTTAGTGAGTGCTTTGGAGAGGGACAGGTGTGGGGCATCTGTGTAGTCCTGAATCATGTAGTTATGTCTCACTTTATCTGAGCACTGTCTGGAGCTCAGCCCTATGCCAGGAGATACGAGAAGAGAGCAGAGATAAATGAGATGTGGTGCTTTAATTTTAAAAATTAAAAATTAGTAAACAAGTCTTCTGGGAGATGATCTCTGATTATTATTGTTATCAAGGTATAAAACATGTACCTTTTAGTCATGTCTCTGTTGGTTCTAAGTGGCAGAAACCCAAATGAAGTTAGCTTATGCAAAATTGAGAGGGAATTATTTGGCTCATATCACTCAAAAGTTTTGGGTAGGCTTCAGGCATGGTTGGACCCAGGGACTCAAATGATGTTTCTGGGACTTGATTCTGCACTCTATCGCTCAGCTATGTAGATGAACAGCCCACCTGGGGCTGCTGCAATGTGAGATACCACTGGCTGTTGCTAAGGTATCTCCTGGAGCCTCGCTCCTGATTTCCAAATCCTGGCCTTGTCACCTCCACGACTCAGACCTGGGCTGTCACATTAGACTGAACTCTCCAGGGCTGTATCTCCAACTCCAACCCAGAGGCCTCCTTTCCTTGCCAGAACATTGGGCAGATACAACAGGGCGAGTTCCAGTGCTTGTTTTGTGGGTGAAATCTCTGGATTCTCCTGGAGATAGGGACTCAGGGCAGAAGGAGCAGACCTGCCTTTCAGCATCTGCCATTTACCAGCTGTATGTCAAGTAAGTGGCCTAACCTACCTGAGCCTCAGTTTCCTCATCTGTAAAGAGGAGATAATTTATCTCCTGGAATTGTTTTGAAGGTTAAATGAAATTGACACACGTAAAGCACTTAGCACAGAGGGTAAACCCTCAAACAGGAGCTGCAATTATTCTGCTTATTTTATACTGCAAGTGAAAGACATTATACTTGCCAGATTTTAACTTTAGAATGAAAATACTATTACTTTTTTTTGGTTGAGACAGAGTCTCGCTCTGTCACCCAGGCTGAAGTGCAGTGGCGTGATCTTGGCTTACTGCTACCTCCACCTCCCAGGTTGCTGCGATTCTTCTGCCTCAACCTCCCGAGTAGCTGGGACTACAGGTGTCCACCACCACATCCGGCTAATTTTTGTATTTTTCAGTAGAGACAGGGTTTCACCATATTAGCCAGGCTGGTCTCGAACTCCTGACCTCGTGATCTGCCTGCCTTGGCCTCCAAAAGTACTGGGATTACAGGCATGAGCCACTGCGTCCGGCAGAAAATACTAATAGCTACCATTTGTTTTATACTTACTATACGATAGGCACTTTTACATTTATTCCTCACAACTCTTTGCTTATGAGGAAACCAAGGCAATTAAATTGTTTACCAGGGACACACAGCTCATCCTATCCAGTGCCCAACCTCTAACCACTGCTCTACTCTGCCTTTCTAGAATGGTGTGGGGAAATAGAAAATAAAGAGGGTCTTATTTGATACACATAAGGATATTTGCCTCAAATCAATGCTAGAAAGAAAAAAAGAAGAGGAATGTGGCATTAAAAAAAGCTAGGGGGAAGACTTAACATTTAAAAATTCAGTGTTTTTCTGAGTGGTGGGAGTATGAATAATATTTCTTGTTGGTGAAACCCCATCTCTACTAAAAATACAAAAAATTAATTGGGCATGGTGGCGGGCTCCTGTATTCCCAACTACTCAGGAGGCTGAGGCAGGAGAATGGCCTGAACCCGGGAGGCGGAACTTGCAGTGAGCCGAGATCCCACCACTACATTCCAGCCTGGGTGACAGAGTGAGACTCTGTCTAAAAAAAAAAAAAAAAAAAAATTTCTTCTTGTTCTGTATGGTCCAAATTTTCTAGTCTTAAAGTACTTACTACATTGTAGTAGAAGGGGATATAAAATTCTACTCTGAAACAGGAAGGCTATTTTTAACCTAATATAAGCCAGTTTGAACAACTTATAGGGCTAATCATGATTTGAGCAATTTCCCCCAAATTGCAACATTTCTGCAAACTGCAAATGAAGCTTCTTTATCTTGGGACAACCCAGGTAACAGATTGAGACCTGCCAGCAGTATTTTCAGTCCATGAATTGAGGTGTGATAGAAAGGACTGTGAGCTTGGAGACCTGTGTCCTATTCTTGGCCCAGGCTCTTACCTGCTGGGAGACATTGGGGCAATTACTTATTTTCTTTCAGCCTCAGTTTCCTCTTCTGTCAAATAGTTATAATAAAATCCCACCCTTTCCACCTGATCAAGTGTGTATGAAGATTAATGATATCAATAGGTGTGAAATAGGTTGAGGGAGGTCCCAGAGTCAGCCAAAGGTCTAGAGAGCATTCCCAGGAGAGTGGTAGGGTCTGCTGATCCCAAATGAAGCATGAGAAACTCAATGCAGTGGCTTCTGGGGAAGCATGTCATGCCATGGGGACTAGCAAATCCTGCCTGCACCACTCAGGTTACCCAGAGGGCCCCACCCTCTTAGGAGAATCTAAGTACCAGTTGCCTTTCTTTTCTGTTTTTTAGTATTTACTCTAGAGTTTACAATGTGTATCTTGACTTATTACACTTTACTTTCAAGTAATAATATATTAATACTACTTTTTTTACTTATAAGAATCTTTCTACAGTATAGAGTATACTTTCATTTTATCCCTCCCATCCTTTGTGCTATTGTTGAAGTTTTATTTCTATGTATGTTATAAACATCATAATACATTTTTCAGCTTCTTCCCTCTGTTTCAATTTAGATAGTTTCTATTGCCATGTTTTCAAGTTCACTCATCTTCTGTATGTCTAATCTGCTGTTAATCCCATCCAGTGAAATTTTTATTTTAGATACTATATTTTCATCATTTTATATTCCTTTTGTTCTTTTTTACGTCTTCCATTTCTTTCCTCATATGTTCCCAATTTCCTTCAATTTCTTAGAAATATTTAAAATAGATGTTTTAAAATTCTTATTGTGAATTTCTTGATCTCTGTCACTCCTGGGTCTGCTTCTGTTGACTGTATTTTCTCCTAGTTATGGGTCATGCTTTCCTGCTTCTTTGCATATTCAGAAATTTTTTGTGTGATGCTGATATTATGAATATTGTATTGTTGAATGTCTAGATTTTGTTGTTCTCATTTAAAGACTGTTTGACTTTATTCTCCAGGTAGTCAAGTTACTTGTAGATCAGCTTGATTTTTTTTTTAAGTTTGTTTTTAAGCTTCGTGAGGGCAGTCTAAAGCAGCCTTTACTCTGGAGCTAGTTCAGCCCTGTTGCTATGGCATGAGCCTTCTGGCATCTCTGCTGAGTGCCCCAGGCATTCAACAAGGACTCTTCACTCTGGCTGTTTGGAACTTGAATATCTCCTAGCCTTGAATGAGCTCTGGGAAGCGTTCAACTGATAAGCAACCTGATGCTTGTTCTTTCTTTAGTAATTGTTCCTTGACCAGCTGTGGAATCTCACCCTATCCAGCCACAGACTCCAGGGGGACCCCTATGCGCTGTCTGAAGCATCTGAAGTGCTCTCTCTTTGCAGTTTTCTCCCCTCTGGTATGCTGCCCTTCCAGCTACCTCAGCTTTCCTGAACTCACTTTTTCTCTTCAGCTCAGTGAAATGGCTGTGTTCTGCCTGGGTAACCTCCTGCACTGTGGTCTAGTAAACACCTAAAGGCGGACGCCCAGGCCATCATAGGACTCCCCTCCTCGGTCTCCCTTCTCTCAGGGATCACGATCCTGCACTATCTATTCTCCAGTGTCTGAAAATGCTTGTTTCATATATTTTGTCTGGTTTTCTAGTTGTTTACAGTGGGAGCTAGGAAAGATCCCTTTGAGATCTCTCTGGGGTGGTGTACCAGTGGCCTGCACTGGTTATGTACTCCCTCGAGATACTTTTACAAAACTGGACTTAGGAATAATAAAAGTGGACAGAAAGTTGATAGGGTCATTCTGATCTGCTTTTTAGAGAATCTCAGAGTGAAGACCCACAAACCAGCACCAAGTGGAATTTTGCAGCAGGAATCATTATTGTCCATCAACTGATGACTGGATAAATAAAATGTGGTACATCCCTACAGTGGAATACTATTCAGTAATAAAAAGGAATGAGCTACTGATACATGCTACATTGTGAATGAATCTTGAAAACATCGTGTTAAGTGAAAGAAACCAGTCACAAAAGACCATACATTGTATGGTTCCATTTATATGAACTGTCCAGAATAGACAAATTTATAGAAACAAAATGTACATCAGTGGTTGCTTAGGGTAGGGGCAGGGCATGGAGAGTAACTGCTAATGGATACAAAGTTCCTTTTGGGGAGATTGAAATGTTCCAAAATTAGATTGTGGTGATGATTGACCAACCTTGTGAATATACTAAAAACCATTGAATTGTATACTTTAAATGGGTGGAGTGTATGGTATATGAATTATATCTCAATAAAACTGTTTTGGTTTTTTTTTTTTTAAAAAAAGAAGAATTTTGAGCCATTTTCTCCTGCATGAAGGTAACGAAGGAATGGGAAGGAGCTGTGGTATAGTAGAAAGGAGGTCTCAGTTATTATATTGGTGCATGAACGTGTCACAAGTAGTGTTCTACCTGGGACTGAAAATGTGACCACAGAAGAGTTTACATAGTTCATTGGGGGAGGACAAATGTGGGATGTTAATCTTAAAATTCATTTGCTCTTTCTGGATTACTTTATTTATAAGAGGATTCTTGTGGTTTTGGCATGAGCCCCTCCTTCTAGTTTTCTCTCCTGCCCGGATCCTTGTCAGCAGTGAGCACAATGTTGAGTGGCTAGCAGGCAGTGCCACGTGGCCTCTGAAAGTTGTGACTTCCCCTTTATGTCCTCTTTGTCCCTGTTCAGATCCACCAGAACGAGGGCGGTATGTGGTTAAATCCTAGCCAAGGACGAAAAAGCAGGCAAACCCTTTTATTGACTTTTCTGTTGTCAGAGATAAAGATGGTTATTTGTTCCTCTTAAGTGAATCATTTTACCTTCATTAAAAGCTGTGAGTTTTCTGTGAAAGAAAAATGCATCATCCATTTGCAGACTTTTTCCAGAGATTTTCAACAATATGCCTCTGTGTATAAACCTAAGTTGGGACCCTGAACTTTGCTTAAACATATATTGAGTGCTTAATGTATGCCCTTCCTGTTCTAAGTGCTTTCAAGTATTATCAGCACCTCATTGACGGATTTTTCTTTCATTATGTAGGGAATGTGAAAAGACTGCATTTCTTTTTTCCAAGATTCTGTTTTTAAGTAATTTAAGTAGCTTTTCCCTTTAGATTTTATGACATTAATGTAGCAACTCAGTAACTCAGCATCCCAGCTGGACCTGGCCCACAGCCAGCCATTGCTTCTCATGCCTGTGCTCTCTGTGTTGATGAGGACAATGCTCTCATCAGGTGTGGTATGTGTGGTTTTTCTCTAGGATCATCCATGAAGATGGCTTCTCCGGAGAAGACGTGAAACAGTACAAGCCTGTTGTCTACAGCAACACCATCCAGTCCCTGGCAGCCATCGTCCGGGCCATGGACACTTTGGGCATCGAATATGGTGATAAGGAGAGAAAGGTAGGCCCCTGAGTCCATAAGCGCAGCAACAAGAGGTTCTGTCTGTGTTACCCCACTGCCTCCTCTTTATAGTGCTGGGCTGGCTTAAATGAACGAGAAGAGACTCTGCTATGTATGAAAGATATATGGTGGCACAGTCACCAACCTAAGCCATTGCATCCACACCCCTGGCAAACTCCCAGCAAACTCCCCAACTTTGCAAGTTGAAAGTTGCAAGGGCTACAAAACTCCCGGATTTATTTTGCAGATAAGGAAGAGTTGGTGACAGTTTTAAATTGGGGCTGCCACAACACTGTCTAAGTACCTGTCCTTGGGCAATTAACTTGAACAGAAAAAAATATATATTAAACAAAACAAGCCTTGCCTGGCCACCATCTCCCTTCCTTAGAAGAACTTTCCTTGCCTTGCTGTGGAGTGGGGAAGGCCATTTGAACTGACTATCTTTCTTCTTTTATACCAAGGGCTGTTTTTTTCCTCCCCCAGGGAAGTATGAGGACCTACAGGGCTCTCCTTCCTGTAGAAAGTCGGTGTTCTAGAACAGGGACTGTTTGGGGGTAATGTTTCCAGGCTTCTATTAAGTGGTGAGTGGAATAAGTACTCTATAAAAACCTCTAATTTGCAAACATTTGTATTAACTGTTAAGACTGAACTATATACAGGTACACTGGCAAGGCTAAATAAAAGGAGGGAGGGAGAGAGGGAGAGGAGAAAATAGCCTCAGAATTCTATCCAGAAGCAGCTCTTTGTCCCTGTTTGGGACTGAATCTCAGTGATCCTCCCTCTGGGACCTGGAGATTGGAGAAGCGGGCAGAGGACAGGTAGAGCCTCCAAGCACCTGGGCTCTGCATCTGAGCCTCTGGATGTTGAGCAATCTCTGATTGCTGTGTGATTTGATTGTACATTATACACACATCCTGTCTTTGCTAAAAATCACCTTCCTCACAGAGGAAAACTGTCCTGGTTGTCTCTGTGTCTGATAAATCATCCGTGACAGGCAGCTTTAAATGTAAAATTTAATATATTAGGAACAAAATCCTAATTCCATGGGGCAGAGTCATCCAGGCCAGGCACTGACTCCTCCAGGTGCTGGGGAATTGGGTGACTGAGGGTATGTCCGAGGTCAGCCCGAGGTGGAGAAACTGGGCACTAGCAGGGGCACCTGGGCCCATCTGCTGCTCCTCCTGGAGGCTAAGTTGGGAAGTTGATTCTGCAAAGGAAGCACTTCTCGCTGGAAGACTGGCTTTGGGTTTGGTCACAGAGCCAGGGCCTGTGGAAAGAGGGAATGGGGGAGTGGATGGGTCCATTCACTGCAGGTTTATGATGTGCGAGGCTTTGAGCTAGGTGCTGTGGATACAGGAATGAGCACAGCAGGGAATGGTGTCTGGTTTCAGAAAACACCTATTCAGATCATTAGAACTAGCCCAGATGTGTACACTGCTTTGTTCTTCTTAATAGCAATAGTAGGAATGAAAACAGCAACCATTTGTTGAGCACCTACTGGCTGCCAGGTACATACTAAACACTTTACGTGTACTGACTCATTTTATTTAACTTATTTTATTACAGCCCAGAGCAGGGAGTGCCTCATCTTATCTTCAGTCATGGTACAGGCCACAGGCCTCTGGTCTCTCTCTCCCTTTGGCTAAGTGGGGAGCATGGTGTCTGAATCTCAGCCAGAGAGCAGACACAGTGCAAAAGGCACACCCCCTACACACACACACACACACACACACACACACACACACAGGGTGTGTGAGATCTTCCAGGAGCAAATGTATTCATCTCCCAGCCAGCTCTTCCTGAAAATCTCCTATACTGATTATAACCCAGAAAAGTCAATGTGGCTTTGGAATACTTTTCTCCTTCCATTTTGGAAAACATTCATTGTTCCCATGGGATTTTTTTTTTCCATTTTATTATCTTGAATGGAGAGATGATTGCTTGGGAATCGCTAGGACTATGATACGTTAAGGACTGTACTGCAGGCCCCTGGGAAACAGGGTCCCTTCTCTGGCTATTTCTCCTCCGTGGAATTTCCCAGTCAAGTAGTCAGCCTTTAAGTAGGAAGGAGGGGAAGGTTCCAGTGGAAGGAGAGACTGAGAGCTAAGCAGGACTCCCTGGAGAGTCCACTGGACACAGTCGAGTCCAAGCCCAGTTCCGTTATGGCAGGTGGTACCATGGCCAGCACCTGGCCCATCCCTAGGGCAACACAGACTTGTCTGGTGTGACACTCAGGCACCGCCTTCCTGTATTCTTACAACTGTGAGGAGCAGGAAAGGAGTGAACCCAAGACCCAGACCACAGCAAGCCAGACAGCTGGAAAAGGCATTCCTGGGAGTGGACTGGTGTGGATTCGCAGCCTGTGGAGCTGGCAGAAGAGAGTGGAAGCCACCACTTCTGTCCTCTCGATAAGGACACATACCAGACCTGAAAGGGCTGCAGTATCTGCTGGTGTGGGGGCAACTCAGAGCCAAGATCCTTCCCTTTCCACGTTCTCATGGAGCTTCCTATCTAGCAGTATAGGCAGCAAACAAGCCCACAAGTAGGTGACTGCATAATGTCAGATAATGCTAAGGGCTGCAAGGAAAACAAAATAAGGTGATGTGAGAGCCTGATCTGGGGGTGGGAGGAGCAGATACTTCAGAGTGGGAGGACGAGGGGACAGAAAGTTCCAGACAAGCACCCAGGCCCTAAGGGAGGAATGAGCCTGGCACAGAGGAATATAAAGCTCTGTTCAGCTGGAGCTACCTGCAGCCAGGCAGCTGCTGATGTCCAGATGCCCTGAGCCCAGAGCTGGGTCCCCACATTCTTCGCTCGGGTCCCCAGCCACACTCCTTCTAGGGGATCTGCCATTTGGATGCTGGGGAAACCACCTTATGCTGCAGAAGTCCAGATCCATGTTTTGGTCTCAACAGAAGAGACCTCCTTCCCTCTCATGTTTTCTTCACCTCTGCTACCCACCACCAGTCATCAGGGGGTGTCTGGAGGAAGACAGCCCCACTCCCACCACCTGCCGGGGCCAGCCAGCCTTGCACTCTCCACACAGAAAAGCACCTAAGAGCTTCCTTGCTGTATCTCAGTGTCAGCCCCTAGAACAGGTAGGTGTCCCTGTCTTCCCCTGGCAGTGGCCTCACCACCTGTCCTGGCCTCCAGGGAAAGAGGACTGGCTGGTTTTTCCCTCAGCCTCTCTGGTGTGGAGTCACGTGGAGCCCCGTGACTGTGCGTGAGCCTGAACCTGAAAGAACCTCCTCACAGGGCAAACAGCGAGGACCTCCTTACATCCTTCTGTGGTTTCCACACCCCAGGCCCCAGCCTCAGACTACAGACCCCTCCCAGGGACCCCATGCACTCTCACGCCGCCGGGGCCTTCGCTGGGGTGTGCTCTCTGCCTCTAGTGCACTCCTCTTCTCTTCCCCTCTTCCCCGTGGAACTGCCCTACTCAGTAAGGGCCCGCTAAGCTTCATCTTGTCATGAAGCCTCCTTACCTTTTCCTCCCCTGAGGAAGAAACTCAGCTCAGCGCTTTCTCCATGAAGTTCTTATCTCACACACTAGCATGAAGATCAGTTGTTTATACATCTTTCTGTAGAGAAGTGGGCCCTAAGGTGTAGTCAGAGTCCTTTGAGCAGCTCATAAACCCGTGAGCCTTCCCTCCAGAACAGGGGACACAGCACACATCTAGGAGATTCTGCATGCAATTTCAGGGGGGCCTGGCCCACCAGCGGAGCCCAGCCTAAGAACCCCTTCATCATTGGAGGTCTTCTGATCAGGGCCTATGTCATTTATCTTTGGATCACCTCCTCACTCCAGTAGCCAACACAGTGCTCAGCACTTAGTAGGTCTTCAAGACCCATCCCATTAATGGAATGACATTTCTAACTTTCCCAGTGTTCACAGAAAAAAAGGCAAAGTGCCTGTAACTTTATCACTACATGAACAGCTGTTGATTGAGAACCTACCATGTGTAGGGCTGGTGCTAAGCCCTGTTTGAAGATTCAAAGGCATGTGAGTTGGAGCCTTTAAGGAGCTGGTCATCTTCTTGGGAAGATGGAGCTCACAGGCAGAGTGAGCACCGCCCTTGCACATGGTGGGCAGGAAGAGCTGCTTAGTGGGAGTGGAGCTGGAACTGTCCCTGAGGCAAAGGTACAGTTTGACAGGTGCAGGTGTAGGTGAGCAAAGGCCCTTGAAGCCAGGAAAAAACATGGTAGAAACAGTGGCTGGTAATGAGGGAAAGGAGAGTTAACTGGCAGAGGAGGCCAGTGGCCAGAACAGAGGACTGGGGTCTGGGCAAGGTGTGGGAAAACTGGAAGGTCCAGTTAGGTCCAGATTTGGTGGGCCCTGGAAGGTAGGCCAAGGAGTTTGGGGTTTATCCTGTTAGCAGTAGGCAGCCATGGAGAGATTTTGAGCTGGGATGGAATGAAAGTGAGATTTTAGGAAATTATGATATGACACGTGCAGAGTGGACAGGGCGGGGAGGGGGATGGCGAGGGGAGACTAAAGATGGGGAGGCAGGTAAAGAAACTCCAGCAACAGACCACGAATAAGGTGCAAGGGGCTAGGTGAGGGGTCAGAAAGGCAGCAGAGTGATGCATAGCAACAAAGGAAATACAGGGGCCTGGTGATTAATTGACTGTTGGAAAAGGATGGGCACAAGGTGGAACCTCAGCCAGAAAGCCAGGAGGCTGGGTGGGATCGGACCACAGAGGGTGTGTCCCCTTCCAAACCTAAGGAGTTTCCAGGTGGGGGAGGTCTGCACATATCAGATGGATAGAGTCAGAGAACTGAAGCTCTGGAAATTACTGACTCCAGGATAATAACAGCTTTCCATTTTTATGTTTCAGAGCCTTTATTGGAAAAGGATGGGCCTGTTATTTGTCCTGTTATTTAATAAATTTTACTTAATGCTTAAATTATTTAATACTAACAACTATGTGTGCAGTGGGTGCTATTGTTGTCCTTGTTTTATAGGTTAAAAAAAAAATGAGGCATGGAGAGGCTAAGTGACTTGCCCAGCGTCATGCAGTACAAATTATATATGTATACAGTGTAGACATGGAAGCCTAAGAAGACTAGAACCTGTGTGGCCCGGGTCCAGAGCAGAGTCCCATTTAGATAGACACAGTATGATCAGGCAAAACAAATCAATTCAAAGAATCCCATCCTTCATCCGGAGTCTCTCTAAGAACATGAAAAGGGACCAGAGACAGCTCCCCCTGCTGTTCTCAAACATCCTCTCCTGCCTCCCACGTCTGTCCCACCCCACTCCCTTGAGCTGCCTTACTCCCCCGGGTTCTTCAGAGACCCTCTTCTCCACCCCAGCGAGCAAGGCTGGTCCTCTCTCCCCTTCTCTCTCTCCCACCAAAGGGGTTCCGGCTCTGCCGCTCCTTCACTCCTCCCTTTTTCTTCGTCTCCCTTTCCCCTCCCCTCCTATCTCCCTTCCCCCCGCTTCTTCCCTTTCCCTGTGTCCTCCTCCCTCCTTCTCAGTCTCCTTTTCCTCCTCCCCTTCCCTCTCTTCCTCCCTCCCTCCTCACCCCAACTCATTATTTTGTAAATTGTCTTCACCTTCTGAGCCAAGCTCTCCCCCTCCTCCTTCCTCTAGCCTTAGCCCAGGGCCTACATCTGCATCACAGAAGCAGAGGGCCTTGTTCTGGCTGAGCTGGCCTAAACTCTAACACTGGAAGAAAGGGTTGAGGAGAAACTGAACAATTACAGGATTAGAAGGTTCACGTGGACCAGTGGGGGGATGGGGAAAGCCTTTGAACAGGCCTGTGTTAATACAGTTCCTCATACACACATGTGTATATATAAACATATGTAAAATGTACATGTGTATATGTGTACATCCTTGCATATGTAAAATACATTGTAAACAGATGGACTGGTAGCAGTCATGCATTGAACTTGTATGAGACTTTAGTCAGTTGAAAATACTCCAGTTTTCATTTTCTCACTATTTGTGCCTATACCTGTTTCTCTCAACTATAAACTCCTTAAGGGCAGAGCATAGATCCTATTCCTCTAGCACAATGCCCGACACAGGAAGTACTGGATACTAAGTTTAAACCCCAATTCTACCACCAACTATATGGCCCTGGGTAAATTATGTAACTTCTCTAAGCCTCAGTGTTTTGGACGGTAAAATAGTAATGATCCTGATACCTCCCTCGTTCATATCTGCTGTGAGAGTAAATGAGATAATGCCTATAGCATGCATAGGATAGTGCCTGTCACATAGCAACTTCTCAACGTGTGTTGGCAATTATTCTCATTATTTGTCTACAATCGTTTTTGATAAAGTATTGATGAATTCTACTCAAAGCAATCTAGTGAGGAATGGGCAAGGTTTTATCTGCAGTTTTCATGTTAGAAACAGAAGCACAAGGTTCTTAACTGGCCACCCAAGGTCATGTTACCAAGCCTGGGTCTACTCAAGCTGTGCCATAAAGCCAAATACCAACGCTGAAGTTTACAAGACAAAAGACTGCGTTTATCTGCAGGGGGCTGAGTAAGGAGGCAGCTCATGCTTAACACCTCACTTCCTCAATGGCCCTACAAGCAAGGGCTTTTAAAGGCAAGGGTACATTTTAGGAAAGCAGAAGCTACAGGCAAAACCGTAAACCTATACATGGAGGTTATACATTGGTTTGGCCCAAAAAAGCAGGATGTCTTGTGGGGTGGGCTTTGAGGTCATAGGTAGATCCAGAGATTCTGTGATTTGCAGTTGGTTAGGGAGCAAGCTTTTGTCTAAAACCTTGGGGACAGCCAAAATGAATGTTAAGGTCTGGCCTGTAGGTGTGTCTCTCTCCAGGCCCCTCAGGAAGAAATTTAGAAGAAAGATCGGTGGTCAGCGTTCCGTCCTTAGTTCCCGCTCTTCTGAGGTCTACTTGGCTGCAATGGGCATTTTCCATCTGGTGGGGGTCCAGGTTTCTGAAAAACAACTCAGGGACATATGTTAAGATGTTATCTTTAGTTTCCATAGGGAACCAAACATCTTGTGGCTCTAACTTACTTGGGTGGCTATTATTTTAAGCTATTACAACCTCCTTGCTTCTCAAGTTGCTCATTTACTTCTCAAGGCTAGCTAGGTGCCTGGAATTTCCCTTGAAGAGACTCAAGATTTTTCTCTCTTTCCATGCTTTTTCGGGGTGTGGGGGGCAGCATGCCCCTAACAGGGGGCTCCTTGCTCTATCTCAGTCACCTACCTAAACAGAATGAAAGATGGGTGCCAGCTGGGATTGCCGCCCATGCTCTTGTTCCACCAGGGGCCTTCACTGGAGCTGTATCCCCTAGAGATAATGGTAGCTCTTTGGGAGGCAGAATCAGATTTCACACTTAGTTTTCAGAATGTCATTGGATCTCCTCTGGTAGAAGAAATCTTGACATTTAAGTCACACAGTGGAGCTCAGGACACTATGTTTTTTAATAATCATGGAAATATTGTGGTGCCACCTCTACAATGCAGTGCGATTCACCTTGTGGTTTGCATGAATTCTGAAACAGATGAAAACAAGGATGCTATCTGGCCTGTGTCTCCCTGAGTCCCCTTGGGCTTAGAGATAACTTTAGTGGTAGTTGATAGATCTGATGGCAGCTGGAGGGTGTAACATGAAGCCTTCATACTCCCATAGCCCAAACATGAGGCCAGGAAGAGGATGTAGATGCACCCCATGCTGGGTGCTGAGGCTGTCCACCTACAGCAGCCCCAGACCCTGCCCTGACCCTTTGCCAGCCAGGTGAATAGAGCTTGAAACTGCTCCATTCAAGCCCATCTCATTCTGCAGCTCCATTTTGCAGATGGAACATAGGTTTCATCTGGCCCAAACAGGAAAGAGACTTACCCAGGGGATATGTGGCAGATCCAGGACTAGAGCATTCAGCTCCCTGCATCACTGCTCAGTCCTCTTTCCATCTCAGCATGCAGCTTCCAGTTACCCAGCCCATTTGGGGACTCATTTTCTTTTATTCAGTTGGTTAATCAATTATTCTATAAATACTTATCACTCAATTACTTATTACTTACAAATGCTTACCTCCTGGGGAAGTGCACAAGATGGCAGGGGTGGGTACAAAGATGCAAAGATCAAGAGGCTCCCAGTCTTGAGCAGAGATGCCAGCCCCAGAATGAGAAGGTAAATGCCTTGGTTTCCAGGACTTCTCCCAGCTCTGAAATTCTAGCTCTCCAGGGCTTAGTGCGGCATCAGCACTGCTCCCTGATCCAAGGCTGGATCGGGCTGCAAGCTCCTGATTTGAAGGAAGGCATCCACCATCTAAGCCCTGCCACAAGGAGCCTGAGACCTGGCTACTGGTACTTTGGCCCAGGGTGGCAGCATCAGTGGCTTTCCCTCACCCTTGTCTAAAAGGAAGAACCAACTCAAAGGAACTGCAGTTTTCAATATGGGAAAGGAAGAGGGACTAAAGTGTCAGATTTTTGAAATGTCTCTTAGCTGCTCCTCCCCCTTAGAGTCTTAGGTTTCCTTAGCTAAAAGTGGTGCCCTCCCCCCAAGCCCATCTCAGCTGCCCCCCAGCAGCACACTCTACTTCATGGTTGTCTTACCCTTGGGGCCAGACAGCAGGTCTGGAAGAACAGGTCAGTCTTGTTCATCATGCCCACTGCTAGCAGGGGTCAGTGAATCCTGTGCCTGAGTGATTCCATTCATCCAACGGGTGTGCTTCCGGGTCAAGTGCTGGCCTGTTACTAGGGATACACATGCCTGAACAGATGTGTCCAGGGAGGAAAGGATGAAAGATGCAGAATACGCTTCTTTCCATGCCATCCTGATCCCTCCACAGCGTTTGCCATGCGTGCTTCCATTCATGCATTCCCACAGCGGTTGCTCAGCCTGGAGAAGGCACTCAGCCTCCAGGGCTCCAGCACGTTGGGCCCTGCAGAGGCCCCAGCCAGCACCTAGCCTTCATCTGGACTGGCCTGCCTTCTCTTCCGTGGCTTGCAGAGTTGAGTGGATGCTCAAGGCTGGGCTACCATCAGTCTCTACATGTTCATGGCCTGTAGAAAAGGGCATGGAATTTTAAAAAGAAAATTTAATTGAAAGACTTCAACAAACAGTAAACGAAAACTGCAGGCGGTGATGCCTTGCACTTGTGTGTTCTTTCTCTCTCTCACACTCCACCCCCACCCCCCACCGCCACTGTAAGCCCTAATTACTCTGCTCTGATGATGGGAAAATCTTATAACCACGTAAATAAATATTCCTCGGCATCAGGACTGAAGAGGTCCCCACCAATCTTGGATGTCTAGGAGCCGCCCCATTGCAGCCCCTCTTCTACCCCCATCCCACCCCACCTGGCAGCTATGCAGGGGTAACTGACAGCCTCCCCTCTGGAGAGGGGTCATTGTGTGTGCATCCTTTGGGCTTGTGGTACCTGTTTCAAGGTGGCAAACCAGCTGCCAAGCAGACCTCAGCCTTAAGAGCCATAGGCAACAGCAGAGAGGGGCCTGCCTGGCCAGCGCCCTGTATTTTGAGACTCCTGGAATATTGAAAATTGAAGAATTCCCGGCCAGGTGTGGTGGCTCATGCCTGTAGTCCCAGCACTTTGGGAGGCCGAGGCGGGTGGATCACCTGAGGTCGGGAGTTCGAGACCAGCCTGAGCAACATGGAGAAACCCCGTCTCTACTAAAAATACAAAATTAGCCAGGTGTGGTGGCACATGCCTGTAATCCCAGCTACTAGGGAGGCTGAGGCAGGAGAATCGCTTGAACCTGAGAGGCGGAGGTTCTTGGTGAGCGAGATGGCGCCATTGCACTCAAGCCTGGGCATAAAAAGTGTCCGTCTCAAAAAAAAAAAGAATTCCCAAAACAAGGTCACAAAATTGTGCTGTATTTTAAATGCATCTACTTAACAAATCAGTACTTTGGGCCTACCACAAATGCAGTGAAATAAAATTGTGCTCCCTAAAAATAATTACAGGATTTGTAAAAGTATTAATTGACATTGCAGTGCTGGCCATGTGGTCCTGTAATGGGACTCAAGTCAGAGCCCTGTGCTGAGCACTGTAGCTTTCACTGTGAGAGGTCTCTCTTCTGACTATGTCTGGGACCTCATTTGGTCCAAGCCCCAGAATTGAGTCCTTCGTTGATGTATAGTCCCTTTCTGGCCACCAGATATACCATATAGGAGCCTGGGAAACCAGTAAGGTAGATTTTAGTTTGCTGAAGGAAGAGGCGCCAGGGATTGAGAAGGGGTTAGGTTTGTGGCCGCAGCGCCACGTGGGGAAGGCTGTGAGTCACAGGTAGGGTGGGGACAGCCAAAGTGGTATCTGCCTCTGCCCTGCTGGGAGTGTAGGGGGTCACAGTCCTACACATGTGAGATGGAGATGGCTTCCCTAGGAAAACCAGAGCCACTTTCTATCCTCCCGCTACACACACCTGCACACACGCTCATCTGCTTTTGCTTTACTCAGCTCCGTTCCCTCTTCTTTGCCAGGCAACCAACAGTGGTCTTATGTCACTGCTGAAGACCCCACTCTGAGTAAGTTAGGACACTTTGGTTGCAAGTGATGGAAGATACAGTCACACTGGCAAACTGGCTTATTCAAACAAAATAAAATACAAAACAGCCGCAGGCCCAGAGAGTCAGAAATTCAGACACACCCGTGGGGAGTAGGGGCTCGATCAGCAGCTCAGGGGATGTCCCCGGCTTCCCCCATCTCTCCACTCTGCTCCCCTCTATGGTTTTCACCCTCGACTCCATAGCATCACTCCTGCACCAAGCAGGAAAATGGCTCCAGCAGCTAGGTCATCACTCGTAACCTTGTGTGCATCCTGGGACATCAGCAAGCGCAAGGTGCATCTGAGCAGCCACCAAGTTCTGCAAGTCTCTCTCTCTCTGTCTCTGTCCTCTGTGTGTGTGTGTGTGTGTGTGTGTGTGTGTGTGTGTGTGTCTCATTGCCCTTCTTGACTCAGTCACCATGACCAAGGGGGCTGAGGGGTTCCTGGGACAAAATAAATCCCCCAGAGGAATACCAGAAGCTCCTGGAAAAGGAAATAGAATAGGAGGAAATGGATTCTGGGGAGGCCACCAGCCGCCCACAGATCTCTCCTTCTCATTAGGGCTGCCAGCTGTGCTGCCCCGTGCAGGAGCTGACTCATGTCATAGGGTGGAGGGCCGGCCAGGCTGAGTCCAGTGCAGCGGGACCATGAGATGGCTGAGCTTGGAAGCAAGCCAGCACTGCTGCTCCCATGGCAGCCTCTCCCCCGGGTTCCCATGTGGCAGGACACATGGGTGCACAGCCCCCAGCCCACCACTCACCAATGGTCTTGCCTTTCCACTGTGGCCACAGCAGGGGGCCAGGGAAGAGCGGGAGGTGAAGAGAGGAGATGGGCCAGTAGCAGAAGAGGCCTCCACTAGAAGTCAGGTCCCTAGGAGCCTGCCCCAGCCAGCAACAGACTTAGAGCTAGTCAACACCTCGCTTCAGAGCTGGGGAGGCACCGCCCCAGAGGGCTGCCCAGGGAGGCAAGGCAGGCAGCAGGAGTCAGAGATGTGACTTTGAATCCTGGCCCTGCCCTGCACCAGCCAGTGGACTTAGCACTAGTCACCTGGCTCACTGACCCTCAGATTCCTCATCTGAAAACTGGAGATCATAATAATACCTACTCACAGGGTTGTTATGACTAAAAGAAATGATGCATGTTAACAGCTAAGCAAGGTGCCTGGCACCAAGTAACTGTTCAGTGAACAGTTACTGCCATTTCCCTCCTCTTGCCCATACCTCACTGCCTGTTAGTGAAGGGCCAGGACAGGAACCTGGGTGTGACAGTTGTTTCAGAACCAGAGCGAAGGGTCAGTGTCAAGGCCTCTTTGCTACTACAGGTCAAACAGGTGGTGTCATCCCCTCCCAGAATCAGCTGTCCCTTCTGATTCCAGGCTGGAAGACGGTATGCCTCAGTGCCTGCCCTCTTGCTGGCTTTGTAGGAGTGGAGCTGAGGAGGGCTGCTTCTGACTTGGGGCCCAGCATGGCCTGAGAGAGAAACCCAAAGAAATAGAGACAAGGAGAGAGCAGAAGAGATTACAGAGAGGGAGAAGAGTGGCAGACACTGTGTGACTGGGAAACACTGAAATGGCGCTGCATAGACCGTGCATCAGTGTCCA
Organism: Papio anubis; assembly: GCF_008728515.1. Taxonomy (NCBI): domain Eukaryota; kingdom Metazoa; phylum Chordata; class Mammalia; order Primates; family Cercopithecidae; genus Papio; species Papio anubis. The sequence goes on along the minus strand of NC_044993.1, from coordinate 33,549,091 downwards.
GTGTCAGCAGTGCACTCAGCACAGTACCTGCGCAGAGTAAATGCTCCTGAAACAGCTGCTGCTCCGTTCCTTTTCATTAGGGCTGCCTATGGCTCTGTGAATGTCATTCCACAGCCCCTCCAGCCAGACGTGTCTTCTTTCTCCCCTGGATGCCCTCAGCACCTGACTTTCTCATTCATTCACTGGTTTATTTACTTGAGAAATATGGACGTGGCCTTCTCTGTGCCAACAGTGTGCTGAGTGCTGTGTGCACCATGGTGAACTGACGCAAGCAGGTGTGCTGCTGCCCAGAGCTCAGCTGGTGAGCAGGTGGACAGCCTCAGTGATTCCAGAGAGCAGAGTGTCCTGACAGCAGGTCTGCCCTAGCCTGTGCTGAGAACAGGGTATCTGACAAAGAGCTGAAGGGGCTGGCACCGTTGGGGCAAACAAGATGGGGAGGTGGGGAGGAAGAACATTTCAGGCAGGTGAAACAGCCTGTGCAGAGGCTCTGAGGCAGGGGAGTCCCATCCCAGTGTAAGGGTCTGAGAGAAGGCCAGTGTGGCTGGAGCCCAGAGGTCGGTGGGGACAATGACAGGAGATGAGGTGGAAGAAAGAGGCAGGGGCTGGCTCTTTCGGGTGAGAAGAGCTTCCAGGCCATGGAAGGAATTTTGGCTTTGTTCCTGGCTCAGCAGGAAGCCACTGCAGGTTTTAAGCAAGGCGCAGACATGGCTTCCATTAGGAGAGGCTTGCAGTGGCCATGGGGAGAAGGGAGAGATGGGCAGCAAGAATGGCAGCAGGGAGAGGGCCTGAGAGGCTCCTGCAGGCATCCAGGGGTGGTCCAGAGAGAGAGCTGGGCATTGCTCTGGGTCTCCGTCATCCACCCAACATGGAGCCCCTGTGGCATGGCACAGAGCATGCCAGACCCTGCAGGTGTCTGTTGAGTGGGCGGAGAGAGGTCCACCGCCCTTAAGCAACACCGGTGGGCCACCAGACCCAGAGCATAACAGCAGCCCTGGCCTCCCTGCACCGGGAGTCCTGGGAGAAATCATCTCCAGACTCTATGCATCCAGAGAGCGGCCACTTCCTTTCCCGCAGCCCCTGACCACAGCCCTTTCTGGGTATTCTGACCTCTACTCCCTCCACCCCCACTCCAGCATTAGTTTCCTCATCTGTACAATAGGGATCAAGTATATATTTATGATGATAAAGTAACCCTGAATGGGGCACCCTTGCAATACACTGCACTTCACCAAACACAGCATGAATGTTTCACTACCACTGGCATCCACAGACGTTTCCTGGCCCAGACGGTGAGCTCACATCACCCAGGCCAGAGCTCTCCTTCCTCCCTACCGAGCCAGCCCAGGAGGAGCTTATTGAGGAGATGTGGATTGGGGGCAGATGTGGACTGGGCGCATTAGCACCAACAGACTCCCCTCCCCCAGTATCTCTGGTCTGAGGTCCCAGGGCACAGTCCTGAAATAGCTCCCTGTCGAATTAGGTCCAGCTTTCCCAGCTCTGTGGGGGCCCTCCCACTTCTTTCCCAGCTTTCTATCTCCCTTCCTCCTTCCTGCTATACTTGTCATGGCAACCCCACTCCCTGCCTGGTGCCTAGACCAACTGGTTCCCCTGATGATTACTGTCCAAGGAGAGGAAGGGCAGCTCTCCAGGCCCAGGCTGGCTCCCTGGGCACCGTCCTTCAGGCAAGACCACCTGCTGAGGCACAGTCCGGGCCGGGGCTTCATCACTGTTTTTAGTCTGTGGTTATGGACTTGAATGCTTAAGTCCTTGAGTCCCAGATATTTCCCTCCCCAGGACCAAGTCCGAGAGTTATACTCTGCCGCAAGAAGCCTGATGATAAGGTCACAGACTATTGTGTCTTCTCACGGAGAACCACAGTGCACATTTTTGACGTGAAGCTCTGTGTGATGCAGTAAAGAGCACAGGCTTTGGTGGCAGACAGGCTCCCCGTTGTTTAGCTTTGTGATCTCAGGCCGGTTCCTTAATGATCCTAAACCTCAGTTTCTTTATCTGTAAAATGACAATAATACTAGTGTGTATCAGTCAGGATACAGGCTCATCTACTGTGACAAAGACCCCCCAAAATAACAGTGACGTGACTAAGACAGAAATGCATTGCCTGAGCAGCCCAGATGTGACACAGGGTTGAGCCCTCTGCCATGTTGCTCTGTCACACATGGGGTCTCTGTGTCCATTGCAGGTCTATGATGCCACTCCAGCCATCCCTTCTAGCCAGCAGCAAAGGGAGTAGGAGAAATGGACGGCTGTCTTTTGCAGAAGGGTGGCTGGATTGTAGGAGGTCTCCATAGTGTAGGCCAAGAGCTGTCTGAGTTGAGGGAAGAGCTGGTGCCAAGCAGTGTTCCACAGGGGTGATTGGAAGTCCCCTCACTAGACCTGGTTATGACATATCAGATTTACTTTTTACCCATGGCCCAGTGATTATCCCTGACCCAGAACATCAAAATCTTAACCCCGTCTGCCCCGGCCACGGAGGGGCGAGCTTCTCTTCATACGACGGGAATCCCCGTCTTGCTGGGCAGCTCCTGGTGGACTACACCGGGGCTGCGCAGCCTTCCAAGGAGCCTTTGCTGTTGCTGTGTCCGGCACTACCCCACCTCCCCAGGGAGGCTTCGCTGACTGCCCAATGCGTCCCTTCATTGTGTGTCCCCGTCCCTTGTTGTCGGTGGCAGCCCTGCGAGAGCTTAACTGCCACAGGCCGCTTCCTAGGTAAGCACTTTGCTGTGAACATGCACTTTTGTGCTAGAAGAATCACTGATGCTCTTCTAGCCCAGGATACGGTGGCCAGAGCTCTCTGTGAGTAAATCTGGGAACACAGACCATATGTCCTCTCGGGAAACCACAGCATTACAGTATCGAAGGCACTCAGTGGAGTCCTACAGTAGGCATGTCTGTCGACACACATCCCACCCAGGGCTTCACAAGCATTTTTGTGTTTGTTTGTTTGTTTGTTTTGAGTAATTCTATTAAGTTATATAACCACTGTCTGGAACTTGTTGCTCTCAGGTCGTTCCTCTCACAGAGGGGACACGGTGGCATAGTGTGGGACTGGGCTGAGATCGTCCTACCAGGTGACAGCAGAGCTGGGAAGAGAACCAGGTTTCCTGTGTTCTAGGCCAAGGATTTTCCCACCTGTGTGCCTCTCGCCTGTCCCCACTGAAAGCAAGAACCACCCTCCCAGTTTCCAGAAACTGCTCCAGGTCTGCCTTCCCTGCTCCAGGGTTCCTGTCCCGTGCACCCATCGGCATCTGGCCCCCCAAACAGTCGGAGGGCAGGGCTGCTGTCTTCCGCTTCTCCTGCTGCCAGATTTGCCCCACAGCATCCAGCCTGCTGGGGAGCAGATCAGCCTGTCACTGAGAATGAAGCACCCAGGTTTGGGGCTGGGCCCTCTTTTTTGCCATCCATCAATTAGACTGGTTCAGGTTGTCACTCTAAGACCCTCACTTGCACTCCACTTCCCTCCAGGAGTGACAGGAAAGGGCAGCACTGGCACCTCTGTGTGCCTGCACCGTGGCCAGCACATTCCTCATGTCAACCCATTTGATCCTCTTCTCTTGCACCTTGGAGGGCACCGTGTTTCTTGCCAGGACCCTGATTGATATGTAGGTTCTATTATTATTCTCATTCTACACGTGAGAAAATGAAGTTCAGGGAGGGGACTAGCCCAAGGTCACACCACTCATAAGTGGTGCAGCTGAGCTCAAACCCAAGCAATCCAGTTCCAGAGTGTGTGCTTTTAACCCAGGGGTCCACAACCCCTGGGCCACAGACCAGTACTGCTCCATGGCCTGTTAGGAACTGGGCCACACAGTGGGAGGTGAGCAGTGGGCCAGTGAGCGAACCTTCATCTGCATTTACAGCCACTCCCCATTGCTCACATTACTGCCTGAGCTCCGCCTCCTGTCAGATCAGCAGGCATTAGATTCTCATAGGAGCGTGAACCCTATTGTGAACTGTGCATGCGAGGGTTCTAGGTTGTATGCTCTTTATGAGAATCTAATGCCTGATGATCTGTCAGTGTCTCCCATCACCCCCAGATGGGACTGTCTAGTTGCAGGAAAACAAGCTTAGGGCTCCCACTGATTCTACATCATGGTGAGTTGTATAATTATTTCATTATATATTACAATGTAATAATAATAGAAATAAAGTGCACAATAAATGGAATGGGCTTGAATCATCCCCAAACCATCCCCCATTCCCAGTCCGTGGAAAAATTGTTTTCCACAAAACTAGTCCCTGGTGCCAAAAAGGTTGGGGACTGCTGCTTTTAACCCACCCAACGAGGATGCATGCCCACATCATCCACCTTGACTTTCCTACCAGGAAGATCAGTGGGAGCCACCACCTTGGACCAGGCACTGAGCCAAGCACATAGTTGATAGCCAGTGAGTACTGAGAAACCAGGAAGAGGGCAGCCTCAACCAGCCATCAGAGTGACTCTGGCGTCGGCTGTGCCTGCAGCTGGCTGACCACGCCATGGTCACATCCTGCTGGCAGTCGGACCCGAGGTGCCTCTGAGCAATGGAGGCCTCATCTGCTCCAGTCGAGGCTGATTTTACTACCTTCGCTGGCTCGTGGGGTCTCACCAGCCACCAGGAGAGGAGGGTGAAAAGATCACTCCCACGTGTCCCCATATGGGGCACGCCAGGAAGTAAGACCAGAGCACATACTTGGGCTCCTGGCTGTAGAAGTTCCCAAGCTATATAGGGAGAGGAGAATCAGGCCTGGCCTCTTAAAGGAGGCTACTTCTTCCTGGGGAAAAGTCAGGGAAGGTGGGAAAATGCAGCCTTCACAGCCCTGTGTCATAAGCCACCCAGCTCTGATAGCAACAGTGGCCAGTGTGAGGGCCAGTCTTCCCTCTGTGTGACTTTCTGGCCTCTGGAGAGTCAGGAGCTCAGGCAGCCTGGGGTCCCCTGGAACTCAGCAGCAGGGGTGGAGGAGGGGTAGGGTCTTTGTCATGAACCGGAAGCATACCAGGCCTTCACTTAGAACACTGACCCCTCACAGAAAGACCAGCCCCCAGGCCCTGCCCCAGGTGGCAGGGTGACCTCAGGCCCATCCCTTACCCTACATGGTCTCCATTTTTTCATCCATTAGATCTGAGTAACGAGATCTAAGATCGCCCCTCCCCCACCCCACCTCCTTTTTAGTTCTATAAATTCCCCTGGCAGAACTTAATTGCTAAGTTTAGGTGATTGCCAAGCACAAGGTTCTTCCTTTGTATCCAAAAAAGAGAAGTGGGGGGGGGAAGGAAAAAAAAAAACACAGAGTTTCAAAGTTAGGGCGCCTGTGTTCAATTGAAGATGGACTTTCTCTTAAGGAGGGAGTTGATGTTCCCACAGCCTCCAGGCTGTTAGCAGCAAAAGCAGCCCAGCAGGAGGGGCAGCCCTTGGCAAGCCCCCAGTGCAGGCCACTTGCCCCACAGTATCCAGCGCACTGCGGGGCAGATCAGCTTGTCACTGAGAATGAAGCACTCAAGTTTGGGGCTGGAACCTCGTTTTTGACATCCATCAATGAGAGTGGTTCAGGGTTGTCACTCTAAGACAGGACTATAGCCTGGGCGGGGGACTGTAGAAATGGGCATGGTCCCCACCTGGTGGGGACACCAGTGTGGTCTGGCACACATGGGCCACGGAGCCATCGGGGTGAAGCCACTAAATCAGGCAGAAAAACACTGTCAAGTGTTAGCACCACAGCATCTGTGTCAAGGGTAACCATGTCTCAGGGACGCAGGAGACGAGCGGCCCCGTGCAGAGCTGTCAGTTTTAGTCTGATCAGTCCAGAAGGCTCCCGGTATGGTGGGGAGAGGAAGGATGGATTTCAGTAGCGGCTTGCTAGATGAGGATGAGATGGCAGAGCATACGGTGCAGGCTTGTGGAGGGGGTACGGAGGCCAGGGAGGTCTTTGGGCAGCTGGCTGACAGCACTGTTACAAACATTTTGCACACATTTTATTAATTGGCCCACTCCCCAAACCCAGACCACATAGGCAAGTGTTCCAGGGTACTATTGGGGTACCTGGAACCCCGAGCAGTGAGGAATGTCCCTGTCCCAGTCCCCCAAACAATTGCACCAGCCTCTCCAGCTTCCCACTGCTTCTCCTGCCTCTCACCCCATCATCTGTGCACACAACAGCCAAAGTGAGCTTTTAAAAATGCATATCTAATCCCCTGCTTAAAAGCGCTCAGTGGCATCTTTGCTCTCAGGATAAAGCCAGCCTTATCTCCTGAAGCTCCTGCCACAAGCTCTGCTGCTGACTCTTTAAATGCCGCAACCTCCTGGCCTCAGGGCTTCTGTGTGAGTTATCTCCTCCATAGAGGACTTCTCCACCACTGCTCCCCTCCCCCAGGCCTGGGTTCCACCATTACCTCCCCTCCCTTAGAAGCCTTTCCTGACTCCCCAAATAGGCTGGGCCTCTTCTCCTGCCTCTCAGACCCCTGGTGTATGTGCTCACCTGAGTATTTGATCAATGTCTGTGCCCCCTGATCCAACAAGGCTGTAAGGGACAGGGGCAGGGCCTATATGACTTCAGTTGGAGTCAGTCTCCAGCACCCAGCATGGTGCCTGGCCCAGAATTGGTGGGTGCTCTATTAAAGTCTGCAGCTAATCCGTGGTAGAGCTGTTCTTGATCCCAGATGTTTGAGTACCTGGCCCATTGCTTTCTGTATGGCCCCTTATAAAATCAGAGCAGGAGCCGGGCGCGGTGGCTCACGCCTGTAATCCCAGCACTTTGGGAGGCCGAGGCGGGCGGATCACAAGGTCAGGAGATCGAGACCACGGTGAAACCCCGTCTCTACTAAAAATACAAAAAATTAGCCGGGCGCGGTTGTGGGCGCCTGTAGTCCCAGCTACTCGGGAGGCTGAGGCAGGAGAATGGCGGGAACCCGGAAGGCGGAGCTTGCAGTGAGCTGAGATCGCGCCACTGCACTCCAGCCTGGGCGACAGAGCGAGACTCCGTCTCAAAAATAAAAATAAAAAAAATAAATAAATAAAATAAAATCAGAGCAGGTAGTTAAAATCAGATCCTGGAGACCCAGAATGAGTTTGGAGCCTGAGTTCTAGAACCCACTTGTTCATAGGCCCTCTCGCAGACCTCAGTTTTTTCACCTACTGTATTGAAACCACACCTGCCCAAGCACTGTGCAGGAAGTAAACAGTAGGGGTCACACATGTGAGGCATGTGAGAGGGGGTGCCTCCTGAAAGCTGGCTCTGTGCATCCACTCCTGGAACCTGGCCCCTCTCCAGGCAGGGCACAGAGGCAAGCACCCCCAAGAGAAATCCTACACCCATTAGCATTCCCTCCCCACCCCACTGCCTGCAGCCCCTGGCAACCACTGATCTGCTCTCTGTCTCTATGGATTTGTCTATTCTGGACATTTTATATAAATGGAATCATACACTATGTACTCTTTTGGATCTTGCTTCTTTCACTTGGCATAATGTTGTCAAGGTTTTTTCCGTGTTGTAGCTGAATCACATTTCATTGTATGGCTGTACCAAATTTCATTCATCCATTCATCATTTGATGGACATTCAGGTTGTTTCCACCTTTCGGCTACTATGAATCAGGCTGCTATGAACATTCATGTACAAGTTTTGTACAGACTCATGTTTTCATTTCTCTTGGGTACATAACTAAGGGCGGAACTGATGGTTCATAGGATAGTTCCATGTTTGACTTTCTGAGGAACTGTCAAACTGTTTTCCAAAGTGGCTGCACCATCTTACGTTCCAATCTTCCACATATGGGGGTTCCAGTGTCTCCCCGTTCTCACCAATATGTGTTACTGTTCATCGTTTTTATTATAGCCATCCTCGTGGGTGTAATGGTAACTCATTGTGGTTTTCATTTGCATTTCCCCAGTGATTAATGATATTAAGCATCTTTTCATGTGCTTTCGGCCATTTGTGTATTTTCTTCAAATAAATATCTATTCAGAATTATCCCATCTTTAAATTGGGTTATTTGTCTTATGGTTAAGTTGTAAGAGTCCTTTATTCCGGATATGAGCCCTTTATTAGAAATGCGATTTGCAAATATTTTCTCCCCTTCTGTGCATTATCTTTCCAATTTTGTGACGGTGCCCTTTGAAGTCTCACCTCATTCTTCCTTTGCCTCTGCCCCCTTGCCAGAGCCCCTCACTCCTCCAGACCTACTCATCTGTCTCTGTTATTTTATGCTACTGCAACAAAATACCTTAGAATGGGTAATTTAGAAACAACAGAAATGAATTGCCCACATTTCTGGAGGATGAGAAGTCCAACATCAAGAAACCAGCAGATTTGCTGTCTGGTAAGGGTCTCTGGGTCTCTTCTCTGCTCCATAGATGGTGCCCTGTCACTGCATCCTCACGTGGCAGAAGGGACAAAAGACTCCCTCAAGCCCATTTATAAGGGCACTGATCCCATTCAGGATGGCAACACTCTTATGATCTAATCGCCTCCCAAAGGCCCCACCTCTTAATATCATTGCCCTGGGGATTAGGTTTTGAGCATGCGAATTGTGGATGGACACAGATATTCTGACCATAGCACCATTGCCTGCCCTGACTTCGGGACTTGCACTCTTTTGGAGCTTAAGGAACTGGCTCTTTCTTGCTCCACATTGCTCCACATTCCCCACCAACGTTCCCCAGCAGGCTCTTGCCCAGCAGACAATCTGAACTGCACCCAGGCTGCAGTCATCCCTGAGTTTGGGGACTTCTGAGGCTGTGTGCTGAGTTGTGCCAGCAGCAGGAGGAGCCCACCATTCACTGAGTATCCCCCTGTGGCCACGTGCTGGATGCTTGCAGGCACAGATATATCCCACTGTATCCCCAGAACAATCTCAAAAGATACTGGTATTTTTCTACCCTGTGGAGAAAATGGAGCCAGAATTTAAATTTAGATTTTTTTTTTTTAAGACAAGGTCTAGCTTTGTCACCCAAGCTGGAGTACAATGGCATGATCTTGGCTCACTGCACCCCTGCCCCCCAGGCTCAAACCATCCTCCCACCTCAGTCTTCTAAGTAGCTGGGACTACAGGCACACATCACCATACCCAGCTAATTTTTGTATTCTTTGTAGAGATAGGATTACATCATGTTGCCCAGGCTGATCTCGAACTCATGAGCTCAAGTGATCCACCCACCTCAGCCTCCCAAAGTGCTGGGATTACAGGCATAAGCCACTATGCCTGGCCAAATTTAGAATTTAAAATGGAGCTGTTCACTGTCTTATTACACAGCATGTTCATGGCTTATGAGCTGCACGTTCACCTCTGCTGTCCTGTTTGATAATTGCCTACTCTGAAAAGGACCCAGTATTTAAAAATACTGGAGAAAGTATTAATACTTCCGTAGGTATAAGCCCTAGTATGGTAGCAACAGAAGTTTCTTGACACTCTGGAAAATGCCCAGCTCCACCTGCTGTAACCAGCAGCCCCGAAATCTCAAGGCCTCAACACAGTGAACGTTAGTTCCTTGCTCCCACCAGTCTAATGTGGAAGTGGAAGAACCTCAGCTGAGGGTCTTCTGCTGGACTCCTGGTATCAGGCCAATGGACTGGGGAAGGTCACAAGGGAAGTTTTTGGGGCCGGGCCAGAACTTGGTCCCTGGTCACACCTAACTGCGGGGAAGTCTGTGAAATGCCTAGCTGTGGCCTCAGGAAGAAGAGATGAAATACTTTTGTCAGTAGGGAGCCAGTCTCTGGCATAGTGCTCAGGTGCGAATTTTAGCCAAACTGCTGCCAACTGGAAGCAGCACCTTTGCTGGGGTGACAGGTTCATTTTTTTGGGGTCTGTTGGCTGCATTCTGCTCCTTACTTGGGCCCAGCTGAGCAGTTAAACAGCTTTGCTTCTCTATGACATGACAGAGCACACCTGAAAATTCATTTCTTGGTGGCTGTGGTGGTGGCTTCTCACCCTGTCTCCTGTCCCAGCTCTAAAAATGGACTGCCCTTCTGATATGAAAATGCATGACGTCTCTGGAACACGAGTCCCATCTTCTGTGTGCAGACAGTGTGCCAGCAGCTTCTCCCGTGTGATGTCAGTATTTCCCTGGCATGGCACACATACTTTGGTGGAATATGAGATTAAATGGTACGTGGATAAACTTTTTATTCCTACTTTTGTAGTTGCATATCGGTTTTAATATGTACTTGAAAAAAGATCACTAACGTATCAAACCCACAATTTCATATCTATGACCGAAAATGAGGCTAATTTCAGAGCTGTCCTGATATCGGGTGGGGAGAAGCAATGAATGAATGAGTGGGTTTGGGAACGTTTCATGGGGTGAAAAGGCTCAGATGCCCAACCACCTTGCCAGACTTGCTAGTGTGTGACCTCTCTGCACCCTTCCTCCTCTGTAGCATGTTCCCACATGAACGTAGGGTATAGGAAGCTTGGTGTGCCAAGTGATTAACAGCAGTACCTGGCACATATTTCATGCTTAGCAGGCGATAGGTCCTAATGTTGTTAGGAAACACCAAATCATATCACTTAACTGTGCTGACAGTATTGTGACAGGGTTATTACTATACTTTATAGATGAGCTAAGAAAGGTTAAGTTGCTTGCCCAACTGGCAGCAGAGCCATGCGCTGACCCCCAGTGTGCCTGACTCCTACCTAGGCCAGGCTCTGCGAGGGGTGTTCACTTGCAATCCTGGCTCTGGCACTAACTTAGGAGGACACTGCAGGCAGGCCCCATCGCTCTCTGGGCTTCAAGCTTCCCATCGGTGGAATGGGGGACCAAGCTTCCCATAGGTGGAATGGGGGACCAGCATAACTCTTTGTGCAGGATAAGTCTCGCAGAATGTGGAGGCTGCTCTCTTTGCTCCAACCACACCAGAAGCCTTAGCTTAAAAAGAAAAAAAAAAGGTGGACTGGATGTGAGCTAGGTGTCTGCATGCAATGCCCCTCCCAGATCCTCTGACTGTCTCTGGATTCTTGCTGCTGCCTCTCTCGTCACACTCCTTTACCACCAAGCTTCCAACCTACCCCAAGTGTAAACCATCATTTGTTTGTCTGTCATCTGGTGATGGACATTTCACTTGTTTCCATTCCAGGACTCTTATGAATAATGCTGCCAGAACATTGATGTACAAGTTTTTGTGTGGACATATGTTTTCATTTCTTGTGGTAACTACCTAGGAATAGAATTGCTGGGTCACGTTGGGAGGGTATGTTAACTGCATAAGAAATTTCCAAACTACTTCCCCAAGTGGTGCTACTCTTGAAAATTCTACCAGCAACATATAAGAGTTCCTGTTGTCCTGCACACTCGCTGACATTTGGATTGCCAGCCCTTTTAATTAACTGCTCAAGTTTGTGCACAGTGGTATTTCACTGTGGTTTTAATCTGCCTTTCCGTGGTGACTAATAATATTTGGCACCTTTTAACATACTTTTGGGCCATTCGTGTATCTTCTCTTGTAAAGTAACTGTTCAAGTCTTTTATTCTTCCCTTTTATTGGGTTGTTTGTCTTCTTATTAATGAGTTTTAAGATTTTTTTTAATATCCCCGATACGAGTTCCTTGTCAGATATATGTACTGTTTCATATTTTCTCCCCGTCTGTAGCTTGCCTTTATAATTAGCATTTTTAAATGGATTGTTTAATGAATGTTGATCTATCCACCCTCCAGCTTCCACGTCTAGTCTATACCTCCCTTTCCAGCATTGGGAGCCCTTTGCTAGTTACTTCTATTTGACTGTGAGAGGTCTTCATCTGCAGATAAAGAAGTGGTAATGGCATCAGAGGTTGAACTTGTGGACTCTGGGGTCAGACAGTGCTGGGTCCAAGTCCCAGCTCCCTGGCTCACAGATGGGCAGGTACTTCTCCTGGCTCTCCTGAGCGTTGCTTTTCTGGTGTGTAATATGAGGATAATAAGTCACCCACCTCCTTGTGCTGCTGGGAAGATTAAATGAGATGATGATCTCAGGGGCTTAGCTCCTATCGAGTGCACACAAAGGCTGGGCTGTACCTGTTAGCACTCCTGTTGCTAAGGCACGCTAGCACCCCAGGCCCAGCCCATGTGAAACCACTCCGCACAAAGCAGGCTTCTTCTCCCTTCCATCTTTATATTGAAAGCACCACCTTTCTCCCAGTTATCCAAGCAGAGACCCTGGACTCCTCCTGCCCCTCCATGTCTCACTTCCTGTTGCAGAATGGTTCTTGAATCAGCCCTTCCTCTCTCTGCCCAGGCCACTGCCCTGGTGAGGCAGCCTTCCCTCTCCTTGGTGTTTGTATGGTGCTCCTCACCGAGGTGGTCTTCCTGCCTCTGCCTCCCAATCTTCCACCCTGCTTGCCGCCGACACCAATGTCAAAGGCTTCCTTTCTGAATCAGAAACCTGGCGCTCCTGGGTGGGTGTTTGGGGGAGACCACAGGCAAGGCTCGGCTGTCACTGGTGTCTTCCTTGGTTATAAATAGCAGGCTCTATTCTTAGCCAACCAGCAGTTAATTCTTCTCCCGTACCTTCCAGAGCCTCTATTAGGGACCTTTGGCTGTCCTTACTGGAGACAGGCCATTCCTTGGCCTTTGGCAGGGCCCATTGCTTTGATACGTGATCAGAAAATTTAATTATAAAGCCAATTACTGATTTCCTGAGCTTTACAAGGGAGACAGGAAAGTTTGATTAAGTTTGAATTTGTGTTTGGCTGATTGCCAGCCAAAGCCGAATGGGCTTGTGGGAGATTTCTGTTGTTGCTGATTCTGTTCCTGTTTTGCGGCAGCGCTCTTGGGGTGGGGGCAGGCGCACTGGTGTTGTGTTGTGAGTTTTTTACCCCTCTTACTTGCTGAATGGCTATTCCTCTGTTGTGATGCATGAGATGTAAATCCCCCGAAGACCGGTTGCCAGAGCAACGGGCTGGAATTGAGCTCAGCTAAACAAAGTCCTTCAGCTTTGAAGGGAGAAGCGCTTGTTTCCCATGTGGAGTTGAGTTATAGTGGCCCTCAACAAGGCTGCATTCAAGGATGCCTGCATGAACAGGCATGCAGAGGGGGTCGCTGAGCCTGCTGGAGGATCTTCAGCGGCGTGTCTGGGCTCTAACTGCCTCTAGGACCTACCCAGGGGGACACACAGATGCTGAGGCTGAGGATCAAGGCTATTCAGGGTGCCTCTGCCCAGCTGGTCACCCTCACCCTAGAACCTGCAGGACTGGCCTTCAACCAGTGACAGCCTGCTGGGCTCCAGCTACAGCCCAGCACAGGTGGAGACTGAAAAGCGACCCTTTGTCTCTAGCCAAAGCACTTGCTTTTTCAGATACTTTATGGGAAACCAAACAGAGCCCGTGATGGGACCCAGTTGGAGCTCCCGGTCAGAATCTGAGTTGGTTCTAGAGACCCAAGTTTCTTCCCTAGCAATAAAATGAGGGAATCCTAGTTCTCTGGAAGCTGTAGCCATCCCACAACTCTTCCTACAAGGTACACATTATTCAGGAGTGATGGTGGGGTCCCACTTCAGAGCATCTCCCTCATGCCTAAAATCTCCCAGTTAGAGCCCTTTGGGTGTTAAAGGTTTTTAGGTCTCTAAGAATCCTGGTTAAAGTACTAATACCCCTGGAAGGAGAAGCATCTACCAGTAGGGATTAGCCATCAGCTAACTGAGAAAACTGCCATTTGGGAGTAGGACACGGGATTCCCTGTACCTAAGGTGGGGTCAGATAAACTCCACCTGCCTCCCAGCTTGCTTGAGGCCAGATCCAAATGTGACCTCTTGCACCAGAAACATTCATATCTCTAACATTCATATCTGGTGTGATGTACCAGAGCTCACCAAGCACTCATGCCCTGCCCTGTACCCTCATCCGCGTAGCAAGCTCATGAGCCGGCACTGCCTTGACCCCCAGTTGCAGACAAGGAAGCCAAGGCTCAGAGAGGCCAACCACCTTGCCCAGCATCACACAGCTGGGGAGTACAGAATTTGGACTCAGACCTGGGATTTCTAAATCCAAACCCAAGCCTGTTTCCTGTGCGCACAGTCACCACCCAGTGGATGCCATGGACACTGCGCGCCTGTTTTGTCTAACTGGGGTGTGTGTGTGTGTGTGTGTGTGTGTGTGTGTGTGTGTGTGTGTTTAAAAGGTGGGAATTTTTTGTTAAGTTTGAATTTCTGTTCTTTTCTTTTTTAAATGAAACTGTTATAGCTTCCTGGTGGAGTTGTAGTTAGGAAATTCTGGGTTAGGCAGCTAGGCAGAATTGAAAAATAACCAGGTGGTGCTGGATGGAGTACTTTTTACCCTCCGTAGAAATTCAGGTTTTGTCAAACTGGGGAGGAGGGAATTGTGAAGATGGAAAAATGTGTGCAGCTGGGCTGGGTCAGGGAGTGTGTATTCTCTTCTTTATGTAGAACTAGGCGATTAAAAAAATAGTTATCAGGTGGGAGTGCTGGCTCACGCCCATAATCCCAGCACTCTGGAAGGCAAAGGTGGGCGGATCACTTGAGCCCAGGAGTTTGAGATCAGCCTGGGAAACACAGCAAGACCCTGTCTCTACAAAATAAAAATAAAAAATGATCCAGCCATGGTGGTGCATGCCTGTGGTCCCAGCTACTTGGAAGACTGAGGTGGGAGGATCACTTGAGCCCAGGAGGTAGAGGCTACTGTAAGCCATGTTCACACCACTGCACTCCAGCCTGGGCAACAGGGCAAGACCCTGTCTCAAAAAATAAAATAAAATAGTTATCTTTGTGTAGGATGATCTTCTGCACGTGCAGATATGAGGCAGCCTATGAAAGATGGTGAGGAAACAGGTGAAGAGGAACCCTGGCTGGCGCCCAGGCTTTGGCAGGAAGAGGATGCGAGCCCCAGATGTGGGTTAAGGGCTCTCAAACCAGGTGCATGCAGAGACTCCATTGTCACGTCCCTTCCAGCTTGCACGTACTGATCAGCGACAGTGATGATGACAAGGGCAGTAACAACTGCCCCCATACGTGGGGCATATATGCCAGACTCCGAGACACTCCGTCATTTCTGTGTTACTCTGACAGTCTTCATTTTAATAGTAATATGCTTATTTTAATAAGAATCCAAAACATAGCCCATCTAGCTCATGACTGCCCAGATATTAGAATGGGGCCAAAGTAGGGGTTTAACTTTTTTTAAAAATGAGTCAATTAAATGAAACATACGAATATAAGGATGGGGTATCGTGGATTGGACAGAAATTGTGAAAACAAGACAGAAAGGTCTGAAGTTTGGGAAGGCTTGCCTCATCCATATGAGCAGGTAAAATGATTAACCTCATTTTACAGATCAGGAAACCGAGGCTCAGAAAGGTTGAGTAACTTGCCTACAGTCACACAGCCGATAGATGGCAGAGCCAGCACCAAGACCCAGGCTTGCCTAACTCCAAAGGCACGACTTGGGGCTGCTGTCCAGATCCACATTCCTACCTTCACTCTCCAGATGAAACCCTCAGTGCTGGGTTAGCTAGCCTTCCTGGGGCTGTCCAGCCCTGGAGAGAGAAGGCTTTCTCACTCCTTTCTGAAGCATGAACAGAGGCAGATCCCACTCTGGGGAGGTAGGGCCCTGGGGCCTGCTTCCTCCAATCTGCTGCGTCTAACTCTCTCAAATAAAAGCCTTTTCAGAAAGGGCCTGGCATGAGGCTGCATGTGACTGGCAGGGCTGTGACTGCCAAGGCTTCACTGTGCTTCCTCGCCCCTGCCCCAGTGCCTCCCAGCCCGCAGCAGCCCCCACCTTCCTTTCTTCCCTGGTCTCTCTTAGCTCTTCCTTCCTTCTTTTTTTGTCTCTGAATCATTTTTTCCAATTAGCTGTTGACTGTCTGTTAAATAATTCTCTGCATGATTTCTAAAAGCCTCCTGATCACTGAAACCTCAGAGTTGGAAACACATTTATATTTATGTGGAACTGAGCTTTTAGAACATTATTAAATTTGCATGGGGAGCTAGCAGAGTAGCCACTTCCCCACAATCCAGATCATGAGGAAGCAGCATCTTCAGCAGGATGGAAATAGTTCCACAAGCCGCTCTGCCTGGTTTATTACTCTACTGGGAGAAATCAGCACAGTCTACCTGGGGCTCCGGAGGCAGCATGGACCCAGACAATGTGAGCAAATGCTGTGGCTTAGAAACCACTCAGATGCCTGTGTTTTATAATCAGCCAGCTTCCTAACCTAGGATTCTGGGGCTGCGACCTCAGAAATGAAAGGCAGATTAGGGTGTGTGTGTGTGTGCGCGCGTGTGCACATGTGCATGCGAGTGTGTCTGTGTCTGTGTCCAAGTGTAGCTGGATGTGTATTTCCTGGGGGTGGCTTAGTGTGTGCATGACTACATGCCTTCTGTCTCTTAAGGAGAGAGGCTGTAGCTTTCGTCCCATCTCAAAAGGGCCACCTATAATCCTAAAACATTTGCACTAATGACCCACTATGTACCAGGCGTGTAAGCTGCTAGCTGAGGCCTCTGAGCAGGATAATTCTCATAGAATTTAGAGTTGAGAAAAGAGAAACAAACAGAAAAGGCTGTAGATAGTGGTCAGGCGGTACAGAGAATTTAAATAAATGGGTGGCTTCTCTCAGTCAGAGTGGTACCAGCTGGCCCCTGACTGCAGCTCACCATGGCCAACTGTGTGACATAGTAACAGTTAACCTCTGCTGACTGGTCACCATGCTCCAGGCACTGTCTTAAGTGGCTTGTATTCATTCCTTTAATCCTCATAACACCCTGAGAAGTTGGGACTGTTTAAACAGATTAGAATGCTAAGGTTTTGTGAGGTCACAGAGAGAGCAAGTGACAGAGTCAAGACTGAATCTGGGGTTACTCACCTCCAAATGCTTTCCTGGGTAAAATACTGGCCTCTCCAGACTCACCAATGTGTGGAGTTTTACTTAAGCCTCATTTTAAAAATCAGACCATTTGATTTGTCTCCCACGAACTTGTCAAAGTTCCAGCAAGCAGGTTTTAGTTCCAGAAGCCAGGTGCTTGCCACTGCCAGCCCCCTGAGGTGGGCGTCCTCACCAGCCCATTCCCTGCTGAACCGCCATAGGCCCATCTTCCAGGCCAGGGCAAGGCCACGTTTCCTCATACCCCTGAGAGCTCCAAAGTCAACCTGTGTGGCCGGGGTGAATACAGGCAAGCTGATGTGGACAGTGGATACCAGTGAACAATAAAAATAACAGATAGCCATGGCAGTCAAGTAAACAGAGTTGGGCTTATGCTAACAATACAATCGATGGGGTGGGTTTGACCTTTTTTTTTGTTTCAAGCCCCACCAAGAATACTGGTGGACCATGTAACATCCCTCAGTCAAAACATGGGCGTGACTTGGATTTGCTTTTGAGGGTCAAAGAGAAGCCTTACAGAAGGGGTGTGGGGGAGCCAGAAGCACAGACTCTGGGGGTCAGAAAGATCTAGACTCAAACCCCAGCTCTGTGCCCCGGACTTCCTTTTGCCTCTGCCTTGCTCTCAGCGATTTCTTCAGGGCATGAAGAGGCTGCAGGAAGGGCTTTTTCTGTTCGCCCTCTAAGCACGTACCACAGAAGCTTGGCATTTTCCCATTATTTTTATGTATATGTGCATGTGTGTGGAGGGAGATTAGGTTTTTTAAATTTTTTCGTTGCATTCTTTTGTTTTGTTTTGGTGAGTTCTTCATCAAAACCCTGACTTGTGCTTGTTTTATTGTGCTTCTCTTCCCAATGGAACACAGCTAAATCATTCTGCCCCACGGAGTGGCTCAGTCAGAGTGCCAGATGTGGGTGATTAATAAGCTGTAGTTGCCATCATGTTGAATTGTTACTATTGTCACTCAGTGTGCTGAGCACATGACTGCCCTAACTCATTTAGAATTCAGCCATCTGTGAGGTGCACACTGTCACCATCCCCAATTTACAGATGAAAATACTGAGACCCTTATTAGGGTCTTAGTATTTGGCCTGCTCCCAAATGACTGCTCGAAGCATTACTCCCTTGATATGGAGGTGTGGGCAGAACATCCTGGGGCTCTGAACGCCCCCGCCCAAGGGTCCTGCCTGTGGGTCATCCAGCAGCAGCACCTCTGTCCAGTCTCACACTGATGTGAACAGTCTTCTCTGATCTGCAGCTCACAATCTACTTCCAGCCCCACTGTCACCCTCTCCCCACTTGTGTGCCATGTTCAGTTCTCAGGGACCCCAGAACCAGCCCAAGCAGACTAAGGTTCCCTGGGTTCTAGAATCTTGATAGCTCAAACCACTGGCTTCTCCCTGAAGGGTTTCGACACACCCCCCCACCCACTTCCTCCCTAGCCTTTGCTTCCCAGCCAGCCCTACCTCCTTCCCAGGATCTACCAGCTAAGCCACCAGTGACCCTGGAACAGTGAGCTAGCCCCTCCTCTCTGTACCTCAGTTTCCCAGCTTGTGTGATGAGGGAGCATAGACAGCAGCAGTTCTATGGGCCCCTCCAGCTCAGACATTCTCCAGATCCCCATCATCTCTCATCTGACAACTGCAGTGGCCTCCTTGGAGTGCTCCCCGGGGGCCACTCTTCCAAGCCCCCAGCCCCATCTGGCTATACACAGCAGCCAGCATGAGCTTTTGAAACAATATCTGCCTTTAAAACCCTCCGTGACTTCCTACCACACATAGAATACAAGCCAAACTCCTTCCCATGGCCAACAGTACCCTACATGACTGGGGGTCATGCCCGGGCTGCCCCTCCTCAGAAGGTGCTTTGAACACAGCCAGCCCGCCAGCCCCTGACTGCTAGGAGCTGCTGCTGTGTTGCTGATACCATCACTGTATGTATTGATTTCTCACCCAACTGGTGCCTTAACTTCATATTTAAGGCCTGCCCTGACATTTCCCTTTTCTTACATGTTCCAAATTATTAAAAACAGCTGCTTTATAATTAATTGAACGAATCACAGAAAAACACTTTTTTTTCTGTCTATAAATAATTCCACCTAAACTCTTCTGGGAGGACAAAATGCTGTGACAAGGAACCAGCACACACCTGGCACCTGCTGTCTCCTCCCCAGCCTGGACTTGAATTCATCTGAGCCATCTCTGGTTCCCTCCCCGGCCTAAAATGGGACCTCCACGCTCAGCCGACGTGGGTTCGGTGGAGAAGGGTCGCAGGAGTCCTGAGCAGCTTTTGACTGCTTGTTCTGCCTGCCTGTGGACTGCTTCCCATGATTTCACCACTGCCTTTTGTATGCCGAGCTCTGTGCCCCGTCCCATGCTGGGGTGGGGTGTGCCAGGGGAAGATATCACTCCTGCCCCAGAGGAATCAGTCTTGTTTTCCAGATGGACACTTGGAGACCCAGGCAACCAAGTGGTGTGATGCAGAGCTCAGGGTGGGGTCACAGGAGAGCCTCTTGTGGAGGCTGGCGGGCAGCCTTCCCACAGCAAGACCCCCACCAGTGAGGCTTGCCACACAAAACGGGTGACCGGCTGCCCCAAGAGTCATCTCTCTGTGTTCCCTGCAAGGGGCTCTGCTGAGGCCAGCATTTTCTGTGTGGACAGACTCTGACATGGGAGAGGCTGGGAAGTACCAGAGCATGAGTTGGCATCTTGGGTGCGCAGTGACTTCACCCTCTGGAGCAGTAGGAACCCCTCGTGACTGTCAGAGTTTGCGGACTTGCACGCTTGACAAAGCATTACAAAGCGTGATGGCTGACAGCGACCTCAGAGATGATCACATCTAAAGGGTGACATGGATGTGTCTTGTGTGCTTGCTATCGTTGACCCCCAGCTATTGTCCCCGGCAGTCACTATGTTTCAGTCATGGCACTGAATCTGCCCTCAGAGTTCTCTTGGGATAGCTATTGCCCCAGGCAGCCACTACCAGTTGGTTGCAGTCAGCCCTTAAGTTGAAGCCAGTTTCCCACCTCTGATCTATCCAATGCGACACTCTCATTTTATAGACACTGGCAAGGGAAAGGGCACTGAAAAGCCACAGCAGAACGCCTATCTTGCATCCCAAGTTTTCTAACCTGCTACTTCATTCCTTTTTAGAGCTTTCCCTACCAAGCTCTACCAAGTTCATTCACTCAGCAAATGTTTACTGAGCACCTACTGTGTGCCCAGCTTGTTGGTACATCCTGGATACAAGAGGGCGCCTGGCATTAGGAGCCCAGCATTCAGTGGAGAGACCTGTAAACACAGAACACAGAGGCTGGTGGGAGCCACACTCACTGCCACCCTCACGGGGGAGAGCAGAGACCCTGCTGCCCCAGACTTCAGGGAGCCCCCTGCGTCTGCTTTTCCTGATTCTCAGGGCTTTGCCCATGGTACTGAGGGCCTGTGTTCTCTTTAATCCTTCCTGCCATCCCAGGCAGGCAGATTGCAGGTCCCTCTTCAAGCTGGTGCTCTTGAAATATTGTACATCATTTATTCAGCAGGTCCAGGAAGATGCTGTTAATGAAACTTGTTTCTTTATTGTTCAAAATAAGGGATATATTAGATGTGCTGGACTTAACATAACACTTTAACATTGCTGGGAGCTGACTTTCATGGCCATTGTTCCTAACAAGAGAAGACTGGTGCCTCACAGCCCCTGAAAGGACAAGGGCCCATAATTACACAATTAGGCTCAAACATCAGTTTACAACTTTTTTTTTTTTTTAAATGTAGGCAGACTTCACTTTTCTGCCTAGTTCATGTTTTTTCTTCAGTTTTCATTCACAACTTTCCAAACCAGATAACTTCTTAGGAGGAATATTAGAGGGTTTGAAATTTACATAATAAACAAATGCCTCCACCCCAGAAGACAGCCCTCTACCATCCATGACTCAGTTTCAGAGTTTCACCGACCACCCACCTTGGCTGGCTGAGAGCTGGTGGCCTGGCCCATGCCTCCACATGCAGTCTGCACAGGTGGGGTTGTGTTGATACTCAGCTGAATAGGTGGGTGACAAGGAAGGACACTGTCCACCTCCACTGGAGCGCATCAGCACACATTTCTCCAGTTGCTCTGGAAGCATCCACGACAGGTAGGGTTAGCCGGCACCTTATTCTGCTCCCCCTGTGACACTGCAGCTACCCTCATGGCTAGTATGTCCCACAGCCAGGCTCTCCTGGGTCTCCTGTTGAGGTGAGCAGAGACCTTGAGAACAGGCTCTCGGCCATTTCTCCTGTTTCCTGACCCCACCTTCAGCTCACCCCGCCAGACCTTACCAGGACAAGGAGATGGTACCTGGTGCCCATCTCAGCGTATAGCCTAGAGTCCATTTATTCCACGAGCAGCATCTTGTAACTGAACACAATAGTCAATGAAGCAGATGTGGTCCCTGTCCTCACAGAGCTTACAATTCCCCTAGGAAGAGAAACAGTCATTAAGGAAACAAACCTGTCTAATTGCAATAAGTGCTGTTAAAGAAAATCATGTTAGGATGAGAAAAACTTGCTTTAGATTGGGAGGTGGGGGTGGTCAGGGAAAGCCTTATCTTGGGGGTTAAAGTGAGACTGGAAAAATAAGAAGGAGCCAATCTGGCAAAGACTCGAGTGCAGGAGGAGCCAGTGCCGAGGCCCTCTAGTGGAAAAGAGGCTGGTGTGTGTGCAAAGCCTCGAAAGGGATGGGTGGAGGGCAGGGGGTGAGGCTCAGGGGAGGAAGGACCTTGACCCCACATAGACTTGTAGATAGAGTTTGGAATGATGGAGAGAGAACCCTAATTCCCAGTCCCAGGCAGAACTCTACCGTGGGGGCTGTATTCATTTCCCAGGGCCGTCATAACAAAGCATAATCGCAGTTCTGAAGGCTGGGAGTCTGAGATCAGGGTGCTGGCAGGGTTGGTTTCTTCTGAGGCCTCTGCTCCTTGGCTTGTAGATGGCCGTTTTCTCCCCCTGTCTTCACATGGCCTTCCCTCTCTGTAGTCTGTGTCTCAATCTCTATAAGGACGCCAGTCCTACTGGATTAGAGCTCATCTAATCATTTTAGCAGAATTACCTTTTTAAAGACCCTGTCTCTAAATATGGTCACATTCTGAGGTCCTGGGGGTTAGAACTTCAACCCATGAGTTTTGGGGGAACACAGTTCAGCTCCTAACAGGGAGCTTCCCTGCCGTCCTCTGAGATGGAGCTTGTGCATCAGCAGATTTTGAATGCTGCAGCAGGCTGAGGAGCCCAGTCCCACTGCTTGCTCCCTGTTCCCTCTTTGTTGAAAGGAATGATTGACAGGTGTTGATGGGCGTCGAAGACAAAAGGGCACCAAGCAGACTTTCTTACTGAAGGTTAGTCAGAAGCCTTCCTCGCATGAGTTAGTGGTGTTAATGCAGGGTCCTAGAATGACCCGGAATCTTCAGCAGCCCACACTCTCGGAAATCCCCTTCATTGTTGCGGCGGAATCTGCAGAGTTTAGGCAGGGAAGTGAGTTCACTGGCCAGGACACAGGAGAGCTGGCCAAATTGACCCTGCCCCTTCAGGGTTTCCTCCCAACCCATAGCAGAACCCCTTGCCAGAGAGAGGCCCAGAAAGGATAGTGCTGAATTTAGTGGGGTGGACTTACGACCAGCCGTCCCCAAGACCCCTGAGATCAGTGTTTCTTCAGCCTCCAGGGCTAACCTGCTGAGGGCCAAGGTGCCTGCATACCCACAGACCAGCCTCCAGTCACTGCCTCCACCTTATGTTAAAGATCAAAATAACTACAAGGCGGGAAATGTCCTAGAGAAACTACCTTGAAATTCAGAAAACATGAAGCCAGGCTTCATCTAATTAAGATGACATTTTAAAAAGGGGGGAGTGGGGGGAGGCTTGGGTGGCATTTTAAATTGCAAGCTGATTGTGCAGCCTCTCTAATTTTGGTTCTGAGCAAAGATTCCAATTGGACCAGAAAACAGGACTTCAAAGGCACTGTCTACTGCTGGCCAAGCAAAGGGAGTGAAAAGGGCAGCGTGGGGCCTCGGGCACAATGTGGCCGGGAACTCTGGGCAAAGGCTGGGGGCCGCGGGGGGCTGCAGCCCTTGGGAGCCTGCTGTGCCTCTGAGGAGATCAGTGGAGCCGCTCCTGGGAGGAGAGCTAATTGAGGTAGCGACTTCTCCTTGGAGGGTGTACTTTGGTCCACCCCAGCCCATCTTGGGGGCAGTCACTGGGCAGAACTCTGGCCTGGTGGTCCCAGGTGTGCCCCCACCCAAGTCTCCCCCTGGAGCTACAGAAACAGGCCTGGTTCTTATGCAAAGCGCCCAGTGCCCTCCAGGAGGTGGCTGCTCCCTTCCGGGGACTTCTTCCTGCCCGCCTCCAAGATTCACCAGGCGGAGAAGGCCAGCTCCCTCCTTCCCAGAATCCCGGGAGGGGCAGCCCCAGTCCCTTTCAGCTTGGAGGGCAGTGGATGGGCCTCCGTGTTGGTAGGGACATATGGTGGCCAGCTGGCCTGGGAGATGAAGCATCGGACCCCAGAGGCTCCTGCATGTCTCTCCTTTTTGTCCACCATGGCTTGTCTCACAAAGCCAGCTTCACTCAGCAGATTTTGTAGTTATTGTTATTATTACTCATTCTACTGACATGGATCTGGGCACATGCACACACCCCACGATTTAAGTGCTCCACAGTCAGAGAGCCCATTCCCCAGACCCTGGGTTCTCACAGGAGCCCTGGGAGGAGAGCATGGCAGGGAGAACACCATTTACAGTCGAGGAAACTGAGTCACAGGGAGTCACGTAACTAGCCCAGATCCTCTGAGGCCACACCCTGGCACTTCCCACAAGTGTGGTGACCTTGCTGGAGTCACTGCTTCCCACTTGACATTTCCTGGTGGAGCCACCGTGGTGTGTCTTCCATTCCCTCAGGCCACTGTCTCACTCTCTCTCAGCAGAGGTCTTTCCTCAGCTCCTCCATAGGAAGGATGGTGAGATGAGCGTGAGCTAACAGATGGGAGGAGTCGAAGGAGCTGGTGGGCAAGGGACCTTGGTTCTTCCATGGCGGCCAGTGGGGAGCACGCAGGGTTCCACTGTGGCACCATTGAAAGACTCAGTGGTGGATGAGAGGGAGATTAGGAGGCCAGTCTGGAGCCGCTGCCCTCATCCATGCAGGGAGGCAGGGGTGTCCTTGCAGGGTAAGGAGAAGGGACAGATTCACACCTTCCTGAGGGTAAATGACCTTGGGAATCAGCCAGCTACAGGAAAGGAGGAAGAGAAGAGTGGAGCCAACTTTGGGGTCCCCAGCCTGCGTCATGGGAAGCACAGAAATGCCATTGGAATAGAGACTGTGTGTCCCCAAAGAGTGGTGTGGGCTTTCCTGGGGCACACAAATGACCTGGCAGTTTATACAGACCAACATCTTTTGTTTTAATAGTTTTATTATTTTAGTGTATATTAGAAAAATTAGCACACAAACCTCCGGTTTTGTGGATATTGTGGCCTAGGATAAGCTGGCTTTTTTTTTTAATGAGTCCAATTTAATAACATTTTTTAAAATATTGAGTCAGCCATGGTGGTGACGTACTGATAGGGCAGAAAGCTGGAGAATCAGGCAGGAAGGAATGTGATGCTGGAGCCTTGGATGGGAAACCAGGAGGGGAGTCCTACTGGGGACACATTGAGTTGAGTCTGAAAGGCCACTGACCCAGAGATTAGGTAGGGGTTATCTAGTTGTCCTCTGCACAGAGGAAAATCAGGCAGGATCTGGCTCAGGGAGAAGGTGACTCGGGAAAGCAAGAAGGGGTTTGAGGACTGAGCCCTTGGGAACATTGGCACCTAAATGTTGGGTGGTGGAACGGGACCACAGTGGAGACAGAGGAGGGCTCACAGCGGACTGAGGTGAACCGGCACCCACAAGGCTGGGCGCCCAGAGAAGAGGAGAAGTGGGCATGATGGAGTGGAGAGAGAGGCAGCAAGACAAAAGGAGGAGGAGGGGGAGGACAGTGGTTTGAGGGGGACGCCGGCTCAGAGGACGGGTTAGGATGGAGGGGCCAGAGACCCCCAACCCCACCTTTTCATCAGGTAAAGTCTTAACTTGTGGTGAAGGGTACAGAATTTCCTTCTGGGGGTTTCCCTGAAGTTCATGTGGCTGGATGGGGCATTAGAGGCTTGGGAGGAAGCAGTCCTGGACTTGGTTTCTATGGCTCTCTGCAGGCTCTCTCCCAGGCACGGGAGACAGCCCCCTTCCCACCTGCCTCACTGAAGCTCAAGTGCTCTTCTAGCTGCTGTGGGGACAGGCAGGCAAGGTGGGGTCCCTGTTGCTGCTTCTCAGCTCCCTTCTACGAGGACAGTGGCCACTAGGAGACCAGAAGTTACCATGACAACAAAGCTCCTTCACAGAACAGAGCCCCTGGGCCCCCTGCAACTGTGTCTGGGATATTTGAGGTGATCTTCTTCTGTCAAAAAGCATGAGGCCCCAAGTTGGCTTTTAGAGGTGGGGAGAGATGGTAGGAGGAGGTAGGGACAGATTCATGTTGTCAGCTCTCCCACCCAGCCAAGGAACGCGTGGATGCCCCTTCCCTTCCCATAGGATGCCACACACTCCTTGGGGAGTCCACCAGTGAGCTCATTCCACCTTGAAACCAAGACCAAGGAACCAAGGGTGGGGACAAGGATAGAGAAGGGAGCAGGAGGTCTGCGGGCTTGGAAGCTTGGACTCAGTGGCATGACTAGATCGCTGCTGCCTGCCTGCAAGCACTGTACATTCCCAGCCAATCAAGGTTGTTCTCAGGCCTCACAGGACCAGAAACCAAGGCCCTTCTGCTAGGAGAAGAGGCAGGTGAAGTGCGCTGCTTCCAGTCCCACTGCCCAGGGGCCAGACCCGGACCCTCTGCTCCTGCGCGTGCCGCTCTGCTCCCTGAGAGCTGAAGAATGTGCAGCCGTGCCTGCTGTGCTGGGTGCTGGGGTAGTGCTCCCCAGAGTGGGGAAAGGACGTCAGTTTTAGCTGGCATGATGGATTAACATGTTGATTTTTATCTCTATATTTGTGAATTCATTTTCATGGATATTAGAAAAAGATAAAAGCTAGCATATTAAATATATCCTTTCACAGACATTGTTGGTACTAAATTTCCTTTTGCTTGAAATAAATTTCAGTAGAAAAAGTCTGAAGAAAAATATTAGGTCAGATGCAGTGGCTCATACCTATAATCCCAGTGCTTTGGGAGGCCAAGGCAGGAAGATCACTTGAGGCCAAGAAGACCAGCGTGGGCAACACAGTGAGACACCATTTCTTAAAAAAAAAGAAAAAAGAAAAAAAATCAGCAGGACGTTGTGTGCTCCTGTAGTCCTAGGTAGTCACAGGAGGCTGAGACGGGAGGATTGCTTGAGCCTGGGGGGTTCAAGGTTGCAGTGAGCTATGATCTTGCCACTGCACTGCAACTTGAATAACAGAGCAAGACTCCATCTTTATAAGGAAAGGAAAGGAGAGGAGAGGGGAAAGGAAAAAGGAAAGGAAAGGAAAGGAGAGAGAAAGAGAAAGAAAGAAAGAAGGAAAGAAGGAAAGAAAAGAGAAAAAAATATTAAGTAAATTAAAGTACAGGTCATATACAAACACAGCAAAAATTTAATGATCATTTATTGAGCACCTATTATGTGCCTGCAGTGTTCTGTGGATACAGTGGTGAACAAAAATTATGTGAGTAACTGAGGCTTGAGAGATGCTACTGTGGAGCATGACTTTTACCCCTTTTTAGGGCGAGTATTGGCACAGCACAGATCTCTGAGACTCCAGAAAACTCATCTGTACTCTTTCACCAGCTTACAGCCTTATTGAGAGGGCACTCTATTGCTCACTAAAGCATTAGAAGAGGGACCGTACTCAGTAATCCACAATGTAGGATAAACAGAGGTCAGATGTCAAATAGAGAACAAAAGCCAGGAGAGGAAGGACAATGGCAGAATGTGTTAGTAAGAGTGCCCCTAGCTGCTATAACAAATACACCCAAAATGTTTCATGGTTCAGATGCAATAGGTTATTTCTTGCTCATCTACTAGTCTGGGGCAGGTGTTCTTGGTGGGTGGGTGGCTCTCCTCCACACAGTGACTCATGGACCAACACCTTCCATCTTATAGCACTACCACCCCCTAGGATTTTGTCATAATCTGCGTACAGGAGACACACTCACATCTTAAGAGCCTTGACCCAGAAGTGGTATGCTTCACGTTCACATTTCATTGATTTCAACTTGGTTACATGGCAGGTTGTGGCCTACAGAAAAGTTCCCAACCAGCAGGCCATGAGAGGGCTGAGATCCAGTGCACCTTCCGTTTTCTAAGCCTTACAACCTGCAGAAAGGAACTCCTTTTTTCTAACTGTACTGGCTGGCTCTATCTACCCTGGCCAGGGTGCGGGGCTTGGGAGTGGAGATGGGGGAGAGAGGCATGGAAGAGGGTAAGAGGAGTGACAGGGATGAAGGAAAGCAAGAAATGCCTTGGAGGGGAGTGGAACCTGAGCCCAGGTGGCACTTGGTGGCCCTGTAGTTTCAGAGAGTGAGTGCCAACCTGAGCCGGTTCCCCCTGCCCCACTGGGTTAGGAGCTGCAGTGCTGACCTCTCACCCAGTGAGCCCTGTGCAGCTCTTCCCCAGCAGATGGCAGAGTTGACACCCTTCCCCACCTGGGCCTAAGCCCATACCTAGAGTCACCCAGTCTGTCAGGGAAGATGAGGATGGCAGGGCTAAGTAGAGGCCATGCACCCTGATCCCAACCTCAGAGAAAGCTGTTGGGGTGATGGTGCCTTGGCTGGAGCAGACCACCCACCTGGCCCAGCGCTGAACTGAGAACCTGAGGGACACATCCTCTCCCTCCTCCCTCCCTGCTAACATAGCCTGGCAGATGAATCCCAGAGGCTTGGCTCAGCCCCTGACCCCCTGTACCCCAGGAGCCAGGCTCTGGGAGTCAGAGAAGCTGGCATCCAGCCCTGGCTCCACGGCACTGTCCACCTCCTGCCCCACCCAGCACGGCCTGCTGGGACCTCCCTGCCTAGCCCAGCTGCTGCATGGCCATGGGCGCCACTCTGCCTCACCTGTGTTTTAGTTGACAGGAGTATTTGTCACCCTTGTTTTTACACCTGTCACCATCCCACCTGCCGCATGTAAACACTACCAGCATCAACACGGTAACGCCAGTTCCCCTGGGTGGGCACCAGCCCAGCCCTCTGGAAGCTGAGGAGAGCAGGTGATAGCAGCTGGAGAGGTCCCAGGGCCAGCCTTCCCTGACCCTGCCCTCAGGGAGACAGGGCTGCCAGGCTCTGGGCCAGCTCTGCCCCTGGCTTACTGATGGCCCTACCTCCTACTCCCGGGCCTCCATTTCCTCTCAGAAGACGAGGCCACTAAATCGCAGGGAAGCAGGGCTGCACGGGGCTGGCGATGTGGGCTCCAGAGTCAGGCGGCTGGCATTCAATCCCAGCTCTACCACCTACTGGCTGAGGGACCATCGGCAAGTCTCATAACCCATCCGATCTTCGGTTTGTCTGAGTATAAAATGGGGGAAATGATAATACTTGTGAACATCAAATGGAGTAAGGCTCCTGGTAGGTGCTCACTAGACACTGGCTGCTGTCATGATCTCTTGGGGTCCCTCCTTGACACCAGGCCCCTGAGTGCATGTGTGGTTGTGTGTCTGTCTACCTGAGCCCCAAGGCTCGCAGCAAACACTGAAGCGGCCACAGCCTGGGCTTGCTGTATCCCTCTGGACTGGTTGGCTCAGCCAGCCCTGACCCCTGAACCCAGAGGGCCCTCCTCAACCCCAACCCTGACAACCTTCCTGCCACCACTGACTTTCTGCAAAGACTCATAATTCTGGATTTCCTTCCTGAGATGGTGGCTGTAGCCGAAAGCCTCACTCTCACCCATGAGAAGGTCTCCTGAGAATGAGCCACACCTCCACAGGTGGAGGCCTCGCCATCCAGCCCTGGGATATGCTGCATGGGACGGTCTGCCCAGGGCCTTCCAAGTGGGACACATGCCACTGCTCTGTGAGATGAGATGGCTCAGTGGGACAAGGCTCACACATTTAATAGCATGGGCTCACCGAGTCGGAAAGTGGTTCCTTCTTCTCTCTCAGCTTGTCTGAGAACCTCAAAAAAGAAAGTCTCAGACTGGTGCTTGGACCCTCGTAACACCTCTGAACCTATCTCCTAGGTCAACAGAGATCAAGGCCTCAAGCCCAGAGCCTTCGACAGGCAAGGGATCCAGAGAATTTAGAATCCTATTCTGCTCTCACTGTAGTTATTCTTATGGGTATTTTCTATTTAAAATACTTTATATACGTTCTTCACTTATCATAGGGATATGATGTTTATAGGGTAAAAAGATGTGTCAAGGAAAAACAATAAGTATTGCCCATTAGCTGATGCAGGACTTCGGCAGAACTTATGAAGATATTAGAGTATGATGTTTGGGAAAGAATGCTCTTGTCCAGCAGCTCTTAAACATTTTGGTTTATACTCCTAAAAATTATCAAGGACCCCAGTAAGCATTTTGTTTATGTAGGTTATATCTATCAATTTTTGTTATATTAAAAATTAAAATTAAGAAAAATTTAAAATATATATTTATTTGAAAATAACTATAATAAGTCCATTACACATTAATATAAACAAAATTTTTATGGAAAAGTACTGTATTTTTCAAAAATATTTTAGTAGGGAGAATGTCATCGTTTTACGTTTTTGCAAATCTCTTTCATGTCCAGCCTGATAGAAAATGGCTCGGTTCTCACACGTGTCTCTGCTGTCTCTCTGTTGTGATGTGTTGTTTTGGTTGAAGAAAAATTTGGCCCCACACAAATAGGGAAGGAGTATTTTACTAGCCTTTTCAGATAATTATTCTTTGAAACTCCCAGAACTTGGCAAATGGTAGTTTCTTAAAGGAGAGTTGCAGTGTGGAATCTGAAAGTGTTATCAATGACCCTTCTTTTATTACTTTTTTTGAGACAGGATCTGTCTCGCCCAGGCTGGAGTGCAGTGGCACGATGACAGCTCACTCCAGCCTCAACCTCTGGGCTCAAGCAATCCTCCCACTTCAGCTTCCCCAGTAGCTGGGACTACAGGTACACACCACTCCCAGGTGGCCACCACGCTTGGCTAATTTTTTCTAATTTTTTGTAGAGATGGGGTCTCACTGTGTTGCCTATGCTGGTCAATGACCCTTTCCTGTTCTGTTACGTTAAAATTCACTGGCCTGCCTTGCACTTTGAGTGGATCTCTTACCATGAATGATTTTTAACACCATTTTGGTCATGTGGAAAATATTGGTTCATGAGTTATACAGATCTGAATGTTGACACATTTCAGCGTATTACACCAAAAACTCACATTTGTTAATATCGACACTGATCTTTGAGAAAAGCTTTAGGTATTGGGAAGTTATCAAGTTTACAGTGGTAAACACGAGTCTTCCACAATTCTGGGTTTTCACTTTAAAGCCAGAATTTTTTAATTTTGGTAACAAATACGTCAGTGATTTTCTTTGAAATCATGGCTCACTGGTTCATTTTTGGGAGAACTTCTGCCAGAGACCCCAGTCTGAAATCCCATTGCTGGCCTCTCAGGCTTTTCAAGGAAAAGCAGTGTCCCATGAAGGAATGGGCAAGTCCAGCTTGCAACTCAGCCTTTCCCCAGTACAGCCACCACCCTTACATTTGCAGCATGGGTTTTGTGCCTACTTCCCATGTCATCGTCACACAGAATTCTAAGACGTACTCAAGAGTGGAATTTTTTTTAAGTCGTAATTTTTACTCCTTCACCAATGACGTTCTTCAGTCCAGCCAGCATTTGCTTTCTTGGGCATGCATGGTTGTAGGGAGTGCAATAGCAGCCCTGCAGTCCGGCGCCGAGTCCAGTGCCGGCGCCTGGCTTCTGGCTAAAGAGACCACAATTGTATCTGCTGCTGCTACTTTTGCACCGTCCATGCAAATGTTAACACTGTTAGGAAGGCAAGTGACATCTTAGTTTTGTTATGAAAATAGTTTTGGGCTGGGCGCGGTGGCTCAAGCCTGTAATCCCAGCACTTTGGGAGGCCGAGACGGGCAGATCACAAAGTCAGGAGATCGAGACCATCCTGGCTAACACGGTGAAACCCTGTCTCTACTAAAAAATACAAAAAACTAGCCAGGCGAGGTGGCAGGCGCCTGTAGTCCCAGCTGCTCGGGAGGCTGAGGCAGGAGAATGGCGTAAACCTGGGAGGCAGAGCTTGCAGTGAGCTGAGATCTGGCCACTGCCCTCCAGCCTGGGTGACAGAGGGAGACTCCGTCTCAAAAAAAAAAAAAAAAAAGAAAATAGTTTTGATTTCATGGACCCCCCTGAAAGGATCTCAGAGACCCCTCGGGGTCCACTGGCCACCCGTTGAGAACCGCTGATCTAGCCAATCCCTTCCTTATGCACTGGGGACACTAAGACCCCAAGAGGAGAAAAGACTTGCTCAGGGTCCCAAAGCCAGTCAGAGGCAGAGACCTGAAGCCCAAAGCTCTGAGATCCTGGAAGCAACATGATCTGCACCTTTTCTAACAAAACAGTATCTGGCCACTCTGATGAACGGCACAGGAGCCAATGTCCCTGGGGAAGGGACAAGGAGGCAAGAGGGATGAACCAGCCTGGGGAGAGGCACCAGTTGGCCAACCCTGTCAACTTCAGGACTTGCCCATTCCCACCCTGCACCTTGTGTGTAGTGCTGCAGCCTCCATCTTTTCTCTTCCATGGCTGTGTTGCTAATGTCTCACAGCCGAGGCGGCTGTAATTAAACTATTCACCATCGTCACTTCGTGTTCTGAAGAGATGAGGTTGGCCATTATCATTTTTCTTCCCTTTGAATGAGCTCTGTGTGGGTAATTTCATTCTGCCCTCGTTCATTTCTTAGAAATTTTGTCTATCCAATTTAGTTCTTTTTTCCTATCTTAGAACATTGGGCTCAGGGGAAAGGAGGTGGAGGGTGAGGGCATCATGGATTTGGAAATTTCTGTCCCATTCACCTTAAAGCTTGTTTGGGACAGGATAGTGCCTGCTTGGTGGTGCGGCTATCCAGAGAGCCCCCATCCAGGAGAGATACCCAGGAGGTGTAGAACGGGGGTCTGGACCCGCCAAGGGGAGAAGGGCACCAAGAGAAAGAGGCACCACTTAAGGCTGTCCCAGAAGGGCAGTGGTTGAAGCTTTGGACAGACGGCGTCCCCACCCCTTTCCTGGTGGTCAGAAGCCTTGCTGACATAAAGACACCCCTGCCCCTGGGGGCCCAGGACAGGCTTCTGTTGCTGATGAAAGTGAGCAGGGGCCAGGCACGGTGGCTCACACCTGTAATCTCAGCACTTTGGGAGGCCGAGGCAGACAGATCACGAGGTCAGGAGTTCGAGACCAGCCTGGCCAACATGGAGAAACCCCATCTCTACTAAAAATACAAAAATTAGCCGAGCATTGGTGGCAGGCACCTGTAATCCCAGCTACTCGGGAGGCTGAGGCAGGAGAATTGCTTGAACCCGGCAGGCGGAGGTTGCAGTGGGCCAAAGATCACATCACTGCACTCCAGCCTGGACAACAGAGTGAGACTCTGACTCAGAAAAAAAAAAAAAAAAAACATGAGCAGGGCCTCCATCCTGCGTTTCCTCTCCCCGCCGTGCCTTGCCAGGCCTCCACTAGCTCCTCTAGTGCCCCCATGCCCACTCTACACAGATGCTGGCAGGACTGACAACCCCCCTGCTCCTGCAGGAAGAGGCCAGAAGCCCAGGCCACACAGAAAACGTGAATGTCCCAGGCCCCAACACATGAAAGGCCTGGCGTTTCCTCTGCCAGGCTCTATGAGGAAGTGTTTTCCCCCCACCAGGGCTGCCCCAGGATGGACACTGGCTGGCCCACCAGGGGCAGGGCACCCCCTCATAGGCATGACCAGCAACCTGGCCAAGAGGCTGTCTGTGCTCGAGCCCCTGAGCCATCTGCGTGCCCACAGGGTGGCTGTCCTAAGTTTAACGTTCTAGGGCTGCATGACCCCACTGCTGTCCTCAGGCCCTGCTGATGGCTGCCAGGGCATCTGGTGCCTCCAGGACCCACTGTTGCCCATCAAGGCCCTCAGTGTTGCCTGAGTCTCACCTCACCTCTCTTTAATTCCCTCCTCACCTCTCGAGGAGCCCCCGGAAAGACCCATGTGTCCCAGACACAGCCCGTCATGCCACCATCCACAAAGCTGTTCCTCCTGAGGCCCAGCCCCTGCCTCCTTGGGGTGGCCTCCCCCCTCCCCAGCTGGCGCTGATGGGTCTGATGTCCCTACTAGACTGCAGGCATGGGCACGGCAGGGTCCAGGCCTGGCAGTTCTGTTGCCAGCACTCAGCCCTGGGCTTCACACGGAGATGTCCTCCGATCTGTGGGGAAGGAAGATTCCTAGGTCTATGGCTCCTGCTTAACTGCGCCCAGGGCCAGGAATGGGAAACTGCACCAGCTGCTGATAAGTGGTTTCTGGGTGAAAACTTTCAGGTGTGCGGGAACCAGTGACAGGGCCTCAGAGGACTTGGGCCACAGTTGCCTTCCCACCCCCTGGCCCCTGGTTCTGGAAGGAACATAGTAAGCAGCTTCTGTCTAGGAAAAACCTGCTTCTCAGTCATTGGAAGATCCCTGAGTTCTGAGGCTGAAAAGGAAAGAAAGTGAGGATCAAAAAACCCAAGCCTTCTTTACCTCCACAGGAGGCAGCCTGGGTCCAGGCAGGGAAGGTTCTCAGAAGGGCTTAGGACAAATCCTGGGGAACCCAGAAGGTTTGAACTGCTTTCTCAACGCAGGTGGAGACTTCAGGAAAGCCTTCCTTAACATAGCCACGGACCCCTGACACCGAGGGGACCACGGGACAGAGGCAGGGAAAGCCACAGCGGCTGCTTTCCCTCCACCCCGTTGTGTTCAAGGCACCAACTACTGGGCTGGGGAGATTCCCTTTATGTTGAATGTGAA
Organism: Papio anubis; assembly: GCF_008728515.1. Classification (NCBI taxonomy): domain Eukaryota; kingdom Metazoa; phylum Chordata; class Mammalia; order Primates; family Cercopithecidae; genus Papio; species Papio anubis. Next base: position 33,515,329 of record NC_044993.1, on the reverse strand, counting down.
AGTCCTTAAGGCCCAGACCCCACTGAGTGTCTGCCACCTAGCAGGTGTAAATGGATACATAGTAGATGGGTGAATGGATGAGTAGATCAAGGAGAAAATGACTGGGTGGGAGGCGAGTTGGATCAAACAGGAGTGGATGAGTAACTAAGGGATAGATAGATGCCAGGGAAGAGTGGAGGGGATGGTGGTGGATTGGGAGGGATGTGAGTGGATGGATGAACTAGGGTGGCTGATGGGTAGATGATGTATGGATGGGTAGGTGCACAAGGTTTGATAGGTAGGTATCCTGGGTAGGTGGTGCAGATGTGTGGCTGGCTGGCGGGAGACGGGGTGATGGATGGATTTGAAAGAAGAGAGTGGGAGGATCATCATCCTAACTGTAAAAGGAAAGCAAGATTAGAGATGGTACTGAACCCTTGGTTCTGCTGCAGGATCTTTTTGGGGAACCAGGAAGGTTCCCTTCCCTAAAGCAATGGTGGGTCCATGAGGTCCCCTTCCTCCTCGAGAGACCCTGTGAGCTGACGACGTTCTGTAGGTCCAGGCCTTGCTCAGACTCCTAAGCCCAAGTGAGGAAAGAGCCACAGCCGCCAAATGCCTGCAGCACCCCAGTTGTTGCCACTACCAAAGACTCGTCACAAATGTCTAACGTGCCCCTGGGGTGGCGATTTGGTACCACTTCCACTGAGAGTCACAGGCAGAAAGGCATCTGCCAGCCCAGGACCAGGAAAGCAGGCCCCCGCCCCGGAAGGGAGTGCTCCCCACTGTTCTGAGACCCAGCTGCAGAGAGGGAGGGGCAGGGGGCTCTCTCCTGTGCGGGAGAGAACGGAGAGAATGTGATGGTATTTCCTCAGATGTGCAGGCCTGGGTGGGATCGCTAGTTACTAAGTACCCAGAATTCTCTGCCAGCTGGAATTGCAGTGCCCAGGCTGGGCCCCCAGTGGCTGGGGTCTCTCTGCCCCTTCCCATTGAAGAGCAAGTCGGCAGCCCAAGGAAGGCAGCGATGGCCGCCGGGCCCGGCCCTGCAATACCTGGTCTCTGGCTGGGCGGGTCTAGCTCACCGCTCCCTCTCCCATTGGCCTGTGCACTCCTGCCCCCTGGTGGGTACAGGGACAACTACAGTACATGGGGCAGGGTGGGGCCAGATGGAGGCTTTTCCGTGCAACTGGAGGACTGGGTTTGTGTGTGTGGGGGGGTGTGTGCGCGCGAGTGCATGTCTGCAGACTCACACTTCACTTGGCCTAAAAGATTAGAGATGGAGGAAAGCTCTGAGTGATCCAAAGCAGCTCCTCAAATGGAAGGGGTTATTATAATAATTACTATGATTATTGTTATCAAGATTATCATGCTTGCCTAGAAAGTCTTGTACAAAGCAGGCTTATTTTGTGTCAGCTTGTTGTTTGTGTCTGAGACATTTCATCTTTGCTTATAATAACTAACATTTGCAGGCTTCTTTCATGTTGCAAAGCTGTGTCACATCCTCAGCCCGTTTTATCTGCACAAACAGCCCTGTGCAGTGGGAAGTAGTGAGAGAACAGAGGCTCAGAGGTTAAGTGTTCTGTCCAAGGTCACAGGGTTAAAAAGATGCAGAAGCCAGGATTTGAACTTGGGTCACACAATTAAAATCCCTGTTCATTTCCCCATCATATCCTTGGTACCTCATCCCTTGAGAGAGAAGAGGCCTTTTATTAGGCTTTAGCTCCAAGCCTCTTTGCCACTGATATTTGCTGAAAAGCTTACATTGCCATGAAGAGAAAGGAAGGGTTTTGAAGACTCAACTGTTAGAAGTGCAGTTTGCCATCCCGGTTTCACACAAAGAATATACCTGGGCTTTTCCAAGTCACTGCAGTATCTGACGTGTGAGTGGAGAATGTGGTCTTCTATCCTTGTCGCTAAGGTTCTCTTGGTCACCATCACCACCCCTGGGGTGTGGCACAGGACAGACAGGCATCTGCTACATCTCTGAGAAGCAGGGAAGGAGGTGCTATGGCAGGAGAAGCTGGTGCAGGGGGACTGTCTATGTCCTGGTGGGTAGGAGCTGGGTGCACAGGGTTCAGGGCCCTGACTGGGCTCTGGGAGCCTACACCCCTCCTCGGAGCATGGGTTCTATCTCTGGGGACCAGCTGGCTGACTGGAGAGAGCTTTCTGGAAGCAGCACCCCTTCCTGCTGGGCACCATGGGCTGTTATACTGATTGTCACCGGGATACTGCTTCCCCAGCACACTTGTGACCAGCTGCCGGCAGCACATGTCCTCGTGGCAGGACACAGGGCCTGTGTGCCAGGATAAGGGACCCCCTGTGTACTGCCAGTTCCGGAGCGTCACTACCCCACCACCTCCCGGGCATCCTGCTCCCCAGCAGCAGCCCAAAGCAACCCACTTCTGGGGGACACCTGTACCAAGTTGCCCACCCCCTCTCAATGCTGGAATGTTCCCTGGGCCCTGTCTCCACAGGCCTCTTCCTCTCCCTGCCCACCCCTTTCTCCAGCTGCTCACAGGTGTAGTGCAAAGTTTACATAGGGGGTTCTCCAGAGCCTCGAGGTTCCCCCAGAATGCCTCACCTCCACCGTGGCAGCTTCGAGCCATTTATTTGTCAGCATTAAGAATGAGATATCATTTAACCGGAAAGATTGTACTGGTTACTATGAAAAAAATATGTTCTTGCTGTCTTTAAATCATTGATGTGGAAAAGAGTCCAGTAGGTGGCCATGAGAAATGACAACCTGCCCTGGCCTCCTGATCCTAAACCCGTAAGAATGGCATCTCGCTTACTATTAACACTCAAATGCACAGCCCCAGCCATGCCCTAAAGAAGAGTCCCATCCTCCTCCCATGCCGCCGATCATCATGAGGGTGGGCAGGTTGCTCTTATCTCTATGTGGCAGCCCTGGGCAGCCCATGAGGTGGAGCCATGTATACTCATCCACTGGGTGGCCATCAGCGCAGCCCACCCCTCAGGGCCATCCCTGTGCTCACTTCCCTCCGTTTGTTCACACAACAGTCTTGCAAAGAAAATGATGGTGCTGTCATCCCCATTTTGCAGGTGAGAACACTGAGCCTCAGAAAGGTGATACCCCTTGCCCAAGCTGGAAGCTAAAGCTGGAGCTCAGGTCTGGGTAGCTCCTGAATTTGCAGTCTGAAGCCCCCAGAAGGCTGCGTGGAGCAAGACTAAAAGTCCAAGGAGGGAGTGAGCAGAGGAGGTTCCTCGAAGGGTGTGGGGTGGCAGGAGAGTCAGATGTTGGATTCCATGGTGGATTCCAGCAGGCGCGGAATGATGAGGTGGGGGCATTCTGGGCCCTTAATGACTGCAAAACCCATCCCACCTGCACCTGCACATCTGAGGAAACGCAGTCAGGTTTTTCCTCACACACAACAGAGAGCCCCTCCCCTCGTCTCTGTAGCTGGGCCTCAGACCCATGGGGACAGTGGTGGGAAGGGGGGCCCACTGCTTCATGCCTCAGGCAGACACGCATAGCCATGAACTCCTTACAGGACTGCCTGCTACTGAATCCCCCAGACTGCCTTTAGTGTGCAGCACGTGGCCAGTGCTCACAACACAGCTAGTGCCTTGCCAATCCCATGGGAGAGAGAGGGGCCGCCCACACAGGAAACAGCACACGGCATGTGGGCACTGTGCATGGGGTGTGGCCAGATAGTAAGAGAGGATCGGATTCAGATGCCAGGAAAGCCAGTGGTGCTGCAGGAATGGGAGGGGTCTTTCTGCAGGAGGTAGGCCCCACATTAGCCTTGGCAGATTAGGGAGCGTAATAGGACTATGTGGGGTACAAGTGCAAAAATAAACCAAACAAACAAACAACATATCCTCCACTGGATTTTTCAAAGCAGGGGATTGATCGACTCAAGTCACTAGAAAGCCCAGAGGTCTCTGTGGCTGCAGGCACAGCTGGATCCAGGCATTGACATGTTATCATGACTCAGGTGCCTCCCTCTCAGCTCTGCTTTCCTCAGTGATGGCTGCACACTCAGAGGGGCCCTCCCTTTGAGAGCCTCCCTTTCCTGCTAGCTGCTGCAAGTGTCCTGGAGCTAGCTGGTACTGGAGACTGATTGTTAGTCTAATTTGACAAATAGGGATTCTTTGCCTAAGCCAGACTGTTCACAGGCCAGTGAGATGGGTTGTCCAAGCCTAGAGCATGTGTCCGCCCCTAGAATCAGGGGAGATCCAGCTCAACGCAAACCGCTCAGACTGGGTTGGAGAAGGGTGCTTCCCTTCTGGGAACTAGGGCTCTTCTGCCAGAAAACAAGAGAAAAAAGCCACAGAGGCAGAGAGGGCAGCTGCCCAGCAGAGCAGGGCTGGGCAGAGAGGAGCGGGCAGGCCTTCACTGCCACCTGGAAGCGGTCATTGCCATCTCTCCTGCAGCACTGCCTGGGCGGGAGCACACAGTGAGTTTTCTAAAGAAGTCAGCTCTAGCAGTCTGCCCTGTGTAAACGCTCACAGGCTGGACCTGGTATCTTCATCCATTCAGGCTACTATAGCAGAATACCATATGCTGGGTGGCTTATAAATAACAGAAATTTATTTCTCACAATTCTGGAAGCTGGGAAGTTCAGGATGAAGGTGCTGGCAGATCAGTGTCAGGTGGGGGCTACTTTCTTGTGGACGGCCCCTTCTTGCTGTGTCCTCATGTGGTGGAAGGGGTGTGGGTCTCTGGGGCCTCTCTTATAAGGGCAGTGACCCCCTTCATGAGAGCTCCACCTTTAAGACCTAATCACCTCCCAACAACCCCATCTCCAAATGCCAGCATCTTGGGGGTTAGGATTTCGGCATAAGAATCTTAGGGGGACGTAAACAATCAGACTACAGCACCTGGTGAGTCTGCCCAGAGGACATGCGTGTGTTTTGTCATGTGTCATATGGCCTGGGCACCCAGGCATGCTCTGATCAGCAAGAAACAGCAGTGTGGTGGGGCCGTAGCAGAGAGAACGGTGCTAGAAAATACCCCCCACACACACCCCATAGGCCCAGGAGGAGCCTTGGATAGGAAATTCAGGCTCAGTGTGAGCCCCATCCCCCAGACCCCTGAAAGCAGGCAGACAAAGGAGCAGGGCCTCCCCTGGCTCTAGTAATTGCTTGTGAAGCCCACCACCCTCCTTTGTGCTGGCAAAGCCCCTCCTTCCCCTCAGGCCTGGCCCTTCCGTCCTATGCATCTCCCTCCCCTCTGCCTGGGGGCTAGGTTAGGTGCCAGTTAGTTCTCAGCTCGGGCCTCAGGTGGCCAGGTCTTGTCTGAGATGTCAAGTCCAGAGCTGCTGGCTGTGGCACATAGAGGAGGCTGACTTTGAGTCCAGGCTCTCCTTACTGACGGTGTGATCTTTAGCAAGCTGCCTCACCTAAGCAGGATACCCACCTGCCGTAATCACTAAATGAGATACAAACTGACAAGAGCTGGAGGATAGATAGGACTGAGTGAGAAACTGGGCCAAGCCTCATATTAAAATGCCAAGGATCCATACATCCTGCAAACGTGGCTAAGCACCAGCTCTCTACCAGGCGCTGTGTGAGGCCCAGGTACCGTAAGAAGTCAGGAAACGGTCCCTGCCCTGAGTGCCAGGCACATACAGCACCAGCTGTACCGCGGTGTGTGCTGTGCGCTGTGGGAGCAGGGAGGTGGGCTTCCCTGAGGAGGTGACATTGGAGATAGGGTGGGACGGAGACCAGAGTGATCTGGGCAGATGGAGCACCTTAAGGTAGGATTGCCAGCTTATTTGGGGAACAGGAGTAAGGCTGTGTGACTGGAGCCCCATGAGAGGGGGAAAGTGGGAGGATGTCAGGACAGAGACGCAGGCAGGGGCTTTGTAGGCCCCAAGGAGTCTGGAATGCAGGAATGATGGGCAGCTGTTGAGAGGAAGAGCTATACCCATTAGGATTAAGTTTAACTGAATACCGGAGACTCTGGAAATTATGCCTTAAATAAGACAGAAGTTGAATTTAAGTATTAAGAAAATACACACTGAAGATAGTGTGAGGATGACTTCAGATAGTGTGGAGTCTGGTCCTTGACCTAGGCTGCTTTTGGATCACTATTCCACTATCCCTAGGGTGTTGACCTTGTCTTCATGATCCCATTTGTCTGCTAGAGCTTCAGCCATCACATCCAAGTTCCAAGCATTAGGAAAGAGGGAATGAGAGAAAAAGGGTGCCCCTTACCTTTAAAACAACCTTTCCTGAGGCCTTACTTCACTTCAGCTTACCTGTCATTGTGCAGAATTTGTCACATGGTCACAACTAGCTGTAAGCAAAAAAAAAAAAAAAAATCAGCCTTCTAGTTGGATATCAGTGTGCCCAACTAAAAATTTCTGGATTCTTTTTGTAAAGGAGGAGAGAATCGACATTAAGAGGAAACTAATGGTCTCCTGCTGTGTGGGGAACAGGCTGAAGAGGAGAAGGACCAAGGCGGGGAGGCCTTGGGAGGGAACCATGGAGGCCTGGACTCAGAAGTAGGGGAGGAGATGGGGAGGAGCAGACAGCTGAAAGCAGATTTGAAAGAGGAACTGCAGGACACTGGGCATAGGAAGGTGCAGTGAAATCAAGCAGGTCTCCTGGTCTTTGAGTTTGAGGGGTTGAGCCAATGTGAAAGACAGGAGAGAGCAGGAGGGGCGGGGGCCCAGGGGGTGTTGCTGCCAGCACAGGACCCCTCCCAGCCCCCAAGGCCTAGACCCCTGGGCTGTCTGCTGGAGAATCCCAGGAAATAACCTATCCCAGATGTCCCCAAGCTGTGGAATGCATCCTACTGCAGTGGGACCCATTAAATTCCAGGCCACACATGGAAGCTCAAACGTGGAAGCACAGTAGCTTTGTGGCCTCGGTTTGTAAATTGCACCCTCTTGAGTGTCCTCCTGCAAAGCCTGTTGTGGCTCCAGGGTCCCCACGTTAGCATGTGATCCTCAGGTCCAGGGAAGGTCTTGCCTCATAGGCGTCCCCTACCCTGCTCTCGGGTCCTGACTTGTTCTGACTCAGGTGCTCCACAGATCTGCAGAAACCGTGAAGGTGGGGCCCAAAGAAGGAAGTTTGGAAAACTCTTGCCAGGTCCACCACCCGCATTCCTCAGATGGGAAAGTACCCCGAGATTGCCCGAGGTCAGCCAGGCGCGAGGAGCAGGATCGCTGCCGCCCCTGCTCACCCACCTGTTGCTGCCCTGAGTCATCCCTGCCTGCCTGGGGCACCCAAAGCCCAGGCCCCAGGGCTGGCTTTCCAGGTCACTGCTGCCAGGGGGGCTCGGACAACCTTCATGCCCGGTGAGGGCAAAGTCAGACCCCAAGGACTGGGGTGTTGGGGATACTGACCCTTGGGAGCTGGGTCAGGTCAGCATGGGGACTTGGCCTTCCAGCCTCTGCACCATTGTAGCTTCCTTCCTAGGACAGGCAATGGGAGGGGGCACAGCTGCCAGAACTTTCTCACCGCCCTTCTGCAGTGGACAGGCTCTGACATGTAAATGGCACCTTAGCTGGACAGCTCAATTCTGGATGAGCTTTGGCCTCACACTTCTTTTGTATAGACCTTTTGTTGGCCACAAAACTTCCAGATGCTGACCTCATTTTCTTTGTGTCTCTCCCATCCCCAAGGATGCCTGCAGACTTTCAGTACCTCCCACTCACTTCTAGAGCCATGTGCCATGGGCTGGGCAATCAGTCTGTCTCCTCTGGCCCAATCAGAGGGTTGGGAGTTGAAGGGGTTTGCGGCAGAATAATTGTCTAATAATAATACTGCATGCAGCCGGGCGCTGTGGTGCATGCCTGTAATCCTAACACTTTGGGAGGCCAAGGTGAGTGGATCACCTGAGGTCAGGAGTTCGAGACCAGCCTGACCAACATGAAGAAACCCCGTCTCTACTAAAAATACAAAATTAGCTGGGCATGGTGGCACATGCCTGTAATTCCAGTTACTTGGGAGGCTAAGCCAGGAGAATCTCTTGAACCCCGGAGGCGGAGGTTGCAGTGAGCTAAGATCATGCCACTGCACTCCAGCCTGGGCAACAAGAGCAAAACTCTGTCTCAAATTAATAGTAATAATGCACACATGAATAAAATATCCCAATTCTGGAGAGCCCGTGAAATTGGGGAGATGGTCGGCCTGGTGTATGCCACTCCCAGACCCCAGTGGGGTCTCAGTCTCTCTACTTGGCCCCAGGACTCATGCAGGCTGAAAGCAGGGGTAAGGCAGCTGGAGGAGGGCCCCCAGCTCCCTGCCTCCACCTCCTCCAGTGCTGAGCATCTTGTCTCGGGCCTGGTAGTAGTCAGGGTCTCTGTGAGTGTGAGTGGCAGAAACCAACGGGACGGGGCTCACAGGCCAGGTCACATGAAGGGTAAGGGGATCCAGCCTTGGGGACCTAAATACCATGACACTTCCCTGCTTCTTTCTGGTAGCTTTATTCTGAGAGGCTTCTTCATGAGTTGGGGGACACTGGTCTCAGTGATACTAGTGGCTGTGGGGCCACATCCTCCTAAGCTTCCCCCTTTGAAAAATCCCAGGGAAAGACTACAGGTGGCCCAGCATGGTCACATGCCCACCAGCCACCTCCTCCACTCATCGACCCTCTTCCTTGCCTTGGCATCTAACACCTGGTTCCCAGGGCCTGGCATGGACTGGAAGCTGGCCTGGGCTCCACAGGACTCAGGGTCCAGCACACTCCTGGCCCAGCCCTGTGCTCCCAGCCATGCCTCTCCCTGTTGCTGGGACATCTCGCAGTGCCACTCAGCTGGTGCACACCCTGAAGCATGGTGCCCCGGGCAGGCAGTGGTCACTAGGCAGGGATGTTCTCAGGGCCTGCTAGGATTCAGCCAGGGACAGAGGGCCACTCGGGTGGTGGTCAGCTTGCACTTTGGTTAGGAGAGTGGTCTGAGCAAAGTCCTGTCAGCCACAGAGACATGTGAAGAGCAAGAAGACAGGGTATGTCTGGTGCCGGGGCTGAGACAGGGGTTTGCTGTCCTCAAGACAGCGTCTAGAGGTTTAGGTTCCTCTAGAAGCTTCCCTGAGACAAGGATTTGGGTGAGACAAGGAGTTTATTTGGGAGGTCATTTCAGGAAGCACCGAGGCAGTGGGGAAGCCACACAGGAAGGGAGGGAAGCCATGAAGGGGAACTGACGGGTGGCCTGCCACGTTGGCAGCTGGGGCTCCATCCTGTGGGATCCTGTCTGACTGTGTAGCTTGTCTCAGAATTGCCTCCCTGGGAGGGCGAGGAAGCCGGGGTATTTGCCCATTCCTGTCTGTCCTGGGCACTGACTCCCAAACTGTGCAGCCAGCTCTACACCCGAGGCAGTGAGCTCCATGGGCAGAGGCAGGAGGGTGGCCCGGGCAGCACCTGCTCTGCTCTCACCTACTCCGAGTTGGACACTAAAGGCTGTGGCTGCCTCAGACGGAGCGCAGATCTTCCTGGGCGAGGCCAGTTCAGCTGTGGTCTAGACCCCTCTACCAGGCACTGTCGGCCATCCAGGGTGCTCTCGGCACAGGGGAGTCTGATCACAGAGGGTGGGCCTGGAGTCCAAAGGCACCTCATCTTGAGTCCCAGCCCTGCCACTCACCATCAGGTTGTGAAGTGAGTGTCTTCCTCTCTGTGGCCCTCAATTTCCCCACTGTGAAGTGGGGATGGTAATACTGTATTAGCTGTGCCACAGCAATGCCGTCTAACAAGCCTCTCCTAAACCCAACCACGTAGTTCTGCTGCAGATCAGAGACCCAGGGCAGGCTCCACTCTGTCCCGTATCCCACCCCCAGGACACCAGCTCCCCAGGTCCTCTTCCCAGGATGAATGACAGAGGCTGGGCATATTCATGGCAATGGCAGGGCCCATGAGGACCAGCAGAAACATGGCCTCTCAAGGAGCTGGCACAGTGCCACTCCTGCACCATTCTGTGGACCGTGGCGAGTCCTGTGCCATACTCAACATCAAGCAGACAGGAAATATACAGTGCCTTTAGCAGGAGGAGCTGAAGAGGCGCAGGACAACAGGTGTGGGCAGAGGAGGGGTGAAAGGCCCAATGACACAGCTCCTGCCACTCGCTCCTGAGGTGGGGGAGGTTCTGAGGACAGAGTGTATCCACCAAATCCTTTGTACACTAATTACTACTCCCGTGTGCAAGGTGGCGGTGACAGTGCAGTCCTGGGATGTCTCCAGGAGCCTTCTTGTCTTCAAAGACCACCACACTCCTGGTTGTGATGTTACATGCATGTGATTGTAGTCTTTGAAAACAGGTGACCCTACTTTGATATCCAGGATGAGGGGAAGGGGAAGAATCCTGTTAATTATGCAGTACTTTTTCTGTAATTTCAAGAAGGCTCAGCCTACACTTGTGCACCTTAAGCAAATTCAGTTACACCCACTCAGACAAGGAGGAAGGGAGGAGGCAGAGGAGGAGAGCGCTCCAAGCTCATTACCTGTCCTTTCCCATTCCCATGTTTCACCTGACCTAGGGGCTTCCCCTGCCCCCAGAGAAAGGTAGGCCCCAGGTCACAAACAAATCAAGAAAAATTAATAAAATGGCCTTTGACTTTGAGCAATCCAAGGACCAAAGTTCTTGAGATTTAATGTTGGCATGAGATATTTTTGCCATCTGCACTCACTTGGCAACCAGCCCCTCCCCTCCCCCAGTCCTGAAGCACAGCCCCCCTGTGGCCCATCCCTCAGCTAACCAGAATTCTCCACCGAAACACCTGCTCCTCCACATAGCCCAGTTCTAAGGACTCCATTCCAGCCTGCGTAAGAAGTGTAGAAAATTACAACTCAGCAAAGAACATTGATTTTTTTTTCTCCCCCAAACAAAATAACTGTGTTTTCAGGATGAAAGCAGAGCTGCTGCTTGAGTTGGAGGGTGGAGAACAGAGCCCAGCCCACTCTCCCTTCCTGCCCCGGAAAACTCTGGGGCCCCATGGGCTGTGGCTTGGAGCTCTTGCTTTAGGATGTCCATGTGGTAGAAGGCCCCACAGGCCCCATGAACCCCGACTGTGCATGCTCAGGTCGTGGCCCTGCCCAGAGCAGGCTGTGAGCTGAGCTGCGGTACTGCCACCCTGGCTGGGCCCTCATCACAGTCCCAGACAGGGGAGAGCCCTTGGCTGGCAGGGGTCTTCTGTCCCCACCGAAGTCTCAAAGCCCACCATCCACCTCTCCTCACAGGCTGACGCCAAGATGGTGTGCGACGTGGTGAGTCGGATGGAAGACACCGAGCCCTTCTCTGCAGAGCTGCTTTCTGCCATGATGCGGCTCTGGGGCGACTCAGGAATCCAAGAGTGCTTCAACCGGTCCCGGGAGTATCAGCTCAACGACTCTGCCAAATAGTGAGTGTCCCGGCGGGCGCACAGTCTGGAGCCGGGCAGTGATGCGGGAGTGGAAGGGGCTGGTGATGGGGATTGGCAGAGCAAGGATTCTCGTCTGAGGTCATGCCTGCCAGGAGATGTTCTACTACAGGTGGGGGGTGTCAGGAAGGAATGAGAAGGGGCCTCTCTTCCTGCCCCCCCAGGAGAAGGAGGAGGCCAGAGAAGGCAGAGGACACAAGAGACAACCACACAGTGGAAATTCCCAGAGGCCGGGACCTTGTCACTGGCCTGTCCCGAGGAGTGCCTGGCATTGCAAAAACACGGCTTTCAAGTATAGCAGCTTTGGTGTTTCATGGGGAGCCCCTGACCCCATAAATACAAACCAAACCAACAGCCATATAGGCAGAAAATAAATGGTGCCGTTTTGTTTTATTTTAGAGAAAATAATAAGTTTTCCGTTCCCCTATCTTCAAAATTAAAAATAAGGGCCAGGCGTGGTGGCTCAAGCCTGTAATCCCAGTACTTTTGGAGGCTGAGATGGGTGGATCACGAGGTCAGGAGATCGAGACCATCCTGGCTAACACGGTGAAACCCCGTCTCTACTAAAAATACAAAAAACTAGCCGGGCGAGGTGGCGGGTGCCTGTCGTCCCAGCTACTCGGGAGGCTGAGGCAGGAGAATGGCGTAAACCCGGGAGGCGGAGCTTGCAGTGAGCTGAGATCCGGCCACTGCACTCCAGCCTGGGTGACAGAACGAGACTCCGTCTCAAATAAATAAATAATAAATAAGGAATATGTAAGTCTAATTAATATAATAAATGTATACTTTAATACTCTGTTATAACTAAAAAGGGAGATGACAGGAGGGCAGGAGGGTGGAAGGAGGAAAGGAAGGGGACAGAGGAAGAAAGAAGAGGAGAGAAGAGAAGATGGAGAAGTGGGAAATGGTAAAAGCTGGAGCTGGTTAGAAGGTGCTCCCGGCTCTTCCCATGACCGCAGGTCACAGGTCCATTGGCTGCAGCTTTATCACTCTAGGCATCTCCAAGGAAATCCTCACTGCTTCCGTGCCCTTGGCCCTAGATTGGAGGCTCCAGAGCCTGGGGATGGTCAGTGTCGGTCAGGGACATGTCTTCTGTCATGAAGACACTGGGATTGCCCCCTTGGCTTTTGGGAAACACACCCCACTTTTGCAATTGCAATCTGGTACCCATACATTCAGTGGGGACTTTCTGCAAGGAGCCTCTGCGCTTTACCCCACTGGCTGGGAAGACTCTGACATGATCCAGTCCAGCCATTTTCACCAGGTCTTCTCAGCTGGGGCCATTTTGCCTCCAGGGGACATTCAGCAACATCTGGGGACATTTTTGATGGCTGCAGCTAGAGTGGTTCTCCCGGCAGCTAAAGTGGTGCTCCCGGCAGCTAGAGTGGTGCTCCCAGCATCTAGCAGGTAGAGGCCAGAGATGCAGTTAAACATCCCACAGTGTGCAGGATGGCCCCCACAACAAAGAGTTGCATGGCCCCAGACATCCATAGTGCCAAGATTAAGAAACCCAGATCTACGCAGTGGCAACAGACAATGGCTGAGGCCAGTGTTCACTCCTGGACATTTCCACAGGCCACATGGCAGCCAACAGACTAGGGGCTTGAGCAAGGCCAGGAGCGGCTTCCCATTTCTGCACACCTAGATTGACCACAGGGCAAATGCCAAAGTCCTGTGAGTTCCAGGTGATGACTACCTAGGTCCCTGGGCCTGATGAGCTCCCAGGGACACCCTGGGGGTCAGGGCAGTGAGCCCAGAAGCTCAGTGTCCACCATTCCGTATGCTCAAATCACAGACCAGAGCCAGGCAGGAGACAGTGACTTTCAGCTGCCCTCCTCCCTTCTCCCGCTCCCTGTCCCTGCAGGAGGCCCAAGAGTCAGCAAGACCCTCAGGGGCCTTTAGGGCCAGCTGGCCCAAATCTGCCTTCTAGTGGCTCACCAAATCCTGCTCTCCACTTACATCTTTACCCATTTCACTAATTATAACATGAATCCATTACCAAAAAAAAAAAATTTTAAACAAATGCAGAGGCGTATAAAATGAGAAGCAATCTTCTTCCTACTCCCCTCACCAGCCCTGCCCCTCCCACTTTTACCCACTTCCATTTATTTGTCCCAGTGGCATCCAGAAAAACTTGATCCTCCGACTCAAAATAGTATTTACGGCCACCCACTCTGGAATCAAGGGAGCTCAGCTCACCTTCCTTCCTTCCACCGCTCTCCACCTTCACCTCCGGCTTTTTGCTAGTTACAGGATTATTTTTAGTTCTTCCGGTGCTTACCTTTATAACTTTAAATAAGAAACTTGAGTCAGTATTTGTCAACTCCCCACCAAGTAAGCTGAGGAAATTCTCCTCCCTGCAGCCTCGTCTCTGCCTTCTTTCAAATTTTCCACTTCCCAGGTTGATGATGTTACTATTATCTTCTGTCACCATGGCTGGGCCTTCTGTGTCTCCTCTCTGGGAGAGGGCAGGAAAGGCAGGGGACACACAGGTGCTCAGAGCCGGAAGGGCCTGGCACATTTCCTGTCTTAGCAGTTAGACCTCAGCTTCTGACAAAGTCTTGGGCCCAGTATAGAAAGCAGATCAGAGTTGGTTTGTTGTGCTGGAAAGGAGAGGGAGGCCTCACAGGGCTGCCACAGCACGTGCTTCCAGGGGGTGCCACTGACACCCTAATGCCCCAACCACCAAAGCACCTCTCTGCCCAGCCCTTCACAGGGGAGGGACCAGGGCACAGGCTCCTGAGCAGGCTCTTCATGCCCCCCAGCCTCTCTGAGCAGGGCTGACTCTCCCCTCTGGATAACCACCTAGAGGTGGGTCCCAGAAACCCTGGGCACATCCATCCAGGGGCTGTGAAAGGTACTCTGGGGCCTGGTTGGCACTGGGTTTCCTCAAATCCAGTTCCCCACTGCGTTGTCCATGCTGGCATCCGAAGTTTCTTCTCCTCGCCTTCTCTCTTGACCCTACTCCTATCGGGCTCTTGCTCCTCCGCCTGCTGAGATGGCTCATAGCCCAGTCCTATCCTGGGGGCTGCTCCATCAGCCTCCTCCCACTCAGGGCTCAGGGTTCAGTCCCCCAGTACCTGGGACCTCCTTTCACTCCCAGCACCCTCCTCCTCTCGGGCTGCCCTTTCCAGACTCCCTCGATGCCTCCTGCCCACCCACCCAGGCAGTTGGTGGCAGGGGAGGTCTGCTGGGGGCTGCTGTATCCCATCCTCAAGCTCCATCCCAGAAGCACCTCCTGTCGAGGACTGGTACCTGGTGACCTTCTTCTGTGTCGTTCTAAACACCTTGTACACTGGGACAACTCTCGAATTCATATCGCCAGCCCAGCCCTCCCTCCTGACTTCTGCCTACTCAGTGTCTGTTTGAACATCAAATGAGTCTCAAGTTAACATGAGCCCGTGGGACCCCTGGCTCCCATCCTCCCCATAGAACCTGCTCTGTGTGCTCCTCCCTTCCTCTACATGTGTCTCATTCCACCACTTGGAGGTATCTCTACCTCTGCTCATCCTCCTGTATCACCCACCCAGGCCACCAGCAGATGCAGCTCCTCTGGCAGGTACATCAGATTCTGACCACTCACACCCTCCACAACCACCCGCATTGTGCCAGTGCCATCTGGTGATGACAGCAGCTCTGCAGGCCCCACCCGCTGACCTGCTCTTTTGACAGCAGCAGAGCTGTTGTCAACATGCTTCTGGCCAGAACCCTCGAGGGGCTCCCGTCTCACTCAGAGTAAAAGCCCAAGCTCTGACAATGACCTCAAGGGCCTGCTTGCCCCAGCTGGACTCTGGCCACCCTCACCTCCACCACCTTTCCCAGCCTCACCCACCACCTGGCCCTTCCACGCGTGCTTCCTGCCGCCCCACCTGCCAGTTTTTCCACCGGGCCACTCGAGGCCCACTTGCTCCCTTATTCCCCTCAGTCTCCCCTGTCCAGACGCCTTCCCCAACTACCCTGCATCAAATAGCAGCCCCCAGCAGGCCTCCCCTGTCACTAATAGCCTGATTCGTTCTCTGACACTACCTCCCGATGTACTGTATCTCTGACTCTCCTGTTTATCACCTCACACACGTATGTACACTCCCCCGGAACGCAGGCCCTGGGAAGGTGGGGCTGTGTTGACTGCCCCATCCCCAGCTCCCGGAACAGTGGGTAGGTGGGATGGGCAGCAGGTACGCAGTCAGCCTTCCCGACTGGGTTGCTAAGCAGTTCTCCCACACCTCACCCCCCCACCCCACAGCCGTCTCCTTGCATGAGGCTCGGCCAGCACAGAGAGGCCAGAGGGCCAGGTTGCCCGTCTAAAGATGGTTTGCCCTGGCTGGGAAAGGAAGAGCAGGACCAGACACTTCCAGGCTGGTGTCCAGCTGCAGATGCGGGGGACGTCCTCACAGCTTGGAAGCAGAGGTCATGGGCGCCAGGGCAGGGCAGGCACAGAGGCTTGGGAGGGGCTCCTTCTGGCTGAGACCAGAGCCTGCCCAGATACCACTGGCTGGTGAGGAGGCTGTGGGGCTGGGGGCACGTACAGGTCTGCTCTGCAGCCTTGGCTCCCTCACCCTCATCCCCACATCGTGCCCTTCCATGGAGGGCAGTCAGGCTCAGGAGAGGAGACCGGGAGTCCTGTTTAAATTTTTTTTTCTGGATTTTTAAAATACTAATAGAGTCCAATTTAAGAGCATGGGGTCTGGAGCCAGTCAGAACTGGACTGGAATCCCAGCCAAGTTCATTTTTCTTTTTTTTTCTTTTTTCTTTTTTTTCCGAGACAGAGTCTTGCTCTGTCACCCAGACTGGAATGCAGTGGCACGATCTCAGCTCACTGCACCCTCCGCCTCCTGGGTTGAAGCGATTCTCCTGCCTCAGCCTCCTGAGTAGCTAGGATTACAGGCGCCCAGCTAATTTTTGTATTTTTAGTAGAAACGGGGTTTCACCATGTTGGCAAGAATGGTCTCGAAATCCTGACCTCATGATCCACCCACCTCGGCCTCCCAAAGTGCTGGGATTACAGGCGTGAGCCACCACGCCCAGCTGCCAAGTTCATTTTCTCTCAATGTGACTTCAAGCTTACCTTCCTGAGCCTTGGAATCCACCCTTTTGTTTTCTTTTCTTAGCGGCATTCTCACAAGGATTGTCACTGGGTTCTATCAGTGAACACCCTAGCTGGTGACGGCATCTGCCCTTCCCAGCCCTGTGGACATTCATGAGCTGGTCAGCATACCCATCTCTCATGCAGTGGTGACTGTGGGTCCAGCCAGCAAGCTGGCCCCTAGCAGGCCCTGGAGCAGATGCAGCGTGGGACCCCACATCGTCCTGTGGTTCAGACACTCGGGGCTCCTCCCTGTGGGCTGCTTGTGGTTCACCCTGGCAGCTGGGATGGGTGGCCTGGCAGGCTCCATGGATCACTGAGTCTTCCTTCAGGCCTGGCCCAGCTCCCTACTTCCTGGTTTCCCAGATCCTACCTGGCTTTAGATTCAAACTTAACCCATAATGAACCCCAAAGCCCTTGCAGGCAGCATCCTCTGAGTGCTTGGCCTGAGGCCTGGGCAGGTGACGTGCAAAGGCCTGGTCTGTTCCCACAGCAAGAGGTAGCAGGGATAGAGAGCCCTGATTCCAAAGACTGGGTCCCAGGGAGGCCCAGCCGCTGTATGACTGTGTCGCCCTGAGCCTCCAAGAGCGTCAAATTGGAAGGGGCACACAGACCCCTTGGTAAGTGAGAAGGAAGTGTGGAGAAGGCAGGGAGCTGCTCGGCAGGGAGCTGCTCGGGGGCCTCCGAAGCCCCAGAGAGTAATAAAAGTATGGCCTCTGGGGCCAAGGGTCTGGGTCATGGCCTCAGGCGAAGTACTTACCTTTGATGAGCCCCGGTTTTAGTACATTTAACTCGGAAATTACGTATGAAACACGGTTACACATGGAAAGAATAGAACCTATCTGTTGGCCATTATTATTTTTTAAATGAAGAAATGACAAAACAGTATTATTATAAACATGGTAGTCTCATATAAAAGGTTGACCTTGTCTAAGTGTCCCAGGAGCTGCGTGCGTAGCCCTTTTGGCTATGAATGAGAGTGTGAGGCCAAGACCCTAAGACCCTCTTCCTCAGACGCCCCCACTCCCTGTGGCCTGGGATGGAGGTGATATCGTTTCCACAGTGATCTGGAGGGGCCCTGACTGAGACTGGACTCTGATGGTGGGTGGCCTGGCCAGTCCTGAACAATGTTCAGGCGTTTGGTCCATGGTCCCCTGTTTGTTGCTGTCCTCAGCTACCTGGACAGCCTGGATCGGATTGGGGCTGCCGACTACCAGCCCACCGAGCAGGACATCCTCCGAACCAGGGTCAAAACCACTGGCATCGTAGAAACGCACTTCACATTCAAGAACCTCCACTTCAGGTGAGGCCCAGGGAGGCCCCCAGGCCCTGGTGAGGGCTAAGAGGGGACATGCCCAGCCTCTCAGCGCATTTCGTCGGCAGCGCCCAAACATCATCCTGCCCCAGGGACCCCACAGGTTGGGGCAGTCAGCTGGATACCAGAGGAACCTGCCTGTGTTTTGGCCGAGTTTAGGGGCTGCGGTGCGCAGGGAGGCTTCCTTGGAGAAGATTCCCAGAGTGGGGCTCTGAGGAGGAGGGAGGGTTTGGACAAGGAGGGCAGCCCGTCCCTGAGGTGACTTCTGAGGAGGAGGAGGAGGAAGTGGGCTACCAGGGGGCCCTTCCAAGATCGCCTTATGGGGAGGGGCCGAGAGTGGGGCTGGGTAAGCCCAGGCTGCCACTGTGAGACCCTGAGGACCCACGTCACCCCAGAGCTGGAAGGAGCAGAGCGAGCGGACCCACCTTCTCCTGGTACATGTGGGAAACTGAGGCCTAACAAGAGCAGAACTTTCCTCAGGCACGGAGCGCAGCTAGAACCCAGGGTCTCTGGGCCTCAGAGCAGGGGCCTGATGGGTGAAGTGGTTCCCCGGGTCCTGCTGCAGTGCTGTGTCCCCACCTGCAGTAACCTGCATGCATGGAGGCCTGGGAGCCCTTGCTCCATCCTGCAGGGAACAGAGGCCAGCAGAGAAGGGGAGGGCAGGGACCCCCTGCAGGGAGAGCTGAATTCTAATATTCCCTGCTTCCCATGTCCCCAGCTCCTGCCCACTCCTGTTCAGACTGAGGGGCGGAGGCTCTGGGCCCAGGAACCCCTAGGCCTCCACAGATCTGGGAAGCAAAACCTTGGTCAGAGCAGGCCTGAGGGGCCTCCCTTGCCTTCCCAGGCTCCTTGGTCTCTCCTGCTCCTCCAATGGGAGCACAGGATGGGGATCTCAGCTCAACCTGGCCCAGCAAGGCAGGGTCTAAGAATAAGCATTCTGGAGGGGCCACAGAGGCCATCCGCCCACGCCCCTGCATTACAGATGGGCAGGTGGAATCTAGGGGAGCCAGGGATAGAATGAGAACCAGACCCATTCCTTGCTCCGAGCCCACTCTTAATCTCTGCCTGCAGTCGCTCTGTTGTGTGCGGTGGGACCAGGGATCCTTCCCTGTCCCCCTCTGGCAGGCTGTGTGTCAGCAGGCGTCCCAGATCTAGGAGGCTGCAGGGCTTCTCGCTCTGGGGATTGGGGTGGGAGATTGACCTTTTACTTTCAGGACATAAGTCCCACCTGCCCACAATCTCTCCCAGAGTTTTTGTGCCCCCTCGGGAGTAGAGTCTGAGAGGGGGAAGAGGCCAGGCTCTGATCTGCCAGAAAGGGGCCGTACTGGGCAGAGGTGAGAGCGCCAGCTTTGTCCACAGCCAGACCCAGCTCCACCACAGCTGGACTCTCACCAGCTTGGGCATGTCCTAAGCCCATGGGTGGCTCACTTCTGCCATCCACACAACAGGTGACATCTCCTGCCTGCTTCCCCCCCACGCTGGTTTGGAGTTTGTCCAGAGCAAACCCAGGAAGGAATAGACTGAGGGGAGGGTGCTTCTGAAAGGAGGACTCTCAGAGTCCTTCCTGGGGGTGGCTCAGGTGCGCCCCCTTAGTAAAATGCCTCAGATGCAAGGGCAGGTCTTTGAGTCGTGATATGTGAGCACAGCCAGTCCCAGGACAGACTCGGGGGCAGTGCCTGGGGATGACAGTGATCCAGCTGTCTGTCAGCACCTGGAGTGACGAGGTCTTCTAGTAAGGGCTTCTAGTGAGGCTCTGAGCACCGTGGCCCCCATCCTCTGCCTCTCAGCATGCTCACAGCTTGATCCCCAGGCAGCCCTCACCTGCCTGGACCCTGCGCCTACCAACTCCCTGCCTCCTACAGGCTGTTTGACGTCGGAGGCCAGCGATCTGAACGCAAGAAGTGGATCCATTGCTTCGAGGACGTCACGGCCATCATTTTCTGTGTCGCGCTCAGCGGCTATGACCAGGTGCTCCACGAAGACGAAACCACGGTAAGTGGCCTGGGCCCCCCGGGCAGGGGGCAGCACTGAGGAGACAGCCGCAGGACAGGCGAGCCCTGTGAGCACTGGGCCTCGGGTGCCCACAGTGGCTCTGGGGTCCAGCCAGCTGTCATGGTTAGAGGTTTCCATCATGGGTGGGCCGTGCCGGCTCTCTCCACCAATTCTGTATTGCCAAGGCAAGTGCCTCATGATGCCAGTGTGACAGAGCCTGTGTGTGCAACCTGATCACACATAGCCATGCAAAATGTGCCTCTTCCGTAACTTGGTGGAGTCCCAGAGGCCATCAGGCCAGAGCAAAATTAAGCAAACCCTAAAAAACCAGGAGGCAGCCAAGCAAGAATGTACATGCAACAGAAATAGCAGTCTTAGCCTGACAGCCATCCCTGGGGCACTGGCCTCAGATGCTGCTGAAGCAGTGTGGGGCCGGGGATGCTGAGGAAGAGGTGGGGAGGGCCCAGGATGCTGCAGGAGAGTTGCGTGGGGCTGGGGGTGCTGGAGAGCAGTGTGTGGGGCTGATGGGCCAGGAAGGGCAATGGGGATGGGACATGCTGGTGAATGACAGTCATGGCTCTGGGCTCCTTTGCCAAATGCCAGATTCACATTCAGCCTGGGGCCTCAGCGAGGGGACATTCCCCTGGGAGAGTGCAGCTTTCCTCTGGGCCTAGTCCTGGCTCTGCTACTCACTGGCTTGCTGCTGAATTAGGCAGCACCTTTCCGGCTCAGTTACTGTTTTCCATAAAAGGGGGATAATAATAGTACCTGCCTGTTGGGGGCTGTCGGCAGTGGGATGGGTGATCCATGTGCAGCACTCTGGAGCTGTTTCTGGGACAGCAGTGCCAAGCTGGTGGTTGTGCGGTGACTGGTGATTGCCCTGAGCCTGCGGGTCTACTTCATGGTCCCCTTCTGGGCTGCAGCCCGCCAGGCACCGAGCATGGCCCACAGGGTCACTGGAGATAAGCCCCAACACTCCTGACAGTGGGGCCCACAGGCCGTGGGGTCACAGCCTGGCGTCTGTCATCTCCTTCTGTCTGGAACACGTGCAGACCCCACCCCACGCCTCTGCGGGCTGGCACCGAGGGTTTGAGGTTGGAGGTGGAGCTTGTTGTCATGCTGGGCCTTGAGTGAGGCCTGTCTTCTCTCTGGGTCTGTTTCCTCATCATTTCTGGCCCAACTGGTCCACTGGGCTTTGCGAGGATGGGATGAGCTTTGGGCTACCAGGCACAGTGCTATAGGGAGGAGGAGCCGCCGCCTGAGGGGCTTATGCAGAGTGATGGGGCTTTGGGCTGGTGGTGTGGGTAGTCTGGACCCGTTCCGTGTACAGGCTCACCCGCCTGGCTCTTCCTATTTCAGGCCCACCTGTACCCCTGACTTGGGTTTCTGCTGTAATTGTTCTCAATGGCATCTGCAGGCAGTGATGTCAGTCACCAGCCGAGTCTTGATGCTGAGTGGGGCAAGGGTGGATGAACTTCCTGGGCCATGCTTGGACCCAGACTCACTGGTCACCCAAAGCCCAGGTCAGCCTCCTAACCACGCGCCCGCACAGTGACTGCCCAAACATTTCCCACTCCCCACTGCTGGGCTCTATGCCACTGGGGCCACTGCTCCAACTCCTGGGGTCTGAGCTCCACTTGGCTCATCTTTTTTCCCTGTGTCCACCATGGTTTCAAAGACAGCAAAGGAGCTGGAGGCAGGAAGCCAGGAGGGCCCTTCCCCCTGGAATCCAGCCTCTCCCTAGACTTGCCCTGCCAGGCCTGTGGATGGCTTCAACCCAAGTCCCAGGCCCACCAGCCATGGGGCTGGGCTCTCACTCACCTCTGGAAGATGGAAACAAAGGGACGTCTGGGTGGGCCTAGCAACCACAGGCCCCAAGCTCTGCGGCCCACGGCTCCCCAGTGAGCATGAGCCTGGTGCTGGGCCTGGCACTGGGTGACCTTCCAGCCTGTGGGCCTTGTTGCCTGGAGCACTTGCCCTCCAGTCTTCTCCACCTTCTCTCACCTTCCTTTTTCCCCGTTTCCCCCACCCTTCTACACAAGGGCTGGAGCAGAGGACCTTGGAGAAGCCAAAGCACATGGAGCCAAGGTCACAGGCAGGCTCTTCCTGTGTCCTTCCTTCCCCAAAGCTGGCCACCCTTCACAGCCTGGGAAAGAGTAGCAACTCGTGCAGGGAATGGGGATGACTTTGCAACCTGACAGCAGCCACAAAGGCAGCTCATTACCGTGGTGGCAGCAAGAATACTGCTGCTGTAGAACTCAGCAGTCGTCGCCGTGTGCTGGGGGCGCGTGCAGAGGTGGCAACTTGGGAGTCAGACAGATCTGGTCCAGGGTCTAGCGTCGCCCCTGCCACCTCTGTGATCATGGGCAACCACCCCACCCTGCCCGGGTCTGCACCTCCTCCTCTGTAAATGGTGACGATGGTAGAATGGCCTCGCAGGCCACATGAGGACCACTGGGCTAAAAGCTGTAAACGTGCCTGTACGCAGGAATCATCACTCAGTGAATAGCTCCTGCGGCTACTACATTCAGACGCCATGGCTAGAGATCAGGTTCTAGGATGTGGGAGCTCTGTCTGCCTCAGAGAGGCAAAACCCAGGCCCCAGGGACTCAGGCTTTGGTCCTCAGCCATCCTCTAGTCAACGCTGCGCATCCCTCTCTGGCCTGGGGTGACAGCTGGGGTGACAGCCCGCGACAAAGGTGTCTGGAAGCAGCTCCTGGAGCCAGGCCAGGAGAGCCCTGGGGCTGGTGGCTGCCACTGGCCCTCCAGCCGCCGTGTCCACTGCATCCCGGGAGCCCGAGAGCCTGGTCCTGGCCTCGTACCTGCTCTCAGCACCACCCAGCCGGGCCTGCGGCTGCCACAACTTCTCCACTACCACAGTCGCCGCCACCGCCTGCAGGGCCTTATCTTGCCAAACCAAGGCCAAAACCAGTTCTGAGAGACCCTCCAAGCCCGGAAGGTATGAAGCACCTCCCTCCAACCGAATCCATCAGCTAAGAGTTGAAAGCAGCAGGTTCTCAGGGCGCCGCTGGGTGACTTTGCTGTGACAACTGCCCAGCCTGCCCCTGCGCCCGCACTCCTCTCCAGCCACTTGGCCTGGGCGCCTCCTACCCATCCTGCATCTCTTGCCCTGTGGTCCACAGGCCCAGGATGGCCATGGCCCCTGTGAGCCCGCACAGAGCTCTCTGCAGGAACTGGCCGGGTGCCCTGGCCCTGAGACTGGTTGAACCAATTTTTCAGTATTTTTCTCTCTTTCTCCTGTTGGGTTTTTATCTTCTTCTCTGTTTTAATCTGTTTTGCTGTGTTTCATCTTGGGGTTCCTCTGGCCCCTCTACTGAGAAACCAGCCCCAACAACCAGTTCTCCCAGAGCCTCCCCAGCCCCAGCCCACCAACGAAACCACCAACCACACCAAGGCCACAGCAAGCTCACCCCCGAGACGCTATCCCCCTGGTGTCTGCTTCCAACTCGGGATTAATTCGAGGATCTCTTAGTCCTCGGTTAATGTTTCCCAACTGAATGCGTGCACCCTTCCAGCCTTGCTGTCGAAACCGAATGAGACCCTGGTAGAGAAATCTGCATGAGCGGGGTTCCGTGCAGATGCATTCGGTGGTGGTTGCGGCCCCTGCCCTGTACGTGCATGGTGCATGTCCTCTCCATGAGCTGGAACCTCTCCAGTGACCTCACTGCCCCCACCTGGGGCCAGCTCTCTTTGGAAGGGGGCAGCATCCCCCAACCCTGCCCGGCCCTGCTCCGCCCCGCCCTGCCTGCGTGTGGAATGAAACAGGACCACGTCCCGTCTGTCCTTGTGGATCCTCCCATCTCCGTCCTGGTGGTCTCTGTCCCGGTGGTGCGTCCAGCCACATTGGTGGACCTTCCCTTTGCTTGTCCCGCTGTGTCATTGGCCGTGGTGGGTCAGGGCTTTGGATGCTGCCGCCCCTCACTCGCCCCTCCACTCTGTTGCAGAACCGCATGCACGAATCCCTGAAGCTTTTTGACAGCATCTGCAACAACAAATGGTTCACAGACACGTCCATCATCCTGTTTCTTAACAAGAAGGACATATTTGAAGAGAAGATCAAGAAATCCCCGCTCACCATCTGCTTTCCTGAATATACAGGTAGAGACCCCTCCAGGGACAGCAGGCCCCCGAGGGAGCGGGCCCCATTCCCAAAGCCCAGTCCACCCTTCCTGCGCTCTGTGGATGCCCCCGACTCTGCCACAGAGAATCCACACAAACGGGCCCCACCCTGCGCCCAGATTGTGCTCTATCAAGGAGGGGCAGCTAGCCGGGGCTTCCTCATCAGGGAAAGCAGGTGGAGCCCTGGCTGTGCCACTTATGAGCTATGTGACCATGGTGGCCTCTGGGAGCCTGAGCTCCACTGTCTGCGCACAGGGGCTCTCTGTGACAAGAGAACGCTGAGAAGATGAGGGGCGGGGCACAGAGGCTTGGAGTCAGGCAGCCCAAGGCTTATGGCCCAGCTCCGCCACTCACAAGCAGCTCAGGCAGGTCATGCAACCTCTCTGAGCCTCAGTCTCTGGGTCTGTGAGGTGGAGTGATGGCTGTCATTGCCCTCGCCTCCCTCACCGGGTGCTGTGAGGAGGGAATGAGCTGATGGGCACGCAGAGCTTCGTGTGGTGCTCACATCGGAAGCTCCCCGCCTGTCTGCTCTTGCCTTTGGGGTTATGCCTGTAACTCACACGGGGCTGCTGCAAGATTCAAATCACAGAGCTTTGCAAGCAGCAGAGCCCTGGCCCCCTACATAGGGTGCTAGGGATGAGAGGCCAGCCCTGCCAGTGCTGTGGTGGGTTTACCTGACCATGGGGTGGGTGGGCAGCCAGGAAGGCAGCATGACCAGGGTCTCCTGAGGAGCTGCAGGGTGGCGGCCCTGGTCAGTGACCCCAGACCGGTTACAGGGCCCCAGCATAGCCCGGGTGCCCATCAGTTCTTCTGAGATGGCGAGACCCTGACCAGAGAAGTGAGTGGGAGGAGAAGTGGGGCACCCTCAGCCCGACCTGCCCTGAAGCCTGGAGGGCACAGAGCAGGGGCCGACAGAGTCCCAGTGGGGCACCCCGGGGGCTTGGGGCCAGGCAAGCAGCACAGCTCTCCTACCTCCTACCTCCACCCATTCCCCATAATCAGACTGAGTGCCTGGCAGGCCAGTACCCAGGCATGTCCAGCTGTAGTTGAGTAGGGCTCAGCCTCCCTAGAAGCTCCCAGCCAGCTTCCTCTCTAGCCATAGTTGAGGGCCTGTGGATCCTGCCCTAGTGACCTGGGCTTGTGGCCTTTGGGGCAGTGGAAACAGGTGGGGTAGGTCAGTTACCAAGGCCAGTTTGGGGCTGAAGTGGGGAAGGAGGAGGGGACAAGGGAGGCTGAGTAGTCAGCTGCAGTCCTAGGACACTCCCCAGCCTCCAGCCCAGATTGAGCAAAGAGCTGAGGCGTGGCAGACCCTCCAGGCTTTCTGCACAGCGGCCTACTCCAGCTTAGAGCTGCGGCTCTGAACTCCAGCTCCCCTCCCTGCTGCCCCCTCCACGGATTGTCACAGCCCTGCTTGTGCCTGGCAGGGATTCCTGGAGGCTGAGGGCCTTCAGTGCAAAGCTGGGGTCCTGTTCTTCTGCCCCTTCCCAAACTAGAAGCTTCTCTTCTAGACTCTCCTCTCCCTGTGTCTACCTGGGAACCAGCTCAATGTGGTGTCCCCGAGGAAGGTAGCATGTGAGCCAGGCGGTTGTTAATCCCCTGTGAGTGAACATCAGAAACAAGAAGTTTGTAGGCTCCTCCTCCCATCTGGCCCAGCAGTGGCCGCAGGAGGTGATGTCAAAGCCTGCTCTGTGAACTCCTAAAGGCAAAGGCCCACCCACAGGGCATGCATCAGCCAGGGCTACCTGCATGAGCCCAGTGCCCTCAAACCTCCTTGCACGTGACCCACGGTAAGATGCAACATTTGCCTCAGGAGTCCATAAATGACTGGGCGTGGTGGCTCATGCCTGTAATCCCAGCACTTTGGGAGGCTGAGGTGGGCGGATCGCCTGAAGTCAGGAGTTCGAGAACAGCTTGGCCAACATGGCAAAACCCCATCTCTACTAAAAATACAAAAATTAGTCGGGTGTGGTAGCGCACAACTGTAATCCCAGCTACTTGGGAGGCTGAGGCTTGAGAATCACTTGAACCTAGGAGGCAAAGGTTGCAGAGAGCTTTGATCACGTCACTGCACTCCAGCCTGAGTGACAGAACAAGAACAAGATTCCATCTCCAAAAAAAGAAAAAGGAGACCGTAAATGCATGTATAAAAGGAAAATGGAAGTTTCACGAAACAGTGCTCCCTTTAATACAGGTGATTGGCTGGGCACAATGGCTCACGCCTGTAATCCCAGCACTTTACGAGGCTGAGATGAGAGTATCACTTGAGCTTAGGAGTTCAGGACCAGCCTGGCCAACATAGTGAGATCCCATCTCTATTAAAAATAATAATAGTAATAATTAGCCAGGTGTGGTGGTACATGCCTGTAGTTCCAGCTACTCAGGAGGCTGAGAAGAGAGGATCAGTCACTTGAGCCCAGGAGGTGGAGGCTGCAGTGAGCCCTGATTGCACCACCACACTCCAGCTTGAGCAACAGAGCAAGACCCTATCTCAAAAAAAAAAAAAATAGATAAATACAGGTGATATACTGAGAGACCTGATATCTTTCATGACTTTTACACTGTCCCACTGACTGGATCCAGGACCCCTATTGACTTTGCTGACCCCTCAGGTCCCCTCCATCAGGTTTTCCCTGTGCAGTTGTCTCTGATGGCCACACAGGCCAGGCTGGGTTCGTCCACGCCAGGCAGTCCCATGGGCCTCTCGCCTCACCACACCTTGCCTGTTTGCTCTGCAGGCCCCAGCACCTTCACAGAAGCTGTGGCTTACATCCAGGCCCAGTACGAGAGCAAGAACAAGTCAGCCCACAAGGAGATCTACACCCACGTCACCTGCGCCACGGACACCAACAACATCCAGTTTGTCTTTGACGCCGTGACGGACGTCATCATCGCCAAAAACCTGCGGGGCTGTGGACTCTACTGAGCCTGGGCACCCTGCCCGGCACCCTTGCCCTGCCTGGCCTGCCGCCCCCCTCCCCTGGAACCAGGCTCCACCACTCTCAGACCACTCTTTGCACTTGAGGAAGAAGACCCCAGAGGCTGGCACCAAGGGAGGGAGGAGGGAGCATCCTCCACCTGCACCCCCCAAAAGAACTCGTGGTAACGCATGGGCGGGGCGGGGCCGCTGAGTGCATGCTGCAAGGCCAGGAGACTCCGCCGCTCAGAGCCTCTGCGTCATCTCTGAGTGCTTTATCGGGAAGCTGTGGGGGCAGGGCAGGGCCACCGTGTGGCCCAGATGGGCACACCCTGCACCTGATGTCTCACTGGAAGCCTCAGTGTCCTCTTGTCATCTTGCATGGTGCAGTGGCGCAGACAGCCCTGCAGCAGGGTGCTGGCAGGGCGGGGTCATAGGAGCCATCCTTCCGCTGTGCCTGGGGTCTCTGGTGGAGGGCAGTTCCGTCAACGAAAGCCAGGGTGGGACCAGGTCAACTTGGTATGGGTGGGAGGACTCAGGCCTTGGCGATGGCCTCCGTCTCCCTGCTCCCTCCCCTGGGTCTCAGCCCTTCCTTCTCTGGGTCGTCCTCACTTGCCTTTGCTCTCCCGGAGAACCCCCATCCCTGACTCCTCCGAGTTCTGGAAATGCTTCTTGAGACTGACTTATGGCTCAGATAGATGGTGGTGGGGAGGGGAAGAGAGAGAGGTGGGAGGCACGGGGGAGGTAGGTGGAGGCTCCTGTGTCGCCTGGGCTGGGGCCTCCCGCCCAGTCCTTGCAGGCCCAAGGGTGACCCATTTCCTTTTTCCAGTCACCAGGAGCTCGGGTGGTCACTCTGAGGTGTGAATAGATATGTTTTTTCTTCAGTCCACACTGAATTCAACTCAAACCAGCAAAGGCCTTCGGGCTGGGGACTCTGTAGCTGCAGAGGTCTGGGCGGGACGGAAGGTGGGGTATGGTGTGCAGCCAGTGCCCTGCCTCACTGTCTTGGTGAAGAAATCAGGGAGTTTGTCCGCAGCCGTTGGTGTCTGCTCAGCCCCTGGGGATAGAGGACAGCAGGGGATGGAGCTGACACCCTGGAGTATTTGGGCCCAGGCCAGCACAAACACACTCCCCTGTCCCCCACTCTAAAGGGAGAGTCCTAGGACCCCTTAGAGGAGGCCTCACTGCCCAGATCCCTGAGCAGAAGAGGGCGGGGTAGCTTCTCCTGGGGACGCAGGTCTGGCTGGCCTTGGGCAACCAACACACCTCTCCCACTCCAAGATGCCTCCAGGTGGCTGAGGCCACCGCCCACACCCAGGCCAGTCGTGTGCTTGTACAGCAGGCTGTGCCTGGGGACGTAGATGTGCCATGGAGGGAGGAGGGTACCCCCTACAGGCCTCTGCCTCCCTCCTCAAGCCCTCTGTTCTCCCTGCCCCGACTCTGGACACTGCTTAGTCCCTGGCCAGGCAGGGCCCCTGGGTTTCCACTTGCAGCCCCCGGCCTGCCCCAGAGCCAGGAAGCGCCAGTGCCAACAGCTCTGGACTTGTTGGACCCACAGGCACAGAGCTCTCAGTGGGGCCCAGGAGACCCAGGGACCTTCCATAGTGCCAAATGCCTGCAGGGACCAGTGCCTGGGGAGCCTCTGGCAGCCAGGCTGCGGGAGTCCCCCATCAGACCAAGTCCATTCTGTTTTGTGCACCTCGGTCATGTTTTGGACCTTGCACCAGGTGCTGGGGCGTGGCAGAGGACAGGCCCTGGGAACCCAGTGTCCTACCATGGACATTGGGCAGCTAAGCCATCCTGCCCAATATGGAAGACATGGCAGTTATTTCTCAGCAGCACCACCCTGGGTGAGGCTGGCTGTGCCCCTAACTCTGCTCCAAACTGTAACCCCAGGCTCAGAAGCAGCCGGCAAAAGGGGGATGCTGGCCACACTCCACCTCTAAGGCCATCACCCTGGAGGTGGAAGTCACTGGGCTGAAGGGCTCTCCATATCCCCCAGCAACCTCCCTCAGACCACAGTGGCCAGAGCACCAGGCTGGGTCCAGGCTCCTGATCCAGGCCTTCCCTGTCTATAGAATTGGGGCTGGAGGAGTGGGTGCTCAGGCCTTCCCGCCGTCCATCCCCGGCCTGCCTTTCTCTTCCCTTGGATGCTCCAGCCTCCTCAGTTTCTTGCACTGCTCTCAATCCTCCCACCCTGGCCTGGGGGGGGGGTCCTTGGCCCTCAGGGGTATCCAGGGAGAAATTATCTCCCTGTGCGTGACGCCTGTCATCCATGTCGTAACCGGTGGCTCCACCTTGTGGGTGGCGACTGAGGGTGACAGATAAGATTTGGCTCCGTCGTGGATGTGGATGTGGGAGGAATGTTGTGAGTGATGAGACATGGGTGCGTTTCTAATCCACAGTGGTCCTGTGTGTGCCCTGAGGGGCCATGCTAACCTCTCCTATGGCTCGGATTTAGCAGGCCAAGCAGAAACTGATTTCTACAAAGAACGTCTTTGCCAAACTCATGAAAATTATGCCTGCCACTTTCATGCCTATGGGCCAGTTTTGTGACCTGCGCCACTGGCAATCATAAGAACCAGGTCTTGGCCTTCCCTCTGAGCACCAATAGAGGTCCCCAAGGCTCTCTGGCCTGAGTAGGGCATGGGGTCTGCCCAGCCCCAAGCAGAGAGCACAACCTGGGCCCCTGGCCAACAGCTTTGGCATTCTGGGTTCCATGGGGACCCTGGAGCTCAGGCAGAAGACCACCATGCCTGCTGCCAGGACGCGGCTGTCTGCCAGGCCCTCCCCACAGCCCAGCTCCCTCTGGCAGGAACTGGAGGCATCCCTGCCCTCCATGGTCTGCACTGGTCTTCCCTGAGTGTTCTTAGGAGCAGAGGCAGCCCCAGGTTCCCACTTGCAAGCCCTGTCACTAAGCTGTCTACAAACCCCAACAGGGAAGACCCCGGGGTGGTCTCACCCACGCCCTTCCCTTTGGCCAACATGAGTCCTGCTTAGCCCCTGCTCCCACCTAACACTCTACAGTTAGCACCCAGGGGTTGATTCTGGAAGTTCTTCCCTTTTCTAGCCTGCATCCTTCCTGGTCACCCCCTTTATTTCTCAGTCTGACCTGGTGCACTCTTGGCAAGTAAGTTCCCTGCAGTCCCAGGTGGATATTTAATGAGCACGCCGACTGTTTCCTCCAAGTCAGCGAGTGGCCTGCCCTCCCCCTTTTCAAGAAGTCTGGGGCACAGAGCCTCCTCTGGCTGCCTCTTCTCTTCTCTGAGCCTCTGGGAGCCTTCAGGCACAACCTGGCAGTTCTTAGGAGCCGAGACCTGAGGCTCCAGCTCCCCGGCCACCAGAGATTCAGTGTGCAGTGCTGAAGGCAGTCGCCCTCAAGCAGTTCCTGCTGTCAGGCTGCAAGCCTAGAGCGCAGGATCCCCGCAGCCCAGGGAACAGGACCGGGGCGTGAGCTGCTGCCGTGGGGTCTGTGGTAGGGCTCCCCATCTCCCACCCCTCAGCAAGAAGAGTCCTGAGCCCACCCTGCCCAGAGAGGAGCTGGGGCCTCCAGACAGACCCCACTCCAGCCAGATGAAGGCCCCTGTCAAAAAAGAGGCAGGCGGGGGGGAGAGCAGAAAGAATGACCCCGAATCCAAACTCCTGGATCCCCTTCTTGAGAGAGGGGCTCCCCCTGGAAGAGAAGCTCTCATCCCCAGGCCCAGTGCAGCAAGACCACAGCAGAGACCCACCGCCCTTCCTGGCAGAGCCAGCAGCTCCGAGGCACCACTCCTCTCCTCCCTTCCCTCCCCACTCTCCCCTCCCTTTCCCTCCCCTCCACACCCACCCTGTTACTCCCACAGCTCTGGGCAGCCAGGCCCTCCCCTCCTGCCTCCTGGTCTTCTCTACTCCGCTGGTTCTGACCCATCCCTTGGCTCTGCTGGCCATCCCTCACCCTACCCCTGCTGAGTACCTTCTGCCTCCCCACGCACCCCCCTTCCCCGTCTAGGCCAGGTGGGCTCAGGCGTCCCAGGCCCTCCTTAGAAAAGCCGTCTCTCTCAAGTGCAGTGGTCCCACCTCCCAACCCCGTCGCTGCCACCCACCCCGTATTAACTGTAATTTTGTAAGAAGAGTGACTTGTTGGTTTAATAAATCTCTAGTTATTGTAATAATTTATTGGCTGCCATAATGTATTTATTAGTCGCCTACCATTAATAAACAGTGCCCGCTTTCCTAGCATGAGTGTGATGTGTTGTCAGGGCCCAGGGAGCTCCTGCCAGGTGCACTTGCACGATGTGTGTCCTCGGGCCCTGCCCCATCCTGGTCCCAGGACTGCGGGCAGCCTGGCGGAGCGGGCACACTCCTGCTGGGGACAGAGAATCAGGGCGACTGGGCACCCTGCCCTCCTGTCAGGATCACCATCTGGTAGGAGGCTGCTCCATTGCTGCACTGCGCCGAGCCACCTTCCTGTCCTGGAGAGGTTGGTGCCCACCTGGACACTGCTGTGGGTGACGCAGCAGTGGCCATGGTTGTGCTGGCACTGCTTCCTGCTGCTCCTGGGCCTCCACTGCAGCCTGGGGCAGGTGGAGGTCTCGGGGGTTGGCTGTCGGCCATCTGTGACCTCTGGCTTCTTTCTCTTTTCTCAAATGGTGGTATCTCTTCTTTGAATGTAGCCCGGCGTCTGCTTCCTCCGGGGAGCTTGTGAGGATGAGCTGTGCTCTCAGTTCCTTGGCAATGGGCTCCACGCAGCGTGCCAAGGGAGGGCAGTCAGGCCTGGGGGGCTGGCAGGGGTCTCAGTGCCGGCGCCTCCCCTGCCCTGCAGGATCTCCCCTCCTCACTGCCCTCCCCAAGTCTCCAGGATCAGCCACTTTTTGGGGCTCCCTCCAAGGCCCTCTCCCCATAAAAACAGGCTTGATTATGCCTGTCCTCTGCTCCCCAAGTCCTCCCCTGCGCTGCCACTCCTGGGACCACAGACTGTGCGTCATCTTTCTCCAGCTGGACTCTGAGCTCTCAGAGAGCAGGAGCCTAACGTGGTCATTCTTATATCCTCGGGGCAGCCCAGCAGAGAGCCCTGCACGTAGATGCCAGGCAGTACTGACCGGAAGAGTGAGCGCATGTGAGTCATGCTCTGTGGCCCTGAGGCGTAGGGCTGTGGCGGGGGCTCAGCCTTAACCAGTGGAACTGTGGGGCCTGAATGAGCCGGCTTTGATTTCCCCTCCACACCTAAGCTCAGTGGCCAAGGGGGCACAGTCCCCACTCCCAGCTCAGGTCACTCTAGTGGCTGCTCCTGGCAGTGCCTGGGCAGATGTGCAATGGAGGAGGGAGCTTGGCTCTGGCTGTGGGTTTCCAGCTCTTTGTTACGCAGCTGCAGGCCAAGGTGGCTCCGTGGAGTGGGGAGCGTGTTCCTGTGGAATCATTGGGGTCTCAGAACCTCACCACTCTGGCCTCATATGCGGCTCAATGAACTTGAGTGTGGACGGCCCGAGGCCCTGGACACAGGTTCACTGGGCCTCCCAGAAGCCTCCGGTTGCCCTTTTCTGAACAGACCCCAGTGAGGTGGCTCAGGGCAAGCAAGATCTGCTTCTTCCCGGTGGGATCACACAGATGACAGGAAAATGCTCCTGGGGACTGAGAATGAAATTGACTGAGGATGGGAGAGTGATGAGATCATGTGAGTTTACTGAGTCTGTTCAGCAGAATGAAAGGCCAGTGCCATGTACTACAGCTCCTGGGGCTGGGGAATAAAGCCATGCCAGCTGTCCAGGTGCCCCTGAGAGGCAGCTGAGAACTCTGCCCCTCTACCTACCAACTTCAGCCAGTAAGAACCAGGGGCTGGGGCTGGCCGCCTTTACAGGTCATGGTAGAATGATGCAGGCATTGGGGAGATACCGGAGGGAGGACTGGCTGTGAGATGCGCGGAGCCCGCCATGCTGCTGTTAGTATTGATTCCTCGAAAGCCCCACAGCCTGATACGGACTGGAGAGACCCATTGCATAAGTTCTGGATCTGGCCCAGCTGTGTCACCACGGTGTCCCCTCAGGCCGGATGAGGTTAAGTGACATGAGGCAGGGAGAGCGCTGGCACAGCATGGTCCTCGGTGACTGGTGTGGTCACTTCATCTTCGTCACCCTCCTTCTGCTCAGAGGGGGACGGTGCGGCAGTGGAACCAGCAATTCCTCAGCACCCACAGTGTGCTCATCCCTGGGGGAGATCATCTCCCCGTAGATGCCCAGTGGCATCTACGCCAGCTCTCTTCTTTTTCCTGTTACTTGTGTCACTCTTCTTATTTCAGAGGTAGAGTTTAGCCTGGGTCACCTCTGAGCTTTAGATCCAGGGAGCTGGGTTTACAGTGGGCAAGTTTCCAGGACTAGGACAGGGTTCTTGGGGAAAATAAGGGGAACTGTCCCTTCCTCCACCTCCCTGTGCAGGAATGGATTCAGTCACAGAGACTAAGATGCCCTGCGTACTGCTGAGAAACAGACTACCCAAGTGAATGTGCTCAGGGTCCCAAAGCAGAGTTTTTGCCCAGGGCAGAAGGCTGGCCCCCCGGTTCGGCTTCTTTGGGGTGCCCATCATGTTCATCCATTTGCTAAACAGGCTCCTGTGTGCAGGGCAGCCCTCCACATCTGCCTTGCTTAGAACACCATGCGGTGTCAGATGCGGCTGAGGAGGACCCAGCCAGAGGAGGTGCGGCCAGTCCCCCAGGCACTCCTGGAGGTAGCCCTGCCAGGAGCCTCTCCCCTGAGTGGTGGCCCCCAGGAGGCTGGCAGGACATGGCATGCCTTCCCCTCAGGCCACAGGAAGGGCCTGGAGTCTCTCACCACTCCCAGAGGACATCCCCCCACCCAGGATGGGCCCAGGAGGAGAGGTCTAGGCAGGAAGGGCCAAAGCCCAGCTCTCCGGCTCCAGTCCAGACTCCACCACCCCCAACACACACACACAGAGGCACACACACAGGCGCACACACACTCAGGCACATGGATGCACAGGCATGCACACACAGGTGCACACACATAGGCACACATGCACACGTGCACACACAGGCACACATAACAGGTACACGCACACACACACAGGCACACATAACAGGTACACGCACACACACAGGCACACAGGCGCATGCACACACACGGCCACACACACGTGTGCTGGGAGACCTTTGCATAGCTGGGAACTCTGCAGTGGGGAGAGCCTGGGTCACCCTGTCCTCAGCCTCCCCAGAGAGCCATGGCTGGTGCCCAGTCCAGTCTCTGCCTTTGGCCCCAACATGACAGGTTCTCTGGAAGCAGGGAATGAGATGTGCTGTGAGGTGTGACTGATTCAGGTTCCATCTGGCAGCCTCTCGGAGGAGCTGCCGAGTAGCCCAGTCCCTCTCTGTCAAGCCTAATTCTCTCCTTCTCTTTCCCTGTCTCTGTGTCTCCCTCCCGCTGTCTGTCCTCTCTCCTCCCTTCCTGCGGCCGCAGAACCGCATGCACGAGTCTCTCATGCTCTTCGACTCCATCTGTAACAACAAGTTCTTCATCGATACCTCCATCATTCTCTTCCTCAACAAGAAAGATCTATTTGGCGAGAAGATCAAGAAGTCGCCTTTGACCATCTGCTTTCCTGAATACACAGGTGGGTGCCAGGCAGTCCTGTGCAGGGGGAAGCCCGCCCCTGACAGGGACCCATGGCTCAGAGAACAGGCTGCACTGCTGGGGCTAGCTGGCGAGCGGGACCCATTGCAGGAGTCTGGTGGGGCGCAAAAGAAAAACAGCGCTGTGCCACCAGGTTTGGGCTTCCCAGGACACAGCCCTCAGCGTGGTGAGAATGGCCCCTCCTAAGATATATGTGGTAGGACCCAGTCACTCAGGAGTGACATTGTGGGGAGCAGGGGGCAGGACGGGATCACAGGCTTCCCCCTTCCTTCTGGTCACCCTCTAGGAGAGATCTCAGGATAGCCTCCTGTAATCTCAGCAGTGGCCTCCCCTCACCCCTGCCCAGGGCCACACAGCACCTTTGCATGAAACCAAAAGGTGGACACGTGGCTTGTGAGCAGGGCGTGGGCCGCCTCTTGGCCCCACCTGCTTTCTCTGCTCCCTGTTTCGGTGCCCAGAACATGCTTCATCTCTGTGCAGCCGCCCAGCCAGACCACTCCACCCGTCCCACATCGTGCCCGCCTTCCCTCCCCAACCCCAGCCCCATCGCACCTCCTCTCTCCCCTTCTTCCTCCGCCCCTGGTCTTTGCCCCAAATCCAACCACTCCAGCTATCTGCAAGCCTCCTCCATCCTTGCCTCAGTTTCTTCTGACTTCTCTGGGGCTTTCTTCTTGCTCTCAGGGGAATGTATCACAGACCTCCCCACCCCGCTAAATGAAGCTCTTTCCAAATGGATGATGAGGGAGGGTGGCTTCTGTGGGATGGGCCAGCTCTGGGCTGCTGCTAATGCCTAAAAGCAGCGTTGATGGGATGCCAGAGCCCAGCCCTGGTCCCTCTAGGGGCTGGGAAGCTTCCAGAGGTCCCTGGGGTAGGAGTCACCTTTGCAGGCTGTGGAGTGTGGAGGGCCAGCACCCTGCCATGGAGCAGGAGGTGTCCTGTCATCCGCCAGGTCAGGGCACAGGTTGGCTCGGCCAAGAACCCATGTTCTGACAGCCCCGGAGTAAGACTTTGGGCTCAGTCCCAGGGCCACATGGGTCCCCAAGCCCAGCCACAGGGCGCCCACATCCAGCATAGGTCGATGCCCGTCTCCCCACCCTTCCGCACAGCTGGGAGCAGTGTGTGAAGAAGGGCTGTCAGCTGGTTCTGAACACAAACCGTGTCCTCACTGACAGTCAATGCTGATGTGAATTTGCAAGGTGGTTCTTGCTCTTCCCAAGGTGCAGAGTGGGAGGTGGGGCCAGGAACTATGCGCTGCGCTCAAGGCTCCCGAACAAAGAAAGACATGGGGCAGGCAGCCCAGGTGGCCTCTGCAGCCAGACCACCTGCAGCTCAGCAAGTTGCTCAGTCACCTGTGCCTCATTCTAATCTGGTCAACACAATGGATAATCATGCCCAGGCCAAGGGTGACTGGAGGCACAGCTGCTTGGTGCCAGGTCTACAGAAGCGCTGGCTGTGGCTGCCATTGGTATTATTCAGAGGATGGAAACTAGGAGAGGGGGAACTGGCCACGGAGAAGGTGCCCTCTGCAGGATGGAGTGAGGGCAGGAGGCACAAGACAAGCCCCGAAAGGCCAGCCCCAGCTGGCCCTTAGGCAGAGCCAGGCTGTAGCCCACTCTGGGCAGCCACTGCTGACCTCTCCTGGCCACAACAATGGAGTCCAGCAGGCCCCCGCCGGCCACGGCTACCCTCAGAGACAGGCCCAACCCTACGGCTCTTTCTTGTCCAGTGTCCCACTGGGGCCCGACTTGGGAGTGGCCATTCTCACTGCTGTGGAGTGCAAGCACTAGATGCCCCCGCAAAGGGCAGTCGGAACCTGGGAAACATGAGTTCTCCAGGGCCTTCAGAGGGATCCAGTTTGAATTCAGATATCATGGATGACAGATGGTCACCAGTGCAGTGGCCCCATGGAGCACAAGCCTGTGAGGGCACAAAACAAGCAGCACAGGTGGGATGGGAGGTGACGTGTGGGCCACCGTGGCCGGGTGGCAGCAGGGCTGTGTGAGTACGCTGGGCTCGGCAGACACAGGGAAGGCACGAGGCATTCCTCCCACCTGGACGGCTGTATGTGGCCACCTTCCACCCTGGGCTGTGCCCAGTTCGGCTCTCTCCAGGCAGGAAGCTCCTGGGCAGGGTCCACACGGGCTGCTTTGTCCAATCCTTAACAGCTGTGCTGGGCTTGGCATCTCTGCACCAGCGAATCAAGGATGAGGCTTGGCCCTGTGGGTCCAGGCACTCCTACTGGGCTGCCCAGAGCTGGTCTCTGCCATGATAACCCACCCAAGGATGCCCCCACCTCCTGCCCCTTGCCCCTTGTACACCCAAAGAATTGGTGGGGACAGAGGGCCCCCAGTTGGCACATACATGCTGATGTCCCCTTAAACTTCCCACCTTGGGGACATCGATGCCCCCATGTCCTGGCCACTCGCTCAAGAACCACGACTACTACTGATATGCTGCCAGCCCTGCCGAGTGGCCTCTTAAAGGAAACCAATGAGGAAGGAGCACAGGTCCCTCTGAGTGCCACTACCTTCCTGGGTAGGCCCCTCTCCAGACTTTGTTTTCCTGGTTTTTTGGAATCAGCAGGATTGGTTTAGACCATGGGGTGGTGCCTCAATTTGCTCATCTAGGAAGCAAAAGGGATCATCTGTGGCCACTGCTCTCCCAGGCGGGCTCCCGGGTGGATTTTGGTGTGAAAACAGTAAGGGATCTTGCAAAGTCCTAAGCCGGGCAAATGCTCGCCTGTGTGTGGTTGGTGCAAAAGTAATTGCAGTTTTGCTATGAAAAGTAATGGCAAGGCCGATCGTGGTGGCTCACGTCTGTAATCCCAGCACTTTGGGAGGCCGAGGCAGGTGGATCACCTGAGGTCAGGAGTTTGAGACCAACCTGGCCAACATGGTGAAACCTCGTCTCTACTAAAAATACAAATATTAGCTGGGCGTGGTGGCGGGCA
The DNA here is from genome assembly GCF_008728515.1 of Papio anubis. Taxonomy (NCBI): domain Eukaryota; kingdom Metazoa; phylum Chordata; class Mammalia; order Primates; family Cercopithecidae; genus Papio; species Papio anubis. The sequence continues at coordinate 33,478,021 of NC_044993.1, read as the reverse complement.
CCTGTAGTTCCCAGCTACTCTGGAGGCTGAGGCAGGAGAATCACTTGAACCTAGGAGGCAGAGGTTGCAGTGAGCTGAGATAGCACCATTGCACTCCACCCTGGGCAGTAAGAGCAAAACTTCGTCTGAAAAAAAAACCTGTTATTTAATTTAAAATGCAACTATGGCTTGGAACTGCCCAGCAGTTCTTACTGCTGCCTTCCTCTCATCCCACTTCCTGGGACACGCCACAACCCACTTCTTGTCTTCATGTCCCCAGCCCTGTCCACCCACAGTGCTCACCAGGGCCTCTCCCTGTTCTGTGTCTTGTTACAGGCCCCAATACCTATGAAGATGCAGCCGCCTACATCCAAGCACAATTTGAAAGCAAAAACCGCTCACCCAACAAAGAAATATATTGTCACATGACTTGTGCCACAGACACGAATAATATCCAGGTGGTGTTCGACGCCGTCACCGACATCATCATTGCCAACAACCTCCGGGGCTGCGGCTTGTACTGACCTCTTGTCCTGTATAGCAACCTATTTGGTAATGATTCCAGCACCTACAGAACAGCTTGCGTGCGCGCACACACACACACACACACACACACACACCACTAACAAATGCAAGTTGGTAAATAAACTTTAAAGAGGCATAACAAAACCTTATATATATATACAAATATATATTTAAAAAATCTTTTTAGTTTGTACTAGAAAGAGCTGCAGACAGAACTGACCACCATCCCATAGCTCATGGAGGTTTTCCTGGGACGGCACGTGAGCATGCACGTGTGTTTGTGTACACACACTCACACATGTCCAGACGGGAGCTTGGTTTGGGAGTCCCTCCTTTTGAGGATAGCCCCGGGGTGTTCCTCTCTGATCCCCGTTTCTGAGAGCAGGGGAATGGCAGAACAGCCCTGGCCTTGGCCCAGCCAGCTCTCTGTGTTCCGCCCTCGGAACCTCTGCGCCCTCAGTTCCGTCCTGCTCTTGGCAAATTCCAGACCCTTTCAGAAATGGCCAGCGCCCTAAGCCTCTCCTTACTCTACACTCTCAACAACAGAACAATTTAAGGATGCTTCTCTTTCGGGTGGTGGTGGTTGTTAATTTCAGGAATTTAGAAGAATCATTGCTCCGACCAATCCACTGTCTCCTGAGTTTTCTTTATTCATGTTAAGATGGCAAGAATCAGAGAACAGGGAGACTTGGTGTGCTTTCTAAAAGCAGCTGACAGGAGGGGACCCACGTTCACCTGCAGAGTTGAAGCCAGCCCAGCTCCAAGAGGGCACATGGGAAGGCGGGGAGCGAGGGGAACAGGCGTGGCCTGGGGAGGGCCAGACTTGTGGGCCTGACCCGAGTCAGGGTCCCAGGGGGGCCAGGCTTCCCCAGGCGCTGGGGATGGGCTTCACTGGGGTTCCAGACCCCTCGTGCTGCTGCTCCATCTCGCCCCACCCCAGCATTAGTCAAAATGTTCTAGGGTTTTTTGGTTGGTTGGTTGGTTCTTAAAATCAAAGAAAATGGTCAGACTGGACCCCTTATCTCTCTCTCTACAGACTGCTTCATGGACTCTTTGCTGTTGACGTTGATCTCCTGGTAGCATGACCTTTTGGCCTTTGTAAGACACACAGCCTTTCTGTATCAAGCCCCTGTCTAACCTACGACCCCAGAGTGACTGACGGCTGTGTATTTCTGTAGAATGCTGTAGAATCCGGTTTTAGTTGAGTCTTCACATTTAGAATTTGAAAGGAAAAAAAAGAACATTTCTCATGTGCTTTGTAGCTTAAAAAAAAAAAAGGAAAACTCACCATTTCGTCCATATTTCTTTCTTTTTCTTGCAAAACAAACATACCCGTCTGCACCCACGCTGGCCCCCGTCCCACCTCGCGGCGCAGCCCTGGCGCTCCTGCTGGGGGGCAGGGCCCATCTGCCGCCTGGGGTCCCGGTGCGGTGCACCGATCCGAGGAGTGTGCTCAGGCCGGGCTTTCCAGAAGGCCACAGGCCCCTGCAAACCCTGCTGCCTGCCGGCCGCCCAGACACCACAGACGCCACCTCGCGGCCCTAAGCCACTCCCGCCACACGCTTACTCCAGGTTTGTATAGAAAAAGCACAGCTCTCACTGGCCAGTAGCTGCCAAAAAGAACACCCATCGTATATGGAAATCCAGCCCCATAGAAAACAATCTGCCCACCAACCCCCTTTCTACAGATAGCCTTTGTGGGGTTTTTTGGGTTCTTTTTTTTTTTTTGTCCTGCTGAGTACTATGTATTACACCCCCTAATCCAAGATCAGTTTTCCTAGTCTTTGGGAAACGGGTTGTGGTTTTTTTCCTTTGCTGTGTTGGATTTCCGGTCCCGGCTGATACCCCCCTTCGTGTGTGCGCCCCTCCCCACCTCTGCCTTTGTTTCGGTGCCCTGTGTCCGCTCTCTCATGTGGGGATGTTTGTGCTGCAGACAAAAAGAACAAAAAAAAATTTTTAAATACCACAAGATGGAAAAAAAAACACAAAAAAATTTAAAAAGATGGAATGTAGTGTTTACATTAAAGCCACCGTTTTCATGACCAATCCTATGTCATTTCTACTTTGACTAATATCCAAACCCCAAACCTCTTCACGGTTTCACTTTTAAGACTTAATCTTTGCTGAAGAAGACCAGTCACAGCCATTTCAAATAAAGAGGAGGTAAAAAGACAAAACACACAAAAAATAAAAATAAAAAAAAAAAAGGAAAAAAGAAAAAAAAGCCCACGGGTCTTTGTAAGCCTTTCTATTCCCAATCGGTGAGGTTTCTGTGATATCTTACACACTGCCAGTCTACTTCTCTGACTAATGGAAAATTCCTGTGTAGCTCAATAAAAGAGAATGTTTGTCTGTACTCCTGAGTCTCACCCTGTGCCTTCCAACAATGGTTATTTGGGGTGGGCTTCATTCTGGCAGGAGAGGGAAGGAGGGACTCGGCCACACACGCTGGCAGGCCGGCAGTTAGGAGTCCCCGACAGGACCTTCCCATCCCCAGGGCCGTCACTGGGGCCCCAGCTCAGAGCACAGTTGATGCAACCACTGCCCAGTGCCACCTGGGAATGAGGGCAGGGGAGCTGCCACTTTCTCCTGCGATGTCCTCTCCTCCCGGCTCCTGGCCCCTCCTCACCCTCAGCAGGTTGTTTGCTTTCGAGAAATGAGGTGGAAGTGGGGATTAGGAAGGAAGAAATGCAAGGAGGGCAGGCGAGCCCCCTCTCCTATCATGCAGGATCCTCTTTCTTCTGTAGCCAGCGGTTCCCCCACGGTGGGAGGAATGGTCCCAAGAATGAGGCCAATTGCCTGAGTCCATCTGCACCCAAGAGTTCCCAGCCACTCACATGCCCAGGACGAGCTTGGGCCCAGCCTGACCAGGAAGGCTGCCTTCAATTTGCTCCCTGACTGCACCTGGATGTCAGGAAGCCCCCTGCAGACCAAACATGCAGAGGGTAACCCAGCAGTGCAGTGGGGCGTGCAGAGTCTGATCCCTGTTCCTCCCCCAGACTGTAGGTCTCACCCATCCCCTACATCGGCCCGCTTTTGCTGTAATAATTAGCAAATGGGTTGCAACAAGGGCCTGGAGGCAACAGCAGCCCACTGAACTCCTTGCATCATATCCACGTGCCACTTACTGGCCAAGCGGCCAAGAGCATCATGTATCATGCCGTCTTCAGTGAGATGGGGGAGCTGCCAAAAGGTCAGTTACCTGGAATCCTCTCTGCATCCCAACAAATGGGAATTAGAGGCTCAGAGAGGCCTCTCTCGGGCAAGTTCCAGCAGCCTTTTGAATCAAGGGAGTGGAGGCAGGGGATATTGTTTCGGAGACTACGGAAGAACAAGAGGCACTGTTATGAATACCCAACCAATACAGGCACCTCTTAAACCTCTTCTGCTTTTCCCCCAGTTCCCCAGACCCCAACTTGTTATCTGCAGAGAGGGGCACATGACCTACCTTCTCTATTGAGGGGAAGGTTTGCAATCCAGGCCCCAGTTTGACTCTGTAACAAACCAAGATCCACATGGAAGGCTGAAGGAAACCATGACATTTTCTATATATGGCATATTTGAATTTCTCTAAAAACTGAGCCATATTCTCGTAGGGTTCTTTCCCAACTTTCAAATGAGTTTTGCAGATAAAACCAACAGAAGTTTATTTGCCTCATTTTTCTTAGATGGGAGGTCATAGCATTTTTTTTGGAAAGGATGCAGTAAAAAGGCCAATTAAATTGCAACAAGGAGAGTGGGGGCAGAACCTATCTGTTATATATATTTTTAAAGATCCTTTTCCCCCTCTAGCTTATCTGTGCACACAATTGGAAAAAGCTAGTTCTAATTAGAACCAAATCAAATAGGAGATTTACTTCCAATGGTACCTAAAAACCTTCTAGAAGAAATTCTGAGAAAACTGCCTCTATTCAGGAGGTAAACAAAAGGTATCCATCATCGCCACCTGCGGAATCCCTCCAGGTCTGATCTCTGCCCTGAAACTCTACTGAGAAAGTCGAAGAGTCAGAGTCACTGTGAACCTCTTCTGGCTCTGGGGGCTGCCAGATTCCTGACTGTTCTTTGCCCAGTTAGACCACCCAATGAAGACGGGGCTCCAAAATGCGCCTTTGCTGCCTAGCTGGCAGTTGCTTAGGGCAATAAGACAAGTAATTAAAAGAGTAATTCTCTAAAGGGGGGAAATGAACACAAATAAAACTACTGAGATTATAAAAAGCAGACCCAACACATTTTTTTTTTTTTTCTAAACCAGGACTAATAACTGACAGTGATGTTGGAATGCTAACATCCAGAGAATGATCCGAGCAACATTCCGGCTGACATCAGATCTGAAACCAGTTAAAATCCTTTAAACACTGAAACCGCCTGCTTTAGATGCCCTGCAAGATTTAAAAAAAAAAAAAAAAAAAAAAAAAAAAAAAAAGCCCTTTCACTGCTACAGCCAATTCCATTCCCAGAGAATTAGTTCCTTTTGGTTTAATATTTGTGTGACTTTTGATGTTTGTGGATAAGGCGTTGCCACCTGGGAGAGTATCTTTGGTTAAAAAGATCCAAAACCCAGAAATACCAGCTGTTTGTCCCAGCTAAAATCGGGTAATACGAGATTTGAAAGGATTTCAAGAGCTCTACGGTTAGAAGTCAGCTTAATTAAAACCTGATATTCAGGATATATGTTTATATTGGTAAGGCCTTCCTGCTTTTTCTCTTTTGGGATCCTGTTTTTGGTAATTTTTTTCTAGTTGACTGGAACCCCCTTTTAAAAAAAAAAAAATGATGTGCTTGTTTCCTCTGCGCACTTCGTTTCCTAAAAATCATCCTCCCACTTACTTCCCCTCTTCCCTCCTCTTTTTTCTTGGCCATCTTGGGTACCACATGAAAAGATCTAGAGGGAACCTCTAATGACTCAGAGCTCTTAAGGAAAACAGAAAAGTCATCACAGACTCCTCTATTGGGGAGAGACCTGTTTTTCCCCGGCAGACCAGAACCCCAAGAGTTGCAGGTGGACAGATTCCTCTCAAGTCAACTCTGCCCTCTCGTATTTCATGACTGGATCTCCTTGGTCCCAGAGACTGCTCTGTCCCGCACTGTGAGAGCCTGGCCCTGCGTGTGTGATGGCTGCCAGAGGCGGCTCGCTGCGGCTGTTTACAGTAAGTGACTATCTAAAAGCTCCACAAGTGATTCTAACATGCAGCCAAGGTTGGAACCACGTCTAACCTAACAGATAAGCGCAGCCCGGCAAGATGGAGGCTCCAGATGACGGAGGGCCTTCGAGGGCAGGTAGGCGGCCGCTGCTCCTCACCAGGGCTTGTTGGCAAGGCCGTGGTTTCCTTTTCCATGTGTGTCCTGCTCCAGCAGGACTGAAAGTCACCACTGACAGGATCAAGTCGGCTGGCTACAGATAAAAGGGCACATTATCTATTCAGCCCAAGTGAAAAATCAGGCCCAACAGGCCACCTGGGCACCTGGATTCACATCAACACAAGGAAAATAGCCACATGGTCCACCATCCTCTATGGTACATAAAAGCCTCAACATTCAAAACGCAACAAAAACTGACGAGAACCCAGGAGGTCAACAAAACAGGGCCACTACGAAAATGGAGAGGGCAACACAGCCTCATTCCAAAAGAGCCCACAGAGGCCAGGGGCAGCTCAACCACCATCCGCCAGAGCACCCGGACGCTCCTGCTGCTGCGCTTACAAACCCGGACCCACAGCCCGACCTGAGTGCTGCTTCTCCAGGGGCTGGGTGTGAGGACCATCTGCCTGACCCTGCAGTTAGCCAGGGCAGCAAAAGGGGTCCTGGGAGGGGAAGCCCCCAGCATAACTGCCACTACCCTCAGCACCTGTCCCGGATGCCCCCAGGAAGTGGTGAAATCCTCAAGTATCCAGGTGTAAAATGGAGGGCGGACTGAGGACTTCACTTCTTGGATCATTTTAAGCTACTTAATAAGCCCCTGCTCTAAACACTGTGGTTTGGCTGTTTTGTAATGTGTCAAGATCCTCTAAAATTGATCCAAATAATTTTGTCTTCTCACACATCAGAAACATGTGAATATGTGGAATTAGTGGCACCTATAATGGGTGCAATGTGTAAAGCATAACGTAATTCGAGGAGAGTAAAATAATCTTCTGTTACCCACTTACCTGAAAAAAAATGATGTAAATACAAGGGGAAGAAAAATGCAGTTCTGCCTCCTCCACATATACTACTAGGAAAAATAAAAGTTCCCAATTCAAAAACATGGGAAAAACCCTCCAACCAAAATAGTACACACAAAATCCAAATCAAAATGGGGTTTAACGTTGGCACCTCTGGAAAGAGATGCCTTAGCTTCCAGCCACACACATCAGTAGAGTTTGCTTTTTATTATTATTACTGTTGTTTTACAATAAAAACAAATAGCTATGCTCTCAGCAAAACAAAATTTTTTTAAAAAAAATCACAGAAATTTACTAACAGCATTTCAAGGTAAGGCTTTTGAAAGATTTATTGAAATAAATTATCTTTGCCTAAAAATTTACCTATCACGTTTTTCAATTACTTTTCAACATTCTAAAAACTTTCAGTTATGTAAAATACATTTAAACTTTGCCAATAATTGTAGATAATACTGGATTCTTCCCAAAAGGACTACCACAAAACAAAGCTTTCAAACAGTTCAAAAAAAAAAAAAAGTAATCCAGTGGGGCATAAAACTGAAGTCTGCAACCTATGACTGCACGGTTCAAATCCTTAAAGTTAAACATGTGAAGAATTTGAAGAGATTTGGGACCTGGGCCTGCTCCAAGGCATGTAGGTTCACACCTTACCTTCTCTGCTGAATGAAAGCAGGAAGAACACAGCCAGGAAAACGCAGCGCTCCCAGGATGAAAGATACAAAAGTTCTCTTTTATTTCTTTAATAAAGCCCTTCGAGGTTTACTCTCCCATCTTGCAAGGCCCACATCTTGTTCAAGGACCAAACCCACAGGCTTTAGCATTGCCTCATGTACTTGACCAGTGAATGAAAACCATAAACCAAAGCTTGCTGCTTAACCACTCCGCAGGTCCAGAGGGGACAAGGAAATGCTGAGAGGGGAGGGAACCCATGGGGCGCACTCATGAGATGCAGGAGCACCAGAGTTCGCGGAAATCAAGCCGGCTTTGGACTGGGGGATCAGAAAGTCAGTCCCAGATACAGTGGGACAGAAAGGGGTGATTTTGTCACACCCTGCAGCCCTGGGCTTTCCCCTCCTCTGCTCCAGGTATTGAACCAAGAGTTATTTTTCCAAGACGCCCGCTGGCTCAGGGGTGCCTGAGCCCGTGGGCCTGGCCTCTGGCACAGTCTACGTGCTTCCACAACAAGGACAGCGGTTTGATAACAGATGTTACCCCATGATGTGGGGGCGGGCTCACACTGTGCGTCTCCCCGACCCTCTTCCCACTGGATGTGGTGCTCAGGACACCTGCATTTGTGGGATGTACACGCGAGGCAGGAATTGAAGTTGCCTGCTGCAGGCAGGCGACTGCTCACTTCCTCCTGATCATCCCCTACCCCAAGCAGTCCAGTCAACACCAGAAGAGATCATGCCTAGAGTTAAAATTTGCAGTGTTTCTAAGGGGAAGAGAAATGTCACATAGAAAGTATTACAAAGAAGGATTAAATTTGTCAGCTGTCCAAACACTATAAGACCACATGCTTTATACAGCGGCAATGCAGTCAAGCCCGCTTCTCCATACAGCGGGCAGAACTGGGACAGGCCTCCTCCGGTCGGTTGGGCACAGGGCGCAGGAGGCAGCTGAGGAAGGCAAGGGAGCGCTAGGAGGTCTGCTGCTTCTGAAGCCTCCGTTCCGCGGCGGCAGCCAGCATCCTTCGACGCAGGGTCACCGGGTCAGAGGACGCACCTTCCGAGGGAAGGAAGCTCTCTGAGGCCGCATCATCTTCAGAACTTTTGTTCAAGAAACGTCTAGAAAAAAACAGAAGTTTTTTCTGTCTCATGGGAGAGATGGATTGCTGTGGAACACAGCCAGAAGGCTGATTTCACATCTCCCCACGTCCAGGCACCTTCATGAAGCTGTCACTCAGCACCACCTCATGACCAAGACATCCAGCCCCCAACAGATGGGAGCTAGTTCTCTCTGCACCAGGGAGGAACCCTTCAGTGCTGCTCCGTGCTGTCTCTCCGTGCCCTTCCCCTCTACCCACAGACACAGCACAGAACCCTCACAATCACAGGGTCTGCCAGGGCCCAAACCCACTCGATGAACACAGTACTGGCCCTGTCCTCAAGAGCTGGAACAAAACCCCCTCTATCTACAGGATACACCTGCCGCAGCTGCCACCAACCATGGGGGAGTGACGCACAGATGCGCCATGTGTGTTCATAACGCTCGGCTGAAAGGCAGAGTGGTCAAGAGGGAGGACACCTGGGAGGCAGACGCCAGGGCCAGGCCAGGGCTAACCTCTCCGGCCTCCACTTCTTCAGCTCTATGTCGGCCGAATGGGTTCACAGAGATCCCTCTTAGAGCTGTGAAAATGCTTCATATAAAGGGCTTAGAATAGGTTGGCACACAAGTGCTCCCTTGGCAAGCGTGGCCAAAGGGGTCCACGGGAGATAACTTAGAGTACCAGCATCAGAGGTAGACCAGTAGGGGCCAGTGTTACCAGATGCTCTGGATTTTTCAAGACAGGCTTGAAATCTGAGTTTTAGGTTGGCATGTAATGGCTTTTCACTGTTGGCATCTGTTTAAAAAGAGAAGACGTGGGCCTGACAACAGCCTTCAGCCACTGGTTTTTGACCTGGATTATGCCAAGCGGGGCTGGAGAAGCGACTCACTTGCGAGCTTGCTGGAGGAGCTCGTCCTTACGCTGCACCAGCATGCGCTGTCTCTCATCAGCAGACTTGGAGAAGCGGCTCCCACGAGCCTCAAAGTCTTCCACCTCACTGGGCTCCACTTCCACCTCGCCAAAGTCCAGCGTCTCCTCCAGGCGAGGACTGAGGTCCAGTGGCACACGCTCGGTCTGGACATGGGGCAGGAAGCAAGGAGGCAGCTGTGAGCACAGGCCTTCCTCCTAAGCAGGTTCCTCACCTACAGGGCACCCTAGACAAGGCAGTTCTGGATGCAAAGAGAAGGCTGCTGCCAAGCAGGGAGGCAGAAACTAGGAACCACAAGCTACAGGTAATGGAGCAGCAGCTTCCCTGAGGCCAGGCCTGCTGCCTATAGCTTGAGTAGTACTAAGAACAGGACCTGACTCACACCGAATGTTCAGTATCAGAGGGATAAGGAAATGATTTCCAGCACGAAAAACGTAAGCACCTTCAAGCTGCACTCTCAGAATATGCTACCAACACGACAACTGTGAGTTTACATCCTGGGAATTTTCTGTTCACTTCTACTAATTGCTCAAAAATGTAAACCAGTCTTATCAAATCTTCCGCACAAATTTTATATCCTCAATTGACTCTGAAAACAGAGGTAAAAAGGAAAACTGCTAAGCATCTATTTATTTATTTATTTACAGAGTGGGTCTCACTGTCACCCAGGCTGGAGTGCAGTGGCACAATCTCGGCTCACCACAGCCTCAACCTCCCCAGGCTCAGGTGATCCTCCCAACTTAGCCTCCCAAGTAGCTGGGACCACAGGCGCATGCCACCACATCTGGCTAATTTTTGTACTTTTTGTAGAGACAGGGTTTTGCTTTGTTGCCCAGGCTGGTCTCAAAGTACTGGGCTCAGGCAATCTACCTGCCTCAGCCTCCCAAAGTGCTGGGATTGCAGGTGTGAGCCACTGTGCCCAGCCCTAAGGATCTTTTGAAAAGAGACAGGATGGATTATATGGTTCCTTGGCTTTGGTTGAAGCTCCAAAGTCCACAACAATGCCCAGGCACCCCCGCATCCTAGCAGGTGCCTGACCATCTGCGCTGCTCATGCTCCCAGATGCAGCCCTGGGCTGGCCAGGGTCAGCCCATCGCCCGCTTCTAGGCTGTGACAGAGCGGAGGTGGGTGCAGCTGAGAGGCAGGCTGTTCTACTTCAGAGTCCCTGCTGGAGCTACCCTCATTTTTTCCTGCCTTCAGCTAAGCTTGAGAGTGAACTTCAAGAGAACCACTCGTATCCCCTAGAGTCAAAGGACGGGGGACCTGGTGGCTGCCCACACTTGACAAATCCACATAAAGAAACTGGCAGAAGTCAATAAAAAAACAGCAGGTGGGGAGCTGTGACGGGAGCACGCTTGCCCTTCCACTGACTCCAGACAACACTGTGTGTGTTCTGGAGCTTGGAAAGGCCTCCTACACAACGGAACCAACCTAAGGTTGTTGAAAACAACTCTGCCCAAAGGACCACTTGGAGAGGTAATGGGACCCCCATGAGGGTGGGAGTGGTCATCAATAGCCAGCCCAGGGTCAAAGGAGGAGTTTCTGGGGCCAGAGAGGGACAGGGGGATAGTTGGCAGAACATGTACACACACACACAGACACAAATAGTTGGCACATGTATGCACGTACATACACACACACACACGCTGGGGTCTCACTGTCCTATCCTATCCTTCTCCTCTAAGCCTGACCCTAGGGCAGGTTAGAAAGAACGGTGAGTGAGGAGGCGAGGAGATGTTAGAAGGACAAGAGCCGCCCACTGCGGCCCCTGCGCTGTGCAGCTGCATGCCTAAGACCAGCCTGAGCGGGGCAGGGCAGAGATTAGAACAGAGGGAGAGTGGAAGGGCTTACTTGGCTACAGTGAGGTTTCTGTTAACTGTTACTCAAGGACTTTTTCTTCACAAATGACCAAAAATGTTGCACAGCAAGGTTTCTTGTGAAACACATACTTTCCTCTATTTTATATAAATATATAAAATCCAGAAATCTTCATGCTAACTCTAGAAGCAGAGGTGGAAAATCAAGACAGGGACTGAATGTGCTGTACCCACAGATGCCCCCAAGCCCACCCAGCGTCCACATCTCAGCTTCACCAGCTATCCAAAAACTGGAAATGTAGACATGGACCCCTTCCTTAGAAGTCATGCACCATTTCACAAAGGATGCATAATCCAATTACAGATGTGGATATGAAAATCTTAAGCCAGTAGTGTTTACTGGCCTAGTAGTGTTTACTGTTTCCTATCTGTAAAACACAAGAGGTGAAAGCTTGTGTCACTCACCAGTGCTTCTAGAGGAGACCTTGCGCACCCCGGTAAGGAAGGCAGCACCACCCTAGACCCAAGCCAGTGTGCAGGAAAGCCCTGCACGGCGCCAACACAGAAAGGCCAAGGCGGGGTTGTTCAGTTTTTATTTGTGGTCGCATAAGAAAGTGCTCTGACAGTATGGTAACTGAGGAAGCAAATGGGAATCACAGAAGAGGAGTGGGATCCAGGACCACAGATGTAGGGAGGAGGGCGCAGGTGGGGGTTGGGGGAGGTGGCGCCTCGACCCTGCTGCTTGGAGTTAGGGTGGCCACCTCAAGGGACCCAAAGTGGGCCAACAGGCAGATCTGGTTCTCAAGAAAGCCAGGCTTCCCCCAGCCCCACCCAGCCTCAGGCAGTCTCAGTTTTGCAAAATGCACGGAAGTATCTGGAAATCCTGAGTTTGACAAGTGAGGTGGGGGGAGGGCATCTCAATGGCCTCGGCTCCCTGGAGAGCTTGCCCTAGGCCATCCCCATCTGGGTTTAGATGGGTCCAGGCACCCTCAAGGTCCTGAGCCCAGCTTCCTTCTGTCCTTCCACCGGCTCTCACTCAGGCTCAAGGTGGCAGGGCTGGCCCAGGGGAAGACAACCCCCTTCTCCTCCAGCATGAGGGCAATCCCCAGGCAATGGCTGCCAGCTCTGGGTGGAAACAGGCCACACCACGGGCACAGCCTGACTGGCTGCCCTTCATTATTGGGGCGGATACAGCACAGTTTCTTCTGTACTCTTGCCCTAAGCCTTGCAAGCATCAGGACTGAGGAAGAACCACTGCCGGGACTGGACCACATTCCGCCTCCACAGCTCCATGAACTCTCTCACTAGAGTGCGGGTCTTACCTGAGCAGAAGTTTCTCCCTCTTCCTGGTCACTGCTTGGCCTTTCCACGGGACTGTTCAATGCAGGTCTGATGCTATCTGACCGCTGGAAGAAAAACAGCACCACAAACAATCCAGAGTCACTCAGAAATCAAATCACAGACTCAGGGAAACCCTGGTGTGCAGAGGGAGCTGTGGTACCCAACCCAGCCTGTAACTCTAAAGAAGTCTACAGCACCACAGAAATTAAAATGCCATAAAGATTAAAAGCAAGACAAAGGAGCCTGGGGCCTAACCTAGAGTTCCAAGTCTTAGAGTCAGCAACTGGCCCCACAATTAGTTTGCTTTTGAGTAACAGTAATTAGACAACAAAAACAATGATAACAGCAGAGAACACGGACTGAACACGTAACTTCAGCATGGCACCAAGGAAAACTGGGACATGACTGTCTCATCTATCTTCACATCCTATGAAACAGGTGCTGCTGTTACTGTCCTTCTAGCCAGTTAAAGATCTCACACAATGCTGCAGACACTCTGGGGACCGGCCAGTAAGGTCTCACCACCTCAGTGCTGGCTGGCCAGTGTCTGTATTTCATTGCCTGAGGACTTTCTGTGGCTGTATGAGGTAGTTCAGCCACCCCCAGAGGCAGACCTCAGCCAGTGAGGGAGAGAATTCCTCTGTGAAGACACCAGCTCCTCATCTCCTGCGAGGGATATGTTCTGCACTGGATCCCAGAGGCCCCAAATGGGAAGGAGCTTCAGCTACCCACAGTGGTAACCCGCTTGATAACAAACCCATTACTGGCCACCCTCCCCTCCCCAGCTCACATCCCTACACACAACCTGTGATCCCTGGGACCACTTCCCAAACTAACTATGTGCATTCAAATCCTTGTCCCAAGGTCCGCCTTCGGGGAAATCCACAGCCAACAGCCAGGTCAAAGAGCTGAGAACTGGGAACCACATCTAATATCTCAGCCCATGTGACTGAGTCTATGCTGTTTCTTCTTCAAAGAGTCTCAGGTTTTAGAATTTTATTAATAGATTTCCACATATTTTTACATATTAAAATTGAATAATCTGGGGTAGATTATTCCCTGGTCATATGCAAATTCCATGGTCCTGCCAGAAGGCTCATCTATATTAATACTTCTTATGCTCATCAAAGTAGAGATCTGACCTTTTTAAAAATCAAAAATACCACCTCAGATAGATGAATGGTAGCTAGTGGAACACCAAACCAGTGTGCAAAGCCAACTAGGGACAAATGGCACAGCTCCTAGAGCAGGGGGTTGGCAAACTGCAGCCTGAAGGTCAAGTTCACTACTCTACTTACTTATAAATAAGCACAGTCTTGCTCATTTACTTAAATACTATCCACGGCTGCTGTATAGTACTATGACAGCAGAGTTGAGAAGCGACAAAGATTGTGTGGCCTGAAATGCCTAAAATATTTATTACCTGCCCTTTAAAGAAAAAAATGTTGCCAATCCTTGTCCAATAGGAACCAACACTATGACTTCCTGGACTGGCAAGGGCAGGCTGGTTTGGAGTATATATTTGAATAACAAGCTACTCAAATACTCACCTTATCTTTGATGTGTCTGTTCTCAGTTATTCATTAGGCAAAGTTAAGAGAGTTGATAGAAACCATTCATTAAGTCATAAATGATACTGAGCTGTTAAGTAACTAAAACAGTTAACCTACAGTATTCAATCTTTGTGAAGATAGAATCCATTTATTATGCTTTAAAACCCCAGTTTTACCTGTGTAGGAAAAGGTACTTGAATCCGTCCTTCTAAAATGTTGTCTGTTGTTATTTCAACTGAGCGTGTCAGTTGGAGGTCCTGCAGCACTAGATGGTATGGAACCTGGGGAAACATCTCTTGAATCTGATGAGCCTATAGGAATACAAATACAGAGTCCACAGAAACGTTCACTGTCAACAGTTGCTCACTGAAGTCACAGTGTCTGGCAGGCTTTGGGCAGTGAATGTGGCATCATGCCCTGAAAACACAGGTAAGGGAGCCACCTTTATTCGGTAGGTTACCTTCACACTGTAGTCTCTTTAGTATTTTTCCAGGAAGCCAAACAGGCAACTGTGGACAGCATCAATTTCAACATAAGAAGAGCACAGAAAACCAACTGGATCCCAAGAGAGGCTCGGCTAGAATATTCTAGTTTTAAAAAGTGTTCATTTTAACTACCATTCGAACCAGCAATCCCACTACTGAGTATATACCCAAAGGGAAAGAAATCATTATATACAGCCGGGCGCGGTGGCTCACTCCTGTAATCCCAGCACTTTGGGAGGCTGAGGTGGGTGGATCACCTGAGGTCGAGAGTTCAAGACCAGCCTGACTAACATGGAGAAACCCCGTCTCTCCTAAAAATACAAAATTAGCCAGTCATGGTGGCGCATGCCTGTAATCCCAGCTACTCGGGAGGCTGAGGCAGGAGAATCGCTTGAACCCAGGAGGCGGAGGTTGTGGTGAGCCGAGATCATGCCATTGCACTCCATCTAGCCTGGGCAAAAAGAGCGAAACTCCGTCTCAAAAAAAAAAAAAAAAAGAAAAGAAATCATTATATATGAAAGATACATGTGCTCATATGTTTATTGCAGCACTATTCACAGTAGCAAAAATATAGAATCAACCTAAGCATCCTTCAACACAGGATTTGATAAAGAAAATGAGGCACATATATACCACGGAATATTACTCAGCCATAAAAAAAAAACAAAATCGTATCTTTTGCAGCAACACTGATGAAACTGGAGGCCATTATTCTCAGTGAAATAACTCACGAACATAAAGTCAAATACCGTATGTTCTTATAAGTGGGAGCTAAACAATGAGTATGCATGGCCATCAAGAGTGGAAAGACAGACATTGCACTATGAAAGGTGGGAGGGTGGGGGGGTACGAGGGGAGGGTTGGAAAACTACCTATTGGGTACAATGTTCACTCTTCAGGTGACGGTAACACTACAAGTACAGACTTCACTACTGCGCAATACATGCATGTAAGAAACCTGCACTTGTAACCTGTAAATATAGCAAATAAATAAATGTTTTAAAGTATTCATTTTAAAGCTCAAAATATCTTGGGTATAAAAATGTGTTTTCCTTTAAGATATAATTTCTAAAGGGAAAAAACTTCTGATACACACAGCATGGATAAAATTCAAATACATTATATTAGGTGAAAGAGGTCTGACTCAAAAGCCAGGCGTATGATTCCATTTATATGGCATCTGGAAACAGGTAAAATTATGGGGAAAGAAACTTGATAAGTGGTTGCCAGGGGCTGAGGGTCGGGGAAGGAAGTGGTTGCCAGGGGCTGAGGGTCAGGAAAGGAAGTGGTTGCTAGGGGCTGAGAGTCAGGGAAGGAAGTGGTTGCCAGGGGCTGAGGGTGGGGGAAGGAGGTGACTACAAAAGTGTGTCCGGAATTGGTGGGTTCTCGGTCTCACTGACTTCAAGAAGGAAGCTGTGGACCCTCACGGTGAGTGTTACAGTTCTTAAAGATGGTGTGTCCAGTGTTTTTTCCTTCAGATGTTAAGTGCTGATTTGTGTATTTATAAACTCTGAGCTAGACACAGAGTGCTGATTGGTGCGTTTACAATGCTTTAGCTAGACACAGAGTGGTAGACAGAAAAGTTCTCCAAGTCCCCACTTGGTTAGCCAGATACAGAGTACCGACTGGTGTATTTACAAACCCTGAGCTAGACACAGAGTGCTGATTGGTGCGTTTATGATCCCTTAGCTAGACATAAAAGTTCTCCAAGTCCCCACTAGCCTCGGGAGTCTAGCTGGCTTCACCTAGTGGATCCAGCAGCGGGGCCAGAGGCGGAGCTGCCTGCCAGTCCCGCGCCGTGCACCCACACTCCTCAGCCCCTGGGCAGTTGATGGGACTGAGCGGGGCGGAGCAGGGGGCGGCTCGGCAGTGCGGGAGCCCACCGCGGGGCTGGAGGGCGGGTTCGGGCATGACGGGCTGCAGGTCCCGCCCTGCGGGGAGGCAGCTGACGCAGAGTCCTGCCCTGCGGGGAGGCAGCTGACGCCCGGGAAGAATTCGAGTGCAGCCCCAGCAGACCGGCACTGCTGGGGGACCTGGCGCACTCTCTGCAGCTGCTGGCCCAGGTGCTAAGCCCCTCACTGCCAGGGGCCGGCGGCACCGGCCAGCCACTCCAAGTGCGGGGCCGCTGAGCCCACGCCCACCCGGAACTCGCACTGGCCCATGAGCACTGTGAGCAGCCCCAGTTCCCGCGTGCACCTCTCCCTCCACACCTCTCCGCAAGCAGAGGGAGCCAGCTCCGGCCTCGACCAGCCCAGAGAGGGGCTCCCACAGTGCCGTGGCGTGCTGAAGGGCTCCTCAAGCGCCGCCAGAGTGGACGCCAAGGCCGAGGAGGCGCCAAGAGTGAGGGCTGCTAGCCATTGTCACCTCTCAAAAGGACACTGTGGAGTTTTGGAGGGTGAGGATCAAACTGTTCTATATCTTATGATGATAGATACACAATTATGTGTTGAACTGGATGTTAAAAAGGGTAAATTTTTACTCTATTTCAATTATGCCTCAATTAAAAAAAAAAATTATAGAGAATGCAAATTCCTTATATTGCCCTGGAGCTGTAGTTTTCAAACTGTACTCTGGAGACATCTCAGAGTTTACGTAGGGCTCTAAGGTGGGTGTATGTGTAGGGAGAGCAGGCACAGGCCTGGCCACACCACCATCCATACTTTCATCCAAGCAGCTCTGGATTTTTTTTCCACATATGTAAATGAATTCTATAAATGTTTACATTCAAGGTTTTATTTTTGGAAAGGTTCTAATAACTAAAACAAAAAACAGGAAGAAAAAAATAATCGCCTTAGAGGCACAATAAAGTCCCCCTGAGGTATTAGCTCCTAGGAACGTGTTGTTCTGACTGTAGAAGGAGCAGGGAGTATGTCAACGTCAGGACCTTGAAGGAAAAGGTCGGCACCAAATTCTGCTTAGAGCTCTTGCTGGGGGTGGAATGTTGGCAAGATAAGCAGTGCCCAGGGCCCCCAGGGCCTCCTCATTCCTGCAGTCGGCTTGTTTATGTAAACATGAGTTGATCATTATTTTCCCAGGTCAGGTCAAACCTAACTGGGCAAGAGTCCATAAAAACCTCTAAAATCAGATAAAATTTCTCTTTATTCTTAAACAGCTTCTCCCTCATTTCCCAAATAAAAAATGCCTAAGATCCATTTTACTAGACCAAAGCTTTTCTACCAGAAAATCCAGCAAGTTAATTATTAGATCTTAATAAAAAATGCATGGTTCCAGTAAATTAGTTGTACCAAAAATAGTCCACTCCAAACCATCACAGAACTGGAGGAAGAACAGCCAGGGCCTGCCTGAGAATTCTAAACAACTCCAAGAATGGAATTCTGATTCCTAGGAGGGTTGCACACCCTTGAAGTCTGACTTTGTAAAGGAGGCAGGTGGGGTGGTCCAGCTGCAGAGCTTCAACAACTGCCTGGCCCCAAAGAACCCCCACAATGCCTGCCATGAGCCCAGCAGTAGCTGCACTGGGCTACCAAACTCCCAGGCCACCTATGCACACCAAGATGTCACCCTCACTCTCTGCTGACAGCCCAGCTGAGGTTTAAGGAGAAAAAGGAACCAGGAGAGTCATGCTTCCTTCTTCTTTTATTATGGCCCCAAACAGATAAGATTCGCCATCTTAACCATTTGTCAAGTGTAAGTGAGCCCTCAGTACCACTATATAGGTGAGTTTCACAGGCTGATTCAGCCAGCCCTGGATCAAGTGTTACGTTGTTACTGACATGTACTGTATAGTTAGGCCGAGGATGGCTGTGTCTGTACTGAACACGCACAGGCTTTCTTGTCATTATTTCCTAAACAATGCAGTGTGTAACAGCCATTTACAGAGCATTTACATTGTATTAGGTATTAGAAGTAGTCTAGAGATGACTCAAAATATATGGAAGATGTATGCAGGTTATATGCAAAGAGTATCCCTCTCCCCTCGCCTTTTTTTTTTTTTTTTACCTTAAACTATTAAGGGTTAAAGTGTCCCATCTTATATCAGAGACTTGAGCATCCATGGATTTTGGTATCTGAAGGAGGGGGTCCTAGAACCAATCCCCAGATATCAAGGGATGACTACATAGTGTGGCAGTGTTAATCACAGGCACATAGCTGTGCAACAGATCTGAACTTTTTTATCTTGCAAAACTGAAACTATATCTAAGGGAAACGCTCCTATTTCACCTCACCCCAGCCCTCCTGCAGTCATCATTCTGCTGTCTGTAAGCGTTTTATGTGGTATTTGTCTTTTTGTGGTAGACTTATTTCATGCAGCATAATGTCCTCCAGGTTCATTCATGCTGCAGTATGCAAGAGGATTCCCTTCCTTTTGAAGTCTGAGTACTATTCCACTGTACAGGTTTGCCATATCTTCCTTATCCATCCATCTCCAGCAGACATTTCAGTTGCTTCCACCCCTTGGCTGTGAGCCACGCCTTCTTTTTAAACCAAATCTCAAAACGCCTGTAGCTAGATATCCATCCTTCCTCACAACCCTCTCTCTTGCTCAGCTCCCCACCCTAGCCTAGCTTGTTCTTTCAGTTGACTCTTCTACTTGTTCTGTCCCATCAATCTCTACCCCTCTGGTGATCATTCCTATGCACATACCAGACGTACTTTCGAATCTACCCTTAAAAAAAAAAATAGCCGGACACAGTGGCTCACGCCTGTAATCCCAGCACTTTGGGAGGCCGAAGCAGGTGGATCACTTGAGGTCAGGAGTTCGAGACCATCCTGGCCAACATGGTGAAACCTCCATCTCTACTAAAATACAGAAAATTAGCCAGGTGTGATGGTGCACGCCTGTAGTCCCAGCTACTCAGGAGGCTAAGGCAGGGGAATTGCTTGAACTAGAGGTTGCAGTGAGCCAAGATCCCGCCACTGCCCTCCAACCTGGCGAAAGAGCGAGACTCAGTCTTAAAAAAAAAAAGGTGGGGGGGGGGGCATGGAGGAAAACCTGACTTGTAACTGACAAATTGCTACAGACTCAGTGTAACAACTCTGAGAGGTAACAATTCCAGGGCACTCAGGCTGAGGGAGCTCCCCTGTAATACTGTGAGATTCGGTGCCAACAGTGATCCTACAAGCATCCCCTCCTGCTTCCAGCACAGGGAAGGGAAAAAGCACCTCCGTGAAATCAGCCAGGACGCTCTGTTCTTAACAACGTCTGCCCTCAGGAGAAACTACTCAACCAGAACCTCATCTGCTGGGGTCTGATTAGAGCTGCACCCACCAGAGGGAACTCCAGTCCGCTCGAGCTATCCTGTCCCACAGGAGGAGGGAAACCGGAGAAGTAGGTTGAAGTTCACAGTCCAGAGCATGGGCTCACTAAAGGATGGAGCTCTAATCCCAGGACTACAGAATACTTCTTTCCCTCCCCCGACACCTACATTACGACAGGCCTGTTCACCACAGTCCCTTTTACACAGTACATCATGTTCAACTATCATGAAAAAATTATAAGGCATACTAAAATGCAAAAAACACAATTTGAAGAGGCAGAGCAAGCATCAGAGCCACACAGAGCAGAGATGCTGAAATTAACAGACTGGGAATTTAAAACTATGATTAATATGCAAAGAGCACTAATGGATAAAGTGGACAGCATGCAGGAACAGACGGGCAGCATGAGTAGGCAGATGGAAATCCTAAGAAAGAACCAAAGAGAAGTGCCAGAGACCAGAAACACCAACACGAGCGAAGAATTCCCGTGGCAGGCTTATTAATAGATGGACCCAGTTGAGGGAAGAATCTCTGAGCCTGAGATACACACTTTGAAAATGGAAAAGCAGGCCAGGTGCAGTGGCTCACACCTGTAATCCCAGCATTTTGGGAGGCCAAGGCAGATGGATGAACTGCGGTCAGGAGTTCAAGACCAGCCTGGGCAACATGGTAAAACCCCATCTCTACTAAAAATACAAAAATTTAGCCATGCCTGTAGTCCCAGCTACTAGGGAGGGTGAGGCAGAAGAACTGCTTGAACTTGGGAGGTAGAGGTTGCAGTGAGCCGAGATTGTGCCACTGCACTCTAGCCTGGGTACAGAGTAAGACTCCATCTCAAAAAAATGGAAAAGCAAAGAGAATAAAAACTGAAAATAACAGAGTAGAAAATTCAGGGACTGTGGGACAACTACAAAAGGTGTAAACGTACTTAATAGGAATCGCAGAAGGAAAAGAGAAAGGAACACAAGAAACATTTGAAATGATAATGGTTGAGAACTTTCCCAAATTAATGTCAGACACCAAACCACAGATCCAGCAATCTTACAGAGTGCCAAGCAGGACAAATGCTAAAAAAAAAAAAAAAAAAAAAAAAGGACACCAACGATATAAAATCCAAATTATAGAGAATCAAAGATTAAGAAAAACATCCTGAAAGAGGCCAGAGGGAAAACCACCTTACCTCTAGAGAAGCAAAGACAGGAATGACATCGACAGCTCCTCAGAAACCCCACAAGCAAGAAGATAGCGAAGGGAAACATTTAAAGTGTTAAGAAAAGACTCACCAACAGAGAATTCTATACCCCACAAAATTATCCTTC
This sequence comes from Papio anubis, assembly GCF_008728515.1. NCBI lineage: Eukaryota > Metazoa > Chordata > Mammalia > Primates > Cercopithecidae > Papio > Papio anubis. The sequence continues at coordinate 33,456,925 of NC_044993.1, read as the reverse complement.
CAAAGTGATGCAGAAACAAAGACTGTCTCAGACAAACCAAAGTTGAGGGAATACGTTGCTGTGAGACCTGCCTTACAAAAAATGTTAAAAATAAAAAATTGTTGAGAGAGAAAGAAATCGATATAGGTCAGAAAGCTCAGCTCCACATAAAGAAAGGAAGAGCATCAAAGAAGGTATAAATAAAGATAAACAAAAACTGTTCCTTAATCTAACAGAACATTCGGTTCAAAATAACAGCAACAGCGCATTCAGTTTATGTGTGCTCGTGCGTGTGTGTGCTTATATACTCACATACAGGTGAAATGAATGACAACAATGATACAAGGGACAGGAGCGAGGAATTAGGATTGTTTTGTTATCAAAAGGTACTCACACTTCCCATGCAGTGGTACAGTGTTATCTGAAAATAAACGAATTAGTTGCAAATGTATATTACAAACTCTAGAGCAACCATTAAAACAAGCTTGTCCAACCCATGGCCCACACAGCTTTGAATGCAGCCCAATACAAATTTATAAACTTTCTTAAAACATTATGAGATATTTTTAATTTTTTTTTTTTTTTTTAGCTCATTAGCTATCATTAGTGTTAGTGTATTTTATGTGTGGCCCAGGACAATTCTTCTTCTTCCAGCGTGGCCCAGGGAAGCCAAAAGATCGGACAACCCTGCATTAAAACAAGTAAAAAGAAGTATACTAATACGCTAAGAAAGGAGAGAAATGGAATTCTATAAAAATGTTCAATTAAAACCACAAGAGGCAGAGAAAGAGTGGAAGACAAAAATAGGAACAAAAAACAAAGGCAACAAATAGAAAACATTAACAAAATTGTAGTTATTAATCCAAATACATTAATAATCACTTTGAACATCAATGGCTTAAATGTACCAAATAAGAGAGGTTGTCAGAGTAAATAAAAAAAAACCAAGACCTAACTGAATGTTGTTTACAAGAAACCCACTTTAAAACAAAGACACATACAGATTAAAAGAAAATGGATTAAGAAAAATATACCACACCAACACTAACCAAAAGAAACCAGGAGCAGCTATATTACTTTCACAGAGCAAACATCAAAGCATGCAAAGTTATCAGGGATGAAGAACAGCATTACAAAATGATCATGGGGTCAATTCTCCAAGAAGACATGGCATCTTTAAAGTATATATACCTGCTGCACAGTGGCTCACGCCTGTAACCCCAGTACTTTGGGAGGTCGAGGAAGGCAGATCACTTGAGGTCAAGAGTTTGAGACCAGCCTGGCTAACATGGTGAAACCCGTCTCTACTAAAAATACAAAAATTAGTTGGGTGTGGTGGCACATGCCTGTAATCTCAGCTACTCAGGAGGCCGAAGCAGAAGAATCGCTTGAGCCCAGGAGGTAGAGGTTGCAGTGAGCCGAGATCGGGCCACTGCACTCCAGCTTGGGCAACCAAGTGAGGCTCTGTCTCCAAAAAATAAATTAATTAAATTAAATTAATTAATAAAGTATATACACCTAACAACAAAGCGTCAGACAAACTGAGGCAAAAATTAAAAGAACCACAAAGAGAAACAAATAGATTTGGAGACTACAACACCTATCACAAATGAGTTCGCTAGTGAACTCTACCAAACATTTAAGGAAGAAATTATACCAATTCTCTACAATTTCTTTCAGAGGATAGAAGCAGAAGGGATACTTCCTAACTCATACTATAAGGTTAGCATTAATACTAAAACCAGAGAAAGATTACAAGAAAACTACAGACCAATATCTGTCATAAACACATAAGTAAAAATCCTCAATAAAATATTAGCAAATCCAACAATGTATAAAAATAATTATACACTACATCCAAGTGGTATTTATCCCAGGTATGTAAGGCTGGTTCAACATTTGAAAATAAATTAATATAATTCAATATTCCCGACAGGCTAAAAAAGAAAAGTAACATGACCTTATCAATAGATGAAGAAAAATCACTCAACAAAATCCAACACCCATTCATGATAAAAACTCTCAGTAAAATAGGAATGGAGGGGAACTTTGTCACTGTGATAAAGAATATCGACAAAAACCCTACCACTAACATCATGCTTAATGGTGACAAACTCAAAGCTTTCACATTAAGATCAGGAACAAGACAAAGATGTCCCATCTAACCACTGCTTTCCAATGTCATCCTGGAAGTCCAAGCTAATACAGTAAGACAAGAAAAGGTAAACAGATTGGGAAGGAAGAAATAAAACTCTTCAGATGACATGCTCGTCTACGTAGAAAATCTGGAAGAACTGATAAAAATACTCTTGGAACTAATAAGCAATTAAAGCAAAGTTGTGAGATACAAGGTTAACAATACTACAGTCAATTGCTTTCCTATATACAGAAACGAGCAAGTGGAATTTGAAATTAAAAGCGCAGTATGCTTTATATTAACCCCCACAAAACAAAATATTTAGGACAAAATATGTATAAGATCTATATGAGGAAAATTACAAAATCTTGATAAATGATAACAAAGAAGAATGAAATAAATGGAGAGATAGTCCATGTTCATGGACAGAAAGACTAAATATTGTCAAGATGCCCATTCTTCCCAACTTGACGTACAGATTCAATGCAATCCCAATCAATATTCCAGCAAGTTATTTTGTGGATATTGACAAAATGATTCTAAAGGTTATATGAAGAGACAAAAGACTCAGGATAGCCAATACAATATTGAAGAAGAACAAAGTTGGAGGATATGACACTGCCTGTCTAAAAGACTTGTTACAAAGCTACAGCAATCAAGACTCTGTGGTATTGGCAAAAGAACAAATAGATCAATGGAACAGAACAGAGAGCCCAGAACTAAACCCACATAGTTAGCTGATTTTCGACAGAAGAGCAAAGGCAATACAACAGAGAAAAGATACCCTTTTCAACAAATGGTGCTATAACTGGCCATTCACATGCAAAAAAAATAATCTAGACACAGCCCTTATACTCTTCACAATAACTCAAAATGGATCACAGGCCTAAATGTAAAATGCAAAACTATAATGCCCCTAGAAGATAACAGAGAAATAAATAACCTACGGTATGGCAATGACTTTTTAGATACAACACCAAAGGCACGATTCATGAAAGAAAATAATTGATAAGCTGGACTTCATTAAAAGTAAAAAGTTCTGCAAAAGACTGTCAAAAATAAGATGACAAGCCACAGACTGGGAGAAAATACTTGTAAAAGACACATCTGATAAAGGACTGCTATCCAAAATATACAAAGAATTTTTAAAGCTCAACAATAAAAAAACAACCTCCCTCGTCAAAAAAATGGGTATAAGACCTTAATAGATACTTCACCAAAGATAGATATACAAATGGCAAATAACAATATAACAGGTTGCTCCATATCATATGTCATTAGATAAATGCAAAGTAAAACAAGACACCACTACATATATATTAGAATAGCCAAAATCTGGAACACTGACAACACCAAATGCTGGAGGATATGGAGTAACGAGAACTCTCATTCACTGCTGGTGAGAACGCAAGATGATACAGCCACTCCGGAGGACAATTTGGCAGCTTCTAAGAAAACTAAACAATTTTACCATTTGATCTAGCAATCATGCTGTTTAGCATTTTGTATTAGTCCATTTTCACACTGCTGATAAAGACATACCCAAGACTGGCAATTTACAAAAAAAAGAGGTTTAATCAACTTACAGTTCCACATGGCTGGGGAGGCCTCACGATCATGGCAGAAGGCAAGGAGGAGCAAGTCACATGTTACATGGATGGTGGCAGGCAAAGAGAGAGAGCTTGTGCAGGTGAACTCCTTTTTTTAAAACCATCATATCTCGTGAGACTTACTCACTATCATGAGAACGGCAGGACAAAGACCTGCCCCCATGATTCAACTACCTTCTACCAGGTCCCTTCCACAAAACATGGGAATTCAAGATGAGACTGGGGTGGGGACACAGTCAAACCATATCATCCCGCCCCTGGCCCCTCCCAAATCTCATGTCCTTATATTTCAAAACCAATCACACCTTCCCAACAGTCCCCCAAAGTGTTAATTTATTTCAGCATTAATTCAAAAGTCCACAGTCCAACATCTCATCTGAGATAAGGCAAGTCCCTTCTGTCTATGAGCCTGTAAAATCAACAGCAAGTTAGCTACTTCCTAGATACAATAGGGATATACGCATTGGGTAAATACAGCCATTCCAAATGGGAGAAATTGGCCAAAACAAAAGGGCTGCAGGCCACATGCAAGTCCGAAATAAGGTATGGCAGTCAAACCTTAAAGCTCCAAAATGATCTCCTTTGAATCCATGTCTCACATCTGGGTCACGCTGATTGCAAGAGATGGGTTTCCATGGTCTTGGGCAGCTCCACTCCTGTGGCTGCTGTGCAGGGTACAGCCTCCCTCTCGGCTGCTTTCATGGACTAGTGGTGACTGTCTGCAGCTCTTCCAGGTGCACAGTACAAGCTGTCAGCGGATCTACCATTCTGGGGTCTGGAGGACAGTGGCCCTCCTCTCACAGCTCCATTAGGTGGTGCCCCAGCAAGGACTCTGTGTAGGGGCTCTGATACCACATTTCCCTTCTGCACTGCCCTAGCAGAGGTTCTCCATGGAGGCCCCACCCCTGCACCAAACTTCTGCCTGGGCATCCAGGTGTTTCCATACATCTTCTGAAATCTAGGCAAAGGTTCCCAAACCCCAATTCTTGACTTCTGTGCACTTGCAGGCTCACCACCACCTGAAGGCTGCCAAGGCTTGGGGCTTGCACCCTCTGAAGCCAGAGGCCCAAGCTCTACACTGGCCCCTTTCAGCCATGGCTGGAGCAGCTGAGACACAGGGCACCAAGTCCCTAGGCTGCACACAGCACAGGGACCCTAAGCCCCACCCACGAAACCATGTTTTCCTCCTAGGCCTCTGGGCCTGTGATGAGAGGGGCTGCTGTGAAGACGCCCTGCAGATATTTTCCCCATTGTCTTGGGGATTAACATTCAGCTCCTGGTTACTTATGCAAATTTCTGCAGCCAGCTTGAATTTCTCCTCAGAAAATGGGATTTTCTTTTCTATCACACTGTCAAGCTGCAAATTTTCCAAACTTTTATGCTGTTTCCCTTTTAAAACTGAATGTCTTTAATAGCACCCAAGTCACCTCCTGAACGCTTTGCTGCTTAGAAATTTCTTCTGCCAGATACCCTAAATCATCTCTCTCAAGTACAAAGTTCCCCAAATCTCGAACGCAGGGGCAAAATGCCGCCATTCTTTTTGCTAAAACATAAAAAGAGTCACCCTTGCTCCAGTTCCCAACAAGTTCCTCATCTCCATCTGAGACCACCTCAGCCTTGATTTCACTGTCCACATCATTATCAGCATTTTGGTCAAAGCCATTCAACAAGTCTCTAGGGAGTTCCAAACTTTCCGACATTTTCCTGTCTTCTCCTGAGCCCTCCAAACTGTTCCAACCCCTGCCTGCTAGCTAGTTCCAAAGCTGCTTCCACATTTTTGGGTATTGACATCAGCACCCTACTCCTGGTACCAATTTACTGTATTAGTCCATTTTCACGCAGCTAATAAAGACATACCCAAGACTGGACAGTTTACAAAAGAAAGAGGTTTAACGGACGTTCCACATGGCTGGGGAGGCCTCACAATCATGGTGGAAGGCAAGGAGGAGCAAGTCATATCTTATGTGGATGGCGGCAGGCAAAGAGAGAGCGCTTGTGCAGGGAAATCCTCTTTTAAAAACCATCAGATCTTGTGAGACTTATTCACTATCACAAGAACAGCATGGGAAAGACCTGCCCCCATGATTCAACTACCTCCCACTGGGTACCTCCCACAATACATGGGAATTCAAGAGGAGATGTGGGTGGGGACACAGTCAAACCATATCAGCATTTAACCAAGGAAGTTATGAACTTATGTCTACATAAAAACCTGTACACAGATGTTTATAGCACCTTTATTCATAACTGCCAAAACCTGGAAGCAACCAAGATGTCCTTAAGTAGGTGAATGAATTAACATATTGTGGTATATTCAGACAATGGAATATTATTTGGTGCTAACAAGAAATGAACTATCAATCCCTTAAAGATATAAAGGAAACATACATGCAAATAATTAAGTGAAAGAAGCCATCTGAAAGGCTACATACTGCAGGATTCCAACTGTATGACATTCTGGAATAGGCAAAGCTATGACAATAGTAAAAAGATCAGTGGTTGCTAGAGGATAGGGGGAGGAAAGGAAAGGCAGAGAGTGCATACAGAATCTTTAGAGCAGTGAAAATACTCTATATCATGTGGATACATGTCACTATGTATTTGTCCAAACCTACAGAGGGAACACAAATGTAAACTATGGACTTTGGGTGATTATGATGTGCCAACACAGGTTTATCAACTGTACCAAATGTGCCCTCTGCTGAGGGATGTTGATAATGGGGAAGGCTGTGCATCTGTGGGCACAGGAGGTATACAGGAAATCTCTGTACCTTCTTAATTTTGCTGTAAGCCTAAAACTGCTCTAAAAAATTAGTCTTAAAAACAAACAAAAAAGACTCATGAGTATTCAGAAGAATTAGAAGCAGGGTCTCAAAGAAATGTATGCCTACTCATGTTCACAGTAGCATTATTCATGATAGCTAAAATCTGGAAGCAATGCACGTGTCCATCGACAGATTAATAGATAAATAAAAAGTGGTATATACATATAATGAAGTATTACTCAACCTTAAAAAGGAAGAAAATTCTGACCCGTGCTACAACATAAACCACGATGACATTATGCTAAGTGAAATAAGCCAGTCACAAAATGACCGATATTGTGTAATTCTACTTATATGAGGTACCTAGGTAGTTAAACTCATACAGAAAGTAAGTAGCATAATGGTTGCCAAAGGCTAGAGGGAGGGGAGAATTAGTAGTTAACTGTTTAATGGGTATAGAGCAAGGGTATCCAATATTTTGGCTTCCCTGGGCCACACTGAAGAATTGTCTTGAGCCACACATACAATATACTAACACTAACGATAGCTGATGAGCTTAAAAAAAAAAAAAAAGGCAAAAAAATCTCATAGTTTTAAGAAACTTCACAAAGTTGTGTTGGGCTGCATTCAAAGCTGTCCTGGGCCACATGCAGCCCACAGGTTGGACAGGCTTGGTACAGGGTTTTGATTGTGCAAAATGAAAAGAGTTATGCAGATGGACAGTGGTGATAGTTGCACAATGTGAATATACCACTGAAATGTGCATCTGAAAAATATTAAAATAGTAGATATAATGTATTTTACCAAAATAGAAAAATTTTTTTAAAAATTCACTTTCTTAATCTTGTCTGTCAGAAAAAGAATATGTACTAGCATTGGCTTGTATGTGCCTATAAGCCTTCTGGAGCAACATAATACATAAGAAACTAACCCAGGTTGTTAGGGGGCGTAGAAGCTGGGCACATGGGAAAAAGATGGGAGCATGACTTCACTGTATACTCCTCTCTAGGTTCTGAACTTGTAAATAAATGATCTATTCAAAAATCTTAAACAAATGAAACACTCCCCTGGATGCCACACTCCTATCAAGCTACCACCTCTACTGCTCTGTGTCCTTCTTCGTAACATACTTCCTGGTATGGTCTATTTCTTCAGCTCCCATTCATTTCAATCTACCACAATCTAGTGTCCAAACCCTTGGGCCATGAAAAGTGCTGGTTCTTTTCCAGCTAATCAATCACTCCCACTCTGCCAAATCCAATATGCACTTCTATGAGTTCATCTTGTAAGAATTCCACACGCTTGACTCTTCCCTCCTGGAAACCCAACTCCTCTGTGCTGTGCTGCCACCTTCTCCTGGTCTTTTCCCTCTCCACCAGCTGTCATGGCTCCTCCCTCTGCCAGACCTCTGAACATGGCAGGACCTAGAGCTCAGATGTTGGCCCTCTTCTCTTTGCCCCCTGCTTTAGATGTCACCTCCAGGCTTCAATCTCCCAAATGTGCATCTCTCGCTTGATCTACTCACTGAGGTCTAGAACTGCCTACAGACCATCGCAGACTTACCCAAACAGAACACCGTGACCCATCCTCATGCCTGTTCCTCCCGAGTCTTCCCATCTCAGTACATGGTACCACTGTCAACTCAGCTGCTTAATTCAAACCCAACAAGGCAGCTTCCATTTCGCCACTTCTCTCATCCCCCATATCCAACCAAAGCACCAAGTCCCGCCAGCTCATCTTATAAAACTGTCCTAAACCTGCCACTTCTTTTCACCTTTATTACCAATACCCCTGTCCAAGCCCCTATGTGAGTTTGCCTTGACTACTGCAGCAACATCCTAATTGCTGGTCCTGTTGCTTCCATTTCTGACCTTCTATAATTCATCCTCCTCCCAGAAGCAAAATCATTCTGTTAAATGTCCTGTCAGTCCCCTGGTGGTGGTGGTGGGGTCTGTAAGAAGCTTTGAATGGCCTTCTAATACTTTTACAAGATCTAAATTTGCCTGTGGCCTGTAAGACCCTGCATGTTCTGGCTCTGAAATCTCAATTTATATCACAGTCTTGCTTCCCTACTTGCTAGGCCCCAACCACAACGACCTTTCTCAGTTCCCAGCACTTTCTTACCTCATACCCTTTGCACCTACTGTTTCCACTGCCTCCTCCCCCGATCCAGCTCCATCTCATCCTTCCTGTTTTAGCATACATATTACCCCTCAAACAGAACATCTCCATATGCCTCCTCTAAAATGCTTCCTCTGCCTCTACCCACCCACTCCACCACACTGCCTACCTTACTGCTACCAGAGCACTCATCACCATCAGCAGTCATCTTATTTATATTTATGACCTGTCTCCCCAGTTAGTATCTACCCTACTTGAGAGTAAGACTTGAGTCTACCTTACTGACATTGCAGGTGCTATGCTCGCCACAGTGCCTGTCTCAGGAACAGGCTCTCAGCTCAAATTTGTTCAGTCAGTCAATAAGGATTAACTAATGAATAAACCAACGACCTTACAAAGCACTGGCCGGGCTTATGCAGGTCAGCCAGAGGCCCTAATCCAAGCAGGACTAAGGTGGTTTGCACTGGATTTGCACTGGTTTGCACATGTTTCTCCATCATTGTAAAATAATAACACATTGCTTTGGAAAAATACAAAGAAACTTGAAGTATTCAAACAATATCCTTGAGCCAACAACACACCTCAACATTTCAAGGCACATACACACGTGCATGCATACACACACACACACATACACAATATTTGGAGGCGAAGGAGGAAAAGATGGGGAACAAAAACATACATTTGGTGAGCCTCATACAATTTTTTTTTTTTTTTTGAGACAAGAGTTTCATTCTTGTTGCCCAGGCTGGAGTGTAATGGTGTGATCTCAGCTCACTGCAACCTCCGTCTCCCGGGTTCAAGCGATTCTCCTGCCTCAGCCTCCCAAGTAGCTGGGATTACAGGTGCATGCCAACATGCCCAGCAAATTTTTGTATTTTTAGTAGAGACAGGGTTTCACTATATGGGCCAGGCTGGTCTCGAACTCCTGACCTCATGTGATCCACCTGCCTCAGCCTCCCAAAGTGCTGGGATTACAGGCGTGAGCCACCATGCCCAGTCTCTTTGCTTTTTTTAGAGATGGGGTCTCACTCTGTCACCCAAGCTGGAGTGCAATGGTGTGAGTATAGCTCACTGCAGCCTCAAACTCCTGGGCAATCAAGCCATCTGCCTGCCTCGGCCTCACAAAGCTCTGGGATTACAGGAGTGAGCCACAGTGCCCAGCCTCATAAAATTTTTAATGCAAGGCACATCGTTCACTCCAGTCGATAATTCCCCAAAATATTTTGGCTAAAGGCTATATGCAGTGGCTCACGTCTGTAATCCGAGCATTCTGGGAGGCCAAGGCGGACGGATCACTTGAGGCCAGGAGTTCGAGACCAGCCTGGTCAACATGGTGAAACCTCGTCTCTATAAAAATTAGCCAGGCATGGTGGTCCATGCCTATAATCCCAGCTACTCGGGAGGCTGAGGCAGGAGAATTGCTTGAACTCAGGAGGTAGAAGGTACAGTAAGCCAAGACTGCACCACTGCACTCCAGCCTGGGCAATGAAGGAAGACCCTGTCTCCAGAAAAAAAAAAAAAAAATTTTTTTTTTTTTTGGCTAAAATCAAAGGAGTCCCAAGGTAGGCCTAGATTACAACAGAGTGAACCTAGTAGTGTTCAGAAAAGGTTAGATTATCCGCCAAAGAAATAAAATGAAAGTTTCAAAATTTAAAACACAGGAATGTAAACAGTCCCAGTAAATAAAAAGAAGCCCCTAAAATTCCTTCTATTCTGCCAGAGCAGAGTAAGACCAACAAGGTCATATACCCAGCACACATTCTAGCTGTTCCTTCCCTCCTAATTCCTAGTCATCCTCTTAAAGCAGCTAGCAGGCCTTACCATTGCATTGAGCTGGGAGTTGCTGGCCTGTGTAATGCCAAGAATGTTGGTGGTGTGCATCACTTCAACCGAAAAACTTGGCAGCCAGCTCGCAATCCGAGACCCTGAAACAAACAAGAATCCAGCATAAGTTTCAGAGCCCTGACTCCTTCCCCCATCATCTGCTCTCACAGCAGCTGCTGTAATGGCTGGTGTTCACTGAGGGCTTCCTATATGGCAGGCCTCTCATGCCAAGTGTTCCACGTGGACTAGCTCATTTAATCCTCACTACATCCCACATGGTACCTCCTATTATCATTCTCCTAGTATCCTTCTCAAAGATACAGCACTAATACCCTTGGTCTTTGGTCTCTGAGGCACTCAGAAGTTAGGGGACTTGTCCAAGATCACACAGTTTAACTATGATGGCCAAGATGTGAAGCCAGACAGGCAAGCCCTAGAACCCTTCACTGCTGAGCAATCCTGCTTTCCAGGGGGGCTGGATGCAGCCCAGCCCAGCACCCTCATGCGCTCAGCCTGGGAGATGAAGAAGCTTTTCAAGGCTCTAAGCTTCTATAACACATGAGCTTTGGCTCCTCTCTTTCACGAGCTACACAAATGACTATTCATTTGGAGGCATTTTCACATATACTTTCAGGAAGTATTTTTTCTTTAATCTTAAAAGCCTTGGTTTTCTGATTCAAAATTCTTTTTAAATCATGCTATTCTACAACACAGGCTTGTAGACTAACAGCACCAAAAAGTCTGCTACTTCTGTTATTTCCCGAAGAAAACAGGAGCCCAAGATACAACAGCACCAAGAATAGGCTGTAAAACAACCCAATATCAAGCTACACGTTTAAGGCTGCTTTTCATTCCTTCACAAAGAAACTCTGATGCATGGAATAGAAAATCAAGTGTGGCCAGGCGCAATGGCTCACACCTGTAATCCCAACACTTGTGGGAGGCTAAGGCAGACAGATCACAAGGTCAGGAGATCGAGACCATCCTGGACAGAACGGTGAAACCCCGTCTCCACTAAAAATACAAAAATTTGCCAGGCATGGTGGCACGTGCCTGTAATCCCAGCTACTTGGGTGGCTGAGGCAGGAGAATCGCTTGAACCAGGGAATCGGAGGTTGCAGTGAGCTGAGATCGCACCACTGCAGTCCAGCCTGGAGACAGGGTAAGACTCCGTCTCAAAAAAAAAAAAAAAAAAAGAAAGAAAATCAAGTGGAATGGCCATCTCAAAGGTCTTGAGATGGGTACAAACAAAATGTACCCATTTAAGAAATGGATACTTATTTCATGTACTAACTAGGGAGAAATAAAGTTGAGTTTATCTATTTTGACTAAAGTTTTAGTAGTCATAATTCACAAAATAATGGATTGGATAGCCAGGTCTCATCTCCAATATTGCTAGTATATTTCAGAAGTTTTACCTGGAAGAGCCCTTCATTCACAGCCACCAAACCAGGCCCCCTAAACCCCTCTAACATTCTGGGCGCAGCCAGCCAAGTAGCCCCACCTACTCTTTTGGAAGATATGACTCTACTCCCCCTGGTCCTTTCTTTGAAGGATTTCACCAACATGACACCATCCCCACTGTACCCCATTCTTGAAACTCAAATTGGGGATGTGAATAGCACTACTGCTAACAAAATTCCAGGGACACTTGTGTTATAGTAATAATTATAAACATGAACTCACAGAATTTAGTGGTACTGGACTGTTGAAAATCAACAGCAACTTAATGTGAATTAAGGAAGGATGATCAACCAGACCCTGATATGTCACAGCCTTAGAATTTTAAGTGTGGTTTTCATTACAACTCCTTTTAACACTGCTGGGAGGCAGAACATTTATATTTTATGGACAAAGCAACAGGGTTCCAGCTCTGATTCTGCTTGTGGTACTCACTAGAAAGGCTTCTCAATGATCCTTCATTATATGCTTAAATGCTACACAAATGCAATACATTATTAGGAAAGGTTAACTATTGAGCTAATTAAGTGTGCTCCTCGAAGGCATGGTTGATTCAGTTTTACTTCTCCACCCTCCTGCCCCACCCTGCCCATACTGACATGGAATCGGGCAAAATGCCTGGCATCCCTGTTTGTTCTATCTCTATCCATCTGTCTATCCATCCATCCCACCTAAATGCTTTCAATTAAAATTGAAATACAGTCAATGCGTAGCTTAACAACAGGCACACGTTCTGAGAAATGTGTTGCTAGGTGATTTCATCGTTGTGCAAACATAGAGTGTATTTACATAAACCTAAATGGTATAACTTACTATACACCCAGGCTATATGATATAGTCTATTGCTCTAGGCTACAATCCTGTACAGCATGTTACTGTACTGGAGGCAGTTGTAACACAGTGCTAAGTATTTGTGTATCTAAACATATCTAATAGAAAACATGTAGTAAAAATATGGTACAAAAAAACACAAAACAAAACACCTGCATAGGGCACTTACCAGGAATGAAGCTTGCAGGATTAAGGCTGCTCTAGGTGAGTCAGTGAGTGGTGAAATGTGAAGGCCTAGGACATTACTGTGTGCTCCTGTAGACTTTATAAACACTGTACACTTAGGCTACACTAAATTCATGACAAAATGTTTCTTTCTTCAATAAATTAAATTTAGCTTACTATAAGTTTTTTACTTCATAAACTTAATTTTTAACTTTTTGACTCTTGTAGTAACACTTAGCTTAAAATCCAAACACTCTGTACAGCTATTAAAAATATTTTCTTTTTTATTCTGCAAGAGTTTTTCTATTTCTAAAAGTTTTAATTTTACTTTTTAAATTTTTTTGGCTAAAAACTAAGATACAAACACACACATTAGCCTAAGCCTACACAGGTCAGGAGCATCAGTATCACTGTGGTCCACCTCCACCTCTTGTACCACTGGAAGGTCTTCAGGGGCAGTAACACGCATGCAGCTGTCATCTTCTAGAATAACAATACCTTATTCTGGAACCTCCTGAAGGACCTGCCTGAGGCTGCTTTACAGTAAATTTTTTTTCTATGTAAGTATGAGTACACTTTAAAATAATGATAAAAATTGTAGTAAATACCAGGCCACAGGAATTTTTTAGGTCCATTATCATCTTATGGGACCATTGCCGTATATGCGGTTTGTCATGGACTGAAATGTCGTTATGGGGCACATGACTGTATAATATTAAACTGGTCTGTACAGGGCAATTTATAATTAAAATAGTATCTGCCTAGGGGAGAACATCCCTTAGGTATAGTTTTAGAGGTTGAAACCAACTAACCATCGAAATGGAAGAAGTGATTGTGTTGGTTTAAGCGAGGTCTCCCTTCGGCTGCTGCTACAGGAACCAAATTCTCATCCAAATTCTCTCCTTGATGGTCTTCCCTGACACGATTATTGTCGGCAATATTAAGAGACATTCTGCATGTTGGACAGGAGGTGTCTTGTTCTAGCCAGGAACGAAGACAGGAGCTACCAAAAAGTCCAAAAGAACATACGTCAGCATCCTCGATTGTTCCTTAGCATACTTTGTGAGAATTCACCCAGAAGTACTCTGGATCTATCAAATGTGCTCCAATTTGATTTTCTCTCCACCACTAGTGAGATTTAAGTGTTGAGAAGCATTTATGGACATTACCTCTTTGCCCTACTTCACTTTAATACACTTCCAGCGTGTCCTGCTGGTAACATGAATTCTTTACCATATGAAGTCATCTACCAAGCTCCTGGTTGTGACCCCTTTTCAATGGGACTTCCTAGCATGGCTCACCATCTTCTCATCCAATTCTATTTGGCTACTTCAAAATCCATGTGGCTGAATCATCCAACACCCTGGCCTCTCATATCCTTGAGTCCTCCACTCTGACGCTCACATCTTTCACTCTGCTTTAGCTACCACTAGCACAGTCATAGCCTTGGCCTTGTCTTCAAAATCTTGATGTCAAAAATCTCACTCATTCACTCAAGCTCCTCTCCTTCCAACTCACTTATCTGGCACCAAACTTGCTAAGACCTCCCATCTGCTTTTTCCTTAAGCATGACAGCCCTACAGGTCCTTACCTCCCCGTTCCCCTGGGTCACCTGTAACTTCTCCTCTCCATTCAGCACCTCAACCTCCTCCACCCTCTTCTCTTTGCATGCTGCTTTCCCAACAAGGCTGAAGCTTCTTTTGCCCTCTCTCAGGAGATGATAATGCCTTAATTATGGTAGACACTCAGTAAATACTTGAGGTGTCCATTAAAGGAAAGGATACTAGAGTAAGAAGCAGAAAATGTGAGATCAGTCCCAATTCTTCCTCTAACTAGCTGTGTGATCCAGGCAAACCCTTCAGCCTCTCTTGACTAGTCCTCTCCACTAAAGAATGAGATGGCTGGATGAATTAATCTCCAAGGTCCCTCCCATTTTATGAGAATTTGTTATCTTTCTCTAAGGGCGCAAGTAGGCACTCAATAAAAATGCTGTATCTTCTTTTAAATATCTATGAACATGTGTAGATATAAAGTTATAAAGGAAAACCTCACCATAATACGATAATCCTCAGAGTCTCCAGCAACCAAATGGTACATAAGTAACAGGAGTTTCCTAGAGGCCAAGATAGAGCTACTTCTTACTCACTCCGTGTCATGAGAGTGTGTGATAGTCGTGTTCCAAAATAATGTCATCTGTCTGTATGTATATACCCAACTCTATCGTATTTTGCAATAATTAAATACCTATAATTTGTCTGTGATAATTTAGTCAAATAAGTGATTTTTTTTAAGTCCACTTCTCCTAGTGACACCCTGAAATCACACCACTAGTAGAATAACATTAGCCTTGCGGGGGATTACAAAAGTATGCAAGATCCTTGCCTTCCAATAACGCTACACTGTGACATACTTTTTATAAGCAAATCTAAATTTATTTCACAGAGTGCAAAATCCTCCCACATTAAATATAACAGCCTAAAAACTCCAAGGTGAGTACAACTAGTTAGATATAGTTTTCTGTTTTAAAAAAAATGCTAGAGTTCCTTAACTGAGAGAAATCAAACTTTAGAGAGAAAACGGATCTATTCACTGGACTCTGAAATGTTGTAAAAATATCCTCTATAGTAACAAATTATCTAGCTATTGTGTCTGCAAGAATATAGGCATTACCTTTATCACAAATTAAAATGAATTTGCCTTAGATTCTCAGCACACAATCATTCCCAAAGCTACAAAGTAAAGCCGACCAAGAGCATATCCTAACAACTATTTGTTCACTCAGCCCGAGGCAGATAAGTGTTTTAAAATTAAATCCTAACTCTTAAGCAACCACTGAGTAAAGAAGAAATCACTTTGGGAAATGAGACACTTTGAGACAAATGAAAACAAAACCACAACGTATCCAAACTTATGAAATGCAGTGGAAGCAATGCTCAGAGGCCAATTTGTAGCAGAAAATGCCTAAAAAGAAGAAAGCTCTCAAGTCAAAAACCTAACTTTATGCCCATAGAACCAGAAAAATAGCAAACTAAACCCAAAGCCAACAGAGGTATCTAGAGTAATTCATAGAGACAAAATATAGAATGGTGGTTGCCAAGGGCTTCGGGAGAAACAGAGAGGGACTTTCTGTATACTGGAGACAATTTCAGTTTCATAAGATGAAAAAGTTCTGGAGATAGATGGTGATGAAGGCTATACAACAATATGACTATACTCCATGCCACCAGACCATATACTTAAAAATAGCTAACAGTAAATTTTTTGTTATATTTTACCAGAATAAAAAAACTATATTTAAGAATTATTACTAAAAAACAAAACAAAATTCACCATAATGAGATAACACTTCACACCCACAAGAATGGCTATAATAACAAAAATAGAAAATGACAAGTGTTGGCAAGATGTATGAAGAAACTAGACCCCTCAGGTATTGCTGGTGGGAATATCAAGTGGTACAGCTGTTGTAGAAAATAGTTTGGCATTTCCTCAAAAGTTAAACAGAATTATCACGTGATCCAGAAATTCCACTCCTAGGCATATACCCAAAAGAAGTGGGAACAAGTCCTCAAACAGATACTTCTCACAAGCACATGTTCCTACCAGCATTATTCACAATAGTCAAAATGTGGAAACAACCCAAATGTCCACCAATGGATGAATGGATAAACTAATTGTTTAATTTATAAAATTACTTAAATTCACCCATAAAAAGTAATGAAGTACTGATACATGCTACAACTTGGATGACCTCAAAAAATATTAAGCGAAAGACGTCAGTCACAAAAAGTCACGTTATATGATTCCTTTATATGAAATGTCCAGAATAGGTAAATCCATAGAGACAGAAAGTGGATTAGTGGTTGCCAGGCGATGGAGAAGGAAGGCATGAAGAGTGCTTACTTAGTGACTCTGAGGCGCTATTGTGGAGTGATAAAAAGGTTTTGAAACTAGCGAGAAGGGTGGTTGCATAACATTGTGAACACATTAGCAGCCACTGAACTGTACATTTTAAAATGGTTAAATGTATATTATCTGAATTTTGCCTCAAAGAAATTAAATCATAGAATTAATCTAACATATGCTTGAAGATATTATTTCTGAGCTAAAATAGAGTTATTCTGAGTTTATTCTTCCCAACTAGCCTCCAAGCTCCTTAGGGGCTAACTGAAATAATTTTGAGAAATGTGTGCAAATTCCCTGGTCTTCCCAACCTCAACGAACGTGCACCGCTCTACACCCAACTGTCCAACCCGCACAACTAGGGAAACCTTGGCACCTCTTTCATTCCTCACTTTCCCTCGGCCGGTCTAGCACCACATCCTTCCTGATCCCCTCAAATCTGTCTTCTCACTAACTCTACTTCTACCACCAGAGTCCAAGTTACAATTTCTTTTTTTTTTTTTGAGACAGAGTTTCGTTCTTGTTGCCCAGGCTGGAGTACAATGGCGTGACCTCAGCTTACTGCAACCTCTACCTCCCAGGTTGAAGCAATTCTCCTGCCTCAGCCTCCCAAGTAGCTGGGATTACAGGCACCCGCCACCACGCCCAGCTAATTTTTTTGTATTTTTAGTAGAGGTGGGGTTTCACCATGTTGGTCAGGCTGGTTTCAAACTCCTGACCTTGGGTGATCCACCTGCCTCAGTGTCCCAAAGTGCTAGGATTACCCCTGAACCACTGCAGCCATTACTAACCAATCCCCCTGGATCTCTTCAAACAGCAAATCTTACCCGCCAATCCTTACTTAATGTTCAACAGCATCTCACCACTCCCAATGGTCCTCCAGACCCTGCCTATGTGTCTTCTGCCTCAGCGGACACCCTTGTCCTTTACTCTCTGGGATCAGCCACACAGCTTCTCTTTTAGTCTCTTCCATTTCTTCCTGCTGCACAGATGCACCCTCTCTCTCAAGTACCTAGTACCACCTGATCCCTCCTTTTGTTGACTTAACTCCTACTTATCCTCAAGAGTCACTTCCTTCAAGTTTGAGTCGGATTTTTTCATTACAAGCTCTCAAGAAATATGTTCCTTTGCTTTAAAGCACTTATCTCATTGATACTTTAAAATTCATAAATATGCCTGGTTCTGATTCACGTTTGAATCCTCCGTTCGACTGTAAGCTACAGGAAAGCAATGACCACACTAGTCATTTTCATTTTATCCCCAGAGCCTAACACAGCACTCAGCACATAAAAAAAAAAAAAAAAAAAAAAAAAAATCTGTCAACAATGTGTTGAGTTACTGAGACTCTAGCTCCAAAGCCCTATATGAAAAAGAAGAAGAAAAACCCTTTGAGACTGTAAAATAAAGAAAGGAAGATTAAAGATGCAAAGATCAGAACTTTCCCAATATGCAAAACTGAAAACACATGCAAAAGGCCAAAAGATACCTCAAGGTCCATTAACATCAAAACATCAAACTTATACACACAGTCATTTATGTGAGACAGACAGAGCCCCAGTGACATCTTAGATCTACTTCCATCTGGAAGGATTACAGAAGAGACTATTTGTAATCCTTGATAACAGACACAGCTCTTTTGTGCTGTTTAGTGGTCCTGGTCTACAACCCATCTCAATCCACTTCTCTGGTGAGATTTTAGGCTTCTTTTGGGCATATACAAAATGCAAAATTATATATTCTCTCTCTCCCAGTTAGATAATAAGCTGTCTGAAAATAAGGACTCCCCGCTAATCCTTTCTTTTAAATCTTACAGACATATTTGCTGTACTTCAGAGCTAAAATGGAGAAGAAATATGAAGACAGTTACCATACCCAGAAATTAAGATGGCAAACTATGGGAGGGAAACAGTCCTATGATGTAGGGAAGAGGCTAAGGAACAAAGGACACCCAAGAGCTTCCCAGAACACGCAGTGCCAGCAGCAAGGCCAGGCGGAGGTAATGTCCCCACTCCTCCACTAGGATGAGTCTCAAGCCTGGGTACAAAAAGCACCCAACACCCTGGACAGAACACCCGTCCCACAGGGCCCTTCACAAAGCTCCTACTTGTGGAAAAGATGTCCACAGGGCAGTTTCCGCGCAGCCTGCATGGAGTCCCAACAGATGGCACAGTCGTCATTGTTGACAGCCAGCTCCTCTGGAGTTGCAACTGCAAACCTGTGGAAACAAAACAAGCCCAGCAGGAACCTTGGTCAGTTCCACACACACACTACACACCACTTGATAGACTGCGCCTATATCACAGCACAGTTACAGAG
Source organism: Papio anubis (assembly GCF_008728515.1). Classification (NCBI taxonomy): domain Eukaryota; kingdom Metazoa; phylum Chordata; class Mammalia; order Primates; family Cercopithecidae; genus Papio; species Papio anubis. The sequence continues at coordinate 33,437,810 of NC_044993.1, read as the reverse complement.
AAAGCGTGTTCAGCAAAACATTCTTGATAATCAAAAATATAATTTACCTTCAAAGCCCATTAAAAAGTGAGTGAGAGGCCGGGCGCGGTGGCTCAAGCCTGTAATCCCAGCACTTTGGGAGGCCGAGACGGGCGGATCACGAGGTCAGGAGATCGAGACCATCCTGGCTAACACGGTGAAACCCCGTCTCTATTAAGAAATACAAAAAAAAAAACTAGCCGGGCGAGGTGGCGGGCGCCTGTAGTCCCAGCTACTCGGGAGGCTGAGGCCGGAGAATGGCGTGAACCCGCGAGGCGGAGCTTGCAGTGAGCTGAGATCCGGCCAGTGCACTCCAGCCTGGGTGACAGAGTGAGACTCCGTCTCAAAAAAAAAAAAAAAAAAAAAAAAGTGAGTGAGAAACTTACGCACAGGAACTTTGTCTAAATAATGGCTGCTAGGCCGAGTGCGGTGGCTCATACCTGTAATCCTAGCACTTTGGGAGGCTGAGGCAGGAGGATCATGAGGTCAGGAGTTCAAGACCAGCCTAACCAACATGGTGAAACCCCATCTCTACTAAAAACGCAAAAATTAGCCGGGTGTGGTGGCGGGCATCTGTAATCCCAGCTACTCAGGAGGCTGAGGCAGGATAATCGCTTCAACCCAGGAGGCGGAGGTTGCAGTGAGCCGAGATTGCGCCACTGCATTCCAGCCTGGTGACAGTGCGAGACGACATCTCCAAAATAGTAATAATAACAATGACTGCTGTTAGTGAAGACCTCGGAGAACATATCCAGACAAATCAGAGAAGTAAGGCCCCCAGAGATCCAATCTGTGTCCCTGGCCACAAAGAAGTGATCCAGGCTGTCCCCCTGGGCACAAAGAGGATACCCATTAATCTTGCACCTCCAGGCATGGTTTAGCCTCAGCTTGGCAAAAAAGTGCCTCCTTCAATGAGGTTAAGTATGTGTGTGTAAACATGCATATGCAGAGAATAATTGAGACCCACTTTCACGAAATGAGCAGGACAGAAGCCCAGTGAAGCGTCTATTTGATAATAATGACAATAAAATCATGACGAATAAGAGCCTAATACTGAGCACTACGTGCCCAGTATTATTCTAAATACACGAATTATCTCACCAAATTCTCCCAAAGGTTCAGGCAGAAGGTTCTGTTTTTATCCCTAATTTTTAAGAGATGAAGTAAACTGCCCCAAATCACCCAGCACCTAAGCGGGGATTCACACCCGGGCAGTCTGACTCCAGAGCCTCTCCTCTCCACCACTCTGTTAGCAGTTTACAAACATACATTCTGACATACTCTGGAATCTGTTGTTATTAAAAAGCTAAAATGAGTAAACTTAGGCAACATCAACTTATGTTTCCTCACCTGGCCTCCATGTTCCCAACCACACGCAGATAGTTCTTGTGCCGACGAATTCGACGCTGCACCTCATGAAACAGGTAACGAAGCTGCATAAAGATGACCAAGCTAGCCATGGATAACCAGATGTTGCCAAATAACTTAGAAAGAAAGAGAGTAAAATACATGGTAAAAGTGAACATGAACTTGCTAGTGATGAAGGCGCAGTATGCAGCAGAAGCTCTTCACTGTTGGTGATGGTGAACTGCAATATTTTTCAGAAAGGAAATACACAGATGTATCTCATTACTCTAAACAAGGCACATCCTCGTCTGCCTAGGTGCTCCACTGCCAGTCATCTTTCCTGAGAAACTCATCAGAAATGGAAAAGCTTTATGCAAAAAGATGTCTATCCATGAAATTATAAAAGAGAAAATATGAAAATGAACAAAATGTCCAGCAGAAGAACAGTTAGGTTGTAAACTTATATAATGTAAAATTATATACTCATTAATTACATTTATTTATATTATACAACTACATATTACACTATTATATTTGTATATATAACAGTTCTGAAGGTCAATTATGGGAAGACAGTATTAGATAAATAAAAAAAGCAAGCTATAACTAATTTTATCAAACTAATACATGATAAAAAATATGTAAAAATGTGAAATAGCAAACAACCGAATATAATCTAAATAACCCACTGTGAGATGTGGTTTATTAAATCATGGTACAGCTATCTGAAGACATTTTTATCCTGAAAGTATTAAAATGGCTTAGAAGAACTGATGCTAGCATAGGAAAATGTTCATAATACATCAGTTTTTTTAAAAACTATATGTCTATATGTCTAAAATATCTCAATTTATGAAGGTATGTACTCAAATACATAAAAAGAAAACTGTTAAGCAGTTAAACACAACAAAATCTTCAGGAAACAAGCATGAGGAAAAAAATTAAAATTTAAAAAAAGAAGACAAAAAAATCTTAAGAGTTATCTTTGGCCATTTGTCCCCTTTTTGAGGGGGGAGGGAGACTTTTTTTTTTTTGAGATGGAGTCTCACCCTGTCGCCCAGGCTAGAGTGCAGTGGTGCAATCTCGGCTCACTGCAACCTTCATCTCCCAGGTTTAAGCAATTCTCTGCCTCAGCCTCCCCAGTAGCTGGGATTATAGACGTGAGCCACCACGTCCGGCCGAGCCTCTTTTTTTTAAAAAAAGAATTACATGCTTTCTTTAAAAAGTATGTTTTCAAAGTTTCTTTCAAAAAGCAGACTTAGAAATGTGCCATGTCTAGCCCAATAATTTTTAAATGATACTTACTGGGCTTATAATTTAAATAAACTGCCCACCAACTATTTTAATTCTCACCATTACTAGATCACTGAAAGGCCAACCAATGAAGCAGATCTATGACACTGTAACTTCTAACATATCAAAGTAAAATGTAAACAATGATGGTAGTTGGAATGTAGGAATTAAGTATAAAGACTTTTTTTAATTACAAAGATGGAAAATGTATGAATCCATGAAGTAGCTAACACTGCAGGAATTCCCATTACCACCTACAGAGTAACTGCTAAATATTTAAAGCCATAGAAACTGGGGAAAGGCAGCTCCTTACTTTCATGCTAAAAGAATAATCTATTGACTTGGTCAGCAGAGTTAACTAAGTCTCCCAGGACAACAAACACCTCCTGAGTTAGGCACCAGTCAAAGCAATTCCACGGCACTGCCTTACACCCAGTGGCAAAAAGAGGGAGGGTTTGCAGCCACATTCATTTTTAGTCTTTTAAGTAGTCCATCCGCATCTTATTCCTAAAGTTTCATTTTTTAATAAAGAAACCATTACTGTTCCTGATTCTGAAATGCTTGCCCTCTGTTAGAGCTTCTTCTGAGGAAACTTACCAACATGTGAATATGGTGCATGAGGTCCAGGGACAGGAGAGTGAGCTCCATGACGAAGTCTGTGTAATAGACGTACGTCCCCTTTCCTTCCCACGTCCCTTCGTGATTGAGGTCCCAGAGGTGAATTACGTATCTGTAATGAAGAGAGAAAACACCTTAGTAATTTACTGTTACAACTGAATTTGGTTTAATCATACTGTAATTTAGTCAGATTTTTATATATTTCATACCTGCTACATCTTAAAATCAACTGTATGAGTAGGCCTCAATCACCTCCCTCTCCAGTTTCACTCACCGTAAAATCACATGCGCAGTCCTCACTGTCACAAGAAGAGACTATAAAAAAGGATATTTTCTTTTTAGTAAAATTTAGCGTTGCTCAGACCAAACTTATTTTTATAAAATGATAAAAGACAAACATTTCTCAGTTCAATTAAAAAGCAGATTGTTCAAGTTTACCCATTATTTTATTTTCTCTGCTTCAAAGTTCCATAAAATATTTTTATGACATAGAAACTCAACTTTTATTGAGGAAAAGTCCTGTTAATAAGTGACAACCAATTACACCTATCCCCTGGGAATCCCCCTACAATCTTGAGGTTTATCCTGGTAGTTTGACCATCAATTCTATTTCACACAGCATTAAGTCACTATCACTGATTACTCAGAAGGGTGATGCTGTAACTCCAAGTATAGTTCAGGTACTGCTATCGTAGACATGAGGACCTGCTCTCTCCCTAGTGCTTTGTGCACTCCCTTTGTCCACCAGCAGAAAAAAGAATGAAAGCAAGCAAAAGCAAATTGATGGCCAGGCACAGTGGCTAACACCTGTAATCCCAGCACTTTGGGAGGTCAAGGCAGGCCGATTGCTTGATCTCAGGAGTTCAAGACCAGCCTGGTAACACGGCAAAACCCCATCTTTACAAAAAAAATCAAAAATTGGCCTGGCATGGTGGTTCATGCCTGTGGCCCCAGCTACTGGGGAGACTAAAAAGGGAGGATCACTTGAGCCCACAAGGTGGAAGTTGCACTCAGCCAAGATCGCACCACTGCACTCCAGACTGGGCAACAGAGTGAGAACTTGTCTCAAAAAATATATATATATATATTTTTCATTAAGAAAAAAGTCCTCTTAATCTAGTAGAATAAAACTATTACATTGTTTATGTTTTAGATTAAATTCCCATTTGTAAGTGAAAAATATTTTACAGGAGAAACACTATGAATATAAGAAATGATTTAGTTTAAAATATCAAATCTGTAATATGATAAATTATCTTAAAAGAATAAACACTAACAAGCTAAAATAAAAGTATATACTATAGTATGATCTGACAGGCCTAAGTTAATTGGGTTTATTTTTAGGTATATCCTTTTCAAAGTTTGGACTAATATTAGCTGAAAGTTAGAGAACCAAAAGAAGGCAAATGTAAGTAGCATTCTAACTGTGCTTTGCAATATAATATACCTAAAGCAATAAGTCATTATAAATAGATTTTTCAACAGGTTTTGTGTCAAGATGAAATACAGTTGCATATTTTTAAAATAGAGAAAGTATTCACCTAAGATTACATATCCTAGTGTTTATATTAGGACTATTGTATTTTAATTATATTATAATATGATAATTAACATTATATATTTAAATGTTCCTTTTCTAATTTTACTTACACTACTAAATGTACTCCAAAATGAATGCTGTCAAACAGAAATAAACTTTAACTCTGCTCTACCAAATTCCCAATTAGTAGTTCAAATTTAGTAAGTGTTTTGATATTAGCCAATTAGCTTCAGTTTATCTAATATCTCATTTTTTAATTAACACTACTAATTATGGGTATTTTGCCTTTGGCCTAAGGAAAAAGCAAATACAGCCATTAAATATAAGGACATACAAAGAATTTTTGTTTTGTTTTTTTTTGAGACGGAGTCTCGCTCTGTCACCCAGGCTGGAGTGCAGTGGCGTGACCTTGGCTCACTGCAACCTCTTCCTCCTGGGTTCAAGCAATTCTCCTGCCTCAGCTTCCCGAGCACGTGGGACTACAGACGTGCGCCACCATGCCCAACTAATTTCTTTTTTTGTATTTTTAGTAGAGATGGGATTTCACAATATTGGCCAGGCTGGAGAATTTTTATTTCTACTGAACAGAAATTGGTATTTTCAGAAAGGTTTAAAAGAGTAAAAAATTTTTAAATCTTAAAGTATTCATGAATAGACCAGATTTTTCCTTCAAAATTTACATATTCATCATTTTGTAAAATCTTTATCCCCTATGTAAAGAAAGAATTACATAAAATACCACACAAAAGCATTCAGTACCAGTACCCAGCACACAAAAAGGAACTGAAATGCTTGTTAAAGACCAAATATCCATCTGTCATTTCCTGGGTGAAAATAACCTGTCAAACATCCAGCTTCCTTGAAAACAGACAGAAACACAATCTGAGAAAGTCCTGCGTCCAGCATCTCACCTCTGCAGCCATGAAAGCCAAGGTGTGCATTCCGTGGGTGTAGCCGGTGATGCAGCAGACGGCCGCCAGTCCACAGCAAGAAAGCAGCATGGCAACCAACAGGGACAGGACTCGACCGTGGCTGCTCATTGGCGTGGTGGGCGAGAAGGAAAGCTGAAATGCACACAGTGGGAAACTGCTCATTCTTCTTCATGGAAGTGTTAAACTTCACTGAGAAATTCAAGGTCCATCTTGGCTTCTCTACTTAGGGTTCTGCGCTAAGCACAGAAAAGCATCCCACTACTATACGGTCCTATTCTACAATAACCCAAATATGAGCATGAGCTGATATTTAGAGATCCTTGTCATTTAATATACTGAATATAACAATATGCATTATATTTTTATCCCTTACTCTCAAGGATCCTCCTAGCACTGGGATTATAAACCCCTAGAAGCAATGTTCTGAGGGTATACAACTCTCTCCTCTCACCTTCAACAGGACTCAGGACATGCCTGTTCTGTTGTATTTCTTTCTTAATCTTGCTCTAGTCCTCCTCTCTGAAATTGGCATTCCCAGTCTATTAGGGCTAGAACAACTGAAATGCAATCCAGGCGCAGATTTACCACTATTACAATGTGATGTCAGCACTATGCAAGGAGAGGCAACTGTCTGAAAAGAAGGCCTGGAGCTGTAACTCCTGAGGTCACAGGCGGAGATTAAAAAAACCAGTTTGGGAGGTTAGAAGTTCCTGTTTGTGGCTTCAAATGAGGGTTGAATGTGAAAGAAATAAAGGTTTGAGAGTGAGATTAACTCACACCAAGGTGCAAGGTCCATGTGGACTGGGTAAAGACAGGGAAAAACAAGGCCCTGGAGTGGGTTTAACTGAGGGGCAGCATTGTAGGTGCACATTTATCTGGGACTCATGAGACTACTTCAGGTCACTAATGGGTGGGGGTTCACCCCTACAGCTATGATCTGAAACCAAGTGACAGATCTTGTACCAGACATAAAAGGATTCACTTCTGCAACCAAGGAAGCTAAGGGAACTAATTCAGTCCTGGCCCGGGGTGGAAAGAGTATAAACTAGTCAGAAAGAAGAGCTCCAGGAACCAGGGTAAGCTGGGGGAGACAGAAGGAGACTGGAACAGAAAATATCTAGAAAAGACCAGATTTTATTGTTTATGTATCAAGGTTTCCTTGCACCGTGAACAAAACAGTCTGCATAGGTGAAGTGACCCCACGTGAGCTGTAACGTAAACACTATGGGATTGGGAAGAAAGCTCCCCAGGAGACTACGATTCTGCATCTCTTGGCTGCTGTAGAAAGTTCTTCAAGAAACAGGCAATGGGGGCCTGATCTAGAAGTCTTCCCAGGAGAGCCACCTTGACCATGCCTGCTGTGGCTCATTCACGTTACACAATTCAAAGCTGGCAAACGTGTGACTAAGCAAGCAAAAAACTTGGCTAAAAACTCACATATTCAAATCGATCCTTGCAGAGCTGAACCATCAGGTGCAGAAAGACAAGTCCGGCAAACCAGAGGCACCACATGACCACCTCTTCCACTGTTTGGACATTCAGCACACCAAAGATGAAAATGAACTTGTAGAAAATAAAATTCCAAAATTTGTCTTTGAGATGCTAAAAAAGAAAAATGTTTATGAAGGTGAGTACTATCACACCTACCCCATTTGAGGGAAGTTACCATAACAAAAGCTGGTTTCTATGGAAGATGTATTCCACACTTGGCTTTCTAACACTTGTCCTCAAGAAAACAGAAGAAAAAACAAAAAGCAGCCATCTGAACAGAGGTAAGACACCCAGAAAGTAATCTATAAACTCTGGACTATAACCCTAAATCAATTATGGTATGTTAGCTATTCAAAGGATAGTGATATGAGTTTAGTAACTTATGTATTAAGAAATAGGCCCAACGCAGTGGCTCATATCTGTAATCCCAGCACTTTTGGAGGCCGAGGCAGGTGGACAGCTTGAGCTCAAGAGTTTGAGATCAGCCTGGGCAACATGGTGAAAACCCATCTCTACCAAAAAAAAAAGAAAAAACCAAAAATTAGCTGGGAGTGGTGGTGCATACCTGTAGTCCCACCTACTCAGGAGGCTAAGGTGGGAGGATTGCTTGAGCCCAGGAGGTCAAGGCTACAGTGAGCCATCATCATGCCACTGCACTCCAGCCTGGGCGACAGAGCAAGACCATCTCTCAAAAAAAAGAAAAAAATGCTTACATTTTTAATGCACAATGAAAAAGAATGGTAAGGGCTATCATTTTTACTACTTCTACCTTCCAGATTCTCACACAATAGAAAAGATTAGACTTTTTAAAAAAAATTATTAAATTAAAAAATAACACAATCACTTGCCAGCCCATAATAAATGGGGCATAAAAAGGACAAAGAAAACAAAAAATGATGCCTTAACATTTTTATGAATTTTCCTGTCTTTTCCCTATGTGCAAGACACATTAATTTTTGCACAATGCTTTCTTTCACCTATCGTATTGTGAGAACCTTACCAATGTCAATGAATATTCTCTGAATATACCAATATACCGTTTTAATGGCTAAAGATGGACACTGAAACTGTTTTAAAATTTTCACCATTCAAAGAAACATTATAATGAGGGCCAGGCGTGGTGGCTCACACACAAAATCCCAGCGTTTTGGGAGGCCAGGGCAGGCGGATCACTTGAGCCCAGGAGTTCGAGACCAGCCTGGGTAACATGCCAAAATCCTGTCTCTACTAAAAATACAAAAATTAGCTGAGCAGTGGCACATGCCTGTAATCCCAGCTACTCAGGAGGCTGAGGCACGAGAATTGCTTGAACCTGGGAGGTGGAGGTTGCAGGGAGCCATGATCATGCCACTGCACTCCAGCCTGGGCAACAGAGCGAGACTCTGTCTCAAAAAAAAAAAAAAAAAAGAAAGAAAAAATTGTGCTGAATATTTTTGTATGTATCTTTGTATGAGTTACTTCAGCATTGTCAAATCAAAAATTGCAAATGTTTTTATGGTTTATAGTAAAATCTACCTAACTTCCAAATCAGTCCTGTAAGTATATATTCTCATGGGCAGTGTGTATGCATATTTGCTTTACTGTACTCTTTTACACAGAGGGCTTCCAGTTTTAACAATCTTCACTAACCCTGAAATAGGAGAGCAATAAGGAGGGTCTAGTTCACCCCACATGTTAAAATAGACTATCAAGCCGTCTAGGGGGCTCAGGGAGAACTGAGTGAAGAGGATAATTATGGAAGCATGATTCTAAGTGTGTGTGTGTATATATATATATATATATTTTTTTTTTTTTTTTTTTAAGAGACAGGTCTCACTCTGTCATCCTGGCTGGAGTACAGTGGCCCAGTCATAGCTCACTGCAGCCCCAATCTCCTGGGCTCAAGTGATCCTCCCACCTCAGCCTCCTGAGTAGCTGGGATTACAGGCACATGACATCATGGCTAATGTTTTTTATATATATATTTTACAGAGATGGGGCCTCCCTCTGTTGCCAAGGCTGGTCTCAAACTCCTGGGCTCAAGTGATCCCACCTTTGTCTCCCAAAAGAATGCTTTTATATGTAATTTGGAACCATGTAATTGTTTCAGAAATTCAAAAAATAAACAGAAAAAAGCAAAATGTACTACAAATTAATAATGTGACTCCTTAAAGATTTTGAGAACTTAAACGCACTGTACTCTGACCAGACATCTTTCGTAGAGAACAAAATAAAGTGGAAAAAACTCATAGACTATGCCCTAACTCGATCCACCAAAAGGGCAGAGACACCCCAGTAACAATGAGCACACTCAGTCAGTATACAACTTGGCTTCTAAATATCATTGCCCAATAACATGAACTAGGAATCACTGGTGAATGTCTGTTTCCAGACCTGATGCAGGGAAAGTACAAGGTGAACTTAGGACATTTTGTGCCCTGGTTTTGAATGATACTGCCACTTGGCTCTGCCATTTAGTTTCTGTGTGACCTTGGGAAAGTCACTTAACATCCCTGTGCTTTAGTTTCCTCATCTATACAATAGATCTTACAATAACAGCATATACCTCATAGAATTTTTGGGGGAATTATACATAATATATGTGAAATGGTTAGACAAGTGCCATACTAGGCACTAAGCACTTAAAAAAAAAAATCAAAAAGCTTCCTTGCTCTAAACCTCCACTTAACATTTTAATCATTTTAGATATTCGATGTCTTTGCCTCTAGCATTACTCTATTTCTAGAACTTTAAGCACCCACAGAGCAAACCCATGTCATCCTAGGGATTTCTAACTCAAAATGGTTCCTAATTGATGCTACTGGATGACATTAAACATCAAATAAACCAACATAGAACAGCAGGGAAGATGCGATCGATGCTGAAAAAACCAAAAGTGGAGCTGGATAAGAAATATGCTCATTAGGCCGGGCGCGGTGGCTCAAACCTGTAATCCCAGCACTTTGGGAGGCCGAGACGGGCGGATCACGAGGTCAGGAGATCGAGGCCATCCTGGCTAACACGGTGAAACCCCGTCTCTACTAAAAAATACAAAAAAAAAAAACTAGCTGGACGAGGTGACAGGCGCTTGTAATCCCAGCTACTCGGGAGGGAGAATGGCGTAAACCCGGGAGGCGGAGCTTGCAGTGAGCCGAGATCGCACCACTGCACTCCAGCCCGGGGGACAGAGCGAGACTCCGTCTCAAAAAAAAAGAAATAGGCTCATTATAATTACCTCTGGATCTAGTAAAAAAAAAATCTCTAAAATACTCCAAGGTTATACTTTCTATAAATTTCAACCTGATAGAACTAACCTTTTAGGGAAAAGAAAGTATATAAAGCCCACTGGTGCCAGATCAATCCACCAAGCCTGCCTGGCCTGACCAATTTCTGGTCTACAAATAAAAAATTTGAAGAAAAACTTGAAGAAGTATCAAAAGCAGCATTCAAGCCAGTAGAAGTGGCTCACACCTGTAATTCCAGCACTTTGGGAGGCTGAGGCGGGCGGATCATTTGAACTCAACAGTTCGAGACCAACCTGGGCAGCATGATAAAATTCTGTCTCTACAAATACCAAAACAATTAGCCGGGTGTGGCACATGCCTGTAGTCTCACTCAGGTACTCAGGAGGCTGAGATGGGAGGAGACTGCTTGAGCCTAGGAGGTTGAGATCGCAGTGAGCAGAGATTGCACCACTGCACTCCAGCCTGGGTAACAGAGCAAGACCCTGTCTCCAAAAAAAAAAAAAAAGACAGCATTTAGAACCTATCTGGGAGACCTCTAGAGTTGATACTGGAGAAAGTACTGAATACTAACTAATGAAAAATCTCTGGGAATACAAAACAGTCCTGTTCACAACGGCATTCAAGGGCTCAACCACCAAGTAATACATGTCAGCTCTAAACCAGGACTTCAGTTGATTTTATAAAAGGAAATTTGGGTTGAAAAGGGTAGGTAAGGAAAGAATGGAACATTCTGAATACAAAGTAAAGCTGCTGTTGTGCTTTTCATGTAGTAGGTTCCTGTGTCTTATCACTGGGATAAGATAGAATAAAACACAGTTTTGTTCTTATGTTGTGATTTTGAAGGCCAGTTCTAAATTCTTACTTTAAAACATACCATGCCAGGCACGGTGGCTCACGCCTGTAATCCCAGCACTTTGGGAGGCCAAGGCAGGCGAATCACCTGAGGTCAGGAGTTTGAGACCAGCCTGGCCAACATGGCAAAACCCTGTCTCTACTAAAAATACATGGATTAGCTGTGGTGCACACCTGTATTCCCAGCTACTTGGGAGGCTGAAGCAGGAGAAGTGCTTGAACCCAGGAGGCAGAGGTTGCAGTGAGCTGAGATTGAGCCACTGCACTCCAGCCTGGGTGACAGAGCAAGACTCTATCTCAAAAAAAAAAAAAAAAAAAAAAAATTATTCTACACCCTACCCACTCAAATCCTCAGGGAACTGCCAATCTATACGGTATGCTTGTGGCATAATTCTTCATTGAAAGCGTTCCCTGCCTGTTCTGAGTCACTTTCCAGTTTCAGACAATCTCACCCAAAACAAGAACAAATCTCCTAATTTTATGCTTTTAGAATTCTTAATTCACCTTCCCACAGAGAAAATTGTCCTGGTAAATTCTTTTGGAAAAGAACCCACATTCTACAGAGTGACATTTATGATCATTCAAAATCAAACAAATCTAGGCTTCTCTAAAAACGACATTCCTAAAAATCATGAAGAAAAAAAGCCATAAAAAACAATATTGGGACAACTTGGCTGCACTGAATATGAACTGTGGATTAGACAAAGTATTTTTTCAATGTTAAATTTCCTAATTTTAATCACTGTGCTGTAAAAATGCCTTTGCTCTTAGAAAATGCAAACTGAAGTATTGAGGGGTAAAGGGGTAATGATGTCCACAACTTACTCTCAAATGAATCAAAACAAAAGTATGTATAAATAAAAAGTGACTATTAAAGCAAATGGAACAAAATATTAACAACGGGCGAATCTGGATAAAGGGTATATAGGAGTTTTCTGTAGTATTCATGGAACTTTTCCACACATCTGAAATCATAAGAAATACAAAGTTTAAAAAAAAATCTAGTCACAAGAATCCATCCTTTCAGTGTAGCCTTACCTGTCTCTCACTCACTCGAAGAGGGCCAAACACGATACACTGGATGAGCTTAGCCACCAACATCAAAACACAGCAAGCAGTATTTACTAGAACCTGTAAACAAATCGGAGAAAGGAAGTTTATTTCTTCCTGCTAAAAAATAAAAGCAGCTCTAAAAATCTCATATTAGGAATTCAGCCATCATTTCCAGTGACTGAGTCTTTCTGGTTCTCTCCCAATGCAAGATAAGTAATACCTGAAAAGGCACACTGTTCTGGGCAGTGGGTGTTAGGGGTAAGGATTGGGAAGAGAGGCACCAGCTCACCAACTAAGTCACAGCTCTTCTTCCAATATGCACCCTCCAGCAGGCCACCTTATCTTTCATCCTTAACTGAATTGTATGTATACTTTGTACTCTTTGTGCAAAACTACATGAACCTTGTAAACTGCAGGTCCTTCCCAAGTACCTCATTTCCAACATTATTTTGATAGCCTTAAAGAAAACTGTTCTAGAAATTGAAGTTACCATGAATAGTAAAATCCAGCAGCCAGAGATTCTGCCCTGCCAAACAAATAGGAGGCAGGGGTAGGAGTGTGGATGGTCACAAAAAAGTCTCATCATGAGAAACTAATAACCAAAAAATATAACAGAGAGAATATTTTAACATTTATTGGAATGGAAAAATCTCTCAACCAAAAGATAAATGTGCTCCATGCTTGGTGTTGGCTTTGAATTAAAGCTTCTGTGGCACTGCAGTGGGGTGGAATGGGGAAAACAGAAGGAAAAGAAAACTGGCGAGAGGGGCTAAGAGATGAAAGGCAACCTGGGGATACCAATGCAAAACTAAGGCCTTCTTCAACAGTCTATGAGAAAACTTAAAAAACAAAACAAAACAAAATAAAACCCTAAATGATGAATATCCTTACACCTAAACACCAAATCTTAATGCTTACAAAATGGAAGAGTTGGCTGTCTCCAACCTAGAGATTACTGTGGGGTATCACATTACTCTGAATGACTCCAAAAAGCCAAAAGGACCTTGATAAAAACAGTACAGATGACTTGTTGAGAGCAAATGAAAAGGAACTCCAATTCAATGTAAAGCTGCTTCTGCCTCTGATTCACTACATTTACCATATTACCCTTGCCAAGTCATTCTTCCCTCTACTTTTAAAAGCAAATGATAATTTTAAAGAAGAAAGAAAGGGGACAGAAGAGAGTAATTTAAGAAAGCAAGATCCCGAGGCCGGGCGCGGTGGCTCAAGCCTGTAATCCCAGCACTTTGGGAGGCCGAGACGGGAGGATCATGAGGTCAGGAGATCGAGACCATCCTGGCTAACACGGTGAAACCCCGTCCTACTAAAAAATACAAAAAAAAAAAAACTAGCCAGGTGAGGTGGCGGGCGCCTGTAGTCCCAGCTACTCGGGAGGCTGAGGCAGGAGAATGGCGTAAACCCGGGAGGCGGAGCTTGCAGTGAGCCGAGATTCGGTCACTGCACTCCAGCCTGGGTGACAGAGCAAGACTCCACCTCAAAAAAAAAAAAAAAAAAGAAAGCAAGATCCCTGAGATCACCTCAGGGTCTGTTTAGTACCTCACACCATCCCTCCTCTGGGAGAACAGTTAAGGGCAGCCCTGATTCATTACAAATGATTAAATTTAGTTCTATTCTGTCTGCCTAATGGGCCAAAGTATGTAATATATTTTTAATGGATTGAAACAAAAATAGTTCTGCTGAAAAAATAAACTGTTTTAGTACTTAAATCCTTCAAACAACCAGGAACAAAAGCTGAAACTAGTTGCCCCAAATATCCTAATTTGTGTAACAGGCCTATTCAAAATGGTCCAGATCACCAGGAGCGTGGTGGCTCACACTTGTAATCCGGGCACTTTGGGAGACCAAGGTGGGAGGACAGCTTGAGGTCAGAAGTTTGAGACCAGCCTGGAACACACAGCAAAACCTTGCCCCTACTGAAAAATATATAAAATTTTTAAAAAAGAAAAAACAATTCAGGTAACTTGAAATGTTCATTTTTAAGGTGATGAAATAGATGCTAAAGAGACTCACCTTCATTGTGATCTAACCAGTCAATCTCAGCCACATTAACTAAGAGAAATGTTGTAAGACAAAACCACAACCCCTCATGTCACATCCCCCAGACAAACATGCCCCAGCTTTATTACGACGCAATTTCTTAAAAGAATTCTTCTTGTTTTTACATGTAGTCATACGAATTTAAAAAATAAATGCAACACATTTAGCACTTGTTCGAGGCATGTGGGAAATCAGAAAAATGATGGAACTCTGAACCCTAAACTCAAAGAACTTTTAGAATCTACAAGAGATAGAACATGGTAAGCAGTTTAACAGAAGGCCAAGCAGGCTACCATGAGAGTAATGATGGAGAAAAAAAACAAATTTAGGGGCACTTAAACATTTCTCTATTGAAAACAGCACTGTCACACACATCTCAAGTTATCAAACAAAAAAGTATTATTTACTATTTCTCAAACTCTTTAAATAAAAGTCTATTTTTTTTTCTGACAGTCTCACTCTGTTGCCCAAACTAAAGCACAATGGCGCAATCTCCACTCACTGCAACCTCTGCCTTCCAGGTTCAAGCTATTCTCCTGTCTCAGTCTCCCAAGTAGCTGGGATTACAGGTGTGAGCTACCACACTAATTTTTGTATTTTTTTGTAGAGACATGGTTTCACCATGCTGCCCGGGCTGGTCTCGAACTCCTGGGCTCAAGTGATCCATCTGCCTTGGCCTCCCAAAGGACTGGGATTACAGGCATGAGCCACTGTACCCAGCCTAAATAAGTCTTTGAATTCAAATAAGGTATAAAAAATGTGTATCTTTAATTTATCAAAAAAAAAAAAAGTAAAAGTCTCTTATAATCCCATCACCCATAGACAACCACTTCCTATTTTAATTTAAATGAAGATTTGAAAATTAACATGGCTAAGCAGGGAAAAAAAAAAAAGCTTGAGTATACTGATACTAAAAAGGGAATTTATGTAAAAAGGAGAAAAGCTGTTGTGAACTTTGTAACCAAAGCTACAAAGGATTGAAAGCAACTGAAAATTATTTTAAGATTATAAACAAAGTTTTTTAAAACACCTTAATGATTAATAACATTACATGTCTATTTATAGAAAAATGCCTTAATTATAATGATTATAGGTTAATTACAAATACTGACCAGGCACAGTAGCTTACACCTATAATCCCAGCACTTTGGGAGGCCAAGGTCGGGGGATTGCTTGAACTCAGGAGTTCAAGATCAGCCTGGCCAACATAGTGAAACCTCATCTCTATAAAAGATACAAAAATTAGCCAGGTGGGATGGTGTGCACCTGTAGTCCCAGCTACTGAGGAGGCTGAGGTGGGAGGATCTCTTGAGCCCAGGAGGTCAAGGCTGCAGGGAACTGTGATTGCACCACTGCACTGGGCAACAGTGCAGCCTGGGCAACAGAGTGAGACCTTGCCTCAAATAAATAAATAAATAAATAAATAATATTGTGTTATACATATAACTTCTCAACTTCAGTTAACAAAGGCTTGAAAAACTGTAAATACAACTGAGCACCCCAATGCAAAAATCCAAAATCTGAAACGCTCCAAAATCCAAAACTTTCTGAGCACCAACATGGTGCCACAAGGGGAAAATTCCACACCTGACCTCATGTAATGAGTCACAGTCAAAATGCAGACTTACAAGAGGTTACTGAGTGTCCCTAAGGGAAAAATGAAACTGCCTTCAGGGTATGTGTATGAGGTGCATATGAAACAGAGGAATTTCACGTTTACATTTGGGTCTCATCCCCAAAATATCTCATTATGTATATGCAAATATTCCAAAATCCAGGAAAGAAATCCCAAATCTAAAACTTCTGGTCCCAAGCATTTTGGATAAAGTATTCTCAACCTATACTGAAAGAAACTTAACTGGAGCATTCCTTATTTAAAAGCAAATCCCACTGGCTCATGTCTATAATCCCAGCACTTTGGAAGGTCAAGGTGGGTGGGTTGCTTGACTTCAGGAGTTCGAGACCAGACTGAACAACATGGTGAAACCCAATCTCTACTAAAAACACAAAAAACGTAGCTGGGCATGCTGGTGTGTGCCTGTAGTCCCAGCTACTTGGGAGGCTGAGGCAGGAGAATGGCGTGAACCTGGGAGGCGGAGCTTGCAGTGAGCCGAGATGGCGCCACTGCACTCCAGCCTGGGCGACTAAGCGAGACTCTGTCTCAAAAAAAAAAAAAAAAAAAGTAAACTAAAATAAATAAAATAAATCCCTGGGTCAGGTGCAGTAGAACATGCCTGTAATCCCAGCACTCTGGGAGGCAGATGAGGGAGAATCACGAGGTCAGGAGTTCGAGACCAGCCTGGCCAACATGGTGAAACCCCATCTCTACTAAAAATATAAAAATTAGCCAGGGGTGGTGGTGCTCACCTGTAATCCCAGCTACTCAGGAGGCTGAGGCAGGAGAATCACTTGAACCCGGGAGGCGGAGGTTGCAGTGAGCTGAGATCGCGCCACTGCACACCAGCCTAGGTGAGAGTGAGACTCCATCTCAAAAAAAAAAAAAAAAAAAAAAGAAATCCGGGGTCAGGCGCAGTGGCTCACGCCTGTAATCCCAGCACTTTAAGAGGCCGAGGCCGGTGGATCACGAGGTCAGGACATCGAGACCATCCTGGTTAACACGGTGAAACCCCGTCTCTACTAAAAATACAAAAAATTAGCCGGGCTCAGTGGTGGGCGCCTGTAGTTCCAGCTACTCAGGAGGCTGAGGCAGGAGAATGGCATGAACCCGGGAGGCAGAGCTTGCAGTGAACCGAGATCGTGCCACTGCACCCCAGCCTGGGCAACAGAGCGAGACTCCGTCTCAAAAAAAAAAAAAAAAAGGAAATAATATGTGCACATACATGTTTGTATAATATGTAAGTGTGAACTGTCAAGGACTTGATCAATTTGGGTATTTCTTAGTCTCCTACTTAACACCAGCACTTACTACAAGAATCTGATAATTGCCATTTCTGGAAGAGAGAAGCAAGTAACAGGGAGAGAGCGAGAGATCTACTTTTCACTGCATATCACTTCTGTACCCCTTAACTTTTTTTTTTTTTTTTAATTTTAGACGGAGTTTCACTGTGTCGTCCAGGCCGGACGGCAGTGGCGCGATCTCAGCTCACTGCAACTTCCACCTCCCAGGTTCAAGCAATTCTCCTGCCTCAGCTTCCCAAGTAGCTGGGATTACCGGCACCTGTCACCATGCCTGGCTAATTTTTGTATTTTTAGTAGAGATGGGTTTCCCCATGTTGGCCAGGCTGGTCTCTATCTCCTGACCTCAGGTGATCCTCCCACCTCGGCCTCCCAAAGTGCTGGGATTACAGGCGTGAGCCACCATGCCGGGCCTGTACCCCTTAACTTTTGTACCCTGAGCATGCATTATCTATTTTTTTAAAATTTTTTTAAAGTTTAGAATCTACTAAACTAACCTGACTAGTTCTACAATTCCACATTATTTTTCTCACCATATGAGTAACAAACCAAAACAAGTTTGCCTGTTACAGCACAATATTTCAACTATGGCTGGGCGTGGTGGCTCATGCCTGTAATCTCAGCACTTTGGGAGGCCAAGGTGGGTGGATCACCTGAGGTCAGCAGTTCAAGACCAGCCTGGCCAACATGGTGAAACCCTGTCTCTACTAAAAATAGAAAAAATTAGCTGGGCATGGTGGCGCACGCCTGTAATCTCAGCTACTTGGGTGGCTGAGGCAGGAGAATCGCTTGAACCCAGGAGGCGGAGGTTGCAGTGAGCCGAGATCATGCCATTGCACTCTAGCCTAGGTGACAAAGAAAGACTCTGTCTTAAAAAAAAAAAAAAATTCAACTATATTAAAACACTTCAGAATGTTTCTCATAGCTATAGTGCTGTCAAAGCTTCAAATCATTTTTTAAAAATTCACCAAATGCCTTTTTTTTTCCCAGTCTACACAAAATAAAAACAAGTTTTACTTGTCCCTGTTTAGAGTGTAGCAGGTCAGGCAGCAGTGATCCCAGCAACTCTGACTTACTCAAGGCTCAAAGTTAATTCCCTTCACTCCGAAGCCCGGGAGGAAAATGTCCCCTCCAGAATGGTTCTTACTCTTCCACTGGAGAAAACAGAAACTAAATTATAAAATAGTTAGGCCTGCCTGTGAGGAAAAGAGAGGAAGGTGCATTTATCACCATGTAACCCTACAGGTGTTTTTGACCCTGTAAAATGTTGGCCACCGATGGGGGCTTATTTATGAGCTTGCAAAGACATGGGATTAAACTACCAGGAACTGTTTCCAAGACATGGTCAACCTGGATATTTTTTAAGACACCTGCCTACACCAGCACCACTCCCCCGCGCCCCCTACCATTTGGTGGTTTCCTCCCTTTAAGGACAATCCACGTACTGTTACTTCTCTGCAGGCTCCCAGAGACAAACACATAATACAAACATGCACACACTCCCCTCCTCATCACATAGATGATGACTGTGTTCCTCCTTTAACAATACTAGGGAAATAGATGACAGTCCGCATGCAAAGCACACCTAGGAGGTGATCAAATAGCAGTCCCCTTCTCCCTTACCCAGAAGGCATTCCTTTTATTTTTAATTTATCTAGGCTCACATCCAATTATTCACAAGTTTAGTGTTTTTTCCTTCAGCTGCCCCAACACTTCTGGAGCTAACATTTTTTCCTCATATACCTTGAAATAGTCAACTCATAGAGACTCATACCTAGGAAGTCACTTTCAGCTCTTTTGTTTTGTTTTTTTTTTTGAGATCAGGGTCTCACTCTGGCCCAAACTGAAGTGCAGTGGCACAATCATAGCTCACTGTAACCTTGAGCTTCTGGGCGGACTCAACCAATCCTCCTAACTCAGCCTCCCAAGTAGCTAGAACTACACTTAATTTGCGTAATTAAGTCAGAACCTTGACAGTAGTTTCCTATTTCTATTTCTCCATTTACATGCCTTGCTCTTAGAATTTTAGAAGCAGGTATTTCATATTTTTAAAGGGTTGTAAAACAAATTAAATAAGGAAGTTGCAGTGCCTAAAATATTCACCATCTGAGAGCACTTTAGAGAAAAATTGGCTGACTCCTATTTTAAAAAGCCTATTTTCACATAATTATAATGGTGGCTAATTTTTTTTTTTTTTCTTGTAGAGCAGGGGATCTCACTATGTTGCCCAGACTCCTGGGCAGCTCCTGGGCAACTCCTGACCTCAAGCAATCCCCCCACCTCCTGCCTCAGCCTCCACCTCCCAAACTGCTGAGACTGCTGGTGTCAGCCACTGAACCCAGCCCTTAAGTGTTATAATAATATGAAAATAGGCTCTTTAAAATAGGAGTCAGCCAATTTTTCTCTAAAGTACTCTCAGATAGTGAATATTTTAGGCTCTGGAACTTCCTTAATTTATTTAATTTGTTTTACAACCCTTTAAAAATATAACAAACATTCTTAGCTGTTAAGACAAAAATAGGCCTAGTCAAATAGGCCACGAGTTTGCCAATCCCTGTTCTAAATGGTCAATTCCCTTTTATCCACTTTTATTTGTAGTTATTTTTCCCCTTGAGAGTTCTATTTAAATGATATTATTTGCACAATTAATCAGAACCTTGACACTAGTTTCATATTTCTATCTCCCATTTGCATATCTTGCTCTTAGAATTTTAGAAGCAGATATTTAAGAAAGCAGAAAAGGGAACTAATAAAAGTAATGAGTAAGAATTAAAAAATGAAAAAGCCAAAACACCTGAACAATCCAAAACCATGCTAGAATGGACCAAGAGGGAGCTGAATGGAAGCATTATCTGAGCAATGTAAAATAGCCCAGAAATGAGTAACAAAATAAAAACTCATCTGAAATCAAACTTTAGGGTGGAAGTTTTAGAAAGACAAGGGGAAACAAAAGGTCAGGTCAAACCCACATATCTGTTAGTGTAAAAACCCAGAAGCCTCCTCCCAAATCCATTCTCAATGTCATGTATGAGGGCCACCTGGAGAGGCCCCCTTGGGAGGAGGAAGTTATAGGTCACTAGATCTCCCGTCCTCTTCCCACTCTACATAACTCTATCTTCCACACTGCTCCCAGATTATCTTCTGAAAGAAATCATGACAGCACCCCTATTCCTCCATGCCCCACCCCCACTTAAGCCCCAATACTGTCCACACTTGGTAGAGCAAGCAAGGTCAAGGTTACATGACACCATACTCCAGCCTCTTCCTAGGTTAGTTTTTCAACCACTAGTGTCCCTCAGATCACCTAGGGCATTCATTAAAATGAAGATTCCAAGGCTCCACCCTTCTCTCTGAAATGGATCCCCAGGGAAACTACACTTTACAAGTACCCCAGATGACCACATACCAGGCTGCCAGAGGTCCACACTTTGAGAAAGAAACCTTCAAAGGGGTTGCTCACCTCCTCCTCTCACAGCAGAGGCACCTGCCCCACCTCCTTCACCCCCCAGTCTCCTCTTCACCTTCTCAACCTCCCTCTTAAACCAGAAGATTCAACAGATTTTTTATTTAACAGCCCAGCTTCCGGACCACCCTGCCTGTGCCCAGCACTGTCCTCCCCCAGCCAGACTGAGCTCCACATGCTGGTTTCTTTATCTGGAATACCCATTGCTGCTGGTTGAGACCCTTCCCACCTTCCAAGATGGTTCAAACACCACCTTCCACGAACCCTTCCCTAGGCACAATTCCTTTCTTTTTCCTCCAAACTCTGCTGCATTTTATTTATCTATTATCACCTGTAAAATTGTGCCATATTACTGAGGGTAGGGGAAAGTGCTGTTCACAGATATGCCCTCCAGAGTGTCCAAAATAACACCTTCGAAAGGTTTTAAATTGAGTTTGTTCATGAAAAACCTCCTGTGATGCTATCAGACCAATATTATTCTGAACTGTGCTCCACAAAGATAAGTTTTAGGAACTGCAATATGTTAAACAATATCTAGCAGGACTTGCACTGGCAGAAGGATCAGTCTTTGTTTTGTCTTACCTGGCCTTGGCAGGCAGTGTTTGTGAAAAAGTTGAATCCGAATTCAACAGAACTAGGGGAGGATCCAGTTGACAAAGGCACCACCACATAGGGTATTCACTCAACAATCTTACTGTCCCACCACTGGGGAAGGCTTTTGAGATTGTCACTTCTACTCAGCTGCTAAAGCAGAAACTACATAAACACTGAGTGATGAGACAAACTCACAGTGAGCACATGGAGGCTCTGAGAAACCAAAGCAGGCCAAAATAAACACGTGGAAACAAACACCCAGAGGAAAGATGGAAGAAAAACAGCACTAGGATCAACTGAGAAATGAAAATATCATCAGCAGAGAGTAAGAAGTGATAAACTTGCCAGAGGTAAGACGTCTACTGAAAATGCTGGAAGAAAAGGAAATTTCCTAAAAAGTAATCATCATCACAGAAAAATCAACAGCCTTTTATGTAATGTTTTCTGAAGAGGTATTAACCTTAGAATCTGAACATGGCTTTTATCAAAAGAAAGTCCTGCGGGGGAAAATCCATTAAATAATGCCAAGGTTGTTATATAAATAAAATAAGGGTTCCTTCTCAAAGGCTTATTTATATCTCAGACTTAAAAAATATCAAAGACTACATTATTATCTTAACATATGGCAAAAACACTCTCTATATCACTTTAAGTTGTTTACCTGCTAACTCAAATGCAAAATCAGATTTGAAATTAAGCAAGAGATGTGAGTGAGTTCTTTCTCTTCTCCCTTCTTTGGGTCTGTAAAGTTCAGTTTTACACAGCAGTAGACAAACAGGAACTTCACCCTTCACTGCCTTCTACTGAACTCTCCATCAGAAGGACCAGGAGACTTAATCCACAGCCCACAGAGTCCATAAATCCCACCGCTTCCTGATGAAGCACAGTGGGACTAATTATAACAAATGAGTTGCATATCATCCTATCAACTTGGAATATTAATCTCTCAGTCATTTACAGCCTACTTTCAACCCCAAATGGGAACTTGGAAGGAGACAAAATCCAAGAAGCCATATTAAATCCAAGTGAGACTTTAAATCCTGGAGAAACTTTTCTGATCACTGTGGGATTTACGTAAGTATTCAAGGCCAAGGTGAAAGCAAAATTCTGTAGCCAAAATATCATTGATCTGCTCAGTCTGAAATTATCTATTCTAATGAAGGAAACCAGCATGTGTGCCTTATCAATGCTGGTTATCTCGCGGGGGCAGACAACCTGGAAACTGCGTTAGAATAGATCCTCAAATAAGAAACATTCAGTTAACATGATGGGCTGCCTCTTGACACTGCGAATGTTTTGCTGTGTTCATACATCAAAGGAAAACTGTCATGAATCATCAGGTAAAGGCAGCAGAAAAGGAAGCACAGTTTGCCTGGTGTTTGTTTCATTAAACAGCTCCCAAAGGGGACAATCGAATACTAACCGGCAAAAAAGTTGTAGGAGACGCCTCTCTCCAACAGGAATGTCCAAAGACACCCAAGTGCTGAAAATTCCCCCATACTCAACGTCTGAATTCTCCCCTCTGCCCTCTCCTCTTCGTCGGAAGAAAACCCGCTAACAACAATCCCATGCTTGACCAAGTGGGAAAAGCTTTCAACTTCCCTCTACTTCGTCCAACCCTAGGGATAACGCACTCCCAGATCCCGACCTCCCCTTTGAACCTGCCCTCTGAGATCTTAGTCTAGTTTCTCCCGAGGGTCCCCAGCCCCTTCCTCCCCACTGCCCTTTAACCCCTTCCCCTGCCCCGGGCCCCGTCCGCACCCCAACGCAGACCCTCGCCCGCCGCCTCCCCGACTCCCTTCCCGGAGCCCCCAACGCTGCCCTGCCCCTCGGGGCCTCCTCCTCGCAACTCCACATGATGTTCCTCCCGCCCGCGGTTCCCCCCCGCTACCCCCCAGCGCCTCACCACTCTACCTAGGCAGCGCTCCCGCAGGCAAGGCCGCGCCCCCCAGGCGCTTGCCCTCCGGGGTCCCTGGCACAGGGGCCCCTTGGCCCACCACGCCCCCAGCGGATAAAGGGTGACGCAGCGGACCCCGTCCCTGCCCCGCGGGCCCGGTCGCCTCGCTCACCCACACGAAGAGGCTATCTGAGAGCAGGTACTGGGCCACGTCGCGGGCCCGTGGTCCCCCCGCGCTCGGCCGGGCGGGCGCCGGCGGCTCGGGTTGCAGCGAGGCCGTTAGCTGGTCCGGCTCGCCCGGGCCGACCTCAGGCTGGCTGAGCGCGCGGTAGGCGCTGATGATGGTGCCCAGCAGGGCCAGGCCGCTGAGGCCCGTGTAGGTGCGGAGGCTGGGCCAGGGGAAGCGCTCGAGGAAGAGCAGCGGCATGGCGGCAGCGGCGACCTCCGGTCTCCGGGCCTCCCCGCGCTGCGGCCGGGCCCCTGCCGCGGTCTCGCGAACGGCGCCCACGGGCTCTGGCGTCGCTGCCGCTGCCGCCGCCGCCGCCGCCGCCGCCGCCGCGCCGGGCCGGGCTGGCGCCGCTCCGCCCCGCGCCGCTCCCGCTGCTGCCCCTGCCGGCGCGGAAGAGCCTCGGCGGGCTCCGGGCAGGCCACCGCCCCCAGCGGGACGCGGGCGGGACGGGCGCAGGGGCGCGGCCTTCGTCCCCCGCCCCCAGCGGTCGCGCCGCCGCCTAGCGGGCGTAGGCCCAGGCCTCAGGCCCCGGGGGCCGGCACCCAGCATTATCCGCTGCCCGCACCACGGCTCGGCTGGGCCCACGGACACAGAGGGCACCTGCTCCGGCCGCGGCGCAGGCGTCACTCGGGCCCGCAGGCGCTGACGGGCGGGCCGGGCCTCAGGGCGCGGGGGACCCTGGCCACCAGGCCGCTGCCCACTTAACCCCCACCATTAACCCTCTGAAGCAGGTTACCCCCAAGCACTCCTAGGGGCCGAGCAGCTTCCCTGGTGCCCAAAACCCCAGAAGAAAAAATATTAACAGTCTTTCAAGTTTCTGCTGTTTACTAGTAGCCTCCAGCAGAAACTAAAAAATGAACCTGATTTAGCGGGAAATAAAAATGTGTTCCCTCATACACCAGAAGTGAGAATGTCAAATGGTGCGGCTGTCTTGGAAAATAATCTGTCCTTTCCTTAAAGTCAAACAAGAGTGACCATTTGACCCAGTAATTCCAGTCCTCTAAGAAAAGTGGAAACATACCTCCACACAAAACTTGTACACAAATGTTGATACCATTCTAACAACCAAAACATGGGAACAACGCTAATGTCCATCAAGTGATGAGTAGATAAATGTGATATATCCATACAATGTACTATTCGGTCATAAAAATGAACTACTGATACATGCTACAATAGGGATGAACCTTAAACACGTGCTAAGTCAAAGAAGACAGCCACAAAGGTCCACGTGTTGTATGATTCCATTGATATGAAATGTCCACAATAGGCAAGTACATATACAGACACAGAAAGTTGATTAATGGTTGCTTAGGGATGGGAGGAAGAGGGAAGGTAGGGGGTGATAAAGGGCGCAGGTTTCTTTTAAGAGACAGGGTCTGTGGCCCAGGCTGGAGTACGTACAGTGGCAGGAGCATGACTCACTGCATCCTCCACCTTCTGGGCTCAAGAAATCTTCCTGCTTCAGTCTCTCCAGTAGATGGGATTATAGGCATATGCCACCACACGTGGCTAATTCTTAATTTTTGGTAGAGACAGCGTCTTGCTATATGGTCCAGACCTGTCTGTGGCTCCTGAGCCCAAGTGATCCTCCCACCGCGGCCTCAGAAAGTGCAGGGATTACAGGCGTGAGTCACTGGCTGGGATAGGTTTGTTTTCAAAGTGATGAAAATGTAAAATTGAGGTGATTGCACAACTCTGAAAAATCATTGAATTGTACACTTTAAATATGTGAATTGTATCAATATGTGAATTGTATCTCAATAAGCTGTTACCAAAGGAAAAAAAATGTTACCTTGGGAGTTTTATTCCTTTTGCATCCCCAAGGCCTGTAATACTTCCCAGCCCAGAGTAGGTGCTCTGTAAATATTTGTAGGATTTTCCAAACTTTCTAAAGAAAAGGACCAAATTATCTTTCAAAGTCTTTCTTCATGCCTAATATTCTAAAAACAAAAGATCTCTCAGGCTTACCATTCCACTTTGGAAATTTTAGAAACATCTTGTTAAAGGGTCTTTGATGAACGTTTAGTTTTACTGGGACAAGGAGAGGTCTTACCTTTGTACACGTGCATTTTTTTAAAACAAGGTCTATATGAATACTAGACTTGAGTTCACTTTGGTTTTTTTCCCACAGCCATGCAATTAAAATGCTACACTTTAAACTTTATCAGTAAAACAAAGGAAAACTTTATTTTGAAAAAATATTGTAATTTTCAGGGCAGTGTTCTACTTTACAGGTCAAGATCTGGGCCATCATAACTTTTAAACCACTAACTGGTAATCTTTATTCAATCCTAGCCACAGTAGTTCTAAACTATCACAAACCAAATTTGTCCTGTCACCCTTAGAAACAGGCTGCTCTTAATAGATCTGCCCTTATTAAACTTTTAGAAGCTTGGACTTTCTGAAACTTCACATGAACAGGGGAAGTTAACCCAACTATAAAAGCTTATTTTTTGTTTGCATTTTTAAAGAATGTAAACGGTTTGTGTTTGGATCTTTTACTAGAATTAGTAATTTTTCTACCATTACTTTTTCCTTTCCCACTCCAAGAAGGTACTTTGCACACCCTTGTCTCAAGGAAGGACATTTTGGCAATAACCAAACAAGTCTTCTTAAGTCTTAACCAATACTTCTAGTTCTTGGTAATTGCATCTTACTCCATGAGAGGACCAGGGGAGGAGGCAGGACCCAAAAGGGATGAATACTTAATGTGCCTGGGGAGACTGAATCAACATACAGGCTACCTGTCAGCTGTGTCCCAAGCCCCAAGTGTGGCAGACTGATGACAGCATCAGACTTTGAGAGGCTGGTCCTGCTTGGACAAGAATCAGTAGAGTCCATGATGAAAGCTCGAGCTGCCTCGTCACCACCACCTTCATTTCAGAATACCACTATGCCTTCTAGATTTGAGACTTCAAATAGCTCCTTCATTTCCATTATGACTGATAGACTGAATTTCCTGCCATCTTTGTGGGATGGTGGTTCTGACTTGGTTTGATTTAAAGGGAATAAAATAATTATTTCAGACAAATCAGTTTGTGTGGACTAAGATTCATACCTAGATACAATGCTATTTTCATTTTTAAAATATCTGAAGTCCTTTCATATTCATGACCTCATTCACCATCATGTGAGACTGGTTGAGTGGCTTTGTTGTTGCTTAAGATTCTCAAAATCCTAGAAGCTGAACTTCACTATCTAATCCAGTAGCTTTAAATGTATTCCCATGGCATGCTAGTGTTTCATCAGCTGGACCAATATGTTCCACAGCTAAATCTAGCAGAGAGAAAAATAACCAACTCTTCAAGTTTTTAGAGGAAAAACTAAATTAATGGATACATTTCTATTTGTAGCTTTTCTTTCATATTTATTTTTCATAGACCTCTGGTGCCTGCTATAAAATACACACGTAGTAAAGTTTTCAGAAAAACCTTTCAATTACTTTCTATCAGGTTTCATTCAAACTTCTGTTCAGATATAAAGGCCGAAAAGGCTATAGTTTTATCAGACACACATATATTCCCATATTTTGGGTAAACTTTCTATTTAACATGACATTGAATTACACAGTATTACATATGCAGCAGGCATAGTGTGTGTCATAGAACATTAAGAATTCCAGGCAAGTTTGAGAAAATAACTAAAGGAGTCAACCCTCTCTTTGCAGATGACAAAACGGCCTCAGTCCCCAATGATATGGACTACACACAGTTAACAACGCAACTTCTAACTTCTGGCCTTCATGTTCCAAATCTAGTGACCCTTTCACACCGCAGGAAACTAAGTCTGCTAAAAACACTGCTAACACATAATGGGATGGGTGGGAGTGTGTGGGGCACAAGGCGAGGGCAACATCAATGACCCGGCCATCAGGCCCTTGCTATTATGCTAAGCTGTCTCTTACCTAAAGGCCCTCAGCCGCTCACAATGAAGAACCATGCAAGATTTCTACTAGCACAGTAGGGTCAGCAGCCACACATACAGGACTATCCCAAAACAATCACAGAGTCATTCTCTTTCAAATATTTTTTATTGAAATGACAATAAAATAAAAAAAGAACAGTGATCACTTTAACCAAACTTTTACTTTACAAATATAAAAATATAACCAAAACTTGTTTCTTTTATACATTTTCCATAAACGTAATACCAGAAAAGTTCTCAAAGCCAAACTATAAATGATGCTTGTATACTATGATATAAACACAATAACCAAAAGTTTAAATTTCTAAATACATGACCTTTCCCTCAACAGAACAGCATAATCAATATATCTTCCCAATTTATCTCTATTTTTACGATATGATCCATTACTAAAATACAAAATACACCTAAACTGGCCCAATCTAGACTTACCTAGGTTTTAGTAAGTTTTTTCCCACAAAAACAAGCTTAATAAATATAATACAAGCTAATATTAAAATGTGTTTTATGGCTCAAATCAAATTGCAGTATTAAGTTTCTCATCACGATTTGAACAACAAAAGCAAACTGCTTGAAATGAGTCCAGTTTAACCCAAATAGTCAATGATGTATAACAAGTGGGGTAAGTATGGGAAAATCAAATCTTATGCTACAGAAAGTTGACTTATACTACAGTCAACAACCACTAAGCCTTCTTTGGCAATGAAACTTACAAAATTGCAAACTCTGAAGCAGTCTCAGTGATTGGCACATACTGTTCCAAACACTATGAACTACAGTAAAAACATTAAGTTTGAGGATGGAAAAGCTACCCCAAGCATTTCATCTCAAGTGACTGAACAAGTACTGTAAAAATAAAGTCATTAAAAAGCCGAGAGCATAAGAGCACAACATTTAAGGAAGGGAATTTTAAGCCGATTGCTTGCTGGCCTGTTGAATTTGAAGTACTTCTACCTCTCACTTCTAATTAAACATGGAAGAAAACAGACTGGCTAATTTGGTTACACTTCGTCCAAACACAATGTTAACTTAATGGAACCCTTAAATATCCAAAATAATAAGTGAATGCTAGTTATAAGACAATAAAAAGTTTAAAATTCTTCCAAATGTGCTGTTAACAGTACAAATTCAAGTGCAGAATTATTATGCCATTTTAAGTATTATATACTTTTTTAAAAAATCACAATGGTCTTCCATCACATGGCGAAAAAACAAATTTCACTCTTCTCCAAAGGGGTAAGTCCATCCTAAAGGTAACTACAAACAATTGTGTAAAACTTTATAGTTTTTTCCCCCAATCTATTCAACATATTCCAGTGTCATTTAGTAGTTTTATATAGAATCTGCACTATACTTGGATTACTCAGGGAGAATAAGATGACATATATTGTAGTTTTAGAATGCAAATGAGAGCTTTCATTTTAGACAAATGTACAACATAAGAGCCACTAAAAAATATGGGTCTATTAATCAAGAGCCCATTTCAAAATGATTCAGCATTTAGTATGTAGATCTGGAATGCACAGTTTCTGGAAGTATTAGAACTTACGTATCAAAAGAACTTAGTGTTAAACAGTGCCCTTATACCCTCTTCTAATACTGTAGACATCTACCAACCAGATTTGATTTCCCCTAGTTCTATTATTTCCATCAGAAAACCAAAAACAAATTATTGGGATCCACCTGTAACTGACCAGAGCAAAAAGTTTTTAAGACTTCCGTTTATGTGTTACGAATTTTACATTCAAAACCAGATCTCTTACATTCCAAGGTTAGTAACCCAGCCATCCTGAATCAAAGGCTTTTCTCAACTAGGCCTTAGTGTATGGATGACTGGCTCATGTACTTACTGTATATTGGGAAGAAGTGAAGAAGTGGGAAGTGAAGAATTTGTCAAAGTTACAAAGAACATGAGTGGCCTCAAATCAGATGACTCTTCAACTCAAACACTCCTTACTGAGAGCACTTTATAAAACACACAAAAAAAGTCTACCTCTCTCTATCCTCCCCAAACTGCAAAAGTGAACATCTGAAATGTGGCCACTGTAGCTTTTCCCTCAGAAGCAATCATGGAAGGTGAGCTGAATCAATCCATCTTCATATCCACTTCCTCCAATCTAAAGGTCTTGCTCCCCGACCTAAAGGAATAGCTGAAGGATGCAGCTAATGGATGAGCTTACCAGCAAAATACATGAGAAATATGCTAATGTAGGCTAGAGGGGTAGGACTGTTAGGGGCAGGAGGGAAAAGGACAATTCACAGAACTAGTGGCTTTTTCAAAGGAAATCAGGGGGCATTTTTGGTCATGGGGACTGGTACTCACCTACCACTAAGGACACGCACAGTTACTCACTACTTAACTACCATGTGAGGGTTTGACATGACTCCAACTAAAAACACTTGAGTGTTTATTAATATAATTGCTCAGCTACACTTGGCCTGATTTTCTCAAGTATCATATACCTTTGTCATCACCCAATATTCAGGAAAATAGCCCTGTGACTGGTACCATACTAATCAAAAGTTCATTCATATTAAAAACCCTTTTTTCCTTAAGTAGCTACATCTGGCAAGATTCCTTTTTACATTAAGCCTACAGTCAAGTCTATAATAAGGCATACACACTACACTTTGATCATTAAATAACTACACAACCAGCAAACTCCTTTGCTCTAATATTTTTTATTCCCTCAAATTTGATCTGAATTTATCAGTACTTTTTAAAGTTTTTAAAATTTCGTATTTTTCTCTTAACCTGACAAAATCTGTCCTCTGCCTTACCCCCAGTTTTTGGTTGATTCACATTATTCCAAAAATATTTTCGAAGGCTCCGTCATTTGCTAAAACCAAATTTTCTTCTCTATGTATATAACTTCAAGTTAATTGAATATTTGTGCAATCTCAGAGTTCAAAACCTAATACGTCCAATTTTAGAAATTTCCTTCACAGATCACTATTTTTACCATGGCTTTAAGAATAAGACACATAATTTTGCAACAGCACAAATAATTAATACCCCCATTATGTGAAGAAAACTCTGAGCTCTAAATGAGTCTCTTCTTATACCAATTCCTATGATTGCTGATCAAGCCAATTTTAATAGTTTCCTGTACGTTTAAGGTCTGTTGCTTGCAAACCAAGGCCTGGATGGTTATAAAATGTACTGGCCAGTGAATTATATTGGGAGTTCTCTGCAACACAATTCATTTAGGAGTTGCATCTTGGACTCAATCAGACAAACACAGTTTTCAAAAGTAATGGAAGCTCTTCATCATAAAAATCTAATACAGTCTTGGAGTATGTGCCCAAGAATGGTATCAAAGCAAGGGTTTAATAAACTTGACTGACCTAAACCTGTCATTGTGTTGTAACATTCACCATCCTAAGGTGGAGGGAAAAATGATCCTTACCTACAAGAATTTTAGAAGTTTAATAAGAAATTAAAATAAAAAAAGAAGTCAATTTTCTTTCATGTTGTACAAAAAGTATGAGTAGAACCAAAAGTAAATAAACATTATCACATTTGTTTACACCACTATCTAGTTCTTCATATTAATTTTACTATTCAAACAAAAGAAAGTAGGTGGCAATTTAGGGATCGCAAAAGAGATAAAACCAAAAAAACTTTTCTACCACATTTATTCTACACTGTATATAGCTGTGCTCACAGAGACAAGCGGCTTCTTTTACTTCTCCACTGCGCAGGAATTCAGTTGTATATAAAATTGAACCTGAATTTTAAAAAGAACAATACCTTTATTAAAGACAGTACATACTACTTTCCACGTAAGATAAAGAAATTTATCTGGATGTTTCTACCCTCTCTTAACATGTCTGGCATTTTTTTTTTCCCCCTTCAAATGCCTTTTTACCACATTTGGCATTTTCTACACCAATTTTCTCTCACTGGTCACATCTTATGCATTAAAAACACTGTTGCTGAATACTTATAATAAAAAAATTAAGACTATAAATTTGATTAATTATCCACTAATAAGTTCCTTAATGCTGGAAAAGTTTCTACATGTCCTTATACTCTGACTACTCAGCACAGATCCTGCACTTAGCAAGTAGCTGTTTGAATAAATAATATGACTCTTTTTCCCCCATATGCATTTCAACTTGTAATCTATCAGGAGGCCCAAGTGGAGTGACAAAAGATAAAGTTTGATTAGTGATGAAGTAGAAAGAGCAATTTCATACTCAATAAGCTTTCACAAAAGGCCAATTTCACTAACATTTATTAAGTACGTACCAGATTACTGGCACTGTTGTAAGCATTTTATATGCATTATTTCACTTGGTCCTCACAATCCTCTGAAGTAGAGACTACTATCCCCATTTACAGATGAAGAAACAGTCAAATAGGTAAAATAGTTTGTTCCAAGGTCACACTGCCAGCAAGTATTGAGATTGTGATTCAAATCCAAACACTGACTGCAGAATCTACATTCATAACCACCATGTTATTCTGCAATTCCTATCGATGGCTGGCTCTAATAGAGACCTCAACCAGTACAAGTCAGTTTTTAAAAAACTGCATTTCGGTCAGGCGCGGTGGCTCACGCCTGTAATCCCAGCACTTTGGGAGGCTGAGACGGGCAGATCACGAGGTCAGGAGATCAAGACCATCCTGGCTAACACGGTGAAACCCCGTCTCTACTAAAATACAAAAAAAAAATTAGCCTGGCGTGGTGGCGGCACCTGTAGTCTCAGCTACTCGGGAGGCTAAGGCAGGAGAATGGCGCGAACCCGGGAGGCGGAGCTTGCAGTGAGCTGAGATCATGCCACTGCACTCCAGCCTGGGCAACAGAGTGAGACTCCGTCTCAAAAAATAAAAATATAAAAAAAATTAAAAACTGCATTTCTTATCACTCTAACTGCCTAAAGATTCAAACCCCATGTAAAAGTTCAGGACCTAATCCCACAAGCCTCAATGTGGGCCAAAATATAGTAAGTTTCAAAAAAGGAAAGAGAATATATTACACCAAGATATTCAATTTGCCACCTTTTTTTTTTTTTAGATGGAGTCTCGCTCTGTCACTCAGGCTGGAGTGTAGTAGCGCGATCTCGGTTCACTGCAACCTCTGCCTCCTGGGTTCAAGCAATTCTCTGCCTCAGCCTGAGTAGCTGGGATTACAGGTGCCGGCCACCACGCCTGGCTAATTTTTGTATTTTTAGTAGAGATGAGGTTTCACCATCTTGGCCAAGCTGGTCTTGAACTCCCAACCTGGTGACACACCCACCTCAGCCTCCCAAA
This sequence comes from Papio anubis, assembly GCF_008728515.1. NCBI lineage: Eukaryota > Metazoa > Chordata > Mammalia > Primates > Cercopithecidae > Papio > Papio anubis. The sequence goes on along the minus strand of NC_044993.1, from coordinate 33,405,098 downwards.
GTGCTGGGATTACAGGCATGAGCCACTGCATCCAGCCAATTTGCCACATTTTTATACAGACAACTCCACTCATATTTACACTCTGTTGACTATTTAACCATCTCTTCTTTGAATAAAGACATCAACCTTAACTCTTGAGAATATCAGAATTAGGGAAGAGCATTTGCACAAATACCAGAATGTCATGCCAAAACTTAATAGTCTGGGAATGGTAGTAGTCACAATTCATCTATGGCTTGCACATGACCTAGGAGACTACTTTCTTAGTTTCCTTAAAGACCAAAATTCATGAACCATACCTTCTCAAGTGGCTCAGAATATTTTAAATTTTACAGTTAATATGGATGAACCAAAAAATGTTCAACTTTCTGTACCTGCTCAACAGCTGAGGGAGACTAGAAATGATGGGTCCATATCCTGGTGCATTGTCATACAATTCAAACAATGGTGCAGCTACCAGCTTGTAATTTTTAGGGACTGCAAACAAGGCTAAAATAAAACAGAATTCATTATTATAAGTTCTTATATAATCACTGCTTCCATTTCATTTTTAAATTAATTACCAATTTTACATTTAACAAAAAGTTTAAGAAAAAAGATAATCTCATTAACACATTTTGGTTATGTCTTTTAAGGTACATTTCCTAGTCACAGATTTTAAACTAAAAGCATGGTATGTATTTTTAGTTTTACAATAAACCCCAAATTCAAGGAACTTTGTGAAAACACAAATAGAGGTATCCTTGAAATTACTGTATAGAAGTTTTTAAATGGTTACCTTCGAAAACAAAATAACTTACCTTTTTCTTGAAGCTGAACCAGAAACAACTTCTTATGTTCCTTAGGCTTTGTAATATGTGCAGGAATATATGGATACTGAAATTACAAATGAATACAACTTTAACATGTATTCCATGGCTTCATTTCTTTACATGCTTACTCCCCAGTATAGTATAAACTGTTGGGAGAAGCATACTACTTTCTGTTCTCTTTACCAGGACTTATCTAACAGATACACTAGTAAATAAATGCTTTAATGCATATAAAATAACAAGCAGTAAACCAGTCAACCATTCAAGATAAAATATGTAGTCACAGGATTTATCGCTTCAGATACTTACAACATAATGAAGTCTGATTTAATTAGTATCTTTAATAAAGGCTTTTGTTTGTTTGTTTTTTGGGGTTTTTTTGTGGGTTTTTTTGAGACGAGTTTCGCTCTCGTTGCCCAGGCTGGAGTGCAATGGCACAATCTCGGCTCACTGTAACCTCCGCCTGCCGGGTTCAAGTGATTCTCCTGCCTCAGCCTCCTGAGTAGCTGAGATTACATGCATGCGCCACCATGCCCGGCTAATTTTGTATTATTAGTAGAGGCAGGGTTTCTCCAGGCTGGTCTTGAACTCCCGACCTCAGGTGATCCGCCTGCCTCGGCCTCCCCAAGTGCTGGGATTACAGGTGTGAGCCATCATGCCTGGCCTAAAAGCTGTTTTGTGTTTTTTTTTAAAATATATATATAGGCTGGGCACTGTGGCTCACGCCTGTAATCCTAGCACTTTGAGAGGCCGAGGCAGGCAGATCATGAGGTCAGGAGATCGAGACCATCCTGGCTAACATGGTGAAACCCCATCTCTACTAAAAATACAAAAAATTAGCCAGACATGGTGGCGGGTACCTGTAGTCCCAGCTACTCGTGAGGTTAAGGCAGGAGAATGGCATGAACCCAGAAGGCAGAGCTTGCAGTGAGCTGAGACTGTGCCACTGCACTCCAGCCTGGGCAACAGAGCAAGACTCTGTCTCAAAAAAAAAAAAATCATCATCATCATATATACATATATATGTGTGTATCAGTACGTTAAACAGTCTAGAATCCTGATGTAGACCTATTTACTACATTAAAAATTCAAATATAGCCTGTGAGGCATTTGACAAGATGCTTCTTGCTCCTCCTCCCAGCCCCAACCTCAAACCTCCCCGTAAACCAGGGTGCATGCTTCAGGAATACCAGAAGAGCAGTCTAAATGAAGTTTTGCCAGATGGGCAAAGCCAAAGCCATTTTACTCGATGAAATTTAGAGAATTTAAAGGGATGAAGAGAATCAGAGAGGGAAGTTGCTACCCGGGAAGGAAAAATTCTGACACAGAGAACAAAAAAAAAAAAGTCTAAGGGTTATACAATTCTTGTATAAATCTCTCCACAATACACTGAGAAATCTACTTTTGCTGTTGGAGTTGTATTTGAGCAGGGGAATTTAAAATTGCTGAAAACAGATAAAAGGGGAAAGTGAGATAAAAGCAGAAGCTGCCAAAAGGAGGTATTAGCATCATCCTCAATTTACATAGAAACGCATGCTAAGAGAGGCTAAGTATCTTTCCCAAGATTACTCAGCCAAGTTGTGAAGCCAAGATTTAACTGTATCTATTCAACTCTTATCTAATTATAAAAGCCTATGTTATTTTCCACTATGTTACTCATTGGCACCTAACCAGTATTCCAGTTAGAATAATTATATACCAGAGCCATCCCTAGGGTACAATGAATTGAGGCAATTGTCCCAGGCTTTGGAGGTTCCTTAAACTGTCATGAAAACCAGATACAATAACAGTCGCAGAGAAGTGAGAAGTGGCTTGAACAGCACAAGCTAAGAGATCTGTGGATCGCATACAACAAAAGTTCCCAAACCATGACCAAACAAAATGAGTAGCATTTCCCCAAATTTCCTCTGCTGTCAAGGCTACGTGTTCCTATTTTTTTAAGCCTTTCTTCTCTGGTCTTAATGTTTAAGTCGACTGTAGTTTATACAAAAAGACTGAGATAGGGAGATGATAGGCTCCTTTTCCACTGACACCTAACTAACACTCTAGGCTTCCTAAATAAATCAATACACTTACCTTATATCGAATACCACCAGGGCAAACTCTAGGCTTTAGTGAATGAAGGGAACTGTCCTAGGACAGTGGTAGGGGAGATGAGTGAGGATATTCAGAAAAGTTATCTAGAAAATGACTGGGGTCACTACTAAGGATTTTTCAATTAGATCAAGGAATGTTCAGAAAGCTGAAAAAAGTTTAGAATAATTGTACTATGTATCTTTGAACAAGTAACTTCACTGTTTCCATATGAAATTGTTCTTCCTTAAAGCCAAGATGTGTTCCTGGCAATTCTTAGTGAACACCAGCATCAGCTTCCACAGCTCCTATCTTCCTGTCCCTCTGCCATACAAGGGAGTCAGAAGCAAGAGAAAAGAACAGTCTTTTGCTTGGTTGGTATTTTGTGCAGCGCTTGACCTGAAACATCTTGTCATGTAAAGGAGCTATAAAGTCATAGGGCTTTTTAATTTGCCTAAAGAATTCAGGATTCAACTTTAAGAAGTTCCACCATTAGCAAAAATAGGAATATTTGAGCCTCAGTAACATTATCACTCATTATCGTAGATTAAAATATTTCAAATTATTTAAATCCAAAAGGTCATACTGACACTTTGAAGGTCAATGAAACATGTTTTTGTGTGTGTGTGTGCCCCCATTACACTACCTCCGATTTCAGGGCAGCTGTGTTTGAAAGGTATCAGAGAGTTCCCTGTTTGCTGCCACTGTCTCAACAAGCAATCAGACTCAACATGGAAGTGCAAGGGAGTTCATTATCCCATGGGGGATAGGAGTCCCTAGCCATCTATCTTTCTGACAGACAATTATGAGGTACATTCCACATGGTTCCTAGTCCTTAACAGAACAAACCCAGTTGCCCACAGGTGTAAAAAGATCAGTAACACGCCCTGTCTTACTTCTGCTGCTTCTGGTCTCACTCTCCCTGTATTCTGCTGCTTCCTGGAATCACCTCTCAAATTGCCTGTACCCAAGTCTTGGTCTTATCCTCTCTTTTGAATAAAGTCAAGTCTTTAGATGATGGTAAGGAATTAAATCATTCTTCTGAAAAATGTTAAGGAAAGGAAAAACAGCATATATATTTTTTTCTACACAAACCATACACTTCAGTAGTACATAAGTTTCTTTTTACATGAGGATCACAACCCTTATGAATTCATAGACCAGGAAATGATCATCAATGAGCTGCTAACATTATAAAAAGAGACAACCAAATATTTTTAAATTCCTGATGGAAGTACACTATACCACTTGCGGTAGACTGCCTTAAGATGACCCCCAATGACTCCTGTTTCCTGGTATTCACTGCTTTGTGTAGTCCCTCCTACAGTGTACCAGGGTTGGCTTGTGTGACCAACAACATACTGCAGAAGTGATGGTATGCCACTGCCAAGATTAGGTTATCACAGACTGAGGGTTCCTACTTGGGCACTCCTCTAGCACTCTGTCTGTCACTATCTCTTGGATCACACAGCCTGGGGGAAGCCAGCTGCCTGAGAGTTGTCCTTTTAGAGATGTTCTCATGGCAAGGAACTGAGGGAGACCTTGAGACAACAGCCAGCAACACCTGAAGCAAAGCTTTAGTCTAACAGCCCAGATGAAACCAAGAAGTCTGCTAACACACAAGTGTAAGCTTGAGATCAGATACTTTAACCCCAGTTCTACCTTATGATGCAGTCCCAACTGACAACTTGACTGTAACTTCATGAGAGAGCCTAAGCCAGAACCACCCTAAGCAACTCCCAGAGGCCGAAAGGCTGCTAAACTTTGAGGTAATTTGTTATGCAGCAATAGATAATATACCACCTATGACAAGCCTTGTTACCCCTCCCCAAATTAACTGAGCCTGAATACAATTTCTCAATCTAACTATCAATTTGCATGACACACAGGGGAAATAACTACATATTCAACAACAGGGGAATGCAATCAGAATGGAAACATTAGCCTATTTTCATTAACAAATAAAATACAAGGGAAAAAAAGGTGCCAACTGTGTAAAAGAGACTTTAGAGACTATCCTAATCCAAACAAATTATAAAAAGAAAATTGAAATAATCAGGATATGTGAACAGTGACTATATATTTGACAATAATATGGAATTGTTTTAGTATGATAATGACAGAACTATGGTTGTTTTTAAAGAGATCCTTATCTTTTATGATTTACAATGAAATATTTACAATTGAAATGAATAGCTAGGATAGGCTTCAAAATAATCCAAGATAAGGGCAGGAGAATGGTGCGGTGGAACAAGGGGCTGTGATGTGCTAACTGTTAAAGGCAGATAACGGGTAGCGCAAGTCATTCACTTTTACCATTCTCTCTTCTTTTGTATTTGTTCTATTTATTTATTTATTTTGAGAAGGAGTCTCGCTCTGTTGTCCAGGCTGGAGTGCAGCGACACGATCTCGGTTCACTGCAACTTCTGCCTCCCAGGTTCAAGCAATTCTCCTGCCTCAGCCTCCTGAGTAGCTGGGATTACAGGTTTGTACCACCAAACCCGGCTCATTTTTATATTTTTTAGTAGAGATGGGGTTTCGCCATGTTGGCCAGGCTGGTCTCAAACTCCTGACCTCAACAGGTGATCCACCCACCTTGGCCTCCCAAAGTGCTGGGATTACAGGCATGAGCCACCTTGCCCAGCCTTGTATTTGTTTTACATTTTCCTTTAAAATAAGAAGTGCTTGGCTTAATTTTGTAATTTAAATTAAGGAGGGAAGAAAAGAAAATTTCAAGTCAAATTCTACTTTAATCTTTTTTAAAGTGGCTAGAATTAAACGAGCTTTCTGCTTCCAAAATGCCTAGCAAATATAACTGAACACTAACCTGAGGAGGTTCAAAATTTGGTCTCCACCAGTTACCAATGCAGTCGTCAATGACCCAGTCTTGCAAAACTCCATCCTGACGACCCAGTATCTGTCAAAAAGAAATAAGACAGCCAGTGAACAACTAAATATATGTACTCACGAATCCCCTTTTTCAGTGAAAAGAAAATTCTTAGCAGTGCTCCTAATAGAGACAAAGGGATAATATGCCTTCCATATAGATTTCATCTCTATAATCTGTTATTATAGATGTCACTCTGCCCAAGACATACAATATTAGTTCAAAATTGGCAAGCTAGTATTAACATAAAAACTGTGTTCAAAATTCAACTTTCATTTTTATTAATTTGTATAGCAGAACATTAAACTTATTTTAATCAAAGTCATACTCTACATATTTTAAGTGGCCAAAAACAGTTCCACAATGTTCATGGTGAGAAACTGCAGTTCTCTGTCCTGCTTCACCCATTCCCACTGGCTATAACTTTCAACTCTTGGTTGTTTTTTCCCTGTTTGCTTCTATTTTTAAAGCATTCTTCTTGGTCTTAAATAAACGGTTTATTTTAGGGTAGTTTTAGATTTACAGAAAACTTGCAAAACTTGAGCAGAGACTTCCCATATACCGCACACCCAGTTTCCCCTATTGTTAACATCTCACATTAGTAAGGCACATTTGTCAAACTAATCAACCAATACCAAGACAAGGTTATTAATTGAAGTCCATATATTATTCAGATATCCGTAATCTTTAACCTAACGTCCTTTTTCATTTTTCAGTCCCAGGATCCCATCTAAGATACCATATTACACTTAATCTTCATTTCTTCCGAGGTTCCTCTACATTGTGACAGCTTTTCATACTTTCCTTGTTTTTGATGATCTTGATAGTTTTGAGGAACACTGGTCAAGTATTTTGTAAAACATCCCTCAATTAACTGAGGTTATGAGCTTTTGGGAAGAAAAATACAGAGGTAAAAGGGCCATTCTCATCACCATCATATCAAGGGTACACGCTGCATCAATGTGGCTTATCACTAATGCCAACCTCGATCACCTGGCTGAGGTACTGTTTATCAGGTTTCTTCAATGTAAAGTCATATTTTTCAAAACTTTTTTTTTTTTTTTTTTGGAGACGGAGTTTTGTTCGTTGCCCAGGCTGGAGTGCAATGGCACAATCCCGGCTCACTGCAACCTCCGCCGCCCAGGTTCAAGTGATTCTCCTGCCTCAGCCTCGTGAGTAGCTGGGATTACAGGCACACACTACCATGCCCAGCTAATTTTTTGTCTTTTTAGTAGAGACAGGGTTTCACCCTGTTGTTCAGGCTGGTCTCAAACACCTGACCTCAGATGATCCGCCTGCCTCAGTCTCCCAGAGTGCTGGGCTTACAGGCATGAGCCACTGTGCTGGGCCTTAAAACCACATTTTTCTAAGAGATAGGGTCTTGCTCTGTCACTCAGGCTGGAGCGCAGTGACGCAATCATGGCTCACTATAACTCCTGGCCTCAAGCAATCTTCTGGCCTCAGCCCCACAAAGCACTGGGATTACAGGTGTGAGCTACCATGCCCAGCCAAAATATTCTTTTATGATGGTTTCTTGATTTTTCATTTTCATTTTATTTTTCTGAGACAGAGTCTCGCTCTGTTGCCCAGGCTGGAGTGCAGTGGTGCAATCTCGGCTCACTGCAACCTCCGCCTCCTGGGTCCAAGGGACTCTCCTGCCTCAGCCTCCCGAGTAGCTGGGACCACAGGTGCCCGCCACCACACCCGGCTTTTTTGTATTTTTAGTAGAAATGGGGTTTCACCATGTTGGCCAGGATGGTCTCGATCTCTTGACCTCGTGATCCACCCACCTCGGCCTCCCAAAGTGCTGGGATTACAGGCGTGAGCCACCACGCCCAGATTTTCATTTTAAAAACTTTTTTAAAAGCCTATAACCCTCTACTATGAATGAGAATTTAGATATTAAAATCACATGACCGAGTTATACTTTTTCTTCCAGCATCTTCCCATTATCAGTATTTGGTTAAGTCAACATTCAGTATTTAAGTTAGTATGATCAGGTAGATCAGTCACAACAGAGTAACCATATCTCCATATCTCCTCACTTGTTCAATCTTCCTGTTCTTTAGTTAGTAACTTTCATTTCCTTTGCTATCACTAAATTCATTTCCCACATTCTCCACGAGAATTTAAATTTCTTCTCAATTCAAATATCAATTGTCAGTTATTCTATTAATTTCATCTTTTCTAAGACATGTTTTTGTTTTTTTCAAGACAAGATCTCACCCTGTCACCCACGCTGGAGTGCAGTGGTGTGATCTCCACTCACTGCAACCTCCACCTCATGGGCTCAAGTGCTTCCCTCATCTCAGCCTCCCCTGTCCCCCAGCCTCCCAAGTAGCTGGGACTGCAGGTGCAAGCCACCGCACCAGGCTAATTTTTCGCCATGTTGCCAAGGCTGGTCTCAAACTCCTAGGCTCAAGTGATCTGCCCATCTTGGCCTCCCTAAGTGCTGATATTGCAGGCATGAGCCACCACACCCAGCCTAAGACACGTTTTTCTATCATCCTGCTGTAATCTGTACTTGATAGTCTCAACCCTGCTTCCCAGCTGGAGTCCTAGGGTTTCTCTTGGTCTCTCTCCTATGTTGTTAGATCTTAATATTTCTAATTCTCTATCTTCTTATTTTATTCCAGTTTGGGAGTTAACACCCTCTAGTAGCTTCCTGAGAAAAGGTACAAGAGATGAAACTTTTTGAAACTCTGCATGTCCAGAAATAACTTTTACCCACACATTTGATTTATAGTTTGATTAGAAAATTCTTGGACAGAGATCATAGTCTCTCAAAATCACAAAGACAACACTCCACCATCCTTTAGCTTCCAGAATTATTTCTGGGTAGTTTAATGCAATTTCTGATTTTGATGTTTTGCATTTAACCTCTCTACTTACCAATCCTCCACCTCCCATTTTGGAAGCTTTTAGGATCTTTTTATTTGTTTGTAGGATCTAAAATTTCATGATGATATGCCTTTGCATGGATCTTTAAACATTCACCATAGAAGCAAGGCCAGTAGGCCTTTTCAATCTAAAAACTCATGCTCTTTGAGGTTTGAGAAATTTTCTCCAATTATGCTTTACTAATTCTTCCTTTACTCTGTTCTATTTATCTGTAGTTTATATTGGTCCTTCTAGAATGACCCACTAATTTTATCTTTTCTTACCTACATTCTATCATCTTTTCATTCTATTTTCTGGTAGAATGAAACTCTTAACTTTTTACTGAATTTTTTATTTCTTCCAACATTTTTTTAAATATCCATGAGGTTTTTGTTGGCTAAAATGCCTTTTTAACAGCACTGTTTCACAGGTGCAAAATCTCCTCTTATTTAACCAAGAATATTTTTTTTTTTTTTTTTTTTTTTTGAGACGGAGTCTCCGCTCTGACACCCAGGCTGGAGTGCAGTGGCGCGATCTCAGCTCACTGCAAGCTCCCCCTCCCGGGTTCACGCCATTCTCCTGCCTCAGCCTCCCGAGTAGCTGGGACTACAGGCGCCTGCCACCTCGCCCGGCTAAGTTTTTGTATTTTTAGTAGAGACGGGGTTTCACTGTGTTAGCCAGGATGGTCTCGATCTCCTGACCTCGTGATCCGCCTGCCTCGGCCTCCCAAAGTGCTGGGATTACAGGCTTGAGCCACCGCGCCCGGCCCTTAACCAAGAATATTAATCACAGTTTTGTCAATGGTTGAATTTACTGCTTCTGTTAAGGTCCTTTTGCTTCTTTTGATCTCTTTCTTGTTAAGAAGTTTTCTCCAAAAGCCTAGTGATATTTGGTTGTGTACTCACAAGGTAGAAGCAACAAGAGGCTTAATTGTCACCTCTGTGTGCATGAGTGACAGGACTACAATTTTTTTTTCTTTTTTTTTTTTTTTTTGTAGATGAAGTCTTGCTCTGTTGCCCAGGCTGCTGTGCAGTGGCGTGATCTCGGCTCACTGCAACCTCCACCTCCTGGGTTCAACTGATTCTTCTGCCTCAGCCCCCTGAGTAGCTGGGATTACAGGCGCCCGCCACCACGCCCAGCTAATTTTTTTTTATTTTAGTAGAGACGGGGTTTCACCATGTTGGACAGGCTGTCTCTAACTCCTGACCTCGTGACCCACCCGCCTCGGCCTCCCAAAGTGCTGGGATTACAGATGTAAGCCACTGTGCCCAGTCCAGGACTACATTATTTTCTTTTTTTTTTTTTTTTTGAGAGTCTGCACGCCCAGGCTGAGTGCAGTGGCCGATCTCAGCTCACTGCAAGCTCCCACCTCCTGGGCTTATGCCATTCTCCCCCGCCTCAGCCCTCGGTGGCTGGGACTACAGGCTACCGCCACCTCGCCCCAGCTAAGTTTTTGTATTTTTTAGAGACGGGTTTCACCGTGTCAGCCAGGGATGGTCTCATCTCCTGACCTGCGGATCCGGGCCTGCCTCGCCTCCCAAAGTGCTGGGATTACAGGCTTGAGCCACCACCGCCACCGCCAAGACTACATTATTTCTATAGAAAATTCTTGCTTTGTTTTGGATATGGTTTGTCTCCCTGCCCCCAAACTCATGCTGAAATCTGATCCCCAATGTGACAGTGTTGGCAGGCAGGGCCTAGTGGAAGGTGTTTAAGTCATGGAGGTGGATCCTTCATTAATAGTTTTAATACCCTTCTGCCATCAGGAATGGATTAGTTCCCTGGAGACTGGGTTGTTCAAGAGTGTGGCTTCCCGGATTCACTCTTGCTTCCTCCCTTGCCATGTCATCATCTCTTTGCACATGCCCACTCCCATTCTGCTTTCTACCATGAGTGGAAGCAGCATGAAGCCCTCGCCAGCTACCCAATCTTGCCACCGCAACTGGTGAGCCAAATAAATCTTTTTCTTTATAAATTACCCAGCCTCAGGTATTCTGTTATAGCAATATTAAACAGACTAAGACAGCTCCAAAATGGCAGTATCTGAAGTTTTTCTTGGACTGGTCACTTTTTTCAGAAACAAGATTTCCAACCCTCAGCCTGGGATATATAAATCTAATTGTTGGCTGGGCCTGGTGGCTCATGCATGTAATCCCAATGCTTTGGGAGGCTGAGATGGGAGGACTTCTTCAGGCCAGGAGTTTGCGACCAGCCTGGGCAACATAGCAAGATCTCATCTCTATAAAAAATTTTTCTTTAATTAGCCAGGCATCGTGGCACACACCTGCAGTCCTAGCTACTCAGGAAGCTGAGGCAGGAAGATTGCTTGAGCCCAGGAGTTTGTGGTTACAGTGAGCTATGATCACACCACCGTCCTCTAGCCTGAGGAACAGAGTGAGACCCTGTCTCTAAAAAAAATAAATAAGCTTAGACCACGCACGGTGACTCACATCTATAATCCCAGCACTTTGGGAGGCCAAAGCAGGCAGATCACCTGAGGTCAGGAGTTTGAGACCAGCCTGGCCAACATGGTGAAACCCCATCTCTACTAAAAATACAAAAATTAGCTGGGCATGGCAGTGGGCACCTGTAATCCCAGCTACTCTGGAGGCTGAGGCAGGAGAATCACTTGAACCCAGGAGGCAGAGGTTGCTGTGAGCAACCATTGCTCACATTGGATATCACACCACTGCACCCCAGCCTGGGCAACAAGAGCAAAACTCTGACTCAAAAAAAATTTTTTAAAAATAAGCCCAATTGTTAACATCCTGTCAGCCTAATAGAAGTCCAAGAGTCTGACTATTCAGAATGGGAACTCTTGCTTATTCTTCCCCATCCCCTAAACTTTTTTCATTGCTAGCTGTTCTCTGATTCAATTACTACAGAGAATCAATCATAAGCCAGTCTTTGCCTAATTACAGAGTGGGGAAGACAATCTAGATACACAGATTGAACATCCCAATCTAAAACTCCAAAATCTCAAACTTTTTGAGCACTGAAATGATGTTCAAAGGAAATGCTCAGGCCGGGTGCGGTGGCGCACGCCTGTAATCCCAGCACTTTGGAAGGCCAAGGAAGGCGGATCACCTGAGGTCAGGAGTTCCAGACCAGCCTGGCCAACATGGTGAAACCCCGTCTCCACTAAAACTACAAAAATTAACCAGGCATGGTGGCAGGTGCCTGTAATTCCATCTACTGGGGAGGGTGAGGCAGGAGAATCGCTTAAACCCGGGAGGTGGATGTTACAGTGAGCCGAGATTACACCATTGCACTCCAGCCTGGGTGACAAGAGAGAGACTTCGTCTCAAGAAAGAAAAAAAAAAAGGAAATGTTCATTGGAGCATTTCAAGTTTTGTATATGGGATGCTTAACTGGTAAGCATAATGCAAATATTCCAAAACCTGAAAAAAATCCCAAATCCTAATCACTTTTTTTTAAATTTTTTTGCGTATATAGTAGATGTATATATGTATAGGGTACACAAGATGTTTTGATACAGGCATGCAATGCATAATATTCACATCATGGAGAACAGGGTATCCACCCCCTCAAGCATTTATCCTTTGTGTCACAAACAATCTAATTATACTCTTTTAGTTATTTTAAAATTTACAATTAAGTGATTACTGACTATAGTCACCCTATTGTGCTATCAAATAGTAGCTAAACACTTCTGGTCCCAAGCTCTCAGATAGGGAATACTCAACCTGTATAAATATACTTCATATATACTTTGAACCAGTCCAGTTTTCAGCCCATGCATGCCCCCACTTTCATAAGTACCTAGCACCTTCAGTTCCTCAGTCATTCTGGTACTCTGCCGTGTTGGATTCTGCCTGCCTGTCTGTTGGACTAAGGTTTCTGCCAAGTTAGTTATAATTTGCCCATCTGTTTTCCAGTTTCCAAAAATTTTGCTTTTGTGAGTCTCTCATTTTGCACTCCCTCAATCCTACTGCACTTATATCTTTGTACCAGACATTACATAAATGGAAGTCCAAGCACAGTAAATGTTTAAGAGTTATAATACATTTTTAGAAATACTAGAAAGACAAACCAATAGGTCAAAAGTAGGAGAATTACAGGTGACTTTAGTTTTGTTTCTCCTTTGCTTTTCTGTGTTTGCCAAGCTTTTTGCACAGAGAATGTATGAGTTTTGTAAAGGGGGCAGGCGGCAACTGCATGTTAAAGAAGAAAACTAACACTGAAAACAACTTACAGTCTCAAAGTCCTCAGTATCTATGCATTTGGCCCCAAGTCTTTACATGCAGGCATTACAATGATTTTTTAAAAGTAGAATAATTTGGGCAAAGTCTAAAAAATGTGTGAAAAAAGTGAAAACACAGGCATCTTTCTCTTTTCAAAATTCCATAGAGGCCTACTCTTGAACAAAACTACCTGCATTCAAACCTCTAGCTCTACAACACACTAGCTATATAACAAGAAGTAATTTAAACTTAATAATATCTGCTTCCTAGAGTTGTGGTGGTCATTAAAGGAATTAGCACATGTAAAGCACTTAGAACAGTGTCTAGCACAGTAATACTTAAATGTCAGTTTTTATCATTGCTGTGACACAGTTTAACATTTTAAAAATTGAAGTAAGTGTAAGTTCAACTTGTAAAAAAAAAAATCAACATTGTACTAACATTCTGGGGTTTAAGTTGTATTTATTGAAAACTCAATATTCCAAAATAAACATCCTTTTTACAAGACATTAAAAGCCAAATTAACTATTAAGTTGATGGTATGCAAAGTTAGGTTAAACAGAAAAATACCTCTGTCATTAAGCGTTTTAGTCCTTCAACTTCATCTTCTCCTGGGTTAAGTTCACCACCAGGTCTGTATAAAAGTTAAGAATTTCAGCTTTCAACTTAATGCAATTTGGAGATAACAAAGAACACAATAAATGTTATGTCTATCAAGTCACTAAGTAACATATTTCAGTGTAATAAGGCACTCAAAACAAGTATCAAAGTGAAGGGGGAGAATATGCTTGAATTCATGTCAATTCCCCAGACTAACAGTATACAAACCCTAGGTTTTCTTCCTCTTTGTATATATTTTTTATTTTATTGTCGATTCAAGGGGTACATGTACAAGTTTATTACATAGGTATATTGTGTAATGCTAAGGTTTAGGCTTCTAGTGAACCCATCACCAAAATAGTGAACATAACATCTAACAGGAAGTATTTCAACCCTCGCCTCTCCCTCCCCCTCCCCACCTTTGGAGTATACATTGTTCATTTTTTCCAACTTTATGTCCATATGTACCCATCACATAAACTCTAGTTTTAAACCAACAGAATACATAACATAGCACAAACATAAACAAAATTGCTAACCACCAGTCCATCCCAATCTCGTCTCTGGAAGCTATCTGATGATAATGGAGTCTAGAAATGCCCAGAGAGGAATGGATCATATTCTTTAGGCCTAAACAATGGGACACTTTTTCAAGAGCGCCATCTAAGTATTGGAGACCTTTCTTTTTGGTATAATCTAGTCAAATAGTTGTGGATCAAATGTTTGAGAGATGCAGGAGCTTAAATGACAAAAAAATAAACTGTTATCCACAAAAACCTAAGTCATCTTAAGAATAGGAAATGCAAATCAAAACAAGAAAGAAATATCAATTGTTCTTGGTGATGCTACAATGACATCTAGACATTGATCTTGAACTCAACTATTCCACAGGGTTTCTACCAAGCTCAATCACTAACATCGACAACATATAGAAACACGCAGATTACTAGTTAGGAAAATAAATGAGCACCGCAATGGAGAAAAATTACTCATGATTTTCTCTTTCTAAAGACATCATTAACAGCAGTGTTTGTTGAAATAAATGACCGAGGGCTAAAATTGTAGTCCACAGCTGCATAAATAGCAATCCTACTAAAAACTGTCTTGCTGTTAATTTCCAACACTACTTACAGTTTGAAGAAAGTTGTTCCCAGCTGTAGCAGTAACACATGGGGTAGCCGGTGCTCATGTACAATCAGAACCCCTTCTACAGTCCTCCTCATTCCAATTTTATCAAATTCTTCCCTCATGCGCTGAAATCTGGCTGCCACAGAGCTGTCCTTCTCATAGAGGGGCTCTTTTGTACCAAAAGTATAATTGGTAAGAGGGTACCTGTGATCCAAAGACAAACATCTAACATGAGAACTGAAGAATATAATTTACCATGACAGACATTAGCATAAAGAAACCACAGTACAAAAAAAAAGTGCATATGTTGTACTCAGAGACACAGGATTTGTACAGTTACATAACTAAAGTTAATGAGACAGTAGAGATTGGAATCTTGTTCTCTGGACTCTTAAAGCCAGAGCTTCCATGAGATCAAGCTGCTCCTCCATACTTTAACTTTCAAGTGTAGATAACACTATCCTTAAATGCTTAGAGAAATGGTTATCTGAACATTAGTAATCCTCTGGTTTTAGACCATGGCTGCTATTCCAACAAGACCAATTTGGCTAATAATTAATGTCCCCCTGCATTCCTCTGACTACTAATCTAATCAGAAAGTTTTAATTATGGGTGCTAATGGCTAATCTCTTTTTTCTAAAACTAAGCCACCACTTTTCATCAACATCCCTCCAGTTATTTTCTATTTCTCTCAGTCAACTATCCTCAGATTTTTCCTGCACCACAGCCTTTCCTTTCCACAGCAACTCTTCTACTTTCTCTTTTTGTCCTCTAACCCTATTTACTAGCCTTGGGCATTTATTCTATTCAGTCTCCTTATTGTTTCCTTCTCCTCATCTGAATCTTCTACCCACCCCTTTACCAAGAATTTAAAATATGGCTCAAACTGTTAAAGACAGTTTTCATCTTGCCTAATAAGGATCAAATTTTTCTTTAAAGATACTTAAAAATTCCATACTTATATGTCGTACGCCCTTAATTAAAGCCTTACAGCAAGAAGCCTTTGAGTAAGAATTTAGGCCACATTTGCCCACCTATAGTATCTATTCTACCAAAAGCCCTTGACAGTAATAGTCAACACTATTGCATCTACTACACTCAGCCATTCTTGAAAGGGGAAAAAAATCAAGGTTGCCAAAACTTTAAAAATTACTTTAATTCCAGAAGCCAAGTTCTAGGCATATGAAAAAGCTATAAAATAATTAAAATATACCATTTCAAGGATGCTTTAAAGATTTAAAGAACGTCCCCAGTACACCCAAGGCTAAATCTAACACCATCATCCATAGCAGCAGCAGATATGCTACACAGCACGATGTGCCAGGCAATTTTTTCAAACGCTTTACATATATTAACATTTAATTCTCACAACCTGAGTTAGAAAGAATTAAGGATAGCCATTACACATCTCTGTTGCAAGAGCCAGCTCCAATATATCAGTAAAGAGATGTCAAGATGAAATGTCAGAATTTTCACCTGTGAAATCAGTGCCAGCCCAGACATACATATTGTTCTCATCATACTGTGAGCTTCATAAAGCAGGGGCTACACCTTACTTCCTCACCACTGTATATCCAGTATTGTGCACAGTGCCTGGCACAAAGTAGGCATTCATGCAATATTTCCTGAAAGAAAATATACTGGGGAGAGCGCATTTGTTTTCAACTTAATATTAACTCAGGTGAACTTAAGTTCACAACACAATGATTATTTCTGAATATTTATATTTATATAGGAGAAGAAATGTACTGTAAATCAACCCATAATTTTAATAGAGCGAAGATTAAAATCTTGCTGAAAGCTAACTATTTTGCCAAGTTAATTCTACATAATGGCTTGATGCAAATTAATTCAGTAATCAAGACAAAACAAGACTGTGGGTTTTAGCTCTAATCACCACTGAAAGTAACCCAGAAGCTGTGCTTTCATACTTTTAAAAAGGATAACATTTGCCTTTACCATTTGATGGATTTTTTTCTTAATTTTTAAAAACATTTTTGTAGAGACAGCCTATGTTGCCCAGACTCGTCTACAACTCCCGGCCTCAAGTGATCCTCCCACCTCGGCCTCCCAAGGTGCTGGGATTACAGTCTTGAGCCGCCACTCCTGAGGACTTTTATACACATAACTATCGACTAATTCCAGATTTTATAAACCCAGCATTTCCATCATCTAAATTTCCAAGCCAACACATTTTACAAAATAAAACAATGTTAACCATCTTTTCAACTTCAAATCACTTTTGGTTGGGGGACGGAGAGAGAACGTCCATTTATTTTAATATAAAACAAGAGAAACACCTAAACTGCCTTACGAAAACATCAATACCACCAAATCCTTGCACTTGTACACACAGACTGGCATAAACTGGCCACTTTCCTCCATCAGGAAAATAGAGGCACCACGTTGCCTCGAAAACAAATCCTCAGACACGATTTTAAAAAGCATTACTGACAATTTCTTCAGACACCTCAAACGTCAATTACCTGCTACAGCGAGTCTGCTGCTGAGAGTGACCTTGAAATGCAATGGTTTCAAGTGTTGAAACGGAAAGGTGTTGAAAATAAAACACAGCCCACAATGGGTTTTCTGGTACAAACATTCTGGTTCCCTCCAGTCTGAAAGCCCAACCATAGCAGCATCCTTACTCCCAAGGAGGGGCCTACTTGGGGTGCCTGGGATGCTGGCGTTGAGACATCATCAGACGACGCGAAGGCATAAGGCATGGGGCAGGGCAGACAGCCCTGAGCACATGAATAACATGTGTAGTATTCATAAACCGAAATATTTAAGTAGCAATTAAAAGGAAAAAAACTAGACCTAGGCATTACAGCTGGATCTCGAAAGCTTACTGTCAGAGTGAAATGTGCAAAAATGATACTAGGTTATACCATTCGTATCACATCAACAATCACAAAGCAATACCATATACGTGATGCCAAAGCATAAACATTTCACTGGAAGGATAAAACACACACACACACACACACACACACATTTTGAAGTTGGTTACCTCTGGAGAGGTGGGGAAAGGATGAGTTAAAAGCAAACTCCGTTTTTCCCCATTATGACCGAATACATAGGATGGGAACAAGCCTTCCTTTACAGAAAAGGACTCTTAACTCCCGGAGGCAGGAGGATGAGAAAGGGGCCTGAGGGAGCGAGGAAGGCGCGCATCCGCCAGCGGGAGTTGGAGGCTGGGAGGTGCGGAGGCGTGAAGCACGCCGAAAAGCCGGGGACGCGCTGGAGAGTCTGTAGGAGCGCTCACGAGAGAAATGCCCGCCAAGGCCGCCCCGCACTTACAGATTGATGGTGCGCTCCAGGGTGAGGGGCTTGGTCTGCTGGATGTACTTGTTGCCGAACTGAGTGACCCCCCGGGGCCAGCCGGTCTGCGAGCGATTGGGCGGTACCACAGACATGCTGGCGAGCTCCGGCGCTGGCGGCGAGCAGAAAGTGGGAGGCAGGGGAGACTTTCCCGGTGCGGGAAGCGGTTATCTGCAACCCCCTCAGCGGCTACCGCCCGCCATTAACAGGAGAGCGCAAGAGGAGGCGTAGGCACGCAGGAAGTGAACCCGGAGCCTCTGGCGGCAGGAAGTAGAGAGGAGGTGGCCTGCCAGACCGAGCGCCATTGGACCAATAGCTGGTGGGATGGCTGCAATAGCTGGAGCTCCCATTGGTAAACCGGGTATAGGTTCCGCCTCCTCTTACTTTGGTGATTCCCATTGGCAACACAGTAAAGGGGGCATGCCGGGAATTGTAGTCCCCTCAGGAAAGTAGCGTCTTGATCAGTGTGGCGTGGTTCTGTACCTTGGGAGGAGATGAATGGGAAGCGGCCAGCAGACCCTGGCCCAGCCCGGGTGGGAAAAAAGGGAAAGAAGGAGGTGATGGCGGAGTTTTCGGACGCTGTTACGGAAGAAACCTTGAAAAAGCAGGTGGCTGAGGCCTGGAGCCGCAGAACGCCGTTCAGTCACGGTAACCGGGTGCTCTCAGGGAGGGGCCGCCACGCAGGGGTCTGGGGACCTCTGAAAAAGCCCTGGGACTCGCGCGCAGCCCTGGGCAGCGGGGCCGCCAGGGAAGAGGCTCTTGGAGGACTTTGACCACCTTGTATCCTCCTGCCTCGGCTGCTGCTCCCTTTCACTCCAAATTCGGTTTCAATTTAGAAATGTGAGAAAAGGGAGAAATGGAGGCCAGAGAGTTTTGGGAAGCAGAGGATATGCAAGTGATAGTTGCATTCTGGAGTCACAGATTACTGAGTTAGAATCCTCTCCCCTGATTGCGCGTCGCCGGGCAATGGAATTAACCTTATTGAACTTCAGTTGCTTCCTAAGTAAAATGGGATAGTTCATAGTATTTACGTCAGAAAGTCGGTGAATGGGAGCAATACACTAATGCTTGCAAGCTTTAGTAAATGTTTTCCTGAGTAAGGCCCAATACACATCTGGACAAATACGGGAGTAGCTGATGTCATTTCTCCTGCAAGGGCGTTGCTCGGCTGTCCCAGGAGAGTCTAGCCAGGGCATTTGTCGCGAGCTGTACTCGTCTCTACGCGCCTGTAGTTTGACTCCATGTTGTATGAAAATAAACGCGCGTTGACCAAGGAAAGGAGCCTACGTTGAACGATTCCAGCCTCAGTTTTAAATATCACCTTATGTGTTCAGAGCTCTGCTTCATGCGCCAGGCATCCCCTTCTAGAGTTTGCCGTAATTTTTCTTTCGTTGTCAAGTGCTTTGAAGAGGTGAGTCCTGGGTAGGCTGGATGCCTATAGAAAACGATGGCGTAGTGTTAAAGTGCAGGCTCTGTTCTCTCAGTTTCTTCATCTGTAGGATGGAGAGAGTGATAATGTCTCCCTCAGAGCTGTTGAAAAGATTAAATGAGATAATGGGCCTGGGACATGGTAGGTGGTGCTGATGATTACAGGATGGGGATCTAGCCAGCCGGAAGCAGTGGGTAAATGTTGGGGTAGAAATCAAGGAATTAGAGGCGGTTATGCCTGAACTGACCTGATTTTTTTTTTTTTTTTTTTTAAGTACAGTAGGTAGTAAATGCCTCTGACAATAACTTAGGAAAAGAAAAAGCAGGGAAACTGCCGGCCAGTATTGCTACTCTCATTTAACGTGCTACCCAAAGTTTGAGGGAAATGAATTAAGAATCTAAAATACATTCAATTCAATATGTAATCATTGAAACACATTTTTAAAAAAGAGTAGGAACCTTGATTTAGTGACATCACCCATCACTCATCTCAAGGACTGTGTTGTAACCATAGTATATTTAAAAAGTAGTATTTCACGGGTAAAGAAGAAAGGTCAGAGCTTATGATATTTTCCCCAAATCTTAGACTTTAAGTATTAGGTTCCCCAAAATTCATGACCATCCCCTTTCGTATTAGCGGTGCTGTGTTACTTGGGGGTCAAAAATACAAAAGGAAAAAAGCCATAGATAATATTTTCCTTCCAACAGAAGTCATTGTCATGGACATGGACCCTTTTCTTCACTGCGTGATCCCAAACTTCATCCAAAGCCAAGACTTCTTGGAAGGGCTTCAGAAGGAACTGATGAACTTGGACTTCCATGAGAAGTATAATGATTTATATAAGTTCCAGCAGGTATTTATTCCCCTGCCACATTAACTCTTCCAGCTCAGAAATTCACTGTCTCTGAAATCATTCAATACCTTTTGCCTTGAGGTTTTAGGATGGGTTTGCCTTGAAGGGTCCTTGCATTGACATTGTTAAGAGCATGCCTTCATTTAACCAAGCTTACTGAATGTTAACTATGTGTTAAGTGCTGTAATTATTATATGGAAGCCTTAGACAGTGCCTGTCCTGTAAGACTTCAAAATCTAGTGTTTTAAGTGCAGGCTCTGTCCTCTCAAAGACTTCTCAGTTTCTTCATCTGCAGCATGGGGAAAGTGATCATGTCTTCCCCAGGTACACAGATTTCTATGGGTCTCACGGCCTTGCCTCCTCTTGGATGTCTAGTAAGTGTCTGACTCTTAAGTCCAAAACTAAACTCCTGGTCTTGGCCGGGCGCGGTGGCTCAAGCCTGTAATCCCAGCACTTTGGGAGGCCGAGACGGGCGGATCACGAGGTCAGGAGATCGAGACCATCCTGGCTAACACAGTGAAACCCCGTCTCTACTAAAAATACAAAAACTTAGCCGGGCGAGGTGGCGGGCGCCTGTAGTCCCAGCTACTCGGGAGGCTGAGGCAGGAGAATGGCGTAAACCCGGGAGGTAGAGCTTGCAGTGAGCTGAGATCCGGCCACTGCACTCCAGCCTGGGTGACAGAGCGAGACTCCGTCTCAAAAAAAAAATAAAATAAAATAAAAATAAACTCCTGGTCTTCTCTAAATTTGCTCCACCTGCAGTTTCCCCATCACAGTTAATAGCAACTTGATCTTTCCAGTTGCTCAGGCCAGAAGTGATAATAGGGGTGAAAGTGATGGTGATAGAGATAGTGAAGAAACAAATTAAGCCGATGAGTGAATATGTATAAACAAAGGGATTAAGTGCATGTTGGTAAGTGGTATGATGATGAAGAGAGTTGTACGTTGGGAGACAATTACCATTTAAGATTTTGAGTTCGGGCTGGGTGCAGTGGTACATGCCTGTAATCCCAGAACTTTTGGGAGGCCAAGGCGGGTAGATCACCTGAGGTCAGGAGTTCGAGACCAGGCTGGCCAACATGGTGAAACCCTGTCTCTACTAAAAATACAAAAATTTTCTGGGTGTGGTGGCACACACCTTTAATCCCAGCTACTTGGGAGGCTGAGGCAGGAGAATTGCTTGAACCTGGGAGGTGGAGGTTGTAGTGAGCCGAGATCACATCATTGCACTCCAGCCTAGGCAACAAGAGCAAAATTCCATCTTGAAATAAAATAAAGTTTTGAGTTCATGTTTTTGTTTCAGGTGACTTGCTATATTACAGTATGCTCTACATTGCAGTAGGGCAAAGAGTTAATATTCTTTTTTTTTTTTTTTTTTTTTTTGGTGGACAGTTTAATTGGGCAGAAAAGACGATCTCTTTTTCGTTTTTTTTTTTAAGGTTCGTTTTTCTACTCTGGAAGACACAGCCTAGTCTAGGTATAGAAATACAGGTCATTGGTTTCCCCAGTTTGGGGGTATATCTTTCAGTGCATGGAGGATGTCACTCTTAGAAATCCTTTGTAAACCTCAGGGACATCTGTGCTTCAAGTTGGGAAAAAAAAGAAAAAAAAAAGACAAATGAAAAGGTGAAGATTTTTTTTTTTTTTTTTTGCATTTTCCCATTTTATTTTATCTGGGATAAGAGAGTAAGTAACGAATTTCTCTCTCTTATTCTTCTACACTAGAGCTGATTGGTCAGATGGATATATCCTGACCTTCCCCAGATCTTTCTGTCTTTGGGCCTTATACACATGACTGAATTAACCAGGATAAATACATGAAAGATATGACTCTTAATAATTCAGAAAGCTGAAAACTAAACTTTCCATGGTAAGGTTGCACAAAACCACAGTTGCCTGCTATCGTAATTATCACACACTTGGCCTCTTGTTGATTTAGGGCCATATGCATCTGATTACTAAAATTGAAACATCAAAATAGTTTTTACTTAATGCAATTTGGAAGATTAAAAATACTGGAAGAGGGCCCAGTGCAGTGACTCACGCCTGTAGTCCCAGCACTTTGGGAGGCCGAGGCAGGTGGATCACCTGAGGTTGGGAGTTCGAGACCAGCCTGACCAACATGGAGAAACCCCATCTCTACTAAAAATACAAAAAATACAGGGCGTGGTGGCACGCACCTGTAATCCCAGCTACTCAGGGGGCTGAGGCAGGAGAATCGCTTGAACCCGGGCAGTGGAGGTTGCAGTGAGCTGAGATCGCGCCACTGCACTCCAGCCTGGGTGACAAAGTGAGACTCCACCTCCAAAAAAAAAAAAAAAGAAACAAAAACTGGAAGATAAAAGGCAAAATAATAAAAAGAGCCTTGGGTGATTGAAAAAAAAAAGGAGCTGCCATTACTTTGGATCCACATGGAAGTTTGGTGAAACTACTGTGAATAATTTTTACTGTTAATCTCTGTTAAACAGGAACTCTTCACCCTGACAGTAGATGTAAAACCTGGTTTCATTCTCCTGCCCCTTTAATCCTCATCCATGCCCTTTTCTTTGCTTGTGGTATGAATTGACTTGATAATTGGGTCTCTGACAGCTTCCAACTCCCACAACCAACTCTGTCATTAGGAGTTGCCCAATATTCTGGATTTTTTAAAGCAAGCATTATTGAGTGCATAATTTATGCCATGCTAAGTGCTTTATATTTATTCATTAAATCCTCAAAACAATCCCATTACTATACCTGTTTCACAGTTGAGGAAACTACATTAGTTTTTCTTTTTCTCTGGATCATTCCCGTCAACATAACAAAAAGAAAAAAAGCTGTTAGTTCTTATCATAAGAAAAAACAAAGTTCTTGACCTAATTTTCCCTTCTGCTACCACCCAATTGCTGTGCTTCTCTTGACAGCAGAATTTCTTATAAGAGTTGTCTGCACTGTGTCCAATTCCTCTCCTGTCAGTCTCTGGTAAGCCCATTTTAATCAGGCTTTTGCTTGTACTACTGCACTGAAACTACACTTGTCAAGGTCACCCATAACCTCCACGTTACTAAATCCGATAATCAGTTTTCAGTTCTTCCTTGGCTCATCAGCAGCATTTGACCTACTATATCACTGTTCTTCCTGGAGACATTTTTTTCACTTTACTTTCAAGTTACCATGCTCTCTTGGTTTCTCTTCTTCCTCAGTGGCCATTTCTTGTTAGCTTCCTTTGCTAGGTTTTCCTCTTCCACGTGACTTCTTAATGATAGAGTACTCTGCATCCTAATGCTTGGCCTCCTTCCCTAGGTACACAGATTTCTGTGGGTCTCATGGCTTTGCCTCCTCTTGGATATCTAATGAGTTTCTGACACTTAAGTTCAAAACTAAACTTCTGGTCTTCTCCCTCTAAATCTGCTCCACCTGCAGTTTTCCCCATCACAGTTAATAGCAGCTTGATCTTTCTGGGGGCTCAGGCCAAAAAGGAGGTCATGCTTGATTCCTCTCTCACCTTATATCCAGTCCATCATGAAACTCTGCTATCTCCACCTTCAAAATACAGGCAATGGCCACATGACATTTTCTGTCAACAACAGATACAATAGTGGTCCCATAAAGTAACACCTATTTTTACTGTACCTTTTCTATATTTAGATATGTTTAGATACACAAATACTTCCTATTGTATTGCCTGTGGTATTCAGTAGAGTAACATGCCAGGTTGTTTGTAGCCTGGAAACAATAGGCTATACCATATAGCCTAGGTGTATAGTAAGTTCTACCATCTAGATTTATGTAAATGCACTCTATGATGTTGGAACAACGGTGAAATCACCTCACAACAAATTTCTTAGAGTGTAAATGACATGCCACTGTATATCCAGAGAAGCCCACTTCTTACTACTTTCACTGCCAAAGGCCAACACCAGGCTCAAGCTCTCTGTGTCTCCCAGGAATTATTCTATTAGTGTATCAACCATTTTCCCTTCTGCTGTTGCCTGCTTAGACAGTCGCTGAAGTCATTGTATTTTTTTAAAATGTAAATGGACCCAAGATAATTAAAAATATGTTCCCATAAAAACTTGTACACAAATGTTCATAGCAGCTTTATAATTGCCAAAAAGTGGAAACAATTTAAGTAATGAATAAACAAAATGTGGCATACCCATAGAGTGGAATACAACTCAGCCATTAAAAAGAATGACGTACTGATACTACCACAACATGGATGAACCTTGAAAACATTAGGTTAAGTGAAAGAAGTCAGATGCAGAAGGCTATGTATTATATGATTCCATTTATGTGTAATGTCCAGAATAGGTAAGTTGTTGCCAGGAGCTGGGGGGAGAAGAGAAGAGGGAATGACTACCTAAATGGGCACAAGGGTTTCTTTTTGGAGTGCTAAAAAGTTCTGAAATTAGGAAGTGCTGATGATTGCCCAACATTGTGAATATACTAAAATCCAGTGAATTATACACTTTCAAGAAATTGAAATTATGTGGATAATTATGTGTTAGGCAGATATTATCTTTAAAATTGTTATTTCTCAAAAACTCCAATGACTCTGGTTTTTGTTTGTTTGTTTGTTTTTTGTTTTTTGTTTTTTTTTTTCTTTGCTTCAGGAATCATCAGGTGAAGCCTCTCATTTCTTTTCTTTTTTTTGTTTTTGAGGCGGAGTCTCTCGCTTTGTCGCCCAGGCTGCGGTGCAGTGGCCGGATCTCAGCGCACTGCAAGCTCCGCCTCCCGGGTTTACACCATTCTCCTGCCTCAGCCTCCCGAGTAGCTGGGACTTCAGGCGCCCGCCACCTCGCCCGGCTAGCTTTTTGTATTTTTTAGTAGAAACGGGGTTTCACCGTGTTAGCCAGGATGGTCTCGATCTCCTGACCTCGTGATCTGCCCGTCTCGGCCTCCCAAAGTGCTGAGATTACAGGCTTGAGCCACCGCGCCCGGCTGCCTCTCATTTCTTTAAGTCAAAGCCAAAGTACTTAAAATGGCTTTAAGTCCCTTATTACTCTTTTTTTTTTTTTTTTTTTTGGACGGAGTTTTGCTCTTGTTGCCCAGGCTGGAGTGCAATGGCGAGATCTCGGCTCACTGCAACTTCCGCCTCCAGGTTAAAATGATTCTCCTGCCTCAGCCTCACGAGTAGCTGGGATTACAGGCATGCGCCACTACGCCCAGCTAATTTTTGTATTTTTAGTAGGGGCGGGGTTTCACCCTGTTGGTCGGGCTGGTCTCAAAGTCCTGACCCACCCACCTTGGCCTCCCAAAGTTCTGGGATTACAGGCGTGAGCCACGGCACCCAGCCCCACTATTGCCTTTTTGGCCTCATCTACTACTGCCCTCCCTCTCCCTCTCTGCTCTTGCAATAGCTTGAATAGGCCAGGCATGCTTCATGCTCAGGGCCTTGAATGCTTTGTGCCTTGATATTCCCTTGCCACACTTTCCAGCCTCCTTCAAGTCTTTGTTTCACCTCCCTGAAGTCTACCTTGGCCAACCTATTTATAATTGCAAACCATTCTCCAGGCTGAGCACTCCCCATTCTTCTTTCCCTGGGTTTCTTTTTTTCCCTTATGCACTTCTCACCATCTTTATACTAATCTGCTTTTTGTGTCTGTTGTCTATCTCCCTCAACAGGTGTAGAAAGTAGACTATAAAAACTTAAGTATTTGTTTAATGAATAAACCCAGAGGGTAATAACTTGGCAAGTCACAGACCCATCCAATGGAGGGGCCCTGTATTAAACCTAAGCAGCCTGGCTTCAGAGTCGGGGCTCTTGACAATGCTAGGACCAGAACACTCACTAAACAGCTCTCCTTTGTGTGTCTCTTATGTGAAGGAAATCCCTTTTTTTCTCTCTTTTCATGATCAAGTCTGATGATTTGAAGAAGAGAAGAGAGCCTCACATCTCTGCTTTAAGGTAAACAATCATATTTGTTGGGTACTAAATATGTGCCAGGCAGAGTAGTAAGTGCTTTAAATGTTACAGTATTGTGTATGTCATATAATTCTTGTTGACATTGTTAACCCACTTTGTAGAGGAGGAAGGAGACCAAGAAATTGAGTTTACATAGCTTAAAATTAAGGGAGCTAGCATACAAACCTAAGTCCGTCTGATTCCAAGACCCAAGTTCTGAGTGATAAAATGCTCAATCTTGTTAGTAATCAAGGAAACAGAAGTTAACACTGGAGATACCATTTTTCACACGTTAGGTTGGTAAGTATTAAAAATAAAAACTCTAGTGTTGACAGATATAGATAGATACCTTTATACACTGCTGCAGTCTTTCTTAGAAGATGGTTTTATTTTTTTTTTTATTTTTTATTTTTGAGACAGAGTCTCGCTCTGTCGCCCAGGCTGGAGTGCAGTGGCCGGATCTCAGCTCACTGCAAGCTCCGCCTCCCGGGTTTATGCCATTCTCCTGCCTCAGCCTCCCGAGCAGCTGGGACTACAGGCGCCCGCCACCTCGCCCAGCTCGTTTTTTTTTTTTTTTAGTAGCGACGGGGTTTCACCGTGTTAGCCAGGATGGTCTCGATCTCCTGACCTCGTGATCCACCTGTCTCAGCCTCCCAAAGTGCTGGGATTACAGGCTTGAGCCACCGCGCCCGGCCAGAAGATGGTTTTAAAAGATGTATCAGAACCCTTACAAGTATGCATATCTTTTTGTAGAATAATTTCACTTACAAGAATTTATCCTGAGGGCCGGGTGCGGTGTCTCCCGCCTATAATCCCAGCACTCTGGGAGGCCGAGGCGGGTAGATCACCTGAGGTCGGGAGTTCGAGACCAGCCTGACCAACATGGAGAAACCCCATCTCTACTAAAAACAAAATTAGCTGGGTATGGTGGCACACGCCTGTAATCCCAGCTACTCGGGAGGCTGAGGCAGGAGAATTGCTTGAACCCAGGAGGCGGAGGTTGGGGTGAGCCGAGATCAAGCCATTGCACTCCAGCCTGGGCAACAACAGCGAGACTCCATCTCAAAAAAAAAAAAAAAGGAGTTATCCTGAGAAAATAAGGATATGCTCAAAGATTCCATACAAGATTATTTATTGTAATATTGTTTATAATATTGAAAAATTATATACAAATTTTATGGCCCATGGAGATTTAAACATAATAGTACAAAACATAAAGTGGAAACTCTACAACCATTAAATATGATACATACGAGTTTTGACACACGAATGTGGTAGTTATCTATTTTCTCAATTCTAAGAAACTTTTAACATTTTAACACCTCTGGGATCTAGTGTCTCACACAATCACTTTTGTGTCCTACTTTGACAGCATTTTTTTTCTTAGTAATATATAAAATAATGATACTTAACACATTTTTGTCAAGAGAAAAAAAATAATACACACAATTTGATGCTTTGTTGTTTTTTCTGACCAGTGGATTCACATCACACGATCTTATTTTAAAAAGAGATACACACACCTACATTTGGGTGTCTGTGTGTACAAAGTAAAAGATTTGGAAAAATAGAGTATTTAACTCTTGCTAGTAGGAATACAGATTTTTTTTAACAGTTTTTTGCTTACATGGGATTTTTTCCTAGTTTCTATAATAAGTATATGTTGCTTTGTAATAGCTGTTTTTCATCTATATGATACAAATTATTCTCATTATATATTTTTTCTCTGCAACACTTCCATGTATTATAGGCAGCTTGCACAGTTTATTCTAAATCCTGAAGTATTGCTTGTGTGTTAACTGTAACACATTATGTTTCATATTTACTTAGATTTTTTTCCCCCAAAGAAAGATTATCATGCATTAAGGCGTTATCTCCTTAGTTCACAACACCCCTCTGCTAAGCATTTCATGTGGGACTGAGTTACATTCCACACCGAAGGCTTACAGCCAGATGGTGAGCAAGCTGCAACTCCTTAATCATTACAGAGAGCTGATCTTTTTATTTCCCACTTGGGTTCTGTGAGTTCCTTCATGAATACAATTAACAAATGCTAACAATGACAGAAAATAAGCCCGACCTTGTGACACTTTCACAGAATGAGTAGAAGAGCTTTTTCTGGAATTTGTGAAAGCTGATGTTACCAGTAAAGGATTTAAGACTATTAGTTGCTTAAAGTATCACGACTTGAAGAAATACTTCTCACTCACATTATCTGAAGCCTGGTTCAGCAGTTTGCTATCCTGACCCATTTTATTTTAAAGGCAGATTTGCAACTCTGCCTTTAAAAGTTATATGGACTGACTGAGCACAATTATTTTATGGAATGTTCTTTAAGCTTGTTCACAGCTGATAATGGAATTTTTGGTTTGAGTAGTATATAATACAAAAAGGTATTTCGTAATGAAATCTTAGAGATCAACCTGGAGATTTGATATTTAGTTATAAACAGGACAGTTCTATTTTATGGGAATTTCAGTTATGTGCATTTGGAGTAGGATGATCCAAAAAAATATTAAGTATCTTTGTAAGCGTAATTTGAACTAATGTAAATCTTTTAAAAATGTTTTTAATTCCTCAAGGTTAGTAATAATTCATAATTTCAAAGTTGATTGGCTGAGTGAGTTATAAATTGTGTTAAGAGATTTCTACATGGAGAGCTAGTTTAGCTGGTAAATGGAAGCGTTCACCATTTTCTATTGGTATCCTGTTAGCATCAGAACTTCTATGAAAAATTATACTCATTATTATGCATTTAATTCAACATTCATCATTATTGCCATTTAAAGTTGTTTTAATCTTCTAAAACAGTGCCACCCAAGTGTTCATTAAATGGTGGTACCAGTATTAGTGCTTGTGATTTATAATAAATGTATATTTGGTCTTGGTCTCTATTCCTGGCACAGACCTCTCTGACCTCCTGCAAGGGAAGAGGGGTTGGAGGTTGAGTCAATCACCAATAGCCAGTCACCTAATCAATGATTCCTTCGTAATGAAGCCTCCATCCAAAACCCTAACCAAAGGAGTTCAGGATTGCTGAACCCATGGAAGTGCTCGGAGGGTGGTGTACCTGGGGAGGACATGGTGTGGAAACTCCACACCCCTTCCGCATACCTCACCCTATACGTCCCTTCTGTCTGACTGTTTCTCAGTTGTATCCTTTTATAATAAACTGGTAATCTAGTAAACAAACTTATTCTGAGTTCTGTGAGCTATTCTAGCAAATTATCAAACCTAAGGAGGCAGTAATGTGAACCTCCAGTTTATAACTATTTGGTTAGAAGCATATGGGTCACAACTTGAACTTGTAATCAGTATCTGAAGTGGGGTTGGGGGAGGGGGCACACTGGGGGCAGTCTCATGGGACTAAGCCCTTAACCTTTATTAACCCCTGGTAGAAAGTGTCAGAATTGAATTGAATTTTAAGACACTCAGCTGGTGTCAGAGAATTGGACAGTGTAGGGGGATAAGCCCACACATTTGGCATTGGAAGTGAAGTAAAGTGTGTAAAGAAAAACAGTTGAGGCCAGGTGCAGTGGTTCACGCCTGTAATCCCAGCACTTTCGGAGGCAGAGCCGTGCGGATCACTTAAGGTCAGGAGTTGGAGACCAGCCTGGCCAACATGGGCAAAACCCCATCTCTACTAAAAATATAAAAATTAGCCAGGCGTAGTGGTGCACGCCTGTAGTCCCAGCTACTCGGGAGACTGAGGCAGGAAAATCGCTTGAACCCAGGAGGCAGAGGTTGCAATGAGCCGAGATCATACCACTGTACCCCAACCTGGGCAACAGAGCAGGACTCTATCTCAAAAAAAAAAAAAGAAGAAGAAAGAAAAGAAAATATAAACAGTTGAGCTTTCCATTTTAGTGCTGAAAAACTTGTCTGAAAACCAGTAACTTGGACTAGAACATTGGTGTGATGGGTTGTTATGACAAAGGCCAAACTGCTGCCTTGATAGGGCATACTTTAAATTTAGGAGAAAGAAAATACTGAGAAAACATGAACCATTAGAACAAAAACTAACGAAAACAATGTAGATAGAGATTTACATTTATTTTTCTGGGAACATTAGATTTAAACTATGCAAGTTTGAACTGAGAAACATTTCTCAGAATGTCTCAGATGAGATCTGAGAATGGATCTCTTGAATACAATGTGATCTCCAGGAAAGAAAAGTTGTGGCCTAGATCCAAATCGTTGTGGCCTAGATCCCACACTGTGGCATAACAAATTATCTTTTGTTTACATTTCTAGGAAAATTCTGTTTGAAGATTTCCGGTCCTGGCTTTCTGATATTTCTAAAATTGACCTGGAATCAACCATTGACATGTCCTGTGCTAAATATGAATTCACCGGTAAGGAAGATAAAGACCTGGTGTCTATAAGATTTAAAGGCTTTAATTCAACATGAATGGAGAGATGGTATCTGTGCACTAAAACATTCAACTGAATGTCCCTGCAAAGCATCCGGATCTTCCTGATAAAGACCCAGTTCATAGACAGAAATACCTACCTTATTGGAAGGCATAAGCAGTGGTTGTCTTTCAGAATATGATGAAAGCTACTGACCATATTTTCAGCAAAATCCCCATGACATACATACATACCAACTGTACATAAAATATCAAGAAATTCAGAGTGATATATAAACTCTATTCTTAGACTTCCTAAGGAACAACCATCTCCTTCAATGCTATTTTCCCTTCTCTTTTTTATTTTGAAGGCAATAAGTGAAAGCATTCTTAAAGGAAAAAAAAAAAATCAATATTGTAGGTATATAGTGTAAAACCATGATAGCCTTCTTCACCTTCTCCCTGCTCCCTCTTCTCTTCAGAGGTACCCATTGTCACCAGTTTGAGGTGCATCCTTCCATTTCCCTTTCTGAGCATATAAATGTTTTTTTTTTTTTTGGATACAAGCTTGGTTTTTCACCCAGAAGGAAAAGGTTTTTTTGTTTTTTAAATTTTACTAAATAAAATAATCATTTGAGTGTGCTCTCATACACTGCCCTGGAAGTATAGATGGCTCACAACTTTTAGAGGATGACTTGGTGATACATAGGATCATAGGATATCTTCATTTACTGCCATGTTTTCTTTTTTTTGTTGTTTTTTGTTTTTTGTTTTTTTCGTTTGTTGGTTTGTTTTGAGACGGAGTCTCCCTCTGTCACCCAGGCTGAAGTGCAGTGGCACGATCTCAGCCCACTGCATCCTCCACCTCCCGGGTTCAAGTGATTCTCCTGCCTCAGCCTCCTACGTAGCTGGGATTACAGGCATATGCCACAACGCCTGGCTAATTTTTGTATTTTTAATAGAGATGGAGTTCTACCAGTTGACTAGGCTGGTCTTGAACTCCTGACCTCAAGTGATCCACCTGCCTTGCCCTCCCAAAGTACTGGGATTACATGTGTGAGCCACCATACCCAGCCAGTATCTTTTTTTTTTTTTTTTTTTACTTTGAAGTAATTTCAGACTTGCAGAAAAGTGGCAAGCATAGTACAAATAATTTATTTTTTCCTGTTTTACTTGAGAGTAAGTTGTTGGCATGATGTTCTATGACCCCTGAATACTTCAGTAATTTCTACAAGGACATTCTCCTACATGATAATCATAAACCATCAGAATCAGGAAATTAATGTTGATGCCTTATTTGACATCAATGGATTATCTAATCCCCAGGCTCCATGCAGGCTTCATTATTTGGTCCTTTATAGCAAAAAGACCCAGTCCAGGATTGCATGTTGCATTTAGTTATAATATTGTCTCTTCAGCGTCCCTCAATCTAGAATAGCCCTTCCATCTTTCCTGGACTTTCATGATCTTTATGCTTTAGAAGACTTACAGATGAGTTATTTTGGAAAACTTTCCTCTGTTTGGGATTGTCTGGTGTTTTCTCATGATTAGATTCAGGCCATATGTTTTTGGCAGGATTACAGAACTGATACTGTGTTCTTCTCACTGTATCAGGTGGTGCATGGTTTCAGTGTGTCACATTATTAGTGATATTAACTGTGATCACTTGATTAACGTGGTGGCTGACATCAGGTTTTTCCACTGTTCTTTTTCTCTGTCGGTATGTATTTTGTGGGGAGATACTTTAAGATTATGTAAATATCCCATTTCTCATCAAATTTTGATTTGCTTATTTTAGCATTCTCTGATGTTTCTTGCTAAATTATTACCATGAAGGTTGCCAGATGGTGATTTTATAACAATAATTTCTCTACATTTATTGTCATTCCACTCTAGAGAAGACATTTCTCCTGATATATTTATTCATTCATTTGTTTATATTGGTATGGATTTATGGATTGCTATTTGTGTAATGAGCATGTTATCAGTTACTGTCATTATATTGATGCTCATACTGTCCCTGATTTATCAAGGAGAACCCCTTCAAACTGACTTCTGTGTCCTTTTGCTATGTCCCCATCATTCTTTTTTTTTTTTTCTTACTTTCTGCAAAACAAGATTTTCCATGCCAAGGTCCTAGAATGACCTGGAGTTGGCCATTCTTCCAAAGAATCCTGGTTCTTTTTAGTGAAGAATGATACTTAACAATCAAGATCTGGACTCTTAAGTGTCTTTGCTATTAGGGTGTCACTGCTCCCAGACCCTTTCAGTGTGAAGAGGTGGTGAATATCTGTACGCATGTACATACACACATGGATGCACACACATACATTTACATTTGGAGTGTATTTCTTTTTTTTTTTTTTTTTTTTTAGACTGGGTCTCGCTCTGTTGCCCAGGCTGGAATACAGTGGTGTGATCTTGGCTCACTGCAACGTCTGCCTCCCGGGTTCAAGCGATTCTCCTACCTCAGCCTCCTGAGTAGCTGGGATTGCAGGCATGTACTACCATGCCCTGCTAATTTTTGTATGTTTAGTAGAGTTGGGGTTTTGCCGTGTTGGCCAGGCTGGTCTCCAACCCCTGACCTCAGATGATCCACCTGCCTTGGCCTCCCAAAGTGCTGGGATCACAGGCGTGAGCCACCGGCATGCCTGGCCTATATTTCTATATACAGATATATAAAACTATAGATATAGGAAACTGAATTCACATTGATTCCTCAAGTTCCAGTTGAACACCACAGGGTTCATTCTAGATTTCTGCATTTCCATATTTGTAACTCCCTTCCTGAACAGTGAAAAACCTGCCTCCCATTGTCTTCAATGTATTTATTCATTTATTGCAACAATTCCTCCACGTGTAATTGGTTGCAGTTCACCATAGCCTTCCCTCCCTCTCAGCCTGTACAGATGCCTATCTTGCTAGCCCCACGACATGGCTTTTAGAAGTTTCTCTCATGAAATTAATGGGAACAAGTGCAAAAGATCCATGTACAATAATGTTCATTAAATTAGTCTTTATAATAGCTAAGAAACAGAAACAACTTAATTAACAAATAGGAAATCTATTAAAGGGGGGAAGGAGGTAAGTTCATAATCCATATAGTGGAATAACTACAGCCATTAAAAGTGATGCCAAGTGTGTATATTGACAGGGAAAGATACTTGCCATGTAATTTAAAAAGCAGGCCATAAATAGCCACTGCTGGATGCTACTCTTTTAAAAAAGTAAATACATATATGCAGGAAAAATACTGGAAGATTATATGTAAAAATATTGTTCATGGTTATATCTGGATCTATCTAATTATGTGCTCTTTAGAGTTTTTAGAATTTTCTGTATTGACTTATTTATTTACTTATAAAAGAGGAGAATTAAGTATCATTTTAAAGCTGGAAGACCTTTAAAGCTGGAGCGGACATTACAGTTGAATGTCAGATGGACTGATATTAAATGCAGAGTCAGGTGTCAGCTGGTCACTGTCTGCAGGGATCTAAGGTGTGCATTAAACTATTGCAGATGCCCTGCTGTGCCATGATGATGAGCTGGAAGGGCGCCGGATCGCCTTCATCCTATACCTGGTTCCTCCCTGGGACAGGAGCCTGGGTGGTACCCTGGACCTGTACAGCATTGATGGTAAGATAAGTATAAGTGCATGCACTTCACCACCAGTGGCCACTTCTGAGTTAAAGCTGAATTGATTCAGTATCATGTTCTTATCTACAATGTCTGTACTCCTCAAAGGAAGTGGAAGCTATTTATTATAGTGGCTACCTCAAGGGGAATAAATGCCAGCCCTGACAACCACCTCTTTAAGTTAGACTTGAAAATGACTCCAGAGATCAATTAGAATCCATTTAAGATGAGAAACAGTCAGACTGAGCTTCTGAATACTGATTGTGGAAGGGTAGAGTACATATAAAGCTGCCTGTGGCTATGAATCTGCCAGGACCAGTCCATTTGACAGAAAGTCAAGGTTTTTTTGAATGTCTAGCACCAGAAGTTGACTCCAGGAAACTTTGAGAACTTATTCCAGCCCTTCTCAATAATAGATGGATGGTGTAGTAAGAACAGATGCCACGTAGTCAGACTTGCAAGTATGAGTGAAACAGATGGAAAGGGCAGTATTTCAGGGTCTGAAGGGCACATTGAGATGCCCTCAGAAGTTTGGAAATTGTCAAGAGTAAAATGAGGCAGCCTGGAGGTGGTTAATGGTAATGAACCACATTTATGGATGTGTTCTCTCCTGGTGCAGAACACTTTCAGCCGAAGCAGATTGTCAAGTCTCTTATCCCTTCGTGGAACAAACTGGTTTTCTTTGAAGTATCTCCTGTGTCCTTTCACCAGGTAAAGATTGTAAGCCACAAATAGAGTACCAAGGATTATGCTTTTTAATCACCCATTATCCAAACATGACAGCTTCCTGTTAGACTTGCTATCCGATGTTGTTTTAATGCTTAACATGGAGGACCCTGAAATTAATGTGCATTGGCAGTAATGCCCCTTATTCTTCGTGTTGATTGCTCCTGGGCTTGTCCTTTCAGGTGTCTGAAGTCCTGTCTGAAGAAAAGTCACGTTTGTCTATAAGTGGCTGGTTTCATGGTCCATCGTTGACTAGGCCTCCCAACTACTTTGAACCCCCCATACCTCGGAGCCCTCACATCCCACAAGATGTAAGAAGAATTGCTGATATCCTTACCTTAGGAGTTATAGCGTATCATTTGTTTCTCCGATTTTAAAATTAGCTGTTCCTTTTAATGAAACTGTACCTTGAGCTTGCCCCGCCCCTTTCCACTTCTCTTTTTTTCTTCCTTTTTTTTTTTTTTTTTGAGACAGAGTCTTGCTCCATTGCCCAGGCTGGAGTACAGTGGTGCGATCTTGGCTCACTATAACCTCCACCTCCTAGGTTCAAGCAATTCTCCTGCCTCAACCTCCTGAGTAGCTGGGATTACAGGCGCCCACCACCATGCCTGGCTAATTTTCGTATTTTTAGTAGAAACAGGGTTTCACCATGTTGGCCGGGCTGATCTCGAACTCCTGACCTCAAATGATCCACCCACCTTGGCCTCCCAACGTGCTGGGATTACAGGTGTGAGCCACCGCACCGGGCCTCCACTTTTCTTAAGTAAACTTTTGATAGTGTCTTTTTTTTTTTTTTTTGAGACGGAGTCTTGCTCTGTCACCCAGGCTGGAGTGCAGTGGCCGGATCTCAGCTCACTGCAAGCTCCTCCTCTCGGGTACAAGCCATTCTCCTGCCTCAGCCTCCCGAGTAGCTGGGACTACAGGCACCCGCCACTTCGCCCGGCTAGTTTTTTGTATTTTTTAGTAGAGACGGGATTTCACCGTGTTAGCCGGGATGGTCTCGATCTCCTGACCTCGTGATCCGCCCGTCTCGGCCTCCCAAAGTGCTGGGATTCCAGGCTTGAGCCACCGCGCCCGGCCTGATAGTGTCTTTCTCAAGCAGAGTTTTCCGGTACTTTAATAGGAGAAACTTATGAAGTGAGTATTTGCATGTATTTTATTAGTGTGAAATGATGTAAGAGCAAAAGCAATAGGAATTATTAACTCACATTTTGCATCTGCTGCCTCTTCATAAGCATGAGATTTTGTATGATTGGATCAACTCTACTTATCTGGACATGGATTACCAAGTTCAAATTCAAGAAGAGTTTGAAGAAAGTTCTGAAATTCTCCTGAAGGAGTTTCTTAAGGTAGGTAGGCTTAGCGTATGTTGTTCTGAATATTTTGTTTGGCATGCAGTTTTGCTTCCTGAATGGGTGCATAGGCATCACTGGGGAGTTTTTGTTTTGTTCCTGATTAGAATGTTTATGTCATTCCCTTCTTCAGATGAAATACAGAAATGATGATAACACTAACAGTATCAGCGGTGTGCTTAGTGGGTTAAGAATCCCTTGGGTATTCCTCAGTTCTCTAGAGTTTTACACACACACACACACACACACACAAGCTTCCACCCTGAGAAGGAGTTGTGTGTAGTTACCTTTCTATTCATCTAATATGGTGCTTCTTATTACTTTTAAAACTAGATTACTAATAGAGCAATATCTGTTGATGAACGTTTGACAGTGATGAGGCAGCTTGTTATAGTAGAAAGAGATTAGAAATCAGAAGACTGGCTGGGCGCAGTGACTCACGCTGTAAACCCAAGGTGGGCAGATCATCTGAGGTCAGGAGTTCAAGACCAGCCTGGCCAACATTGTGATACCCCATCTCTACTAAAAAAAAATAATAATACAAAAATTAGCCGGGCATGGTGGCATGTACCTGTAATCCCAGCTACTCAGAACGCTGAGACAGGAGAATCACTTGAACCTAGGAGGCAGAGGTTGCAGTGAGCTGAGATTGTGCCATTGCACTCCAGCCTGGGTGATGGAGCAAGACTCCGTCTCAAAAGAAAAAAAAAGAAAAGAAATCAGAAGACCTATTCTCATGCCCTGGCTCTGGTTTTACTAACCTGGGCAGATCACTAAATCACTCTGGGTATTTATTTTGTCTTCAGTTAAACTGGGATTCATACCTGCCTTGTCTTTCTCACAGAGTTGTTGTGAGGGCCAATAAGATAACTTTTGCTGGCATGGCACTTTACAGTGGGTCCCATGGAACCATGGTCCCAAGAGCTATTCCTCCAAGAAAAAAGGTTGAGAGACTCTACATCCTGTCTCTCTCTAGGAATTTTATAGCTGACATTAGCATATTAAGATTTTGAGAAGTATTATAGTAAATAAACTGAATACCCTATTCAATTGAGTTTACCTAAACCATGCTATGGGATCTTTCCTTTTTCACACATTTATAACGGATAGGACTGCTTGGGAAACTGCATTAAACAAATAAATGGAAAGCCTCTTGTGGAGAATATTTTAATAGATTAACCAGCTTCCTTGTGTCGTACTTAACTTTTTGAATTTAAAATGGTTATTAAATTAGGGGCCTAGAGAATCTGAATTGTTATACAGAGACTGTCATGGTAATGACCTTGATTGTAATGCAGTTTAATTTTTTTATCCTCACAACATCTTGTGAATTGTATTATGGTCTGTATTATGATCCTCATTTTATAAACGCAGCAGTTTGGGAGGTTGAGCAGATTGACGTAAGGTATATAACTACTTAAGAGAATGAGCCACGGTGGCACTCAGATCTCTTGACTAAAGCAAGCCGATGATGTATCCAGTCTTCACCCTGGCTTTACCACAGCAGGAGTTAGGGGATCTTGTATGAAAGGAGTGAGAGTAGGCCAGGCGCGGTGGCTCTGGCCAACTCCCAACACTTTGGGAATCCATCCTCAGGCGGATGGATCACCTGAGGGTCGGAAGTTCGAGACCAGCCTGACCAACATGGAGAAACCCCATCTCTACTAAAAATATAAAATTAGCCAGGCGTGGTGGTGCATGCCTGTAAATCCAGCTACTTGGGAGGCTGAGGCAGGAGAATCGCTTGAACCCAGGAGGTGGAGGTTGTGGTGGGCCGAGATCACGCCATTGCACTCCAGCCTGGGCAACAAGAGCGAAACTCTGTCTCAAAAAAAAAAGAAAAGAAAAGAAAAGAAAGGAATGACAATCAACTGCACCTTTTCGGAATTAGCCAGATTGATGTTTGGCAGAGCTGCTGTACCTGCCAAACCAGTGTGGGGTAATAGGGAGATCTGCTGACTGCTGCTTTATCTGCTCATTTTCTAGCCTGAGAAATTCGCAAAAGTCTGTGAGGCCTTGGAGCATGGAGATGTGGAATGGAGTAGCCGAGGTCCCCCTAACAAAAGGTAGAACCCGTCATCTGAGATATTTGCTTCTACATTCAGCACCTGTAACTTTTTTTTATAACTAGTAAAATGACAAAAAGCCTAAAGGAAAAATACACTGAGGTGATGACAGGCAATTCATGAAAGAAAGTCAAATAACCAACAGGAAAAAATATACAATCATGCACCAAAGCTCACACCCAATAATAGGACACTTGCCCTAATGATGTTTTGTTCTCAGGGACATCCAGTAGCAGGATGTCCTAACCAAATCCTAAGAAAATCTCACTATTGTAATAACTTGTGCTTTAGTAAGCTGTGCCAAGATTTAGGAAGAGAGGTACAAAGCTAATGATCAGCTTTTATCCCATGAGTCATTTTACATCTGTGGCTCTGCTGAACAACTTCACATTGCTGTTTTTCAGGTTTTATGAGAAAGCTGAGGAGAGTAAGCTTCCTGAGATATTGAAGGAGTGCATGAAGTTATTTCGCTCTGAGGCACTATTCTTGCTGCTCTCCAACTTCACAGGCCTGAAGCTTCATTTCTTGGCCCCTTCGGAAGAAGAAGAGATGAATGACAAAAAAGAGGAAGAAGCCGCTGATAGCACTGAAGAAGGGACTAGCCATAGTCCTCCTGAGCCAGAGAATAATCAGACAGCCATCAGCAACAACAGCCAACAGAACAATGACCAGACAGACCCAGAGCCAGAGGAAAATGAAACAAAGAAAGGTAAGCTGTTGTTAGGATTTGTCCTCACTTACCATTAACCATTCACCATTCAAACATGTATTCATTCAACAAACATTTACTGAGCATCTACTGTGCCCTAAGCCCTATTTCGGGAGCTGAAGAACAAAACAGACAAGGTCTGTGGTCTTTGGGAGCTTACATTCTGGTAGAAGAAGACAGAGATTAAATATATATACAAACAACAAGAAAACGTCAAGTAATGATAAGTGCTATGCAAAACATTGTAATAGGGTTATATGACAAGAAATGACTGAGTAGGCCGGGCACCATGGCTCACGCCTATAATCCCAGCACTTTAGGAGGCCGAGGCAGGCGGATCACCTGAGGCCAGGAGTTCGAGACCAGCCTGACCAACATGGCAAAACCCCGTCTCTACTAAAAATACAAAAAAAAAAAAAAAATTAGCCAGGCATGGTGGTGAACGCCTGTAATCCAAGCCACTCAGGAGGCTGCGGTGGAAGAATCACTTGAACCGGGGAGGAGGAGGAGATTGCAGTGAGTCGAGATTGCACCATTGCACTCCAGCCTGAGCAACAGAGAGAGACTACAACTCAAAAAGAAAAAAAAAAAGAACGAAAGAAAAAGAAATGACTGAGTAGCCTCTTAAATAGGTGATCTAGAAAAGCCTCTCTGAGGAGTGCCATTTAAACTCAGATCTGAATGTAACAGCCTAAGAAAACTTGCTTGAATTTGGACAAACAAGTAGAAGGAAATTATTACAAGTAGAAGTTTAATCATCTGCAACCAATATGGAGAAGAGAGAAATACAAGAAATTTAAGAGGTAACACTCCTGTGAAAATACTGGCACCATTAACCAAGTAGCGACAAATTCAGCTTAGATGTTTCAGCACTTATTACTATGTCAGATGAGAATATCTGTCACCCAGTTTACCATTCCCTGCTTCCACTCAGATTTCTTGAAAACCCTGTGCAGTTAGGAGAGCAAAGACAAGGGGTGGATACTTGGGGAAACAAAATCAGTGGTTTGAGATGCTAACTGAAAGCAACATAACTCATTCCGTGGCCTTCCAAAACCGACTGACCAGTCACTTTGGCCACTGCAGATATTTAGAAAAACCAGACCCAGGTGGCTTTTTCTGTGCTATTTTAATACACAAGGTAGCCTTTCTTTGAAAGATTAGTTTTCCGTGTTAATTGATACTGGCATTTATGCCCAGACCCTAAGAGGAACCAGACTCAGTATCCATGGAGTCTCAGTCTCAAAGGGATTTTTTAAAAACCTTATCCACTTCTGTTTGATTTTGTTTTGTTTTTTGAGACAGGGTCTTGCACTGTCACCCAGGCTGGAGTGCAGTGGCGCAGTCACAGCTCACTGCAGCCTTGACCTGGGCTAAAGCGATCCTCCTGCCTCAGTAATCCCAGGTAGCTGGGATCACAGGCATGTGCCACCACACCCAGCTAATTTTCTTGATTTTTTTTTTTTTTTTTGTAAAGATGGGATCTTGCCATGTTGCCCAGACTGGTCTCAAACCCCTAGACTCAAGTAATCCTCCCATCTCGTCCTGCCAAAGTGCAGGGATTACGAGCGTGAGCCATCACACCTGGCCAAAACTTGTCCAGCTCTATTCCTTTTTTGGTTTCATTTTTATGGGAACCTGCAACTTAGGATAAAATCTATATGGGCAGCCAAAAGATGCTTTATTCCGTTGTTGAGCATCTACTGTATACAAGAGGCCTTGGGCCAAAGCAGAGTAGGGAATACAAAAGTGAATGAGAAACGTCACTGATTACAAAGTTTACCATCTTGAATAGAAGCTATAAATCTTGGCAAAAACTATCAAATTGCTGGGCATATGATAGCAGTGCTAAACATTGGCATAGTGGGGCACATCTAGTGAGATAACATTACAGACCTGATAACTTTAAGATGTTTTTAAAAAACTAACATGTCAATTTCAGAATGTTTAGAAAACAAGCAAAAGGAAAATAATCATCTATAAGTGGCTATATTAGCATTTGGAATATATCCTTTCACTGTTTTTTTTTTTTTTTTTTGCTATGTAGACATATACATGTATGCACATATGGGGGGTATATTTTTACACATGTATTTTTAATGATAATGATTATTGATATAATGATATTGATTGATATGATTTTAATATAATAAACAGAACATATATATTGTTCTGTAATCTTTTTTCCATGTAATAGTTCATAAACCTCTTTCTCATCCTTTTACATCCTTTATAACGATAGAACAGGTTTATACACCCTCCTCACTTAGGAAACCCTTCCACCAAAGCAGTTTTTTTGATTTTTGTTTGTTTGTTTGAGATGGAGTCTTGCTCTGTTGCCAGGCTGGAGTGCAGTGGTGTGATCTCGGCTCACTGCAACCTCCGCCTTCCAGGTTCAAGCGATTCTGCCTCAGCCTCCCAAGTAGCTGGGACTACAGGCGTGTGCCACCATGCCCAGCTGATTTTTTGTATTTTTAGTAGAGGTGGGGTTTCACCATGTTAACCAGAATGGTCTCAATCTCCTGACCTCATGATCCGCCCACCCTGGCCTCCCAAAGTGCTGGGATTACAGGAGTGAGCCACCACGCCCTGCCCACCAAAGCAGTTTTACATGTATCTGCTTTCCAACATAGCATTTCTAGATTTTATTTCAAGAATGTATGCCACAACTAAAAGTTTTGAAAAACACTGTTCTCTAGTATAATTTTTAACGCCTGCAATCTATTGGATCAGATGACCTTAACCAGTCCTGTGTTGAGCATTTAGATTTTTTCCAGTTCTTCACTGTCATAACAAACGATGCAACCATTGTGTCTTCAGAATGCTTCTCAGAAGTATGGTGATACATCAAAGACTGCTCAGAATTTTAAGGCAGTTGCCAAATTGCCCTCCCCAAAACTTGTGTCAGTCTGTACTCTCACCAGCATTGTACATGATGATGATTTCATTCTTCCTAGCAAACTTGTATTTTCTTTTCCAACTTGCTTATTCTTTAGGTGAAAATGACATTTGCCTATCATTGACTAATGGTGCATGGTTGTATATTTTTCCCTATTGGTTACTTGATTTTTTTTCATGAGTTGCCTGTCATTACCTCAGTGTATTTTCCTTTGGGATTTTTGTCATTTTATCAGTTATTAAAAAAAAAAAAGTTACATATAGGAGTATTAACCTTTTTTTTTTCTGAGGTAGAATCTTGCTTTGTCACCCAGGCTGGAGTACAGTGGCATGATACCAGCTCACTGCAACCTCTGCTTCCCAGGTTCAAGCGATTCTTATGCCTCAGCCTCCTAAGTAGCTGGGATTACAGGCACACGCCACCATGCCCAGCTACTATTTTCGTATTTTTTAGTAGAAACGGGGTTTTGCCATGTTGGCCAGGCTGGTCTTGAACTCCTGACCTCAGGTGATCTGCCTGCCTCAGAGGAGTATTAACCTTCTGTTTAACAGGTTGTAATAGTTTATTTTTTAATTTTGTTCAGCATGGTTTAAATTTTACAAAATATTTTAGTAATCAGGTCTATCTTTGCCTTTCCTGGTTTCTACTTTAGGTAATAACATGCTGAGAAATCTCTAAGGTTAGATAAAATAATAATCATGGGTTTTTTATATATATATATTTTTTGCAACTAGACTTCTTTTCCATCTGAAATTTATTATTATAGAGAGAAATCAAAATTCAACTTTTTTTTTTTTTTTTGGTGAGATGGAGTTTTGCTCTTGTGGCCCAGGCTGGAGTGCAGTGGCACAATTTCAGCTCACCACAACCTCTGCCTCTTGGGTTCAAGCAATCCTCCTGCCTTAGCCTCCCGGGTAGCTGGGATTACAGGCATGCACCACCACGCCTGGCTAATTTTATATTTGTAGTAGAGTCGGGTTTTCTCCATGTTGGTCAGGCTGGTCTTGAACTTCTGACCTCAGGTGATCCGCCTGCCTCGGCCTCCCAAAGTGCTGGGATTACAGGCATAAGCCACCGTGCCCGGCCCAAAATTCAACTTTTTTACCCCAAAATAGAGCTGGTAATTTCTGACAATCTTTTATAAGGCTGGATTGGTAGAATAGCACTTCAAAGGTTTGAAAGGAATGGTTTCCCTGTATTGCTGTATCATTCCTAATTATCATTCCCTTACAATCTAACAGTTCTATCAAGGTTATTTTTTAAAGTTGCTCATCCTTCTTTTTTTTTCCTTCTTAGAATCAAGTGTCCCCACATGCCAAGGGGAACTGAGGCGTTGGAAGACCGGTCACTACACTTTAATTCATGACCATAGCAAGGCTGAATTTGCCCTAGACTTAATTCTCTACTGTGGCTGTGAAGGTAAGAGAGTGGAAAGCAAGCAGTGAATTATTCCCCATAGGAGGGGCAGTCTCTTCTGAGGGACCCTTTCCAGCTGAACCAATTCATAAGTAATTTGCCTAGTTCAGAATCTCAGATCACGGGATCTCAAAGTCGAAGGGATTTTAGGGGTCATGAGTTCCAGTCTCCCAGTTCAAAATAGGATTTATATCTGTGACTAGGGAATGGGGAGATGGACCATGCCATAATTTTCCCTTAAGTGTGCTCCCAGATCTATAGATTTTATGTAATTGCCTTTCTGGGAAAATATTTAGTATTTAATTCTCTCTTAATTTTCTTATTCAAAGTTTTTTGAAATAAGTCTGCATTTCAGTTCAACTGTCTCAGGAAATTAGGCATTTAGGGGAAGGGAATCCATGACAAACTAGATGTTAATAAGTTCAAGCTCATAAGTCATAGAACCAGTTACTGCTGAACTCCCAGAGTGCCCACTGTTAAGCAGCATGGGATCAGTGATTTAAACAGATGATGCAACTCTTGCAATGAGGGCTTTCTGAATGCTATTTGTTTTTCTCTTGTAAGGCTGGGAGCCAGAATATGGTGGTTTTACTTCTTACATTGCCAAAGGTGAAGATGAAGAGGTAAGTTTCTTCTGATAGCAAACTATCCTTTTTAGTTATTGAGAATGCTTTCATTTTTCAAAGACCCAATTTTTATGACCTTTTACCAACATCTTTAGCTAATAAATCTGTTGGTCTGCCAGGCAATGGTTCTAATTTCTAGTAGAAAATACTCAACATGGAATAAAGATGCTAAAGGATACTCAGTAAGCATTTATTTTACCCTCCTGAGAAATTCCAAATTAAGAGCCTTGTGCATTGCCACAAATCTTACAATGTATAAGAAATAAATGTAATAGGTAAGTACCTTTCTAGGTATATGCTGGAATAGGGCTTGTTGGAAAATGGCTTGACAGCCACCCCTAGTAAAGGTTCATTCAGAGGACCCCTCTATCCCCAGATGAAGTGCTTGGTATGGAAACCATCTGTTCCATGGTTAATCATCCAAGAGTTGAGAATAAGTTCTATGTTCTGATGTGTCACTGTATTTTTCTTTTTCAGCTGCTAACAGTGAATCCAGAAAACAATTCTTTGGCATTGGTCTACAGAGATAGAGAGACTCTGAAATTTGTCAAGCATATTAACCACCGAAGCCTGGAACAAAAGAAAACCTTCCCAAACAGAACAGGTTTCTGGGACTTTTCATTCATATATTATGAATGACAGCACTGGACAAAGCTGAAGAAAAACGTGACCCTTCGTCAGTACTGGGAAGTCTGGAAGAGCTAAGCATGGAGTCAAGGAGAGCTACATGGTAGCTTGCCTGACAGTGTTCTTAA
The DNA here is from genome assembly GCF_008728515.1 of Papio anubis. NCBI lineage: Eukaryota > Metazoa > Chordata > Mammalia > Primates > Cercopithecidae > Papio > Papio anubis. The sequence continues at coordinate 33,360,483 of NC_044993.1, read as the reverse complement.
AACTGGTTGTCTTTTACTAGGACTCATAATGATTGTCCTCAACCAAGACCTTGAGCTTGGAGCTACATACTTATCTCTTGATTAAAAAAAAAAAAAAAAAAAAAAAAGTTGGCTTTTTTAAAACATTGAGTCCTTCTTTTTCCATATTGGCTTCTTCAGTGAATTTTTAACTTCAATCATTTTTTTTATTGAGGTAAAATATTTATAACATAAAATTGACCAGCTTACCCATTTTTAAATATGCAATTCAGTGGATTAAGTACATTCCCCTTGTCCAGCCATCACCATCATCCATCACCAGAACTTTTCCATCTTCCCAAATTCTGTGCCCATTGAACAGTAACTCCCCACCCCCCTTCCCCTAGCAACAGCCATCCTTTTTGTCTCTGTCATCAACTTCACTACTCATATTTCTCATATAAGTGGAATCATTCAGTATTTGTCCTTTTGTAACTGGTTTCACTTAGCATAAAGTCTTTATGATTCATCCATGTTTCCAGCGTTTCGGTTTTTTTAGAAAAACTCGTAAGTTATTGCAGCCGGGCATGGTGGCTCATGCCTGTGATCCCAGCACCTTGGGAGGCCAAGGCAGGCGGATCACCTGAGGTCGGGAGTTCAAGACCAGCCTGACCAACATGGAGAAATCCCGTCTCTCCTAAAAATACAAAATTAGCTGGGGTTGGTGGCACATTCCTGTAATCCCAGCGATTCAGAAGACTGGGGCAGGAGAATTGCTTGAACCCAGGAGGCAGAGGTTGCAGTGAGCCAAGATTGTGCCATTGCACTCCAGCCTGGGCAACAAGAGTGAAACTCTGTCTCAAAAAAAAGAAGGGAAAAAAAAATGATAAAAATGATTGCAGATTTTGTTCTTCTCAATCATGCTGGTTTAGAAAATTACAGAGCCTTACATCCTGATCATGCTGGGCCTTAGAATTCTGACACAGTGAGTCATCACATTTCCTCCCACTCACTGCCTGTGGCCTTGTTCCACCATGACTCTCACAGGACAGTGTAGGCTTAGACAATGTGTAGTATTACTCCTTTGGAAAGGGTCTGGCCTACCATCACATGCCCCAAGAAACTTCTGGTTGGTAAAGAAGATAGGCTGCTTATTGCCATGTGTAGTCACTTCCAAGTGCCCACTGCCTTTCCATCCTGGAGTTTTGCTCTGTCGCCCAGGCTGGAGTGCAGTGGCGCGATCTCCGCTCACTGCAAGCTCCGCCGCCTCCCGGGTTCACGCCATTCTCCTGCCTCAGCCTCCCTAGAAGCTGGGACTACAGGCGCCCGCCACCATGCCCGGCTAATTTTTTTGTGTTTTTAGTAGAGACGGGCTTTCACCGTGTTCACCAGGATGGTCTCCATCTCCTGACCTCGTGATCCACCCGCCTCAGCCTCCCAAAGTGCTGGGATTACAGGCGTGAGCCACCGTGCCCGGCCTGCTTTTTATTTTAAGAGATGGAATGCTAAAAAGCCACATCAGAATGCCAAGAGGCTGTGCATCTTGTTAATTTTTTTCTTAAACTGTTCCAGGGAGTTATATCATAATTACCTATGTGTGGGTATGCATGGGTGGATGAAAGATGCTGTTCTCATTCCATCCCAACACAGTCTCCTTCTTCCTTTCTCTTTTTTTACATTTATTTTTAGCTTTTGCAGTAGCATTTAGTGTGGGTTTTACTAATTAATAGAAAAAGCACTGGGCCTTTAAACTTCTTAACCACTCTTCTCTTTCATCTCCTAAAACTTTGAATATTCATTCTTTCCTGAAGTTTGCATTTAAATGAAAATGAGTTTTGCTTTGTCTTTTAGGTTTAGTTTCAAAAAGGTTTAATTCTGTACCCCAGCCAGTTAAGAAATGTTTTAGCAGGTATGCCCTTGATATGGATATTTATTTATATTTTTTTATATTTTTATATTTATGTAAATATATTTATTTATATATTTTACGCATGTAGTAATATTACGCATGCAATATTAGTTCTATTAGTACTAATATTAGTACTGTTATAAAACACTAATTTTTAAATGATGAGATAAAAAGAAATATCTAGAACTAGTTCTAACATTGTCTTCCCTTATGCATATGGTAACGAACCATTTTACACCATACTATTTTGGAGACCACAATTTTGTGTGTGCGTGTTTGAGACGGAGTCTCACTCTGTGGCCCAGGCTGGAGTACAGTGGCATGATCTCGGCTCAGTGTGACCTCTGCCTCCTGGGTTCAAGCAATTCTGCCTCAGCCTCCTGAGTAGCTGGGATTACAGGCACCCACCTCCACACCCAGCTAATTTTTTAAAATTTTTAGTAGAGACTGGGTTTCACCCTGTTGGCCAGGCTGGAGACCACAATTTTTTAACCATAGTGTAGCAGCACTCAAGTGGGACTGCGAATACTTTGTTACTAATGGTTTATGTCACAGCTTGCCTTTTCTATGTTCCAGCTGACTGAAGGTCATCTCACTTGCCTTCTGTTGTGTTTTCATGAGTGAGGAAAAAGGGTGTCAGTGGCATAACTTCAGGAAGAGCCAGGGAAAAGTGCTTAGGTAGGTGACACTGTCATGTATGCCAACCTTGGAAAATAGTTTGAGACTCATGGCTGTAGGTACCATCCAAGGCCAATTTTCCAATTATGGAAAGCCAAATCTAAATCTTAGAATACCTCACAGATGTTAAAAATGTGCTTGTTAGTGTCTCCTTTATCTCAGTGTGTTTATAATCTGTCAACACACCATCTTTTATACACTACAAAAAGGGACTCGGGTGTCTGAGGGGAGAGAATCCCTAAGAGCCCAACTCTGATGTTGCTATCAGTTACGTCATCTACAGCAGCACCTCTTAGACTGTGAAGGATGGTATAACTTACAGATTGTGTTTCTGCACTGAAGACACACAGTGATAGTGAAGCTTGTTTTCCTTATAGTACTTCATTTTGCATCTTGATTACTTTTTAGGGCCTGGGGCCAATGTCAACAACTGTTAGGTAGCAAAAGAAGAATTAGAACATGGGCATCTTTGTTTATACCTCTTTCAGATAAAAGCTATGATATTCACCTATAAAATACATGGTTTCTCTCTTTATTCTTAATAGTGAGTCTCCAATTCTTATAACTCCCATTTTTATCCCCAAAGAAAATAGCTCCATGGGCCCGGCACAGTGGCTCACACCTGTAATCCCAGCACTTTGGGGGGGCCCCAAGGTTGGCAGATTACCTGAAGTCAGGAGTTGGGAGACCAGCCTGGCCAACATGGTGAAACCCTATCTCTACTAAAAATACAAAAATTAGCTGGGCATGCTGGTGCATGCCTGTAATCCTAGGTACTTGGGAGGCTGAGGCAGGAGAATCGCTTGAACCAAGTAGGCAGAGGTTACAGTGAGCCGAGATTGCACCACTGCCCTCCAGCCTGGGCAACAGAACGAGAATCCGTCTCAAAAAAAACAGCTTTCTGTTTTTTCAGACTTTATTATATAAATAATACATGCTCATTGTGAGGTAATAACATGTAATAATCTAAAGATCACCTGAAATCCCACCATCCTATGACAGCCACTGGTAGCTTTGTCATTTTTCAACTTGGCTAGACTGAACTACATTTCCCAACTCTCTTCCCTATGTCTCAGGTTAGGATGAGCCACAAATTCCTATGCCAGATCTGCAGGGTCCAATGCAGCAGCAGCCCTTGAGTAGCTGGCACACCTTGCTGGTGTGAACCACACCTGTGCCTGGGCCTGCAACCACTCCACCTTCCCCTGGATGGATCTTCCTTCAGCTCCTCTGCAAAGGGTCTGTTTCAGCAGAATGCCCACACCATCAAGGTCAGAAGCAACAAAAATGGACAGATTTTAGCATCCTCATGGGCTCTAGCCCATGCCTGTGGGTTGCAGTTTGTTCTCCCCAACTCCACATCTTTTCTGACTACCTGCCCTATGGGCTTCAAGCTCCAGCACTGGACAGGAAGAGAACAGCCTTACGGAGATTACTTCACTACTTCTTCTTTTTATGTTAACCATACTGGAAATGAGGAACATTTTCACAAAACTTGTGAACATATTTGCATAAATAAAACGTCTAAGGAAGTACCCTACAAATAACATTAGTCCTTAATTTTAACGATGTGGAAAATGAAGGTTCCAAGAAAAATAATCTGTTAGTTTTGAACTAGGCTTGTCTACTGTTTAAAGATTCCTCTCAAAATTCCACCAAAGTGTGGGTTTCTTCCCCACAGAACACCCCTCACCCAAAAAAAAAAAAAAATCAAAGCTTGGGTTACCTCTCCTAGACCAGTATTTTTTTTTCTTTATGATTATTATTATTTTGGGATCGAGTCTCCCTCGGTCACCCAGGCTGGAGTGCAGTGGTGTGATCTGAACTCACTGTAACCTCTGCCTCCCAGGTTCAAGCAATTCTCGGATTACAGGTGCCTGACACCACACTGGCTAATTTTCGTATTTTTAGTAGAGATGGGATTTCACTATGTTGGCCAGGCTGGTCTCAAATCCCTGACCTCAAGTGACCCACCCACCTCAGCCTCCCAAAGTTCTGGCAGTTATTTCTTGAATAAGAAGTTTTGGGGTGCATTATCTCGTCAACACCGTGACATACTTACCACTACTAAACAAGGAGGAAGCGCAAACCCTGTTGAAAAGGTCCTGGGTTGAGGAGATCTAGTGAAATGATGCCAGAGGAGAGCTCTCCAGCCTGCATGGAACTGGGTGTCCTGATGATTCTCTTCTGATGCAAAATCAGTCCACAAAGACAATTTAAAAACGACTTGGGAACTGTCCATGTGACATCACTTTTAGGAAAAGCAGATTCTGTACTGTACAGATTACAAGATGACTCCAGAGCTAGAGCATAGAGTGTGGGCAGGGGCCAGATGGAAAAGAGGTAAAATGCGAAACACCAGGCTGTAATGGGTGTCTTACTGTACTTGAGTTTCCAAATGAAATTGGAGGTAATTTAGTTCTATAATGACAGGACTGTGCATTGGCAGATCTGTAACTGCTAATTATAAAATTTGAAACATTAATAACAATGTTGAAAATCATTCCTGTAAAACACTTCTAGGGTTGCATAATAGTTTTAAAGTTCCTAGTTCTTTGATTTCTGAAGCTGCTGACAGGCGTATTGAGGACAGATAATCCCAAGCAGAGCGGCAGATGCTATTCTATGCTGAAGGCATTAGCTCAGCACTGGGGCGAGGGTGATGCTGGTTAAGATGCAGACACCATTCTTGCTTAACAGGGGATTAAGATTTAGGTAAAGAATTTAGTAAGGGTTAAGGAGTAGACATGGGAGAGGAAAGGTCACCTAAGGAGAGAGCATTTGAGTGGGGCCTTGAGGTACTGGATAGGCAGTCATGGTGGGAAATAATAAAAATTATACTCTTAAAAATCCTCAGAACCTGAATTATGGTACTGAAAGCTTTCTCTCAGATATCAAAATCCTCAAAGTCAGCTTTAAATGACAGCTCAGTGCTCACTTAAAGCTTCAATATAATTCAGCAGTGAAATACCACTTCGCCGTAGCTTCTAGAAGTATTCAGATTCTATCAGGATAGAAACATATGGCAACAAAATAGAGAAATTGCTGATAAACTCATTTCTCCTTGTCCAGTTTTTCCTCATTCCTAAGCTGAACAGGATGAGTTCTAAGTGGGGGAAAAAAAGGCAGTTGCATGTTTTATGAATGTTTTCACTTCAGCCCGTCTTTACTTGCTTGGGAAGTTTGGAGTAGAAGAGGCCATGACTATTTGGTTCCAACACCTCCTTCACACCAGGGCTTACCCAGCTGTGGGACCCTGTACAGGACACTCTGTCTTGGAGCTCAGAGCCTCATCTGTGAAATAGACACTGCCATCAACAGGATCAAATTACTGTGAAAATAACCTATAAATCAGAACAACTTAAGATGTCTTGCTGCAGGTCAATGCCTTCTAGCCTGGCCATGAGTATTTTTAGGTCTAAGAAGGAAGTTTTTTGGCCAAAGAACAACAGAGTGACCTTTGATGAGATTATGTTACTAGACTCCCTAAAAATGAATGGCATTATATAATTTAAAACTAGCACCAACTAGAGATTTTAATCTCAAATGGTATAAATTAGACTATGGTTAAAACAAAGACTCAACAGTAGGACTCAAGTTTTGTCTTGAGTCACTAGACAGGTCACACAGGTCACTAACTCTGTGACCTGAAAAGGAGGTTATCTATGCCTCAGTTTCCTCCTCTGTGAGGCAGATTTATTTATTTATTTATTTTTTGGAGACGGAGTCTCCTCTGTCACCCAGGCTAGAGTGCAGAGGCACGATCTCGGCTCACTGCAACCTCCATGTGAGGCAGATTTACAATGATACTTTACTATTTTGGAGACTGAAAATAATACAGTATATGTGGATTATCTCTTGAGTTTATAGGTTGAAAATGGAAAACAAAAGTATTAGCATATTCTCATAATTAGGACTCCATAAGGCTTACATTTCAGATACAGGAGGGCCGATCCTAAAGTGGCCACATCAAAATCAGTATAATTAATGTATACTAACCTCAGGGAAATGCACCACTTCCCCTAAACTGCTTATGAATGCTATTAAGATATTAAAACTAACTGAAGTTTCACTCATTAAACCAGTCCTGAAATCTACGTTAGGGCAAAATTTTTCCTAAAGAAGAGACTGCTAGCTGTTGGCACAAATACCAGCGTTCTCACAGGCACACAGCTAGATTCCATCTCCCGGCCTCCCCTGCAGATGTGGTCATGTGATTCGATGGAATTCCGAGTGGAAATGATAGTGTGCTACTTTCAGACCACACTTTTAAAAGAAGCCATGTTTTCCTCTTACTCTCTTCTACCAGCTTAGCTATACGGTCATGCTCCACTTAACAACAGGGATACAGTCTGAGAAATGCATCATTAGGCTATTTTGTCATCATGCGAACACTGTACAGTATGCACTTAAACACACCTAGATGGTATAGCCTACTCGACACCTAGGCTATATGGTATAGCCTGTTGTTCCTAGGCTACAAATCTGTACAGCATGGTACTATGCTGAATACTGTAGGCAACTGTAACATTATGCTAAGTATTTGTGTAATTACACATAGCTAAACACAAAGGTACAGTAAAAATACAGTATTATAATCTTATGGTGACCTAAACTTCATTATCTGGCACATGGCTGTAAATAACCACAAGGCCCTATGACAGCCCTTGTCAAATAGTGTTCCAAGTGAGATAATAAAGCCCCACTGTCCTAAGACCTCCCTCCACTGTATGTACTGACTGTGAAACTAGTCACCCAAACCCTTTTTCTTAGGCTTATTCCTTTAGGGAACTCAGGTAGAAAAGTTTGTCGTAGGGGATGACAGAGCCACATGATTAAAGGAACCTGGGTCCCTGCATAACTATGGAGATATCCTTACAGAACAAATGAAAACTGAGTCATTATGATTTTGAGGTCTATTTGTTACAGCAGCAAACATTACCCCAATAAAGTGATCACTCTAAATTGACTCTTCCTTAATGTAAATTTGTTGTTTGCACCCACCTTTCGGTGATTAACAAGCACACAAATCCAAATATCCACTTTTTTTTTTTTGAGACAGTTTCGCTCTTGTCACCCAGGCTGGAGTGCAGTGGTGCGATCTTGCTCACTGCAACCTCTGCCTGCCGGGTTCAAGCAATTCTCCTACCTCAGCCTCCTGCATAGCTGGGATTATAGGTGTCCACCACCAAACCTGGCTAATTTTTTGTATTTTGAGTAGAGACCGGGTTTCATCATGTTGGCCAGGCTGGTCTCAAACTCCTGACCTCAGGGGATCCACCTGCCTCGGCCTCCCAAAGTGCTAGGATTACAGGTGTGAGCCACTGCACTCAGCCCAAACATCCTTTTTTTTTTTTTTTTGAGACAGGAGTCTCGTTCTGTCACCCAGACTGGAGTGCAGTGGTATGATCTCAGCTCACTGCAACCTCCGCCACCTGGGTTCAAGCAATTCTCCTGCCTCAGACTCCCAGGCAGCTTGGACTACAGGTTAGTGCCACCACACCCAGCTACTTTTTTGTATTTTTAGTGGAGACGGGGTTTCACTGTGTTAGCCAGAATGGTCTCATCTCCTGACCTTATGATCCGCCCACCCTGGCCTCCCAAAGTGCTGGATTACAGGCATGAGCCCTGCACCCAGTGCACATTTTTGTTTTTCTCTACAAAATACAAATGGGCAATTCTGATTTGGTGGTGATTTTATAATCAATCAACACAAAGTTTAACATCTTTACCTTTTAATTAAAAAGTAGATAATCAATTTGAAAAGTACAAATTCAGTTACAATTTCAAGAAAAAATATGTATTTATATACCATAAATAAGCAAAAATTGGACTCTGAAGCCCTAATACTTCAAAAGCATTCATCCTATTCCATACAAACCTGTATTATTCAGCAACAGTACTACTGATTTTAAAATAGAAAGTGAATCTATCTTCACAAGTAGTTCTCTGTCTTTAATTTATACAACTCACCAAGGTTATTTTCATTCTTAGCACCTAGGGTTCACCAGGGTATGATCCAAAGCAAACCAGCATAGGTTTTTAACAGAAAATCTTTGCCAAGAACTTCATGACCTGTATTTTCCTCTCCTATGAAGAAGCTGTCCCCACTCGCATGATTCTGAACAGTGTGTTGATGTTATTACTTCGAATTGCATCCCGACAAGCAGTGATCACCTGATTCTTTGGTTTTCCAACTGCATGAGAAGAAACATCAGGAACCAAAAGATTGTTAGATGTGAAATTATAAAATTAGAGGCCAGTTTTAAAACAACATAAAACCAGGAGGGAAAATAGTTATATGTGAAATTTAACTAATTTATCTTACCATTCTCTAAAAAAGATAACTTGGTGAGGGAATTTATTGAAAAAACTGACTTAAAGACTGTCTCAAACCTAGAAACCAACAGTCGGTTTTACAGAAAAGGATCAAAGCTCATGGTCACCTAGCAAAGATTATTTCTAAAGAGGTCAAAACATCGACCCAAAACAGCAGAATTCAGGTATAAATCTCTGGCTATATTTCTGCTTCCTTGGGTTTACCCTCTTGTTGTTTTTCTAAATTTTTAAGTTAGACACAGCATTAATTTTCAGTCTCTTTTTTGCTAATTGGGCCTTGATGGTTTTATATATGCTTATATATTTCCTTTGGGTTATATATAGTAGGTTTTTCTTTAGAGGATGCAGGAAGATCTAAGAAAAAGAGCTGAAGGTTTTCTTTCCCTTTGAAGTCCGGAGACAAAAGCCAAACACCAGGCTGACTGGCTGAAACACAAGTGACTGGTGCCAGCTCTGGAGTGTGAAAGGTATGCTACTTTCAGCCCCAATATGAATTATTGGATGTTACCACCATCTTCAATGAGTTCCACCAAAAACATTACAGATGAAAGTGCAGTGTTAAGAGACTTACCCCGCAGACGACCTGCTCTTTGAATTGCTTGATTTACTGCTTTGAGGTTTCCCAACAGCTCTGTGTGATTGTTACTGCGAATTTTATATCCATTTAGCAAGTCTCTATTAAGGTCATAGAGTTCCATATAACGACTCTTCATTGTTTTCCTGTGCAAATCAGTAGAAATTTGACATCATTTCATGTTGATACGGCAAGCTTAAGAAAAACTTGCAAACTTCTTGGACATACAAAGAAAAGAAGACACTATTTTTAAGCTATATTTTCATTAAAATGGAGTAACTGCTAGTTTGCTTTGAAAATATGGATAAGTTCCACAAAAATATTCTTTTCTTTCCAAATAAACAAAAGGCAAATGGCCTTCCTTGGTTACTGGTCAATGGTTGGTTTTGATTTAGGTGGTTAAGAATTCTCAAGCCCACTGTGCTGGGAGTACGGACAAGTGAGCAAGGTGACAGCTCACCTTCGAAGTTTCAGATGAATATTCATTCAACTAATTTGGCCTGGTTGACAACTCAGCCTTGTATTTTATCAAAGTTTTAAAAACAAAGTCATAAAATTAAAACAGAAATGAGATCTATACTACGCAACAATGAAAATGACTAAAGAAAAATATAGCTGAAGATACCAAATGCTAGCAAAGAAGTGGGACAAGTGGAACTCTCATGCATTGTGGACAGAAATACAAAAAGCTGCAACTACTTTGAAAGGTGATTTGGCAGTTTCTTATAAAGTTAAACACACACTGTACGACCCAGCAATCCCATTGTAAGGTATTTTACCCAAGAGAAATGAAAACATATGCCTACAAAAAACTTGTATGCAAGTATTTATAGCAGCTTTATTCTACTCACCAAAATCTGGAAACAACCCAGTTATCCTCAATTGGTGAATGGATAAATACCATATATCCATACAATGGAATACTATTCAGCAATAAAAAAGGAACCAACTACAGATACATGCAGCAATGGGGATGAATCTCTAAGACATTACGTAAGTGAATGAAGCCAGACTCAAAAGGATATATAGATATAGATATCGTATGATTCCATTTATATGGTATTTTGAAAAGGGTAAAACTATAGGAAAAGAGGCCGGGCACAGTGGCTCACACCTGTAATCCCAGCACTTTGGGAGGCCGAGGCAAGTGGATCACCTGAGGTCGGGAGTTCGAGACTAGCCTGGACAATATAGTGAGACCCTGTCTCTACCAAAAAAAAAAATTAGCAGGGTGTGGTGGTGTGTGCCTGTAGTCCCAGCTACTCAGGAGGCTAAGGTAGGAGGATCACTTGTACTTGGGAGGCCGAGGGCTGCAGTGAGCTGTGATCACACCACTGCACTCCAGCCTGGGCAACAGAGTGAGATTCTGTCTCAAAATAATTGTTTTTTTAAAAAAGAATGATATTGTCAAATGACGTGACAAGTCAGACCAATGGACTAGTGCAGAAAATCCAGAAATAGATTCAACTGTGTACAGAAATATGATATATGATAAGGGCAGTATCTGAAATCATCGTGAGCATGATGAACTTTAAAAGTAGTAGTATCAGGCCCGGCACCATGGCTCACGCCTGTAATCCCAGCACTCTGGGAGGCTGAGGTGGGTGGATCACCTGAGGTCAGGAGTTTGAGACTAGCCTGGCCAACATGGTGAAACTCTATCTCTACTAAAAATACAAAAAAAAATTAGCTGGGCATGGTGGCACATGCCTGTAATCCCAGCTACTTGGGAGGCTGAGGCAGGAGAATTGCTTGAACCAGGAAGGTAGAGGTTGCAGTGAGCTGAGACAGCGCCACTGCACTCCAGCTTGGGCAAAAAGAGCAAAACTCCATCTCAAAGAAAAAAAAAAAGTAGTATTAAAATAATGCAATGTGGCCAGGCACAGTGGCTCACACCTGTAATCCTAGCATTTTGACAGGCCAAGGCAGGCAGATCGCCTGAGCCCAGGAGATCAAGACCAGTCTGGGCAACATAGCAAGACCCTGGCTCTACACAAAAATTAGCTGGCTATGGTGGCACATGCCTGTAGTCCCAGCTACTCCAGGGGCTGAGGTGGGAAGATAACTTGAGCCCAGGAGATTGAGGCTGCTGTGAGCTGTGATCTCTCTGCACTCCAGCCTGGGTGACATAGTGAGACCCTACACACATACACACACACACACACACACACACACACACACACACAAAATAATAATAATATAATAATGATAATGTGACAGTCATATGGAAAATGATAAAACTGAGTTTATTATTTATATGAACACGAGGATAAACTCCAACTGGAACAGAGACTTAATGTAAAAAAGGAAAATGTACAAGTACTAAAGGAAAACAGGTGAATTACTACTCTATTCCCTGGTGTTAAACAAAACTTTTCTAACAGTAACTCAAAATGTAAAAGTATTAAGAAAATGTGGCTGGGCACGGTGGCTCACACCCGTAATCCCGGCACTTTGGGAGGCCAAGGCGGGCAGATCACCTGAGGTGACACATTTGAGACCAGCCTGGCCAACGTGGTGAAACCCTATCTCTACTAAAAATACAAAAATTAGCCAGGTGTGGTAGCGCTACTTGGGAGGCTGAGGCAGGAGAATTACTTGAACCTGGGAGGCAGAGGTGGCAGTGAGCCGAGATCACGCCACTGCACTCTAGGCTGGGCAACAGAGTAAGGCTCCATCTCAGAAAAAATAAATAAAGTATTAAGAAAATGAGTGATCAATTTGACTACATAAAAAATTTTAAAAGCTCTTACAAGGCAAAAACCAACATTAATGCAAAAATTTTTTTTAAAATCTAAGCACAGGGAAAACCCAAATGACAAACTCAGGAAAACATATCTGCAACTTACACCACACATAAGAGATTAATATACCCACTATGGTTTGGATGTGGTTCATCCCCGCCAAAACTCATGTTGAAGTTTAAATGCCAGCGGAGCAGTGTTGGGAGGTGGGCCTAGTAGGGGGTGTTTGGGTCATGGGGGCAGCTCTCTCATGAACAGATTAATGCCATCTCTCAGGAGTGAGTTCTCACTCATGCAGGAATGAAGTAGTTCTCAAAAGAGCAGGTTGTTATAAAGCGAGGGCACCCCTCAGGCTTTGCCTCTTCACACATGTCCCCTTCTCCTTTGACATTTTCTGCCATGTTTTGACCTCATGCATGGCCCTCAACAGAAGTCAAGTGGATGCCAGTGTCATGTTTCTTGTAATTCCCAGCCTACAGACCCATAAGCTAAATCAACTTCTTTTCTTTATAAATTACCCATTCTCAAGTATTCTGTTATAGAGGCACAAAATGGACTAAGACAGTACCTGATATGTAAACAGACAAATGGTTCACACAAAAAAGAAATGCAAATAGCCCTTAATTAAAACAATGAAAAATGCCCAGTGCTGAACATAATAAATGGCTCCTACAACTCAACAGCGAAAGAAAAAAAAAAAAAAAAAAACACTAGTAATCCAATTAAAAAATGAGCTAGGGACTTGAATAGAAATTTATCCAAACAAGAAAAACAAATAACCAACAGGTATATAAAAAGATGCTCAATGCCACTAGTTATCAGGGAAATGCAAATCAAAACCTCAATGAAATATCATTTCACCTCTGTCAGGATGACAATTATCCAAAAAAAAGACAACAAGCATTACCAAGGATGTAGAGAAATTGGAACCCTTGTACACTGCTGATTAGAATTCAAAATGGTGCAGCCACTACAGAAAACAATTTAGAAGTTCCTCAAAAAATTAAAAATAGAACTACCATATGATCCAGCAATCTCACTTCTGGGTATTTATCCAAACAAACTGAAGTCAAGACCCTGAAGACCTATTAGCACTCCCACGTTCATCACCACACTATTTACAATAACCAAGATGTGGAAAAAACATAAATGTTCATCAACAGGTGAATGGATAAAGAAAATTTAGTATATATAAACAATAGAACACTATTCAGTCTTAAAAGAGACGGAAATTCTACAATATGTGACAACATGGATGACCTCTGAGGATGTTACGCTAAGTGAAATAAGCCAGTCACAGAAGGACAAATATTATGTATTTGCATGGAGTATCTAAAATAGTCAAATTCATAAATCAAAGAGTAGAATGATAGTTGAAAAAGGGGAAGAAGAAATGGGAATCTGCTTACCAATAGTTTTAGTTAAGCAAGAAGAATCAGCTCTAAGGATGTGCTGTACAACACTGCACCTATAGTCAATGATAATGTATTATACACTTAAAAATGTGTTAAGAAGGTAGATCTCATGCTGTGGTCTTACCACAATAAAATAAACTTTAAAAAATAAAAATGAAAACTAAGAGACCATTTCTCATCCTCTGGAGTATGCCAACACACCCCCCTGGTGAGGCTGAAGAGAAACAGGCAATCTCATACATTGCTTATGGGAATACAAAATGATGTAACACCTATGGAGAATTTGACAAGATCTTGCAAAATTCTGTATGCATGCATCATTTACTGCAGTAATCCCATTTGTTAAGCCTTTTTCTCAAAGGTATCCTGGCAAAAATAAAAAAAGATCTACATAACAAAACTATTCATTAAAGCATTATCTACAGTAGCAAAAGAACAATCCAAATAGAGGAAACTGGCTGAAAAACAGTCAGAAAATGGAGTACTATATAGCTGTAAAGACAAATGAGATGTATTTCTCTATACCATGGTGGAAAAATCTCCAAGATATATATTTTAAATGTAAAAAGCAAGGTGGGGAAAAAAAAAAAAAAAAAAAAAGCAAGGTGGAGGCCGGATGCAGTGGCTCACATCTGTAATCCCAGCACTTTGGGAGGCCAAGGTGGGAGGATCAGTAGATCCCATGAGTTCAAGACCAGCCCAGGCAATATAGTGAGACCCTGTCTCTACAAAAAAATAAAAAATTAGCCGGGCTGGTGGCTCATGCCTATAGTCCCAGCTACTCACTAGGCTGAGGTGGGACAATCCCTTGAGCCCGGGTGGTCAAGGCTGCAGTGAGCTGTGACTGCATCACTACATTCCAGCCTAGTGACAGAGCAAGACTCTTATCTGAAAAAAAAAAAAAAAAAAAAGCAAGGTGGAGAAAAAGATGTATACATACTATGACTTAATCTAAGATATGAAGAGGTGTGTGTGTATATATCTGTGTGTATATACTTAAATATTCAACTGGTTATAGTAAAAGGGAGACAACAAAAAGAAGGTCACAGGAATGGAAAGTTAGACTTTTCTGTGCATGCCTGTCTTATAGATCTAACTTTGGAATCACAAAAAGGTTGTAGTAAATATGTAATAAAATTAAACCAAAAAGGTAAAAATGCCAATACTCCAAAACTGAGAGCAAAATAAAACAAGGAACCTAACTCTGTATCAAATCTGTGGCATAACCACAAGAGAAATAATCTCAAATGATTTTAAGATACAGTAATTTGACTGAAACTCCCTGCTGGGATATGCCCTAAAGGCACAAAAAACTAACACACAAAAAAATCTTAAACTGTTTTCAGCAATCATATTGTTGATAACAACTTGGCTAATATTCTTAAATGTTGTGTCTGTGCTGTAAAATGAAGCAAATAAATAGTTATGTTGATACTGATTGAAGCCATGATATTCCCCCACTTTTTTAAAAGAGATCTTGCTCTGTCATCCCAGGCTGGAGTGCAGTGTCATGATCATAGCTCACTGCAGCCTCAAATTCCTAGGTTCCAGAGATCTTCTTACTTCTGCCTCCTGAGTAACTAGGACTACAGGCATGCACCACCATGCCCAGCTAATTTTTTTTGTTTTTTCTCAGAGACTGGGTCTTGCTATGTTGCCCAAGCTGGTCTTGAATCCCTGGGCTCAAGTGATCCCCTCACCTTGGCCTTGCAAAGTGCTGGGATTACAAGTGTAAACTACTGTGCCCAGCCTGAAGCCATGATTTTCAATGTGAGAGAGAAGAGATGCAGTAATAAAATCAAAGTTAAGAGCCTATATTCATAAATTTGAATGGTAAATAGTATGAACTCATATTTTCTCATTGAAAAAAAAATTTCCTAGCTCTATTCACTGAAAAGGCCTAAAAACAATAATCAACCCAGTAGCAATGAACACCTTTAGTGGTCAGACCATGATCTCTAAATACCATTTCTCATGTAAAAGAACCAGGACTGGAGAGAAATGGCTGGTTCCATATTTAGACTGGGCATGTACCAGATAAGCCTAAAACATTTCATCACACAAGAAAACAAAGAACCAACCAAATTAATGGGACCATGTCCAAAGGCAACTGTATCCAACCTAAAGAGACTTCCATAGACCCACAGACTGGAAAATCTAGCTGCAAAAAAATAATAATAACTGATATAAATTGAAACACATTAAATATGTTCAAATACATGGGTATATAAGGACTTAAAAATCTCACTGGTCACTTAGTGCATGCTGGAGACCAATGCATTATTTTAAAGCCATTAAATAAAGCTGATAAAGAACCTGTCTTTCCTATACAAACTGTACCTCAGGGAACCAAGTAATTCATTAATTCATGAGGGAACATTATTTTTCATAGAAGTAGTTCAACTAACATATGAAGAAAATAACAGAATTAGAATATCACTATTTTGCAAACCCCAAAAGAAATAATGAATCTAGGCAATGATCATCAATGGCTGATAATATCATAAAAAGAAACAATCAGAAATTGCATGCTTCCTCACAGAAGTAAACAACACTACTCAGGAAATATTCTTGCCAAAATTTGAAAGTGAATCTAATCAAGCCTCCAGATCCACCACTATCCCTTCTACACAGGGGACAGAAGAATAAAGTTAACATTACCACAAGGATACAACCAGCAAAATCCAAAATGGGACCCCACAGGAAAGGGAGAGAAGAGACTGAATGGGCAAGCAAAAGCGTGGATTAAAAGATTTCCAACCAAATCCAATGTATGGTCTTTGATCTGGATCTTGATTTCAACAAGCCAACTTAAAACACACATGTCCACATTTATAAGACAACTGGGAACATGTAAACAGATGAGGTATTTGTAATATTAAACAATTATTGTACATTTTTCTAAGTGTGATATGGCATTGTGGTTTTTATACATACATGTGTATATATACATATATGTGTGTGTATATATAATATTGAAACGCCCTTTGTCTGAAATAGTTGTGGCTAGAATTACACAATGTCCAAAATTTGCCTCAAAATTATCTAGTGCCTGGGAGGGGAAGAAGGTGAGTGTAGAGATGAAAAAAGATCAGTCTTTAGCTGATAACTGTTGAAGCTGGGTGGGTGGTATATATGAAATCATTATGTTCAAGTACCTTTGTATGTGTTTGAAATTTTCAATAATACAATTATCTTAAAAACCATTTACCTCTGAGCAAAACCATTAAAATTATTTGCCAATAATTCAGGCCTCTCAGAAAAAAACACAAGCAGCACTCTGGGTGAACTCTTGCCCCTAATATATACATATAAATTTCATCTATGATTTGTTAGCTACTTTACTGAATTTTTTTCAGTACATTTTATTGGCAAGGTAAATTTGGCATCCTAGCAAGCACCAAGGAAGACCTGCACATACTTAACTTTTTTATTGTAAAATGTTACATATTCAGAAAAATTCACAGAATACTTAACGAAGTCAAACAAGACATCAGACAGGAAGTTTCCCAATGTGTTTTTTCTGAACATAGTCCCTCCTTCTCTGGGAGAAAATACTATCTTATATGATAATCTCTTCCCTGAATTTATTTATATTTTTATTTATTGCATGTTTCCCAAACTATACAGTTTACTCTTTTCTCTAACTATACACATGGATACATTTTATAGTCTTTTAAGTCTTTCAGTGTGTATTATGCTTATCAGATTTTTCCTTGCTCTTATGTGTCATGGAGATTCATATGCTCTCACTGCTGTGTAGTATTCCATTGTATGAATATATCACAATTCATCCACTGTTGCTACACTGTTCATGCTAATTTGGATTGTTTCCACTTTGAGATTTTTATAAACAATGGCTTTACAAATATTCTTATACAAATATCCTGGTTTATAAGCATACATATAACTAAGCTGTAACTTTCTCTAAGCTATAAACCAGGAATAGAATTGCTGGGTCATAGAGGACATGCATTTTCAACTTTACTGATAATGCCAAGTTATTTTCCAAAGTCAATGTAACAATTTATACTTCTACTGGTAACATCTGAGAGTTGCTATTCCATACTGCTCACATTTTTAACCTTGCACCTGTTCTAACCATGACAAATACTCACATGTCCCTCATCAGACGAGCATCCTCAGCTCCGACCAGCAAACTTCGGATCAGATTAGAATGATCAGCCATGTCAGCACTGAGCTTCTGATGCACTGAATGATATTCATCCACCTGGAGACCATGAACACTCAGGAATGAAAAAGGCCTCACAAACTTCTTGAACCCAGACAAATGAAAAGACACTATTTACCACATACAGAGACCCCTTCTTTCCTCTATTCATTTATACCAATTAAGCTACTTCCCGTTATTTCATCTCTTTCTCAACAAGTTAACTCATCTGTGCTGCCTCCAATTTCAACAGAACACTCCATGTGAATCTTCCCCATGCTTTAGTACCAGGAGCCCCCATAACACACATATTAATATTTCAGGGATTTGCAGTGGGAATATTGTATACTTTGGGGCCAATCACAATCCTCTTTATTTTGCTCTTTTATCTTGAATTTGGGTTTTTGGAAAGACCTAAACTGAAGACCAAAGCAGATACTACAAATAAGATGAAGAGCTAACAAAGGAAAACGTTAATGTTTAAATGCATCACTTTAAACTAAAGAAAGCAAGCATGGTGCTCAAGAGCTAAACACTTCCTTTTATAAAAGAAATCCTTAAGTAGTAAACTCTCTAATACTAGTTCAATTTTTACTTCAAGAATTGCAAAAATTCTTGAAAACATCACTACAAGTACATCTGTAGTATCATTAATCTCCTCAGATATTATTAGACTACCACATTCTCACAAATGCATCTACCGCGTGCCCTCACCTTCACTAGCACCTTTCGTAATTCCTCAAAATAGACAGGAAAATCCGCTTCTACCTGAAGGTCTTCAATAGCAAAAAATGATGCCATTGACTGAATGATATCACCAGCCAAATCAATATCATCAGTATTTATAGTGATCTACCCAGAGAAAAAACAGACAAGTTTAGCATCTTCAGCCATTAAACAAACTTAGCTAAAATAGTACCTGAATTTCCCCATACTCATTATATTATACTACTATATATATAATATATATTATAAATATTATACTCCTATAATATTTATAGGCAGTGTTGAAAAAGGTAAGTTTATCTCTCAAAGAAATTACAAACTGCATTATTTCCAGCAGCTAGCTAAAAGGTAAATCCTCTAGCCTTAGAAATGAAATGACAAAATCATCCAAACAATGAAAATGTTTTTGTTGACTTCTGTATTCCCAATTCTTTCCAAATTAGACAAGGAAGAGATGAAGGGAAGGAGGTAGAAAACATCTATTCTAGATTATACCCCAGTGTCTAAGATGGTAACACTAACAGACTAAGTTAAACCATGTGAAAAAAATAAAACAAAACATGTGGTTTTATGACCTTGACATTGATGTCCCCCACCTCACTTTGGACTGAATGGTAAACACCACATGAGAAATCCATGCCCCTCTCATTCCATGGTCTAAGTGTTTGAATAAATAAATTTAAAAAAGAAATCTATGCCCCATTATATTAAACATTACCTCTCCAGTAAGTTTTATTTTTATATACAGGTGGCCACCATTCCGTAAAGATGTGAAACACACTTGAAATGGAGCATTCTGAATGTGAGTGTCTTCTGGTAACAGAAAGTTCTGACTGAGCCATACAACAGCCTTAAAAATGAACACAATGAAATGAGCCTCCACTTTTAAGGTACAGACATTCTTTTTTTTAATATGCCTCTAAATATGAAGGTACAGCCATTCTTGAGGGAAGAGTTCTCCTTTCTAGTTTTACTGCTTTGTTGAGGATAAAAAAAAAAAGAATTATACGTCATCCTACACCAAGAAAATACTAAAACACTAGTCACACTCCCTTTTCTCACCTCACCCATGCTCTTAAGTAACATTCATAATTATGCCTGGCCCCACAGCAGACATGATTTCATTGCGTCTTCTACTTATACATAGTCTAATATGCAATGTACAAATGATTCAGGTATGATGCTGATTCTGTTACACAACAGCTCTTCTGTGGGTATAACCTGGACAATGTAGTGTGCTTAAAACCATTCCATTCTGTTCTTTAAGAAGTGTAAAATGAAGTATACATGGGCACACACCACAGATATATCCACACAATAAGGAAAATATAAGTTTTAATGTTAATAGCAGCAACACCATGCAGTGGCTTGCAACACTGGTTCCACAAGAGAACCACCCATGAGACCTGGAAGGGCCCAGCTGTAGAGTTTGTGGTTCCACAGGCCAGGCAGAGGCCTGAGAATCCACATGATTAAAAAGTCCCACCAGGAATTCCAAAGCCCAGCCAAGGTTAAAGTCCACCGGTATCAGTCCTTTCAAATGTACAAGGTGGTACTATTACACCAATCATGTAATCCTTGGGCCCCCCCAAAAAAGATGGGTAAGATTATCCTCACCTACAGATAAGAAAACTGAGGCTCACACTGGTGAGGGGAATTCCCCAAGATCACTAAGAATTTAATGAGTTAACGTAGCGCTTAAAGCCAAAAACGTTCTTAGCTCCAAGTCCCACTATCTTTTCATCTTGCTGCAGGTTCCTCTTGAAATACTACACCAGGACAACCACGCTAAGACCACAACGGAAAGAGAGGAATTAAACACTGGTAAGAATTCACCAATAATAGGATTGCTCAGGTGCTTTTTCAAAGTGAGAGAAGATATGTTAGCAATATTTTTATTACAGGTTATAAGCCACCCCCAAGTTAGAGAATCCTTTCATATCCTATTTACTGCCACCAATATAACTCATTCATGTAATTTTCCCTTCTATAAATAACATCTAAAGGGTTCTACTGTGTAAAAGCATTGAAAGAGAAAAGCGAGATACTCACCCTCTGTGCCCGTTCTGCAATGGTAAAGTTAACATAACTGATTGGCTCACTGGCAGGGTCCAGGCTGGTCAGCGCATACATGGAGAATCGAGGAAGCTGTCTTGTCAATTCAAATACATGAAACTGGGTGCTATAGCCAATCAATGAAACACAAGAGAATTGTTTTGTATAGAATGTTGCTTCAAAATGCAAGGCCCAGAAAATAAAGCCACTTCTGGGTCATCAAATGATATTTAAGAGTTTCACTTAAGAAGGAACCCTCAAAACACTTGAGGCTTAAAGTACTACAGTAATATATAAGGTTTAGGATTTAAAGATAGCATGAGTCTACATATATACCTGCATGCACTAAGGGTTTAAAACACCATAAAGGGGATGTAAAAAGTCTCTTATCTTCCACAAATATAGCAGGTTTTCTTCACTAGCTGAGATTATGTATGACTGTAATATAAAGTTGCATCCTAACTCTTGTAGTTTTAGTGGCCAATACTACAAATTGACAAATTATCAATTAAACATTTTGTGATTATGAGATCACCTGACTAAAAACAGAAAATAACGATCTTAGCCAGGCGTGGTGGCTTATGCCTGTAATTCCAACACTTTCGGAAGCCGAGGCAGGCGGATCACCTGAGGTCAGGAGTTCAAGACCAGCCTGGCCAACATGGTGAAACCCTGCCTCTACTAAAAATACAAAAATTAGCAGGGCGTGGTGGTGGGCGCCTGTGGTCCCAGTGCCCGGGAGGCTGAGGCAGGAGAATGGCTTGAACCCAGGAGGTGGAGGTTGCAGTGAACCGAGATCACCCCACTGCACTCCAGCCTGGGCGACAGAGCAAGACTCGGTCTCAAAAAAAAAAGAGTCTCAAAAAAAAAAAAAAGAGATGGAGTCTCGCTCTGTCGCCCAGGCTGGAGTGCAGTGGCATGAACTCAGCTCACTGCAAGCTCTGCCTCCCTGGTTCAAGCCATTCTCCTGCCTCAGCCTCCCAAGTAGTTGGAACTACAGGTGTGCACCACCACGCCTGGCTAATTTTTTTTTTTTTTTTTTTGTATTTTTAGTAGAGATGGGGTTTCACCATGTTAGTCAGGATGGTCTTGATCTCCTGACCTTGTGATCCGCCCGCCTCAGCCTCCCAAAGTGCTGGGATTACAGTCATGAGCCACTGCGCCCTGCCAAGAACCATCTTAAACTTACATGTCAGTTTTTTCTTTTTCTTTTTACAGGTTTCAAATTGAGGAAATAAAAGGTCACGGGAAACTTTGGGTAGATAGAACCATGAAACGGTTTCTCAAGCCCCCAGAATCCACTGGGCATATGGAAAATATATATATCTTGCCCTCCTTTAAGTGCTGTCTTGAAATGAACTGTGACTTGCAAAGGGTCACCTGCTTCTGTAACCCACGAATGCTTTCAAGTGCAGATCCACAGGGACGTCTTTGGGAGGCGCAATAGGGATGCAGATGGAACTGGAGAGGTTGTGAATGCTGGGATGTACCACGTGGCTTTCACCTGTAAAAATTCCCTCTGCAAAAATCAATACTGCTCGGATGATGGTGTCTGCAGGGAAGAGGAAAAACAGTTTAACACCGACTCCGAGATGGCGCAGGTGCCTCTAAACACCAGCTGTGAGTACTGTCTTACCATTAGAAGTAGAAATGCATAATTCTGTATGAGCAGTTTGGGTCTCACTCCCCAGGCTGACTGACAGCGTGGTGTGGAGCCTGGTATTGGCTGGGATTATGCCCCGATGCCCATCAGCCTCATTCAGTGGACTGGCCAATTCAGCCTGCAAAACACCCCAACCATTTCCTAGTCAGTCAACAAAACACTGAACTAATATCAACTTTAAATAACATTGCTATTCAGCTTCAAAAGACAGAGCCTCCAGAATCTTATTATTATAGTAATCTGATTCTTTAGAATTCAGAGAACTCACCTCATTAGTGCTCCCTTGCTCTATCTGGCCCTGTGGGAAAATACCCTTGCCTCTTTCTATGGCTATGGTCCACTGTATCCCATCATGCCTTTTACATTTTTAAGTATTGTTCTTTTAAAGTAAGCAAAGAAATTCCATTGGTACACCAAATTCAAATATAGTAATGCACGACAGGACAAATTAAAGGAACATTTCAGCCAGTTTGCTGTACACACACACACAGTTTTTACAATTGCCAATTTTTAAATTAATTTGTTTTTGAAAAAGATAAAAGACATTCTATACATATTGTTCTTGCCTTTTGTCACTTAGTAAAATGACAGATACCCTTCCACATCAGTCCAAGTATTCACTCTTTGAGCTGTTTAATATTCCCCAGCACATACTCCCTACTGCTGACAAACACCTAAGTTGCTTCCAGCTGCTTTCACTGCTATAAATAAATAGTGCTGCAAGAAATGTCCTTGAATAATCAGGAAAACATTTCTACGGTTTAACTACCTGGAAGTGAAACTTCAACATCAAAGGATATATCCCCTCTCAATTGTGACACTGGCAAAAAAGGCCACACCCTGGCAATGACACTGTCATTCTTCCGCATTTGCTGATCCTCCCGGTCAGTCTCAACATTTCAGCCTCCATTACCTGGTCACATTAAGACCTACCTTGGCATTTTCCTCATAGTTACGGAGTTCCAGCAACAGATTCTGCTTCTTCTGACTCAGCTCTCGGATCAGGTCCTGCTCTACGCTGGTGTCCATGAGGTTCCCCTTCATCTCAGCCGTGCCAGGAAGATAGCCCCGGACTGAACAGAAGGAAGAAACTCCAAGCATAACCAGGTATACTTTTAGGTCATCAATTACCTGCTCTTAAAAACAAAAACCTAAGTTCTCCCCAACTTTGGTGAATTTATTAGAACTACAGGATCTCAGTATTTCTGGTGAAATTTCCTGACATTCTGACCCACTCAAATGGAAAATGTGACTTTTTAAGCATTTTTCTCATCCCAATTTACTTTCCCCATCCACTGAGCAGCAGATTAACTGCATGTGGCCATCCATCCGGTAATCTCCCTCTACCACACCGGCAATTGCAGAAGAAAAATTGTCCTTAAAGATGACCTCCCCAGTTCGGTCACTTCGAGCATCAACCTACAAACAAAACACAAATTTAAAAGTTGCTTATGCTACACATTTAAAAACCACAATTTAAAAATAAAAATCAGCTTTAAAGGTCATTTAGTCTAGCAGTTTTCAAGAGTATTCTATGAAGCCCTAAGACTTCTCAGGATATACATATGACTGCTGGGGCCAAGAGGGACCCTAAAGAGCCTCAAGCAGCTGTGCTTTCTTCTTTTTAAATAAAAGCTGTTTTTCATATTGGCCTTCACACAATGCTTCATTTGAAGAAATGTGTCTGCTAAGAGCCAGAACATATAGTACACACAGCACAGTGCAAAACGGCATGGGCTTAATGGCCAAACTGCTCAGGTTCAGAATCTAGCTCTGCCACATACTATCCAAGGCATCTTGCAAGCTTCTTAACCATTCTGTGCTTGGTCTTTTCATCTGGCAATCAACAACCAGAACATGGAGAAATTCACAGTACTATACCTCATTGGGTTATAATGAGGCCCAATAAAGTTAACATATATCAACAGGGCCAGACACACAGAAGTACGTAATAAATGTTAGCTCTATATAAAAATTGCATCTTTATTATATATAAGTGTGTAAAGTATGTTGAATCTGAAGTTCAAAAACTACAGTTAGCCTAATCTTCCACCACACAACCTTTTACAACAACCCTGTTAAGAGTTCCTCTTCCACACAAAAACCATTCAGATCTTTAGAGAGCTCTCCTATCCTCTAAGTCTCCCATTCCCAAGAGACAGAATAAAGAAATGACTGATCAGAAACAAATGCATCTCAGAAGTGATCATAAATGACCATCACTTAAAATGATTGATGATTATGAGGCCGGGCACGGTGGCTCATGACTGTAATCCCAGCACTTTGGGAGGTTGAGGCGGGCGGATCATGAGGTCAGGAGATCGAGACCATTCTGGTTAACACGGTGAAACCCCGTCTGTACTAAAAATACAAAAAATTAGCTGGGTTTGGTGGTACGCACCTGTAGTCCCAGCTACTTGGGAGGCTGAGGCAGGAGAATTGCTCGAGCCCAGGAGGTGGAGGTTGCAGTGAGCTGAGATCGTGCCACTGCACTCCAGCCTGGGTGACAGAACAAGACTCCGTCTCAAAAAAAAAAAAAAAAAAACAAGATGATTATGTTCCAGGCAAGGACACAGGTATTATCAACAAAAGGCTAGCTACAGAAAATCCAGCAGAGCAATCATTTCGATGACCAATGCTACTCACTATTTTTGTCTTTTCATAAACAATCTTCTGGGTAAAACTTTGCAATAAAAACATAAAGTAATTTAGGTTACAGCCTACCCTTTGTCTACAGTATATCACTGTCAAGTATCCATGCTATTAATAACATCATGGAAGCCCGAAAATTATCAATGCTAAAGCCTGTGAAAGAACGAATGACCTGTATTTTTACCAAAGCACATTAACGTAGCCCTCTAACTCAGACTAACCTGAACTTGCATCTTTCTACTAGTTAAAGCCTAGCTACCTAATGGCTTCTACCATGGCATTTCCACAATATTTAGCAAATAAGAAGGCTCATTTACTAACTAAGAAGCAGGACTATAAATTAATATTTCTGTGGATATTCTGATCTTTTGCTTAATCTAACAGGGAGGTTTTACCCTGAAAGGAAAGGATGGCCCTCCAACTCATCAAATGACATACAAAAGACAAAGTTAACTGGCTGGCAGCATTTATTTAGTATTTTCACACCCGTATTCACAAGTTGGATCTGTATATTTCCTTTCTGTATATTTCTGTTAAATGTAGATAATCAGTTTTTCCACTTATATAATTTTCTTATCTTTTTCATGCTCAGGAACAGATTGCATAATAGAAAGTCCTTAAAATTTCAAAAGCATTTAACTATAAAAACATCTAGGTCAAGAATTATATTTCAAGGTAACCTGACAAGTTTTCAAATCTAGTAGTTTTCTAATTCTTAAGTCAGTCATAATAATTTATATTCCCTCAAAATATGATCCACTGCTATGATCTGAATGTTTGTGCCCCTACAAAATTCCTATCTTGAATCCTATTAGCCAAGGTAATGAATGGTATTGGCAACTGGAGCCTGTGGGAGGTGATCAGGTCATAAGGGCAGAGCCCCCATGAACAGGATTAGTGCCCTACAAAAGAAGGCCCAGAGAGATCCCTTGCCCCTTCCACCCTGTAAGGCTCCTGTCTATGAGGAAGTGGTCCCTCAACAGACACTGAATCTACCAACACCTTGATAGCGGGTTTCCCAGCCTCCAGAACTATAAGAAATGAATTTCTGTTGTTTATAAGCCACCCACCCTATGGTATTTCGTTACAGCAGCCCAAACCAACTCAGACATCCATTTCACAGATTTTCATATTTCTTAATAAGCAACTATACAGTCTTATAATTTTTTAGTACCCCTACTAATGACAAAACTAAGTGGAGAAGCAGAAATCAACAGAGTAGCTTTTTAGAATCTGTTCTCCACATAACACCAAAGGAATGTTTACAAAGGTGCTAGAGAAAAGTAAAGATAAACCAAAGAAGAAAAGGTAAGAATTTGCTGATCCCCTTCAGGCAATCCAACACTGACAAGACAAGAAAGCGAGGGCAAATGGTATCCATGGAGATCTGGCAGCTACCTAGGCAGCTTCTAAGAAGACAATCCTGACTTGCCAAAAGACTGTAAAAAATTCTGATTTGAAGTTAAAAAAGGAAAGCAAGTAAAAGGATTTTATTTTAAAGTTACAGCTCAGAAAACAATATGCTAACATGATTCTTCCCATTAGTGCTAAGTTGTCAGGCAGTTTTGAAGATTTATTAGAAAAGAGCTATTCAAACAATTCCTTAAAACTCTTTTTTACTGTTCTACCACCTAGAATCAATCTGGCTGATGGATTCTCAGTACTTCAAATAAGAGATTTAGAAAGAATCTCCTCGAAGATTTCCCCCAAACACCGCTTATGAGACTTAACCGTCTCTCACTCTGCAGCTCTTGACAATGATAGCAGGAATAATGTGTCAAGATTATTAAGTTAAATGTGAAAACACCGCCAAGGAACGAACTGAAGTTTACATCCCAATGTTACTGTTCTAAGTCCTACAGCCAATACACCTTGGACAACTATTACTCTGAATTATACCCGAACTTTGCTATTCAAACTTACCTTCCCATTGGACCAACCAGTTATCAGTTCATTCACTCCATCAGAATTAAGGTCAAAAGCATGAATGCTCATGGCATGATTTTTCGACTGAAAAAGAATTTCAATAATTAGCACAGAAGTCTCACAGTAAGTATCAAGTGCCTGAATATCAAAGGCTGAATTATACTAACTTTAATTCTCCAGTATCGAGCTGTTTTGTCATAAACTCCAACTGTGCCATTGGAAAGGGCATAACCAAATCGACTGCCATACATGGGACAAAGAGAGGTGACTACCTGCAAAACAATCCATAAAAACACAACATCTTTTCATTAAGGCCCAGTTTACTGTCAAGTACAGCTTTGTAAGACTTCACACTCCTTATTACAACTATGTTAAAATTAGATTTAAAAGCGCTTCTAATCCATTAGTGGGGAATGTATTCGTCTTCTCTATGATACATGTCATCTACTTCACAGTTGTATAATCAGATTTAAATAAACTCACAGAGTTTGGTGTTTTAGAGCAACCTTATGTGGCAAGTTTCAGAAAATTATTTTTAAAAAACACAAAAAAACTGAAGGACTAAGGAAGAAATAAGCTAACTACACAAGATAGAGAATATGCATATACAATAGATATATGTTCACCCAAGAGGCTTTAATGATTATTACTTAACTTATAACATTCTACAGTCTCAATTTTTAAAAGACTTGTAACAATTCACAATTGAATATCTTACTTCATGTATATACTTTTCTTTCTATGACATAACTTGTTTGCTAGAGGTAAAAGAAAGAACACATAATCCTTTGAAAAGTAAAAACACAGGCACCTGGATTTGTGTAGTATGTTACAATATATAGAATGCATATATGATACAGAAATATGTATAGGACTGTTCGAGGATTTGACATCCTTAAAAGGATAAACTTTGAGGTACTGAACAAAACTTTCCTTTAAAGTTAAAACCAAAGCTTAATGATATCCCTGATCCTGCAGATCTACTTTCTAATTCTGCTCCTAATACAAGAGATATTAAGAAATAAATTGTATAAAGCAGAGAATAGTTATATAATTTCCTTTACACCTACAGCTTTTCTACAAAACCACCCACTTCACTTAACTATGAATACAAAGTGCTGTGTAGGATCCCAGAATTATTTAGCTCAAGGCATTCTTCTGACAATACTTCGTACTGTTCAACTGCCAAATGAATCATGATTTTGCTGATCTGGGAAAAGATATCTGAACTAGGAGCAAAACCTAACAAAGAGAACAGAAAAATGACCCTGCAAATGAACAATGCTATGAAGTCCATTTTCATAAATGTAGCCCCAGATTCCTGAGCTCCTTTACTGCTTCCTTAGCTCACCAGTTTCTTCCTTTTGTGGACTAGAAGATCAACAAGTCCCCTCAAATCCCTAACCCTATTCCAGGTTCTTGTCCTCTTTTCTAGGATTTAGGAAAGAGGCGTTTCAAGAATTCAGTCGCCTCACATCTAGTATTCACAAGCAGTAAAAATCCAACAAAATCTGAATGATTCCCACCAAAGGAGGAAAGATTTACCACAAATTAGAATGAAAGGGATATGAGAATGCAGGACACAGCATCTATCAGACAGGGATTCTCAAGTTGTTTTTTTTTTTAGTGGCGGGGGAGGTTGCAAACCCCTTTGAGAATCTAATGAAGGAGAAAGCACACCTAAGCACATACACACAAAACAGACTCCCGGGCCGGGCATGGTGGCTCATGCCTATAATCCCAACACTTTGGGAGGCAGAAGCGGATGGATCACCTGAGGTCAGGAGTTCAAGACCAGTCTGGCCAACATGGCAAAACTCCATCTCTACTAAAAATACAAAAATTAGCTGGGCGTGGTGGCAGGTGCCTATAATCCCAGCTACTCGGGAGGCTGAGGCAGGAGAATCACCTGAACCTGGGAGGCAGAGGTTGCAGTGAGCCAAGATCACGCCACTGCACTCCAGCCCGGGCGACAAGAGTGAAACTCCATCTGAAATAAAATTTAATTTAATTTAATTTAAAAAAAAGAAAGACCATGTACAAGTAACTTAACAAAAAATGTAACATCAGGCCAGGCCCGGTGGGTCACCCCTGTAATCCCAGCACTTTGGGAAGCCAAGATGGGCGGATCACTTGAGGTCAGGAGTTCAACAGCAGCCTGGGCAACATGGCGAAACCCTGTCTCTACTAAAAATACAAAAACTAGCCAGGCGTGGTGGTGCATGCCTATAGTCCCAGCTACTCATGAGGCTGAGGCATGAGAATAGCTTGAACTTGGGAGCTTGCAGTGAGCCAAGATCGCACCACTGCACTCCAGTCTGGGAGATGGAGTAAAACTCTGTCTCAAAACAAACAAACAAACAAAAAACCAGAACATAATTTTCCTCATCTATGGAAATAATAATAATTTATCTTCCTATTAGGGTTGTTGTAAGGATTCAATATGTTACTTCATGTAAAGTACTTACAGCACAACCTGGCATATGATGGGTACATAATAAATGGTTGCCATTATTATTATTTGCATGTATTAACTCATTAAAAGAAATGCCTTTATGTATTTAACTATATTCAATAATTTTTCTCTATTTAATCAGTCTTTTCAAAATATATCTTAATTAGGATTTTTGTTGCTTTTCTTTCCATAACATACAGCTCTGTCTGACCCCCCCAGTTTTCATCCTAAAACCACCTGGGTTGGGAGCTGCCCCAGCACTCTCACTTGGTGTTTCATCTGACGGTGCTAATCTAGCTTGCCCAAGGTTACCACAGTTCGAGGTGGCGCTTCTTACCTCTGTTTCTGTCATTTCTGCCACAATCTCATCTTCCTTAAAAACTCGAATATCAAAATCCTCAGATCCAACAAGAAGCTGAAGGGGAAATACCATACATGTTTAGGTGAGTAAGTGAAAACAACAAAATTTCCATAAACAAAACAAAAAAATTGCACAATACTTTGCATGCTGTTTCTGCCACCCAAGATTGACAACCTCCTAATAGTCTGATGCTCAGAAATGCTCCCTCTAATGGGAGGATCAGCAGATTCAGTCAGTGAAGAAACAGGGGCTACAGCAGCTTTTATCCTGCCATGGGAGCTGCACATCTTGCCAGAATACGTTATTTCCCTGAGTACCTGAAAATGTTCCCTGGATCAGCAACTTTCTCTGCCTACAGATGGAAGCCCTGTTCAAACACCAGAGCCCAGTGTCCATGGACAAGAGAGGGGCAAATCAGTGCCCAACACAGCACTTCACACCAACTGACTCCTCAAGAAGCTAATTTCTAGGGTAACCATAATTTCAAAGGCTAAAAGCCAAACTCTAAAACATTTAGATTCCTCAAAAAAGTTGGCCAAAATTGAAAACTACATACAATATGGTTTCAAAGCATTAGGAGCAATTTATAAGACTGTGAATATAACTGAAATCCCAACTCTTCTACCCTCTCTCCCCTCTCCTGTGTCTCTGAAACACCATGGCTTTGATCTTTGTACTTATGACACAAGCACAAGTGATTTATTGTTCAAAAGAGAAGAGAAAGATGAATGAGGCCAACTTCTGATCATTTAGGCAACAGAGCACCAATGTCACTGTCATGGCAAAATTTATTTGGCTGAACACACAAGAGAGGTATCTCCTCCCCCACATACCTCTTTCTTTCCATCACCATCAAAGTCACACAAGGCCAAGGAATTAACATTGTCTCCAGTAACCTGAAAATAAAACCCCAAATCATTAGTATGCCATCATTTTTCCATTTACTCCAAATATATTAACTACATGAAGGAGAGGATTACACAAAACACGAATGAATGCTATTCAAATTATTCATATCCTTTTTTAAAGAACAGAATTATAAATATTGTTCTATATTTTAATTACTCAGTGGAGTTGGTGGTTAAAAAAGAACAACATTAAAAGTGAAAATGCTTAAGGGTACCAAAAAGAATGTTTTCTTCTTCATACCGTCCAAAAGAGATCTCTTCCTTCATGATTAAAACCCTGCAGAGCACAATTGCCACCAATAATCGCAAGAGGGGAAGAAATGTCTCCCAACGTTCCCAGCACAATTGCATTTGCCCCATCTGCTACCTAAGAAAAGTAAAAGGACACATTATCTTAGACACAATAATCTGCAGGCACACTGAAGGTAATGTATATCCATATTTTTATTTGGACACCCAAATTCCTCTGTCATCATTTGTGAGAAGCCAGATGGTCTCCTGAGAGGGCAGCCAGGGCTGTCCACTGAGACCTAACCCTGTGGCTTTTGCAAGGATGAGCACAGATACAGGGTAAATCAGAGCCTTGGCTTTCACACTAAGCCACTACAAAATGCAGCTACAGTACTCTGTGGGCCCTCTGGGACCACAGGTTTCAGAGGGCAAATTCTCCAGAGAATCAAGACTTACGCCTTTAAGCACCCAAACTTGGTAATTTATTTTAACTGTTTTGGATGGAAACCTTTTTAATACTTGTAATCCAGTTCTTTACTACTCTTTTTAACTTTACTATTCTTTGTACTAAAGAGTACAAAGAATAATAAAACACCCATGGTCCCACCATCCAAAATAAATATTTTAAACTTCTTGAATAAATTACATAAGTTAATTTATTTTTGAAAGACTCAAGGACATCTTTGTAAACACTGTTCATGGTACAGGAAAATAACTGTTACTTATATAATCTTTAAGTAGGAAAACTATGAAGATTGGCTATATAGGCAAGAAAAGGTTTCATAAGAAATTAAAACTGTTAAATGGCCAAAGAAATAATAAAGTTAAAAGGTAAACAATGAAGTGGGAAAAAAACCTTTGCAATATAGAAGACAAAAAGTTAATATAAGAAGAAGGTTAATAAAAGGCAAATAAATACAAAAATGGTAAACACCTCAACCAAAAAATTAAACAGGAAATATTAGAGATGAAATACACTCAACAAACATGAAAAATGTTCTTTCTCACAGTATATCATTTTTCACTTTTTGGATTAGCAATGAAAAAGAACAATAATATTCACTACCAGTTAGGGTGTAATGAAACAGGCATGATCATCATTGAGGGGGGTGTAGAAAATGGTAATCTTTCTAGGGAGGAATTTACCAATATCTATCAAAAATCTCATTTTTAAAAAAGTCTTTGACTAGGCAATTGTAAAGCTGGGTCCTTGTAATGTTAATTTATGTGTCAACTTGGCTAGGCCATGGTACTCAGATATCTGGTCAAACATTATTCTAGAGCTGTTGTCAGGGTATTTTTCAGACGACATTAACATTTAAATCAGTAGATTTTGAGTAAAGCAGATTATTATCCATAATGTGGATGGGCCTCACACATTATTTGGCCCACACATTAATTGGGCCAAATTTTGAGTAAATTGAGTAGATTTTGAGTAAAGCAGATTATTATCCATAATGTGCGTGGGCCTCACACATTAATTGGCCCACGCACATTATGGATAATAATCTACTTTACTAGTAAGTCCTTCAATACTTTCTATTAAGTACTTTCTATCAAGTATTGAAGGACTTAATAAAAAAGAGACTGACCTCCCCGAAGGAAGAAGGGATTCTACCAGCAGACAGCCTTTGTACTTGAGCTTCAACATCAATTCTCTCCTAGCTCTCCAGCCTGCTGTCCCACTACACAGATTTTTGACTTGCCAGTCTCCACAACTGTATAAGCCAATTCCTGAAAATAAATATTTCCCCCTCTAATATGTACATATCCTATTGGTTCTGTTTCTCTGGAGAACCCTGACTAATACAGTCCTAAACTTAATTTCACTTCTGAACAAAAACAATGTGACCTTGAAATAGGCAAAGGGCAGAAAAAGTCCTAACCACTAAAGAAAAAATGTGATCAGTTGGACTTCATAAAAATGAAAAACTTTTGTTCATCAAAAGACACATGCCTACTGGAACAAGCCACAGACTGGGAGAAAATATTTAGTATATATAAATCTGATAAAGTGCTTGTATCCAGTATATCCAAGAAATGTCTACAAATCAATAATAAAGAGACAAACTACCAATAAAAAATAGGCAAAAGACTTAAGACACTTCACAGAAGACACATAAATGGACAACGAACACAAGAAAAGGTGCTCCGCATCAATGATTATCAGAGAAATGCAAAATGAAACCACAGTAAGATATCACTTCACACCTTCCAAAATGGCTAAAATTAAAGACTGGCAACAACAAATGTTGACAAAGGATGTGGAGCAACTGGAACTCTCCTACACTGCAGACAGGAGTGTAAAGTGATACAACCACTTTGCAAAAACCGTTTGGCAGTGTCATAAAGTTCTTATAAACCATACAGTCCAGCAATTCCACTCCTGGGTATTTACCCAAGATAAATTAAAACATATATCCACAAAAAGTCTTATACAAAAAGTCTTATTAAAAACAAAACTCCTATATGAAAATGGTTGTTAAAAACTGAAACAACCCAAATGTCCATCCACTTGTCTATCATCAAGAGAGTGGATAAACAAACCATAGTATGTTCACACAATGGAATATACTATTTTTGTTACTTAGCAACAACAAAAAAAGACTACTTTTATATGCAACAACATGGATAATTCTTGCAAGCATTATGTTAAGTGAAAGAAGCCAGACACCAAAGAATACGTTCTGTATGATTCCATTTGTATGGAGTTCAACAACAGGAAAAGCTAATCTAAGCCGATAGAAGTCAGAACGGTGAATGTCTATGGGAGATAGAAACTGACTGGAATGGGGCACAACAACATTTTCTGAGGTGATGAAAATGTTCTATATTTTTATTGGGGTATTGGTTACAGGGATCCAAACTCATTGAACTGTACACATAAGGTCTGTGCAATTTTCATGTATGTACATTTTACGTCAACAAAAAAAAGAAGACAACCAGTCAAATGCAGTGGTTCACATCTATAATTATAACACTTTGGGAAGCTGAGGCAGGAAGACTGCGTTAGCCCAGGAGTTTGAGACCAGCCTGGCCAACATAGTGAGACCCCATCTCTCTAAAAAATAAACAATTAGCTGGGCGTGGTAGTACACACCTGTAGTCCCAGCTACTCAGAAGGCTGAGGTGAGAGAATTGCTTGAGCCCATGAGATCAAGGCTGCAGTAAGCCATAATCATGACACTGCACTCCAGCCTGGGTGACAGAGCAAGACTCCGTCTCAAAAAACAAAAACAAAAAGAAAGAAAACCATCTACATTTTCAGGAACTTATCCTCATGAAATAATTAGGGAAGTGGTCAAAGATATACAGTTATTACACTATGAACTGTAACAGAGAAACAATGGAAATAACATAAATGTTCAACAACATGGAATGGTTAAACAAATTATATTAACACAATGAAATACTATAGAACCAATAAGAATGACATAACGGGTATGTAGTAACTTCATATAAAGATGTTCACAACATATTATTGAATGAAAGAGCCACACATAATAGCCAGGGAGTGAAATGTCCATTAACTGATAAATGGATAAATAAAATGTGGTAGATACATACAATGGAATATTATTCAGCCATAAAAATGAATTACTGACACATGCTACAACATGGATCAACCTTGAAAATATTATGCTAAGAAAAAGAAGGCACTCACAAATGATTACATATTATATAATTCCAGCCGGGCGCGGTGGCTCAAGCCTGTAATCCCAGCACTTTGGGAGGCTGAGACGGGCGGATCACGAGGTCAGGAGATCGAGACCATCCTGGCTAACACGGTGAAACCCCGTCTCTACTAAAAATACAAAAAACTAGCCGGGCGAGGTGGTGGACGCCTGTAGTCCCAGCTACTCGGGAGGCTGAGGCAGGAGAATGGCGTGAACCCGGGAGGCGGAGCTTGCAGTGAGCTGAGATCAGGCCACTGCACTCCAGCCTGGGCGACAGAGCGAGACTCCGTCTCAAAAAAAAAAAAAAAAAAAAAAAATCCATTATTTATGAAATGTCTAGAATATGCAAACTTCTAGAAACAGAAAGTAGATAACTGGTTGCCTAAGGTTAGGAGGTTAAAGAAAAATGGGGAGTGATACTAAAGCGTATGGATTTTCTTTTGGGGGTAATAAGAATGTTGAAAATTGATGATGGTGATGGTTGTACAGCTCTCTGGATACACTAAAAACCACCGAATTGTATACTTTAAGTAGGTTAGTTGTACATGTGAATCATATCTTAATAAAGTTGCTATAGGGTAAAAACAAGTAAAAGGCTACATGTATATATGATCCAATTTTACTACAAAATGTATTCATATATGCTTGGTAAAAAATCTCAGTTCAAAAATTCAAGTGTGAAGTGTTATTTTTAGATGAAAAAACAGGTGTAATTTCTTTTACTTTTTACTTCCTTATCTTTTCTGTAATAAACATGAATTGCTTGGGTATTAAAGTTGCAGCAGCCTGTAGGTGGTAGGCTACAGTAAGGACTTCTCCTACAAACTATTGCACTAAACTTGAATGCGAGTCCACCAGGAGACCTGTCTACTGGCTTTCCAGGTCTTGGTTGAATTTTCAACAGGAGATCTTGACAGATGGTAGTATCACAGATACACCTCATAGAGATAAGCTCGAGTGTCACCAAGTGATTAGCAACCATAACCAAATAAGTAAGTTCCGAGTACATAAAGCAGATGTTAATAGCAAAATCTCCATGTTGTTTATGTACACTATAACAGTCATATAATCAACATACCAAAATAAATGATCTAATCTCTTCTAAGCATAAAAAATGGACATTAATGAGTGATGACAATTTTATGGTTATAAAGGTCATACTTGCCTCTCTGTAGAACAAATCCGAATTATTGTAGACATCATAAGCCAGAAGATTAGTCTGTGTCCCCACTAAAAGGGCATCATAGCCAAGCTCAGGGTTCAATACGCCTGCAGTCAGGCAGCTGACTGCCTGGTTAATGTTGAGAAGAGAAACATCAGATTCCAGGGGGCTCTGGAAGACCCTGGATGCACTGACATGCTGGTTCCGTGTATGAGGATTATGAATAAAAACCTGAAACAAAAATAATTAATTACATTCCCTTAAAATATAAAAAATTATTGTCATACATTTTTTTAAAAAAAGAACCAGGTTACTAACACATCCACATTAACAAGAAGTCACTTTAATCTCCTATGAAACTTAAAACACTCGTACATAGTTCAATGCATGGACAACTTTCAGTCATTATGAATCATGGAAATCCAGTGGTTCTTAGCCTTGTAAGGAACAGGGTAATGAACAAGATCTAGTCACTGTTTACCAGGCCAGCTTACATGCTACCCACCAGCAGGATGTCAAAGCACTCTTAGAAGCTAGCCTTTTCCTGATCAACCTAGAATAAGCTGCTACCACCTTCAATGCTATTGCCACACACCAAGAAGATTATGGAAAACAGAATAAACACTACCTTTATTATCTTTCATCCGAGCACCTAATGAACTCACTTCCTAGACCTTAAAATGGTCTGCTAGTTAGTAAACCTGTTTCACAAACTTAAACGAGTCATGCAAATCAAGTATCTTGAAAGCTTTCATCATTTATACCAGTGACGTAGAACTAAGTAATTAGCCCAAAGATAATCAATTCAACAGTTTCAACTATCATAAATATAATCTGAGTGTCTGCATAAATTATTCAACCTTCCTAAACTTCATCTGTAAAAAGGAGGTTTGGACTAGAAAATACATTCTCCAGAGGGGCGAGATCACTCCCAGGACAGGTAAATGGGTTTGCGACACAGGAATCGTGTAGCCCTTCGCAGGACCACAGGACCACAGTACAAAAAGAGATATACAGTATATCTGAGGTATCAGAATTTCACTGGGGAAATCTTCATGGTCTAAAAAAGTTCCAAGGTGGGCAACATGAAAAAAAAGGTTGGGGGGATGAAAAATACTGAACTAGGGGTCCCTCTAGCCCCTTCTATTTCTAAAATGTATAAAATTTACATGAGTATTTTATCTCTTTCACATAAATCCAAACAGAATTAATTTTAAATTAATACCTACCCAAGGTAGCCTATTCAACAAAAAATAATTTTCAAAAGAATTGACTAAAAACATAGAAAAGATGTGCAGCCACTGAACACTGCCTTCATGTTCCGTCTGTGTAACACTTGACAACATGCTTTGGTCAATGTTAATTGCATTTGAACCTGACATCAACCCTTGATTTTCAGATGAGGTCGGAAGAGTTAAGGCCCTTTGCCAAGGTCTTGAGACCGGTGACAGGGCTAAGACAAGAGCCTGATGTGCTCCAGACCCTGAGCTCCAGCCACCACCACATCACACTTCCTTTTATAACAGTTCTGAACAAACAAATTCTTACAGAGTTTTCCACAAATCCAATATGCTGAGAAAGAACAGGAGGGGAAATAGCTTACAGGCTCCATATTCATTCTTACTGGAATGGAAAGAGTTTGCAATTTTTATCAAGAGCAACAAGGGTCTCAGGAATCAGACTTTCCCCCAGTTCACTCCTGCTGTTCTCTGCACCCAGAGAGTCCACAGGGAAACAAGTCTGTCCCTTCAGGCAAGGAAAGAAAGCCAACCTCAGTCACATGACAAAAGGACCACTCCCAGGGTTTCCAAAGGACTGGCTGAAGTTCACACATCTGTTCTAGCTGAGGAGGTGCTGCAAACAAGGTAAATTCAACTGACCCCTAAGCATTACCGTGAGAGAAAAAATGTCCCCAGAGGAAAACTCTAATGTTCACCCTGCAAGAGATTCCTTTTATTTATTTATATGTTTTTTGAGATGGAGTCTTGCTCTGTTGCCCAGGCTGGAGTACAGTGGCACAATCTTAGCTCACTGCAACCTCTGCCTCCCGGGTCTCAGCAATTCTCCTGCCTCAGCCTCCCGAGTAGCTGGGATTACAGGGGTGCACCACTACGCCCAACTAATTTTTGTATTTTTAGTAGAGACGGGTTTCAGTTGGCCAGGTTGGTCTCGACCTCCTGACCTCAGTTGATCTGCCCATCTTGGCCTCCCAAAGTACTGGGATTGCAGGCGTTGAGCCACCATGCACGGACAGAGACTCGTTTTAAAAATATCCTTACTGCCGGGCGCAGTGGCTCACGCCTGTAACATCAGCACTGTGGGAGGCCGAGGTGGGCAGATCACAAGGTCAGGAGATCGAGACCATCCTGGCTAACACGGTGAAACCCCGTCTCTACTAAAATTACAAAAAATCAGCCAGGCGTGGTGGTGGGCACCTGTAGTCCCAGCTACTCGGGAGGCTGAGGCAGGAGAATGGTGTGAATCTGGAAGGCAAAGCTTGCAGTGAGCTGAGATCACGCCACTGCACTCCAGCCTGGGTGACAGAGCAAGACTCCATCTCAAAAAAAAAAAAAGGATATATATATCCTTGC
The DNA here is from genome assembly GCF_008728515.1 of Papio anubis. NCBI lineage: Eukaryota > Metazoa > Chordata > Mammalia > Primates > Cercopithecidae > Papio > Papio anubis. The sequence continues at coordinate 33,322,288 of NC_044993.1, read as the reverse complement.
TAAGACCCAGAGTCAGCTCCATGTTCACAACAGGGTCCCAGATGTAATGATAAAGTCCCGTTTCTAGAGATGCAGGCTTTAACCCTAGCTGAAATGTTTTAATTGCTTTTAAGAGAATATATCCATAGCATTGAGTGATAAAATACTAATTATTTTTAAGGTCTCGAGATAGAAGATCAGGTCAGAACTTTTTAGATTTGTTTATAGGGCTGAACACAAAGTATCTATCCAATTACACAGGACAAAGGATCTCCTTTATTTTATTTTATTTATTTATTTATTGGCCATTTTCGACAACAGCCCTAGAATCAAGCATTCCTGCATTCCACTCCAGGTCACACCCTATCTAAGGGCTGCCCTAGGGACCTCTGCCTGATCTCCCTGCTTCTACTCTGATACCTACCTTCCTGCATCCCGTCACAGAACATCTGTTCACCACATACCAGCCAGTTAGCCTTTATCTAAAACATAAAGCAAATTCCAACACCCACTTTATCAAAACCCTCAGGGACTTCCCAACTTACTCAGTATAAAAGCCAAGGTCTTTGCCATGGCCTTTAGGTTCCTATATGATCTGGCTTGTGGTTACCTCATGGCAACCCTCATTGCCTTCCAGCCCCAGTGGCTTCCTTGTGCTCCTGAAACACATCACGCATATCTCCAGCTAGAGGCCCTTGCACCTGCAGATCCCTTTGCCTGCAAGGCTCTTATCCCACAAATCTGCAGAGCTTGTTTCCTCAGTTCCTTCAAACCTCTTATCAAATGTTATTAGAGGCCATCTGACCACCTATCTAAAACAAAAACAGTAAGCTCCCATCATACTGAATCCCTTATTGTTTTTCTCCTACAAAAACACTTGCATATTCAGTTAACTGCCTGGTTCCCCCTCTCAAATGTAAGCTTCGAGGGGGCAAAACTTGTCTGTCACATTCTCCAATGCACCTGTAGGGCTAAGAACACTGCTCAGCACATAGTAAGCCCTCAAATTAGGGGCTGAGTTAAGATCAATGGGATATTTTCAGTCCATTTATGTATCTGCTATGCACCTACAGCACAACCAACATGAAGTTCTTTTTGGCATTTGTCAGTGCTTTTTTTTTTTTTTTTTTTTTTTTTTGAGACCGAGTCTCACTCTGTCGCCCAGGCTGGAGTGCAATGGTGCGATCTCGGCTCACTGCAACCTCCACCTCCCAGGTTCAAGTGATTCTCCTGCCTCAACCTCCCAAGTAGCTGGAATTATAGGCATCCACCACACCTGGCTAATTTTTATATTTTTAGTAGAGACAGGGTTTCACCATGCTGGCCAGGCTGGTCTCGAACTGCTGACCTCAGGTGATCTGCCCGCCTCAGCCTCCCAAAGTGCTGGGATTACAGGCATGAGCCGCTGCACCCAGCCTGTCAGTGGCTTCTAACTGTAACAATAACTAACATCATGACGTGCCAGATCCCGTATTAATAGCTTAACTCTGTTATACTACTTAATGAAAATGCAGCCTTCCTTTTTACTTCCATATCTCAAGGCATATAACATACAACATACGTGGAAGGGTCCTAAAAACTATAAATTGTTACACAAATGCTAACTTATTAAATCCACACTGGGTCAGACAACATGCACTCTGACTACATTCCACACTTTCTAGTTGAGTGGCCCCAAGCACTGTGTTGAACCTCTCTCAACTGCAATTTCTAGTCAATAAAGTGAGAATCATAAAAAGAAAATAACAGGTAACAATTAGTGACCATTTCCTATATGTCAAGCGCTTTATATTTGCTTCCTGTATTGTCAAATGTATTAACTTTAAAGCTCATGACTCCACATATTAGGTACTATTATTAAGTGCCTTGCCCAAGGTCATGAAATTAGTAGATACTGGAGCCAAGAAACACTATACCTATGCCATGCTGCCGCCCTTGGCCTGGTAGCAATGATGCTGAGATGACTCATGTAATAAAGTTCTGTGCCTGTTATTAGCCTTGTCACTACATTCCATGTATTTTGGGCATGCCACCGTCAAATACACAGGGCTCTGATTTGCCTTGTCTGCTAACTTTCGGACTATAAGCTTTCTGAAAGTAGGGACTCCTTTTACATCCGAGTCTCCAAAATCTATACGGAAGGTGTTCGGTAGAAGTCTGGTGAATGTTAAATGATCATGTCTCTTTTATCTCTTTGACTCTCACATCTTGCCCAGTAATCGCACATAGTAAGCACCTAATACTTAGTGAATAAATTATGGGGAAAGAACTGAATGTACATGGGCAAGGATCAAAGTGCAATTTGAGTAAGTTTTGTATTGCATTCTTTTGTCGTTGTTGTTCGGTAAAGGAGCAGTGTGAGAGGCTGGGTGCAGTGGTTCATGCCTGCAATCCTACCACTTTGGGAGGCCGAGGCAGGTAGATCACTTGAGGTCAGGAGTTCCAGACCAGCCTGGCCAACATGGTGAAATCCTGTCTCTACTAAAAATACAAAAAATAGCCGGGCGTGGTAGTGGGCGCCTGTAATCTCAGATAGTTGGGAGGCCGAGGCAGGAGAATTACATAAACCCAGGAGACGGAGGCTGCAGTGATCCGAGATCGTGCCACTGCACTCCAGCCTGGGCGACAGAGCAAGACTCCGTCTCAAAAAAAAAAAAAAAAAAAAAAAAGAAGAAGAAAAAGAAGAAGAAGCAGTGTGAGAGAATGGGAGGAATTCCGAGTTCCAAGTGACAAGCAAAGGCCCTTGGCTTGAATCTGGGGTCGGTTATTACTGGAACCCGAACTAAGCCCCTTCCCTCCGGAGACGTCTATTTTCTAAGCTCCTTATGTCCAGGGACCCCGACCTCGCCTGACGACAAGAAAACGTCAACTTCTCAGAAAAGTTCTTCCTCTAAGACCCCACTGTCCTCTGTAGGATGGAGCTACAAGGCGCTAGCCGACCGGTTGCCGGGCAACACGGGCTGGGGGCGGGGTCGGAGGGGGGCGGAGTCCCGGGGCGCGGCCGGCGGAGGTTCCGGGGTTCACCGGGGCCCGGGCTCCCTGCTGGTGGGAGCGGTTACCTTGCCCGCTTGGGTGGCGGCCGCGAGGCACGGGTGAGTCCCGTCGTAGCGCCCTATGGCCACCATGCGGGGGCTGATTTTGTGGCGCAGTTTCAGGGTGAACACAGGCAGCAGCATGATGGCGGCGGCTTAGGGGAGGAGGGCTGGAGGCTCAAGGCCAGCGCAGCGCAGCCGGCTTCACGCGGCCAGATGAGGAGTGCAGAGACACTACCTGCCGGCCCCAGCCGCCTCACGCCTGACGCGAGACAGAGCGGGACGAATCCGTCCACGTACCGCCTGCTGCTCCTGCGGCTGCGCAGACCTGTCCGCTCCTTCTGCGGCTGCGCGGTAGAGCCGCGGCGCCTTGTGCGGCTGCGTGGTGGAACCCCTGCTGGGCTGCGGCTACAGTTGATTCCCACTGCGGTTATTTACCCCTGTGAGTTGAACTCCACTGATGAGCCTACAGGTTCAGCCCCGAGGCTTCCCCTTCTAGCACCACAACCAAACTGCACCCTGCAAACTTCACACAATGCTACCCAACTCCAGAGAGTCATTAATTCAAGATTTATTTCTTGAGTGTCGGCTCTGTCCCTTGCTTTAGCCGTTGTGTGGAGGAAAACCATACCAATCCTTAGACTCACGTTCGGTTTAGGGCTCCTGGTAAGGCTCCCTATATATTTTTAAGTGCAAACCTGCAAAATTGAAAAGTGACCAACAAAATTTCCTTGAGGGCCTATTGTGTGTCAAACAAACACTGTTCTAGGTAATAAATAGCAAACGAAAGACAAACCTCCACTTTCCTGGAACTGACATACTAGTCAGGGGAGATAAACACTAAACAAGAAATGCATGTAATTTGGTAGTGAGTGCCAGAGAGGAAATTAAGGGAAGGAAAAGGGGAGAGAGGGTTGGAGGGAATGCAATGTTAAGTAGGGTGGTAGGAAAGAGACCTCTCTGAGAAAGTGACATTCAGGCAAGGACTATTAGGAAGTGAGGAAGCCAGCCTCGAGGGAGGGTGTTCCTGCAGAGGAACTTCAGGTGAGGCACCGGGGCTCACTCTGCTGCCTTCTGGTAATGGACAATCTGGGGTGAATGATGAGAGGAGCAAGGACCGCTAGAGGAGACTTGGAGTAGCCAGCAAGGAAGTACAATCAGGGGAGTATAGTGTCCTGGAAGCTCGAAGAGAGGGTGGCCAAGAGGAGGAAAACAACTGTGTCTGATGCTGCAGGCAGGTCTTGAAAGATGAGTTCTGGGCCGAGGGTGGTGGTTCACGCCTGTAATCCTAGCACTTTGGGAGGCCAAGGCGAGTGGATCACTTGAGGTCAGGAGTTCAAGACCAGCCTGGCCAACATGGTGCAACCCCAACTCTACTAAAAACACAAAAATTTGCTGGGTGTGGTCGTGGACACCTGTAGTCCCAGCTACTTCGGAGGCTGAGGCAGGAGAATCGCTTGAACCCGGGAGGCGGAGGTTGCAGTGAGCCAAGATCATGCCACTGCACTCCAGCCTGGGTGACAGAGCGAGACTCCATCTCAAAGAAAAAAAAGAAAGATGAGTTCTGGAATAGTCTTGATAATTGCATTTTGTAATTACAGTTATATGAATGAGCATTTTTTTTCAAGCCTATTGGTGTGTCTGTGACTATTTGTAACCTCTTTTGCAGATAATAGCAAAATGCTAATGTTAAAAGACTAAGATTGGTAATCTTTACTTTTTAAAATTGATTTTTATTTTATTTTATTTAGAGACAACGTCTCACGTCACTCAGGCTGGAGTGCAGTAGTGCTATCACAGCTCACTGTAACCTCGAACTCCTGGCCTCAAGTGACCTCCAGTTTCAGCCACCCAAAGTGCTAGAATTATAGGTGTAAGCCACTACTCCCAGCCTAAATTTAAAGATCTTGATGGAATGTAAGACCTGAGCCAGTGGCCCTCCAGTCCCCCTCTGATGGACCATGCTTCTGAGACCCAGCCTCTTTCTACCTCATCTCCACCCCCACCCTTCTGTCACCTGTCTACACCCTAAGTCCTATAGCAGCTCCCTGACCAGCCCTGCCATGGAAATTACCCTGGGTCATTGGAACTTACTTTGTTTTGTGATGTCCCTTCTCTTTAGTCCCCAGATTCTACCTACACAAAATCATCATTTCACTGAATCCACTCAGCTGTATTACTAGCTGATCACAACTTGATCAGCTACCTCTCCCAGGAATAGCTTGAAAGGAATGACTCTCTAATAGACATCATTTCAGATCCTTTATTTTTTCCTGATAAACATTTATGGAGGGTATCCATGTTCTGGATGGTGTTCAAGGACCTAGGGATACAGCAGTGAACAAGAAAGATATAATTCATACCCTTATGGAGTTTACATGCTCTAGGGGATAGGAAGCAACAGACACTAAACATGAAAATAAGTAAGATCATTTCATCTGGCGAGAAGGCTGATGTTCTAGGGCTCAAGAAGGTCTCTTAGAGGAAGTAACATTTGAACCAAGAACTTTGTGACAAGTAAGTGGCAGCCATTCAAAAATGTGAGGGACGGGCAGTCTAGACAGAGGGAACAGTAAGGGCACAGGACCAGTTTGGACATGTTTGAAGACCAGAAAGAAAATAATGTGGCTGGAGCTTAATGTATGAGAAGGGGCCAGGTCACCTAGTGCTTCTGAGCCAGACCAAGAAGCTTGGGTTTTACTCCAGCAGGCAGACAAGTCCTGGACTTCTATGTAAGGCTGGTCTTGGCCTCTGTTCACCTGGCCACGCCTTACTTACTGTATGGACTGCCTTGGTGGCCTCTAACTTTGTGATTTCTCTTCCTAATAGGACATTACAGTCATCAGCATCAACATCATTAACATTTACTGAGCATATTTTGTTGTTGCTGTTGTTGAGACGGAGTCTTGCTCTGTCACCCAGGCTGGAGTGCAGTGGCGCAATCTCAGCTCACTACAAGCTCCACCTCCCGGGTTCACACCATTCTCCTGCCTCAGCCTCCAGAGCAGCTGGGACTACAGGCGCCTGCCACCTCGCCCGGCTAATTTTTTGTATTTTTAGTAGAGACGGGATTTCACCGCATTAGCCAGGATGGTCTCGATCTCCTGACCTCGTGATCCACCCGCCTCGGCCTCCCAAAGAGCTGGGATTACAGGGGTGAGCCTCCGCGCCCGGCCTTACTGAGCATTTTTTAGGTGCCATTCTAAGAACTTTATATGTATCATCTCACTTAATCATACAATAATTATACAACCCTACATAGGGTTATTGTATGATTATATATATAATGTATAATAATATATGATTATACAATAATCCTACAATCCTACCTAGGATTGTAAAATGGGATAACCATACAATAATCCTACAATCCTACGTACACCTGACAAAACTTTACCATTGTTACTTCCTCTATAACTCTTCATTGGCTCCCTATTTTCAATCAAAAAGAGTCCAAGCACTTCAGCAGATTACACAAAGATTTCCAAATTCTGACCACTGTTGCCCGCCTCATCTTTTGCTTCTTCTTTCTTCAGACTTGATCCTTCTCAGATGCCATGTCTAGCCTCTCTGCTCAAATTGTGCCCTCTACCCAGAATGTCCTTCCCCTCCCTTCATAACTTCCCCCCGTCCTTGAAGACTCAGGTTGGACATCACCACTCCAGCAAATCATGTTTGACAGCCTCCCTCACTGCTATTTCCACGCTTAGGAGGCAGCCACACTTACCCTGCGCTTCCATCAGATTATGTATCATAATGAGGGTACTTGAGTTTAGGATATCCCTAGAGAGATAGGGAATACCCCATCCTCCCTGCCAAGCACTGATCAGGGCAGGGGACTTACAGGTTTTCCTCTGAGGAGAAAGGCCCAGGGCCGACCCTCTTCTGCCAAATGTCCAATAATCTTCTCTGCCTCCCACGACTCACCAGGAATCATTGGTTCTTCCGAGGAGACCCGTGTCATCCTCACATCAGTGAGAGCTGGGACGCCCAAGGATCTAGGCCTTGAAGGTGGGAGAGGAGTTGAGAGCTGCCGGGCTCTAGGGAGACAGCACTACATAGCAGGTAAGCCTTTGACCCTCAACCATATCACACCCGGGTTCAGATGCCTCCTCCATCAGCCACTAGCTGAGATTTAGGCCCATTATTTAATCCCAGTTCTCATATTTATTGAGCATCTTCTCTGTGCCAGGACTACACATACTCTTTTTTTTTTTTTTTGAGACAACGTCTCACTCTGTCATCCAAGCTGTAGCACAGTGGTGTGATCATAGCTCACTGTAACCGGAAACTCCTGGCTCAAGTGATCCTCCTCCTGCAGCCTCCCAAAGTGCTGCAATTAGAGGCATGAGCCACAATGCCCAGCCACATATTAACTCATTTAATCACCACCACCCTTGGAGGGGGACACTGTCATCATCCCTGTTTTACTAGAGGGGAAACCAAGTCATGGGAGACTCCATGATGTAAGCCTGAGGTCACACAGCTAATAAGCAGCAGAATCAGGATAGCTGACCAGGTGGTCAAACCACAGAGCCTGACCTCCTCACCACTGCACTTTCCTGCCTCCTGCAGTGAACCTCCCTGAGCACCAGCGTCCTCATCTAGAAAAGAGAAATATTAGCAGTCCTCATTCTTAAAGCAAAGCCTGGCCTTCAGTAAGGGCTCCCAGAAATGGTTATTATTATTACCTCTAGGTGAAAGCACTGCCTTTGACTAGTTAGAGTCACTGTTCTAACAAATTTGATCTTTTTTCTTTTGCTAGTAGGTAGCATTGCTCCCAGTTTCCTTTTGGCCCTGGGATTGGAAAACCAAACTAGTAGCCAAGTTTTAGTGGGAATTGGTCAGGACCAAAATTGAAGATCCTAATTTCCAAGGGCGGGGGAGCCTGATGGGAGGGTGCCTTAGGCCACACCTGCCACCTGCCACTCCGTCTTCTTGTCCTCACATTGAGTTTGCAAAGCACCCCCACTAGAGGGTGTGCAGGTGTAAAAAACAGAGATTCAGGCACCTCAAGACTGGATTAAAGGCCTGGAGGGAGGCAGCATGGAGGGCTCCCCAGCACAGGAGATTCCAGCAGCTGCAGGGCCCACCTTGAGGAGCAGACTTGGGCAGGGAGGCCACCTGGAGAAGGACTTCTGCCTTTTTCTTTATGCACTGTATATGTTTTTGTTTGTTTGTTTGTTTCGTTTTGTTTCTGAGATGGAGTATCACTCTGTCGCCCAGGCTGGAGTGCAGTGCAGTGGCACGATCTTGGCTCACTGCAACCTCCGCCCCCTGGGTTCAAGCAATTCTCCTGCCTCAGCCTCCCGAGTACCTGGGATTACAGGTGCCTGCCACCATGTCTGGCTAATTTTTGTATTTTTGGTAGAGACAGGGTTTGACCATCTTGGCCAGGTTGGTCTTGAATTCCTGACCTCATGATCCACCTGCCTCGGCCTCCCAAAGTGCTGAGATTACAGGCATGAGCCACTGAGCCCGGCCTATGCACTGTATATGTTTATGCTGTTTTTCAGCATGTTTGTTTTACTTTTGTAATTTAAAACAAAACAAAACCTTTAAAATACAGTAGTGTAAGGGCAGGGTTGTCTGTGGATTTCAGGAATCCAAATCCAGGGCCTCCCCCACCCTTCTTGATCCAGAACCTGCCTATAACGGACCACAGTCTTCAGTTTCCCCAAACTCTTTAAGGCAACTGGCAATTAGGACCACTCCTCAATTCGCAGAGGGACAGGGTCCGAGAGACCCCCGGGACAGAGCAGGCGGAACAGGGCTGGACTCCGTGAGAACTTTCCACCCAGCTTCCCTTAGGGAGCAGTCCTCCCAGGCTTCCCGTCCTTCAGTCTTTCATCACTTGACTTCCTTTCTGGAATTCCTGGTAACTCTGTGATGTGTCTGCTGTGGACTGTGGGGGTAAAGCTCTCCATGTTGGTCTCTTCTGTCAGCTCATTTCACACTTGCAAGAAATGAAATTAAGAATCATATGTTCAAAGTCACTTTGCAATGTGTCATATGAAAAGTAGAAACAGTACCTTCCGGTCAGTAGACAGGAGGAAAAGCTACGACTGCTACTAATAGCTAACATATGTTGAGCACTTCCTACATGCCAGACTGCTAAATTATTTACTTATATGATCATCTCAATCTTCCCAATAATCATGTGAAGGAGGTAATATTATCCCCCATTTATGGATCAGAAACGAATTCAAGCTCAAATTCCACCACACCACACACACATATCCCACGGAAGTGGTAGGAAAAGCCACTGAAATCAGTGTTAGTTACCTCCCACCCCCACCCTCAGAGACCCATCAGAACCCTGGATACCTAGTGGTGCCAGAAAAGGGGCAGAGGGTCTTGGACCTCCAGTTTCATGTTTGTCACAAGCAACCTTGAGATATCCAATCACATGATACCCTTGGCCAAGCTCCCAATGGCCTCTTGGTTTTTTTTTTTTTTTTTTTTTTTTTGAGACGGAGTCTCACTCTGTCGCCCAGGCTGGAGTGCAGTGGCCGGATCTCAGCTCACTGCAAGCTCTGCCTCCCGGGTTCACGCCATTCTCCGGCCTCAGCCTCCCGAGTAGCTGGGACTACAGGCGCCCGCCACCTCGCCCGGCTAGTTTTTTGTATTTCTTAATAGAGACGGGGTTTCACCGTGTTAGCCAGGATGGTCTCGATCTCCTGACCTCGTGATCCGCCCGTCTCGGCCTCCCAAAGTGCTGGGATTACAGGCTTGAGCCACCGCGCCCGGCCTGGCCTCTTGTTATGGTAGATTCTCTGACATTTTCATGGGCTCGAAAATCCCTGGAGAGGCCACACATCCCAGTGTCCAGGATCCCCTATCCCTCAAAGCATCGTGCAGCCCTCCTCTCAGGCCCTTGCTCCACCCCCAGGTGAGGCCAGGGTCCATAGTATTTCCTAGATGCTTATAGATCAAGCCTGTAAATAATCTTGGAAAGAGTTGCTGAAAATGAGACTAAGAGAGAAGCACTTACATTAAAATGGAATCACTGCACATCTAGAATGTGTCCTGTACAGGGAGGCCAAGGTGGGTTGATCACGAGGTCAGGAGTTCAAGACCAGCCTGGCCGACATGTTGAAAGCCAGTCTTTACTAAAAATACCAAAATTAGCTGGGTGTTGTGGCACGTACCTGTAATCCCAGCTACTCGGGAGGCTGAAGTAGGAGAATCGCTGGATCCCAGGAGTTGGAGGTTGCAATGAGCCAAGATCATGCCACTGCACTCCAACCTGGGAGATAAAGCGAGACTCCATCTCAAAAAAAAAAAAAAGAATATGCCCTGTACAGATAAAGGAACTGTTTCTAAAGCTCCCCCACTGTAGAGTTTTTGAAATTGTATTCTGTTACTCTCCATTCACCTCTCCAGATCCATCCTCTCTCTCCTCTGTCCTGGTCTATGCTAAGAAGGCCAACTGTGGCAGATTTCATGGCCCGTTTCCTTGCACCATCAGGTAATCAGATGATAGGAGGGGAGAAAGGTCAAAAAATTGATTCCTCTCCCACTGCTGGGTGTAATTTTGGCAGTGGTTATATTCCTCTACCTACCACCACTGCTTCTATCGGGTAGTTCCTCAACCTCTGCTCCAACTTTCCCTGGGCCCTGTAATGCCACCTGTCTCTCTCCTTCCTTCAGGGTTAGGGACAGTGACAGTTCCCAGTGTGCTAGTCTCTAGGTGCTTCATCATCTCTCCTGGATGTCCCTAATCGTGCCCACACCTCTGTCAATTGTCCCTTCATTAAACTCTGGTTCTGTTGAAAGGTAGCAGGCTCTTCCACACCAAATATACCATTTGGCATGAGGATTATTTTGAGCTGAAAGCAGCTGAGAAGAAGTAGATATAAGAAAAGCTTTCTGTTTGCCTCTATTTGCCTAAAGCAGGACATAGGCGTCCCTCCTCCCCTTCCTACTGGGAAGGACAAAGGTCGATTAATGAAGATGTCTTCAGGGCCTTATTAGATCAGAGGAATCTTCCTAACAAATTTTTCTAACCAGTCTTTATCTACCATTAGTTTCTTGTATACTTGCCTTCCTACAATTTGCGATCCCTTAGACTCAAGGTCCTTTTTGTCTTATCGCTTCTCTAAAAATGTATTGTCTTTTGTCAGAGATACTATATAAGCTGGAATTCTAAATCACCTCTTTGAGAATTACTCATTCCCTGGCTGTCTCCCATGCACGTGTGATGTATACATGTTAATACAATCTTGTTTTTCTCTTGTTAATCTGTCTTTTGTTGCAAATGCTAGCAGGGGTCCCAGCTAAGAACTCAGAAAGGTACAGGGCAAATTGTTTTTCCTCCCCTAAACTGTAAACACGTTGTACCCCCTCTTTCCTGCTGGAAACTGACTGTTACACAGACTGTGCTTTTGAGTTGGCCTTGGTGAAGAAGGTTCTTTTTGGAGTTAAGCATCAGTGTTTCCTGTGAGGGTCATGTGGCTACAGCTCACCTCCGCCTCTCCCCCAGAATGGCAGCATGGTCCAGCATCTTCTCTCGCTCTCTCCTGGTCCAAATCTCTACCCAGTCACAGTCACCTCCCAGCAGTCTCTCTGCTCCCTCTTTGCCTTCACAAATCAGCCAAATATCTTTATTTTAAAAAGAGAGAAAATAACATTTTGCAAGATGTAACCATTAGAGGAAAATGGGTAAAGAGACTTGAGGTCTCTCTATATTATTTCTTACAGTTGCTTGTGAATCTATAATTATCCCATAATGAGAAATTCAATTTTTAAAAGTTCAAAGGTAAGAACAGAGGAAGATCAGGGAGCAGTGTGAAAGGCACTATGAAGAAAACACAGAAAGAAAAGATGACTATGAAATCACTGTGCTGGGAAAGGGAGAAGAATTGTTGTCACAATTCAAGGTACTTAGGTAGCTAGCTCTCAGCTTTATCAGTATCCAAAAATGGCACTTCAGAGTTTAGACATCGGGGAGGAGGTGGGGATGGTGAATGGGTACCAAAAACATAGAAAGAATGAATAAGACCTACTATTTGATAGCACAGCAGGGTGACTGTAGTCAATAATAACTTAATTGACATTTTGAAATAACTTAGAGTGTAACTGGATTGTTTGTAATTCAAAGGAGAAATGCTTGAGAGGATGAGGGGATAGATACCCCTTTCTCCAGGATGTGCTTATTTCACATTGCATGCCGGTATCTCAGCATCTCACATAACCCATAAATATATACATCTAGGCACTCACAAATTTTTTAAAAATTAAAAAATAAAATAGAGAAAAATCAAGTAAAAATATTGTTTTAACTACTAAACAAAACAAAACAAAAAAACAAAATGTCACTATCAAGATGCTTCCTCAACATGAACTTTCAGGAATTGCGGTCACAAAAATACAACAAAGATGATAGAGTTGAGAGACTGGAGACTGGAGAATGAAGTGCACACTCACCAAGATCCCGGCCTGCCCTGCACTGGTTTCAAAAAGGTCTAGAGCTGTGCTCTCCAATATGGTAGCCTGGGTCATATGGCCACTGAGAACTTGAAATGTGGCTAGTTCACTGAAATAAGCTGTAAGCATAAAATACAAGACAGATCTGCAAGAATTCACATAAAATAAGAATTTCAAATATCTAACTGATATTTTTATATTGATCATATTTTGAAATCATAATATTTTGCATATATTGTGCTAAATAAAGTATATTATTAAGGTTTTTATAAATAAGAAAAGTCCTGGTGTGAAAATATTTTCAACACTTACTGAATAAACCAAAGAAACTCTCACAAGTGTTTTGTTCCCTTTTGGATCACTTCCAGCAAAATACAAATATACTGTTATTTCCCCTATTTAAAAAAAAAAAAAAAAAGCTTCCTCTGCCAAGCACGGTGGCCCATGCCTGTAATCCCAGCACTTCGGGAGGCTGAGCAGGCGGATTGCTTGAGCTCAGGAGTTCATGACCAGCCTGGTAACATGGCAAGATTCTGTCTCTACCAAAAATACAAAAATTAGGTGGGTGTGGTGGCACATGCCTGTGGTCTCAGCTACTCAGGAGGCTGAGGCAGGAGGATTGCTCAAACTTGGGAGGCATAGGTTACAGTGAGCTGAGATCGCACCACTGCACTCCAGCCTGGGTGACAGAGTGAGACCCCCTCTCAAAAAAAAAAAGAAGCTTTCTCTATGAATAAATAACTCCAAATAGTATATGTGTACTTCCTCCACTCCAGAGGTGAAGCTTAACTCTCCTCCATTTATAGATGGGCTGGACTTCATGACCTGATTCCAAAAAGTAGATTATGGAAAGGGAAAAATAGTGACTTCATAGGAGGGAACCTGGCAGACACCATTTTAACCAAGTGACCAAGGTTAACATCACCAGCGATAGAACTTGGTATCAAATACTCCCTGATATGTTGGGATGAGAAGGGCACGTCATCTCTGTGGTTTTCTTCCCCAAATCTATAAACTCTAATCATAAGAAAACATCAGCTAAACCCAAATCGAAGGACATTTTACAAAACACCTCACCAGTTTGCCCCAAAACTACCACGTTCGTGAAAAATGAAGAAAGTCTGAGAAACTCACTGTTCAGAAGAGAATAAGGAGACATGATTACTAAATACAATCCTGGGTGCACTCCTGGAATGGATCCTGGAGCAGAAAAGGGACATTAATGAGAAAATTGGTGAAATCTGATTAGAGCTGATAGTTTGGTTCGTGATACTGTAGCAATGTTAATTTCTCGGTTTTGACAAACATACATGGTTATGCAAGATGGTAACTCCAGGAAGTTGGGCAAAGGATCTGCAGGATCTCTTGCCTAAGGCTGGAGATTGGGGTAGTAATAGGAGAATCAATTGTAAAGAGAACTTTTTGGGGTGATAAGAAGGCTCTATCTGTATTTTGATTGTGGTGGTGGTTACGTAGTTGGATATATTTGTCAAAACTCACCAAACTGTACATTTAAAGTGACTGTATTTTATTTGTAAATTATGCCTCAAGAAAAGTGATTTAAAATATTTTTAAATTAAAAATGGCCAAGCGAGATGGCTTACACCTGTAATCCCAGCACTTTAGGAGGCCAAGGTGGACGGATTGCTTGAACCCAGGAATTCGAGACCAGTCTGGAAAACAAGGTAAAACCCTATCTCTACAAAAAATACAAAACAATTAGCTGGGTGGGGTGGTGCTCACCTGTAGCCCCAGCTACTTGTGAGGCTGAAGTGGGAGGATGGCTTGGGCCCAGGGGGTCAAGGCTGCAGTGAGCCATGATCACAACATTGCACTCCATCCTGGGCAACAGAGTGAGACTGTCTCAAGAAAATAAGTTAATTTTAAAAAATAAAATCATGTCAGTCCCATATATAAAATTCTCCAGTGGCTTCCCATTACACATGGAATAAAATCCAAACTCCTGACCTGGCCTACAGAGTTCTGGTGTCTGGAAATCGTTCCAACATATCAAATTTGGTCTCACCTCCTGGCCTTGGCACTTACAGTTCCTTCCACCTGGAATCCACCTGAAATGTTCTGCCCCAAATCTTTTCAAGTCTAGCTGTGAAGGGGTGGGGTCTGAGCCTTCTGCACCAATCTCAACCTGAAACTAAGCACCTCCTACTCCAGGTTCCAGATCTCCTCAAGCTCCAGCCTAGGCTTCTCGGCTCATCTGAGAATCAAGACTCAGGCATCCACCCCTGACTTCTGCCCGTCCCCAGTGGAACTCAGATGGCTCTGCAGGCCCTCCTAACTCTGGTCGAACTCAGAAGTCTCACTAAGCACCCCTCCCAGCTCTACATCCTAGCTGAACATCAGCCTATCCCTCCTCACACACTTCCCTGGCCTGGCTTCCCGGGCAAGAAACATTCTAGCCTAATGTCATCCAAGCACCTTCAACAGTTCCTGGCACTAGCGGGTGCTCTTTAAATATTTGGTGAATGAATGATTGCCTATTTCAATAAATCAGTATTCACATCTGAAATAACTCATTTGGCAGGACCTACTATACCACCTTACAATTCTCTCCACCTGGAATGCTCTGTCCCTAGATTGTTTCAAACCTGGCTCTTACAATCAGATCTCAGCTCAACACTCCCTTCCTCAGAGAGGACTGCCCTGCACCCCTAGTCTCTCACATCACCCTGCTCTATCTATCCCAGCCTGTAGGATTCACCTACATAACTTCTCCCCATTGAAAAGTACAGAATAGATTATATGGTTTTGCACTAATAAGCATTGAGAAGTGATGTTTCTTTTTCTTGTTTTGCACCGTTTACCACCTCTATATCATGTAGATAACCTGACATTCACTAAATGCAATCCTGGATACAATCCTGGACTGGATCCTGGAACAGAAAAAGGACATTGGTGAGAAAATTGGTGAAATCTGGAGAGTGTAGTTTGGTTAATAATATTATAGCATATTATTACTATAAGTATCCTTAGATTCTAGGCATCCTTAAGATTCTAGGCAACATGAGTGAGCCAGAGACTGCGGAAGCAAAGAAGGGAAGCCATGGGAGAGTGATCACCATTTGCACACATGAGGATCAGGACTTCATGTTTTTATAAATAACAATAAAGCATCGCATCCTCGGTCATTCAAAGATTTATTCAGTCAATTACTTTCAGGAAAATCAGAAAGATTTGACCTGCCAGGATCCAAATATCATAATAGCCTTACCAGACAATTAACTCAAAGCATTTTGATTAATTTTTGTTGATATGGTTGTTACTTTTCTAACATTCTCTGGCTTTTGGCATAAGCTTCTTTTTTTTTTTTTTTTTTTTTTTTTAAGACAGAGTCTCGCTCTGTCACCCACACTGGAGTGCAGTGGCACAATCTCAGCTCACTGCAACCTCCACACCTCTACCTCCCAGGTTCAAGCAATTCTCCTGCATCAGCCTCCCGAGTAGTTGGGATTACAGGTGTGCGCCACCACACTGGGCTAATTTTTGTATTTTTAGTAGAGGCCAGGTTTCGCCATGTTGGCCAGGCTGGTCTTGAACTCCCGACCTCAAGTGATCCACCTGTCTCCGCCTCCCAAAGTGCTAGGATTACAGATGTGAACCACCATGCCTGGCCAGGCATAAGCTTCTGATTTTGAAATGACTATATAACTTACATGAGTTGTGATTGTTTTCAATCTACCAACCTACTCTTCTTAATCTTTTCATTGTTAGGATCTGTAAAAAACTACTCCCACTTTCATCTCCACCTGCCAAACCCACAGTAGTAAATGAAATTGATGGGAAGGTGTGACCCGAGATGTGCTAACAATAACAAGCCTGCTTTGCCAGAGCAACAAAGAGCTAAGAAGTCTTCAAATGATTCTGAAATTAGAGGAGGCCACACCTGGATGCAGTAAGCCCAGGTCTCAAGGGGCAGAGAAACCGGCTTCTGGCCCATCCTGTCCTGGGTTCAGATCAAAGCTGATAGCTGGAGTCTGTTCCATTTTCCAAGAAGTGTGCTCTTTATAGCCCCCTGGAGCCATTCCTGGGTGCGACTAGCATCAGACGCTGGCTCAGGCTTGACTCAGCTTTAGTAACTACCTATTTGAGCGGGAAGCCAACCTCTGGAGCACCTGCTCTGGAAGGTTTGAGTTTTTCTACTTTGGTACAAACTCCTATAGCTGAAAGCAATATGCAGCTTTGTGAATCTGAACATCATGTCCTCAGGGGACATGGAAGACTAAAGGAAACTCCAAGTTCCATTTCCACATTCATGGCATTTCCAGGTAGGAAGGGGCCAGAGAGATCACCAGCCCAGGCTTCTGCCCAAGGCGAGAATCGCCATCCTGCCCCTGTTTAAATACTTCCTGTGTGCGGGTGGCTCACATCTCACGTGGAGGCCATTACATTTCAATGCAGTTCCCAGGCTGAGACCAGCCTGGACAATAGAGCAAGACTCTGTCTCTACAAAAAAAAATACAAAAAAATTAGCTGGGCATGGTAGCATACACCTGTAGTCCCAGCTACTTGGGAGGCTGAGGTGGAAGGAGCCCAGGAGGTCGAGGCTGCAGTGAACTATGATCGCACCACTGCACTCCAGCCTGGGTAACAGAACAAGACCCTGTCTCTGGAAAAGAAATTCTCAGAAATGCCCAACTCATAATGAGCCACATTATCAGTCTGTGGAAACGAATTGGCTTCATCACTCTGCCCATGTCAGCTTCTCGGGTATTTGAAGATGTATTGTCTTCCCTCCAAGCCTCCTCGATGCTGAAACCCCCATGTGGCCCCTTCATGGGATCCTGGGGAATGCAATTCCTAGTTTCTTTATCAACCTGGGCACACTTTAGCATCACATCTTCCTTAAGGGACCAGCTCCAAGAGAAACAGAACTCTAAAGCAGATGTGGACATGTCATGAGAACCTCCTCTGGCTCCCTACACCCAAAGTCTCCCTTTCCCTCTACCCGCCTCAGCTCCCAGGTGCAAACAAGAGGTAACACAGAGATCAGGGCTGTGCCAACACTGTAGAACTCTCCAGAGGAAGATACCAAGAAACAAAGATCAGCGCTCCCCCCTCCTTTTTTTTTTTTTTTTTTTTTTTGGCAATTGATTAGAGGTTTATTTTGCCAAGGTCAAGGATGTGACTGGGAAAAAGAAACACAAGTCACAGTAGGATCTGAGACCTGTGCTTGTTCCAAAGAGGATTTTAGAAACTTTGATACTTAAAGGGGAAACAGCATTGTCCCCTTTGATATTTAAAGGGGAAAGAGCTTCCTCTCCTCTTCCTCAAGGAGAGGAAGGGAAATAAAAAAGGAGAGAGAGTAGGCAATGAAGCCAAGTCGTTACATTTTTGTGAGGCTCTGATTAGCGCTCAGTGAATCGATACATTTTTTTGTGTGGAAAGAGGGAGTAGGGGAAAAGTCAGTGATGCATTTTCTGGTGTTCAGTAACTCCATTTTACATAAGATAAAGTAAGCATGCGAAATTACAGCTATCTATTTGGGAACAAAAAAGGCAGTTTCTTGCACGACTCAGTTCCCACACTTAACTTCCCTCCAGTGTAGTGAGTTTGGGGTCCCCAGATTCTCTTTTCTTTGAGCAGCAGCAACTATGCCCAGCTTGTCCTTGGCAGTTGCATGCTACCACTTAGCCCTGCCATCCTGAAATCCAATTACTCCCATCGGATTTAGGTTTCCTAATTCAGTGACTGCAGTTCCCACAGTTAAGTTCTAGCCTACGGAGAAATCACAGTACTGCTGCCTTTTTTGTTTTTGTTTTTAAGACAGGGTCTCGCTCTGTCACCCAGGCGGGATTGCAGTGGCACTATCACAGCTCACTGCAGCCTCAACCTCCCAGGCACAAGTGATCCTCCCATCTCAGCCTCCTGAGTAGCTAGGACTACAAGTCTGTGTGCCACCACACCCAGAATTTTTGTATTTTTTTCGTAGACATGGGTTTTGCCATGTTGCCCAGGCTGGTCTCAAATCCTGGACTCAAGACATCTGCCCACCTCGGCCTCCTCCCAAAGTGTTGGGATTATAGGCGTGAGCCACCATGCCTGGCCTCACAGAGCTTCTTAAGGATGTGGGGGTTCCTCTCACAGATTTATTTCTGACAGGACTGGAAAAATCATGTCTTTTGGACCCTCCCAGTGTGGTTGACTAGGTCTTAAATGACAAATCCATCGACAAAAGTGAACTGGCTGAGGTGCTGAGGGGCTTGATGGATCCCCGCACAACACAGAAAAGGCGTGCTTACCTGCAGAAGGCGTGCTCACCTGCGGAAGGCGTGCTCACCTGCGGAAGGCGTGCTCACCTGCGGAAGGCGTGCTCACCTGCGGAAGGCGTGCTCACCTGCGGAAGGCGTGCTCACCTACAGAAAGTGTGCTCACCTGCGGAAGGCGTGGTCACCTACAGAAAGTGTGCTCACCTGCAGAAGGCGTGCTCACCTGTGACTGTGAAGACGTGAAATGGAGAGTAGAATTTGGGACACCACACAGGATAAACAGGCAAAAGGGGAAGCTGGGACCACCTGTTTTGGGGTGACTCAGTATCTCAGAATGTCAGCTTGTTTTTTTTTTTGTTTACGTAAATTTCTTTTTATTGGAGAAAAAAAGAAACAAGCAAGACTTGGCAGTATGTTTTTTAGACATAGACACCAATGAAACAAAAACTGCATTTTAAATCTTTTTAAAACAATTTTATTTCCAAAGATTACTGGGGAACAGGTGGTGTTTGGTTACATAAGTAAGTTCTTTAGTGGTGATTCATGAGATTTTCGTGTACCCATCACCGGAGCAGGATACGCTGCACCCAATTTGTAGTCTTTTACCCTCACTTCCTTCTCACCCTTTTCCCCTGAGTCCCCAAAGTCCATGGTGTCATTCTTATGCCTTTGCATCCTCATAGCTTAGCTCCCACTTATAAGTGAGGACATACGATGTTTGGTTTTCCATTCCTGAGTTGCTTCACTTATAATAGTCTCCAATCTCATCCAGGTTACTGTGAATGCCATTAATTCATGCCTTTTCATGGCTGAGTAGTATTCCATCATATATATGTGATATATGTATCATATATATCATATATATCTGTGGATAAGGAAACTTATCCATATGTATGTATATATATACACCACAATTTCCTTATCCACAGAATGTGAGCTTGTTTAGAGATAGGGGCTGTGCAGAGAAAATCAAAGTAGGGTGTCATAATCGAATGCATTTTCCAATATGACTGGTGTCCTTATAAAAAGGGGAAATTTGGACATGAGACACACACACAGGGAGGGTACCACATGAAGATGAAGACAGAGATCAGGATGATGCTTCTACCAGCCAAGCAATGCCAAGGATGGCCAGCAAACCACCAGAAGCCAGGAGAGGCGTGGAACAAATTCTTTCTCACGGCATCTGAGGGAACCAACTCTGCCAACACCTTGATCTTCAGGGACTTGTAGCCTCTAGGACTATGAGAAAATACATTTCTGTTGTTTAAGCTGCTCAGTTTGTAGTACTTTGTTAGGGCAGCCCAAGCAAATGAATTTCCTATTCCCCTAGGCCTAAAGGAATAAGGAAACTCTGTCTCAGGAACCCAGTGAGAGGGCACCTAGCTGGAGCTGCTGGAGGCAGCAGTGTAAGCAGGAAGCAAGCACTGAAAATCTCAACCTCCTTCTCCTCCCACCCTCGTCTCCTGCGTTGCTTAAGCCAGCTGGAAGCTGGTGAGGAAAGGAAGTAGGGGATGCAAGCCAAGAGTATGCACCCACTTGGAGAGGATGTTGTCCACGCTTCCCTTCTGACCTATCTATGTGGTGTCCTTAGTTAATGGAGCAGGAAGGGAACTCAGGAGCACCTGATCCAGCCCTTTCCTTTGACCCCTGGGGAAACTGAGTCTCAGAGGGGAATGTAAGAACGCAACCAATCAATGCAGAGTCAAGGCTAAGTCAGTTCTCTTGACTCCCAGCCATGCGCTCCTTCTGAACAGCAGGGCTGCTTTTTATCGCTGGTGTCTTTCACCTTCCACTCACCCACCTGAGCTCTTTAGCCCAGAGCCTTTTAGAAATATTTCTTTAATTTCTTATTTGAATAGGTAATACTTTGATATGCCAAATTAAAAGGTATAAAAGCACACACATGAGGATGTGGAGAAATTAGAATTCAATCTTTGTGCATTGCTGGGGGAACTGTAAAATGGTGCTGTGGAAAACAGGACAGGTCCTCAAAGATTAAACAGAATTACCATATGATCCAGCAATTCCACTCCTACGTATATACTCAAAAGAAAGGAAAACAGGCCGGGCGTGGTGGCTCACGCCTGTAATCCCAGCACTTTGGGAGGCCGAGGCGGGCGGATCACAAGGTCAGGAGATCGAGACCACGGTGAAACCTCGTCTCTACTAAAAATACAAAAAAAATTAGCCGGGCGCGGTGGCGGGCGCCTGTAGTCCCAGCTACTCAGGAGGCTGAGGCAGGAGAATGGCGTGATCCCAGGAGGCGGAGCTTGCAGTGAACCGAGATAGCGCCACTGCACTCCAGCCTGGGGGACAGAGCGAGACTCCGTCTCACAAAAAAAAAAAAAAAAAAAAAAGAAATGAAAACAAGGACTCAAAAAAACACTTTCATCAATGCTCACAACAGCATTATTCGTGATAATGCTTCCAGCCTAAAGGCAGAAGCAACCCAAGTGTCCATCAACAAAAGAATGCAGAAACAAAACATGGTCGGTACATACAATGGAATAATATTCAGCCATGAAAAGGAATGAAGTTCCGACCCCTGCTGTAGTATGGATGAACCTTGAAACATTACGTTAAGTAAAATAAGCCACCCACAAAAAGACAAATATTGTATGATTCCACTTATGTGAGGTACCTAGTCAAATTCATAGAAGCAGAAAGTTGGATAGAGGTTACCAAGGGCTGGGGGGAGGAGGGAATGGGGAGTTATCGTGTAATAGGTACAGAGTTTCTGTTGCAGATGTTGAAAAAGTTCTGGAAATAATGGTGATGGTTACACAGCTTTGTGGCTTAATGTCACTGAATTGCATACTTTAAAGTGGTTAAAATGGTAAAATTTATGTTATATATACTTTATCACAATAAAACGTATATTTACTTTTTTTTTTTTTTTTGAGACAGAGCCTCTGTCACCCAGGCTGGAGTGCAGTGGCATGATCTCAGCTCACTGCAACCTCCACCTCCCAGGTTCAAGTGATTCTCCTGCCTCAGCCTCCCGAGTAGCTGGGATTACAGATGCCCGCTACCACACCTGGCTAATTTTTGTGTTTTTAGTAGAGACGGGGTTTCACCATGTTGGCCAGGCTGGTTTCAAACTCCTGACCTCAGGTGATCCACCCTCCTCAGCCTCCCAAGGTACTGGGATATTTACTTTAAGGCCAGGCATGGTGGCTTCACACCTATAATCCCAGCAGTTTTGGAGGTCGAGACGGGTGGATTACTTGAGCCCAGGAGTTCAAGACCAGCCTGGGCAACATGGGAAAACCCCATCCCTACAAGAAACAAAAGTATATTTACTTTAAAAAGGACATAATGTGTACAATGAAAGAAAGTCCCCCTCCCATCCCAGTCCTTGCCGCCAAAATCCCCTCCCTGGAGACGCGCCACTGACATAGTTCCCTGGGTCTCCTTCCACACATGGTCTCTGGTTACACAGGTAAGTCCTCTCTTCTTAAACATACGCCTTACCTAGCTTTTGTGTACTCCATAAATGGTAGAACACTACATGCACGGTTTTATATTTTTCTTTTTTTATTTCATATGCTTTGGAGAGCGTCCTCATTTTTTTAAGGCCACATAGTATTTCTGCACAAAGCCTTTTATGCAGGAACTGTTTAATATTTGAAGATGACAACACTTGCATTTTAATAAGTACATTATCTTAACTCCAAAGAATGAATTAGGAATGGTAGAATTTCAGGCCAGGTGCGGTGGCTCATGCCTGTAATCTCAGCACTTTGGGAGGCCAAGGCAGGAGGATTGCTCAAGTCCAGGAGTTCAAAACCAGCCTGGGCAATGTAGTGAGACCCCATCTCTACGAAAAATTAAAAAATTAGCCAGGAATGGTGGTGTGCGCCCGTGACCTCAGCTACACAGGAGGCTGAGGTGGGAGAACTGCTTGAACTCAGGTCAAGGCTGCAGTGAGCCATGATCTCACCTCTGCCACTCTAGCCTGGGTGACAGAGTAACACACCATCTCCAAAAAAAAAAAAGAAAAGGAAGGAAGGAAGGAAGGAAGGAAGGAAGGAAGGAAGGAAGGAAGGAAGGAAGGAAGGAAAAGGAAAAAAGAAATGGTAGAATTTCATAAACCTGCAAAGTATGTGTATGCATGGAGAGAGGATGGGATAGGAGTCTAGTCTTTTAGGTCAGCTTTACAAAGTTTACGGGGCCACATCTGGCAAAAGGCCCTGTGCTAGATGCTGGTTACAATAAATAACAGCCAACGACTGTATGGCTCTCATCCCACAGCAGCTACTGTTATAAGCACTTTAACCATGTTGACTTATTTAATCCTCGCAACAACTTGATGTTGTAGGTGCTATTATTAATTACCCCCATTTTACAGGTCCGGACTCTGAGGCAGGAAGAGATTAAGTATCTTGCCTAAGATCCCCTGGCAAAGAAGGACAGAACGGGGGATTGAACCCACAGAGTGGGGCTTTAGGGCCCTTGCTCTTGTTTTGTTTACTACATGAGCTGCCTCTCAGGCACGCAAACACTTGCTGAACTTCGTGCCAAGCCCTGGGCTTCCTACTGAGAGAGATATAATGATGCCTTAGCCACAAACCTCACCCTCGAGGAGCGACAGGGACACAGTTCACCCCAATACAAGGCAGACAACTGATCTGTGTTATATAAGAGGAACATATAGAATGTTCTGGAGGCTAAAGGAGAGATGGTACCGAACACCGAATGCCATGTGGAGGATGTGACACTTAGATGTGAAAGGGAGCAACAGTCATTTGTTACATTGAGTCTTCCTGACAATTCTGTTATCATCTCCATTTCATAGGTTTAAAAAGGTTACTGTAATCCTAACACTTTGGGAGGCTGAGGCTGGAGGATTGTTTGAGCCCAGAAGTTCGAGACCAGCCTGGACAATATAGTGAGACCCAGACTCTACAAAAAAAATTTTTTTTTAATTAGCCAGTATAGTGATGCATACCTGTAGTCCCAGCTGCTTGGGAGGCTGAGGCAGGAGGATCACTTGAGTCCAGGATGTCAAGGTTGCAGTGAACCATGATTGCACTACTGCACTCCAGCCTGGGTGACAAAGTGAGACCTTGTCTAAAAAATAATAATAATAATTAATTGAGGCTCCCAGAGATGCATTAAAGTGGTGGAGTTGGGATTCTCTCCCAGGCTTCTCTAACCGAGAGCCGTGCCTTGCCAAGACAGCCTGGCAAGGTCTTCCCTGCGCTGTTCACGTCAACCCATCAGGGATGTTTGGGTTCTTTAGTGGGCTAGGTGCAAACCACCATCCTTGGCAGGGCTGCACCGGGCAATTAACAAACCAAAAGCACTTTGAAGATAAAATTGTCCATAAAAAGGGCTGGTTCCCACAGGTGCAGGCAGTGAGGCAGGGACAGTTTGTGGGGAGGCTTGTGTTGACGACAACATGGGATCCTTGAACAAGGAGGCTGAGCTTCCAGGCCCTTCCAAAAATCTCCTTCTCTGGCCCCAGAAGAAGCTATGATTTGAAACCGTCCCTATAAAGTTTATAAAATTAATCAGCTGACAAGGGAGGGAGGGAAGTGAAACTAAACCAAGCTTTCAGGACATTCAGCATTAATCACTAGGTCACCTTGCTCCCTGGCCTCTTTCCTCATGGTCATTCACTGCCTCTTGCCCTCGAATGACATAAACCCTGCCACCCCTTAACTGCTCTGTAGATAACAACTTGAACATTGTGAAACATTGTTTTCCATTTTAGATAGTCTTTCAAGTCCTGCGTAACAGTGAAAGTACTGACGTCAGCTGGTCTGAAGGACTCCACTGACATCAGCTGGTCAGAAGGACACCATGAGAAGCTGACACACCAAAAAACCCAGTTTCCGCATCCTGATGATTTCATTCCTCTTACCCCAACCAATCAATGGCCTCAATTTTCCAGCCCCTCACCTGCCATGATCCTCTTAAAAACCCCAGCTCAGCCTGGGTGACAAAGTGAGACTCTGCCTCAAAAAATACCCCAGCCCAGCACTCCTTGGAGAGATGGATTTGAGTCTTCTTCTATCTCCTTATGTGGTGCTCTGCAAAAACTTTCTCTGCTGCAAACCCTGCTGTCTTAGAGTATTTTTCTGTTACTGTACCATGGACATATGAACTTGTTGGTCCTATAACAGACTGAAGGCAAAACATTCCAAACTTCAGCATGAAGCACTGTCCTCTAAATTTTGCCATAACTATGTTCTACCTCTGCTATAGTTTATTTAGTACTATCTTCATTAAATTAACTCACTTAAAAATTATTCATCCTGGCCAGGCACTGTGGTTCACCCCTGTAATTCCAGCACTTTGAGAGGCCAAGCCAGGCAGATCACCTGAGGTCAGGAGTTCAAGACCAGCCTGCCCAAAGTGGCAAAGCCCCATCTCTACTAAAAATACAAAAAATTAGCCGGGCGTGGTAGCAGACGCCTGTAATCCCAGCTACTCAGGAGGCTGAGGCAGGAGAATCGCTTGAACCTGGGAGGTGGAGGTTGCAGTGAGCCGAGATCGCACCACTGCACTCCAGCCTGGGGGACAAGAGCGAAACTCTGTCTCCAAAAAAAAAAAAAAAAATTATTCATCCTAAGCGCTTAATCTTTGTGAAATTATTTTCAATGCATTTATAATTTCTTTTTCATATACATAAATTAAAACTATTTAAAATAACAACAACAAAAATTTTTCTGTGGATCATCTAAAAGCCTCTCCCTTTTGGGAATGCCAGGCTAGGGCACCTCTCTCCCTCATGAGAGGAGATTCACTAACCCCACACTTCCTCCTTCTCTAATGACTTTTAGCAACTTTCTTTTCTTTCTCTGAGCCTCAGTTTCTTCATCCCCAGATTCCTTGTAGCTCTTATATAAGGAATTGGTGAAATGCAGCCTCAAGCCAGTCAGCCTGGGCTAGAATCCTGGCCCTGCCCTTTCTTGCAGTGTGACCTCAGGCAAGTTATTTAGCCCATCTCTGCCCCAATTGTACCGTCTGTGAAATGGACACCACTTCACAGGGCTGCTGAAGGGCTTTGCATCTCCTCTAAGAAGCCCACCCTGACCATTTCATTGTATACCCCACATGTTGCCTACCCCAGCAACTTCTGGGCCTCTTTACTTGTACTTTTTCCCATAGCATTTATTACCTTCTGACAAACAACTGCATGATCTAACAAACTGCATGATTGATTGGTTATGTTTACTCTATTTCCTCCTGCCCTCTCTGAGAATGTAAATTCCACAAGGCCGGGGATATTCACCAGTTTTGTTTGCTGATGTATCTATTCCAAGTACCTAGGTGGAAGACTGTCTGGCCCTCAGTTAATATTTCTTGAATGAAGGGAACAACTGAATGACTCCTGAGTCTCATAGCCTCCCACATGGGGTAAGAACCCCACACCCCAGGAACAGTCAGTAAAACCCCTGACCAAAGAAAGTATTTCCTTCAGTTTCATAGTTTGAAGGAATAGGGGCTATTGGGGAACAGTCCCTGACTCAAAGGAAGCAGTATTTTGGGCTTTCTAGAAGTACTAACGATACATCAAAGGAAGTGAAATTGTCATCAAAATCAATGCCTTTCAGCAAGTCCAGCAGATGTGGGCGGGGCTGCTGTCCTGTGGGTTTTGAAAGGGGTGTGTACTGGGAGAGCCCCCACGGTCACCTGCTGGCTGTGATTTCTACTTCCCTGTTGGGTTGGGAAGTTGTAGTTACTTTTACTAAGTGCCTGCTAAGTACCAGGGGCTTCCTACAGATTAGTTCATTTATTCCTCAAAACAGCTAAATGTTGGCTGGGTAGGCATGGTGGCTTACACCTGTAATTCCAGTGCTTTGGGAGACCGAGCCAAGAGAATCGTTCAAGCCCAGGATTCAAGACCAGCCTAGACAATATAGAGAGACCCCATGTTTACAAAAAATAAAAAAATTAGCCAGGTGCAATGATGCGCACCTATAGTCCCAGCTACTTAGGAGGCTGAGGCAGGGGGACCGCTTGAGCCCAGGAGTTCAAGGCTGCAGTGAGCTCTGATGGCACCACTGTACTCCAGCCTTGGCAACAGAGTGAAGACCTATCTCTAAAAAAACAACCAAAAAACAAAAATACAAATAAATGTAGTGGTGGAATTATGCCTATTGTACAGATGAGGAAAGAAGAATGAAAAAAGGAGTGAGTTGCCCAGGGTCACCCAGCTGACTGATTAGTACCAGAGTCTGGCTGGAACGCTGGCCTGCTCAGGCTTAGGCTTACGGTCCCAGTCTATAGCTCCTGCTCATGGCGCTCTCAGACCCTCTCTCCCACCATTTGCCTCTGACCTATGGATCTTGGGCTTCCCTAAAACAGGACCGGAACGAGCTTCCTTAGATGCTGATGTAGCAGTATATCTATTCACAATGGAAAGATGGTTACGGCATCACTTGAAACCCAGACCTTGCTTTCTGAGCCCAAAGGAGTGTCCCACCTCATCTACTAGACTGGTCTCCAAGAAATCTTGACTGTTTCTAGAGGGATCAAAGGAGCCTGCTGGCCAGGTGTGGTGGCTCACACCTATAATCCCAGCACTTTGGGAGGCTGAGGTGGGAGGACTGCTTGAGCCCGGGAGTTTGAGACTAGCCTTGGCAACATAGTGAGACTGTTTCTACAAAACAAAAAAAAAAAAAAAAAGAAGAGGAGAAGGAGAAGAAGAAGAAGAAAAAAGAAAAGAAAAGAAAAGGAAAAAAAAGTAGTTGGGTGTGGTGGCACATGCCTGTAGTCCAGCTACTATACTATACCATATAACTATATTATCTATTCAAAACAAATAAAACTGGCTGGGCACAGTGGCTCACCCCTGTAATCCCAGCACTTTGGGAGGCCAAGGTAAGCGAATCACCTGAGGTCAGGAGTTCAAGACCAGCCTAGACAACATGGTGAAACCTTGTCTTTACTAAAAATACAAAAATTAGCCAGGCATGGTGGTCGGCACCTGTAGTCCCAGTTACTCGGGAGGCTGAGGCAGGAGAATCGCTTGAACCTGGGAGGTGGAAGTTGCAGTGAGCCAATATCATGCCACTGTACTCCAGCCTGGGCGACAGAGTAAGACTCAATCTCAAAGAAAAACAAACAAACAAATAAAACTAAAAATAGTGAATGTTAAAAAATAAAGATGATCACAATTTTTGATTGGGGAGGTTGCAAAGTAGCTTGTTTAATATAAGCTAATTGTTTTTGTGTTTTAAAACTGTATGTATGTCACTAGTAATGGGACAAACTGACATCACACACCTCTCGGCAGGACAGACTGAGGACACAGCATCATTTCTGTTGCTGACAGAAATGCAGAAACTGTTGTATCTAATCTTAAGAAAGTTTATCAGGCAAACCTTGAGGGGCACTCTATATAATAACTGGCCTATACTCTTCAAAACTGTCAAGGTCAGCCTGGCTTGGTGGCTCATGCCTGTAATCCCAGCACTTTGGGAGGCCAAGGCGGGTGGATCGCTTGAGCCCAGGAGTTCCAGACCAGGCTGGGCAACATGGTGAAACCCCATCTCTATTTTAAAAAACAAAAGAAACCTGTCAAGCTCATGAGGAAAAAGAAAAGCTGAGGAATGGTTTCACGTGAACAGAGAATAAAATACAGGACAACTAAATGTAATTGTTGTTCCTGGGTTAGATCCTGAACCAGAAAAAAAGTTGCTGTATAGGCCATGAGTGAGATAATTGTGGAAATTTCAAAAACTGTGGTCATGGGAGGCTCAGATGGGTCATAACACACATCAGGTTGGTCATTTCCTGGGCTACATACCTTGTATAGAATAACATTATACAAACAAGTTCTCTTTAGAGTTCTGGTACACTTACAATAAAAATAAAATAATAGGACCGTAGCAACCTTTTGTCCTACCTTAGTGACTTGATGTATACACTGAGAACAGCTCTCAGTCTGACGAAGGTCAGTTGAAATCTTTACTGTACAAGTCCAAATTTTAAGGAAAATGAGTCCTGTGATGAGTTTCCTCATGCTTCGGCCATGCGTGGACCAGTCAGTTTCCGGGTGTGACTGGAGCAGGGCTTGTCGTCTTCTTCAGAGTCACTTGGCAAGGGTTGGCGAAGCTGCTCCCATCCACGTGCTGCTCACAGTCTACTGATGTTCAAGGATAGTCTCGGAGGTTGGGCTTGCTAGAATAAACTGAGTCCAACACCTCTACACAGTTACGTTCAACTGGGCTCTCTGATACCGGGAGCAAGGTGGTGGGGTTTAGGGTGTTGCAAACTTCAATGGTTATGTGGGGATTTTCACATAGTAAGCTTTGGTACTTGGTTCATCTAGCATTTCTTAACCAATGATGTCCTTTGGTATTTATTAAAGTTACCGCAGCGTGGAGGGCCTTTATATTCAGGTTTTGCCTAAGGGTTAGTTTATCTGCTTCTTGTGCTAACAGGGCCGTTGCTGCTAGGGCCCTTAGACCTGGGGGCCAGCCTTTGGAAACCCTGTCTAGTTGTTTTGAGAGATAGGCCACTGACCTTGGCCAGGGCCCCACAGTCTGGGTTAAAACTCCAACTGCCGTTTTTTCTCTTTCTGACACATAGAGTGTAAAGAGTTTTGTCAGATCAGGTAGCCTCAGGGCTGGGGCCGACATGAGTTTTTCTTTTAACTGATGAAAACCTCATTGCCATTGGTTGTAATAGATGTAGTTTATCTAATCTACATTTTTATTAACTGTCACCCACCAAAATATGGACTTAAATCCTGCAACTATTTGATTTCAAGTTTTAAATTGATCTGGTATTCCTCATGGGACTCCAATTGCATCTAAACAGACATGAAAGTCTAAAGACCCATAAGGGGCTTCTCTCACTTTATGATGTCCTATTTTTTTTCCTTCTGATTGATGAAATGCCAGGGTGAAAGGGATAGCCAACTGGACTAAAGTACAAGTGCCACTCCAGTTATTCAGCAGAGTGCCCAATAAAGGTCCTCCACCACAATACCACCACACATCCGCTCGGGGATGAACAAGGGCTGACTGATAAGCTCTTGAAAATTCTTAAGCTCATCTCATCCCTTCAGGTCTCCAAGGAATGCTGTTTCCTCCCTGTTGTGAGAGACATGAAGTGAACTTAGTGTTGGGAGACGGAAGCTGGATGGCCCTCGGGGGCTGACCCACAGGGTGCTGGACTTCAGGATATAGCAGAGAGAGCCTGGCATGACTTATTACTCCAGGCTGTAGAATCCTGGAAAAGAGCTACCATGCAGCCCACACCTGGTCGACTGGAGGACCACCTTAGTGGAAGCGGGACAATCTGGGCCTCTGGACTGCCATGTGCACAAGCATAACAATTGCTTTTGTTTAACGTGCAGATGAAATATTTGATCCATTTTAACCAGGCATTTGCATCTTGGTATCCTGTCTTAATTGCTAAAGTTTGTTTTAAGTCTTTAACTTCTATGATCCTCTAGTAAAATGAATGTATGGTTTTAGGAAATTACGAAAACTGGTTGGGGCAGTCCATCTTTGCTCTTTAGTGGTCCACAGAATGTTGGACCAACTATGGCATGAAAGCTCTACATCAGGGGGCAAGACTCCTGGTTGGTACTGGAGTCTTTATCGAAATCTCCTCAGATTAAATGGTCCTAGTTTACTAATGCCCAGCCTGAGGAGAGTCAGGAGGGACAGAAGTACTTTTCTGAAGTACAGAGCTGTCTTTGACTTGGCAAGTCCCCCACAGGGTGTAAAAAGGCAAGCATTAAATGCAATAGTTTGAGGCGAAATTGACTTGGTTATGTTAATAACTAGATGGTCAGCAATAGAGCACAGAAAGAAGAAAGAGTAATAGAATAGATGAAAAGAGTTAGATTTTTCTTAGCTTTAGTTTGGTAGGATTTTCCTCTGAGACTATGGCCCATGACTCTGGAGGGGGTGGTGCTTTCTTGCCTGGGGTGTGATGAGTCCATCCTTTTTTGCTGTACGAACAGCAGTCTTGGTGGTTAGCAGCACAAGGTAGGGTCCTTCCCAGGCTGGCTCGAGTTTTTCTTCTTTCCACCTTTTGATGAGAACGTGATCTTTAGGCTGGTGCTGGTTTACTGGAAATTCTAGGGGTGGTACATGTGCTAAAAGACTTTTAGTTTTTGAGAGAAAGAAAAGTGGAAGATAAACCAAGTATATACTTTCTAAGAAATTGACCTTTTGTTTTAAATGTGGGGACCTTGGCAGTGCACTTTATAGTCCTTAGTGCCTTTTTACTGAGAAATTTCCTTTAGCACCTATTTTTATTAGTTTTTAGACCAAAGAAAGCTAAACACTATTTTATATTTAATAATGCTTTTTGTATGATTTTTATACCAGATAAGCTAAATGTTATCTTTATATTAGTGTGTTATTAATGTTAAACCTAATTTTAATAAAACCTTGTAGACATAGTTATCTAATTTTAATGTTTGACTATAGGGTAAGATTTTATAGACTCTTTTAACCTTTTATAATTTTTGCTAAAGAGCAGGTTGGTGCTTTAAGAAAAACCTGTTATGCTTTTACTTTAATGTCCAGTCCACAGAAAAACTGGATGATACTTATTTAACTTTAGCTAATATGTTAAACACAGAATTTTCTTTAAAATTAATGTTTTAAAACTTGCTTAAATCTTCAAAACAATAATTTTTTAAACTTTTTAATGTAGGTAAAAATATACATTCTTATGCCTCCTCATAAGGTTACTTATGCTTCCTCATAATAGTTACTTTTAAATTACACAACATTTTTTGCATAAATTCTTTTTTTAACACACTTATTTTTATAACCATTTTTTTCTTTCACGACTTTTACAGGCAATTTTTCGACATGCCTTAACTTTCTGACTTATTACAAACATTTCTTTCTTTAAACAACCAGTTAATTTATTTCAGGACAAGAATTTACCATATAACACTCTTTTTATATAAATTCCACCACCCCCCCGCCTTTTTTTCCCTTTTCTTTTTTCGAAGATAATAACCATTTGTTTCCAAAACGAACCTTTTTTTATGTCTGTGGACTAGACTGTCTAAGGCCACAAGAATAGAAGTTACTATAATACAGGTTACACTGTTTTTCTTTTTTTTTTTTTTTTTTGAGACGGAGTCTCGCTCTGTCGCCCATGCTAGAGTGCAGTGGCGCCATCTCGGCTCACTGCAAGCTCCTCCTCCCAGGTTAACGCAGTTCTCCTGCCTCAGCCTCCTGAATAGCTGGGACTACAGGCGCCCACCACCACGCCCGGCTAATTTTTTGTATTTTTAGTAGAGACGGGATTTCACCATGTTAGCCAGGATAGTCTTGATCTCCTGACCTTGTGATCCGCCTGCCTTGTCCTGCCAAAGTGCTGGTATTACAGGCGTGAGCCACTGCGCCCGTCTGACACTGTTAACTTTTAGCAAACTTTACTTTTGTTGAAAATCTTGTAAATTTGGGATTTTAATTATCCTTTGCTATTATTAAGACCTTGTTTTGTCCAAATTAGAATTAGTATAGATGGCTTTTTTTTTTTTTCAATTACCCGGAAGGAACCATCAATCATCCTGTCCTGAAGGGAGTTCCTCTTAGGTCTGGTCAGACCTTCGTATGGTAATTGAGATTTAGATCCCCTGTTAGGAAACCTGCTGGGTTAAGGGAATTTTCAGCGGTTAATGTTAAATCAATCTTTCTTTCTTTCTTTCTTTCTTTCTTTCTTTCTTTCTTTCTTTCTTTGACTTTGTCTCTCTCTCTTTGACTTTCCTTTTGCCTCTGTCTCTTTCTCTCTCTCTCTCTCTGTCTCTCTCTTTCTTTCTCTCTCTCTCTGTCTCCTTGACTCCCTCTTTGTCTGTATCTTCCTCTCTGTCTCTTCCTCTCTCTTTTTGCCTCTTTTCCTCTCTGTCTGTTTCCTTTCTCTCTCTCTGCTGGTCTTTCCTTGCCTCTGCCAGCCGCTTATGCTGCTGTTTTCTCAACCACTGTGTGTTGGGGGCGGGGGTCTAAAACCAGCTGTAACCAAGTGTCTATGTATGGGAGCTGGTCTGGGAGCCCTGGTCTTGTGCCATACCTTTGAAACAGGGGACCTATCCAGGCTTCCTTCTAATGGCCAACCTACCTCTAATGCTGGCCAGTCTATCTTACACAAAGTTTTAAGTTTTCCTGGTGTCATAGTACTCCTTAGTCTCCCTTAAATGCTTTTTTCTGAAATTTTTCAACATAAGTTCCTAGTGGGGTGAGCCTACTTTGTGCCTTACCCATGTTTCCTAGAGACAAAACACCATGCTCACACCACACGCACACCACGAAGCAAAGAACGGGTAAAAAGGGCACGCACACACTTTAGTAATTTACACCAAACCAAAATCAAAACCAAAATCAGAGTATCCAGAAATCCAAGCCAGGTCAAAACCGAAACCAAAGTATCAAGCAATCCAAGTCAAGTCAAAAACAAAAACCAAAGTGCTGGTATAGGCACACCGTGGGTGATCAGGCCTCGTTTCCACTCACATGGAGTGGGCAAGTTCCCAAGACCGGTCCTGTCAAGCAATTCAAACCAAGTCAAAACCAAAACCAAAACCAAACCAAAGTGCTGATAAAGGCATGCCATGGGTGATCAGGCCACACTTCCACTCACATGGAGTGAGCAAGTTCTCAAGACTAGTCTTACCAAGTTTCAGATGTCCAGACTCCAAGTACCAGTTCCTTCCCAGTGTTCAGCCACTGCATTGATCCTCCACAGGGGCCTGCCAGGCACTGCTCTGGCGAGGCATCCAACCGGGGCAAATGCCTACCCAGGAGCGCTCTCAGGATCCGTGTCGCTTGGGCTGGTCAGAGTCCCCCACAGAGATGTTCCACAGGGCAGGCTTAAGCCGCCTAAGGAGCTGCCTCGACCATCCACCAATCACCTCGCTTCCCAGTCAGGGAACCAAGAAATGTAGCAGGACGAGCCGCAGACAAAACTGCTCAGACACCCAGTTAAAGAAGGAAGGGATTTATTCAGCCAGGGTCATCCGCAAGACTCCTGTCTCAAGAGCCGAGCTCCCCGATTGAGCAATTCCTGTCCCTTTTAAGGGCTCACAACTCTAAGGGGGTGCATGTGAGAGGGTCGTGATCGATTGAGCAAGCAGGGGGTACGTGACTGGGGGCTGCATGCACCGGTAATTAGATCGGAACAAAACAGGACAGGGATTTTCACAGTGCATTTCTACACAATGTCTGTAATCTATAGATAACATAGCCGATTAGGTCAGGGATCATCTTTAACTACCAGGCCCAGGGTGTGGCACCGGGCTGTCTGCTTGTGGATTTCATTTCTGCCTTTTAGTTTTTACTTTTTCTTTCTTTGGAGGCAGAAATTGAGCATAAGACAATATGAGGGGTGGTCTCCACCCTTACTAGAATATTTGGACCAACATGTGTCTCATCATGTCCAATGACTCACGTCTCCTTTCAGGTTTTCTAGCTATAAGCCCAACAGCGATAATTTACCAAGGTGTTGGGTATGTGATGGCAGCCCATGCCAAGGGCAGCCTCCCTATCCCACAGCAGGCCTGTCCTGGGACGTTGCAGGGCGTCTGTCTGCCCATCCCTGAGAAGCAGCACTTCTTAGTCACTCTGGGTTCGTTTTCTCCCCACGTCTTTCAAAGCTTCTATGGGAACAGAACACTTCGTTCAATAGGAGGCCCTGAAAGGCCCTTTTGTGCAGCATCCGTCCCAGGAACCAGCTCAATGTTCTCTGAAAGAAAAAAGGCTTGGATAAAGACTGGCATTTTAAGAACCCTGGAGGTCAGGCCCTTAGTAATGAGCCTCATTAGTATGCAAACACACGCAGAGCAAAGCTTTAGCTCCTCCTGAACCTAGCTCTTTGCAGATGTTGATTTTATAGGTGGGATTTTTTTTTCCCCTTCAGCATCTGTGGGGTTGCTGCACAGGTAGGAGATTTTTTTCTGCCTGGAAATGTAGCTGAGACAGGTCACTTCCCAGGCATTCTGCCAGGTTCTGCATTTCTGTCCCAAACAGGAAGTGGTCTCCTGGCAGATGTATTCTATTTATAAACAAATGAGTACGATTAGTTTGCCTCCTCCCACTTCCCTCATTCCCCTACAAACATGATCCATTATCTTGACCATGCCTGCATTGTGCACAGAGCCTGGGTTTTGGAACCAGATACACTGAGGCTCAAATCCTCACTCTGCCTCTTCCTGGCTGGGTGACCTTTGCAGATGACTTCTTTGAGCCACTGTTTTCCTCTCAAATACAGATTTACAATAGTACCTGTTTTGCAAGTGAGGTGCCGGCGTCTTAGGATGCTAAGATGCAAAAATGAGATTTGGTGACCAGAGAAGAATACAATTAGAAGCAACTCATTGGCCAAGATTTTCCTGTAAGGAGATGAAATCAAGGAAGTAACTACTGAGCTCTGAAAAAATGCAATCAAATCCTAACATTTCCTTTTAGGTTGAAACTCAGAAACTTCCTATTACCCTCAAGGTAAACACAGACACACGTGCACACACACACACAAAAACAACAAAACAAAACAGAACCAAAAACACCCATACTCTGGCTCCAAAGGCTCTGGGTGTGTGTGATTTGGCTCCTATTCACTTCCTAGCTGCCAGTCTATCGTCTGACCTTGGGCTCTGGGGCTCTGAAGGTCTGAGACTCCTTAAGCTCCCTCATCCTCCCTCCAGCCTCTGATCCTGGAAGCTCCCTCTCCCCAGGATATTCTCCCATCCTCTCCTCCCCGCTGGCTAACTCCAGCTCAGTGTTCAGATTTCAACTGTAGCATCACTTACCCAGGACTGGGGGGTGTTAAGCCCTTAAAAGGGTTATTTGCTTCTGTGGCTTCTAGGGCCCCTACAAGTTCCACTTTGTAACGCACACTACACGTGGAATTTTTTTTTTTTTTTTTTTTGAGACAGAGTCTCGCTGTGTTGGCCAGGCTGGAGTGCAGTGGCTCAATCGCGGTTCACTGCAACCTCTGCCTCCCAGGTTCAAGGGATTCTCATGCCTCAGCCTCCCAAGTAGTTGAGATTACAGGCACATGCCACCATGCCTGGCTAATTTTGTTTGCTTGTTTGTTTTTGTATTTTTAGTAGAGACAGGGTTTCATCAAGTTGGCCAGGCTGGTCTCGAGCTCCTGACCTCATGTGATCCACTCACCTTGGGCTCCCAAAGTGCTGGGATTACAAATGTGAGCCACTGCACCTGGTCATGCAAGTGGAATTTCTGATTCCCTATTTTCCTTGCTGGGTTTGCAAGCTCCGTGGGGATGTATTTCTACCTGGTACCATGGCTGGCACACAGAAGGGACTCACTGAGTACCTGGGTGAGAAAGAAAATGGGAACTAAAGGAAAAGATAGGGTAATAGGGGAGATGTGAATATACTGGGGTGCTCCCCAGGTTCCCACAGCAGAGCACAGCCACTTGTTCATATACCCTCTGGATCAGGCCCCCTGGACATGGGATGAGTTGAAGCATATGGTAGCACTTTAAGGAACAAGCCTTTGAAATCCCCTTCTGAGCTTTACTGGGTACTTAGCTCTTTCTTCTGCTTTGGAAAGCTTCAAAGTCATTTCCAAGCCCTAATTACCCCACACACCACAGCCCCAGGCAGCCGCCAAACTTGGCCAAACTTGGCCTCAACACTCCCAGTTGCAAATTAGAAAACTGAGCCCCAAAGTAAAAGCTTGCCTGGGGCCCAAAGAGAAAACCCACCTGAAATGTCCCTGGTTCCTCAGGAAACCACCTATGGAACAAGGGCTGAGGGCTGAGAATTCTTTGGGCCTCAGTTTCCTCACAGGAGTGTGAGACGTTCCCTGCTGTACAATTCCTTGATTCTTCCCTATGGATTTACCCAGTTCAGGAGTTGCAAGGAGGTAGCACCCAGGCTGCCAAATGTGTTGTGAGGATCTTAATGTTGTTTTTTTCAATTGGAGATTTTGTATAAAACTATCTATTTAGGGCCGGGCGCGGTGGCTCAAGCCTGTAATCCCAGCACTTTGGGAGGCCGAGACGGGCGGATCACGAGGTCAGGAGATCGAGACCATCCTGGCTAACACAGTGAAACCCCGTCTCTACTAAAAATACAAAAACTTAGCCGGGCGAGGTGGCAGGCGCCTGTAGTCCCAGCTACTCAGGAGGCTGAGGCAGGAGAATGGCGTGAACCCGGGAGGTAGAGCTTGCAGTGAGCTGAGATCCGGCCACTGCACTCCAGCCTGGGTGACAGAGCGAGACTCCGTCTCAAAAAAAAAAAAAAAAAACAAAAAAAAAAAACAACTATCTATTTAGAGGTTCTTTTGAAAAATCAATATATCTGGCAACACTGAACTCACTGTTTCCATCTCCATATGTATAAAACTGGCTGCAGTTGAGCAGTAGCTGCCTCTTTTCTACAGGTCATGTTTTCTCTGCTTTGCCACAGTCTCCACTCTTCCCTATTGTCTCTGACCTGGCTCACGTTACTAATTTGTGAAACCTGCTAAACCCTGTAGGCATTTGATTCATAGCTCTTGCAGTAAGTGCTTTCCCCTTAGTCACTACTTCTAGCTATACTGGCGTTCTCTCAGTTTCTCAAAAAAGTCAAACTTTTTCCAGCCGCAGGACCCTTGCATATACTGTTCCCTCTGCCAGGAATGCTCTTTCCTCCACAAGTTGCAGCCGAAGGGTCACCTTCTTTGTCTGAATTGGATTTCCCTTCATGTATCTGTATTCTTCCATGTCACATATCACACTTTGTGATTACTCATGGGTGTGATGATTTGTCTGTCTTCTCTCTCCCCTATTAGAATATTAGAATTAGGAGGGCAAGGACTTGCTTAGTTTAAAGGATTGCTACCTCTGAAGCATGCAATCTAGAGCTGGGTACATCTTAGGACCTTGGTAAATATTTGTGTAATAAATGCATGAATGAATACATGAGTGGGTCTCTGCCAGGCATCCGTTCCATGAGAAGTGGCCACTAGGTGCAGTGGCTCACACCTATAATCCCAGCACTTTGGGAGGCCAAGGCGGGTGGATCACTCAAGGTCAGGAGTTTGAGACTACCCTGGCCAACATGGTGAAAAACAAACAAACAAACAAGACAGAAAGTTAGCTGGGCATGGTGGCATGCCTGTAATCCCAGCTACTTGGGAGGCTGAGGCAGAATTGCTTGAACCTGGGAGGCGGAGGATGCAGTGAGTCAAGATTGCGCCACTGCACTCCAGCCTGACACAGCACTCCAGCAACAGAGCGAGACTCCATCTCAAACAAACAAACAAACAAACAACAACAACAAAAAGAAGTGTCCAATCATCCCATCTCCCTGCTTCCTGTGGGGTTGGTAAAAAGATGTCACTCTCTGCCCTCCCTATGTCCTCGGGCCCGTGTCAGCAGGTACATGTGTTCTACTTCTCCAGAAGCCCTAGGATGAAAGGTGGGTGAAGACACTTTAGGAGCATTTGCATTCAAACCTGGGTATATTTGTCAGGCAACTACAGATGCCTACAGAGATCAAAGGGATGATGAGATGACAGAGCTAGGAAATGAGGCCTTTTCTCCACGTGGAGAAAAGGAGGCTTGGCTTGAATTAGATCTATAAAGTCCCAAAGTGGATGCAGAGGGATGGATGCTTCAACGATTAGAAGGATTCAAGGTCTCCCTTGAAGTTTAAAAGAGTTCAAGGCAAAGAAGCATCTCCTCCAACGGACTTGACTCAGAAGGATCTTACGGAGTGTTCTGCTCCTGAAGTGCCACCCCCCAGAAGGAACAGCTCCTTGTCATGGTTTAAAACTTGTCCATGTTTAAAAATTGCAATGTCACCTCACCCCCCACCCCCTCCCTGCCACACACACAGTCCTGATTTTCAATTTCTCTATAAAACCAGAAGAGCTAAGCCGGGCATGGTGGTTCACAACGGTAATCTCAGCACTCTGGGAGGCCGAAGTGGGCAGATCATTTGAGGTCAGGAGTTCAAGACCACCCTGGGCAACATGGTGAAACCCCATCTCTACTAAAAATACAAAAATTAGCCGGGTGTGGCGGCGCCCACCTGTAATCCCAGCTACTCTGGAGGCTGAGGCAGGAGAATCGCTTGAACCCCAGAGATGAAGCTTGCAGTGAGCCGAGATTACACCACCTGTACTCCTTCTTGGGAGACAGAGTGAGACTCCATCCCTGCCCCAATCCCCCCCACCAAAAAATCAGAAGAGCCGGCAAAATTTGACCCTTATTCCCAAATCCCAATATTCAACTGAAGCTCAGACAGTTTGCCATAGTCCCCACCCACCACCCTCTTTTACCTACAGTCAGCCTACTTCACTCCTGTGTATTAACCACCTAGCCCCTGAATGCACTTAAGTTTGCTTTCTTTAATTCAAAGTTTCCCAGGAATTCATCAGCTCTGGATATTGTTGACTCTAAGGTGATTCCCAAATTGAGACGGGGCTGTTTGCTCCTGGCTGAGCTGGGAACTGAGGGGCCTAAGGTCTACACTTTCCCCAGCCCCCTGCCTCCCAACTGCTGACCTCTAGGTCCTGTAATTCTAGCACTGGGGCCAAGCACTTCAAAGCCAAACAAGATCTAAATTTAGTTGGCACACATCCTCTTTGGCCTCGACCTGTTTTCTTCTGCCAGGCAGAGCCTTCTGGACTCTGCTCACTTCCTATTAAAATTAACAAGCGTTGCAGGCAGGCATCAAAGGCCGGGTTGTGCCTTTAATATTCTAGGCAGGCCCAGGCTGTGATCACAGCCCCTCCCGCTTCCTCCCTTCCAACTGAACTGGGGAAAGTGGTTTAGCTGGGAGTGCCAGAATCAGAACATTGGCCATCCTTGTCTGTTTGATATCTGCACGAAGGAAAATTCCAGGGCCAGTAGAACATCCCCACAGCAATTTTCTTCAAAGTGCCCTGCAAAAACTGGCCAATTATTCTTAAGAAGCACCCTTAAAGGGATATGTTATTATCCCTATTTTATTGGCAGAGAAACTGAGGACAAGTGGCTTGCCCAAGGCCACAGAGAGAGAGAAAAAGAGAGACAGAGAGAGAGAATCAAAGCAGTGACAGCATATATCTGTGTCCACCCCAGGCTCCCTCAGACCTGTATCTGGCCCAGGAATTCTAGCACACCCAGGCCTTCATGCCCAGCCAGGGTTGTTGTGGCCACCCTGTCT
The DNA here is from genome assembly GCF_008728515.1 of Papio anubis. NCBI lineage: Eukaryota > Metazoa > Chordata > Mammalia > Primates > Cercopithecidae > Papio > Papio anubis. Next base: position 33,282,527 of record NC_044993.1, on the reverse strand, counting down.
CATTCTCAGGCTGGGCTCCCCAGATCCAATCTGTGTGAGGACATTAGGTCAGTAACCCACAGGCACTACTGATGGGGGCAACAAGCTCTGTTATCAGCCCCTTTACAACACAAGAAATGAATGCTGTTGCTAATTATTCTCCTTCTATAAACGCTCAAACTGTTGCCTTTGTTTTTTCTACTTAACATTAATTGGAGGTTATCTGATTTATTTTTATTTTTATTTATTTATTTTTTTTTTTTTTTGAGACTGAGTCTTAACTCTGTCACCCAGGCTGGAGTGCAGTGGCACTATCTCGGCTCACTGCAACTTCCACCTTCCAGGTCAAGCGATTCTCCTGCCTCAGCCTCCTGAGTAGCTGAGATTACAGGCACACACCACCATGCCCAGCTAATTTTTTGTATTTTTAGTAGAGATGGGGTTTCACCATGTCGGCCAGGCTGGTCTTGAACTCCTGACTTCAGGTGATTTGCCCATCTCAGCCTCCCAAAGTGCTGGGATTGCTCCCAAAGGCATGCACCTGGCCTGATATATATATGATTATATATAATATGTTAATATTTTATATACATAAAATATATATTTTTTTAAGAAAGGGTCTCACTCTGATACCCACTGAACTGCAATGGCATGATCATGGCTCACTGCAGCCTCGACCTCCTGGGCTCAGGTGGACCTCCTGCCTCAACCTTCCAAGTAGCTGGGACCACAGGTGCACACCATAATGCCTGGCTAATTTTTTAAACTTACTTGTGGAGATGGGGGTCTTGCTATGTTGCCCAGGCTGGTCTTGGACTCCTGGGCTCGAGCTATCCTCTGGCCTCAGCCACCCGAAATGTTGGGATTATAGGCGCGAGCCACCTCACCCAGCCAATGATCTTATTATTTTCAGAGAACTATATATTCATGCTGGAGAAATCAACACACAACCAGTGTACAATGGTCTGGGTTTGTAGTGAAATCCCTGCTAGGTGGGTAAGGACTCTCTGGTTTGAGCCTTGGTCCCGCTACCTGAGGGCTGTTCAAACAGAAGCTCACAGATCCCAGGGATTTCAGAACAGGAGGAAACGGTGGAAATCTGGAAACCCGCTCTGTGTCGAGCACCCTGCGAGGGCTGCAGGGCCTGAGCTGCTGAATTCACACCCGTATCTTTGGAGGAAAAGCACGAGCAACAAGTGCCTAGGACAATGAACAATCAGTGAGGTTTCTCCCAAGAGTGTCTATGATCCCAGTGCCTTCTATACAAACTAGTTTTGGGGAACATTGGCTTGGGGAAGGGGTTGCCCCTCTGGAAATCTTAGGAACAGGCATCCTCCAAAAGGTTGTCTCCTTACTCCAGGAACAGAGCTGGGAGGGGCCTGAGTAGTCTTCCAGGTGTGAACACCTCATTCTTTCAAGGAAATGGAGGCCCGGGCAGGGAAGTGAACTCGTGAGTGAGTGATGCCAGTGGGTGAGTCTGGAGGATTCAGATGCTCTGAGTCCCAGGCTGGTGTTCTTGCACTAGGAGAGAGAAAAGAGACAGGAGACAAATGAGAGGTGAGAGGGTAAAGGAAGAATGAGAGAAAAGGAGGAGGAGAGAAAAGGGAGAAGAAGGAAAAGAAGAGATGAGGCCAGACGCAGTGGCTCACACATGTAATTCAAGCACTTTGGGAGGCTGAGGCAGGCAGATCACCTGAAGTCAGGAGTTCGAGACCAGCCTGGCCAACATGGTGAAACTCCATCTCTACTAAAAATACAAAGTTAGCTGGGTATGGTGGCAGGTGCCTGTAATCCCAGCTACTTGGGAGGCTGAGGCAGGAGAATCGCTTGAACCCAGGAGGTGGAGGTTGCAGTGAGCCAAGATGGCACCATTGCACTCCAGCCTGGGTAACAAGAGCAAAACTCAGTCTCAAGAAAACAAAACAAACAAACAAACAAAAAAACGGAGCATGAGAGAAGAGATAGGCTCTTTTTAAGGTGCACTGGGGCGCCTTAGTTAATTTCACATCTGAGCATATGGTTCTGTGATGCCCGCCAAGGACTTCTTTTCTGGGTGTCTGAACTCTTCAATGACATCATAAAACCTTCTTTGTACCACAGGTTGAACCACATGGCACTTTGTGGGGTCCTCGCGATTGCTTCATCCAAGAAGTTGGTTCTGCAAATGGCCACACTCCATAGCCGCCTAAGAGGTTTCAAAGGCACCTGGAGTTTCCTCCCCAATTTGCCAGCCCACTCAGCTGAGTCGCATTGGGGTGGAATGATAGGCAAGGCACTTCCCCTGTGGGCCTCAGGCTCCCAATCTGCAAATGGGGTTTAGACTAAGAGAAAGTTTGGACCATGTTCCTGCTCTTAGAGCCCTGGCATTCTAGAATTTTGTCAATTCCAAGTTACTCTGCTTCTCTCCTTCTTCTTCAAGTATTTGTGAGAGGCATTACAGACCGAGTCCAGAACTCCTTGCTATGAATTAATTACAACTGGAAGAAAAAGGTTCTAAATGAACAGGGGATAAAGTGCCGGGAACCTAACATAGACCTTGCTCAAGTCGGTAAGACCATCCCCCATGGGGTTAGCAACCACTTTTGGTGGACGTGAAGGCCGAGGGTGCTGATCCCGGCTGCCACTTCCCTCCACTCCCCAGCTACTTTGGGCGACCTCCCTGGGGACATACCAGTATGTTCATCATCTTCATCTTCCAAGGGCATTTTTGAGCCTCCTAAACTGGAAAGTTATTAAAAATCAGAAGCGTGGGGAGACAGAAACACCCAGTGTGTCTGAGAAAATGATATAAATTGGGATTGGTGTGTGCTGTGTCCGGCCAAGCAATCATGGGGTGCAGCATGTTAGAAACAACACTGGACCACAGAGAGGAGGTCCACATGGCCAGAGAATTTACAATAGCGTGCTTTGCCTCAGTAGTAATTAGGGAAATGTAAATCCACAACCAAGGAAGTGACATTTCATATCTGTCGTATCTGTCTCAACCAGAAGGCTAACCCAAAGCCTAGCACACTGTTTAACTGGCAAAAATTAGAATCCAGGCATGGTGGCTCACACCTGTAATCCCAGCACTTTGGGAGGCTGAAGTGGGAGGATCACTTGAGCCCAGGAGTTTGAGCCCAACCAGGCCAACATAGTGAGACCCCTATCTCTCCAAAAAAAAAAAAAAGAAAAGAAACAATTAGAAAGTCTGATAATACCAAGTGTTGACAAGGATGTAGAGAAATAGATACTTGAGTACTTTGCTTGTGGGAGTGTCAACCTCTACAGTGAGCGATTTGGGAATATCTAGTAAAGTAGAATAAGCACATTCCCTTCAAACCAGCAAGTCCACTCCTAGGCACGCCCCCTAGAGAAACTGATGAATTTCAAATAAGGAAATATGTCTATGTGGACATATTCATTGCAAGAGTGTTCATCATAACGAAAAGGTGGAAATGTCTGTATGCCCATCAACAGGGAAAAGGAGAAACTGTGAAATAGTTCTACAGTAGAATACCATAAAGCAGTTAAAATTGTAAGTCAATTTTGAAATTTCACACTATCATAAGATCTTTGGCCACGCGGGGCCCCTCTCTGTGGTCCAGTGTTCTTTCTAACATGCTGATGCTGCAGCCTGTGATTGCTCGGTGGGACATAGCACTCACCAGTCCCACTTTGGGACCAGTTTATATGATTTTCTCAGACACACGGGATGTCTCTGTCTTTCCACACTTCTGATTTTTAATAACTTCCCAGTTTAGGAACAAAAAAGACAAAAAAAGATAATAAGCTACATGGCGAATGATGCCATTTTATACAAGGTTTATAAACCTGTAACACAAGACTATGTAATTTTTATAGATACATACATATGCAGTAAAAGCAGAAAACTATGCGTGGTCTGGAGACAGTATAGGTCATAAAAAATAAAAGAAAACTATGTGTGGGCATGATAAACATAATTTGTAAAATTGGTTCCCTGGTTTGGTGGTGGAGTAAGAATGAGATCAGGGAAGATTACACAGGGAGTTTCCACAGTCTTTGACTTTTTTCATCTCTTTAAAATAAATTGAAATGAATAGAACTTAATGTTAGTATTTGATAATGTGAGAAGGTTTCATATTTAATTCTCGATTCTGGTCTGTTTTAAAAATAGTTGAGAATAAAATATAATTTCTATTCTATTAAAAATATTTCTTAGAGACATGGTCTCCCTCTGTCACCCAGGCTAGAGTGCAGTGGCACAATCATGGCTTGCTACAGCTTCTTGGCTGGACCTTCTAGGCTCAAGCAATCCTCTTGCCTCAGCCTCCAAAGTAGCTGGGACTACAGGTATGTGCCACCACGTCTGGTTCATTTTATATTTTAAAAATTATTTTTAATTATTATTATTTTTTTTGAGATGGAGTATCACTCTGTCGCCCAGGCTGGAGTGCAGTGGCACGGCTCATGCAATCTCCACCTCCCGGGTTCAAGAGATTCTCCTGCCTCAGCCTTTCAAGTAACTGGGATTACAGGTGGGTGCCACTGTGCCCGGCTAATTTTTTTGTATTTTTAGTAGAGGTGGGGTTTCACCATGTTGGCCAGGCTGGTCTTGAACTCCTGACCTTGTGATTTGTCCGCCTTGGCCTCCCAAAGTGCTGAGATTACAGGCGTGAGCCACCGCGCCCGGCCATCATTTAAAACATTTCTTTTTTTTTTTTTTTTTTGAGACGGAGTCTGGCTCTGTCACCCGGGCTGGAGTGCAGTGGCCGGATCTCAGCTCACTGCAAGCTCCGCCTCCCGGGTTTACGCCATTCTCCTGCCTCAGCCTCCCGAGCAGCTGGGACTACAGGCGCCCGCCGCCTCGCCCGGCTAGTTTTTTGTATTTTTTTAGTAGAGACGGGGTTTCACCGTGTTCGCCAGGATGGTCTCGATCTCCTGACCTCGTGATCCGCCCGTCTCGGCCTCCCAAAGTGCTGGGATTACAGGCTTGAGCCACCGCGCCCGGCCTAAAACATTTCTTATAGAGACAAGTTCTCCCTCTGTTGCCCAAGCTGGTCTGGAACTCCTGGGATCAAGTGATCGTCCTTCCTCGGCCTCCCAAATTACTGGGATTATAGGCATGAGCCACCACATCAGCCAAAACAATAATTTGAAAAAGAAGAAAAAACATAGAAAAGCATTGAGCCATGAGCTCCGTCCACTTGGGACTGCAGACGCAGATCTGCTACAAATCTCTGTTGTCCTGGGCAAGTCCACTAACCTTGCTAGGCAGGGCCTGTATTCAGCAGTTTTCCAACTGGTTCTTACTCAGCACTATCTCCCCTAGTACCATAAAGGCATTATGTGTGAGGGGGGAAAGGTGGGATGTACAGGATGAAACAGAGTTTTGAAGGAGGAGTTGCCTGCGTAAATAGGGAAAGTGGGGGACAGATGGACCTAGCATCCCACCTACAGCAGCCCCTACCATTCTCCATGAACCCGGGGGCTCTGAGCATGCACAGCTTGAATACCCCTAGTCCAGCCCCAACATCCCATGAGGAACCTGGAGGCTGCCTAGACTGGCAGAAATGAAGGGACAAGATTAGAGTGAGATAGGTGAGGTGCCTAGGACACAGCATTTCAGGAGGTGCTCACTCTTGGGGTGGTTCAAGTGCCCCCCTGCCCTTGTGTGCCCTCATAGAAACCCTGCCTGTGCTCTCCTTTTCTGATAGTCATGGACACACTCATCACCCCTACTAGAAAAGCAAGCTCCTCAAGACCACGGCCCAGCTCTGTGTCTGGTTCACTCACCCCATCCAGAGGGCAAGCTCAAAGCTCGGCATGCAGTAGGTCTTAAATATTGTTGCTGAAAGATTGATTAAAGAAGGACAGAAGAAAAAAGAAAGGTAAAAAATGGCTGGGCAAGGTGGCTCACATGTATAATCCCAACATTTTGAGAGACCAAGGCAGGAGGATCATTTCAGCCTGGGAGTTTAAGACCAGCCTGAGCTACACAGCAAGACCCGGTCTCTACAAAGAATTTAAAAACAAAATTGGCTGGGCGCAGTGGAGCGCACCTGTAGTCCCAGCTATTCGAGAAGCCAAGGCAGGAGGATGCCCTGAGCTCAGGAGTTTGAGGCTGCAGTGAGCTCTGATCATGCCACTGCACTCCAGCCTGGGTGACAGAGTGAGACTCTGTCTTAAAAAGAAAGAAAGAAAAGAAAGAAAAAAAAAAAAAACAGAGGAAGGAGAAAGCAAGCAAAGAAGAAAAGGACAAAGAAAAGAAAGAAAAGAGGAGGGAAGGAAGAAAGAACGGACGGGGAGACTCCTCACCCTCTCCAAAGCCAGCATCTGGGCTATCAGCCAACCTGGACCAGTCACTTTGCTGCTGGGGGCAATGAGTGTGGGTAATTGTTGGCTTCAGCCTTACTCATCCTTCCTGGGGGCTGTGTGCAAAGCAGAGGGTTTCACTTGCCCAGTGGGTACTGAATTATAGCTGTGGAGCAGAGTCCCATGTAATTAACCAGCAGCCGCAAGCCCCGGAGAGTCTGTGAAGGTTGCCTAGTGCACAGGTGGTTTGGGCCCTGAGCAAGGCAACTCCTAATTAGCCTTGGCCTGGTTTTTACAATCCACAGCGCTGAGACCCACCTCCTGGGAGGCTGGCTATACATTGGCAGTGGAGTTCCTTACTGGGGCTCCCAGAGTGGAATTAGGTGCCAGAAAAGCAGAATTTTGCATGTGTTTGTGCATATATTTGGGTTGGGAAGAGAGACTTCCTTAGAACTACTCTAAGAGAGTAGTTCTTCCATTTATAATCATCTTCCTTTTAAAGATGGCACACTGGTGTTTAGAGAGGTGACATGCCTTGTTGAAAGCATTGGGGCTGAACTCCAGATATATGTGACTCCATGTCAAGTTGCCTTATCCCTCCACTATAAACACTATAAACATGAAACCTTAATATCATTTACCATTCCTTGAACACTTGGTGTGTTAAATGTCAGACCTTTATTTTCTCAATTCTCACCATAACTTCATGAATAGACCCACTTATCCCCATTTTGTAGTTGAAGTTCACAGAGACAAGGGGGCGTGTCTGAGGTTATGCAGCAAACAGAGAGAGGAGCCAGGATAAAAACCAAGTCCGAAGGTCTGCAGCCCATGATCTTCACCGTGTTGTCTCTTGCTAGGGAGTGAAAGGCTGATGAGAAACGACAGTCAGCATGGGGAAGACTGGACCATGGCTCACTCTCTGGATGTTAATGGTTGATGAAGCTGGGAGGCAGAAACATACACATTGTACCTCAGATACCGTTGCACTTCTTCACACTGATTAGGTGGGCACACTTTTCAAAGTCTGAATAAAGGAAGTGTCGGAGGAGGTACTGGGGAAATGGGGACTCTCAGAAATTGCTAGAAGGAGCATAAATTGGCATAGGATCTTTGGAGACCAATTGCCCCATACAACCTAGCCATCCTTCTAGGGAGGAATGAACACTCATCTATCTACGTAACATGAATGGGGCTATTCCTTCCTTGCAGCATTTTTGTAATAGAGGATATGTGAAAGCAAGTTAAATGTCAGTAGGGGAATGGATAAGGAAAATATGGTGTATTCATACAATGTGATATCATAATCGGGCATCAGCATAGATAGATCTCAAAAACTTGGTGATGGGGCCGGGCGTGGTGGCTCACGCCTGTAATCCCAGCACTTTGGGGGTGCTGAGGTGGGCGGATCACCTGAGGTCAGGCATTTGAGACAAGCGGGCTCACGCCTGTAATCCCAGCACTTCGGGGGTGCTGAGGTGGGCGGATCACCTGAGGTCAGGCATTTGAGACAAGCCTGGCAAACATGGTGAAACCCCGTCTCTATTAAAAATACAAAAATTAACTGGGTGTGGTGGCTGGAGTCTGTAATCCCAGCTGCTTGGGAGGCTGAGGTAGGAGAATCGCTTGAACCTGGGAGGTAGAGGTTGCAGTGAACTGAGATCATGCCACTGCACTCCAGTCTGGGCAACAGAGCGAAACTCCATCTCAAACAAAACAAAACAAAACAAACAAACAAACAAAAAACATAAAGATGGAAGGAAAAAACAGTTGTAGAACAGTATTTATGTTATGGTACCACTTATGTACTTTTAAAAAACACATAAAGCGGCCGGGCGCGGTGGCTCAAGCCTGTAATCCCAGCACTTTGGGAGGCCGAGACGGGTGGATCACGAGGTCAGGAGATCGAGACCATCCTGGCTAACACGGTGAAACCCCAAAAAAAAAAAAAAAAAAAAAAAAAAAAAAAAAAAAAAACACATAAAGCAATACTGTATACATGTATACACATACATAAGAAAAGAATAAAAACAAGAATGGAGAGAATACACATGAATTTTATCATTGACTTCCTTTGGAGAGAGGAGGGGAGGAGTCTGGGAAGAAATATAAAAGAAACTTCAATATATTCAATTCAACAAATTGAGCCCCTGCCTTGTTCCAGGTGCTTTTCTGGACACTGAGTATATGGCAGTGAGCAAAACAGACCAAAATGCCTGCACATGTGAAGCTCACATTTTGGAAAAGGAGTCAGACAATAAACAAGACAAATATGCAAAATATATAGTATGTTTCATGGTGAAAAGTACCAAAGAGGAAAAAGAAAGCAAAATGGCACGCACGTAGTGTGGACATTTCAGATAAGGTGGCCAGAGGTTACCTCACCTAAGGAGTGGAAAAATATCTCCAGATAGCTCAAGCAGATACCTAGGGGAAGAGGTTTTAGAGATGTGCAAAGGCCCTGGGGCTGAGGCATGATTGACAAGTTCAAGTATTGAGCAGGCAGAGAGGCTGGGAAGTGCCATAGAGACAAAGGCAGAGAGGAAACAGGGGCTGACCTGGTGGCCAAGAGCTTTTTTGTTCACTAGGTGAGATGGAAAGCTTCTAATGGATTCAGAGCAGAGCAGTGACACAATGTAACTTTTTTCTTTTCTCTTTCTTTCTCGCTTGCTTTCTTCCTTTCTTCCTTCCTTTCTCTCTCTCTCTCTCTCTTTTTTGACAGAGTCTTGCTCTGTTGCCCAGGCTGGAGTGCAGTGGCAGGATCTCAGCTCACCACAACCTCCTCCTCCCAGATTCCACTGATGCTCCTGCCTCAGCCTCCAGAGTAGCTGGGACTACAGGCACGCACCACCATGCCTGGCTAATTTTTGTGTTTTTAGTAAAGACGGGGTTTCACTATTTGGCCAGGCTGGTCTCGAACTCCTGACCTCGTGTTCCGCCCACCTCGGCCTCCCAAAGTGCTGGGATTACAGGCGTGAGCCATCATGCCTGGTCGTAACTTTTATTTTAATAGAACCACTCTGAGTGTTGTGTGGCTAATTAGGGGGTTTGGAAAGAGGTAAAAAGGACAGCAAAAGGAGCAGAGGCAGGGAGGCCAGTTAGGAAACAAGTGCTGAGTCTAGGGTAGATGATAGTGGCTCAAATCAGGTAGCAACCATGGAGGCAGACAAGACTGCGGGAGGATCTGGCAGGAGGTGAGCAGGAGCTCAGCTGAGGACAGGAGGAATTTGAGATGCTGTTTGACATTCACATGGAAGTGTTGAGTAGCAGCCAGGCTATGAGATTGGAGTTCGGAAGAGAGGCTGGGTTGAAAGCATAAGTTGGGGGCAACCAGCACATAGGTGGTGTTTAGAGCCATTAACCTGTTAATTTTTTTTTTTTTTTTTTTTTTTGAGATAGAGCCTTGCTCTGTCACCCAGGCTGGAGTGCAGTGATGCAATCATAGCTCATTGCAGCCTTCAACTCCTGGGCTCAAACATTCCTCTTATCTCAGCCTCCCAAGTAGCTAGGACTACAGTCGTATGCCATCACACCTGGCTTTTTTTTTTTTTTTTTTAAATAGAGGCAAGGTCTTACTATGTTGGCCAGGCTGGTCTTGAACTCCTGCGCTCAAGCGATCCTGCTGCCCTGGCCTCCCCAAGTGCTGGGATTATAGGCATGAGCCACCGTGCTCAGCCCTGTTGAATTTTTATTTCTTAAAAGAGCTGAAGCAATAGGGCAGTGTCAACATCTGTTAATTCTGGGTGGTAGATACAGTGGTGTTTGGAATACTATTCTTTGTACTTTTTAGTATGTTTCAATTTTTTCTAATAAAAAATTAATAAACAGCTTATAAAGCCACAGAGGCTTTAATGTGCTGAACAATTCTGTCACGAGGGCTTTGGACGTAAGGCATGAGTGCCAGCAACAAGTTGAGAAGTCAAATTCAAATATCCCCTGTCACCAACCTAAGCTCAGTGGCAGGGCTTGGCCCATCTCTCTGGGCTCCTGTTTTTCCTATTTGGACAACGAGGGGCTGGCTTCTGACTTAGCAGGGTTCTTCCAGTGCTGATCCTCTGGGATTCAAGCTGGTGCCCCATAGGCCACTCTGCCCTCTCTGATTTTACCCCCAGGGTCTCATGCCTACTCCTACATATAAGGCCAGAAATACCCCTCAGGAGAGGCCTCTGTAGGTGAAACGTCAACTTTGCTTCCAAACAGAGAGAAACTGCAGCAAAGAGAATCAGAAAGGACAGTGCCCCGTGCTCTCTTGGCCCTGGGACTCAAAAGTTCCATTGAGTGTAAAAGCTGGGAGCCCCGACACTAAAACCCCACAATATTTACGGCTGATGAATGCATCCTGCTCAGGACTACAGAACCATATGGTGATCTATGAGCCTGAAACATGCAAATGGGTGGGTGGCCAAACCAAACTACCAATTTGTATTAGATACAGATCGTGATAATCCTATTAATAGTAATAACGTCGGTGATAATAATATTGCGCCAGATTTTGAACTCAGTGATTAATATGTATTCTCTCATTTAACCTCCACAACAACAGTGCTGCAGGGTTGTCATTTGCACGAGCTAGATTTTGCGGATCAGGAAACTGAGGCTCAGAGAGGTCAAGCAGCTCTGAGTCTCAGAGCTCAAACAAGACTCCCTATGCTGCCCAGGTTGGTCTCGAACTCCTGGTCTCAAGCAATCCTCCCGTTTCAGCCTCCCAAGGTTCTGGGATTGCAGATATGAGACACCGCATCTGGCCTGGTTTTGATGTTAGCATTCAGTTGGGGCCTTAAGCAACTTCACACTGTCCATCATCCAGGGAAAAAGCGATTCCTGGCCTAGGCAGAGGAGGGAGAGAGATGGCTTCAATAAGGTGAAGGGAAATCCCTTCCTCTCTCTGGTCTCACTTGGTTAAGCCAGACCTTCTAAGCCATTAATACTTGCTGGAGGGCAGCCCAAGAGGTGGAGGAGGCTGGGCCTGCCATGAGAGATGTGCCAGAACTGGGCTGGGGGTGCAAGCCTGGGAAGATGGATCTAGCTTCAAGACTCTGGGAGCAGCCACACCTGGTCATGGATCTCCTGGGCTGAGATGTCCTCCAGACCTTCTGAACCATAAACTGCTTTTACTCACCATTGGCTCCCCAGTGCCCAGCACAGTGCCTGACCCTTGGAGGGTGATGAATGAATACATGTCCCCTACTAGGCTGTGAACTCCTTTAAGGAGGGCACCACTTGGGGATCACTACAGTATTGCCCCCTCCTCCCCTCCCCAGTGCCTGCCACAGTGACCTGCTGATGACCATGGAGCCAAATCCCTTTCTCCTCATTAGAAGCTCTCAGCCCAAAATCCATGGTTCCATGGGTCAGACTGAGGCCCAGGTGGTCCTTATGGATGAATGATGGAGACCCCACCAAACTGAGAACTTGGAGGAATGATCTCCCATGGTTATGGCCAGGCCCATTTTTCGCCTTTCTGAATGGCAACAGCGTATTTCAGCAGAGGTCCTCAGTAGAGCCACATGCAGGAGATACATGCATTTGTCCACTCGTCACTCACTTAGTCATTTGTTCACTTATATATCCACTCTCTCATTCATGCCTTTGGTCATTTGATTACTCATCTGATTAATTCATCCATTCATCCAACATTGTGCAGAATGTTGAATGGGTTTAGAGATGCTTCAGGCACAGGTTTTTTACCTGAGAGCTCCCAGATTGGGGCGAGAAAGGTAAGAGCCATCAACACAAATAATCATACAGCAGCTTAGCAAGTAGTAAATGTCATGAGAAATATACAGACACATCAACCAAGAGATACAGAGAGAGATTTCTCCCAACTAAGAAAGAGAGTGTTCAGAGGTGGCTTCCTGGAGGAAGTGTAATCAGCACCAGCTCCAGAATTTCTCCATAGGGATTGGGTGCAGATGGCAGTTTGTCAGGGAAGCTTGAAGCTTCATCCTCTATAGGGCACTTTACAAAAGACTGAAAAGTAGGCCAGGAACAGTGGCCTGTAATCCCAACACTTTGGAAGGCTGAGGCGGGCAGATCACTTGAGCTCAGGAGTTCAAGATCAGGCTAGGCAATGTGGCAGAACCCCATCTCTAATACACAAAAAAATTAGACAGGTGTGGTGGCTTGCGCCTGTGGTCCTAGCTACTTGGGAGGCTGAGGTAGGAGGATCCTTTGAACCCGGGAGGTGGAGGTTGCGGTGAGCCGAGATCGAGCCACTGCACTCTAGCCTAGGCAACAGAATGCGACCCCAACTCAAAACAAACAAACAAACAAACTGAAAAGTACTCAGCTGCCCATACCAAAGAATGGGGTTATAATGGAGAGTGAAGAGGTGGTTAAATCTCCCCCAAGTCCCCTCTTGCTGCATCTGCTTTGTGTGTGGTCTAGAAGGAAAGTTTGCATGCTCTGGGTGGGCACAACTCCCTGATTTTCCACCCTTTCACTCATGAGGAAGGTGCGGCCAGTAGAGGTTCTTGGTGGGACCTTCTAAAGCTCAGGGCCAAGGATAGAGGCCCCCACCTGCCCATAGTAAGGGCTTTTACAGTCAACCAGGGGAGATAGGATGAGGCCCCAAGCCGAGGCAGGAGGAGCCCCTATGAAGGAGGGAACAGAAATGGCAGATAACAGAATGCATAGGATTTATAGGACTTGGAGACAGGGTGGACATAGCTGCTGATCTGAGCTCCATGTGTGCATTTGAGCCTGAGCCTGGTTCCCTGAAACCTTGCCAGGTGGGTGGGTGAGGTGGGTGCAGCCACCTGCACCCCTGGTGAAAAGCCACCCAAATGACTGTACTGCTCAGTCTCTCCTCTGCCCTCCTCCGCCTACTCTTCCCAACTCCCAGCCCAAGGTGCCTGGCTGGGCCGTGTGCAGAGCGTCTGGCCCCAGGGAGAGGTGGGGTGAGCTGCAGACTACACCCACATGGCTATAAATGGGGAGCCTCTGGCTGCTGATCACTCAGCCTCCCTTCCCCAACCGTGACAGCACTGGAGCCTTTTGGACAGCTGGACCATGGACCCCAGGGAATGTGTCTGCATGTCTGGTGAGTAAGGAAGCCCTCCCTGGGGTCTGGGAACCTTGGACCAGCTTCCTACAGGGAGTCTGCAGGTCCCTGATGAAAACTTCTCTTCCCTCCAATTAGGAGCCACCAATGGAGTTCGTCCTGGGAGCTGACAGGTGGACTGGCCACCTGTGAGGCAGCTCCCACTCTCTGTTGGCTCCCAGCCTGATTTTCTAGAATTGATATCCTGGCTCAGGGAATGGCTGACAGGGGACCTGCAAACTTTGGTCCTTCTAGCATTGGCCCCTAAGGGCACCCACCAGAGTGAGGAGAACGCTGGTCCAGAACCTGGCAACCTGGTTTGGGTCCATCGCTGCCATCCCCTCCCTGGCGCTTATTCTTTCTGGTCCTCACTTTCCTCATCTGTAGACTGAGGTTCCTTATTCCCAGCCAACCACATCCCAGAGCTGCTATGAAAGTGCTAAAACCATTAAGCACCTGCAGATGTCAGGGGAGTTGTGGACTCCCCTAACTTATGTGGACTCTTGAGTCACTGAAGCTGCTTAATTCCACAGGAGCATGTTGGTCAGAAGGAGAGAAATCGGGGTTCAACGCCATCCTGGGCTTTTACAATCTTGGAAATAGTATAAAGAAGTCTCACAAGTCTGGGTGCTGTGGCTCATGACTGTAGTCCCAGCAATTTGAGGCTGAGGCAGGAGAATCACTTGAGACCAGGAGTTCAATACCAGCCTGGGCAACATAGTGAGACTCCATGTCTACAAATTCTTTTTTTAACTTACCTGGGTGTAGTAGTGTGCACCTTAGTCCCAGCTACTCAGGAGGCGCAGATGGAAGGATCGCTTGAGCCCAAGAATTCGAGGCTGCAGGGAACTAGGATCGCACCACTGCTCTCCAGCCTGGGTAATAGAGCAAGACCCAAGGAAGGAAGGAAGGAAGGAGGGAGGGAGGGAGGGAGGGAAGGAAGGAAGGAAGGAAGGAAGGAAGGAAGGAAGGAAGGAAGGAAGGAAGGAAGGAAGGAAGGAAGGAAAGGAGGGAGGGAGGGAGGGAAAGATAGAAAGAGAGAAAGAGAGAAAGAGAGAAAGGAAGGAAGGAAGGAAGGAAAGAAGGAAGGAAGGAGGGAAGGAAATAAAGTCTTACAAGACTCCTTTGTCTTTTAACTGGACATCTCTGTACCAAAAACTTGCAAAAGAGGCAGAAGCTTCCAGCATTTTGAAACTGAAAATGAAAGATGGGATAATTTTTTTTAAGTGTAGATAGTCATTATGGTATAAAACCAAGGTGGTGGCTCACATCTATAATCCTGGCACTTTGGGAGGCCAAGGCAGGATGATCGCTTATACCCAAGGAATTTGAGACCAGCCTGGGCAATATACTAAGACTCTGTTTCTACAAAAATTTAAAAAATTAGCCAGGTGTGGTGATGTGTGCCTGTGGTTCCAGCTACTCAGGAAGCTGAGGCAGGGAGATCACTTGAGCCCAGGAGCTTGAGGCTGCAGTGAGCTGTGTTCCCACCATGGCACTCCAGCCTAGGTGACAGAGCAAGACCCTGTCAAAAGAAAGGAAGAAAGAAAGAAGGAAAAAGGAAAGAAAGAAGGAAAGAGAAAGGGGGAGAGAGAGAGCGAGAGAAAGAGAGAAAGAAAAAAGAAAGGGAGGGAGGAAGAAAGAGAGGAAGGAAAGAGGGAGGGAGGAAGGAAGGAACGATGAAAAGAAAGAAAAAGAAAGGGAAGAGGAAGCGAGGAGAGGGGAGGGAAAGGGAAAGGAAGGGAAAAAACAAAACAAAGTGTGGCTCTGTGGCTCTTGTTTTGAGTTCACTGACGTTCCTTCACCTTTCTTAAACCATTCATGGTTTTCATCTTGACTTGTGAAGGTGACGAGGGTGTAAAAGGGTTTTTTGTTTGTTTGTTTGTTTGTTTTAAGACAGAGTCTCACTCCATCACCCAGGTTGGAGTGCAGTGGCACGATCTCGGCTCACTGCAACCTCCATCTCCCAAGTTCAAGAGATTCTCGTGTCTCAGCCTCCCTAGTAGCTGAGATTACAGGTGTGTGCCACCACACCTGGCTAATTTTTTTTTTTTTTCTTTTAGAGATGGGGTTTCTCCATGTTGGCCAAGCTGGTCTCAAACTCCTGGCCTCATGTGATTCACCTCCCTTGGCCTCCCAAAGTGCTCAGATTGCAGACGTGAGCCAGTATGCCTAGCCAAGAGAGGGTGAAAGGCTTTGATAATTCTCAGAGGAACCTTGGGCTTGGAAACATTGGCCTCGTCTGTTGGTTCTCATTATACTTAAGAATTATTTGAGTTGCTTTTCAAAAATATGGACTCCATTTCCCCACCAAGACTTATGAATCAGAACATCTCAAGGGTTGGTCCCAGGAATCTGCATTTTTACAATTATCCCAGGCATGATTGATGCAGCCATGCCAGTTCCCATCCATGGCCTATGACTGTGGACTATTGCATGGTTCTTGACACTGGGGTGATGCTCAGCAGCCTTGTCACCCTCTCGTCCAGCCAGTCCCCAAGGACAGCCCAGAAGCCTTGCCACTGTGACAATCGGCATCATGCCTTATGTTTCCCACTCCATCTCCATCCTCACGTTCGTGGTGGCTGTCCTCTCTTCCAGGAGGAATCTGCATGTGTGGAGACAACTGCAAATGCACAACCTGCAACTGTAAAACATGTCGGAAGAGTGAGTATGGTGACTGGGGGCACCATGGGCTGGGAGTTAGAAAAGTCCCATCCAGGCCAGGCATGGTGGCTCATGTCTGTAATCCCAGCACTTTGGGAGGCCGAGGTGGGTGCATCACCTGAAGTCAGGAGTTCGAGACCAGCCTGGCCAACATGGTGAAACCCCATCTCTACTAAAAATACAGTAATTAGCTGGGCATGGTGTTGGGTGTCTGTAATTCCAGCTACTCGGGAGGCTGAGGCAGGAGAATTGCTTGAACCTAGGAGGCAAAGATTGTAGTGAGTGGAGATCACGCCATTGCACTCCAGCCTTGGTGACAAGAGTGAAAATCAGTGAAAAAAGAAAGGAAGGAAGGGAGGGAGGGAGGGAGGGAAGGGAGGAAAGAAGGAAGGAAGGAAGGAAGGAAGGAAGGAAGGAAAAAGAAAAGAAAGAAAGGTCCAATCCCCATTCTCAATCCTCCAGCCACGGTGGATTGGGGCTTGCGGGGAGGGAGTCTAGATGCCTTTTACCCATTTGGGAGATATCTGAAACGAGAACCGTGTAGAGACCTATGGCAGAGCTCTCCATGGCTGCAGCCTACCCAGGGATGAGGGCATCCATAGTGTTTGGAGCAGGAAAAAGACTGAGGGGAGGTTCTGTTCTGCCGAGTGGTAGAACTGGCCTGGAGTCATGAGCCCTAGGTTCTAGTCTTGCCTTTGCCACTGTCTCATGACCTTGGCAAACCTCCTTTCTGTGGGCTTCTGATGGACTCTAGATGACCCCTGGGATCCCTTCCGGTTCTAACATCCCTCAACTTTCTGTCCCAGGATTTTTGCTAATGTGGATTGAAACCTCATGCACACACCCCTCTTTTCCTACTTCCTCTAAGTGGTGGGAGGGGCAGTGGTGAGATGGGAATGTTGACCCATAGCAGATCTGCGCATCTCCTGACTCTTTCAGGCTGCTGTCCCTGCTGCCCGCCGGGCTGTGCCAAGTGTGCCAGGGGCTGCATCTGCAAAGGAGGCTCAGACAAGTGCAGCTGCTGCCCATGAAACCCATCCATCGTGCCCACCTCTTCCCAGGAGAGAAACCTGGGAAGTGTCTGTACAGTGCATGAATCGAGAAGGTGGAATAATTGTACAATAGGTTGTGCTTTTTATATATTTGCCCAAATGTGGTGTTGGTCACATTCATGTAAAGTACTTGGGGCAATAAAGTTTTCACTCTCTTGGTTGTCTGGTGGCTCAGAGCATTGTTTTACCCTAACCCAGCAGGACCAAAAGGGCTGCTTCTGTTGCAGATCCTGTAACCGCCACCCACCTGTACCTGTGACAGATGGTTGCCTACTGCAAGCTCCTGTGACTCTGCCTGGGGACTTTCTCCTCCTGCACAAGCTTGCTTGACCCATGCACAGAGCACGCCAGGAGTATTGAGGAGCTAAAGTCCCTGGGAATAGCCCTTCGCCAATGACAAGTGTAGGTCGGTGGGTAAATATCCCAGCATCTTTACCCCTCAAAAGGAACAACTCTGAGACTCATTCTATGCTGTCTCCCAGAAGTCTCTAGAAGCACTGAGCTTCAAAAGCTCACAGAAGTAACCTGCTCATTAATGTAACCTACAGTGGCCTCCTTCCTTGCCTCACCTCCCCAATTCCCCACCATTGCTTTCTGGGATCTCCACCCAAAGAAACTACTTGACAGGGTCCGCTTTGTGGGTAACCTAATCTTGGCCAGGCTCTCCTGTCATAGCCCAGAATGCCTCATTGTGCAAACATAGCTGTTTAATGGGTTTGAGCGCTGAATCACTCATGAATGAAGGCTGTATGTATCTAAAGGAAATCTCCAAGGTCAAGACATTGAGGGCATTAGCTGCCCTGGTTTGGTTATTTGGACCAGTCTTTAGGACTGGATGACCTGGAAGGCATGAACTAGGAAGAAGATGCTGGTGGAGGTGCAGCAACAACATCCTAAGCAGAACTCCTAGGAGATGACTTTTTGGCTAAACAGCTGAGAAAGTCCCTGGAGGCTGGCATTGGAGACTGGGGGTGATCCTCAACTGTCACCCACACCACCATCCTCAACAGAGCTGAAAACAAACCCAAGCTCTGAGATGATTTTCATTCATGCCATCCAGGGCCTGAACTAGGGCCCATCAGAGACTAGAGCAGCCTCCTCCTCCACCAGCCTCTGTCAAGCAACCGTCAGATGCAGGAGTGGGTGAGAATAGAGCCTTTGCCAAGGTCACAGAGCGGCCCCAAGGTGGGCTGGGCTCAGCTAGCAGGATTTACTGCGTGCTTCCTGGAACTGATCACTTTCATAATCCACACTATCATTATCCCTGTTTGGAACTTAGCCGGGGCCTCCCTAGGAAGGTTTTCACCCTCTGTCCATGAGTTGTGCCTTAGATGCAGAATCATAGTGCAATGGAAACAGCTTGGCCCTGGGAGTCAGACACTCTACCCCTCCCTGGCGACATGACCTTGACCAAGTCATTTACCCTGTTGAGGCTCAGTTTCCTCATCTGTGAAATGCATCTCCTTCACAGAGTTGTAGACAGAAACTGTAGCATAGAATCTGTGCACAGAGCAGGTGCTCCATTAACAGGGATTTTAGCAGAACTACAGCCTATCCTAGGCTCCTGTTGCTTGATCTCTGAAAAGGCCCCTGCCAAGTCATTCTCTGTCATCGCAGAGCTCTTAAGCACCTTGAGAAGGACACAATGCAAGGGATTATACCTTCCAGGGGAAAGAACAGTCCCTTGTGCCTCCAGTAAGCAGGTTGGCCACTCACCCTGCAACCTCAGCCTCAGTACCCACTGGGATGCCAACTCATCTCATCCAAATGCCTTTAGAGTAGGTACTTCTACACGATCTCACTTACTCCCATCGCATCCTTGAAAGGGAGATTCAGCCTTCAGATTCTCATAATAATAATAATAATATCAACAACTAATATTTATTGAGCATTTAATATGTGTTCAATACCTAATAAGTGCCAAGCATTGTCCTAAGCAGTTTATAAACATCATTTCATGGACTCTGCACTATCAGGACCACTTCAGAGCCAGACAACCAGGGCTCTGCTCTGGGCCCTCTACTTTAGAGGACCTGGTTTTCCTCCTCCCCACAGGAGAGGAGTCCGAGGGTCCCAGGAGATCTGTCCAACTAGAACTCATGCTCACTCCTCCCATAAGTCCCCCATCTAGCACCGTCTACACAATACTTTGAGTACCTGGGACCCCAAAGGCTAGTTCTAGGGTCTGCGTAGTCCCCCTCTCCCACCTGTCTATGCTTCCTGAAGGTGCACCATGCCATCAGTCTGTACACTCCTGGGCCAGAAGGATGGCCAAGGGCAGAGGTATTCAGAGATGGGAGGATGTGTGAACAGAGATTGGACACATGAGTTTTTATGTCTACATAGAGTGGAGAAGTCAGGGTGGAAAGAGCAAGGGGTGAACTGCACCTAGGCCTCCATTCTTGATTTTGCCCAAGGCTCTGCAAATCTTAGGGGCAGGCCTGCACTAACAACACTGGAAGAGAATCCTGTTAGATAATAGGATCCTCTTAGATCCCCCACTTTGCAGAGGAAGATGCTGAGGCTCCAGGAAAGTCAATGGCTGAAAGTCACAAGACTTCCAAGGGGCAGAACTGGGAACTGAGCTCAGGTCTGCCTGACCCAGAGGCCACGCTCTTGTCTATGTGATATGGATGAGGCAGAGAGGAGGCTGCAGGCAATGCTGCCCCAGACCCAGGCACGAAGAGTCTTTGCCTGGGGCCTTGTACTTTAGACAGCACATACACCACAAGCACACACGTGTGTTAAAGCAGCAGCCCCCGACCTTTTTGGCACCAGGGACAAGTTTCGGTGGAAGACAACTTTTCCACAGACGGTGGGGCAGGGTGAGATGATTTGGGGATGAAACTGTAGTTACATTCTGATAAGGAGCACACAACCTAGATTCCTCGCATGTACAGTTCACAATAAGGTTCTCATTCCAATGGAATTCCAATGCCACCTCTGATCTGACAGGAGGCAGAGCTCAGGTGATCACATTCACTTGCCCCATGGCCTGGTTCCCAACAGGTCACGGACCAGTACTGCAGCCCGGGGGTTGGGGAAGCCCATATTAAAGAATACTTGGAGGCCGGGCGCGGTGGCTCAAGCCTGTAATCCCAGCACTTTGGGAGGCCGAGGCGGGTGGATCACGAGGTCAGGAGATCGAGACCATCCTGGCTAACATGGTGAAACCCCGTCTCTACTAAAAATACAAAAAACCCATCCTGGCTAACATGGTGAAACCCCGTCTCTACTAAAAAATACAAAAAACTAGCCGGGCGCAGTGGCGGGCGCTTGTAGTCCCAGCTACTCGGGAAGGCTGAGGCAGGAGAATGGCGTAAACCCGGGAGGCGGAGCTTGCAGTGAGCTGAGATCCGGCCACTGCACTCCAGCCTGGGCTACAGAGCGAGACTCCGTCTCAAAAAAAAAAAAAAAAAATAATTAAAAAAAAATTGCCGGGCGTGGTGGCGGGCGCCTGTAGTCCCAGCTACTCGGAGGCTGAGGCAGGAGAATGGCGTGAACCTGGGAGGCGGAGCTTGCAGTGAGCCGAGATCGCGCCACTGCACTCCAGCCTGGGTGACACAGCGCGAGACTCCGTCTCAAAAAAAAAAAAAGAATACTTGGGGACCCTGTCACTCAGGATCTTGTATTTGCCGTTACAGTGTGATCAAGTAATCCTAAACATCTTCTCTAGTGACTAACACTGTTCAGGCCCTGGGAAACACTTCTCCATCTCTTGCCCTATGTCCTCAAAACAAAGAGTGACTATATTTGAATGCCAGGATGGTTTTATAGATTGTCCCAATGCTGATGTCAGAGATAGACACTGTCTTCAAAGTACAGGGAGGATTTAAGTGTAGAAATTAGAAAAAAGACAAATTAATAAACTCATCAAATCCTCCTCAAAAAGCATGAATGCAACCGACTCTCATGTCACACATCATTTCCCATGAAAGTGACTTGTCCATTTCCTTGCTTTTTTTGTTTTCCAATTTCTGTTTCCAGAATATTTATGATTTTATGCTAATTGCAGAAGCTGCACAAGGCAACTGAGGAATGTTTTGTAATATTAAGCAATTCATATTATTCACATAAATTCATATTACTCTTAAATTGGTGTAGATAGAGCTATAGCTATAGATAAATATACAGATATACATACTATGGACTGAATGTCTGTGTGCCCCCAAAATTCGTATGTTGAACCCTAAATCCCCAGTGTGATGGTATTTGGAGGAGGGGCTTTTAGGAGGTGATTAGGTTGTAGAGTTGAGTCCTCACGAATAGAATCAGTGCCCTTATAAGAAGAGATGGGCTGGGCCCAGTGGCTCATGCCTATAATCTCAGCACTTTGGGAGGCCAAGGCAGGCAGATTGCTTGAGCCCAGGAGTTCGGGACCAGCCTGGGCAACATGGGAAAACCCCATCTCTAAAAAAAAAATACAAAAATTAGCCAGGCATAGTGGCACACACCTGTAGTCTCAGCTACTCAGGAGGCTGGGGTGGAAGGATTGCTTAAGCCCAGGAGGCAGAGGAGGAGGTTGCAGTGAGCTGTGTTTTTGCCACTGCACTCCAGGCTGGGCAACAGAGTGAGACCTTGTCTCAAAAAAAAAAAAAAAAAAAAAAAAAAAAGAGGCACGAAATGATCTCTCTGTCTCTCTTCTCACTGTATGTGAGGATACAACCAGAAAAAGGCCACGTGTAAACAAGAGAGTGGACTCTCACCAGACACCAGATATGTCTGCGCCTCGATCTTGGATTTCCCAACCTCCAGAACTATGAGAAATAAATTTCTGTTGCTTAAGCCACCTAGTCTATAGCATTCTGTTATAGCAGCCTGAATTGACTAAGACATACATAAATATGTAAGATATACCTTTCTATATGTAGACAGAATTTTTAAATATTTCAACTGGATGAACATCAAGTTCTAGAACAATGAATCATTTTATTTTAATAAAAATATTTAATAAAATTTCATTAAATCCTTAAGAAATTAAATAGGCCGGACATGGTGGCTCAAGCCTGTAATCCCAGCAGTTTGGGAGGCCAAGGTGGGCAGATCAGCTGAGGTCAGGAGTTCAAGACCAGCCTGGCCAACATGGTGAAATACTGTCTCTACAAAAATACAAAGCTTAGCTGGGCATGGTGACATGTGCCTGTAATCCCAGCTACTCAGGAGGCTGAGGCAGGAGAATCGCTTGAACCTGGAAGGCAGAGGTTGCAGTGAGCCGAGATCTCACCATTGCACTCCAGTCAGGGCGATGAGAGTGAAGCTCCGTCTCAAAAAAAAAAAGGAAGAAAGAAGAAAGGAAGAAAGGAAGAAAAGAAAGAGAGAGAGAGAGAGAAAGAAAGAAAGAAAGAAAGAAAGAAAGAAAGAAAGAAAGAAAGAGAGAGAGAGAGAGAAAGAAAGAAAGAAAGGATGGAAGGAAGGAAGGAAGGAAGGAAAGAAAGAAAGAAAGAAAGAAAGGAAAGAAAGAAAGAAAAGAAAGAAAGAAAGAAAAGAAAGAAAGAAAAGAAAAGAAAAGAAAAGAAAAGAAAAGAAAAGAAAGAGAAAGAAAGAAATTAAATAATACCAGGACATCGAAGCTGGATGGAGAAATGTAGATGATCTTGGCGGCTTAAGAATTCTTAAGCACGGCCGGGCGCGGTGGCTCAAGCCTGTAATCCCAGCACTTTGGGAGGCCGAGACGGGTGGATCACGAGGTCAGGAGATCGAGACCATCCTGGCTAACACGGTGAAACCCCGTCTCTACTAAAAAATACAAAAAACTAGCCGGGCGAGGTGGCAGGCGCCTGTAGTCCCAGCTATTCGGGAGGCTGAAGCAGGAGAATGGCATAAACCCGGGAGGCGGAGCTTGCAGTGAGCTGAGATCCGGCCACTGTACTCCAGCCTGGGCGACAGAGCGAGACTCCGTCTCAAAAAAAAAAAAAAAAAAAAAAAAAAAAAAAGAATTCTTAAGCACATGCGTCTCTGGGATGACCACCTCTGGCTGCCTCATAACAGTAGAAAAATAACCCCCTATTTAGGGTTTCAGCCACTGTTCAGCTAAAAGCAATCTGATGTATTGTATAACCATGAATAAGTCTTCCATGCTCTGTCTGTTAAGTTGTTATGAAATTTGGAATAAAATGTCAAATAAAATTTTAAAGCCAGATGTGGTGGCTCACGCCTGTAATCTCAGCACTTTGGGAGGCTAAGGCAAGAGGATCGCTTGAGCCCAGGAGTTTGAGGCTGCAGTGAGCTATGATCATGCCACTGCACTCCAGCCTGACAGAGCAAGAGTCTCCCTCTAAAAAATAATAATAAACAAATAAATCAATCATTTTTACAATATTATGATTATGTAAGTACTGTTTACTGGAGAGCCAAGGATAAATGGATCCACAAAGAAGAATACGTAACTCCGTAACTCCGTATCAATAAACGTGGACCACTTAGAGAAAGAAGTAAAGCTCTTTTAGAATTTGTCTAGCAGGTTTTCCACTTCTCACCAGAAAATCCATACAAAAATAGAAATAAAAGAAAGAAGAATATTCTTTTCTGAGACTTGCTCAGAATCAGGTCACATTTTAGTTTGCTTACAATTTGGACTATTATTTCCTTACAGGACTTTTTTGTTTTCCTGGCATTTCAACTGTCTTTTTCCCCCTTGTGTAGGCACATGGGCAGACGTGTCTTTTTTACTTTATCATTAAGATCATTCTTTTTTTTTGAGACAGAATCTCGCTCTGTCGCCCAGGCTGGAGTGCAGTGGCACTGTCTCGGCTCACTGCAACTCTGCCTCCTGGGTTCACACCATTCTCCTGCCTCAGCCTTCCGAGTAGCTGGGACTGCAGGCACCTGCCACCACGCCCAGCTAATTTTTTTGTATTTTTAGTAGAGACGGGGTTTCACCGTGTTAGCCAGGATGAGTCTCAATCTCCTGACCTCGTGATCCACCTGCCTCGGCCTCCCAAAGTGCTGGGATTACAGGCGTGAGCCACCGCACCCAGCCAAGATCATTCCATTTTTAATCACGCCATTTGTTGAGTGATCTAATATTCACTGACTTGTTTCCAGATCTGCTATACAACTGTCATTCCGGGATATATTTTCATTGCTCTCCTAGTTTAGAACCATTGCTTCTTGGATTTCCCTGTCATTCTCTATCTTGGATTCCTTTTCATTTTGCTAGAGTACATCCTCAAGCAATTTTTTACCAAAAGGATGAATTGGGAGAAACTTCAGTGTCCCAAATGTCAGAAAGTATCTTTATTTTTCTCTCATGCCTAACTGACAGTTTGATTGGATATCAAAGTTAAGTTCTGTTTTGTTTTGATACGGAGTCTCGCCCTGTCGCCCAGGCTGGAGTGCAGTGGTGCGATCTCGGCTCACTGCAACCTCTGCCTCCCAGGTTCAAGCAATTCTCGTATCTCAGCCTCCTGAGTAGCTGGGACTACAGGCACACACCACCACACCCAGCTAATTTTTGTATTTTTAGTAGAGACGGGGTTTCACCATGTTGACCAGGCTGGTCTTGAATTCCTGACCTCAGGTGACCCACCCGCCTCCACCTCCTAAAGTGCTGGGATTACAGGCACGAGCCGCCGTGCCCAGTTTAAGTTCAATACCATTTTCCCTTAGCACTTTGGAAGGCATTGTTCTATTGTCTTCTGAGAGTCAGTGTTGCTGTTGTGAACACCAACATTACCTGCCTTTTATTTCTCACTGGAAGCTTTTGGGTGTTTAACTTATCCTTGGCACTCTAGGATATGTAGTGTGGGTCCAAATTTGAATTTTTTTTTTCATTCAACCTGCTCTGTGTTTGCTAGGCCTTTTCATTCTGAAGAATAACTTTTTTTCCCCCTAAAGTCTTGGAAAATTATTTCTTTTTTTTTTTTTTTTTTTTTTTTTTTTTTTTTTTTTGAGACTGAGTCTCGCTGTGTCGCCCAGGCTGGAGTGCAGTGGCGCAATTCGGCTCACTGCAAGCTCCGCCTCCCGGGTTCACTCCATTCTCCCGCCTCAGCCTCCGAGTAGCTGGGACTACAGGCGCCCGCCACCTCGCCCGGCTAGTTTTTTGTATTTTTTAGTAGAGACGGGGTTTCACCGTGTTAGCCAGGATGGTCTCGATCTCCTGACCTCATGATCCACCCGCCTCGGCCTCCCAAAGTGCTGGGATTACAGGCTTGAGCCACCGCGCCCGGCCTGGAAAATTATTTCTTTAATAATTTTCACCCCTCCATTCCATTTTCTCCTCTAAAACTCCTATCAGTGGTTACTGGTTTTCCTGCATCAATCCTCTATGTCTCAAAATATTTTCCTTTAGTATGCATCTATTTCTGTCTTAATGTGTGCGGGTCTCTCTCTCTCTCTTTCACCTTTTTAAGTGAGACATTAGAAAGTACTTTTTGTAGTACTTTCACTGATGTTTACAAATTTTGTCAACTATACTTAAATATATAAGACCCTCTTCTTCTTTGAATGTCTCTTCATCATAATATTCTGTTTTTATTTTATAAGTGGAGGTTTTTTTTTTTTTGAGACAGAGTTTTGCTCTTGTTGCCCAGGCTGGAGTGCAATGGCGCGATCTCGGCTCACTGCAACCTCCGCCTCCCAGATTCAAGTGATTCTGCTGCCTCAGCCTCCTGAGCAGCTGGGACTACAGGCATGTGCCACCACGCCTAGCAAATTTTGCATTTTTTTTCTTTTTTTTAGTAGAGACGGGGTTTCTCCATGTTAGTCAGGCTAGTCTCGAACTCCCGACCTCAGGTGATCCGCCTGCCTCTGCCTCCCAAAGTGCTGGGATTACAAGCCTGAGCCACCGCGCCCAGCCTGGAGTCATTTCTTGAATCACTCCGATGAGTTAAAGGGTTTTAATTTCTTATTGTTTTCTCTTTTTTTTTTGGAGGTCTAAACAAATATTTATGGAATTCCTATTATAAGCCAGATTTTATACTCTGACCTAGGGATAATATATGGTTAAGTTTTCCTTGAATTATTTCTGCTTCTTTGAGCTGAAAGAAGGCTCTGTGGGTGAGTGGAGCTTGCTGACTGGCAAGCTTGGTTTTAGTGTGCCCAGTGGGGAGATGGTAGCCAAGTTTGGCCACTCCTTAGGGTCAAAAGAAGAAGGGCCATCTTCTATGGGGTCGACCCTTATCGAGAAGCCCTGACTCCTCCTAGGCTGGTTACTCAATTTCTTCAGAGAAAATCTTGCAGTCTCAGCCTGGGGGAAAATGGTGGGGCTGCCCAAAATAGTGGTATGGGGGCGTCAGTGTGACAAACACATGTCAGTTCTGCAGCCAGACCTTCCATTAGCTGCCATCTTGGTTTTTACTCCTCCTTCCTCTTCTGCTCTCTCAGCCTCACCTCACCCCACCAAACCAAAACAAAGCACACCAAAATCTCCTACAGACTTCCTCACTTCTGGATTTGAGCTGTGGCTTTCTTTACTCTCATTTACCCATAAATGTGATTTAACTCATTCCAGTATTCCAGAAATGGTAAAATCTCTGATCTCTTGATGTACTGTCCCAGCCACCTCCCCCAACACAGCTCTTTAATTGGTTTTTCTTTTCCCCTCTTTATCCTTCTTTACTTTCTTTCAATGTGTGTTCAGGAGGAGGAGAGGAACATCCATGTGCTCAGCCTCCCATCTTGAGCCAAAAATCTGAGCCAGGCTTTTTACTGGTACGATTTTGAATCTTTATGATAACTCTGCAGTATAGAGATTATTGTCCATTCCACAGGTGAGGAAAATTGAGACTCAAGGCAGTGAGAGACCTCGTCCCAAGCTAAAGCAGAAACAGCTGGTGGAGAAGCTTTAAGGCCATGAGGGAAGGTGAGCTGGAGGGGAAGAAAGGTCGCAGGGATAAGTGAGCAGAGTGGCTATGTGTGGCCCTGAGGGATAACACTTGAGCATTGAGAGGAAACACCAAGGAAACAGATTTTAGGTCAAGAAAAGTAAGAGCTCTCTCATGGTAGAGCAGCCTAGAGCAGGAAAGTGCTGTGTCAGGAGGCTGACACGTCATGGCTTGTGTTCCTGTACTGCCTAAGGGACAATGGCAACCTCAGAGAGGCTGTGACCCACTCTGCACCTGCTCAGGCCATACCTGGACTGGAGTGGAGGCCAGAGGAGGGTGTGGTGAGAAGGCAGGAGGAGCCCAGATCACAGGACAGGAAGGCAAGGTCCTCATGTGGGCTGTAGGGGGCGCTCCAGGCCTAGAGACAGGGGCAGCAGGCATCATCTGTTTTGAGGGCAGATGTTCTCACTTCACTCTGGCTGCTGTTGGGGCCCAAGACAGCCTAGAAAAGTTGTGGGACCTTCAGACATGGCTGCTGGGAGGACAAATCAGGACAAGCTCTCCAAGGGCTCAACAGGCCATAACAATGTGCAAATCACCCAGATTCACAAGGCGTGGGCTTTTAAAATAATTTGGCAATATATGATGAGTACATCAAAGAACCATAAAAACAGTCTTCCTGCTTGACCCCGTCGTTTTACTTCTAGAAACCTATTCTAAGGAGTTCACTATAAGTTCAGAAAAGAAAGAAAAAGAAAGCTGGGCATGGTGGCTCACACCGCAATCCAACACTTTGGGAGGCCAAGGCGGGTGGATCGTTTGAGCCCAGGGAGTTTGAGACCAGCCTGGGCAACAGAGTGAAGCCTTATCTCTACAAAAAGTACAAAAATTGACCAGGCATGGTGGCTCATGCCTGCGATCCCAGCATTTTGGGAGGCCAAGGTGGGAGGATCGCTTGAGCCCAGGAGTTCAAGATCAGCCTGCGCAACATAACAAGACCCCATCTCAGCTGTCAAAATATTTATTTTAAAAACATTTTTAATACAAAAATTAGCTGGGTGTGGTGCCACACACCTGAAGTCCCAGCTACTTGCAAGGATCAGGCAGGTAGATCACCTGAGCCTAGGAAGTCAGGGCCACAGTGAATGTTTGCACCACTGCACTCCAGCCTAGGCGACAAAGTGAGACCCTGTCTGAAAAAAAAAGAAAGACAACCTTACTCACAAAAAGATTCATTGCAATACTATTTACATTTGTGAAAAACTGGAAACAACCTAAAGTCCAAGTCTACGAAAATGTTCAAGTAAGCTAAGACTATTAAAAATACAAAACAGACCAGGTGCTATGGCTCATGCCTGTAATCCCAGCACTTTCAGAGGCCGAGGCAGGCAGATCAGTTAAGGTCAGGAGTTCGAGATCCACCTGGCCAACACGGTGAAACCCCTGTCTCTACTAAAAATTACAAAAAAAAAAAAGTAGCCAGGAGCAGTGGTGCATGCCTGCTACTTGGGGATGCTGAGGTGGGAGAATCGCTTGAACCCTGGGACAGAGGTTGCAGTGAGCCGAGATCATGCCACTGCACTCCAATCTGAGTGACAGAGTGAGACCTTGTCTCAAAACAAAAAAAAAAGCAAAAACACAGAAAGTGGTTATAGCAAAACCTAAACAGATAATAGGCCATAAATTAGTTATGCAGTGGTTTTTCAAAAAGAAGCCACGTAAAATACAAAATACTGAAATGAAATATACTAAAATGTCAACAGGGATTGTGTTCAGATCACAGTAAAAGATAATTTTTACTTTTTCTTCTTTCTGTGTTTTAGAATTTCCCAAAATTTTCTGAAGTAGCATGCTTTAAAATAAATAAATACATTCTGAAAAGGAAAAAAAAGTAGCATGTATCCTTTGAGCCAGAAATTTTACTTTAAGAAATGTTGTATGGAAAGGAAAAAAAGAATCATGAATATACACATACAAATGCTCCCAAGATGTTTATCATGGCATGAATTATAATAGTGAAGATTTGGAAACAATCAAAATGTCTCAAAGTAGGGTACTGGGTAAGTCAATTATGGAATGAATCTATTAAAATAAAATTGTAGAAGTGAAATTCATGTCATGGATGTTCACAATCTACTGTTAAGCAAGGAAGAAAGTCATTTATAAATCAGCGTGTACTGTGGGCTTCTAATTTTATATTTAAGGGGGTTATATATGTACTTTTCATATTTTTCCAGAATTTTCTACAATCAACAAAGAAGGAAGAGGAGTTGGGGAGAAGAGCTAGACCCAGGTGGAGGCTCAGGTGTTTTTAAAATCTGAGGCACAGATGACATGAATTATCAAATTTAATTTTGAAGACAAGGAAAGGGAAGAATATTTGGAATTGAAAACATCTTGGAAAAGTTGGGCCATTTGATGACAAGAGATATAGGCTAAATGGAGGATTCCCCCTTCTCTCTACCTGACTTACTGTCCACCTTCCCTTGCAAATTACTTCCCCAAGTGTCCTCCTTTGATCTGACATATTTGAGCCCCCAAACACCTTTGTCAACAAGGCAGGGGCACCCCGTGACACTCTGCATTTGATAGAGGCCAAACGTGCAAGTTGGCAATAAGGCTGGGATTGTGAAGCAGGTTTTCTGATTTCCCTGGCTCTTTTCCTCACATGTTTGAGCTGCTAAAAATCAAGGCAGGTTTGTTACAGGATAAAGTGGAGGAGGATATCTCAACTTTGCCAATATTGACATTTGGGGCCAGATGAGCCTTGGTTTTGGGGGGTTATCCTGTGCATTTCAGGATGTTTGGCAGTATCCCTGGCTTCTACCCACTAGACACCAGTAGTGCCACTGCCCCCCAACCCCACCACTATCAAAAATGTTTCCAGACATTGCCAAATGACCCCTGGGGGCAAAATCACCCGCAGCTGAGAACCACTGAGATCAACAAGGAGTGAGAGGGATCTTTGATGCCCCAAGGTCATTCCTGGGAGAAGGCAATGCTGCCTGTTCCTGCACCTGGGAAGCTAATAACTAGGAAGGGAGAGAGGGGAGACTAGTTTATGCGAAATGGCGTGGGTGCTACCAATCTACTATGCAGACTCCTAGCAGCATTTTTATTCTTTCCTTCTCTTTTCTTTTCTTCTTTTATTTCCTCTTTCCTTTCCTTTCCCTTCCTTTCCTTTCCTTTCTCTTTCTTTCTTTCTTTTTCTTTCTTTCTTTTCTTTCTTTCTTTTCTTTCTTTCTTTCCTTTCTTTCTTTCTCTTTCTTTCTTTTTTTCCCTCCCTCCCTTGCTCCCTTCTTTCCTTCCTTCCTTCCTTCTTTCTTTCTTTCTTTCTTTTTTTTTTTTTTTGAGACAGGGTCTCACTTTGTCACTCAGGCTGGAGTGCAGTGGCATGATCTCAGCTCACTGCAGCCTCAACCTCCTGGGCTCAAGCGATCCTCCCGCCTCAGTCCCCCAAATGCCTGGGACCACAGGCACGTGCCACCACACCCAGCTAATTTTTTGTATTTTTTGTAGAGACGGGGTTTCACCATGTTGCCCAGGCTGGTCTCAAACTCCTGAGTTCAAATGATCTGCCCGCCTTGGCTTCCCCAAGTACTAGGATTACAGCACTTAATAAAAGATCAACACATGGGTCAGGTGTGTGAGACACTGCACCTGACCCATGTGTTGATCTTTTATTAAACAGCTTCCTCCTCACCCAGGCTGTGGGTTCGTGAAGAAGGACATTGTCTTACTCATCTTTGTATCTGGCATTGCTAACACAAAGTCTGGATTAAGGCTGTGCTCAATAGATGTTTGTGGTCTGAAATGAAATTCACCACCATGTTACTCTTTCAAGCCAAGCAGGATGATGGGGGCTACAGGGTAACTTCATGCCTCCGTATTTAACTCAGCCTGACTCTTCATGACTCAACCTTCAAGGTGTCCCACAAAAAGAATTAGCCCAAAGTCAGACTCACTCAATTATCACATTCATTCATTAAACATTCAAAGGACATTTCAGGTACACAGGGAAATTTGCTAAGCACAGGAGTGGGGAGTGGGAGTGGAAGGAATCATCCCTCCTGGCCCCCAACTTCAGGGACCTCAGAGTCTGTCTTGGAGATGTCAGAATATCTTGTCTCCTCTCCTATAGGGAGAATATATCTCGACAAGACCCCACAGAAGTGCCAAGGAGGGGAGGTTACAGCTGGCTGCAGGCAGGAGTGAAGACTTCCCTGGAGGAGGTGGCATTTGAGCAGGGCCTAAAAGGATACATAGTTTTTTTGTTTTGTTGTTTTGAGACAGGCTGGAGTACAGTGGAAAGGTCTCAGCTCACTGCAACCTCTGCCTCCCAGGTTCAAGTGACTCTCCTGCCTCAGCCTCCTGAGTAGCTGGGATTACAGGCATGTGCCACCACACCCAGCTAATTTTTGTATTTTTAGTAGAGACAGGGTTTCACCATGTTGGCCAGGTTGGTCTCAAACTCCTGACCTCAGGTGATCCACCCGCCTTGGCCTCCCAAAGTTCTGGGATTACAGGTGTGAGCCAATGAGCCCGGCCTGAAATTTCTTTTAAAAGGAAATCTCATATCACTACTGTGGAAGAGATGCTGAATCATTTGCCATAAACAGGAGGTAACCATGGAGACAAATACAGAGAACATAAAGCCAAGTTATTAAATGTCTAGCTAGGTACTGTGGTATGGTGGGGCTCCCCTGTTCTTTCCTGACTCCTCACCCCTTTCTCTGTTAAAAAGGGGAGCTGGGGTCGGGCACGGTGACTCACACCTGTAATCCCAGCACGAGAGGTTGAGGCAGGAGGATCACTTGAGCCCAGGAGTTCCAGATCATCCTGGGCAACATGGTGAAGCCCTGACTCTACCAAAATGAACAATCAATCAAGCAAACAATAACAAATACCCCAAAAACCACATACACACAAATTAGCCGGGCATGGTGGTGTGTACCTGTGGTTCCAGCTACTTAGGAGGCTGAGGTGGGAGGATCACTTGAGCCAGGGAAGTCAAGGATGCAGTGAGCCATGATTGTACCACTGCACTCCAGCCTGGGTGGCAGAGCAAGACCCTGTCTCAAGGAAAAAGAAGGGAGGGAGGGAGGGAAAGAGAGAGAGAGAAGAGAAGCTGGGCGCTGAGAGAGAGAAGGGGAGGCACTGAAGGCATCTTAGCTCCAAGCTGAGTCTCCTTGGAGCAACCAGGAAGATTCATTAAGAACTGAAAAGAGAATACTTTTTAATGTGATTCAAGGTTATTTCATACACTCATCTCACTTTGGGAAGCTAGACCAGTGGAATCAGGCTTGGAGTCAAGAGATATGGTTCAGGTTCTGGCTTCATTATAACTTTGCTGTGTGACTTTGGACAAAATCTATGCTGTCTCTGAGTTTCCTCATCTGCTGAAACAAGCAGATGGTACTCATGGGATGAGTTTTCAGAAAGAATCTCAGGATCCCTACTCAGACCCTGGTGTAAGTGGGGCAAGGATGTCACAGGTGAGCGATAGCTATCTGGGCCAGGGGTGTAGGGGTAAAGGAATTTACCAAGACAGTTGTAGATAAAGAAAGGCAAATTTATTAAAGAAAGTATGAAAATACATTTCTGGGGAGCAACTGGCAAAACCAGCAGAAGAGGAGCTGACTGCAAGGAAGCAAAGGCTTTCTGAGGATTTTATAGAATGGAGCTTGGGCTGATAGGGAGCAGCAGGGAGCTTAACTTACGTTCTGTCCTCAGCGGGGGTGTTTGATAAATTGAGGCGTTTAATGGTAAGCGGGAAGTCTGCAAGTTACGTACGTTATCTGCACAGGCCAAGGTAGACCTAGAGCTTATTTGCTTTCTCTCTTTGCTCTCTCTGGTCCCACCGGTCTGACTCCTTTTCCCTAATTAGGATAGGACAGGGGAGGCGGGGCATTTTGCCAACTTGAGGGTAAGATCTCCGGGCATCAATGATCCAGTGACAATTGGGAAGTCGACATCACAAAAGACCCCAAAGAATGTAGGCCCCCAGAAGCTAGTTCCTGTGGCTCACAGTGACTGCACCAGGCTCAGAGATTTGGTCTCCTCCGGATATCAGTGCTGGGAGCAGGTTGTTGTGGGCTGGAACTTGGTCCAGGCCAGGATCTGCTTGGAATGGAGAATCTACCTTCACGGAGAGGTCTAAAGTCAGTGTTTCGTTTTGTTTTGTTCTGTTTTTCTTGTTTTTGTTTTTTTGAGATGGAGTCTCACTCTGTCACCTAGGCTGGAGTGCAGTGACCCAATCTCAGCTCACTGCAATGCCTCCCGGGTTCAAGTGATTGTTCTGCCTCAGCCTCCCGAGTCACTGCGATTACAGATGCCTGCCACCACGCCCGGCTAATTTTGGTATTTTTAGTAGAGGCGAGGTTTCACCGTGTTGGGCAGGCTGGTCTCAAACTCCTGACTTCAAGTGATCCACCCGCTTTGGCCTCCCAAATGCTGGGATTACAGGCGTGAACCACCACACCTGGCCCAAAGTCAATGTTTTGATGTCCTCTTGTGTGGGAAACCATGTACACTATCACACGCCAGGCTGTGGGCTGAGTCAGAACTGGTGCAGGTCATGTAGGGCCTGAATGGGGCATTTCCAGAGGTTGAGGGCCTGCCTTGTAGGTAGAGAGAGGAGGCAGGATGACTTTCTTTGTTGCAGATGAAGATTCCGCAATTCTGTAAAGTTTGATTGGGGTATCAAAGCATTATCAACTATCCAGGGGCCTGGTGGGTAGCATGCCTAATAACTAGAATTCATAGTGGATTGAATTAAAGACATCAGGGCAGGCTGAAGAGTAATGCACTTAGATTTAAGTCCAGGGTCTGCCTCCACGACAAGCCACTGAATCTCTCTGAGCCTCGATTTCCTTCCCTACAAAACGGAGTTAACAATGCCTACCATAAGGATAACTGGAAGGAGTCCATGAGATAATATGTGAAGGAGTCAGTGAGATAACATGAGATTAGCTCCCCACAGTGCTCTATATGGTACCAGGTACATGGTAAACTCCCAGCAAGTGGAAGACATTGTCCATAGTAGCCATTAGCAGTCTTCTGGTAAACCCCTGTGAAAAGAGGGGCACAAATTGAGGAGAGTCTTCCTTGCGTTCACCACACCACTTACTAGACAAGCTGAAACTAGAAACCATGGAACTTCTAGACCCCTGCCCTTTCTTTCGCTTCAGCTGCCCTGTGCACAAAATTGTTCATTCAACATTCATTCTACTAACACATCCAGATTTCTCCAAGAAATGACTTTATTTGTAGATTTGCATATTTGCAAACTCTTTTTGTATACTGTATGCCCAGGCTCCTAAAATCCTAGCCAGTTGTTCAGTCCCAGGATAGTAAATTGGGAAACTCTTTGAGAGCGATGCAACAGTCTTAATCCTGCACTGGACCAATTTCATCAGGGTGTGGGGTTTGCTGGGGTCTTGCTTTTTTTCTGAGATCATCTGGGGATTTTCTATCCCTTAGTGTGACCTTGAGTGATCTCCACCCCTCAGCCTACTGGTCTTGCCTCTTGGCCCCAGTCAAATTGAAAACGTAAAAGTTTCTGTGAACTCCCTTCTCCCAGAAGCTCTAGGATTGGGTACAAGGTCTGGATTGAGGACTGATGTCTGTGACTCAGGTGGCCCATGCTGGCATCTGCAGTACTGTACCAATTACAGGCCACAGGTGACTATGTTTCTGGAAGCACAGAGCTGAGGCCAACCATGAGACTGGGTGTCAAACAGGAGCTTTAGGAACCCAGGCTCCCTGCAGAGCCCTCACCTGACCTCTTCATTTGTAAATGGTGAGAACCAATGTGGTGAGGACCCTGCTCTAAGTCTTTTCCCAATGCCATCCCATTTAAGTCCCTGACAAATCTATTAAGCAGGAACTATTATTACTATTACTATTATTTTCATTTTACCGTTGAGCAACTCAAGGCACAGAAATGTTAAGTTGACCTAGTTAGTAACCTGCTATGGTGTTTGTTTGTTTGCTGTAGAGAAAGAAGGGGTCTTGCCATGTTGCCCTGGCTTGCCTTGAACTCCTGGGCTCAAATGATCTTCCTACCTCAGCCTTCCAAGTAGCTGGGACTACAGGTGCACACCACCATGCCCGGCTGCCATATTACTAGTAAGTGGCAGAGTCACACTGTAAACTCAACTAGCATGACCTCAGGCTCATTCATTCGTTTGTTCATCAGGTAAATGTGTCTTGAATGTCTATCACATACCAGGCACTGTTATAGGCACTCCAGAGACACCAGTGAACAAAAACAATGATTCTTGCTCTTTCTTGCTTAAATTCTAGCAGAATAGAGACAACATATAATCATTACAAATAAATAAATTATTTAGTTTGCTTGTGAACGTTAAATGCTATGGAAAAAGGGAAGATAGAGCAAGGTAAAGGAGATGAGAAGTACTGGGGCGTCGAAGCATGCAATTTTACATAGTGTGATCGTGACTGGCTTCACAGAGAAAGCAGATTTGAACAAAGACTTAGAAGTAAAGAAAGAAAGCTGGGCGCAGTGGCTCACGCCTGTAATCCCAGCACTTTGGAAGGCCGAGTCAGGCAGATCATGAGGTCAGGAGATCGAGACCATCCTGGCTAACACGGTGAAACCCCATCTCTACTAAAAATACAAAAAATTAGCCTGGCGTGGTGGCGGGTGCCTGTAGTCCCAGCTACTTGGGAGGCTGAGGCAGGAGAATGGCGTGAACTCGGGAGGTGGAGCTTGCAGTGAGCCAAGATTGGCCACTGCATTCCAGCCTGGGCAACAGAGTGAGACTCCGTCTCAGAAGAAAAAAAAAAGAAGAAGAAGTAAAGAAAGAAGGGAGTGACTTGCACGGTTATCTGGGGAAGGAGAATCACAGGCTACAGAAACATAGACAAGATAACTTCGAGTTTTTGTTTGTTTGTTTGTTTTTTGAGATGGCATCTGGCTCAGTTGCCCAGGCTGGAGCGCAGTGGTGCTATCTTAGCTCACTGCAACCTCCGCCTCCTGGGTTCAAGCGATTCTCCTGCCTCAGCCTCCTAGTAGCTGGGATTACAGGCACCCACCACCATGCCCGGCTAATTTTTTTGAATTTTTAGTAGAGACGGGGTTTTACCATGTTGGCCAGCATGGTCTCAAACCCCTGACCTCAAATGATTCACCTGCCTCTGCCTCCCAAAGTGCTGGGATTACAGGTGTGAACCACCATGCCCGGCCACTTCGAGACGTAAGAATTAACAAGGGGTCAGAGAGGATAAAGGTAGGGGAGAAAGGGACCTCTTGGAATGATAGACCTGCATGGCATGCTCCTCACAGAGGCTGAGAACTGAAGGCCACATGCAGGATGAGGGGTAGGGGGTATCAGAAAGATGCTGTGGTTTTCAGATCCCTCAATATCCTGGCCATCCTTGGGACAGGAAGGAGGTTGCTATGCCAGCTCTGAAACCTCAGTCCCAAAGAAATCTGAGAGGCCTGAGGGAGATTGCGGGATAGGCAGCTTCAGGTGAATGTATCCCAAGCGTGAAGGTCCTAGATACAGAAACCCTGAGGTTCAGGGCCTAGAGCAAAGAAGTTAGAGGTCACAGTGCCCTTAGGCAAAATGAAAGCAAAGAAACAGATGACTGGCTGATGCTAGAGCTGGCGAACTCTGAGATCTGATATTCCAACTGTCCAGTGGCTAGAACCTACACTGTCCATGTGACAGCCTACACTGGAATACAGCCTCTGACTCTCCATACAAGGCTCTATTTTGGACCTTGGTTAGCCTTGGTTGGCTTGGGTACCCCTCTCCTGTGGTAGCACAGCATGCAGCTCCTCTTGCCCTGCCCAGTGCGGGCTTTGCTTTAAAAATTCTCATCTCAGGATGAATTTCTTTACTGGGTTACTCCAGTGTGAGTAGTTCTTTGTCAAACACCTCCTCTGTCCCTGCCTTTAGTTGGGGGCCATCTTTTTTGCGGGGAGGTACAAGGTCTTGCTCTGTCATCCAGGCTACAGTTCAGTGGTGTGATCAGAGCTCACTGCAGCCTCAAACTCCTGGGCTCAAGCAATCGTCCCACCCCGGCCTCCCAAGTAGCTAGGGGTACATGTGCTCCCCACCACTCCTGGCTAATTTTTTAAATTTTTATTTTATTTATTTTGTAGAGATGGGGTCTTACTATGTTGCCCAGGCTGGTCTCAAACTCCTGGCTTCAAGTGATTCTCACCTTGACCTCCCAAAGCATATGGGGATTACAGGCGTGAGCCGCTGGCCTTGGGAGTCATCTTAATGCTCGACTCCATCTACCCCGAAACACAGCCCCTTCTGTGAAAGCACTGGCAAGTAAGGAAGATTTTCAGAAAGTCTCAGAGGGACAGCAGAGACAGTGACAGTCAAACACTTCACAATAACTTTTTTTAAAATGCCTTTTACAGAGGTCCTCTCCCAGCTCTGGTCCCTTCTTTGCTGCCCCCAAACTTCAATGACCTCTCTCCTCTCCCCTTCTCGGGGTCTCATTCTCACTCACACTACCCTGCTCAGTCACAAATGATTCTCCTTGGCAGCTTAGACTTCTTTTCCTTTCATTTTGCACCGAAATCCCTTATATTCATATAAATATTTATCAATCTTATTTTACCTAGGCTCTCTTTTCTTTTTGAGACAGGATTTTGCTCTGACCCAGATTGGAGTGCAGTGGTGCAAAAAGGCTTACTGCAGCCTCCCCAACCTCCTGGGCTTAAGTAATCCTCCTGCCTCAGCCTCCCAAGTAGCTGGGACTACAGGTGCATGCCACCACACCCAAATAATTTTTTTTTTTTTTTTTTTTTTGAGACGCAGTTTCCCTTGTGTTGCCCAGGCTGGAGTGCAATGGCGTGATTTGGGCTCACTGCAACCTCTGCCTCCCAGGTTCAAGTGATTCTCCTGCCTCAGCCTCCCAAGTAGCCGGGATTACAGGCACCTGCCATCACACCCAGCTAATTTTGTACCTTTAGTAGAGATGGGGTTTCTCCATGTTGGTCAGGCTGGCCTCCAACTCCCAGCCTCAAGTGATCTGCCCACCTCGGCCTCCCAGAGTGTTGGAATTACAGGCGTGAGCCACCATGTCCGGCCTCCTTTTTATAAATAGAAAAATCTCACCGAGCTGCCCTGATTTTAACATGCCCCCCACTGACAATCCCTCTAGGTACCTGAGTTCTGAGTTCTAGGCCTGGCTCGGCCTCAGGCTCATTCTGAGACCTACGCACATTACCGCTTCTCTGGCCTCACTTTTTCTTATCTTACGATGGAGGGTTAGGAATCAAGGACCTGAAGATGCCAGGCAGGACAGCCGGGAAATGGAACACGCCCCTTGCCAGTGGCACTCGGAGGGTGAAAGAGTCAGTGTCGGGCTCAACATGAGGAGCCTCTTTCTGCCCCCAGCCCAGCAACCCATTTGAACGGATCTGGCATCCGGGAGAATTCTCGAATGAAGGGGAAGAGAGGAAGGGAAGAGCTGGGAAATACGCAAAGCGCCTTTTCCTCCACTTTCGGAGATGGTACGTGCGCGCTTCCACGCAGTGGCGGCTGCTGCGGCGGGCACGTCCCCTACGGGACCCACGCGGGGAGCGGACTGGCAGCGTCGCGCGTGGCGGCGGCGAGTGGGTCGTGCAAGCGACTGCGGGGTGGGAGTGGGGGCGCACGCGCGGGCGTGGGCGAGCGGGCCCCGGCCGTGCACACACACGGCGGGGGCAGGGGACAGATGCCGCAGTGCGTGCGCCGGAGCCCAAGTGCACAAACGCAAAGAGCCGGCGCGGTGCGCAGGGGCGGGCGCCCAGCGGGCTTGGCATGCGCGCCCCCGCCCGGGGCTATAAAAGCATCGCCACCTGCTGCCACTAGCCAAGCCGCGCGTCCAGTTGCTTGGAGAAGCCCATTCACAGCCTCCAGCTGCTGCTCGCTTCGACATGGACCCTGAGACCTGCCCCTGCCCTTCTGGTGAGCCCCCGCCGCCGCTGCCATCCTGCGGCACTGTGCGCCCTTGTACCTGCAAAAAAAACCCACGCCCCGCGCCTTCGCTCAAGGACACTTGGGGGAAGGGCTCCTGATTCCCTATTCTTCACCTCCTGAAAGGTGGGCATGCCTGTGTCGCGGAGAACAGGGAGACTTGGTGCCCCATCTCCTCGTGACAGGCGTGGGGACCCGAGTTTGTCCACATTAACCCTTCCTGTGGCGTCGCCCTCTCTAGGTGGCTCCTGCACCTGCGCGGACTCCTGCAAGTGCGAGGGTTGCAAATGCACCTCCTGCAAGAAGAGTGAGTGCGGGGACCCTTCCCCTCTGCCGCCGCCCCCTCTGGTCTGCGGAGTTGGTGTCTCACCACGCAGGATACGCAGGATACGGAGAGACCGCCAGGCCCCAATCCCGTGGTTTCTGACTCTTGCTGGAACAGAACCACCCGGGAAGACATTAAAATACAGATGCCCTTGCCCCACACCCAGGAATTGATGGCCTAGGCATGGAACGAGAGGTTTTTGTAAATTCCCGGAAGACTCCAATGGCAGCTGGGATTGAGGACTGCTACACTGGTCCAGTCTTTCCCTCCCCACCCCTCAAAACCCCCAAAACCTGGGGAAGCCATTAGGGAGGCTGGGGCTCAGCTCTGGAGTTCCGGTCCCTTGGCCTCTCTCAGGCCTTACAGATCCTCTCAGTTTGATCTCAGAATCTCCCCAGCTCACAGCAGTGTAATATGCATAGAGAGTAAGAGGTGGGAGGAAGGCTCCCTACTTCCCTAGGTATAAGACCAGGCACAGGTCCCCACCCCCTCCCCACGGCTTTCCTGGGCCCCCTACATCTGCGTCATATCTGCCCCTCCCAAGTTTATCCTTCAAGGCCCCTTTCAAGGTCGTTTACCCTGTGATGCTTTCTCCTTAAGGCCTAGTACCCACCTAACCTGAGCTTAAGCCCACCAGCCCCCAGGACTTCCTGGCATCCACCCAAGGGGCTCTGGTCTATTTCCTGGGTACCTCTCTCCTGTGGTGGTGCAGGATGCCACTGCTGCGACTTAGATGCTGAGTCAGAGCAGGTGCGAGACTAAGAAGGGGGCTGTGACCAGCCCTGGCTGAATGAACGAGGATGACTCCCCACCCAGCACCCTTCCCTCCCCTTTGATGGGGACGGATTTCGGGAGTGTGCATCAGACTGGTCATCTTCCATTTTATCTGCAGGCTGCTGCTCCTGCTGCCCTGCGGAGTGTGAGAAGTGTGCCAAGGACTGTGTGTGCAAAGGCGGAGAGGGGGCCGAGGCAGAGGCAGAGAAGTGCAGCTGCTGCGAGTGAGGAAGCACCCCTCCATGTGGAGCACGTGGAGATAGTGCCAGGTGGCTCAGTGCCACCTATGCCTGTGGTGAGGTGTGGCTGGTGTCCCCTTCCCCTGCTGACCTTAGGGGAGTGGCAATAAATCCCATGAACAGCATGAGCCAAGGACTGGTCTCTTCTTAAAGGGGGGAAGGATGCGGAGCAGTGGGGGGGCCTACTCCAAGGGAGCCACCCAGTTGAGTGAAACCCTGGCTGGGCGCGGTGGCTCACGCTTGTAATCCCAGCACTTTGGGAGGCTGAGGCAGGTGGATCACCTGAGGTCAGGAGTTCAAGGCCAGCCTGGCCAACATGGTGAAACCCTGTCTCTACTACAAATACAAAAATTAGCCGGGCGTGGTGGCAGGTGCCTGTAATCCCAGCTGCTCGGGAGGCTGAGGCAGAAGAATCACTTGAACCCAAGAGGTGGAGGTTGCAATGAGCTGAGATCACGACACTGCACTCCAGCCTGGGCGCAGAGCAGGACTCTGTCTCAAAAAAAAAAAGAAAAAAAAGAAAAAAAAAAAAGAAAGAAACACTGAGACTTGGCCACTGGTCTGTTTGCGACTGGGGTGGAGCCTGGGGGACAGAATGCATTCTCCTCCACCTTCAGATGGCACCCCACCCTCCTGCTAAGTCAAGTTCAAGTCTAGGGAAACAGGAGAGACCAGGCTCATCTAGGTTTGGCCCTCTCCAACCTCCTAACCTCACTTTCTTCATCTGTAGAATAGAGTTAGGGGGAGTTAAGGCCAGCCCCTAGCCTGTAGGGCCTGTGAATTTGGGGATTTTCTAGTTGCTCCTGCAAAGCTGTCTGTTTTCAGATTTATCAGAGGAATGTCCAGAAGGCCCAGGGGCTTGTCGTGGCTGACGGTCAGCTGCATTCCCAAGGTCAGCACCCCGAGTAGCCTGTTTCCCTAAAGCACATTGTTCAGTTCCCTTTTACATTTTCTCATTTGGCAGTTTGTCTCCAGCCCCTCCTGTCTTCAAGGGTTAATAAGAGCTTTTATCCACAATGGTTGTATCCAGTCCTTGGTGAAAGAGAACACTCAGGTTTACCTGGGTGAGCTAAGAAGGGAGAAATGAATTCTGAGAGACAAAAGTTTCGCAGTAAGAGGATATAATGCTGTGAACACATCACTTTTCCTCCACGTTAGTTTTTGCTGACAGTTAATTCAAAAGCTCACCAGGAGATACACACACACACACACACACACACACACACACAGGCTGAGTTTAGAAAAGGAGAATGCAGGGAAAGCCAAGCCAGCTTTGAAAAGGAACAACAAAGGGAGCTTTCTCCAACCTGGTAGCTCCATTTGTTTCCAAAGCTCTGGAAAATGGTGGAGGGTCAGGAATAGATCAATTGCACAGAGGACAGTCCAAAAACAAACCTCTGTGTTGCTAGAAACCAGTGGGAAAGTACACACTACTCAGTGAAAGGTGTTGGAACAGTTTGCATGTCTGGCTAATTTTTGTAGAGATGGGGTTTCACCATGTTGCCCAGGCTGGTCTTGAACACCTGAACTCAAGTGATCCACCAGCCTCGGCCTCCCAAAGTGCTGGGATTAGAGGCAGGGTTTTTTGTTTTGTTTTGTTTTTTCTCTCAGGCTGGAGTGCAGTGGTGCCATCAGGGCAGTGCAGTGTGGACCTCCAGGGCTCAACCAATCCTCCCACCTCAGCCTCCCGAGTAGCTGGGACTACAGATGCATCCCATCATGCCCAGCTAATTTTTTTTTTTTGGTAGAGGCTGGGTTTTGCCATGTTGCCAAGGCTATCAGTATGATTTTTAACTTCATTTTACAGATGGGGCAGTAGAGGTTGGGGAAATTTGCATGAGGACACACAGCTAGAGTGGTGTAGTATAGCCAGGATTTGAATACAGACTGTCTAACTGAAGGGTAGCCCCCTAAACTTAAGCATGCATTGTTTTCTTGCTTCTGGCTTGCCTTGTGTTACAAAAATCACAGAAAAAGAAGCAAAATCACCTCACATACACTAATATGGCTAGTATCAGCAATACAAAATAAAAAGTGTTGGCCAGAATATAGAGATATTGGAACCCATGTGCCTTGCTGGTAGGAATGTAGAATGATGCAGTGCTGTGGAAAACTGTAGTTCTCAAAGTTAAAAATAGAATTCCATATGACCCAGCAATTCCACTTCTAGGTATACCCCTAGAGAAGTGAAAGCAGAGTCTTGAAGCGGTATTCTTTTTTTTTTTTTTTTTTTTTTGAGACGGAGTCTTGCTCTGTCACCCAGGCTGGAGTGCAGTGGCCGGATCTCAGCTCACTGCAAGCTCCTCCTCTCGGGTTCATGCCATTCTCCTGCCTCAGCCTCCCGAGTAGCTGGGACTACAGGCACCCGCCACTTCGCCCGGCTAGTTTTTTGTATTTTTTAGTAGAGACGGGGTTTCACCGTATTAGCCAGGATGGTCTCGATCTCCTGACCTCGTGATCCGCCCGTCTCGGCCTCCCAAAGTGCTGGGATTACAGGCTTGAGCCACCGCGCCCGGCCTTGAAGCGGTATTCTTACACACATGTTCATAGGATTATTTATAATCGCCAAAAAGTGGAAGCAATCCAAGTGTCCAATGACAGATGAATAGATAAACAAAGCGTGTTATATACATACAAAGGAATATTATTCAACCTTAAAAAGCAAGGAAATTTGACATATGCTACAACATGAATGAACCTGGAGGACATCATGCTGAGTGAAACAAGCCAGTCACCCAAAGACAAATTCTGTGTGATTCCATGCGTATGAGACACCTAGAGCAGTTATAGTCTATCTACACAGAGACAGGTGCAAGTGTAGGATGGAAGTTGCCAGGGGCTGGAGGGAAGGATGATATGATTTGGCTCTGTCCCCACGTATCAGGCGAGGGACCTGGTGGGAGGTGATCAGATCATGGGGATGATTTCCCCCATGCTGTTCTCATGATAGTGAGTTCTCATGAGAGCTGATGGTTTTGAAAGTGTTTGGCAGTTCCTCCTCTGTTCTCTCTCTCTCCTGCCACCCTGTGCAGAAGGTGCTTGCTTCCCCTTTGCCTTCCATCATGATTGTTAGTTTCCTGAGGCCTCCCCAGCCATGCGGAACTGTGAGTCAGAAATCTGTTTTCTTTTTTTTTTTTTTTTTTTTTTTTTGAGACGGAGTCTCGCGCTGTGTCACCCAGGCGGGAGTGCAGTGGCGCGATCTCGGCTCACTGCAAGCTCCGCCTCCCAGGTTCAGGCCATTCTCCTGCCTCAGCCTCCGAGTAGCTGGGACTACAGGCGCCCGCCACCACGCCCGGCTAGTTTTTTGTATTTTTAGTAGAGACGGGGTTTCACCATGTTAGCCAGGATGGTCTCGATCTCCTGACCTCGTGATCCGCCCGCCTCGGCCTCCCAAAGTGCTGGGATTACAGGCTTGAGCCACCGCGCCCGGCAGAAATCTGTTTTCTTTACAAATTATCTAGTCTCAGGTAGTATCTTTATAGCAGTGTGAAAACAAACTAATACAAGGTGAAAATTGAGAGTTGTTTAATCAGTATAGAGTTTCAGTTTTGCAAGATGAAAAGGGTTCTGGAGATGGGTTGCAGACAATCTGAATGTACTTATCATTACT
This sequence comes from Papio anubis, assembly GCF_008728515.1. Lineage (NCBI taxonomy): Eukaryota > Metazoa > Chordata > Mammalia > Primates > Cercopithecidae > Papio > Papio anubis. The sequence goes on along the minus strand of NC_044993.1, from coordinate 33,238,848 downwards.
GAACTGCACATCTTTAAGATGGCAAATTTTATGTCATCGTATTTTACAATTTTAAACAATAAACAAAGATAAATGATGAAAGATAATAGTTTCTATTAATATACTGTGTGCTGTGGATTTAATTGTGTCCCCTCAACAAAATTCATGATGAAGCCCGAAGTCCCAATGCGGCTATATTTGGAGACAGGGTTTATAATGAGGTAATTTAGGTTAAATGAAGTTACAGGGGTGGGGCCCTCCAACTATAGGGTTAGTGTCCTTGTAGAAGAGTCACCAAGAGCTCACTTGCTCACTCTCTGTCCTCTTGTGCATGAAGAAGAGGTCACGTGAGTACACCTCTTCTTTGTGAAGATGGTGAGATGGGGGCGGCCTATGAGCCAGGACAAGAAACTGACCATGCTGGCACCTTGATCGTGAACTTCCAGCTTCCAGAACTGTGAAAATATAAATGTCTGTTGTAAGCTGCCCAGTCTACAGTATTTAGTTATAGCAGCCGGAGCTGAGTCATATAGTGTGTGTATATAGTAGTCCCCCTTTATCCACAGTTGCACTTTCCAGTTACCTATAATCAACCACAGTCCAAAAATATTACACACAATAAGATGTTATGAGACGAGAGAAAGGGAGATCACATTCATATAACTTTTATTACAGTATGTTGTTATAATTGTTCTATTATTTGTTAATCGCTTATTGTGCCTAATGTATAAATTAAATTTTATCATACCTATGTACACATAGGAAAAAACATAACATATATAGGGTTCAGTACTATCCACAGCTTCGGCATCCACTGGGGATCTTGAAGGTATCCCCTCTGGATAAGGGGTACTACTGTCTACATATATATGATCTTTTGTACACATACACACACATGTTTGACAAAAGATCAGTATATACAATATATAAATAGTTTCTATAAATAGATAAGAAACAGACAACAATTTAAAAATTAGGCAAAAGGCCGGGTGCAGTGGCTCCCGCCTGTAATTCCAGCACTTTGGGAGGCTGAGGCAGATGGATCACCTGAGGTCAGAAGTTCAAGCCAACATGGCAAAGCCCCATCTCTACTAAAAATACAAAAATTAGCCTAGTGTGGTGGTGGGCGCCCGTAATCCCAGCTACTTGGGAAGTTGAGGCAGGAGAATCACTTGAACCCAGGAGGTGAAAGTTACTGTCAGCCGAGATCATGCCATTGCACTCCAGCCTGTGAAGGGGTGGCCTGCCCCTCCACACCTGTGGGCGTTTCTCTTTAGGTGGAATGAGAGACTTGAGAAAAGAAATGAGACACAGAGACAAAGTATAGAGAAAGAAAAAGTGGGCCCAGGGGACCCACGCTCAGCATACAGAGGACCCGCGCCGGCACCAGTCTCTGAGTTCCCTCAGTATTTATTGATAATTATCTTTACCATCTTTAAGAAAAAGGGAAGTGGCAGGACAATAGGGTCATAGCAGGGAAAAGGTCAGCAGAAAAACATATGAATAAAGATCTCTGTGACATGAATAAGTTTAAGGAAAAGTGCTGTGCCTTGATATGCATATGCAAACATCTCCATAAACCTTTTCAGTGCATAAAGAGCAGCATTGCCGACAGCACGTCCCACCTCCAGCCCTAAGGCGGTTTTCTCCTATCTCAGTAAACAGAACACACAATCGGATTTTACACGGAGACGTTCCATTGCCCAGGGACGAGCAGGAGACAGATGCATTTCTCTGTCTCAACTGCCAAGAGGCCTTCTTTCCTCTTATACTAATCCTCCTCAGCACAGATCCTTCACAGGTGTCAGGCTGGGGGACGATCAGGTCTTTCCCTTCCCATGAGGCCATATTTCAGACTATTGCATGGGGAGAAACCTTGGACAATACCTAGCTTTCCTAGGCAGAGGTCCCTGCGACCTTCCGCAGTATATGTGTCCCTGGGTACTGGAGATTAAGAGAATGGCGATGACTTTTAACAAGCATACTGCCTTCGGGCACTTGTTTAACAAAGCACACCCTGCACAGCCCCAAATCCATTAAACTTTGAGTCACCACAGCACATGTCTCTTGCAAGGACAGGGTTGGGGATAGGGTCGCAGATTAACAGCATCTCAAATACAGAACAAAATGGAGTCTTTTATGTCTACTTCTTTCTGTATAGACACAGTAACAGTCTGATCTCTCTCTCTTTTCCCCACAAGCCTGGGCCACAGAGAGAGACTTCATCTCAAATAAAGAAAAAAAAATTAGGTAAAGGATATAACTAAGCAATTCATGGAAAAATAAACTTGAAAGGCTAAAGAACAAATGAAATAGAATGAATATTTTACTTCATTATATCAAGGAAATGGAAACTAAAATAACATTTTGTCATTCATTTGGCAAAATCATAAAAGGTTGTTATTTTTTATTAATAGTGATGGGTAGGGGACTGGTTACATACCTCCATCCCCTGATGGAGTGTAAATAGGTACAGCCACTTCGGGTATATACTTCATCCAGGATTGTATTATCATCTGTATCAGCAGAAGTCTCAAAACAAGCTAAATATCCTTTAGTAGAGAAGTAGACTTTAAAAATGATCATAATGGGCCAGGTGCGGTGGCTCGCACCTGTAATCCCAGCACTTTGGGAGGCCAAGCAGATGACATGGGGCCAGGAGTTTGAGACCAACCTGACCAATATGGCGAATCCCCATCTCTACTAAAAATACAAAAATTGGCCGGGCGCAGTGGCTCAAGCCTATAATCCCAGCATTTTGGGAGGCCTAGACGGGCGGATCATGAGGTCAGGAGATCGAGACTATCCTGGTTAACACGGTGAAACCCCATCTCTACTAAAAAATACAAAAAACTAGCCGGGTGAGGTGGTAGGTGCCTGTAGTCCCAGCAACTCGGGAGGCTGAGGCAGGAGAATGGCGTGAACCCGGGAGGCGGAGCTTGCAGTGAGCTGAGATCTGGCCACTGCACTCCAGCCTGGGCAACAGAGCAAGACTCCGTCTCAACAACAACAACAACAACAAAAAAATTAGCCAGGTGGTGGTGCATGCCTGTAATCCCAAGTACTCAGGTGGCTGAGGTAGGAGAATTGCTTGAACTCAGGAGGTAGAGGTTTCAGTGAGCCGAGATCTGCACTCCAGCCTGGGCAACAGCCTGTCTCAAAAAAAAAAAAAGAAAAAAAGATCATAATGAACATCTAATAGAACATCTATAATAGAAAGAAATGAAAATACATCTGATGTGTTTTAAGTCACCGGCCAACTTACCATCTACTGAAAAGCTGGTCGGGCTGTGGCTCAAGCCTGTAATCCCAGCACTTTGGGAGGCCTTGCATGCCATTCTACGAGGTCAGGAGATCGAGACCATCCTGGCTAATACATATGAAACCTCGCCTCTACTAAAAATACAAAAACTTAGCCGTACAGTGATGGCTCTCGTAGTCCCAGCTACTCGGGAGGCTGAGGTATGAGGGAATGGCTGAAGGGAGGAGCTTCTGGTGAGCTTTATGATCCGGCCACTGCACTCCAGCCTGGGTGACAGAGCGAGACTCCGTCTCAAAAAAAAAAAAAAAAAAAAAAAGCTGTAGAACAGTGCATATCATATAATGCTATACAATACATATAGTATAATGCTAATTATGTATGTAAAAAGAGAATTAAAAACTCCACATTTGTGTATAGAAAGGAAATGGGATTTTCCAGGAGAATCAAGGGGGTCTTTAGCTTTACATATATTAATGTTCACTTCTGTTTGGCTAATTTTTAAGTACGCAAGTGAATAGTACCACTTACCTTTTTTTCACTCAACAATATGTCTTGGCCAGGCATGGTGGCTCACGCCTATAACCCCAGTACTTTGAGAAGACAAGGTGGGAGAACCACCTGAGCCTAGGAGTTCAAGACCAGCCTGGGCAACAGAGTGAGAAGTGGGACCCTGTCTTTCCAAAAAAATTAAAAATGAGCCAGGCCCCGGGCACGGTGGCTCAAACCTGTAATCCCAGCACTTTGGGAGGCGGAGGCGGGTGGATCACAAGTTCAGGAGATCGAGACCATCCTGAATAACACGGTGAAACCTCAGCTCTACTGCAAATACAAAAAATTAGCCAGGCGCAGTGGCTGGCGCCTGTAGTCCTAACTACTTGGGAGGCTGAGGCAGCAGAATGGTGTGAACCCGGGAGGCGGAGCTTGCAGTGAGCCGAGATCGCGCCACTACACTCCAACCGGGGCAACAGAGCAAGACTCCATCTCAAAAAAAATAAATAAATAATAAATAAAAAAAGATGAGCCACGCATGGTGGCACACATCTGCAGTCCTAGCTACTTGGGAGGCTGAAGTGGGAGGAACACTTGAGGGAGTTTGAGAGAGCAGTGAACTATGATCATGCCATTGCACTCCAGCCTGGGCAACATAGCACAACCCTGTCTCAAAAAAAAAAAAAAAAAAAAAAAAAGACAGAGAGAGAAAGAAAAAAAGAAAGAAAAAGAAAATGTCTTGACAATTTTTCCATGTTAGGAGAGAAAGATCTAATAACTGCTACAGAAAACATCATGGAATGGTTATATCATAGTTCATTCTGCAACTATCTTACAAACTAATGGAGGGACATTTAGGTGGCTTCCACTTGTTTCAATATGCAGACTGTGCACCTGTGCCAGTGAGTTTCTCTGAGTTATAAGCTGAGATGTGTAATCACTGGAGCACAGGAAATAGCCCTTATTACTTTTCATGTATCCTGCCAGACAGCCCTCCACTGAGGCTATTTCAATTTGCATTCCACCTGCAGTGTCTGAGAATTTTCAATGCTTTATCTCTTCATCAGCCCTAGGTGTTAACCTTACATTTTGTCGACCTGGTGGGTGAAAAATGACATCCTAGGTTCTAAATTGCATCTTTTCTTTTAGTAATGAGGTTAAGCATTTTCCTACTGGTTTATTAGTTGTCATTTTCTGTGAACTGCTATTTCATGTTCTTCGTTCTTTCCATGTTCAGTTATTTGTCATTTTCTTATTGATTTGTAGAAGCTCTTTATATATTTTGGTCACTGATCCTTTGTCTTCCATCTGCTTTTTGTTTTTCAGAAAGTTTTCAAAGTTTCTGGCCTCCTTGTGATATTCTTTTATTTTTTAACACTCTTATCAATGTACAGTTTACATGTCATAAAATTCACCCATTGTAAGGGTGCAATCCAATGATACTAGCAAATTTTTAGACTTGTGCAACCATCTCCACAATCCAGTTTTAGAGCATTTCCATCATCCAAAAGTTCCCTTGTGCCTATTTGTAGTTAACCCCTGCTCCCACCCCTACCCCTAGGCAACCACTGACTTGCCTTCTGTTTCTATAGGTTTGCCTTTTCTAGACATTTTATATAAATGGAATCATACAATATGTAGTCTTTTGCATTTGGCTTCTTTCACTTAACATAACGTTTTTGAGATTCGTTCCGCTTTGTTGTATGTATTAGTAATTCGTTCTTCCTTTACATTACTGAGTAGTGTTTAGATATTGCATTTTGTTTATCCATTCACCAATTGATGGGCTTTTGGGTTGCTGTCATTTTTTGCTATTTTGGATGATAGCTATGTTTATAAATGGCTGTAAACATTTATGCATGAGTCTTTGTGTGGATATATACATATATGTATATTTTCGAGATGGGGGTCTTGCTATGTTGCCACGGCTGGCCTTGAATTCCTGGGTTCAATTGATCTTCGTACTTCAGCCTTCTGAGTAGCTGGGACTACAGGTGCTTGCCTCTGTGCTCTACTTTGCCATATATTTTTATTTCTCTTGGGTTGATATCTAGGAGTGGAATTACTGGGTCATATGGTACTTCTGTGTTTAACTTTTGAAGAAATTGCCAAATTGCTTTCCAAAGTGGCTATACCACTTAACATTTCCACCAGCAATGCATAAGTATTTCAATTTCTGCGCATTCTTACAAACACTTTTTGTTGTCCGTCTTTTTTATGATAGCCATTCTAGCAAGTATAAAGTAGTCTCTCACTGTCGTTTATTTTTATTTATTTATTTATTTGAGACGGAGTCTTGTTCTGTCACCAGGCTGGAGTGCAGTGGCACGATCTTGGCTCACTGCAACTGCCACCTCCCAGGTTCAAACCATTCTCCTGCCTGAGCCTCCCAAGCAGCTGGGGTTACAGGCGTGTGCCACCATGCCCAGCTAATTTTTATTTTGTTTTAGTTTTGCCAGGATGATCTCGATCTCTTAACCTTGTGATCCGTCTGCCTTGGCCTCCCAAAGTGCTGGGATTACAGGTGTGAGCCACCACGCCTGGCCTCACTGTGGTTTTAATTTGCATTTCCCTAGTGACTCATGATGTTAAACATCTTTTCATGTGCTTATTAGCCATTCATGTATTTTCTTTGGTGACATATCTATTAGAAGGTTTTGCCCATTTTTTTCTCTTTTTTATTGTGGTAAAATATATATAACATAAAATGTACCATTTTTAAGTGTACAGTGCTGTGGCTTTCATTACATTTACATTGTTGTGAACCGTCACTATCGTCCATCTCCAGAACTTTTCCATCTTGCCAATCTGAAACTCTATCCATAAAACACTAACTCCACCCCCGCCCCACCCCCACCACCACCCAGGCCTGGGGCCACCTTTTTACTATCTGTCTCTGTGGATTTGACTATGCTACTTACTTCATATAAACTGGGATCATACAGTATTTGTCCTTTTGTGTCTGGCTTATTTCATTTAGCATAATTTTTTTTTTTTTTTTGAGATGGAGTCTTGCTCTATCACCCAGGCTGGAGTGTAATGGCATGATCTCGGCTCACTGCAACCTCCACCTCCCGGGTTCAAGCAATTCTCCTGCCTCAGCCTCCCAAGTAGCTGGGACAATAGGTGCCCATCACCACTCCGGCTAATTTTTGTGTTTTTAGTAGAGATAGGGTTTCACCATATTGGCCAGGCTGGTCTCGAACTCCTGACCTCGTGATCTGCCCACCTCAGCCTCCCAAAGTGCTCACATTACAGGTGTGAGCCACTGCGCCTGGTCATCATGTTTTTAAGGTTCATTTACTTTGTAAGATGTGTTAAAATTTCATTCCTTCTTAAGGCCGAATAAATTTTCCATTGCATGTCTATGCCATATTTTGTTTATTCATTCATCAATGGACATTCAGGCTGTTTCCACCTTTTGGCTATCATGTGTAATACTGCTATGAATGTTGTTATACAAATATCTGTTTGAGTCCCTGCTTTCAATTATTTTCGGTATGCATTTTTGCCAGTTTATTTTTATTTTTATTTTTGAGACAGAGTCTCGCTGTTGTTCAGGCTTGAGTGCAGTGGCATGATCTTGGCTCACTGCAACCTCTGCCTCGTGGACTCAAGCAATTCTTGTGACTCAGCCTCCCGAGTAGCTGGAACCACAGGTGCACGCCACCACACCTGGCTCATATGTATTTGTTTTTGAGACAGAGTCTGGCTCTGTTGCCTAGGCTGGAGTGCAGTGACACAATCTTGGCTCACTGCAACCTCCACCTCCTGGGTTCAAGTGATTCTCTTGCCTCAGTCTTCTGAGTAGCTAGGATTACAGGCGTGCACCACCACACCTGGCTAATTTTTGTATTTTTAGTAAAGATGGGGTTTTGCCATGTTGGCCAGGCTGATCTCAAACCCCCGACCTCAAGTGATCTACCCACCTCAACCTCCCAAAGTGTTGGGATTACAAACGTTGCCCTTTTTAAAATTCCATTGTTTGTATTATTGAATTGTAAGAGTTCTTTATATATTCTGGATACCAGTCCTTAATCAGATATATGCTTTGTAAATATTTTCTCCCAGTCTTCTGGGACTGTCTTCTGATTTTATTGATGATGTCTTTGAAGCACAAAACTTCTTAATTTTAAGAAAGTCCAATTCATCAGTTTTTTCCTTGATAAATTGTGATTATGGTATCATATCTAAGACCTCTTTGTTTAACCTAAGGTCATAAAGATTTCTCCTATGCTTTCTTCTAGGTGTTCTATGTTCTATAGTTTTAACTCTTAAATTTAAATCTATGATCCATTTTGAGTTAATTTTCGTGTATAATGTGAGGTAAAAATCTAATTTCTTTTTTTTTTTTTTTTGCATGTGGATATCCAGTCGTCTCAGTATCATTAGTTTAAACATCTACCCTTTCTCTATTGAATTGTTTTGAGACCTTCATCAAAAATCAACTGACCATACATGTGATTTCCTTTTAGACTTTCGATCCTTTTCCATCGATCTATGCCTGTCCTGGTACCAGTACCACACAGCCTTGATTACTGTGGCTTACTGTAACTTTTGAAATTGGATAGTGTGAGTCCTCCAACTTTGCTCTTCTACTGGTTGGGTTCTTCTTTATCTTCTGCCATTCAGCCTTTTAATGACATTTTTTGGCTTTGCATGGGATCGAGCACACACAGGAGACGTATATATCCACTGAGTCTGCATCTCAACCCAGCCCTCCACACGGTTTCATCACAAAAATATTTATGGATGCCCAAAAGTCACCATGCCCTCTGCTGGTCACTGGGGATACATGAAAAGAAACGGTCTCTGCTTTTCAGGGAACTCACAGACTGATGGGGAGGATAAGACTGTTGCAAGAGGCCGGGCGCGGTGGCTCAAGCCTGTAATCCCAGCACTTTGGGAGGCCGAGACGGGCGGATCACGAGGTCAGGAGATCGAGACCATCCTGGCTAACACAGTGAAACCTCGTCTCTACTAAAAATACAAAAAAAAAACTTAGCCGGGCGAGGTCGCAGGCGCCTGTAGTCCCAGCTACTCGGGAGGCTGAGGCAGGAGAATGGCGTGAACCCGGGAGGCGGAGCTTGCAGTGAGCTGAGATCCGGCCACTGCACTCCAGCCTGGGTGACAGAGCGAGACTCCGTCTCAAAAAAAAAAAAAAAAAAAAAAAGACTGTTGCAAGAACAACCTGATTGGAATCCTGGATGCTTTAGAGCTGGAAGAGAAGTCCAGGCCAAGGCACGTAGGCTGTGCCCATTTGATAGATGGGAAGACTGCGGCTCAGGGAGGGAGGGAAGGTGCAACTCAAAATCTCTGGGTGCTTTAAGAAGGGAGAGATGGTCAGGCGCAGTGGCTCATGCCTGTAATCCTGGCACTTTGGGCGGCCAAGGCAGGAGGATCATTTGAGGCCAGGACTTTGAGAACAGTCTGAGCAACATAGTGAGACTTCTGTCTCTACGAAAATTTTCTTAAAATTAGCTGAGCATGCTAGGGCATGTCTGTGGTCCAGCTACCCGGGAGATTGAGGCAAGAGGATTGCTTGAGTCTGGGAGGTTGACGCCACAGTAAACTGTGACAGAGCCACTGCACTCCAGCCTGGGTGATAGAGTAAGACCCTGTCTCAGGAAAAAAAAAAAAGAAAAATAGAAGGGAGAGATGCCATCACATTGAGGGCTCAGTAAAGACTCCTTGGAGGAGGGGGCGTTTGGAGGATGGTAGAAGAGGAGCAAAAACCTGGAGTGTGTGTTTGGAGAAGGGTGTGGCATGGCAGGGTCCGATCCAACAGCAGAAGCACAGGGCTTGGGGAGAGGTAAGACAGAGAAGGAAAGTTGAGGCCAGATGGGTGAGGAAGGGATGATGCAGCAGGATTTTAGCTTCTCCCTGAATGCAGGTTTTCCAAGCTGGCTCTCCACAAGTCAGGCCTCGCCCTTCACAGAGCCTCCTTCCAGCTCCTGGCAGGATCAAATTCTCTCCATTCCTCTGCATTATTAAGCACCCACCATGAGCCGGGCGCAGTGCCAGGTGCCAGAGCTAGGACGACGAATGCAGCACACACAGCCCACAGCCTCGTGGGGAGACAAGGATTAAACAAAAAGCCACACACAGTACCGGCTGCTGGGAGAGGCTGAGGGACAGAAGGCCAACCTCTCAGGCTCTGGAGCTCCAATGCCTGGTGTGGCCCTTTCTTAGTGAGTGACTGGCAGTGTTACTTAACCTCTCTGAGCCTCGGTTTCTCCCTCTGTCAAATATGGATAATAACAGTCCCCATCTTATAGGGCCGTCGAAAGGACTGAGTTCACATGTGCCAAGAATTGAACAGCTGGCACAGGATATGTGATGTAGAAAAGTGTTAGCAGGTTGGGTGTGGTGAGTCACACCTGTAAGCCTAATGCTTTGGGAGGCTGAGGCAAGAGCATCACTTGCGGCCAGGAGTTCAAGACCAGCCTGGGCAACATAGCAAGATCCCATCTCTATTAAAAATAAATAAAAAGAAAAGTGTTAGCTTCTTTCTTACTGGCAACTGTAATTGCAATAAGTCCTACAAAGAAGGGATGTGCTTGCTGATAACAGATGGATTTGGCCTATTTGGGGTTCCAGGAAGGCTTTCCTGAGCAAATTGCCTTTAAACTGAGACCCACCAGATGAAGGAGACAGAGGGTTAAGGAGAGCATCCAAGACAAAGGAAACAGCACTTGCAAAGAGTCTGACGTCACACATGTATCAGCACCTTTGCCCAGTGGTAGCTAGGCTTTGAAGATGGTCCCAGTGATGCTAGACTCTGGTATTCATGCCCTGGTGTAATCCCCTCCCCTTGAGTACAGCCTGGACCTAGTGACTTGCTTCTAAAGAATAGAATACTGAAACAGGGATGGGAGATCACTTCCGTGATTAGGTTACAAAAGATGATGACTTCTTAATTCAAATATTAGAAGAAAAAAAGAAGGGAGGAAGCTGTTGTTATGCCCAGACCGTTTGATCCCCAAAGAAGACCACCAGAGTCCAGTGTCAAAGCCAAGAGGCAAGGATCTTTACTACAAGTTCGAACTTGGTCCCTCCATTCCACAGTATACAAGAGGGCCCCGAACAATGCGAGCGTTTGCTTTTTATAGCCCGAAAGTTGCAGGGGAACAAAGAAATTCTTTTGGCTCCCGCGCTTTCAGTAACCTTGAACGGCTGTCTCCTTATCGGAGACTTTCCAGGTGGTGTTTGTACTGGGCTCAGGGAGTTTTGAGCCCGGGGCTGAGGAATGTGCCCAGCTCCTTTCACTGTTTTCCAAATAATTTGGAAAAGGGAGAAATACCTATTTTATGGAACAACGGAGAGTACTGAGAGAAGTGAAGGTTTACAAAGAGGATTTCTACTATATGGAAACAATCTGTAGAATGAAAACCTTCACCTGGGTTGACTATAGATTGTCAATGGTATGATTTTTCTGATGTTTATTTATTTGTTTTTGAGGCAGAGTCTCGCTCTCTCACCCAGGCTAGAATGCAGTGGCGCGATCACAGCTCACTGCACCTCCACCTCCTAGGTTGAAACTGTCATGTGTGTCCGTGTGAAGAGACCACCAAACAGGCTTTGTGTGAGCAATAAAGCTTTTTAATCACCTGGGTGCAGGCAGGCTGAGTCCGAAAAGACAGTCAGCGAAGGGAGATAAGGGTGGGGCCGTTTCATAGGATTTGGGTAGGTAAAGGAAAATTACAGTCAAAGGGGGGTTGTTCTCTGGTGGGCAGGAGTGGGGGTCACAAGGTGCTCAGTGCGGAAGTTTTTTGAGCCAGGATGAGCCAGGAAAAGGAATTTCACAAGATAATATCATCGCTTAAGGCAAGGGCAGGCCATTTTCACTTCTTTTGTGGTGGAATGTCATCGGTTAAGGCGAGGCAGGGCATTTGCACTTCTTTTGTGATTCTTCAGTTACTTCAGGCCATCTGGGTACATACGTGCAAGTCACAGGGGATGCAATGGCTTGGTTTGGGCTCAGAGGCCTGATAGAAACGATTCTCCTGCCTCCGCCTCCTGGGTTCAAGTGATTCTCCTGCCTCAGCCTCCTGAGTATCTAGGATTACAGGCACCGCCACCAGGTTCGGCTAATTTTTGTATTTTTAGTAGAGATGGGGTTTCATCATGTTGGCCAGGCTGGTCTCGAACTCCTGACCTCAGGTGATCCACCCACCTCGGCCTCCAAAAGTGCTGGGATTAAGGCATGAGCCACTGCGCCTGGCCTATTTATTTATTTTAATTTTTTAAAAATAGAGATGGAATCTTGCCCTCCCTACCCAGGCAGTGGCACGATCACAACTTACTGCAGCCTCAACCTCCTGGGCTCAAGCAACTTTCCCACCTCAGCTGCCCAAGTAGTTGGGACTAGCAGTGAGTACCACCACATCTGGCTACTTTTTAAAATCTTTTGTAGAGACGGGGGTTTCACTATGTTGCTCAGGCTAGTCTCAAACTCCTGACCTCAACAATCCTTCCGCCTCAGCCTCTCAGAGTGTTGGGATTATAGGCATGAGCCATCGTGCCCGGCCTAATTTTTCTGCTGTTTTAAAATGAAAAGTTTCCTGTTCATCCCCGCCCCATATGGCAGGGGAGAGAAGGGGACTGTATCCTGCCCTGGGCCACTATCATATCACTATTTGGAGGCCATGTGATTGAGATCCCATGCCTTGGATGCCTCTTGAATAAAGTTAGTATCATCTTTCGCTAAGAATGAATGAGTAAAAGACGATGACAAGAGAAAATTAGCTGGGCGTCGTGGCGCACGCCTGAAATCCCAGCTACTTGGGAGGCTGAGGCAGGAGAATTGCTTGAACCTGGGAGGCGGAGGTTGCAGTGAGTCTAGATCATGCCATTGCACTCCAGCCTCGGCAACAAGAGCAAAACTCTGTCTCAAATAAATAAATAAATAAATATTAAAAAAATAAAACACTAAGACTTCTTTCTTGCTCCCACCCTTGTTCGCACTCTGGCCCTCTCACTGGCTGGCTGTCCTGTGGTGAGATGCTCTGTGGAGGGACCCACGTCACAAGGAGGGAAGCCGCAGTACCATAGCCCACAAGGAACCAAATTCTGTTCACAACCCCATGAGGGAGCTTGGAAGCAGATCCTGTCCCTGCTGACACTTGAGCTGACTGCAGCCCTGGCTGTCACCTTGATGGCTATCTATAAGACATCCTGAGCCACAGGGCCTAGCTAAGCCTGTCTGATTCCCGCCCACAGAAACTATGAGATAGTTCATGTGTGTTGTCTTGAGCTGCTAAGTAATTTGTAATGCAGCAAGATAACGAATACACCTCCAAAATGAAGGCAGCATCCGCAGAAGGAGGAAGAACTAAGAGCGGATAGATGGTACCTGTGATGGGGGCCACTGAGTCACAGAATCTCCCGGGGAAGAAGGAAACAACCCTCTTCCTATCCCCCTATTTAATGCTGGGATCTGCTGGCCTCTGCTGTAGTAACAGGGAACTATCCCCCAAGGGGTCCCTTCCACTCATAATCAGCTCTAATTGCAAGAAAGGCCTTTCTGGCTGGGTGCAGTGGCTCACACCTGTAATTCCAACACTTTGGAAGGCTGAAGCAGGAGAGTTGCTTGAGTCCAGGAGTTCAAGGCCAGCCTGGGCAACATAGTGAGACCCCATCTCTACCAAAAAAAACAAAAACAAAAACAAAAATTAGCCAAGTGTGGTGGCACACACCTATAGTCTCAGCTACTCAGGAGGGTTGAAGTGGGAGGATCTCTTAAGCCCAGGAGGTTAAGGCTGTAGTGAGCCATGATCACACTGCTGGCAACAGAGCTGAGACCTTGTCTTTAAAGAAGAAAAGAAAGTAAAAGAGATGGGAGGAGAGAGAAGAGGAGGGGAAAGACCCTGCTACCTGGAACACAACCTTTATTCCTGTAACCTTACCCCCTCCCCACCGACTGCGATTGTCCTGATTCTGCCCTTAGGACCACAGAAAGCAAGCCTAATTTCCTCTTTTCAGCATGGCATAAACATGTAAGTATGGGTTCAAATCCCAGCTCTGCCACTTACAAGCTATGTTACCCTGAACAGATCCTGTAACTCTTTAGCGCATCATCTGTAAAATGGAGACAACAGCACCTGCCTTATAGGACTGTGTTAGGCTTTAAGATAAACTCGTAGTGTTCTTAGCCCAAGTCTTGACTCACAGCAGGGGCTCAATATTATTCCCCATGACTATTATGGCAGATTAGACACGCCTGAAATTTGCTGACTCCTCCCTTCAAGACAAGGGGTCTTGTTCCCCTCCTCTTGAATCTGGGCAGCTTCTCTCACTGCTTGACCAATAGAGTGTGGTGCAAGTGACCTGTACTAGTTTCAGGGTCCAGGGTTTAAGAGACTTGCAGCTACCACTCCCATCTCTTGAAACTCTCACCTATATGACCTGAGTCTAATTGCCCTGAGGCCACCATGCTGAAGAAGCCACATGTGGCGCTCTGGTCAACAGTTCCAGCTGTGCCCAGCCTCCAGCCATCACTGCCAAAGTGCCAGATGTGTGACTGAAGCCAGCTTAGATTCTCCAGACCAGCCCATCCACCAGCCAAACAGCACCGAGTGACCTCAGCTAATGACACATAAAACAAAAGAATCACCCAAGTGAGCACTGCTCCAACTCCTGACCCACAAATTCAGGAAAGAAAATAAAATGGTCGTTGTTTTAAGCTGCTAAATTGTGGGTAATTGGTTGCACAGCTACAGATAACTGGGGCAACCACTGCCAAATATTTGAAGGTAACTGTTCCCTTCCAGATCGAACCTGCCTCTCTCTCTCAGCTGATGCTCACATGATAGGGTTTTGGGCCTTAGGACCCCTGTGATCAGCTGTCTTCTGGACAACGGAAGCCCAACAATGAACATGGCCCTCAGGGCAGAGGGGGATTCTACCCAACTATGCCAGTGAGGACTCTATCTGGAATAATTTAAGCAAAAAAGGAAATGATTGGCTCATAATGGCTTCAGGCATGGCTGGATCCAGGTGTTCCAAGATATTGTCAGGCTCCATTTCCTTTGTGATTATTTTATTTTTGGGCTCTTCTCACAGAGCCAAAAAGCTTTAGAAACTCACTCAACTTCACTTCCTCTCAGGTTCAAGTCCAGAAGGAAAGACTATCTGCCATTCTCCCAGCATTCCCAGCAAAAATCTCACTGATTCTCTTTGGTTCGTGGCTGTGTGGCCCAATCAGAGCCAATTACTGTGGCCAGGTAGGCAGAGTGGCCTAGGAGCTCATGGATGGGACATACTCCATCAAAATCATATGGACTGGGAATAAGGAGGGGTGATTCTTCAAAGGAAAACCAAGGATATCATCACAGCGGAAGGACGAGTGGATGGCTGGGCAGCAGACCTATATGTATCCACCCCTGCACCTAAAAGGAGAATGAAAAACATAACCTCTCTCACTCTACATGGCATACCTCTCTTAATGCAGCCCAGGGCCGCAGCATCACCTCACACTGATGACTCACACCAGATATTCGGGGGGATGTTTTTCCTCATCCAATATTGCTTGGTTTCACTCCCTCATCCCCTGCCAAGTCAGGGATGCAAACGTGCAGGTGGGTCCTCCCTCTCCACCTCTGTCCCAAGCACACTGCGGCTTCTGGGGGCATGGAGAAGAACAGACTAGGCCTGTGGCCTGCTCCACTTTCCCTGAGTCACTATCCCTCCCTCCCCTCACAGAGTCAAAGTGATTCAAAGGAGACAGCTCAGGCCCACAAGCAAGTTTTACCGCCAGCATGGCTGGCACAAACCCAGGGCTAGAACCGATGCTTTTGAGGGCAAAATAAGCTCTTCTGTTTCTTCACAGAGTTGGATTGTTTGCCTTGAGTGGATAGGTGACCATCTGAGTTATTAGCAACCAGGGATTTGGTATGTAATACTGTGCATACATAAATAACAACAACAAAATCGGCCCACTGCCCAGAGAGCTCTCAATCCACAGAGCTGCCAGACGTAATGAGATTTCAAAAGATCTTGGCTCTAAAATCAGAGTATGTTTGGATATAAATTCTAGTACAACCCAGTCATTTGACAGATGAGTAAACCAGGGATCAGAAGAGTCCAGGCATGTAATCGCCCCAAGGTCACTGAGCAAGTGAATGGCCGAGTGACCACTGAAATTTAGTACATCTGAGAGCTCACCCCTCCTGCCCTGTGCGGTGTTTTTACTTGAGTGAGCACACAGGTCCCAGGGTGGTGCAGAGGTGTTTATTTTCATTTTGTAGTCGGCCTTCATACAAGGTGGGGGCTGGGAAGGGAAGAACAATCCAGGCCATTACCCTCATGAATTCATTTGACAAATATTTATTAAGCATCTACTGCAAACTTGGCCCTGTGTTGGAAGCTGAAGACACAATTCCAGAGGCAGGCGATGACTGCCCTTGGCGTTTCCAGTGGTCAGGGGTTGGTGAGGAGGGGCAGAGACACCAATCCAAGAGTCCCCACAGTTTATACATACCACAGGCGTGGAAAGCGCCAGGAGGGGAACGAACAGGATGTTTACCAGCACCTCCACGGGCAGCCACAGTCATGGGGGCCAGGACAGGGTCCCCAGAGGAAGTGAGATTCGGCTGAGCTAGGAAGACGTTTCCACAGGAACTTACAGTAAGGGTTGCAAGGACAGCCTGTCCTCCCCGCCCCCGCCCCACCACCTCACTAAACTCCCACTGTGGCAATCAGCATTTCCTAAGCCTGCCAGGAAGCTTCCAGTAACCGCTTCCTGACTCCTAGCATGACACACTTCGGCCTTTCGGAGGTTGATGATCTAAGACCCTTACACAGCGCCAGACACGTGCAGACAGGGAGGCAGGATGTGCCTCTCCAGCTAGGAATCTGGATGCCACCTGGGCTCTTCCCCTCAGCCTCCACAGGGGAAGAACATTCTTGTGGGGGTTTTCCCTTCCAAATGCCTCAGGGCGATTCCAGTGTTCCCGCTAGTTCTTCCCTTCCCAGGCCAGAACACAAATCCTTCCCCCTCCCTGCCTGGCAAACACCTTCTTACCCTCAGGCCCAAGGCAATGGCCCACCTCCTCCCAGGCTGGATGGGGTCTCCTCCTCTCTGTTCCCCCAGCCCCTGAGCTTCCTGAGGACCAAGCTTGTGGCTTCTTGTCCTTATTCTCCCTCCTTGGTGTCTCTATGTTAGAGGACCGTCAGCATCTGCTGGGGCCTGGTCGCATTCACCCTGCTCTGCCACTCACTAGCTGTGTGACCCTGGACAAGTAACTTCTCTGGACCTGCAGTTTCTCCTCTCTACGATGAGAATACGGGAGAGTCCTTATCTTATGGGTTGTTACAGAATGAAGTGATATCTCACACACAACACACTTCCTACGGTCCCTGTTGCACGCTCAAGTACTCAACATGCAACGGATACGTCATCAGTAACAACTCCACGGGTTTACTGTGATGCTGCACAATTATTAAGCCTTGACTGCCGCAGAGTCGTAACCTGTCTGCACTTCCAACCAGTTTTCCACGCAAGCAGCATTCCCAAGTCCCGCTTTCACCCGCGGGCTAACGGCTCAGGTTCGAGTATACGACAGGAGGGAGGGAAGCTGTGCACACGGCAGGGGCGCACGGCGTGGGCACCCGGTACACCGTGTCCTGCCGGTACACCGTGTCCTGTCGCTGCACCCAGCTCCTTCCGCGCCGAGGCGTCCCCGGGGCGCACGTGGGCGGGCTTCAGGGAACTGACCTCCCGCGGTCCGTGTGCAGGCCGGGTGCGCCCGGCCCGGTGCGCCCGGCCCGGTGCGCGCAGCCGGGTGTTTAGCCGGGAGCCGCGAGTGACTCAGCGCGGGGCGTGTGCAGGCAGCGCCCGGCCGGGGCGGGGCTTTTGCACTCGTTCCGGCTCTTTTCAGCTATAAACACTGCTCGCAGCGCTCCGCTCCACCACGCCTCCTCCAAGTCCCAGCGAGCCCGCGTGCAACCTGTCCCGACCCCAGCCGCCTCTTCAACTCGCCATGGATCCCAACTGCTCCTGCGTCGCCGGTAAGGGGCTGGGGATGCCAAGTGTAGACTGTAGCGCTAGAGAAGCAATTTCTGACCCCTCTTTCTTTCTCTGATCACTCAATTTCAGGACAGGAGTTGCTCCTTCCCAAAGCGTTTTGGGGTATCTTTCAATCTATTCTAGGTTATTCGGAACCCTTTTTTTTTTTTACCGTTAAGGAGATCTGAGTTAATGGCTTGCTCAAGTTCCCAGGAATCGGTTGTGGACAGAGGAACTCTGCCCCGGGCTCTTAGCACGCCGTCCCACGTTCAGGTATCCAGGGACCGTTATCACCTCTGTCTTTTCTCCTTGCAGGTGACTCCTGCACCTGCGCCGGCTCCTGCAAGTGCAAAGAGTGCAAATGCACCTCCTGCAAGAAAAGTAAGTGGGATTCTCTCTTTCCTCTAACCCCTCACTGTCCTCCCAGCCTGTCCCCTCTCCACCATCCTCAGGGGAATGAAAGCAGTCTGGGGATGCCCCATTACGCGGAAGTTGTTGCCTCCTCAGTGATCCTTATCAGGGAAAGCAGGAATCCTTATTCCCTGTGTCCCTAGTACTCATCTCTGCCGCCTCCTCTCTGCCTCCAGGCTGCTGCTCCTGCTGCCCTGTGGGCTGTGCCAAGTGTGCCCAGGGCTGCATCTGCAAAGGGGCGTCGGACAAGTGCAACTGCTGCGCCTGATGCTGGGACAGCCCTGCTCCCAGATGTAAATAATGCGACCTCTACAAACCTGGATTTTTTAATGTACAACCCTGACCCTGATCGTTTGCTGCATTCCTTTTTCTATGAAATAATATGAATGATAATAAAACATCTTTGACGTGATTCTGCCTCTGGTTTCCTTTATATGCCTTAAAAATAATGGACTGGGTTGAGCGATGGAACTGAGAGGGCTCTACCTGGGCTGTGGATGGAAATGTGAGCCGCTAAGAAAGAGTGCATTCTAGCAAGCCAGGCTACCGCACTGAGCTTCATCTTCTGTAAAACTGAATGGCGTTGTGCCAGATCGTATGGGGGCAGGAGGGACACATACGTGATCACTTTCAGTTTCATGTCAAATATGGCACAGAAACTTCTCCATTCCTCATTTTCACTTTCTGATTTCCCTGCCCAACTTCAGTTCTTCGTGGGATTTTAGACTTGAAAGTGACTACAGAGGGTGAAATCCAGCTCCCCAGTGGCTAGAATCTGACATCCGGTTTCCCAAACTCCCTGTGGTGAATGACCAGTTTTGTTTTCCATTAGTCACAGACCTAAGCTCTGGTAAAATAATGAGTTAATAAGAAAATGAACGCTTAAAGGACACAAAATACAAAGACCGTTTTTTAGATTCAACAGGAAATGTTCAACAAATATATGGAGAACACATTAACATAGGAAAAATAAAAGAATGATCAACACTACACATTTGTCCAAAGTTGTGTGTTGCATCCTGGTAACAGTTCTCAGACTAGCCCCAGTGTGTGGCTGGCACACCCTGAGCAGCACTGATCCAGACATCCCCACAAGGAACCATCAGGCTTGTCCTGCCCAGTGTCACTGACAGGACGCTTTCAGACCCCTGAGAGCTCCCCGTTTTGCCTTGGTTCTGAATCTTTGTAAGTTCCTCCCAAGGTCAGGCTGAAGTTACTTCTCTCAAATTTCAGCCGTTGGCTACTTAAACCAGCAAAGTGGCTGGGGATGTGGAGGGAAATGCCCAGCATGTTCCCAGCAAGATGCAGTGTGTGTGATCATGGGTTGCAGATGAAGTTCTTCCTGTCCGCCCACGCAGGGGTGATGGCATTCAGCAGTTTAGAGGGTGTGGTGCCGCTCATTAGAAAGGAGTGAAGCTCTGAGTGACTTGTAATTAAAGCCAACGGTTAGGCCCCTGGCTATGTGGAGGGAATGTTATTTGAAGTTCAGTCAAAGAGGACGATGAGTCCCTTGGCCCAGGAATCAGGAGCACACTTGCCTGAAGGTGCTCTTTATAGAGAGAGTTTTAGAAGGCAGCCTGTGCCAAGGGCATGGGTTTTCATGTCAGGCAGTCCTAGTTCACAGCCCACTTTACCACTTACTGGCTGTGTGGCCTGGGTGAGTCACTCAACCTCTCTGAGCCTCAATTTCCTCATCTGTAGAAAAAAGATGGTATCCCTATTTATGGATTAAGTGAGATCTTGGCCTGGCTCCTGGCTAGGGTTTAATAACCATTAGGATCACTCTGTTTACATGGACTTTGTTGGAGACAGAATTTCTCTTGATAAGCTCTTGGGGAAAAAACGGGTCTGGGAAGAATTAGTCTAGGTTGGAGGCTGGGGAGTGGAATGAAGTTTTCCTGACTGTGTACCTGGGGGAGGGTGGATGACTTCCTGCACAAAGCCCTCTGGGATTAAGATGCTGCCACAGCATTTGAACAAACGTAAGAACCATTCTCATTTTTCCTATCATTTGAACACCCCATGAGCCAGTGAAAGAGTGAACGTGCAGGGACGAAACTGATTATGTCATCTTCCAGAGTGGTTAAGCAACCTGCCCAAGGTCACACGGCTTAGAAGTCAGAGGCCGGAACTTTCACTATAGCTGGCCTCTCATCTTGGCTACAGTTGGCAGATCATGATGTCACCGGGCTCTAAGCCCTGCCTCTCAGAGTTCAGAGCTGGGTCAGCCCTTGGTCAGTTAGCCCATTTGTGTCCCTGGCTTGAGAGGTGGCATACTGAGGCCAAGAGAGGTCACAGAGCTATGCAGAGGGCATGACTGCCAGCTCAGCGCTCCTTCTACTGCTGCCTCACTACCAGATTTTCAGTGCCCTTGTTTTTCACAGAACATGGTGACACAGGGTGGTGGTTGAGGGCATTATGATGCAGTCAGCATGCATGGCTGCAAAACCTAGCTCTGTCACTTATACCTGAGTGACACAACCTCTCTGTGGCTCAGTCTCCTCCACTGTAAGATAGGCTGAATAATAGGGTCTGGCTGGTGACAGCAAATGAGTTAATACATGCAAAGAACTTAGAATGGCACTTGCCATGTATCAAGCAGACTACAATATTAGCTATGATTTTATTTTATTTTGTTATTTTATTTTATTTTATTTTTTTGAGACAAAGTCTTACCCTGTCACCCTGGCTGGAGTGTAGTGGGGTGATCTCAGCTCACTGCAACCTGCACCTCCTGGGCTCAGGTGATTCTCCAATCTCATCCTGTTGAGTAGCTGTGACTACAGGCACATGCCACCCCGCCTGGCTAATTTTTATATTTTTAGTAGCAATGGGGTTTCATCATGTTGGCCAGGCTGATCTTGAACTTCTGGGCTCAAGTGATCCGCTAGCCTCGGGCTCCCAAAGTGCTGGGATTATAGACATGAGCCACTATGCACAACCTAGCTATAATTTTATTATCTTTATTCATAGCATAGGGACGTTTTTCTACCTCCAGATCAATAAGCCAGGCCTGCTGTTCCCAGCCTTGTGACCTCTGCATTCCTCATCAACTACCTGAGCATGTTAACTGTGGTCCAGAGAGTCTTCAGTCTCCCCATGAAATTGTGATCAGCACTGGATACAGAAAACCATGAGCAGGACAGTCCACGCCCTTGTGGCACATACAAATGGATGCCTGCCATATCTGCTACCACCTACATCACAATTTTACTTAACAATTCTCCTTTAAATGATTCATGTTTTCCAACATGTATTTGTATTACTCATGGTTTCCCCCAAGACACAGAACCAATAAAATGTCCCTAGATCGATAGTGATAAAAAGAAAGCTTTAAGAAATTAGCTGATGTGATTGTGGGGATGGCTGGTCTAAAATTTGCAAGGCTGGCTGGCAGCATGGGAATTCTGTCAGAAGCTGATATTATAGTCTTTCGTCTGAAGGTGGTCTACAGGTAGAATTCCTTTCTCTTCCAGGGACCTCAGTCTCAGTTTTTCTTCTTCAGGCCTTCAACTGATTGGATGAGGCCCACACACATTATGATGAGTAATCTGCTTTACTCAAAATGTATTGATTTATTTTATTTTTTGCAACAGAGTCTCGCTCTGTCACCCAGGCCAGAGTGCAGTGGTGCGGTATCAGCTCATTGCAACCTCTGCCTTCTGGTTTCAAGCAATTCTCCTGCCTCAGCCTCCCAAATAGCTGGGATCACAGGTATACACCACCACGCTAATTTTTGTATTTTTCAAACAGCAGCTAATTTTTGTGTTTTATTTAACAGATTAAGCGGCTAATTTTTGTATTTTTAATAGAGAAAGGGTTTCACCATATTATCTAACTCCTGGCCTCAAGTGATGCACCCACCTCAGCCTCCCAAAATGCTGAGATTACAGGCATGAGCTACTGCGCCCAGCCAAAACCTACTGATTTAAATGGTAATCAGATCTAAAAAAACACTTTCACAGCAACATCTACATTAGTGTTTGACCAAGCAACTGGGTATGATAACCTAGCTAAGTTGACTCATAAAACTAACCATTGCAGTCCACCACTTGTTAATCTGGCAGACATAAACATCTCCTTAAACTATACTTAATGTTAAAACAAGGTCATACCTCCACCTAACGTGAGGCAACTGTCCTGTGTATGCCTGAAATTACACAAACTCTCTTCCCAAAACTGATTGCAAAATCCTTGAGGCATGTTCCTTGACATCCTATAACCTAAATAGTATGATATAAAGTTAGCAATACTTAAATATTGTGATGTAAGGTTAATATGTCCCCTGTTATATGACAATGGGATAAGAGACGGAAGAAAACAAAAATATTTGCCGCACATGCGTGCACACACACACACACACACACACACAGTTATAACAACATAATGAAGAAATACCCATAACAATGACATTCCTCATTTCCATACCTGTAACTGGTCACATGGTCATAGCTGCTATTTATAGCTCCCTTCTTTTACAACCTAAAAGAGGTGTAAACCTCTTGTTTCAGCAAACACCTCAGTCAATGGTGGTTCTTTACTTGGTGGGGTGACCTAAACCTTCATTCTGGAAGGGTCTGGGCCATGCATTCCTGTCCCAGTTGGGATGTTTCCACTGGCTTCAATCACAGGACATGGTAATAAGAAGAGACACCCTAAGGGATCTCTTGTATTCCAGACATCCTTCTCCTTACCTCCATTGCAGAGATTGTGATTACAAAGAAGTAACCACAATCACCCTAGCCAGAATAGTGACTCCTTTCTTTGCCTGTTTTTTTTTTTTTTGTTGTTGTTGTTGTTGTTTCTTTTCTTTTCTTTTCTTTTCTTTCTTTCTTTTTTTTTTTTTTTTGAGATGGAGTTTCGCTCTTGTTCCCTAGGCTGAAGTGCAATGGCGTGATCTCAGCTCACTGCAACCTCCGCCTCCCAGGTTCAAGCAATTCTCCTGACTCGCCTCCTGAGTAGCTGGGATTATAGGCACGCGCCACCACGCCTGGCTAATTTTGTATTTTTAGTAGAGATGGGGTTTCTCCATGTTGGTCAGGCTGGTCTCAAGCTCCTGACCTCAGGTGATCCACCCACCTTGGCCTCCCAAAGTGCTGGGATTACAGGTGTAAGCCACAGTGCCCAGCCTCTTTGCCTGTTGATACAGAAGTCTGAGGACTCAGTGTGGCCTGGTGGGACTCAAAACTTCCAGTTTGATGGAATCACTGTGTCTCTCAAGGAAGCATTCCTCCTTTTGGAACTAATACCTTGAGACCAGCAAAGCATAAAATCATGGGGACAGGAAATAGATATTTTGATTCTACAGATGAGTAAGATTTTTGTAGGCTGACTCCTCTGTTTGCTCGTACGACCACCATGATCAACTAGCCAACACCACAGGTCTCTGTGAATCATATTATTCTTCTTATTTGAGAGAGGGTCTCACTCTGTTTTCCAAGGCTGGAGAGCAGTGTCATGGCACACTGCAGCCTCGACCTCCAAGGCTCAAGTGGTCCTCCCACCTCAGCCCCCAAAGTAGCTACAACTACAGGCAGGCACCAACACATCCAGCTGATTTTTGTATGTTTGGAGGGGTAGAGACAGGCTTTTGCCATGTTCGCCAGGCTGGTCTCAAACTCCTAAGCTCAAGTGATCCACCTGCCTCAGCCTCCCAAAGTGCTAGGATTATAGGCGTGAGCCATTGCTCCTGGCCTGCAAGTCATACTATTCTGCTTTGACTGTGCCATCCATGACAACAACCAGGCCCCATGCTGCCTTTGGCAATTAAGTGCTGTCTCTTGGCCCCTGCCATACTGGGACCAAATTATCGCCATTGCATTTAGGGTTCCCAATTCAGCGGCAGCAGTTTCCACTGAATTTCTACCTGCAAAAAAGAGTGACCACACAGCTCTTCCAGGGTGCTAGGGCGCCCCTCACAAATTTATTTCTCATAGATGTGGTGAAAGTGGTGTCCTCTGGACACTCCCAGATTGAATGGGCAGGTAACACTTGATAAATCCCCTCTGACATCTGTTTTACTCCAAGACTACTGATTTAAACGTTAATCACATCTTAAAAAATAACTTTGCCGCAATATCCAGGATGGTGTTTGGCCAAGGAACTGGACACTTTGCCTAGCCAAGTTGACACATAAAACTAATCATCACATATATTTAAATGAAAGCAAAGTTTTCACCAGTGCTAAAATCAAGAATCAGTCTTACTTACAGACATAGATTAATCTAATGTGTATTTCGTGTATATACATATTTAATAAATTTCCCATCTCCATCGCTTTGCAAGCTGTCCAGGGTTGAGAGAGACGCTTCTCCTTGATTAAAACATTTCTTTCTTTCTTTTTCTTTTTTTTTTTGAGACGCAGTCTCACTCTCTCACCCAGGCTACAGTGCAGTGTCGTGATCTGGGCTCACTGCAAGCTCCCCCTCCTGGGTTCATGCCATTCTCCTGCCTCAGCCTCCCGAGTAGCTGGGACTATAGGTGCCAGCCACCATGCCTGGCTAGTTTTTTGTATTTTTTTTAGTAGAGATGGAGTTTCACCATGTTAGCCAGGATGGTCTCGATCTCCTGACCTCGTGATCCGCCCACCTCGGCTTCCAAAGTGCTGGGATTTCAGGCGTGAGCCACCGCGCCCGGCCTGAAGACATATCTTGGCCAAAAGAAATCTTTTTTTTTTTTTTTTTTTTGAGACGGAGTCTGGCTCTGTCGCCCAGGCTGGAGTGCAGTGGCCGGATCTCAGCTCACTGCAAGCTCCGCCTCCCGGGTTCACGCCATTCTCCTGCCTCAGCCTCCCGAGTAGCTGGGACTACAGGCGCCCGCCACCTCGCCCGGCTAGTTTTTTTTGTATTTTTTTTTTTAGTAGAGATGGGGTTTCACTGTGTTAGCCAGGATGGTCTTGATCTCCTGACCTCGTGATCCGCCTATCTCGGCCTCCCAAAGTGCTGGGATTACAGGCTTGAGCCACCGCGCCCGGCCCAAAAGAAATCTTTATGTTTTCTTTCCTCCTCTTGTGAAGCTGACTGGATTCAGGTAGCATGGCACCATTTCATAGAGCCATAACTTTGGGCAAGTTACTAAGGCTCTTTGTGCCTTAGTTTTTCCATTGGAAAAACGTGTTTAGAACAGTATTTCTCTTCTATTGTTCTTGAGAGGGTTCAAAAAACTAAAATGATTAAACAGACTCACGCAGATTGTTGCGTAATAGGAAAATTGAAAGGTAAATATTCTTATTTAACATAGATTCTGCATCCTCCGGGTCTGGAGTCACCTAAGCAGATCCCACCCTTGGGGGCACTCCATATTTTCAGGACTACTCTCCTGGAGTTGGGTGGGCACGCTAGGCTTTGGAGGAGACCCTGCAGAATTTTGTGCAAAGGAGGCCCCAGACAAATGTGCCCATATAACTGCTCAGGCATGAGGAATGGAAGGGTGGGCTCGCCTCCACCCTGTTGCTGGGCTCAAGAGAAAGTGGCAGAAGGACCATGGTGGGATAGTGACAGGCAGTGCTAGAGGGCAGGAAGGCAGAAAGCAAGGGTCACATCCACGACGGTTCTCTGCACACAACTCCCTCGCCGCGCTCGCCGGCTCAGGCCTATCCAGGGACGATGCTGGGGTTGCACACCGGCTCCAGGAAAGGCGAAATACCGCAGATGGGGTGGTGGGGGTGGGAATATTGCGACCACCAGAGGCTGGGTTCCCGGAACACTCGGGGACGGGGATGTCCAGCAACCACAAGGAAATGCGGAAAATGGAGAAGTTGCGGGGAGCAGGACAGCAGGGGCGCTGCGGACGACCGGGTGCACAGGCCTGAGCGAGCGACCGAGCGCCAAACAATACACCCGCGGTGCACACCTTGCGCCCGGCCCGCCTGCTGCTCACAGTCCCGCCCTGTACCCACAGGAGGCCCAGACTCAGCGGGGCGGGTGCAGGCGCGGGGCGGGTGCAGGCGCGGGGCGGGGCCTCTGCGTACGGTCCCATCTCCGCCTGCAGAGGGAGCAGCCGGCTCCAGGCTCCAAGGCGCCTTCCAGCTGCCTGACGCCCTCTTCGCCTCTCCCCTCCTCTCTTGGCTGGAAATGGACCCCAACTGCTCCTGCGCCACTGGTAAGGGAAGCCCGGCTCTGCGCCTGGGAATGCCCAATTCCCAGCCACAGTACAGTGTCCCTGCGTTTGAGGAGGTCGCATTTTGAGCTCTGAGCAGAAGGGGACCCTTTACTTCGTCCAGTACTTTCTCCTTGGAATAGCTCCTGAGAGCATTGCGCTCCTCACTGTGCTTCTGTGTCACAGTTGAGTGTTCTGAGGCTCAAGGCTGTCCTGTTCCACGTCACCTGGTTGGTCAGGGGGCTGCTGGCCAAGCCCCAATGCTCTGTCCAGGCTCTGAGCAAGCAGGGTGGGTGGGAGGCAGGAAACACTGCGTCTTTGAGATTCAGGACAGGAGGTTTTGGGCCCCAGTCCGAGTCTTCCTGGGTTGTGTGTGCATCTGGGACCTTCATGGTGGGGTAAAACAGGAGGGTGCTTGCCCTTCCCAGCATGAGTGGAGAGGACGTGGGGCTTGTCTCCCTCTGTCCTGAGTGGGAAAGGAGCTCTGAGGGCTGGCCCTGCATAGAGGATGGCGCACTGGAGACTCCATGACCGACTGCTGTACCTTCTGCCTCTCACTCACTGCTCACTGCCTTTATCTCTTCCTTCCAGGGGCCTCCTGCTCCTGTGCCAGCTCCTGCAAGTGCAAAGAGTGCAAATGCACCTCGTGCAAGAAGAGTGAGTGTGGGGCCATCTCCAGGAATCTGGCGCTGTGGCTAAACTTGGGAGGGAACCCAAGGCTGGCCTGGAGTGCACGCTTCTGGGGAACGCCTTTCTTTGCCCCTGTTGGCCATGTCATTCCCTCTCCAGGCTTTCTGCTCTGAGTTCGAATGCGGCAGGGCAGCCTATTTCTATTGAGACACAAACCCCAAAGGTACCACCTGTGGTCTCAGAACAGAGCTGTGCCAACCTAAAAAGACATCCTCCAGGTCTGGAGTCTGACCTCGAGCCAGGCCTGCTGTTGACACAGGGAGGTGCCTGATTGAGTCTGCTCTGACCTCTCACTCTCCCTTTTTGCCCAGGCTGCTGCTCCTGCTGCCCCATGGGCTGTGCCAAGTGTGCCCAGGGCTGCATCTGCAAAGGGGCATCGGAGAAGTGCAGCTGCTGTGCCTGATGTGGGGACAGCTCTGCTCCCAGATGTAAATAGAGCAACCTGTACAAACCTGGATTTTTTTTTTTTTTTATACAACCCTGAGCCATTTGCTACATTCGTTTTTCTATTAAATATGTAAATGACAATAAAACAGTTTTGACTTGATTGTGACTCTCCTTTCCTTTGTGTGACTTCGAATTAATGGACCAGGGTTAGAGATTGAACCAGGAGTTGAGAGACCCGGGCTCTGGATGGAAATTTGAGTCGCTAACAATCTGAGCGCCTTCAGGCAAGCCAGGTTACCTCACTGAGCTTCATCTTCTAGAAAATGGAATTGCACTGTACCAGATCATAATGGGGGGACATCCATGATCACCTCTGGTCGTATCAAATGTGGCACAGAAACTTCTCCATCTCTCATTTTTATTTTCTGATTTCCCTACCCAATTTCAGTTTCCTCATCAGATTTTAGGCTTCAAAGAGATGACAGGGGTGGAACCCAATTCCTCAGCTGCTTGATTCCCACACTGGGCTTCTCAGACTCCGTGGTGAAGGAACTTTTTACTATCTATGCTTCCCAGACATAAACCTTTTTTTAAATTTTGGTGTGTAAAACACTGATTTCAGAAAATACATTTTTAAAACTTTGTTATTTATACAAAAAGAGAGAGATTTCTCAAGAGGCTGATAGCAAAAGGCCATTGTGGATCAGAGCCTGATGAAACTAGCAATTTTAGCCTGGCATAGTCCCAGCTACTTGGGAGGCTGAGGTGAGAAGATTAGTTGAGCCCGGGAGGCGGAGCTTGCCGTGAGCCAAGATCGTGCCACTGCATTTCAGTCTGGGCGATGGAATGAGGCTCTATCTCAAAAAAAAAAGTAAAATAAAAATAAACTAACAATGTTTCAAAAATCTGGTTACAAAGAAGAAAAGGGAAGCCATCCCAAGGCTGGGATGTTGCTACCTGCTCCCCAACTCCTGACCGCAGACACTAAGTGACAATGAGGCTGGGGAAGGCTGCATGGCCTGAGCCTTGGTGCTCCAGATTGACACTTGCTTCAAAATCTTGGCTTTGGCAAAAACCATGGCAAGTTGATGAGTAAACTGTCCTGCTGAGCGGTGTGGTGGAGGATGCTTCCTCTTAGGTGGGAAGATAAATATAATTATGTCAATTATGGAGAAAATGAAATCAAACACAAAATACAAAACACAATTTTTCACATTTAACAGGAAAGAATTCAATAAATGCATAAAGAAGTAACAGAAAAATTGGCCAGGCACAGTGTCTTGTGCCTGTAATCCCAGCACTTTGAGAGGCTGATGCAGGCGGATCACCAGAGGTCAGGATCTTGAGACCAGCCTGGACAACACGGTGAAACCCCGTCTCTACTAAAAATACAAAAATTAGCTGGGCTTGGCGGCAGGAACCTGTAATCCCAGCTACTCAGGAGGCTGGGGCAGGAGAATCGCTTGAACCTGGGAGGTGGAGTTTGCAATGAACCGAGACCCTGCCACTGCACCCCAGCCTGGGTGATAGAACAAGACTCCATCTCAAAAAAAAAAAAAAAAAAAAGTAACAGAAAACTTGAAAATTTACAAACTCTGCACATATGTTCATGAGTGATGTACACTATAGACTAGAAACGATGGACTGGTGCCATTGTGTGAACCACACACTTTCATCCGCACTGGCCATGACAACCTCACAAGGATACCATCAGCTGGGCTGAGGGCAGTGGCTCAAGCCTGTAACCCTAGCACTTTGGGAGGGTGAGGCCAGCAGATTGCTTGACCTCAGGAGTTCGAGACCAGCCGTGGCACACAGCGAAACTTGTCTCTACAACAAATGCAAAGTGTAATTGGGCTTGGTGATGTGTGCCTGTACTCCCAGTTACTCGGGTGGGGGGTGAGAGAGGGTGGGTAAGGTGGGCGGATCGCTTGAGCCCAGGAGGTGAACGTTGCCATGAGCAGAGATCTTGACACTGCACTCCAGCCTGGTTAATACAGCAAGACTCTGTCTCAAAAAGAGAGAGAGAGAGAGAAAGAAAAAGAGAATTAGCCTGCCCAGGACACTTGCTGACACCTGAGAGTTCCCTGTTGTGACTTGGCTCTGAATCTTTGAAAGTTCTGCCCAAGCTCAAGCTGAATTTTCCCTTTCAAATTTCAGCCCTTGACTATGTCAATCCATCAAAGTGACTGGGGTTGTGGAGGGAAGAGCCGAGCATTTTCCAAGCACGATGCAGTGTGTGTAATCATGGGTTGCAGATGTTCCCGTTTGCCCACGCAGGAGTGACAGCAGATCCCGCAGTTTGGGGAGTGTGGGGAGTGTTCATTAGGAAAGAGTGAGGCCCTAGCTGACTTGTAATTAAAACCAGTGATTAGTCCCCCCTGGCTATGTGGATGGAATCCTATTTGATGTTCAATCAAAGAGGAAGATGAGTCTCTTGGCCTAGAGGTCAGGGCCACTGACCTCTCTGTTTCCCTGTGAAGAGATTTCAGAAGGCAGCCTGAGCCTAGGGCATGGGTTTTGGTGTCAGGCAGTCTTGGTTCACAGCCTACTTCACCACCAAAAAACAAAAAAAGTGAGAGTCTCATCTTTGAAAGAGAAAAAAAAGCAACTTTGGAACTGGGTAACAGGCAAGAGTTAGAACAGTTTGGAGGGCTCAGAAGACAGGAAAATGTGGGAAAGTTTGGAACTTCCTAGAGACTTGTTGAATGGCTTTGCCCAAAATGCTGACAGAGATACGGACAATAAAGTCCAGGCTGAGGTGGTCTTATGCGGAAATGAGGAACTTGTTGGGAATTGGAGCAAAGGTGACTTTTGTTGTGTTTTAGCAAAGAAACTGGTGGCATTTTGCCTTTGCCCTAGAGATATGTGGAACTTTGAGCTTGAGAGAGATGATTTACGGCATCTGATGGAAGAAATTTCTAAGCAGCAAAACATTCAAGAGGTGACTTGGGTGCTGTTAAAGGCATTCAGAATTACAAGAGGAACAAAGCATAAAAGCTTGGAAAATTTGCAGCCTGACAATGCAATAGAAAAAAAAAAAAAACCTTTTCTGAGAAGAAATTCAAGCTGGCTGCCAAAATTTGCATAAATAACAAGGAGCAGAATGTTAATCCCGAAGACAATGGGGAAAATGTTTCCAGGGCGTGTCAGAGGACTTCACAGCAGCCCCTCCCATCACAGGCCCAAAGGCCTAGGAGGAAAAAGTGGTTTCATGGGCTAGGTCTAGGGTCCCTGTGCTGTGTGCAGCCTAGGGACTTGGTGCCCTGCATCCTAGCCACTCCAGCCATGGCTAAAAGGGGCCAATGTAAAGCTCTGGCTGTGGCTTCAGAAGGTGCAAGCCCCAAGCCTTGGCAGCTTCCACATAATGTTGAGCCCGTGAGTGCACAGAAGTCAGGAATTGGGAACCTCTGCCTAGATTTCAGAAGTTGTATGGAAATGCAGAAGTTTGTTGTAGGGGTGGGGCCCTCGTGGAGGACCTCTGCTAGGGCAGTGTGGAAGAGAATGTGGGGTCAGAGCCCTCACACAGAGGCCCTACTGGGGCACTGCCTAGTGGAGCTGTGAGAAGAAGGCCAGCTCCAGTCCTCCAGACCCCAGAATGGTAGATCCACCAACAGCTTGCACCATGTGCCTGGAAAAGCCACAGACACTCAATGCCAGCCATATAAGCAACCAGGAGGGGAGCTGTAAAGCCACAGGGGCAGAGCTGCCCAAGACCTTGGGAACCCACCTCTTGCATCAATGTGACCTGGATATGAGACATGGAGTCAAAGGAGACCACTTTGGAGCTCTAAGATTTGACTGTCCTGCTGGATTTTGGACTTTTATGGGGCCTGTAGCCCCAAAACATTTTGGCCAATGTCTCCCATTTGAAATTGCTGTATTTACCCAATGCCTGTACTACCATTGTATCTAGGAAGTAACTAACTTGCTTTTGATTTTTCAGGCTCATAGGCAGAAGGGACTTGCCTTGTCTCAGATAATACTTTAGACTGTGGACTTCTGAGTTAATGTTGAAGTGAGTTGAGACTTTGGGGGACTGTTGGGAGGGCATGATTGGTTTCAAAATGTGAGGATGTGAGATTTGGGAGGGGTCAGAGGCAGAAAGATATGGTTTGGCTGGGCTTCTATCCAAATCTCATCTTGAATTGTAATTCCCACAATTCCCAAGTGTCATGGGAGGAACCTAGTGGGAGGTAATTGAATCATGGGGGCAGGTCTTTCCCGTGCTGTCCTCGTAATAGTGAATGAATCTCATGAGATCTGATGGTTTTAAAAATGGAGGTTTCCCTGCACAAGCTCTCTCTTTGCCTGCTCCCGTCCATGTAAGACATGACTTGCTCCTCCTTGCCTTCTGCATGATTGTGAGGCCTCCCCAGCCATGTGGACCTGTAAGTCCATTAAACCCCTTTCTTTTGTAGATTGCCCAGTCTTGGGTATGTCTTTATCAGCAGTGTGAAAACAAACTAATACAATGGGTGAGGGCATGATGGTGCAGACAGTATGCATGAGTGCACATCCCACCTCTGTCACTTTTAGCTGTGCCTCACAACCTCTCTGTGTCTCCTGTAATAGAAGCATAATAATGGCATCTGGCTTGTAAGGTGAAAGAATTTTATACATGTGAGGAGCTTGGAATGGTGCTTGGCAAACATTCTACAATATTAGTTATTGCTTTATTATTTTTTTAAAATAATTATACATTGCATGGGGGATATTTACTTACAGACAAAGAAGCCAGGCCTGGAGTGCCTAGCTGTATATACTGTCATTGTCATCTACCACATGAACATACGTCATGTGGTCCAAAGAGAGCCATTCATTGCTCCCATAAAATCATCCTCAACCCAGGGTTATCGAGCTACGAGCAAGATTCTCTCCCTCATGTCAGATATAAAATGACTGGCATTTCTGTTACCACCTGCACGCTTTTCTTACCATTTTATATTTAAATGATTAATATTTTCTTAAATATATTTGTATGAAAAGCAAACTCTTTTCCACCTCCAAAAATGAAAATCAGTCTTATCCATACGTAGAAGACAGCCAGGAAAACTATAAATGTGTTTTTTGTGTGTGTGTGTGTGTGTGTATTACACTTATGGATTGCTTTTGCCACTGCACATGGTTGAGCTTGTGGCTTGCCATTGTTTAGAAGCTTTCCAGCAAGAGAGAAGTGCTGATGACATACCTGGGCCAAAGGAAGGCTTGATCCATGAACACTTTCTCTTGAGGGGTTGGTTGGATTCAGATCAGTGACAACTTCTCAGCTCTGTGACTTGAACCAATTACTTTAACTCTGTAGTAGCCGTCTGTTTAGTAATACAGGTTCATAAATAGTATTTTTCTTTAAGATCACAAAGCAAGTGGTTAAGACACCAGTACAGACTCAATGTTATGCATTGAGCCTGGAATATTGAAGAGATCAGCAATATTGAAGAGAAACAACCATTTATCTTGCTTTTTATTTTTTTAGAGACGTTGACTCCCTATGTTGCCCAGGCTGGACTCGAACTCCTAGGCTCAAGTGATCCTCCCAAGTAGCTGGGACTACAGCAGTAAGCGCCACCTCGCCCAGCTTGCTTTTTAATTTAAAGCAGGGTCTGCATATCATCTGAAGTAATCTCTCTTTGGGGACATCCCGCATGTCCAGAACTGCCATCCGGTATTGTGGCCCGAAGGCTGTGGGAAGCTTGGAGGCTTATACACAGAGGAGGACCTGGATAAATGTGCCCGCACATCCTCACAGGCAGGGCGAATGGACGGGAGAGAGAGAGGCCGACCCGTGTTCCGCCTGTTACTGTGTACGGAGGAGTGGGTCCGAGGGACCGCGGTGT
This sequence comes from Papio anubis, assembly GCF_008728515.1. Classification (NCBI taxonomy): domain Eukaryota; kingdom Metazoa; phylum Chordata; class Mammalia; order Primates; family Cercopithecidae; genus Papio; species Papio anubis. The sequence continues at coordinate 33,205,688 of NC_044993.1, read as the reverse complement.
GGGCAGGGACAGGCAAGGCGGGAGACGAGGAGAAACGAAAGCCACATCGGTGGCGGATGTTCTGCACACAACTCGCTAGCTACCGCACGTTCCCCACTCCGCACTCAGCCGATCCCGGGACGGGAGCAGGAGGGCTGCACAGGGACTCCTGGACAGGTCGAGCTGAAAACTTCGGGGCGAGGGGTGGGGTGGAGACGCCCGCGACGTCAAGGCCGGGGTCCCGGAACACGCCGGGAGGAGGGTGTAAGGCAACCTCGGGGAAACCGGGAAGAGCGGCCTGGACCTCGGGAACGCCGCGTACCGCCGGGCGCACAGCCCATCCCGCGCGAACAGGCGCCAAAGGGGCGGTCCCGCGGTGCGCACCGCTCAGAGTTCAGGGGATGGTGCGCCCGGCCCTTCTGCTGCGCACAGCCCAGCCTAGGATAGCCGGCAGAGCGGACTCAGCGGGCCGGGTGCAGGCGCAGAGCTGGGCCTCTGCGCCCGGCCCGACCTCCGTCTATAAATGAAGCAGCCGGCTGCAGGGCTCCACTGCACTTTCCAACTGCCTGACTGCGTTTTTGCCTTACCGGTGGGAGCTCCAGCATCTCCTTGGCTCGAAATGGACCCCAACTGCTCCTGCGCCACTGGTAAGGGAAGCTCTAGGCCCTGGAAGCCCCATTTCCCAGCCCTATTACAGGGGGTCTCTGGGTTTCAGGAGGTCGCATTTAAAGCTCTGAGCGACGGGGACTCCATTACTTCGTTAGGTGCTTTCTTCCTGATCACGCCCCTGAGAGCACTGCCCTCCTCCCTGGGCCTCTACCTCAGACTTAAGGATACTGAGGCTCAAGGCTGAACTGCTCCACATCTCCCAGTTGGTCAGGGTCCTGCTGGCTGGGCCCCAGTGCTCTGTCCAGGTTCTGAGCAATCAGTGTGGATGGGGGGCTGGAGACATTGATTCTTCAGGGTTCAGGACAGAAGGTTCTGGCTCGCAATCTCAATATTCCTGGGTTGGATGTGGACGTGGGACCTTCCTGGTGGGGTAAACAGGAGGGTGCTTGCCCTTCCCAGTGTTAGTGGAGAGGACATGGGGCTTCTGTTCCTCTGTCCTGAGTGGGGAAGGAGCTCTGAGGGCTGGCCCTGCACAGAGGAGGGGGCACCGAAGACTCACTGACCCACTGCTGTACCTTCTGCATCTCACTCACTGCCCACTGCGTTTTTCTCTTCCTTGCAGGTGGTTCCTGCACGTGCGCCGGCTCCTGCAAGTGCAAAGAGTGCAAATGCACCTCCTGCAAGAAGAGTGAGTGCGGGGCCATCTCCAGGAATCTGGGGGCTGTGGCTAAGATTGGGAGGGAACTCAAGGTTGGCCCTGAGTGCTTCCTTCTGGGGAACTGGGATTTCTTTGCCCCTGTTGGCCATGTCATTCCCTCTCCATGCTTTCTGCCCTGAGTTCAGATGGGGCAGGGAAGCATTTTTCTCTTGGGACACAACCCCCAACTGTACCCCCTATGGTTTCAGAACAGAGCTGTGCCAGACAAAAAAAGCATCCTCTGGGTCTGGCGTCTGAGCTCGAGCCAGGCTTGCTATTGGGACAGGGAGGTGCCTGGTCCAGTCTACTGCCACCTCTCACTCTCCCCTTCTTCCCCAGGCTGCTGCTCCTGCTGCCCCGTGGGCTGTGCCAAGTGTGCCCAGGGCTGCGTCTGCAAAGGGGCGTCGGAGAAGTGCAGCTGCTGTGCCTGATGTGGGGACAGCTCTGCTCCCAGATGTAAATAGAGCAACCTGCACAACCTGGATATTTTTTTTTAATACAACCCTGAGCCATTTTCTGCATTTCTTTTTATATTAAATATGTGATTGTTTTATTGTCATAAAAGAATTTTGACTTGAATCTTATTCTGTTCTTTGTGTGTCTTGGAAAAAATGGACTGGGTGGGGGTTGAACCAGGAGTTTAGAGACCAGGCTCTGGATGGAAATGTGAGTCACTAACAATGTTAACACTTTCAGGCCAGCCAGGTAACCTCACTGAGTTCACACTTCTGTAAAATGGCATTGCACTGTGCACACCATTTTGGTGGGGGTGGAGGGGGTATATATGATCACTTCCACTCTCATGTCAAGTGTGGCACAGAAACTTCATTCCTCAATTTTATTTTCTGATTTTCCTGCTCAACTTCAGATCCACATTGGATTTTAGGCTTAAAAGTGGCTACAGGCCGGGCGCAGCTACTCAGGAGGCTGAGGCAGGAGAATGGCGTGAACTCGGGAGGCGGAGCTTGCAGTGAGCCGAGATCGCGCCAATGCACTCCAGCCTGGACTACAGAGCGAGACTCCGTCTCAAAAAAAAAAAAAAAAAAAAAAAAATGGCTACAGGCCGGGCGCGGTGGCTCACGCCTGAAATCCCAGCACTTTGGGAGGCCAGGTGGGCGGATCATGAGGTCAGGAAATCGAGACCATCCTGGCTAACAGGGTGAAAACCCGTCTCTACTAAAAAAAAATACAAAAAATTAGCCGGGCGTGGTTGCGGGCGCCTGTAGTCCCACTACTAAGGAGGCTGAGGCAGGAGACTGGGGTGAACCTGGCAGGCGGAGCTTGCAGCGAGCCCAGATCGCGCCACTGCACTCCAGCCTGGGCGACAGAGAGAGACTCCATCTCAAAAAAAACAAAAAAAGTGGCTACTATAATCCCAGCACTTTGGGAGGCCAGGTGGGCGGATCACGAGGTCAGGGGTTTGAGACCAGCCTGGCCAACATGGTGAAACCCTGTCTCCACTAAAGATATAAAAAATTAGCTGCACGTGATGGCACGTAGCTATAATCCCAGCTACTGGGGAGGCTGAGGCAGGAGAATCGCTTGAACCTGGGAGACAGAGGTTGCAGTGAGCCGAAATCCACCATTGCACAGGGCGGAAAATGAGGGCAACAGGGAGAGACTCCATCTCAAAAAAAAAAGTGGCTACAGTGCTGGAACCCAACTCCCCAGTTCCTCGAATCCTACATGGGTGCTATGATTTGGATGTTTCGTTACTGCCAAATCTCATGTCAAAATGTGACCTGCAATATTGGAGGTGGGAACTAGTGGAAGGTTTTGGGGTCATGAGGACAGATCCCTAAAGAATGGCTTGGTGCCATCCCATGGTGAAGTGTGAGTTCTTCCTCCGGTATTTCACTCCTGAGCTGGCTGTTTAAAAGAGCCAGACACCCTCCCTTTTTCTCTCTTTTTTCTTGTCTCTCCACCAGATGTGCCTCATCCTTGTTGGCCTTCTGCCAGGAATGTAGGCTTCCTGCGACCCTCACCAGAGACAGATGCCAGCACCACACTCTGCACAGCCTGCAGAAGCTTATGAGAATCCCTTGAACCTCGGAGGCAGAGGTTGCCATGAGCCAAGACTGCACCACCGCACTCCAGCCTGGGCAACTGAGATGCTGTCTCAAAAAAAGAAAAGAAAGGAAACAGCAAAATGGCCCCAGTGAGCACTGCCCACTGAGCAGCACTGTCCAGCACATCCCCGCAAGGAACCATCAGGCTTGGTCTGCCCAGTGTCACTGACAGGACACTCGCTGACCCCTGAGAGCTCCCTGTTGTGACTGGGCTCTGAATCTTTGGAAATTCCTCCCAAACTCAGGCTGAATTTGCCCTTCTTTCAAATTTCATGTCGGATACAGAAGAATGACTGCCCTTTCTGTTACTACTTGCACCATCTTTTAGTTAATATTTTATACAGAAATGATTATTTTCTTACACGTACTTTTATGAAGAGCAAACTCTTTTCCGCCAGAAAAAAAATGAAAATCAATCTTGTGCCACACATGGAAGATAGCCCCAAATTAATATGTGTGTGTGTGTATTACACTTACGGATTGCTTTTGCAATCGTGGTAGAGCTGGTAGCTTCCTGTTGCTTATTTGGGGATTTTTTGGTTGTTTTTGTTTTTGAGACAGAATTTTGCACTTGCCACCCAGCTGGAGTGCAATGGTGCAATCTGCAACCTCTGCCTCCAAGGTTCAAGTGATTCTCCTGTCTAGCCTCCCAAGGAGCTGGGATTACAGGAGACTGCCACCATGCCCAGCCAATTTTTGTATTTTTAGTGGAGACGGGGATTCACCATGTTAGCCAGGCTAGTCTCGAACACCTCACCTCAGGTGATCCATCTGCCACAGCCTTCCTAAGTGCCGGGATTACTGGTCTGAGGCACCTTGCCCAGCCCCTGTTGTTTAAAAGATTTCCAGCAGTACAAAAGTGTTGATGATATACCTGGGCCAAAGGAAGGCTTTATCATGGACACTTTCCTTTAAGAAGCTGGCTGGATTTAAATCAGTGCACAGCTTTTTTATCTCTGTGAAGACCAGCCAGTTACTTGGACTCTTTTCTTTGTAGTCCTGTGATTAGCAAAACGGGTTCATAGATAGTATTTCCATTTAGTATTGCTGTGAGGATTCAAAGAATGAAAGAGATTAAAAAGGGACTGGTATAGACTCTACGTTATGCAATAGTCAGCTATACTGAAGAGAAATAACTGTATCTCTTGCTTTTTATTTATTTATTTTTTTTATTTTTTTTTTTTTTGAGACGGAGTCTCGCTCTGTTCCCCAGGCTGGAGTCCAGTGGCGCGCGATCTCAGCTCACTGCAAGCTCCGCCTCCTGGGTTCACGCCATTCTCCTGCGTCGGCCTCCCGTGTAGCTGGGACTACAGGCGCCCACCACCGCGCCCGGCTAATTTTTGTATTTTTAGTAGAGACGGCGTTTCACCGTGTTAGCCAGGATGGTCTCGATCTCCTGACCTCGTGATCCGCCCGTCTCGGCCTCCCAAAGCGCCAGGATTACAGGCGTGAGCCACCGCGCCCGGCCTTTAATTGTATTTTTTTTAAAGACGTTGACTCTCTATGTTGTCCAGGCTGGACGCGAACTACTGGGCTCAAGTGATCCTGCCACCTCAGCCTCCTAAGTAGCTGGGACTACAGCTTCTTGCCACCTCACCCATCTTGCTTTTTAATGTAAAGCACGGTCTGCATATCATCTGAAGTCATCTCTCTTTGGGGACATCCCACATGTTCAGAACTGCCAGGCGGTACTGTGGTGGCCCGTTAGGCTGTGGGGAGCATGGAGACTTATCTGCAAACGAGGACCTGGACAAATGTGCCCACACATCCTCTCAGGCGAGGAGAATGGACGGGAGAGAGAGGCCGACCCGTGTTCCCCGTGTTGCTGTGTACGGAGGAGGGGGTCCGAGGGACCGCAGTGTAGACAGGGACAGGCAAGGCGGGGGACGAGGAGAAACGAAAGCCACATCGGTGGCGGGTGCTCTGCACACAACTCGCTCGCTACCGCACGCGCCCCGCTCCGCACTCAGCCGATCCCGCGACGGGAGCAAGAGGGCTGCACACGGGCTCTGGGACAGGCCCAGCTGAAAACGGTGGGAGGGGTGGAGTGAAGACAGCGACGCCAAGGCTGGGGTCCCGGAACACGCGGGGAGAAAGCTGGTAAACAACCGCGGGGAAACTGGGAAGCCGGCGTGGACCTCTGGGAAGCCAGCCGCACAGCCCTTTCCCGCGCCAGCTGCCGAAAAAAGGAGGCGGTCCCGCGCTGAGCACAGCGCAGAGCTCAGGGTATGGTGCGCCCGGCTCTTTTGCTGCGCACAGCCCAGCCCGGGAACGTGGGCAGCTCGCACTCAGAGGGGCGGGAGCAAGCGCGGGGCGGGACCTCTGCACCCGGCCCCACCTCGGTCTAAAAGAGGAGCAGCCGGCTGCAGGGTTCCAGCGCGCATTCCAGCTGCCTGACCTCCTGTTCGAGTCTTTGGTGGGAGCTCCAGCATCTCCTTGGCTCGAAATGGACCCCAAATGCTCCTGCACCGCTGGTAAAGGAAGCGCGTCTCTGCGCCCTGGGATCCCCATTTCCCAGCTCCAGTACAGAGGATCTCTGGGTTTTAGGAGGTCGCACTTTAACTTCTGAGCGGAAGAGGACTTCTTTACTTCGTTAGGTGCTTTCTTCTTGATCACGCCCCTGAGAGCACTGCCCTCCTCCCTGGGCCTCTACATCTGAGTTAAGGATACTGAGGCTCAAGGCTGAACTGCCCCACATCACCCAGTTGGTCAGGGTCCTGCTGGCTGGGCTCCAGTGCTCTGCCAGGCTACGAGCAATCAGGGTGGATGGGGGGCTGGAGATATTGAGTCTTCAGGGTTCAGGACAGAAGGTTCTAGCTCGCAATCTCAGTATTCAGTATTCCTGGGTTGGGTTTGCACCTGGGAGCTTCCTGGTGGGGTAAACAGGAAGGTGCTTGCCCTTCCCAGCGTGAGTGGAGAGGACATGCGGCTTCTGTTCCTCTGTCCTGAGTGGGAAAGGAGCTCTGAGGGCTGGCCCTGCACAGAGGAGGGGGCACTGGAGACTCATTGACCCGCTGCTGTACCTTCTGCATCTCACTCACTGCCCACTGCCTTTTTCTCTTCCTTGCAGGTGTCTCCTGCACGTGCGCCGACTCCTGCAAGTGCAAAGAGTGCAAATGCACCTCCTGCAAGAAGAGTGAGTGCGGGGCCATCTCCAGGAATCTGGGGCTGTGGCTAAGGTTGGGAGAGAACCCAAGGCTGACAGTGAGTGCATCCTTCTGGGGAACTGGGATTTCTTTGCCCTCGTTGCCATTTCATTCCCTCTCTAGGCTTTCTGCCCTGAGTTCAGATGGAGCAGGGAAACGTGTTTCTCTTGGGACACAAACCTCAACTGTACCCCCTATGATTTCAGAACATAGCTGTGCCAGACAAAAAAAGCGTCCTCTGGATCTGGCGTCTGAGCTCGAGCCAGGCTTGCTATTGGAACAGGGAGGCGGCTGGTCCAGTCTACTGCCACTCTCACTCTCCCCTTCTTCCCCAGGCTGCTGCTCCTGCTGCCCCGTGGGCTGTGCCAAGTGTGCCCAGGGCTGCGTCTGCAAAGGGGCGTCGGAGAAGTGCAGCTGCTGTGCCTGATGTGGGGACAGCTCTGCTCCCAGATGTAAATACAGCAACCTACACAACCTGGATTTTTTTTTTAATACAACCCTGAGCCATTTTCTGCATTTCTTTTTATATTAAATATGTGATTGTTTTATTGTCATAAAAGAATTTTGACTTGAATCTTACTCTGGTCTTCTTTGTGCACCTTGGAAAAAATGGGCTGGGTTGGGTGTTAAACCAGGAGTTTAGAGACCAGGCTCTGGATGGAAATGGGAGCCACCAACAATGTGAACACCTTCAGGCCAGCTACTGAGTTTACACTTTTATAAAATGGTATTACACTGTGCACACCATATGGGTGGGAGTCATACATGATCGCTTCCTGTCTCATGTCAATGTGGTACAGAAACTTCATCATTTTTATTTTCTGATTTTCTTGCCCAACTTCAGATCCAAATTGGATTTTAGGCTTAAAAGTAGTACAGTGCTGGAACCCAACTCCTCAGTTCCTTGAATCCTACGTGGGTGCCATGATTTGGATGTTTTGTCAGTACCAAATCTCATGTTGAAATGTGTCCTCCGATATTGGAGATGGGATCTAGTGGGAGGTTTCAGGGTCATGAGGACAGATCCCTAAAGAATGGCTTGGTGCCATCCCATGGTGAAGAGTGAGTTCTTCCTCTGGTAGGAAGAGCTGGCTGTTTAAGAGTCAGACACCGTCCCCTTTTCTCTCTTGTTCCCTGTCTCCCCACGTGTTGTGCCTGTTCTCCCTTGGTCTTCGACCAGGATTGCAGGTTTCCTGCAGCCCTCACCAAAGGCAGATGCCTGTACCACACTTATGCACAGCCTGCAGAAGCGGAAGTCATAACAAACTTTCCTTTGTAAATTACCTAGTCTCAGGGATTCCCTTATAACGACGCAAACAGGCTAACCCAATGGGGCTTTTCAAACACTGTGGTGAAGGGACAGTTTTTATTTCCTATCGATCACAGGCTTAAACCTTGGTAAATGTAATAGTATTGATTATGGAGATAATGAAATACAACATAAAATACAAAAGTCATTTTTCAGATTCAATGAGAAATAATTCAATAAATAGCCGGGTATGGTTGCTCACACCTGTAATCCCAGCACTTTGGGAGGCTGAGGTGGGCAGATTATGAGGTCAGGAGATCCAGACCATCCTGGCTAACATGGTGAAACCCCGTCTCTACTAAAAATACAAAAAAATTAGCCTCATGTGGTGGCAGGCGCCTGTAGTCCCAGCTACTCGGGAGGCTGAGGCAGGAGAATGGCGTGATCCAGGGAGGCAGAGTTTGCGGTGAGCCAAGATCACACCACTGCACTCTGGGCAACAGAGTGAGACTCCGTCTCAAAAAAAAAAAAAAAAAAAAAAAATCAATCAATAAATAACAGAAAATGAAAGATGTACAAACTTTGAACATATGATGACGTTCATTGCAGACCAGAAATAGCAAACTAGACCAGTTGTGGTGGCTCAGGCCTCTAATCCCAGCACTTTGGGAGGCCATGGTGGGCGTAACACTTGAGGCCAGGAGTTCAAGACCACCCTGGCCAACATGATGAAACCTCATCTCTACTAAAAATACAAAAATTAATTGGGCATGATTGCATGTAATCCCAGATACTCGGGAGGCTGAGGCAGAAAAGTCACTTGAACGCCGGAGGCAGTGTTTGCAGTGAGCCAAGATTGCGACACTGGACTCCAGCCTGGACAACAGACTCCCTGTTGTGACTTGGCTCTGAATCTTTGGAAATTCCTCCCAAACTCAGGCTGAATTTGTCCTTCTTTCAAATTGCAGCCCTTGACTACTTCCAACCAGTAAAGTGACTGGGAATATGGAAGGACATGCACAGCATGTTCCTGGCAAAATGAAGTGTGTGTGATCATGGGTTCCACATGAAATACTTCGCGTCTGCCCATGCAGGAATGACGGCGGATTCTGCAGTTTGGAGGATGCAGTAGTGCTCCTTAGGAAAGAGTGAGGCCCTGGCTGACTTGTAATTAAAGCCAACAATCAGTTCCCCTGGCTATGTGGAGGGAACGCTATTTGACATTCAGTCAAAGAGGAAGATGATCCTCCTGGCCTAGAGGTCAGGAGCACGCTTGCCCACTGCTTCCCTGTGAAGAGGAGACTTCAGAAGGCAGCCTGCGCCTAGGGCACGGGTTTTGGTGTCAGGCAGTCCTGGTTCACAGCCCACCTCACCATGTACTGGCTGTGTGGCCTGAGTGCATCACTGAAACTCTCTGAACCTCCAGATCCTTATTTGTAGAAACCAGATTATATCTCAAAGCAGCGATTAAATGACAACATGGTCTGGCCCCTGGCTAGGGTTTAATAAATAATAGCAGTTATGATCATTCTCTATACACTGTTTTTTTTGGAAAATGAATCCTGTTAAATCCCAAAGCTAAGAGAAACCTTATGGGTTTGAAAGCATTGGTGTGGATTGGATGCTGGGAATGGAATTGCAACCAAGCTGACCCTGCCAGGAGGAGTGTGGATGACCTTCTACAGAAAATGCTTTTCAATAAGATGCTGCCCCCACCTTTGAGCAGACATAAAATCCGTTTCCATCCTTCATATCATCTGATCACATGACCTCAGGAACGACAGCCACAGGCCTCAAGACTGGGACAGCAAATATGCAGGGCCTGGAGTGCTTATGTTGTCTTCCAGATTAGTTAAGTAACATACCAAATGTCATATAGCTCAGAAATGAAGGAATGAATGAACCTATGCTACACCTGATCTGTGGCCCTGGCCACAGCTGGTAGATTATGATGCCACTGGATGCTAAATCTGGCCTATCTCAGTTCAAAGATACAAAGACTCTTTGGGATGGATGAATGTTGCTCTTGGCTTGACAGATGAGAAGTGAAGCCCAGAGAGGCCACAGAGCTGTGCTTGACTGTCCACAGAGTGCACTTCCTATTGCTGCCTCTCTGCTAGATTTTCGGTGTCCTTATCTTTCATGTGACTTGCAGAGGGTGGTGGGTGAGTGTATGATGCTGCCGTCAGCATGGATAAGTGCAAATCCCACCTCTGTTACCTTTAGCTGCATGACACAACCTCTCTGTGGTTCAGTCTCCTCCACTGTACACGGGGTATAATACTAACCTTTGGCTTATAGGATTAAAGGATTTAATACATATAAGGAACTTAGAATGGTACAAGGGGTGGGTGGTCTACAATATTAGCTATTGCTTTTTTTGTTCATTTTATGGAGCATAGGGGGTATTTATTTATTTGCACACAAAGGTCTGGAGGTGCTCATCTGTGTACCCTCATCTACCACACCAGCACGTCCTGTGGTCTAAAGAGAGCCATTCAGTGTTCCCATAAAATTGTAATCAACACTAGGGTTATAAAGCCATGAGGAAGATTCTTGCTTCATGTCAGATACAGAAGAATGACGGCCATTTCTGTTACCACCTGCACCATCTTTTAGTTAATACTTTAGGTTGAAATGATCAATACTTATTAAATATATTTTTATGAAAAGCAAATTATTTTCAACCTGAGAAAATGAAATTCGATCTTGTCTCACACATGGAAGACAGCCCCAAATTATTGTGCGTGTATGTGTAAGTGTGTACGTGTTACACTTATGGATAGCTTTTGCCACTGTCCTTCGTAAAGCTGGTAGTTTCCTGTTGCTTATTTGAGGGTTTTTGGTTTGTTTTTTTTTGTTTTGTTTTGTTTTTGATATAGAGTTTTACCCCTGTCAGCCAGCTGGAGTACAATGGCCCAACCTGCCACTTCTGCCTCCCAGGTTGAAGCGATTTTCCTGCCTAAGCCTCCCCAGTAGCTGGGATTACAGGCGACCGCTACCATGCCAGGATAATTTTTGTATTTTTAGTGGAGACAGGGTTTCGCCATGTTAGCCAGGCTGGTCTCAAACTCCTGATCTCAGGTGATTCACCTGCCTCGGCCTTCCTAAGGGCTGGGATTACAGGTGGGGGCCAAGGTGCCTGTCCCTGTTGTTTAGAAGATTTCCAGCAATAGAGAAGTGTTGACCACATACCTGGGCCAAAGGAAGACTAGATCATAGTCACTTTCCTTTAAGAGGCTGGCTGGATTTAAATCAGTGCACAACTGTTTACCTCTGTGACGACCAGTCAGTTACTTGGACATTTCCTTTGTAGTCCTGTGATTAGCAAAACGGATTCATAACTAGTATTTTCCTTTAGGATTGCTGTGAGGAGTCAAAGAATGAAAGTGATTAGAAAGGGACTGGTGTAGACTCAATGTCATGCAATAGTCAGTTATACTGAAGAGAAATAACTGGATGTCTTGCTTTTTAATTTTATTATTTTAGAGACATTGACTCCCTGTGTGGACTAGGCTGGACTCGAACTCCTGGGCTCAGGTGATCCTCCCGCCTCAGCCTCCTAAGCAGCTGCCACTACACCTTCCTGCCACCTTCCCCATCTTACTTTTTAATTTAAATCAGGGTCTGCATATCATCTGAAGTCATCTCTCTTTGGGGACATCCCACATGTCCAGAACTGCCAGCCGGCTGTGGGGGTGGCCGGCTAGGCTGTGGGGAGCATGGAACTTATCTGCAAAGGAGGACCTGGACAAATGTGCCCCCACATCCTCTCAGGCGAGGAGAATGGACGGGAGAGATAGAGGCCGACCCGTGTTCCCCGTGTTGCTGTGTACGGAGGAGCGGGTCCGAGGGACCGCGGTGTGGAAAGGGAGAGGCAAGGCGGGAGGCGAGGAGAAAAGAAAGCCACTTCGGTGGCGGGTGCTCTACACACAACTCCCTCGCTACCGCCAACTCCCTGCTCCTTACTCAGCCAGTACCGGGACTGGAGCAGGAGGGCGGCACCCGGACTCCGGGACAGGCCCAGCTGAAAACGGCGGGGCGAGGGGTGGGGTGGAGACGCCCGCAACGCCAAAGCTGGGGTCCCGGAAAGCGCGGGGAGGAGGGTAGAAGGCAACTTCGCGGAAACTGGGAAAGGCGGCCAGGACCTCCGGGACACCCCGTACCGCCGGACGCACAGCGCCTCCCGTGCGAACGCGAGACAAAGGGGCGGTCCCGACGCGCGTCCCAGCGGAGCTCCAGGGATGGTGCCCCCGGCCCTACTGCTGCGCACATCCCAGCCCAGGACCGCGGGCGGCGCGAACCCAGGGGGGCGGGTGTAAGCGCGGGACAGGGCCTCTGCGCCCGGCCCCCTCCCGTGAGCATAAAAGCAGCAGCAGGCTGTGGCGCTCCACCTCGCCGTCCACGTGCGCCTTGCCGTCTCTACATTTCTCGCTTGAGATCACCAGCCTTACCGCGACTCGAAATGGACCCCAACTGCTCCTGCGCCACTGGTAAGAGAAGCCCGACTCTGCGTCCTGGGTTTCCTATTTTCCAGCCCCAGTGCAGAGGGTCTCTGGGTTTGAGGAGGTCGCATTTTAGGTTCGGAGCCGAAGGGGGCTCCTTTACTTCCTTAGGTGCTTTCTACCTGATCACGCCCCTGAGAGCACTGCCCTCCTCCCTGGGCCTCTAAGTCAGAGTTAAGGATACTGAGGCGCAGGGCAGTCCTGTTCCATGTCATCTAGTTGGTCAGGGTCTTGCTGGCTGGGCCCCAGTGTTCTCCAGGCTCTGAGCAATCAGGGTGGATGGGGGGCTAGACGCATAGAGTCTTCAGGATTCTGGGACAGAAGGTTGTGGCTCGCAATCTCAGTATTCCTGAGTGGGGTGTGCAGTCGGGACCTTCCTGGTGGGGTGAAACAGGAGGGTGCTTGCCCTTCCCAGCGTGAGGGTGGAGGGCATGGGACTTCTGTTCCTCTGTTCTGAGTGGGGAAGGAACTCTGAGGGCTGGCCTTGCACAGACGAGGGGGCACTGGAGACTCATTGATCCACTGCTGCACCTTCTGCATCTCACTTACTGCCCACTGAGTTTTACTCTTCCTTGCAGGTGTCTCCTGCGCCTGCGCTGGCTCCTGCAAGTGCAAAGAGTGCAAATGCACCTCCTGCAAGAAGAGTGAGTGCGGGGCCATCTCCAGGAATCTGGGGCTGTGGCTAAGGTTGGGAGGGAACCCAAGGCTGCCAGTGAGTGCATCCTTCTGGGGAACTGGGATTTCTTTGCCCTCGTTGCCATTTCATTCCCTCTCCAGGCTTTCTGCCCTGAGTTCAGAAGGGGCAGGGAAACCTTTTTCTCTTGGGACACAAACCCCAACTGTACCCCCTATGGTTTCAGAACAGAGCTATGCCAGACAAAAAAAAGCATCCTCTGGGTCTGGCGTCTGAGCTCGAGCCAGGCTTGCTATTGGGGCAGGGAGGTGCCTGGTCCAGTCTACTGCCACCTCTCACTCTCCCCTTCTTCCCCAGGCTGCTGCTCCTGCTGCCCCGTGGGCTGTGCCAAGTGTGCCCAGGGCTGTGTCTGCAAAGGGACGTCGGAGAAGTGCAGCTGTTGTGCCTGATGTGGGGACAGCTCTGCTCCCAGTTGTAAATAGGGCAACCTGCACAACCTGGAGGGTTTTGTTGTTTTTAATATAACCCTGAGTCATTTTCTGCATTGTTTTTTATATTAAATATGTGAATGGCAATAAAAGAATTTTGACTTGAATCTTACTCTAGTCTTCTTTGTGTGTTTTGGAAAAAATGGAATGGGGAGGGGGTTAAACTGCGAGTTTAGACACCAGACTCTGGATGGAAATGTGAGCCACTAACATTGTGAAGACTTTCAGGCCAGCCAGATTACTTCACTGAGTTCACACTTCTGTAAAATGGGATTGCACTGTGCACACCATATGGGTGGGGACCATACACGATCGCTTCCAGTCTCATGCCAAATGTAGCACAGAAACTGCGTCCCTCATTTTTATTTTCTGATTTTCCTGCCCAACCTCAGATCCACATTGGATTTGAGGCTTAAAAGTGGCTACAGTGCTGGCACTTAACTCCCCAGTTCCTTGAATCCTACAAGGGTGCTAGGCTTTGGATGTCTTGTCACTGCCAAATCTCATGTTGAAATCTGACTTCCAATATTGCAGGTGGAGCCTGGTGGGAGCCTTTGGGGTCATGAGGACAGATCCCTAAAAATGGCTTGGTGCCATCCCATGGTGAAGAGTGATCTCTCACTCTGCTAGGTCACTCTAGAGCTGGCTGTTTAAAAGAGCCAGGCACCGTCCCCCACATCTCTCAGGCGAGGCTAGTGGACGGGAGAGAGAGGCCGACCCGTGTTCCACGTGTTGCTGTGTAGGGAGGAGCGAATCCCAGGAACGTAGGTGTGGACAGGTACAGGCAAGGCAAGGGCGAGGAGAAACGAAAGTCATATTGGTGGCGGGTGCTCTGCACACAGCTCGCTCTCTACCTCACGCTCCTGGCTCGGCACTCAGCCAATTCGGGGACCGGAGCACGAGGCTGTGGCTGCACAGACTTCGGGACAGGCATAGCTGAAAACGGTGTGAGGGGTGCGGTGGAGACTACCTAGACGCCAAGGCTGGGTTCCTGGAATACACGGGGACTAGAGTGAAAGGCAACCACGGGGAAACTGGGAAAGGTAGCCAGGACCTCGGGGACGCCGCGTACCCCGGGCGGATAGCCATTGCCGCGTGAGCGGGCGCCAAAGCGTTGGGGTGGTCCCGGGGTCCGCACCGAGCAGAACTGAGGGAACTGAGCGCCTGGCCCTTACGCTGCGCACAGCCCAGCCCAGGACCGCTGACCGGGCGGACTTAGCAGGGCTGGTGCAAGCGCGAGGCGGGGCCTTTGCGCCCGGCCCTCTTTCCCTGAATATAAAAGCAGTCGCTGACTGTGGGGCCCCATCACGCCTTGCACATGCGCCTTATAGCCTCTCAACTTCTTGCGTGGGATCTCCAGCCTCACTGCGGCTCGAAATGGACACCAACGGCTCCTGTGCCACTTTTCTGGTTCTTAGGGTACCTATTTTCCCAGTACAGGATAGACGTCCCTAAGAATAGAGGTGTTTTTTGAGTTCTAGCTAAGTGGAGCCATTTATTTCATTGATCTAGTGCTTTTCCTCTCAGCGCCTTCATCACCCCTAGAACATTCCTATTCTAATACCTCCCATTTCAGAGGCAAGAGGACTCAGGTTCATAATTCTCCTGCTCCATGTCACCCAGGTAGTCGGGGGCTGCTAGGCTGAGCCCCAGTACACTGTGCAGTTCCTGGGGTGGATGGGAGACAGGGGTTAGTCAGGGGTTGTTGCCTTTTCAGGATTAAGGACATAAAGCCCATCCTAACCTCTAGGGATAGAAGTAAGGTCAGGCTTCATGGTGCCCTGAGTTGGACAGGAGCTATCTATCTATCCGGCCTGGCAATGCACTCAGTTGGGAGCATTTGTTGACCAACTGCTGTTATCTTCTGCATCAAATTCACTACTTTTTTCCTCTTCCTTGCAGGTGGCTCCTGCACCTGCTCTGGCTCCTGCAAGTGCAAGGAGTGCAAATGCACCTCCTGCAAGAAGAGTGAGTGCAGGGCCATCTCCAGGAATCTGGGGCTGAGCCAAGTCAGAGGCAGGAACCCAGAGCTCAGCAGGCAGGAGTAGGCCAGCGGTCAATTTCCCATCTCCCCTTCCCCAACAACTGATTCCGGATCAGAGCCAGATCTTTAGACATGATTGATTCCCAAATTTCATTCTTAAAATAGACAAACTAAGGCCAAGAGAGTGCACCAGCCTGCCAAGCACAGACATGACACCTAGGACTTTCCCTCCACCTAAGTGTATGGTTCTGGGGGCCCGGCCTTCCTTTGCCCTTGATAGCTTTGGTCACTGCCTCAAGCTGCCTTTGAGTCTGGGGCTCAGATGTGGATGAAGCTTTCACAGAAGACCCTCACTGGAAAGATCCGCCACTTCTCGCCCATCTCCAGCAGTGCTTGCCATCCCTGAACTAAGTGTCCTCTGGGGCTGGGGACAGGGCAGGCCAGGCCTGTTTGAGGGCAGGGAATTCCCTGGTGGGAGTCTGGTCTGACTCTCATTCTCTCTCTCTTCTTCCCCAGGCGCTGCTCATGCTGCCCCGTGAGCTGTCAGGTGTGCCCAGGGGCTGCGTCTGTAAAGGGCATCAGAGAAGTGCAGCTGCTGAGACTGATACCGGAGAGGGGCTACTGCTGGAAGATGTAGAAAGAGCGACCTGCACAAACATGATTTTCCATACAACCCTGACCCATTTTTGTGCTTTTTTATGAAATATGAATGATAATGAAATTAGTGACTTAATGCTGTAGCTCTGGTTTTCTTTGTGTGCCTTGGGAAATATCTTATGAGAATATGCTGGTTTGAAGTCAAGGAATGGAACTTGAAAGAGGAACAAACTCATTTCTGAACTTGGGAGAATTTCCAAGATTCAGAGCCAAGTTCCAACAGGGAAGCTCTCAGGATTGTAGTGTCCTGAGTGTGCTGTCTGTGACGCTGGCTAGGCCAAGCCTGATGGTTCCCTCATAGAGGATCACAGCCTGTGCTGCTGAGGGTGTGTGGTCCACGAATGAGACCAGTCTGCTGTTTCAGTCTGCAATGCAAATCATCCATGAACATTATGTGCAGAGTTTGTAAATCTTCCATTTTCTGTTATTTCTGTATTTATTGAGTTTTTTGGTCATCCATAACAAGTGGGTTCTATATTTTGTGTTTCATTATCTTCATAATTAATATTACTTTATTTACAAAGGTTTAGATCTGGGATGGATAGAAAATGAAACTGTCTCTTAGCCATGGAGTCACAGAAGCCCCGTGTAGGATTCAAGCAGCTCAGGCATTGGAATCACTACACTGTGGTCCTTTCAAGCCTAAAATCTGCTGAGGAACTGAACGGTCAGGGAAACCTGAGAATAACCATGAGGAATGGAAGTCCTGTGCCATTTAACATGATTGGAGCTGATCGCGTATGTCTCCATGCTCATATGGAAGCATGATCCGGCACAGTGCAGGTGCATTTTACAGAAGATGGAGGTCTGTGATGTAACTGGGCTTGCCTGAAGGCACTCAGACTGTTAGAGGCTCACATTTCCATCCAGAGCCCAGTCTCTAATCTCCCAGTTCAATCTCCCACCCCAGTCCCTTATTCCCAAAAAAAACACAGGAACCAGAACCAGAATCAAGTCTGTGTTTAATTATTATTCGTATATTTCACAGAAAAAGGAATGTAGCAAATGGGTCAGGGTTGTAGAAAACAAAATCCTGGATTTTATGTGCCATTCTGTTTTCATCTGACAGCAGGGCAGTCCCGACATCAGGCGCAGCAGCTGCACTTCTCTGATGCCCCTTTGCAGATACAGCCCTGGGCACACTTGGCACAGCCCAGGGGGCAGCAGGAGCAGCAGCCTGGGGAAAAAGGGAGACAAAGGTCACAGCAGACTTGACCAGGGAGCTCCCTGTCCCAACAGCAGGCCTCACTCGAGATCAGACCCCAGCCCCCCGGAGTCCTTAGTTCAAGATGACATGGCTTTGTCAGGAGACAACTGGTGGATGTTGGAGTGAGTCTTCCTGTGAGAGACTGCCCAGCCCCACAGGAACCCTGGACAGAGCAGAAGACTGGAAAGACAGTGCTGCTGCCTTTCGGGGCCAGAGGAAGGCCTACGGGGACAAGTGAAGGCCAGTTCCCTAGAAGCAGGCATTCAGGGCCATCCTTGGGTTCCCTCCCAACCTTAGCCACAGCCCCAGATTCCTGGAGATGGCCCCGCACTCACTCTTCTTGCAGGAGGTGCATTTGCACTCTTTGCACTTACAGGAGCCAGCGCAGGCGCAGGAGACACCTGCAAGGAAGAGAAAAAGGCAGTGAGTGGTGAATGAGATGCAAAAGGTACAGCAGTGGGTCAATGAGTGTCCAGTGCCCCCTCCTCTGTGCAGGGTCAGCCCTCAGAGCTCCTTTTCTACTCAGCAGAGGAAGACAGGCCCAATGTCCTCTCCATTCATGCTGGGAAAACCAAGCACCCTCCTGTTTGTATTCCAAAGTCAGTCCCAGGTTCCAGGCACAGGCTAGGAAGACTGCGACTTCCACATTCTGTCCTGAACCCCGAAGAGGCAATGTCCCTTGCCTCCCATCCAATCCAGATGCTCAGAGCCTGGTTAGATAATTGGGGCCCAGCCAGCAGCCTCGTAACTAACGGGGTGATGTGGAGCAGGACAGTCTTAAGCCTCAAGACCCTCACCTCTGACACAGAGGCACAGGGAGGAGGGCAAAGCTCTCAGGAGCTTCGGCAAGAGGAAAGCACTGGACAAAGTAAAGGAGTCCCCTTCACCTCAGATCGCAAAATGCGACCTCCTCAAACCCAGGGACACTCTCCATGGTGTCTGGGAATTTGGCATCCCAAGACAGAACCCGGGGCCCCTTACCAGCGGCGCAGGAACAGTTGGGGTCCATTGTAAGCCGAGGTGAGACTGGAGTTCCAAAGCGAGAAGTAAAGAGGCGGTGGAGCAGGTGGAAGGCGTGGTGCAGCTCCACAGCCAACGGTTCTTTTTATAGTCAGGGGAGGGGGCCGGGAGCAGAGACCCCGCCCCGCCCTTGCACTCACGCTGCTGAGTCCCAGCCGCCCGCGGTCCTGGGACAGTCTGCGCGCAGCAGAAGGGCCGGGCGCAAAGCACCCTGAGCGCAAGCAGGTCGGTGCGCACCGCCTGGCCGCCCCTTTCGCAGCGGCTCGCGAGGGAGGCGCTGTGCACCCGGGTGAGCTGCTTCTCTCACCCTGCCGGGCCTTCCTAGTTCCCCGAGATTACCTGCTACTCCCGCTCCTTGGCATTCCGCGTGCCCCGAGATCGTGAGCTGCGCCCCACACCCCCGGGCCTGCCCACTCCCTTCTCAACAGCTAAGCCTTTCCTGGAGTTCCAGTGCAACCCCGTCTCTTGTTCAACTGTCTGGATTGGCGGGAGCAGGGAGCATAGCAAGGGAGTAGTGTGCAAGGGACAGGCGGAGGATGCGATCTTGGGATCTCTGGCATTGCCTGTCCCTGTTCCCGTCCCCACCTCAGTTCTTCCACCACGTTTCTCCTGTGCACAGCAACACGGAAGACACAGGGCCCTGCCTCCCTCCCATCAAAGTATACTTATTCATATCCCTCTATGTCTCTGTTTTGCTTCCAGCACTGACCTTGATGCTTGATTTTGTTTAAAGATTTCAATCAGTGAAGAGATGAACATACCTAGGCCATAGGGAAACTTCATCACTGACCTCTCTCCCTTGAGAAGCTGACAGGATTCACACCCATCAGTGCCACTTCCCAGCTCCCTGACCCTGGGCTTGTGGCTTGAACTCCTTGTATTGTCATTGTCCAGATTAGGAATACGGGTTCATAAATAGAATGCATGTCCCTTTATGGTTGCTGTGAGGGTTTAAAGACAGAAAGTGACTAAACAAGACCAAACACAGATCCATGTAATGTAGAGTAATAGGAACATGAAAGGAAAAATAAAGCTCTCTTGCTTTCTAATTTAATGCAGGATCTTCATATCACCTTCAATGATCCCTCTTCTAGGGACATCCCACACTTTCAAAACTGCCATCCTGTAGTGGGGTACCCGGCTAAGCTGTGGGGAGACCCTGAAGAGATTTATGCAAAGGAGGACCTGGACAAATGTGGCCCATTCAGCCCCTCAAGAGTGGAGAATGGAAGAGAGAGAGCCAGAGCCCTGTGTATTCCCTGTTGCTGTGTAGAGGAGAAACGTGGCCAAAGGACTGAAGTAGGAACCGGGACAGGGAGGATAACGCCAGAGATGTGAAGTTCGCACCCTTAATCTACCCTATGCACACTAGTCCCTTACTGTGTTCCTTGCTTTGGCAGATCCAGAAAGTGGAGCATAAGACTGGGGTTGCCCTTGACTCCAGGAAAGTCTTAGCAATTGACTAGAGACCTCGGCATTGGTGAAGTTTGGTGGAAAGCCAGAATACTGGTAGGCGGAACGCCAATGGGCAGGTGTAGCAGGCAACCTCAGGGAAGCTGGGAAGGCCCGGCAGGGTGAGAGAAGCCTGCGCACGGAGGGGCACAGCGCCTCCCTCGCAAGCCGGTGCGAAAGGGGCGGTCCCACGTTGTGCACCAGCTGCTCTCAAGGGACCTTGCACTTGGCCCATTTCCTGCGCACAGCCCTGCCCAGGAACGCGCGCGGCATGGACTCCGCGGGGCGGGTGCAAGGGCGGGGAGGGGCGTTTGCGCCCGACCCACTGTCTTGACTATAAAAGCAGTCGCTGGCTGTTGAGCTTCACGACGCCTTCCACGTGCACCACTGCCTCTTCCCTTCTCGCTTGGGAACTCCAGTCTCGCCTCGAGTTGCAATGGACCCCAACTGCTCCTGCTCCGCTGGTAAGGGGCGCCCGGGTTCTGTGTCTTGGAATGCCAAATCCCCAGACACCATGGAGAGTGTCCCTGGGTTTGAGGAGGTCGCATTTTGCGATCTGAGGTGAGGGGGACTCCTTTATTGGTCCAGTGCTTTCTTCTTGGACAAGCTCCTGAGAGCATTTTCCTCCTCCCTGTACCTCTGTGTCAGAGTTGAGGGTCCTGAGGCTCAAGGCAGTCCTGCTCCACGTCACCCCGTTGGTCACAGGGCTGCTGGCTGAGCCCCAATTCTCTAACCTGACTCTGAGCAACCAGATTGGATAGGATACATCGCATGGGAGGGGACATTGCCTCTTCGGGGTTCAGGACAGAAAATCGAAGTCTCAGTCTTCCTGGGCCGTGTCTAGAGTGGGACTTTCCTTTGGAGTATAAATAGGAGGGTGCTTGTTTTTCCTAGCATGAAGGGAGAGGACATGGGGCTTCTCTTCCTCTGCTCTAAGTGGGAAAGGAGCTCTGAGGGCTGGCCCTGCACAGAGAAGGGGGAACTGGACATTCATAGACCCACTGCTGTATCTTCTGCATCTCACTCACCACTCGCTGGCTTTTTCTCTTCCTTGCAGGTGACTCCTGCACCTGCGCCGACTCCTGCAAGTGCAAAGAGTGCACATGCCCCTCCTGCAAGAAGAGTGAGTGCGGGGCCATCTCCAGGAATCTGGGGCTGTGGCTAAGGTTGGGAGGGAACCCAAGGCTGGCCCTGAGTGCTTGCTTCTGGGGAACTGGCCTTCCTTTGTCCCTGTAGGCTGTCACTGCCTGTCTAGTCTTCTGCCCTCTCCAGGGCTTATGTGGGATGGGGCAGCTTTCTCAAAGGAAGACTCACTCCAATGTCCACCAGTTGTCTCCTGACAAAACCATGCCATCCTGAAATGATGGTCCTCTGGGGCTGGAGGGAGGGATGGAGATCAGTCTCTGTTGGGGCAGGGAGGTCTCTGGTGGAGTCTGCTCTGACCTCTCACTCTCCCTTCCTCCCCAGGCTGCTGCTCCTGCTGCCCTGTGGGCTGTGCCAAGTGTGCCCAGGGCTGCATCTGCAAAGGGGCCTTGGACAAGTGCAGCTGCTGTGCCTGATATCAGGATGGCCCTACTCCAAAGTAAAAATAGAGTGACCCGTAAAATCCAGGATTTTTTTTTTTTTTATAAATCTTGACCAATTTGCTACATTCATTTTTCTGTGAAATATGTGAATCATAATTAAACACTTAGACTTAATTCTGGTTCTGGTTCCTGTTGTGTTTTTTGGAACAAGGGATGGGGTGGGAGATTGAACTGGGAGTTTAGAGACTGGACTCTGGATGGAAATGTGAGCCCCTAGTGGTCTGAACGCCTTCAGGCAAGCCCCGTTAATTCACTGAGCTTTATCTTCTGTAAAATGCACCTGCACTGTGCCGGATCATGCTTCCATATGAGCATGGAGACATACGTGATCAGCTCCAATCATGTTAAATGTGGCACAGGGACTTCTCCATTCCTCATGTTTATTCTCAGGTTTCCCTGACCAAGTTCAGTTCCTCAGCAGATTTTAGGCTTGAAAGTGACCACAGTGGGTGGATTCCAATGCCTGAGTTGCTTGAATCCTACACGGGGCTTCTCAGACTCCATGGCGAAGAGACAGTTTTCATTTTCTATCCATCCCAGATCTAAACCTTTGTAAATAAAGTAATATTAATTATGAAGATAATGAAACACAAAATATAGAACCCACTTGTTACATTTTACACACACAAAAAAAACTCAATAAATACATACAGAAATAACAGAAAAATGGAAGATTTACAAACTCTGTACATATGTTCATAGATGATTTGCATTGCAGACTGGAAACAGCAGACTGGTCCCACTGTGGACCACACACCTTCAGCAGCACAGGCCAGGACATTCTCATGAGGAACCATCAGGCTTGGCCTAGCCAGCGTCACAGAGAGCACACTCAGGACACTCGCTGAACCCTGAGAGCTCCCTGTTGGGAGTTGGCTCTGAATCTTTGGAAGTTCCTCCCAAGTACAGGCTGAATTTTTTCCTCTTTCAAGCTCCAGCCCTTGACTACTTCAAACCAGCATATTCCCAGCAAGATGTAGTGTGATCATGGGTTGCAGATGAAGTTATTTTGAAATGTTGCTTTTCATTTCATCGTCTCCATAATTAATATTAGTTTATTAACAGAAGTTCTCAGAACACAGCTATGGCAGATTGTGCAGCTGGCTGATTGTGGAGATGTTCCTTAGGAAGGAAACAGTCCCTGGATGCCTTGTTAATGAGAAGTTAGTCCTTCCATTTGTGGGGGGGATGCTATTTGATGTTCAATCAAAGAGGAAGATGAGTCTCCTTGCCTAGAAGTCAGGACCACACTTACCTGCTGCTTCCCTGTGAAGCAATTTCAGGAGGCAGACTGCGCCTAGGGCATAGTTTTAGTTGCCAGGCAGTCCTAGTTCACAGCCCATTCCACCACTTACTGGCTGTGTGGTTTGGGCAAGTCACCCAAACTCTCTGAGCATCTAGTGCCTCATTTGTAGAAAGGAGATTATTCTCAATGCAGGGATTAAATGAGAGAGTGGGCCGGGCACAGTGGCGCATGCCTGTAATACCAGCACTTTGGGAGGCAGAGGTGGGAAGGTTGTTTGAGCCCTGGAGTTTGAGACAAGCCTGGGCAACATAGAGAAACCCCGTTTCTACAAAAAATACAAAATTATATGGCTCTGGTGGCCTGTGTCTGTCTGAGCTACTCTGGAGGCTGAGATGGGAAGATGGCTTAAGTCCAGGATATAGAGGCTGCAGTCAGCCAAGATTGTGCCACTGTACTGCAGGCTATGCAACAGAATGAGACAATGTGTCAAAAAAAAAGGAAAAGAAAAAGAAAATGAGAGAGTCACCTGGCTGCTGCCTAGGTTTTAATAAACAAAGGTGATTATGATCATTATCTCTGCACTGACTTTCTTGGAATAAGATACCATTAACTCTACCTTGTCCCTGGAGAAGTTCTCATTGGTTTGGAAGCATTGCTGTGGATGGGATGCTGTGGAGGGGTTGCATCCCTGGCTGATCCAGTGCTAGGAGGAGTGTGGATGTCCTCCTGCAGAAAGTCCTCTGTGATAAGATGCTGCCCCAACATTTGAACACACATAAAGTCCTTTCCCATCCTTCATGTCATTTAACCTTCATGCAACCTGTTAAATGAAGGTCACAAGCTTCAGGACAGGGACAGAAAATATTCAGGGGCTGGCGTGCTTGAATCGTCTTTCAGAGGTATAAAGCAACCTGCCCAATGCCACACAGCTGACAAGGAAACGGATGAATGAACCTATGGTACAGCTGGCCTCTGGCCCTCCCTACAGCTGGCAGATCATGGCATCCGTGGATGCCAAACCCTGCCCATCTTAGTTCAAAGCTATAAGGGACCTTGGAGATGAACAAATTTTGCTCTTCACTTGAGACATAGGAACTGAAGCCCAGAGAGGTCATGGCTATACACAGCCATCTGACTGCAACTGAACGTGCTTCCAGGGCAGCCTCCCGGCCAGATGTTCAGCGTCCTCATCTTTGTGTTGACTTGGTGGCATAGAGCACGGGGTAAGGACATGATACTGCAGTCAGCCTGCATGAGTGCAAATCCCACCTCTGCCACTTTGTGTGTGACGCAACCTCTGTGTTTCAGTCTCATCAACTGGAGTATAATAATATCTGGCTTATAAAATTAAATGATTTAATTCATGTAAAGAACTTAGAATGGTGCCTGGCAAACGGTGAGTCATGTATAACATCAACTGTTGCTCATTATACATCGCATGGGGGATATTTATTTACCCACAGACAAAACAGCCAGGCCAGATGTGCTCACTTGTGTATCCTGTTATTCTCATCTACTACATGAACATGTGTCCTGTGATCAAAGGGACATTCGCTAACATTAGGGATATAAACCTATAAGCATGATTCCACGCCTCAAGTCAGATCAAAAAGAATATCATTTCTGTCCTCACAGTCACTGTACTTTACTTAACATACAATACTGAAATTATTAATATTTTCCTAAATATATTTTCACTTAAAGCAAACTCTTTTCCAGAAGCGAAAATGAAAATCAGTCTTATTCCACACATAGAAGGTAGTCAGAAGAAGTATAAATGTGTGTTGTATGTCTGTGTATATATATTGCAGTTATAGATTGCTTTTGTCACAGCTCATGATTCAGCTTGTGGCTTGACATTGTTTAAAAGATGTCCAGCAATAGGGAAATGCTGATGACATACCCGGGCCAAAGGAAGGCCTGATCATGGACATTTTCTCTTGAGAGGTTGGCTAGATTCAAATCAGTGGCAACTTTTCCATTCTGATGTTGAGCAAGTTGCTTAAACTTTTTGGTATAGCTGTCAGATTAGTAAAGTGGGCTCATAAATAGCATTCCCCTTTAGGATTGTGGGAGGGTTCAAAGAACCAATGATTTAAGGGGGCCTGGCAAAATCTAAATGTTATATGACAGCATGGAAGGAAAAGAGAGAGGCTGACCCCCGGGTGCCAGGTTCTGTGTACAGGGGGAAGGAGTTTGAGGGTCCTAGGTGGGAAGAGCGACAGGCAATGCGGTGGGGAGGGCGGGGAAGAAACCAAAGTCACCTCCATCCCGCACATCTGCGCACGGCTCACTTTCTCTGCTCCAGGCTCCCGCCAATGAAGAAAGTGAGCACTAGGGTGGAGCTGCACACGGACCCGGGAGAGGCAAAGCTGATGACGAAGGTGCGGGGTGGGGATGGGGAAAACGCTACCACCTGGGAATGTCACGTACCTCCAGGAGCACAGCCCCTACCGCACGAGCGGGCACCAAAGGGGCGTCCCCTGGGGGCCCACCAGGCTGCATTCAGGGGATGGTGCGCCCGACTGGCCTGCTGCGCACATCACAACCCAGGACCGCAGGCGCAGGGGATTCAGCTTGGGGGTGGGGGAGGAGGTGCTCTGCACCGGGCCCCCTAACTATAAATTGAGCTCCCGGTTCCTAGAATCCACCACGCCTCCCACCTGCTCCACTCCTTCTGCGCCACTCTCTTAGAAACTTCAGCTGCAACTCTCGAAATGTACCCCAAGTGCTCCTACTCCACTGGTAAGAGATGCGGGGTTTCCGGGCCTTAGGATCTCCATTTTCATTCCAGAGGATAGAATGCTCCCGGGGCAGGAGGGAGGTGCATTTTGAGCTCTTCCTAAAGCGGCCTCCTTTACTTTGCACTTCTCTTGCTTTATCCCTGCCAAGCGCCTTCATCACCACTTAGAATGTTGTCATCTTCCCAGCGTCTCCCATTTCTCAGTCGAGAAGATTGAGGCTCAAACTGCCCTCCTCCGGGTCACCCAGATCGCCAGTAGGGTCCTGAGCTGGGACCCAGTGCTCTGTCCAGCATTAGAGTTGCCTGAGGTGGATGGGAGGCAGGAAGGATTCCTGACATAAGGCCATGTGGAGTAAAATTAGGAGGGCGCCTGCCCATCTGAGCTTGTGTGGAGAAAAGGTGGGGCTGGGCTTCCGTGTGCCCGAGCAGAACAAGGTACCAGGTTTCCCGTGCACTGAGCAGGAGCCTGCTAAAGGCCTGCTCCTAACCCTGCACCACACTCACTGCTCACTGCCTTTTTCTCTTCCTTGCAGGTGGGTCCTGCACCTGAGCCAGCTCAGAAGAAAGCAGCATCTTGGCACACGCCTGTAGTCCCAGCTACTCTGGAGGCTTAGCCAGGAGAATTGCTTGAGCCCGGGAGACAAAGGTTGCAGTGAGCCCAGATCGAGCCACTGCACTCCAGCCTGGCCGATACAGGGAGATTCCGTCTCAAAAAAAAAAAAAAAAAAAAATATATATATATATATATATATATGTCCCTCCATAGAGAAGTGCTGACAACAAACCTAGGCCAAAGGAAGGCTTGATCATGGACACTTCTTAAGAGGCTGGCTAGACTCAAACCAGTGACAAGTTTTCAGCTCTGTGATGTGGAGCAAGTTACTTAAACTTCTTGCTACAGTTGTCAGATTAGTAAAACGGGTTCATAAATAGTATTTCCCATTAGGATTGTTGGGAGTGTTCAATGAATGAATGATTTAAAAAGGCCTGGCACATTTTAAATGTTACATGATAAGAACATTGAAGAGAAATACCGAGTTCTCTCCTTGATTGAAAACAGGGTCTGCATGTCATCTAAAGTCATCGTCTTTGGAGGGTATTCCTCATTTTCAAAACTGCCATCCTGCAGTGGGGTGGCCAGCAGGGCTGGGGTAGTCCCGGAGAATTATATGTAAAGGAGGACGAGGACAAGTGTTCCCGCCATCACCTCAGAGGAGGAGCATGGAAGGAAGAGAAAGAGGCTGACCCGTGGTCGCCACGTTCTGTGTACTGGGAAAACGAGTTTGAGCGTCCTAGGTGGGAAGAAGGACAGACAATGAGAGGGGAGGGCGAGGGAGAAGCAAAAGTCACCTCCACAGTGGCTCATCATAGAGCTGCACACGGACCCGTCGAAGCCAATGGAGCGGCAAAGCTGATGGAGAAGGTGCGCGGAAGGAGGAAGGGAAGTTGGGGATAGCGCGACCACCTGGGAATGGGAAACGACCCTCAGGATGACAGGGGCGCGGCCTACCTCTGGCAGCACAGCCCCTCCCGCAAGAGCAGGCCCCAAAGGGGCAGCCCCCGAGGGCCCACCAGGCTGCACTCAGGGGATGGTGCGCCCGACCCGCCTGCTGCGCCTGCGGCGCACAACTCAACCCAAGACCGCAGGCGCCACGGATTCCGCGTGGGGGTAGGGGAGGGGGTGCTCTGCACCCGGCCCCCTCCTCTAACTATAATTTGAACTCCCGGTTCCTGGAATTCACCAGGTCTCCCACCTACCCCACTGCTTCTTAGCCTCTCCCTTGGAACCCCAGCTTCACCTCACCTGGTCATGGACCCCAACTGCTCCTGCTCCACTAGTAAGAGATACCGAGTTTCGGGGCCTTAGGGTCTCCATTTTCATTCCAGAGGATAGAATGTCCCCGGGGCAGGAGGGAGGTGGATGGTAGCTCTTCCTAAAGTGAACTCCTTTACTTTACACTTCTTGTGCTTTTTCCCAGTCAAGCGCCTTCATCACCACTTAGAACGATGCCATCTTCCCAGCGCCTCCCATTTCTTTCTTTCTTTCTTTCTTTCTTTTTTTTAATACTTCAAGTTCTAGGGTACATGTGCATAACGTGCAGGTTTGTTACATAGGTATACATGTGCCATGTTGGTGTGCTGCACCCATCAACTCATCATTTACATTAGGTATTTCTCCTAATGCTATCCCCCCCCAGCCCCCCACCCCCTGACAGGCCCCGGTGTGTAATGTTCCCTGCCCTGTGTCCAAGTGTTCTCATTGTTCAATTCCTACCTATGAGTGATAACATGTGTTGTTTGGTTTTCCGTCCTTGTGATAGTTTGCTGAGAATGATAGTTTCCAGCTTCATCCATGTCCCAGCAAAGGACATGAACTCATCCTTTCTTATGGCTGCATAGTATTCCATGGTCTATATGTGCCACATTTTCTTAATCCAGTCTGTCATTGATGGACATTTGGGTTGGTTCCAAGTCTTTACTATTGTGAATAGTGCTGCAATAAACATATGTGTGCAATGTGTCTTTGTAGTAGCATGATTTATAATCCTTTGGGTATATACCCAGTAATGGGATCCCAGCACCTTCCATTTCTGAGCTGAGAGGACTGAGGCTCAAAACTGCCAGGTCATCCAGATAGCCAGTGGGGTCTTGGGCTGGGACCCAGTGCTCTGTCCAGCATTAGAGCTGTCTGAGGTGGATGGGAGGCGGTGAGCTTTGCCTCTTAGGGATTCCTGACATAAGGCCTTGTGGAGTAAAATTAGGAGGGCATCTGCCCATCTAAACCTGTGGGGAGAATAGGTGGGGCTGGGCTTCTGTGTGCCTGAGTGGAACAAGGTACCAGGTTTCCCATGCACTGAGCAGGAGGATGCTGAGGGCCTGCTCCTAACCCTGCACCACACTCACTGCTCACTGCCTTTTTCTCTTCCTTGCAGGTGGGTCCTGCACCTGTGCAGTCTCCTGCAAATGCAAAGAGTGCACATGAACCTCCTGTAAGAAGAGTGAGTGCGGGGCCTTCCCTGAGAATCTCGGGGCTGGGTTAAGTCAGAGGAGGGATCTCAGATTGTGCAGGCAGGAGCAGGCTCATCACTAGCTTCCCACATCCCCTGAAACGGATTCAGGATCAGAGCTGGAGGAACATTAGAGATGGTTGATTCCCATCCAATCTTCATTCTTAACAATGGGGAAACTGAGGTCACAAGAATGTACCAGCCGGCCAACCGTAGACCTGATTCTTGAGGACTTTCCTCACTGAAGTGTATGGTTTTGGCGAATTGTCCTTCCTTTGTCTCCACAGTCCCAGTCACTGCCCGTCCAGTCTTCTACCCTGTCCTGGCTCAGGTGGGGCTGAGCAAGTTTTTCATAGGAAGGCTCTCACTGCAAAGATCCACCGTTGTCTCCTGACAGAGCGCACCATCCCGAACGAAGGCTCCTCCAGGTCTCGGTGCGAGCTTGAGCCAGGCCCGCTGTTGGGGCAGAGAGGTGCCTGTTCAAGTCAGCTGTGACCTGTCCCTCTCCCCTTGTTGCCCAGGCTGCTGCTTCTGCTGCCCTGTGGGCTGTGCCAAGTGTGCCCAGGGATGTGTCTGTAAAGGGACATCTGACAGGTGCAGCTGCTGTGCCTGATGTAGGGAAAGCTCTGTTCCCAGAAGTAGAAAGTGTACGAACCCAGAATTGCTTTCCGCACAACCCTGACCCATTAGTACATTTGGTTTTTCAAAAATAAAATAATGATAAAAGTTGACTTTATTCAGGCTTGGTTTTATTTTGTGTGGCTTGGACAAAAGTGACCTGATACCCGACAGAGCTGGGATGAGGGACTGCACTGAGAGTCCAGTCACGTGCATGCTGGTACCAGGTCCTATCACCTTTCACACTGAGTTCTTTAAGGCAAATCACATTACCTGTCTCAGCTAAAAAATGTAAAAGCATTATACATGTAGGCCGGGCATTGTGGCTCACACCTGTCATCCCAGCACTTTGGGAGGCAAAGGTGAGTAGATCACCTGAGGCCAGAAGTTCAAGACCAGCCTGGCCAATGTGATGAAATCCCCATCTCTACTAAAAATACAAAAATTAGCCACGAGTGGTGTCAGGTGCCTGTAATCCCAGCTATTCGGGAGGCTGAAGCAGGAGAATCACTTGAACCTGGGAAGTGGTGGTTGCAATGAACTGAGAATGCACCACTCTACTCCAGCCTGGGTGACAAGAGCGAATCTCAATTAAAAAAAAAAAAAAAAAGCAGTATACATGTAAGAGACATAATGGTATGGGCATCTGTAACAGACCTAAGCTTTGGCAAAATGAACTAATATGAATTAGTATGAAATACAAAAACAAAATCCATTTTTAAACTCAACAGGCAAATTATTAATATAAATATATAAAAATAAAATAATACGTATGAAAAACAATAAATATATGAAAAACGAAATATATGATTATAGTTAAATAAATAACAGAAAAATAAAAGAATTTACAAACATTGCATATCTGTTCGAGGGTGTGTATTTCACACTGGGAATGGTGCATAGACTGACCCTCGTGCGTGGATCACACGCCTTCAGCAGTGCTGGCCTGGACATGCCCGAAAAGAACTATCCGTCCTGAACTGCCCCGTGTCACTCATGGAACTCTCGCTACCCCTGAGAGCTCCTTGTTCTGACTCGGCTCTGAATCTTTGGAAGTTTCTCCCAAGGTCAGGCTGCAGTCTCCTCCTTCAAACTCCAGCCCTTGGTTACTCCAGGCCAGCACAGTGAATAGGGAGGTGGAGCGAAGTGTCCAGCATTGTCCTGGCAAGCTGACTAGAGATAGCAACTGGGGCTCCCAGGTGAAGTATTTGACTCGGCCTCTGCAGGGGTGATGGCATATTCTGTAGTTTGAAGGGGTGTGGTGTGCACTGAGAAGGATGAGGACTGATCATTGCTACCGACAGCTGGTCCCTCCGGCTATCTGCTCAGGGAATTGTTATTTGAGGTTCAATCACAGGGAAGATGAGACAGGTGGCCCAGGAGTCAAGCCCTAGATGGGCTGCAGGTGCTCTTTGTGAAGAGGGAATTTCAGAAGGGAGCCTGGGCCAAGTGCAGGCTTTGGTGTCACACAGCTGGGTTCACAGCCCACTTCACTCCTTATGGGCTGTGTGGCCTGCAAAAGCCGCTTAACCTCTCTCAGCCTCCATTTCTCATCTGTATACAGGAGATTTTATTTCCATGCAGGGATTAAATGGGACAGTGGCCTGGTACTAGTGGCCTAGGGCTTACTGAACAGTGTTATTATAATCATTTCTCCATGTGGACTTTCTAGACAGACAATCCCGTTAGCTCCCATCAAGCTTCTTGGGAAAGGCC
This sequence comes from Papio anubis, assembly GCF_008728515.1. Classification (NCBI taxonomy): domain Eukaryota; kingdom Metazoa; phylum Chordata; class Mammalia; order Primates; family Cercopithecidae; genus Papio; species Papio anubis. Next base: position 33,175,075 of record NC_044993.1, on the reverse strand, counting down.
CATCTGCCTGCAGCTATTATGTGGACTAGAAGTTGGAGATGGGTTTGGAGTCTTGCTGTTCTGGTCTCAAGGGCATGTGGATGACCTCCTGCACCAGCTCTCTGGGATAACACACTGCTCCAGCATTCAGACAGAGAACACGCCTTTCCCACCTTTCAGGTCATTTGATCTTCACACAAACCAGAGACACAGTGAATGTGCAGGGTTTGGTGAGATGGTGCTGTCTTCTAGAGGAGTTGTACTGTCTTCTAGAGGAGGTAAGCAATCTTCCCAAGGTCACACAGTTCAGAAGTAAAGGCACGAATGAATATAGGCATGAATAAGGCATGAATGAAGCGTAACTGTGGGTGTCCTCATGCCCTCGCCATAGTGGAAGATCATGCTGTCCATGGATTCTAAGCCCAACCCCTCACATTCTAGAGCTGGAAGGGCCCATGATTAGTTAGCCTAATTGTGCCCCTGACTTGAGGCTGGGAAACTGAAGCCCAGAGAGGACACACAGCTATTCAGAGGCTCTGACTGCTAGCTCATTGCTCTTACCACTGTGCCTCCGTGCCAGAGTTAATGTCTTCATGTGTCACATGGCAGGGTGACATAGGGTTGTGGTTGAGGACATTATTCTATGGTCAGCCTGTATGAGTGCCAATCCCAGATATATCACCCTGTATACCTGGGTGACACAAGTTCTCTGTGGCTCAGTTTCCTGGATTGTAAAAGGGGTAGAATATAATAATACATCATGTGTTATACAAGCACATTTTAGTTACAGATGCACTACATATAGGATGGTGGTCCTATAAGGTTATAAGGTAATTGTACTGTACCTTTCTATGTTTAGCTACATCTAGATACACAAATACTTACCACTGTGTTGTAATTGCCCTCAGTGTTCCATACACTAGCATGCTGTACAGAGGAAGCAGAGGAGATATGAATAAGGAGAATTTGATGGCAACCTTCCATGTCTGGAAGTTAAACTGATTCTTTTTCCAGTAGTGGTTAGGAGCTTGCTTTTCATATAAAATACACCTATGGGAATAGGAGTCATTTGAAACAGAAATCTTAACTCACATATTGGTGCAGGTGGTAGCAGAACTGGCAGGCATCCTTCCCTTTCTGTTATGGGGATAGGGACTATCTTGCTCATAGTTTTATATTTCTGGCATGAATCTCTATATTGTGAGAAGAGTGCAGGACCCTGTCAGGGCCACAGGTCAGTGCTCATGTGAGTGATGAGTAAGACAGAGGACACACAGGGAGGGACACCAGGCCTGGCTTTTTTTTTTGCCTGAAGTAAAAATGTCAACCATGCTATCATCTGAGTCTGTTTGGGTGGCTATAACCAGATAACATAGACTGGGTAATTTATAATACCAGAAGCTTGCTTCTGTCAGTTCTGGAGGCATGAGGTATAAGGGCAAGTCACCAGCATATTTGGAGTCTTGTGAGGGTCCCATTCTTCATAGACGACTCTTTCTTGCTGGGCCCTCACATGGTGGCAGGGGTTAAATAAGCTCTTTCAGGCCTCTTTTATTAAGGCTCTAGTCCCATTCATGAGTGTGTTGTCCTCTCAGTGTAGTCACCTCTCAAATGCATCACGTGTTAAAAGCAACACACTGGGAATTCAACACATGAAGTTTGGAAGGGCACAAGCATTCCAGCCCTAGCAGCCATGATTGATAATAATGAAATCATAGCTAATGTTATAGAGCACTCGTGATGTACAAGGTAGTATTCTAAGTTCTTTACATGCACTAAATCATTTACTTTTTTGAATCCATCCCTATTATACTCATGTATCACTTAATAATGGGAGTAAATTCTGATAAACCCATCTTTAAGGAATTTCATCTTTGTGCAGACATCACAGAGTGTTGATTAGGTAGGTTGATGACCTACTGCACACATAGATTGTATGGTGTGGCCTATTGCTCCTAGGGTTCAAAGCTCTACAGCATGTTACTGAATGTTGGAGGCAATTGTAACACAATGGTATTTGTGTATCTAAACATAGCTCAACATAAAAAAGCATAGTAAAATTTCCTTATTATAACCATATAGGACCACCATCGTGTACACTGTCTAGAGTTGGCCAATATGGCATTTTTTTGGCACATGAGCATATTTTACCCCTTTGCACTGCAGGACCAAAACAGAGACAGGTTATGTCACTTATATGCAAGTGATGTCGCTGGCTTTTGCATACATGCAGGTTGACTGCAGCAACATACCCTCAATCACAACCCTCTGTCAGCCATTCAGAAACGCCACGAGGACACTGAACCTGCCACAGAGGCAGATTGGGAAGAGCACTGAGTTGGCAGCCAGAGCCTCGGCATAGCTCTGTGTCTTCTCCGGAATTCAGCTGCCCAGCTGACAGGTCAGGGGCACAACTGGGCTACCTGGCCATGGGGCCCTTCCAGCTCTGGACTGTGAGGGGCCGGGCTTAGGATCTGCCGACATCAAGATCTGCTGCTATGGCGAGTGCATGAGGACAGCCATAGCATAGATTCATTCGTCCCTTTACTTCTGAGCTGTGTGACCTTGGGCAGATTGCTTAACTCCTCTAGAAGACAGTACAATCTCGCCAGACCCTGTACATTCAATATGTCTCTGGTTTGTGTGAAGATCTGTGACTCAAAGTGTGGGAAAGGCTTGTTCTCTGTCCAAATGCTGCAGCGGTGTATCATCCTGGAGAATTTTGTGCAGGAGGTCATCCACATGCCCTTGAGACCAGATCAACAAGAGACCCATCCTCAACTTCCAGTCCACATGATACCTCCAGGCAGATTAGTGTTACCCAAGGAGCTTGATGGGATCTGACATGATTCTCTCTCCAGGAAGCGCACGTGGACAAATAAATGATTATAACAGCACTGTTTATTAAGTCTGAGCCAGGTATCAGGGTCCTGTCACATTTAGTCCCTACACAGATTTATAATTTGCTTTCTACAGGTGAGGAAATGGAGGCACAGAGAGGTTAAGGGGCTTGTGCCGGCTCCACAGCCAGGAAGGTGTGAAGTGGGCTGTAAATCTGGTTATGTGACACCCAGACTTGCACATGACCCAGGGTGCCTTCAGAAAAGCCCTCTTCACAAAGGGCACCTGCAGGCAAGCATGGTCCTGACTCCTGGGCCACTTGACTCATCTTCCTCTGTGATTGAACAGCAATAGCAATTCCCTGAAGCAGTAGCCAGAGGAACCTACTGTTGGCCTAACTACCAGTCACCAGGGTGATGCCTCACTCCTTCTTGATGAACAGCAACACACCTTCCAACTGCAGAATATGCCGTCACCCCTGCATTGGCACATGACATCCTTCATCTGGACCCAGTCCTTCTCATGACTCTGCATTGCCACGATGATGCTTTCCTCCACATCCCCAGTCACTTTGCTCCCCTGAGTTAATCAAGGTTGGAATTTAAAGAACAAAAATAGCTTAATCTTGGGAGAAACTGCCAAAGATTCAGACACAAGTCACTACAGGGATCACTCAGGGGTCAGGGAGTATCATGTTGGTGACATTGGGCCGGCTAGGACTGATGGTTCCTTGTGAGGATGTCATGACCACTGCTGCTCAAAGTGTGTAATCTACACACTAGGGCCTGTCTGCTGTTTACAGTCTGCAGTGCACAGCATCCATCAACATATATGTAGATTATAAAGTTGTAATTTTCCTGGTATTTCTTTTATATTGGTTGAACTTTTTCCTGTGGAGTCAAAAATGGATTTTGTAACTTTTTTTTTTATGAGGTCTCCTTCTGTCACCCAGACTGTGGTGCAATGGTGAAAACATGGCTCACTGCAGCCTTCAATTCCTGAGTTAGATGGATCCTCCTGCCTCAGCCTCCAAGTAGCTAGGATTACAGACTTGCACCACCATACTTTGCTAAGTGTTTATTTATTTATTTAGAGACAAGAATCTCCCTATGTTTCCAAGGCTAGTCTCAAACTCCTGGTGTCAAGTGGTCCTCCCATTTGAGTCTCTCAAAGTACAGGAATTACAGGTGTGAGTCATCCTGCTTGACTGGATTTTGTATATTGAGTTTTGTTTCACGATTTCCATCATTAGTGTTATTGCAAGTATTATTTACCGAGGTTTAGGTGTGGAATGGATAGGAATGAAAAACCCCTCCTTCATTCTGGAGTTTGAGAAGCCTCGTGTAGAAGTAAATAACTAAAGACTTTGATTCCATCCCCTGCAGTCACTTTGGAACACAAAATCCAAAGGGGAATTGAAATTGGGCAGAGAAATCAGAGAAGGAACAGGAGGCATTCAGAAGTTTCTGTGCGGCATTTGAGAATGAAGGTGGTCCTGTATCCCGGATCCCCGCCAATGACCTGACGAAGTGCTATTCGTTTCTGCAAAAGAGGAAGCACAGTGAGGCAGCTTGGCTTGCCTTAAGGCACTCGAATTGTTAGGGGCTCACATTTCCATCTAGAGCCCAGGAGGCTGCAACCCCCAGTTCGATCCCCCACCCCAGTCTCTGATTTCCGAAGCACACAAGGGAAACTGAAGTCAGAATCAAGTCTGAAGTGTTTAATTATCATTCACATATTTCATAGGAAAAGGAATGTAGCAAATGGGTCAAGGTGGTATAAAAAAAATAAATCCAAGTTTGTACCTGTCTCTCTATTAATATCTGGGAGAAAGGCTGCCCTGGCATCAGGCACAGCAGCTGCACTTCTCTGACTCCCCTTTGTAGATGCAGCCCTGGGCACAGTTGGCACAGCCCACGGGGCAGCAGGAGCAGCAGCCTGGGGAAGAAGAGGAGCGTGAGAGGTCACAGCTGACTAGCCCAGGGAGCTCCCTGCCCAACAGAGGCCCCAAAGAGCCTCCAGCCCCAAAGGACCCTTAGTTCAGGATGGCATGGCTTTGTCAGGAGACAGCTGGGAAATATTCGGGGTGGGTCTTCCTATGAGAAAACTGCCCAGTCCCACAGGCGCCCTGGACAGGGCAGAGGACTGGAAAGGCAGTGACAACCTATGGGGACAAAGGAAGGCCAGTTCCCCAGAATCATGCACCCAGGGCCAGCCTTGGGTTCCCTCCCAACTTTAGCCACAGCCCCAGACCCTGGAGATGGCCCCGCACTCACTCTTCCTGCAGGAGGTGCATTTGCACTCGTTGCACTTGCAGGAGCCGGCGTAGGTGCAGGAGCCACCTGCAAGGAAGAGAAAAAGCCAGTGAGCGGTGAGTGAGATGCAGAAGATATAGCAGTGAGTTAATGAGCCTCCAGTGCTCCCTTCTCTGTGCAGAGCCAGCCCTCAGAGCTCCTTTCGCACTCAGAACTGAGGAAGAGAAGCCCCATGTCCTCTCCGTGCTGGGAAGCCCAGGCAGCCTCCTGTTTGCACTCCAAAGGAAAGTCTCAGGCTCCAGGCACAGCCTGGGAAGACTGCGACTTCCACTTTCTGTCATGAAGTCCAAAGAGGCAATGTCCCCTTCCTCCTATCCAATCCTGCTGCTCAAAGCCTGGTCAGAACATTGGGGCTCAGCCAACAGCCCTGGGACCAACCGCGTGCCGTGGAGCAGGACAGTCTTGACCCTCAGTACCCTCAACTCTGACACAAAGACACAGGGAGGAGGCAAATGCTCTCAGGAGCTTGGCCAGGAGGAAAGCACTGGACTAAGTCAAAGAGTCCCCTTCAGTTGAGATCTCAAAATACGACCTTCTCAAACCCAGGAACGCTCTCTATGGTGTCTGGGAATCGGGCATCCCCAGGCACGGAACCCGGCGTTCCTGTTGGAGTCCATTGCAAGCCGAGGAGAGATTGGACTTTCCAAGCGAGACCCCAAGAAGCAGTGGGGCAGACAGAAGGCGTGGTGGACCCCAACAGTCGGCCGCTGCTTTGATAGTCAGAGGAGGAGGCCGGGCGCAGAGACTCCGCCACGTCCTTGCACCCACCCCGCTAGTCAGCGCTGCGGGAGGTCCCGGTTGCGCTGTGTGCAGCAGAAGGAATGTGTGCAGCGCAAGGTCCCCTGAACGCAGCTCCCTGCACACCGCGGACCATCCCTTTGGAGTCGCTTAGTGCCTGGGTGAGCGGCTTCTCTGCCCTCCTGCCCGCCCTTCCCAGTGTCACCGAGATTGCCTGCTACACCCGCCCCTTGGGGTTCCAGGAACCTGGAGATGCTGGCCTTCGCCCCGCCCCCGCCCCGGTCCTTAGTCAACAGCTAAGCCTTTCCTGGAGTCCCAGTGCAACCCCAGTCTCTTGCTCTACTCTGTGGATTGGCGGGAGCAGGGAGCCTAGCAAGAGAGTAGTGTGCAAAGGACAGGCCGAGGATGTGACCTTCGGATCTCTAGCATTGCCTGTCCCTGTCCCTGTCCCCCCACGTCAGTCTTTTGGCCATGTTTCTCCTGTGCACAGCAACACGGAAGACACAGTGCTCTGCCCTTCTCCCTTCCATTCTTCACTCTTGAGAGGCTGAATGGGCACATTTGTCTGGGTCCTCCTTTGCATAAATCTCTTCAGGGTCTCCCCACAGCCTAACCGGGCACCCCACTGTAGGATGGCAGTTTGGAAAATGTGGGATGTCCTCAGAAGCGGGATCACTGAAGGCGGAGTTAGCGGTGAGCTGAGATCGCACTATTTTTGCACTCCACCCTAGGCAACAAGAGTGAAACTTTCTCAAAAAAAAAAAAAAGGAAAGGAAAAAAGAAAAACAAAAACTTAATGGAAGAAGACAGGTGGTTATTTCCCTTCAATATTGCTAGCTATTGCCTAAGAGTGAGTCTGTGCCAGTCTCCTTTTAATCATTTTCCTTGTTTGAACCTTTACAACAATTGTAAAGGGAAATACTACACATGAACCCATATTACTAAACGGACACCTACAACAAAGAAAGTTCAATGAACGTGCTCACTGTCACAGAGCTAAAAAGCTGTGCACTCATTTGAATCCAGCTAGCCTCTCAGGAGAAATTCTCTGAAATAAAGCCTTCCTTTGACCCAGCTATGTTTTCTCTGTTGCTGGAACTTCCCTATAGCTTGAATTCTTTTAAATAATAACAAGTCAGGCTGGGCACTGTGGCTCACGCCTGTAATCCCAGCACTCTGGGAGGCCAAGATGGGCAGATCTCTGCAGGCCAGAAGTTCAAGACCAGCCTGGCCCACATGGCAAAACCCCGTCTCTACTAAGAATACAAAAATTAGCCAGGCGTGGTGGCACAAGCCTGTAATCCCAGCTACTTGGGAGGCTGAGGTTGCAGTGAGCCAAAATTGCACCGCTGCACTCGAGCCTAGGTGCCAGAGACAGACTCTGTCTCAAAATAATAATAATAATAATAATAATTATTATTATTATTATAATGACAAGCTACCAGCTCAACCATGGGCAATGACAAAAGCAATCCATAAGTGTAATAAGCATATATACACACACACACATACATACATACACACACACACATATATACTTTTCTGGCTATCTTCTACATATAGATAAGACTGATTTTCATTTTTGGTGGTGGAAGAGAGTTTGCTTTTCATAAAAATGTATTTAAGAAAGTATTAATCGTTTCAATATGAAATGATAAATAAAATGTGCACGTGGCAGCAGAAATGGCAGTCATTCTATACGTGACATGAGGCACAGCATCTTGCTCATAGCTTTATAATCCTGTGTTGATGCCATTTTTGTGGGAACAGTGAATGGCTGTCTTTGGTCCACAGGACCCGTGTTTGAGTGGTAGTTGACAATGACAGCATACATACATAACTAGGCACTCCAGGCCCGGCTGCTTTGTCTGTGAATAAACAAATATCCACTATGCTATGTGTAATGGTTGTTTTAAAGAAGCAATAGCTAATATTATAGACTACTCACCACTTGCCAGGCATCATTCCAAGTTTCTTACATGTATTAAATTATTTAATCCTACACTCTAGATGCCATTATCATATACCTTTTACAGGGGAGGAGACTGAGACACACAGAGGTTGCAAGGCACAGCTAAAGTGACGGAGGCGGGATTTGCACTCATGCATGCTAACGGCAGCATCATGCCCTCACTCACCACCACTCTATGCCACCAAGTCACAAGAAAGATGAGGACACAGAAAATCTGGCCCAGAGGCAGCAGTGGGAAGCACATTCAGTTGGCAGTCACTTTCCCCTGCACAGCTCTGTGACCTCTCTGGGCTTCAATGCTCACCTCTCAAGCCAAGGGCAAAATTGGTCTATCCCAAAGCATGTTTATAGATTTGAACCAGGGTAGGCAGAATTTAGCATCCAGTGACTAGCAGATCATGCTCTGCCAGCTGTGACCAGGACAGCAGGCTAGGGGTAGCATAGGTTCATGCATCCCTTCACTTCTGAGCTGTGTGGCCTTAGGCAGGTTGATTAACTACTCTGAAAGACAACACAGGCCTGCCAGGCCCTGCATATTAGCTGTGCCAGTTCTGAGGCCTGTGGCTCTCATTCCCAAGGTTGTATGAAGATCCAGTGATACGAAGGGTGAGAAAGGCTTTTGTGTCTGTACAAATGCCAAGCAGCAGCATGGTATCCAACACCACATTCCTCCTGGCAGGATCACCAGGCTGCAATCTCTTTCCCAGCCTCTAATACAGCCTCTAATACAAACCTATGAGCCTTTCTCCAGGAGGCTGTTGGGATTTAACAGAATTTGTCTGTCTAAGAAGGTAGTGTAGGCTAGGTGCAGTGGGTCACACCTGTAATCCCAGCACTTTGAAAGATGAAGGTTGGCACGTCACTTGAGAGCAGGAGTTCCAGACCAGCCTGGTCAATATGAATAAACCCTGTCTCTACAAAAATACAAAGCTTAGCCGGGCGTGGTGGTATGCACCTGTAATCCCAGCTACTCAGGAGACTGAGGCAGGAGAATTGCTTGAACCTGGGAGGCGGAGGTTGTAGTGAGCCAAGATCCCACCACTGCACTCCAGCCTGGGCAACAGAGAGAGATTCCATCTCAAAAAAATTAATTAATTAATTAAAAATAAATAAAAAGAAAGTCAGCGTAGAGAGAATACTCTTAAGCCTCATTATTTATTTATTTTTAATTTTTTTCATCTTTTTTTCTTTTTTCTTTCAGTGATGAGAATCTTACTTTTTTTCTGGTGGTGAAGCAGGCTGTGAACCAGGACTGCCTGACACCAAAATTCATGTCCTAGGCTCAGGCTGCCCTCTGAAATCTCCTGTTCCCTGGGCAGCAGTGAGTAAGCGTGGTCCTGATCGCTAGGCCAGGAAATCCATCTTCCTCTTTGATTGAACATCAAATATCATTTCCTCTACAGAGCCAGGGGAACTAATGGTTAGCTTTTATTATAAATCAGCCAGGGCCTCACTCCTTAATGAGCACCACCACACCCTCCAAACTGCAGAATCCTCCATCACTGCTGCATGGGCAGCCAGAAGAACTTCTGCAAACCAGGATCACACACACTGCATACTGCTGGGAACATGCTGGGCATTTCCCTCCATGTCTCCAGTCGCTTTGATGTTCTGAAGTAGGCAAAGGCTGAAACAAATTCAGTTTGGGCTTGGGTGGAACTTCCAAACATTCAGAGCCAAGTCACAACAGGGAGCTCTCAGGGGTCAGCGAGAGTCCTGTCAGTGACATGAGGCAGAGCAAGCCTGATGGTTCCTTGTGGGGACGTGCTGGGCAGTGCTGCCAAAGGTGTGTGAGCCACACCCTGGGACCAGTTCTGCTGATTCCTGTTTGCAATGCGCATCAGCAAAATATGTGCAAAGTTTGTGAATCTTTCATTTTCCTGTTACTTGTGTGTATACTTATTGAAATTTTTCCTGTTGAATATTAAAATGGTTTCTGTATTTTGTGTTTGATTTCCTTATACCTGTAATTAACAGGATTTTGTTTACAAAGGTTTAGGCCTGGGATGGATGGGAATTAAAAAGTGTTTCTTCACTGTGGAGTGTGAGAAGCCCCGTGCAGAACTCAAGCAACTTAGGAGTTGGATTCCACCCTGTCATCACTTTCAAGCCGCAAATCTGATGAGGTGCCGAAGCTGCGCAGGGAAAACAGAAAATGAAAATGAGAGATGGAGAAGTTTCTGTGCCACATTTGCACATTTGACATGACCCGAGGCGATCACGCATGTCCCCCTGACCCCGTCATGTGATCCCGCACAGTGCAGTTCCATTTTACAGAAGATGGAGCTCAGGGAGGAACCGGGCTTGCCTCAAGGTACTCAGACTGTTAGGGGCTCACATTTCCATCAGAACCGTGTCTCTAAATTCTCAATTCAGTCCCCCACTCCAACTGTTATTTCCAAGCCACACACAGGAAAGGAGAGTCGAATCAAGTCAAAAGTGTTTTATTGTCATTCACATATTGAATAAAGGAAGAAACATAGCAAACCGATCAGCGTAGTTTGAAAAAAAAATCCAGGTTAGTACTGGTTGCTCTATTTATGCCTGGAAGCAGTGCTCTCCCAACATCAGGCACAGCAGCGGCACTTCTCTGACGAGCCTTTGCAGACACAGCCCTGGGCACACTTGGCACAGTCCACAGGGCAGCAGGAGCAGCAGCCTGGGGAAGAAGGGGAGAGTGAGAGGTCACAGCCGAGTTGACCAGGGACCTCTCTGTCTCAACAGCAGGTCTGGCTCAAGTTCAGACCCCAGACCCAGAGGATGCATTTTTAGGTTGGCACAGCTCTGTTCCGATGGTGCATTTGAGGTTTGTGTCCCAATAGAAAAAGTCTGCCCTGCCCCATCTGAGCTCAGAGCAGAAAGCCTGGAGAGGGAATGACCCAGCCAACAGGGGCGAAAGAAGACCAGATCCCAAAAGCATGCACTCAGGGCCAGCGCTGAGTTCCCTCCCAACCTTAGCCACAGCCCCAGATTCCTGGAGATGGCCCCGCACTCACTCTTCTTGCAGGAGGTGCATTTGCACTCTTTGCACTTGCAGGAACGAGCACAGGTGCAGGAGGCACCTGTGGAAGAAAAAAAGGCAGTGAGCGGTGAGTAAGGTGCAGAAGGTACAGCGGTGAGTCAATGAGTGTCCAGTGCCCCCTCCTCTGTGCAGGGCCAGCCCTCAGAGCTCCTTTCCCACTCAGAGCAGTGGAACAGAAGCCCCATGTCCTCCGCCATCACGCTGGAAAGGGCAAGCACCCTCCTTTATATACCCTATCAGGAAGTTCCCAGCTCCACACACAGCCCAGGAAGCCGGGGCTGGAGGCCAAAACCTTTTCTGATGAACTCTGACGAGGCTACGTCCCCCGCCTCTCATCCATCCCAGCTGCTCAGAATTAGAGCAGAGCATTGGGGCTCAGCCAGCAGCCCCCGAATAGATGGGTGACATGGAGCAGAACAGCCTTGATCCTCAGAATCCCTAATTCTGACTTACAAGCACAGAGGAGGGAAATGCTCGCAGGAGCTTGGCCAAGAGGAAAGCACTGAAAGGTGTAAAGGAGTTCCCTTCAACTCAGAGCTCATAATGCAACCTTCTCAAACCCAGGGACACTGTGTACGGTGGCCAGGAATGGGCATCTCAAGACCCAGAGCCAGACGTCCCTTACCTGCAGTGCAGGAGCAGTTGGGATCCATTTGGAGCCAAGACAAGCCTGGAGTTCCTAGGCAAGAGATGAGAAGTCAGTAGGGCAGGTGGAAGGCGTGATGGAGCCCAGGAGCCAGCTGCTCCCTTTATAGTCAGGGGAGGTGGCGGGGTGCAGAAGCCCCGCCCTGGCCCTTGCACTCACCCCTGCTGAATCTGCACTGCCCGTGATCGCTGGCTGGGCCGTGAGCAGTGGCCTGGCCTGACTCAGGACTGTCATCATCTTTACCTCCCCTGGATACCGTGTGCAAACCCAGCCTCATGTTCAACTTCCAGGATCAGCAGCAGCGGGAGCATAGGGAGAGAGTTGTGTGCAAAGGACTGGTGGAGGTTGTGACCTTTGGATTTCCCCCCCTAGCCTGAGTCTGTCCCCACGTGGTTCCCTCAGCCACATTTCTTCTGTACACAGCACCAGGACAGAGACAGGGCTCTGTCCCCCTCTCTTCCATTCTCCACTCTTGAGAGGCTGAATGGGCACATTTCTCTGGGTAATCCTTTGCATAAATCTCTCCAGGGTCTCCCCACTGCCTAGCTGGCCTACTACAGGATGACAATTTGGAAAATGTGGGATGTCCCTGGAAGAGGGATCATTGAAGGTGACATGCAGACCCTGGATAAAATTAGAAAGCAATTTCCTTCCATATTCCTATTACTCTACATAACGTTAATCCATGTTAGGCCCTGTTTAGTCACTTTCAATTTTGAACCCTCACAGCAACCGAAAAGGGACATACATCCTATTTATGAACCCATATTCCTAATCTGGACAATGACAATACAAGAAGTTCAAGCCACTAGTCCAGGGTCAGAGGGCTGGGAAGTGGTACTGCTGGGTCTGAATCCTGTCAGCTTCCCAAGGAAGAGAAGTCAGTGATGAAGCTTCCCTTCGGCCTAGGTATGTTTATCTCTTTATTGCTTGATATCTTTAAACAAAACCAAGCGTCAATGTCAGTCCTGGTAGCAAAACAGAGATGCAGAGGAGTATGAATCAGGAGATTTGATGATAACCTTCTATGTGTGGAAGTTAAACTGATTCTTTTTTCAGTAGTGCTAATGAGTTTGGTTTTCATATAAATATATCTAAGGAAATAGGATATTTATTTGAAGAAAATAAATTTTAAAGAAAAATGTTGAGTCCCATATTGGTGCAGGTGGTAGCAGAACTGGCAGGCATCCTTCCATCTCTGTTATGGGGAGAGGGACTGTCTTGCTCATGGCTTTATATTTCTGGTGTGAATCCCTATTTTGTGGGAAGAGTGTAGGACCCTGTCGGGACCTCAGGTCAATCCTCATGTGGCTGATGAGAAAGACAGAGGACAGCAGGCCTGGCTCTTTTGTCTGGAGTAAAAATGTCAACTATGCTATTGTCTGAGTCCATTTGGGCTGCTATCACCAGATACCTTAGACTGGGTACCTTAAAACAACAGAAATACATTTTTCTCAGTTCTGGAGGCATGGAAGTCCAAGGTCAAGGCACCAGCATATTTGGAGTCTTGTGAGGGCCCCGTTCCTCATGGATGTCTCTTTCTTGCTGGGTCCTCACATAGTGGAAAGGGTTAAACCAGGCCTCCCTTATTAAGGACTAATCCCGTTCATGAGCACTTTGCCTGAATACCATAGTCACTTCCCAAATGCACCACCTCTTAAAAGCAACACAATGAAAGTTATATTTCAACACCTGAATATTGGAGGGACACAGGCATTCAGGCCATAGCAGCCATGAATAATAATAACAACAAATAGTGGTTAATATTATAGACCACTGGTCATGTATAGGCACCATTCTGAGTTCTTAACATCCATTAAATCATTTGCCTCTACGAGTCCAACCCTATTACAGTCATGTGTCACTTGATGAAAGGTATGCATTCTAAGAAATGTGTCTTTAGGCAATTTCGTCATTGTGCAAACATTGTAGAATGTACTCACACACACCTAGATGATACTGGCTACTACACACCTAGGCTGTCTGCTTTAGCCTATTGTTCTTAGGCTTCAAACCCATACACTGTCAGGCAATTTTAACACAATGGTAAGTATTTGTGTAGCTAAACATAGAAAGGTACAGTAAAAATGCCATATTATAATCTTTATTTATTTATTTATCTTTGAGACGGAGCTTTGCTCTTGTTGCCCAGGCTGGAGTGCAATGGTGCAATCTCGGCTCACTGCAACCTCCGCCTCCCAGGTTCAAGCTATTCTCCTGCCTCAGCCTCCCGAGTAGCTGGGATTACAGGCATGGGCCACTATGCCTGGCTAATTGTGTATTTTTAGTAGAGACAGGGTTTCTCCATGTTGGTCAGGCTGTCTTGAACTCCGAACCTCAGGGGATCCACCCACCTCGGCCTCCCAAAGTACTGGGATTATAGGCGTGAGCCGGCACGCCCGGCCTCCTATTATAATCTTAAAGGAATCGTTTTTAGCTGAAGAAGTGATCTGAGACAGGGAACCTGATTTTCCTCAGGGCACTCAGAGTGTAAGGTGATAGCACATGGTCCCGGCACCCAGGTCTCTGGACTCTTAATGCAATCACACATACCAGCTCTCTTGAGTATGGGGTCCCCTATTTCCAAGCATGCAAAGAAAACCAGAGCCAGAAGAAGTCAACAACTTTTATTATCATTCACATATTTCATAAAAGAGAGACAAATACAGTAAATGGGTCGTGGCTGTCTGGAAAAAAAGCCAAGTTTATATAGGTCGCTCTTTCTACATCTGAGAGCAGGGCTGTCCCGGCATCAGGCACAGCAGTTGCACTTGTCCGACGCCCCTTTGCAGATGCAGCCTTGGGCATGGCACAGCCCATGGGGCAGCAGGAGCAGCAGCCCAGGGAAGAAGGGGAGAGTGAGAGGTCACAGCAGACTTGACCTGAGACCTCCCTGCTACAACAGAGGCCTGGCTCAAGCCCTGCCTCCAGCCCCAGAGGACCCTTAGTGCAGGCTGGCATTGCTCTGTCAGGAGTCAACTGGTGGATCTTTGGGGTGAGGGTCTTCCAGTGAAAAAGCTGCCCAGCACAACCTACACCTGGGAGAGAACAGAAGACTGGAGAGGCAGTGACCTGGGCACAGGGACAAAGGAAAGCCAGTTCCCCAGAACCATATGCTTAAGTGAGGAAAGTCCTGAAGTGTCAGGTCTGTGCTTGGCAGGTTAGCGCACGCGCATGCCCTCAGTTTCCCCATTTTAAGAATGAAAGTTGGAAATCAACTATCTTGTGTTTTTCCAGCTGTGATCCTGAATCTCTTGCCAGAAAGGGGGTGTGGGAAGCTGGTCACTGTCCTGCTCCTGCCTGCTGAGCTCTGGGTTCCCTCCTCTGACTCTGCCCAGTCCCCCGATTCCCATGGAAGGCCCCACACTCACTCTTCTGGCAGGAGGTGCATGTGCACTCTTTGCATTTGCAGGAGCCAGCACAGGTGCAGGACGCAGCTGCAGGGAAGAGAAAAAGGCAGTGAGTAGTGTGTGTGGTGCAGGGTTAGGAGCAGGCCCTCAGCATCCTCCTATTCAGTGCACAGGAAACCTGGTACCTAGTTCCACTCAGGCACACGGAAGCCTGGCCCCATCTTTTCTCCACACTGGCTCGGATGGGCAGGCGCCCTCTTTTTCATACCACATGGGGACTTCAGTGGGGAATCTTGAAGAAGTAATGTCTCCCACCTCCGTACTAGCCCAGGCAGCTCAAATGCTGGACAGAGCACTGGGTCCCAGCTCAGCACACCTCTGGCCTATCGGTGACCTGGAGCAGGGGCAGTTTTGAGCCTCATTCCTCTCGCCTTAGAAATGGGAGGCGCTGGGACAACGCTAATGTTCTTAGTGATAATAAAGGTACTTGGTAAGAGAAAAAGCACCAGAAGTACAAAGTAAAATAATCCACTTTAGGTAGAGCTCAAATGCACCTGCCTCCTGCCACAGGAACATTCTATCCTCTGGCATGAAATGGAGATCCTAAGGCCCTGAAACCCAGCATCCTTTATCAGTGGCGCAGGAGCACTTGGGGTCCATCTGGAGACCAGGTGAGGCTGGAGTACCTAAGCCAGAGGCGAAGAAGCAGGCAAGCCGGTGGGAGGCGGAACAGAGCTCAGGAGCCACCTCTGGCTTTGCAGTTAGGGAGAAGTGCCGGGCGCAGAGGCCCCGCCCCAGGTCTGGCCCCCGCTCCCGCAGTGTCAGAGGCGCCCTAGGGTTCAGGGCCGGGCTGTGCGCAACAGGCGGCCCGGTGCAGGTGGGCACCCTGGGGGCGGCCCTTTGACTCCTGCTCGCTTTGCAAGGGCTGTGCTCCTGGCGGTAGGCGGAGTCCCTACTATAATCCCGGCCCTCCGGAATTTCCCGGGGATTGGGGTCCACTCCTGCCCCTGAGCGGTCCGGGAACCCAGCCTCAGGTGGTCACGGTATCCTCAGCCCATAACCCGCACCAGTGACTTGAGCTTCGCCTCTGTGGGAGCCTGTGTGCTACCCCAGCCTAGTGCTCATGTCCCTAGATAGGACCCAGGCGGAAAGTGCAGCGAGGGAATTGTGTGCAGAGGACCAGCCTCCCATGTGACCTTTGTCTCACCTGCGTTGCCAGCCAAGTCCTTTGGCCATGTTCGTCTTGTTCACAGCAACAGAGCAGACACAAGGCTCTGCCTCCTTCCCTTCCATTGCCCACTCCTGGGAAGGTGATGGGCACATTTGTCCAAGTCCTCTTTTGCTTTAACTTCTTGGGGCTTCCCACAGCCTCGCTGGTCCACCAAGCCCAAAGATGGAGCTTCCCAAAACTTGGAATGTTCCCAAGGGAGCGATCTTTTCCCTGATGTGCTCACCCTTGCATTAAACTAAGAAGCATGAAAGGTGGTTGTTACTCTCAGAATTCTTAACTGTTACAGAGCTTTTAGTCTCAGCCAGACCCTGTTTAGTCACTTTGGCTATTTGAACCCTCACAGCAACCCTCAAGCGTCTTATAACAGCGTCTTACTAACTGGGCGGCAACACAAGGAGATAAATAATTAGCCCAGGACAGAGGGTGGAAGTGTTGCCGCGGGTCTCAATCCACTCAGCTTTTCAAGGCAAAGACATCAATAATGCAACTTCTCTTTGGCCTGGGTATGTCTTCAGCACCTCTTTATTGCTTGAAATCTTTAAACAAAAACAAATGTCAAGATCAATCCAGAGGGCAACAGAAGTGATACAGAGGGATACGTGTAATTGTGTGGCTACCTTCCATGTCTGCAAGGTGAGACTGATTCTTATTTTCAGTAGTGTCAAAGAGTTTGCTTTTTCTATAAATGCATTAAGGAAATATGATTGTTTAAAAGAAAGTGTTACGGAAAACAACAGCACAGGTGTTGGCAGAAATGACAAGAATCCTTTTGCATCTGTTATGCAGACGGACTGTCTTGCTCATGGCTTTACATATGCAGCGTGGATCCCTATTTGTGGATGGGGAGGGGTCCCTCTGTGGTCCACAGGTCATATGCTCATGTTATTGATGGGAACAACATGGGACATACAGCTAAGCCCACCAGGACTGGCTTATTTGTCTGGAAATATAAAATGTTCCTGTGCTATGAATAAAGGTAATAAAATCATAGCTATTACAGACTACTTGCTAAAGGCTATATTAAGTTCTCTATATGAATTAACTGATTTGTTCCTACCAGCCAGACCCTGTTATTATGCACAGGAACAGGGTAGGAGCCTGAACCACAGAGAGGTTGTGTCACCCAGGTATAAATGACACACCTGAAATTTACACTCATGCAATGTCATTCCTTCAACCGCCACCCTATGTCACTATGTCATGTAAAACACAAGGACACGAAAAACCTGGCACAGGGACAGCAGAGAGAAGAGTAATGAGTTGGTAGTCAATCTCTCTTCATAGCTCTTAACCTCCCTGAGCTTCAGTGTGCCATCTATCCAGTCAGGGCACAATTGAGTCAACTAACCAAAAGTCCTTCCAGCTAAGAACTGTGACAGGCAGAGCTCAGCATCCACTTACATGATGATCTGCCAGCTCTGGAGAGGGCGTGAGGACAGCTGTACCCTAAGTTCCTCTATACCTGTAGTGCTGGGTCATGTGACCTTGGGCAGGTTCTTAAGTACTCTGGAGGACAGTGTTCCCTGCATGGGGAGCCTCTGCACACACTGTCTCTCTGGCTTGTATGAAGATCAAATGACTTGAAGGGTGGGAAAGGCTTGTTCTCTTTCCAAATGCTGGAGCAGTGTCTTATGCTGGAGAATTGGTGCAGGAGGTCATCCACATATCCTTAAGACCAGATCAGCAAGACTCCAAACCCATTCCCAACTTCCAGTCCACAGTCATGCTTCCAAGGAACTGGACCTTTCCCAAGGAGCTTGATGGGATCTAACAGGATTCTCTGTCTGGGAAGTCCATGTGGACAAATGATTATATCAGCACTCTTCATTGAGTCCTAGCCAGGTCCGAGGCAACTATCACATTTCATCCCAATATAGAGATATAATCTTCTTTCTACAAATGAGTAAATGAAGCCTCAGAGGGGTTAAGCACCTTGCCCAGGTCACATAGCCAGTAAGGGATGAAGTGGGCTGTGAACCTGCTTGTGTGACACCAAAACACCCGTACTTTGCCCAGGCTGCTTTCTCTTCTTGTTTTATTTTAATTTTTTGTTTTACATAGAGAGAGGTTCTTACTATGTTAGCCAGGCTGGTCTGAAACTTCTGGCCTCAGGCAATCCTCCTGCCTTGGCTTGAGCAGAGCATGATGTGAGCCATCGAAGTGGTGTGAGCCACTGTACCTGGCCAGACTACCTTCTGAAATCCCCTCTTCACAAAGCACCTTTAGTCCAGCATGGTGGTTACTCTTGGGCCAGGTGACTCCTCTTCCACTTTAAATGACAAATAGCAATTCCCTCACCAAATAGCCAAATAACTAATAGTTGCCATGAAGTACAAGACACCTAGGGCCTTCCTCCTTCCTACTGAATATCACTGTACCTTAGAAAAGATGTGAAGCGTTAGTATTTTATTTTTCCTGTTATTTTGTTCTTCCTGTCTGTTTTGAGATTTCCTTGTTGAACATAAAAAATGAACATTCTCTTTTTATTTTTCACACTTATTCATTCTATTTTATCTCATCAAAGCGTAGGTCTATGACTGATTCCTGTACCCTCATATCATCTGGCATGATGCTCTTACATTTTTAGCTAGGAAACTGACCTGAGACGGGTGACCCGAGTTGTCTTAAGGCCCTCGACTTATAGGATGATCCCAGCTCTGCTGGGTCTGAGGTCTCTTATTTCAGGACACCCCTCAAAAAATTCAGAGGCAGAATAAGGCCAACAATGTTTATTATCATTCCCATATTTCACTTAAGAAAACAGACATAGTAAATGGGTTAGGTTTGTATTTAAAAAACAAACTAGGTTTGCAGGGGTTGTGTTATTTACATCTGGGCACAGGGCTGTCCCAACATCAGGCACAGCAGCTGCACTTCTCCGATGCCCCTTTGCAGACACAGCCCTGGGCACGTTTGGCACAGCCCACGTGGCAGCAGGAGCAGCAGTCTGGGGAAGAAGGGGAGAGTGAGAGATCAGAGCAGGCTTGACCAGGGATCTTCCTGCCCCAACAGAGGCCAGTCTGAAGCTGTGCCTCCAGCCCCAAAAGATGCTTAGTTCAGGATGGCGTTGCTCTGTCAGGAGATAACTCCTGGATCTTTGGGGTGAGGGTCTTGCCATGAAAAAGCTACCCACCCTTCCTATGCCCAGGACAGGGTAGAAAACCCAAGAGGGAGTGACATGCGCTTTGCAGTAAAAGGAGGGACAGTCTCCTAAGTGAGGGAAGTCCTCAAGTATCAGGCCTGTGTGTGGCCGGCTGGTGTGCTCTCTTGGCGTCCCCATGGTAAGAATAAAGATTGGGAATTAACCATCTCTAGTATTCTTCCGGCTGTGATCCTAAGTCATTTGCTGAAGCAAGGGGATGTGGGAAGTTCGTCATTGTTCTGCTCCTGCCTGTGGAGATCTGGGATCCTTCCTCTGACCCTGCCCAGATGCCAGATTCCCAGGGAAGGCCCCACAATCACTCCTCTTGCAGGAGGTGCATTTGTACTCTTTGCATTTGCAGGAGCTGGCACAGGTGCAGGAGTCACCTGCAAGGAAGAAAAAGGCAGTGAGCAGCGAGTGTTGTGTGCCTCCCATCCACCTCAAGCAGCCCAATGCTGGACAGAGCACTGGGTCCTAGTTCAGCACACCTTTGGCCTTCAGGGTGACCTGCAGCCGGGCAGTTTTCAGCCTCAGTCCTCTTGCATCAGAAATGGGAGGCACTGGGAAGACGGCAATGTTCTAAGTGGTGATGAAGGCGCTTGGCGGCGAGAAAGCTCAAGAAGTGCAAAGCAAAGGAGTCCACTTTAGGAAGAGCTCAAAATGCACCTGCCTCCTGCCCCAAGGGTGCTCTATTCTGTGGTATGAAAATGAAGATCCTAAGACGGGAAACCAAGCATCCCTTACCAGTGGCGCAGGAGCAGCTGGGGTCCATTTGGAGATCAGGTGAGGCTGGAGTTCCTAAGCCAGAGGTGAAAAAACAGGCGGGCCGGTGGGAGCCGGAACAGATCCCAGGAGTAGGCTGCCTGACTTTACAGTCAGTTTAGGGCGCAGGGTGTAGAGGCCTGGCCCCAGCTCTCACAACTGCCCGGCGCAGTGTCAGCGCCACCCAGAGTTCAGGGCCGGGCTATGAGCACCAGGCGGGCGGGCGCAGGATCCTCCTTAACATGACTGGTGCACACTTCGGGGGCGGCCCTTTGGCTCACGCTCACTCTGGAGGGGCTGTGCTCCTGGTGGTACGCGGCGTCCCGCTGTAATCCCGGTCCTCCCGAATTTCCCGGAGATTGCACTCCATTCCTGCCCTGGGCGGTCGGGGAACCCAGCCTCAGGTGGTCGCGGTATCTCCACCCCAGTACCCCGCACCAGTGACCTGAGCTTCGCCTCTGTGGGAGTCCATGTGCTACCCCAGCCTAGTGCTCCTGTCCCTAAATAGGACCTAGACGGGAAGCACAGCGAGGGAGTTGTGTGCAGAGGACCAGCCTCCCATGTGACCTTCCACCCACCTGCATAGTCACCCAGGTCCTTTGGCCTCACTTGTCCTCTTCACAGTAACAGGCCAGACACAGGGCCCTGCCTCCCTCCCTTCCATTCTCCATTCCTGAGGGGGCGATGGGCATATTTAAGTCCTCTTTGGCTTTAACTTCTTTTGGGCTTCTCGCAGCCTAGCTGACCCACCAAGACTAAGGACATCCAAAGCTTGGGAGGTCACAAGGGAGGGCTCTTTTCCCTGATGTGGTGACCCTGCATTAAATTAAGAAGCAGGAAAAGCGCTTACTTCCCTTTCAGAATTCCTGACTATTGCAGAGCTTTTGGTCTCGGCCAGACCCTGTTTAGTCACTTTGGCTACTCGACCCCTCTCAGCAACCCTCAAGGGGAATACTCTTTACAATGGCATCTTACTAATCAGACAACGACAACACAAGGAGATAAGTAACCAGCCCAGGACAGAGGGTGGAAGTGCTGAGGCAAGAGAATAGGCTCTGGTGGCAGTGAACCTAAAACTGACTCACAGTCTTTCTAGAACTAAACCAAAAGGAAAACCCCAACTTTCCCCACCCAAGTAACAAAAGGACCAGAGGCTACTTCGTTTGCAACCCCTCTCCCCTTTGTCTGCATGGCAGTTGAGAAATTGAAAGTACCTCTGATTTCTCCCTTATGACAACCAATTGGGCTGGCCTTGGACTACCTCTTCATTTGCATAGGAGTAACTTTGTAACTTCACTTCAGCTTCTAATTGGTTGCTTTCTGCCATCAGTCAGATAGGGAGCCACTACTTCATGTACATAGGGTGTACACTAAATAACTAATGGGAAACCTCTGGAGGATATTTAAACCATAGAAAATTCTATAACCAGGCCCTTGAGCTACTTGCTGGGGCCAGCTCCCACCCTGTGCAGTATACTTTTGTTTCCAATAAATCTCTGCTTTTGTTGCTTCATCCCTACCTTACTTTGTGCATTTGTCAAATTCTTTGTTCGAGGTGCTGAGAACCTGGACGCCCTGCGCTGGTAACTGTGGTGCTGTGGGTCTCAATCCAGGCAGCTTTTCAAGGGACGGAGGTCAAGGGCAAAGCTTCCCTTTGGCCTGGGTATGTCTTCAGCACCTCTATATGCTTGAAATCTTCAAACATAAACAAATGTCCAGGCCAATTCTGAGAGTGACAGAGGGAGGTATACGTAACTTTATGGCTACCTTCCATATCTGCAAGTGGGACTGACTCTTTTTCTCAGTAGTGTGAAAGAGTTTGCTTTTCCTATAAATATATTAAAGAAATATGATTACCTAAGAGAAAATGTTAAAGAAAATAACAGCGCAGGTTATAGCAGAAATGGCAGGAATCCTTTTGCATCTGTTATGCAGACAGGGACTGTCTTGCTCATGGCTTTATGTATCCAGTATGGATCCTTATTTGTGGACTAGTGGAGGACCCTCTCTGGGCCACAGGTCATGCGCTCCTGTTATTGATGAGAACAACATGGGACACACAGCGAAGCCCACGAGGCCTGGCTTTTGTTTAGAAGTAGAAAAATATCCCTATGCTATGAATAAAGATTAAAATCAAAGCTATTACAGACTACTCAACACAAGCCAGGCACCATTTTAAGTTCTTTACATGTTTTAAGTGATTTGCTCCCACCAGCAGACTCTATCATTATCTCAATTCGCAGTTGAGGAGACTGAGCCACAGAGAGGTTGTGTCACTGTCATATAAACGATACAGCTGGGATTTGCACTCATGCATGCTGACTGCATCATGGTGCCCTCAATAACCACCCTATGTCACCGTGTCATGTAAAACCCAAGGACACTGAAAGTCTGGCACAGAGACGGCAGTGGGAAGGGCACTGAGCTAGCAGTGAATCCCTCTGCATAGCTCTGTGACATCTCAGCCTCAACATGCCATCGCACCCATCAGAGGCACAGCTGCACTCACTGACCAAGGGCCCTTCTAGCTCTGAATTGTGACAGACAGTTCTACAAAGGAAGAAATGGGACTCAGAGAGGTTGAGCAACCTGCCTAGGTCTCACAGCCCAGGACAGAGGTGGTGAAGTGGGCGGTTCAACAAGACTGCCCTGACCCTGATCCCCATGCTCTTTGCACAGGCTGCCTTCTGGAACGCTTTCTTCAAAAGGGGCACCTGCAGGCCAGCATGGTCCTGATTCCTGGGCCGCTTGACACCTTTTCTTCTTTGAACATCAAATAGCAATTCCCACAACAAATGGCCAGAGGAACTAATTGCTGCCATTAATTACAAGTTACCTGGGGCCCAACTCCTTCCTAGTGAACACCACCACAATTTAGAAACTGCATAATAGGCCATCACCTCTGCATAGGCGACTGAAAGGACTTCATCCAGAACTAATCCTTCTCTGTACTCCATCTTGCTGGGAGGATCCTGGGTAATTTCCTACACTCCGCCAGTTACTTTGCTTGCCTGAATTAACCAAGGGCTGGAATTGAAGGAGGAACAGATTTCAGCCTGACCTAGGGAGAAACTTCTGAAGTTTCAGAGCCAAGTCACAACATGGAGCTCTCAGAGATACTGAGAGTCACATTAGAGACCCTGGAGAGGCCAAGACTGATGGTTCCATGTGGGGATGGCCTGGCTGGTGCTGTTGAAGGCGTGTGACCCACATACTGGGGCCAGTCTGTGAACTGTTTTCAGTCTGAAATATACACCCTAGAACAAATGTGTAATTTTATTTTTCCTATTTTGTCTTCCATATATTTATTGAAATTTTCCTATTCAATATAAAAAATGAATTTGGTGTTTTTTTCTTTTTGTCATACTAATAGATTTTATCTTACCAAAGCTTAAGTCTGTAACAGATTCCTGTGGCATTATATCACCTGTCACCATGCTCTTACATTTCTATTTAAGAAACTGACCTGAGGCAGGTGCCTATTTGCCTTAAGGCCCTCAGTGTGTAAGGTGACAGGACAAGGTCCCAGCACCCAGGTCTCTGGATCCTCCATGCAATCCACCATCCCAGCTCTGTTGGGTATGGAGTCCCCGTATTTCCAAGGCACACAAAGAAAACAGAGCCAGCATTAAGTCAACAATTTTATTATCATTCACATATTTCATTAAAAAAAATACAGTAAATGGGTCAGGGTTGTATGGAAAAAATTCCATGTTTGTGCAGGTCACTTTTTCTACATCTTCCAGCAGGGCCTTCCCGACATCAGTCGCAGCAGCTGCACTTCTCTAATGCCCCTTTACAGACACAGCCCTGGGCACACCTGGCACAGCTCACGGGGCAGCAGGAGCAGCAGCCTGGGGAAGAAGGGAGAGTGAGAGGTCAGACCAGACTTGACTGAGGACTTCCCTGCCCTCAAACAGGCCTGGCTCAAGCTCTGTCCCCAGCCCCAGAGGACACTTAGTTCAGGATGGCATGCACTGTTGGAGATGGGCGATAAGTGGCAGATCTTTCCAGTGAGGGTCTTCTGTGAAAAGCTTCTTATCCACATCTGAGCCCCAGACCTGGCAGAAGGCTGGAGAGGCAGTGACTGGGGTTATCAAGGGCAAAGGAAGGCTGGCTCCCCAGAACCACACACTTAGGTGAGGAAAGTCCTTAGGTGTCATGTCTGTGCTTGGCAGGCTGGTGCACTCTCTTGGCCTTAGTTTGTCTATTTTAAGAATGAAATTTGGGAATCAATCATGTCTAAAGATCTGGCTCTGATCCGGAATCAGTTGTTGGGGAAGGGGAGATGGGAAATTGACCGCTGGCCTACTCCTGCCTGCTGAGCTCTGGGTTCCTGCCTCTGACTTTGCTCAGCCCCAGATTCTTGGACATGGCCCCGCACTCACTCTTCTTGCAGAATATGCATTTGCACTCTTTGCACGTGCAGGACTCAGCGCAGGTGCAGGAGCCACCTGCAAGGAAGAGAAAAAGGCAGTGAATTTGATAAAGACAGCAGCAGTTGGTCAACAAATACTCCCAGCTGAGTGCATTGCCAGGCCGGATAGATAGAAGATAGCTCATGTTCGACTCAGGGCACCATGAAGCCTGACCTTACTTCTACCTCTAGAGGCTAGGATGGGTTTTATGTCCTTAATCCTGAAAAGGCAACAACCCCTGTCTCCCATCCACCCCAGGAACTGCACAGAGTACTGGGGCTCAGCCTAGCAGCCCCCGACTACCTGAGTGACATGAAGCAGGAGAATTATGAGCCTGAGTCCTCTCGCCTCTGAAATGGGAGGTATTAGAATAGGAATGTTCTAGGGGTGATGAAGGCGCTGAGAGGAAAAGCACTAGATCAATGAAATAAATGGCTCCACTTAACTAGAAATCAAAAAACACCTGTACTCCTAGGGGCATCGATCCTGTGGCGGGGAAATAGGTACCCTAAGGACCAGAAACCCAGGATGCCTTACCAGTGGAGCAGGAGCAGCTGGGGTCCATTTCGAGCCGTGGAGAGGTTGGAGATCCCAAGCAAGAAGTTGAGAGCCTATAAGGCACACGTGGAAGGCGTGGTGGAGCCCCACAGCCAGCGGCTGCTTTAATAGTCAGAGGAAGAGGGCCGGGAGCAAAGGCCCCGACCCGCGCTTGCACCCGCCCCGATGAG
Source organism: Papio anubis (assembly GCF_008728515.1). Taxonomy (NCBI): domain Eukaryota; kingdom Metazoa; phylum Chordata; class Mammalia; order Primates; family Cercopithecidae; genus Papio; species Papio anubis. Next base: position 33,149,931 of record NC_044993.1, on the reverse strand, counting down.
TCCGCCCCGCCCGAGGTCCTGGCCTGGGCTGTGCGCAGTAGAAGGGTCAGGCGCACAGTTCCCTGAGTAGCGCTGGGTGCCGACCGCGGGACCACCCCCGCCCCCCGCTTTGGCGCACTGCTAACGGGCTTTGCGCCCGGGGTACGCAGTCTCCCCAAGGTACCAGCCGCTTTTCCCAGTTTCCCCAAAGTTGCCTTCCACCCTAGTCCCCGCGCGTTCCGGGAACCCAGCTTGGCGTCTAGTCAGTCTCCCCCCTACCCCTCGCACCGTTTTCAGCTCGGCATGTCCAGAAGTCTGTGTGCAGCCACAGCCTCCCGCTCCCGCTCCCGGATCGGCGGAGTGCGGAGTGGGGACCGGGCGGTAGCGAGCGAGTTGTGTGCAGAGCCCCCGCCACCAATGTGATTTTCGTTTCTCCTCGCCCGCGCCTTGCCTGTCCCTGTCCACACCTAGGTCCCTCGGACCTGCTCCTCCGTACACATTAACACGGGGAACACGGGTCGGCCTCTCTCTCGCTTCCATTCTCCTCTCCTGAGAGGATGTGGGGGCACATTTATCCAGGACCTCCTTTGCAAATAAACCCCCATGCTCCCCACAGCCTAGCCAGGCTCCCCACTACCGGTTGGCAGTTCTGGACATGTGGGAAACCCCAAAAATGAGACGATTTCATGTGATGTGCTGACCCTGCTTTAAATTTAAAAGCAAGATGGGGAGGTAGCAGGAAGCTGTAGTCCAGGCTACTTAGGAGGCTGAGGCGGAAGGATCACCTGAGCCCAGGAGTAGGAGTCCTGCCTGGACAACACAGGGAGTCAACGTCTCTAAAAAAATAAAATTAAAAAGCAAGACAGCCAGTTATTTCTCTTCAGTATACCTGACTAAGGCATAACATAGAGTCTATACCTGTCCCTTTCTAATCACTTTCATTCATTCACAGCCAGCTGTGGAGTGACCCACCAGAGGAAGAACTCACCCTTCACTACGGGATGGCACCAAGCCATTCTTTAGAGATCTGTCCTCAACCCTAAAACCTCCCACTAGGCCCCACCTGCAATGTTGGAGGACACATTTCAACATGAGATTTGGCAGTGACAAAATATCTAAATCATAGCCCTCATGTAGGATTCAAGAAACTAGGAACTTGGGTTCCAGCACTATAGCCACTTTGAAGCCCAAAATCCAAGTGGATCTCAAGTTGTGGAGGAAAATCAGAAAATAAAAATAAGGGGTGAAGTTTCTGTGCCACACTGGGAATGAGACAAAGCGATCATGTATGGCCCCCACAGTGCAATACCATTTTACAGAAGTGTAAACTCAGTGAGGTAGCCTGGCTGGCCTGAAAGTTTTCACATTATTAGTGGCTCATATTTCCATCCAGAGCCTGGTATCTAAACTCGTGGTTTAACGCCCCCCCCGCAAGTCCATTTTCTGTAAGACACACAGAGAAGACCAGATTAAGATTCAAGTCAAAATTGTTTTATTGCCATTCACATATTTAATATAAAAAGAAATGCAGAAAATGGCTCAGGGTTGTATTAAAAAAAAAACCCAGGTTGTGAAGTTTGCTCTATTTACATCTGGGAGCAGAGCTCTTCCCACATCAGGCACAGCAGCTGCACTTCTCCGACGCCCCTTTGCAGACGCAGCCCTGGGCACACTTGGCACAGCCCACGGGGCAGCAGGAGCAGCAGCCTGGGGAAGAAGAGGAGAGTGAGAGGTGGCAGTAGACTGGACCAGGCACCTCCCTGCCCCAATAGCAAGCCTGGCTCGAGCTCAGACGCCAGACCCAGAGGATGCTTTTTTTGTGTGCCACAGCTCTGTTCTGAAACCACAGATGGTACAGTTGGGGTTTGTGTCCCAAGAGAAAAAGGTTTCCCTGCCCCATCTGAACTCAGAGCAGAAAGCATGGAGAGGGAACGACATGGACAACAGGGGCAAAGGAAGCCCAGTTACCCAGAATCAGGCACTCAGTGTCAGCTTTGGGTTCCCTCCCAACCTTAGCCACAGCCCCAGATTCCTGGAGATGGCCCCTCACTCACTCTTCTTGCAGGAGGTGCATTTGCACTCTTTGCATGTGCAGGAGCCGGCGCAGGCGCAGGAGACATCTGCAGGGAAGAGAAAAACGCAGTGAGCAGTGAGTGAGATGCAGAAGGTACAGCAGTGGGTCAATGAGTCTCCAGTGCCCTCTCCTCTGTGCAGGGCCAGCCCTCAGAGCTCCTTTCTCACTCAGGACAGAGGAATAGAGGCCCCATGTCCTCCCAACTCACACTGGGAAGCGCAAGCACCCTCCTGTTTTACCCCACCAGGAAGGTCCCTGCTGCACACCCAACCCAGGAATACTGAGACTGCGAGCCACAACCTTCTGTCCTGAACTCTGAAGACTCTATGTCTCTAGCCCCCCATCCACCCTGATTGCTCAGAGCCTGGAGGAGAACATTGGTGCCCAGCCTGCAGGACCCTGACCAACTGAGTGATGTGAAGCAGGACTGCCTTGAGCCTCAGTATCCTTAACTCTGACTTAGAGGCCCAGCGGGGAGGGCAATGCTCTCAGGGGCGTGATCAGAAAGAAAGCACCTAAGGAAGTAAAGGAGTCCCCTTCTGCTCAGAACTTAAAATGCGACCTCCTCAAACCCAGAGACCCTCTGAACTGGGGCTGGGAAATGGGAAACCCAGGGCGCAGAGTCGGGCTTCTCTTACCAGTGGCGCAGGAGCAGTTGGGGTCCATTTCGAGCCGCGGTGAGGCTGGAGATCTTAGCGAGAAATCGAGAGACAGCAAGGCGCACGTGGACGGCGTGGTGGAGCGCCACAGCCTGGGGCTGCTTTTGTATTCAGGGAAGGGGGCCGGGCGCAGAAGCCCTGCCTGGCGCTTGCACCCGCCCTGCTGGGTTCGCGCCGCCTGCGGTACTAGACTGGGCTGTGCGCAACAGAAGGGTCGGGGGCACCATCTACAGAGCTCCGCTGGGGAAGCGCCGCGGAACCGCCCCTTTGGAGCCGGTTCGCGCAGAGGGGCAGTGCGCCCGGGGATACACCCTGTCCCCGAGGTCCTGGCCGCCTTTCCCAGTTTCCTCGAAGTTGCCTTCCACCCTCCTCCCGGCGGGTTCCGGGACGCCAGCCTTGGCGACGGGAGCGTCTCCACCCCACCCCTCGCCCCGCCGTTTTCAGCTGGGCCTGTCCCAGAGTCCGGGTGCAGCCCTCCTGCTCCCGTCCCCGGATCGGCTGAGTGCAGAGCGGGGAGCCTGCGGTAGCGAGCGAGTTGTGTGCAGAGCACCCGCCACCGATGTGGCTTTCGTTTCTCCTCGTCCCCCCGCCTTGCCTGTCCCTGTCCACACCGCGGTCCCTCTGACCCGCTCCTCCATACACAGCAAGACGGGGAACACGGGTCGGCCTCTCTCTTCCGTCCATTCTCCTCGCCTGAGAGGATGTGTGGGCACATTTGTCCAGGTCCTCCTTTGCAGGTAAGTCTCCATGCTCCCTACAGCCTAGCCGGCCACCTCCACTGCCGGCTGGCAGTTCTGGACATGTGGGATGTCCCCAAAGAGTGATGACTTCAGATGACATGCAGACCCTTCTTTAAATTAAAAAGCAAGGTGGGGAAGGTGGTGGAAAGCTGTAGTCCCACCTACTTAGGAGGCTGAGGTGGGAGGATCACTTGAGTCGAGGAGTTCGAGTCCTGCCTAGTCCAAATAGCGAGTCACTGTCTCTAAAAAAAAAAAAAAAAAAAAAAACAAGACATCCAGTTATTTCTCTTCAATATACCTGACTATTGCATGACATTGAGTCTACACCAGTCCCTTTTTAATCACTTTCATTCTTTGAATCCTCACAGCAATTCTAAAGAGAAATACTAATTATGAACCCGTTTTGCTAATTACGGGACTGCACAGAAAAGAGTAACTGGCTGGTCATCACAGAGGTAAACAGTTGTGCACTGATTTAAATCCAGCCAGCCTCTTAACGGGAAGTGTCCATGATCAAGCCTTCCTTTAGCCCAAGTATGTCGTCAACACTTCTCTATTGCTGGAAATTTTTTTAAAAACAGGGGCTGGCCCAGTGGCTCACACCTGTAATCCCACACTTAGGAAGGCCGAGGCTGATGGATCACCTGAGGTCAGGAGTTGCAGACCAGCCTGGCTAACATGGCAAAACCCTGTTTCCACTAAAAATACAAAAATTATTCTGGTTTGGTGGCAGTCGCCTGTAATCCCAACTGCTCAGGAGGTTGAGGCAGGAAAATCACTTGAACCAGGGAGGCAGAGTTTGCAGCTTGGGCCATTTCACTGCAGCTGGGCGAAGAAGATGAAACTCTATCTCAAAAAATAGAGATGAAAAACCCCCAAATAAACAACAGGAAGCTACCAGCTCTATGATGGACAGTGGCAAAAGCGATCCATAAGTGTAATACACACACACACACACACACACATATTAATTTGGGGCTATCTTCCATGTGTGTGACAAGATTGATTTTCACTTTCTCTGATAGAAGAGTTTGATTTTCATAAAATATGTGTATGAAGGTATTAATCAGTGTAAAATATTAACTAAAAAATGATGCAAGTGGTAACAGAAAGGGCAGTCATTCTTCTGTATCTGACATGAAGCACAGAATCTTGCTCATAGCTTTATAACGCTAATGTTGATTACAATATTATGGGAACACTGAATGGCTCTCTTTGGACCACAGGACATGTACTCATGTGGCAGATGAGAATAACAGGATACACAGTTGAGCACTCCAGGCCTTTGTGTGCAAATAAATAAATATCCCCTATGCGCCATAAAATGATCAAAAAAAGCAACAGCTAATATTATAGACCCCACACCACTCACACCATTCTAAGTTGCTTGTAGGCATTAAGTTCTGGGCTGGGCTGCGCGCTGCAGAAGGGCCAGGGGACCCTTTTGGCGCCGGTTCACGCAGAAGGGGCTGTGTGCCTGCGTCCCTGAGGTCGCGGCTGCCTTTCCCAGTTTCCTTGAAGTTGCCTTCCATCCACCTCCCTGCGCGTTCTGGGATACCAGCCTTGGCTTCACAGGCGTCTCCTTTATACCTCCATAATACAGAGGTTAGTATTATGCCCCTTGTGCAGTGGAGGAGACTGAGCCATAGACAGGTTGTGCCATGCAGCTAAAAGTAACAGAGGTGGGATTTGCACTCATGCATGCTGACGGCAGCATCATACACTCACCCACCACCCTCTGCCACCAAGTTACATGAAGGATAAGGACATGGAAAACCTAGCACAGGGGCAGCAATAGGAGGTGCACTCTGTGGACAGGAATGTCCCCCTGCACAGCTCTGTGACATCTCTGGGTTTCAGTTCTCATCTGTCAAGCCAAGAGCAACATTCGTTCATGCCAAAGAGTCTTTGTGTCTTTGAACTGAGATAGGCAAGATTTAGCATCCAGTGGCATCATAATCTACCAGCCGTGGCCAGGGCCACAGACCAGGTGTAGCATAGGTTCATTCATCCCTTGACTTCTGAGCTATGTGACACTGGGTAGGTTACTTAACTAATCTGGAAGACAACATAAGCACTCCAGGCCCTGCATATTTGCTGTCCCAGTCTTGAGGCCTGTGGCTCTCATTCCGGAGGTCGTGTGATCAGATGATATGAAGGATGGGAACAGATTTTATGTCTGGTCAAATGTAGGGGCAGCATCTTATTGAAAAGCACTTTCCGCAGAAGGTCGTCCACACTGCTGGCAGGGTCAGCCAGGTTGCAGTCCCATTCCCAGCATCCAATTCACAGCAGTGCTTTCAAACCCATAAGATTTCTCTTAGCTTTGGGATTTAACAGGCTTCATTCTCTAAAAAAGGCAGTGTAGAGTGAATGATCATCATTGCTACTGTTTATTAAACCCTAGCCAGGGGCCAGATTATGCTGTCATGTAATCCCTGCTTTGAGATATAATCTGGTTTCTACAAATAAGGAACTGGAGGCTCAGAGAGTTTAAGTGATGCAGTCAGGCCACACAGCCAGTACATGGTGAGGTGGGCTGTGAACCAGGACTACCTGACACCAAAACCCGTGCCCTAGGCACAGGCTGCCTTCTGAAGTCTCCTCTTCACAGGGAAGCAGTGGGCAAGCGTGCTCCTGACCTCCAGGACAGAAGGATCATCTTCCTCTTCGATTGAACATCAAATAGCGTTCCCTCCACATAGCCAGGGAAACTGATTGTTGGTTTTAATTACAAGTCAGCCAGGGCCTTACTCCTTCCTACTGAGCACCACCACACCCTCCAAACTGCAGAATCCGCCGTCATTTCTGCATGAGCAGGCGTGAAGCATTTCATGTGGAACCCATGATCACACACACTTCATTTTGCCAGGGACATGCCGGGCATGTCCTTCCATATTCCCAGTGACTTTACTGGTTGGAAGTAGTCAAGGGCTGCAATTTGAAAGAAGGACAAATTCAGCCTGAGTTTGGGAGGAATTTCCAAAGATTCAGAGCCCAGTCACAACAGGGAGCTCTCAGGGTCAGTGAGTGTCTTGTCAGTGACACTGGGCAGGCCAAGCCTGATGGTTCCTTGTGGGGATGTGCTGGGCAGTGCTGCTCAAGGTGTGAGAGCCACACACTGGGGCCAGTTTGCTGTTTCCTTTCTTTTCTTGTTTTGAGACAGGGTCTCAGTTGCCCAGGCTGGACTGTAGTGGCACAATCGTGGTGCACCACAACCTCTGCCTCCGGGTTTCAGGCAACTCTTATGCCTCAGCCTTCCAAGTGGCTGGGATTACAGACGCATGCCATCATGCCCGATTAATTTTTGTATTTTTAGTAGAGATGAGGTTTCATCATGTTGGCCAGACTGGTCTTAAACTGCTGGCCTCTAGTTATCCACCTACCTTGGCCTCCCAAAGTGCTGGGTTTATAGGCCTGAGCCACCACGCCTGGTCTGGTTTGTTGTTTCTGGGCCACAATGCACATCATCATATGTTCAAAGTTTGTACATCTTTCATTTTCCTATTTCTTTATGGATTTATTGAACTGCTTTCCTGTTGGATCTAAAAAATGGGTTTTGTATGTGGTGTTTTATCTCATTATCTCTATGATCGATACTATTACATTTACCAAGGTTTAAGTCTGTGATGGATAGGAAGTAAAAACTGTCCTTCACCAAAGTGTTTGAAAAGCCCCATTGTGCTAGCCTGTTTGCATTGCTCTAATGGAATCCCTGAGACTAGGTAATTTATAAAGAAAAGAAGTTTGTTTTGATTTCTGCTTCTGCAGGCTGTGCAGAGTGTGGTGCAGGCATCTGCCTCTGATGAGGGCCGCAGGAAGCCTGCAATCCTGGCAGAAGACCAAGGGGGAGCAGGTACATCACATGGAGAGACAGGGAGCAAGAGAGAGAAGGGGACGGTGCCTGGCTCTTTTAAACAGTCAGCTCTGGAGTGACCTACCAGAGGAAGAACTCACTCTTCACCATGGGATGGCACCAAGCCATTCTTTAGGGATCTGTCCTCATGACCCCAAAAGCTCCCACTTGGCCTCACCTGCAGTATTGGAAGTCACATTTCAACATGAGATTTGGCAGTGACAAAACATCCAAAGCCTAGCACCCTTGTAGGATTCAAGGAACTGAGGAGTTGAGTACCAGCACTGTAGCCACTTTTAAGCCTCAAATCCAATGTGGATCTGAGGCTGGGCAGGAAAATCAGAAAATAAAAATGAGGGATGCAGTTTCTGTGCTACATTTGGCATGAGACTGGAAGCGATCATGTATGGTCCCCACCCATATGGTGTGCACAGTGCAATCCCATTTTACAGAAGTGTAAACTCAATGAGGTAACCTGGCTGGCCTAAAAGTGTTCACATTATTAGTGGCTCACATTTCCATCCAGAGCCTGCTATCTAAACTCGTGGTTTAACCCCCACCCAAGTCCATTTTTTTCCAAGACACACAAAGAAGACCACAGTAAGATTCAAGTCAAAATTGTTTTATTGTCATTCACATATTTAATATAATAGGACATGCAGCAAATGGCTAGGGGTTGTATGTAAAAAAAAAACCCTCCAGGTTGTGCAGGTTGCTCTATTTACACCTGGGAGCAGAGCTCTTCCCACATCAGGCACAGCAGCTGCACTTCTCCGACGCCCCTTTGCAGACACAGCCCTGGGCACACTTGGCACAGCCCACGGGGCAGCAGGAGCAGCAGCCTGGGGAAGAAGGGGAGAGTGAGAGGTGGCAGTAGACTGGACCAGGCACCTCCCTGCCCCAATAGCAAGCCTGGCTCGAGCTCAGACGCCAGACCCAGAGGATGCTTTTTTCGTGTGCCACAGCTCTGTTCTGAAATCATAGATGGTACAGTTGGGGTTTGCGTCCCAAGAGAAAAATGCTTCCCTGCTCCATCTGAACTCAGGGCAGAAAGCATGGAGAGGGAATGACACAGCCAACTGGGGCAAAGGAAGGCCAGTTCCCCAGAAGCAAGCATTCAGTGTCAGCCTTGGGTTCCCTCCCAACCTTAGCCACAGCCCCAGATTCCTGGAGATGGCCCTGCACTCACTCTTCTTGCAGGAGGTGCATTTGCACGCTTTGCACTTGCAGGAGCCGGCGCAGGTGCAAGAGCCACCTGCAAGGAAGAGAAAAAGCCAGCGAGTGGTGAATGAGATGCAGAAGATACAGCAGTAGGTCTATGAGTGTCCAGTTCCCCCTCCTCTGTGCAGGGCCAGCCCTCAGAGCTCCTTTCCCACTCAGCAGAGGAAGAGAAGCCCCATCTCCTCTCCTTTCATGTTGGGAAAACCGAGCCCCCTCCATTTGTATTCCAAAGGTAAGTCCCAGTCTCCAGGCACAGCCCGGGATGACTGCGACTTCAACTTTCTGTCCTGAACCCCGAAGAGGCAATGTCCCTTGCCTCCCATCCAATCCAGATGCTCAGAGCCTGGTTAGATAATTGAGGATCAGCCAGCAGCCTCGTGACCAACGGGATGATGTGGAGCAGGACAGCCTTGAGCCTCAGGACCCTCAACTCTGACACAGAGGCACAGGGACGAGGGCAATGCTGTCAGGAGCTTGACCAAGAGGAAAGCACTGGACGAAATAAAGTAGTCCCCTCACCTCAGATCGCAAAACGCGACCTCCTCAAACCCAGGGACACTCTCCATGGTGTCTGGGAATTTGGCATCCCAAGGCACAGACCCGGGCGCCCCTTACCAGCGGCGCAGGAGCAGTTGGGGTCCATTGCAAGCTGAGGCGAGACTCTGGAGTTCCCAAGCGAGAAGCCAAGAGGCGGTGGAGCACCTGGAGTGCGTGGTGCAGCTCCACAGCCAGCGGCTGCTCTTATAGTCGGGGAGCGGGCCGGGAGCAGAAACCCCGCCCCGCCCTTGCACTCGCCCTCCTGAGTCCCAGCCGCCCGCGGTCCTGGGCTGGCCTGTGCGCAGCAGACGGGCCGGGCGCAAAGCACGGTGAACGCAGGTCGGTGCACACCGCCTGGCCGCCCCTTTCCCACCAGCTAGCGCGGGAGGCGCTGTGCACCCGGGTGAGCTGCTTCTCTCATCCTGCGGGGCCTTCCCAGTTCCCCAAGATTACCTGCTACTCCCACTCCTTGGCGTTCCGCGTGCCCGGAAATGCTGACCTGCGCCCCACACCCCGGGGCCTGCCCACCCCCTTGTCTACAGCTAAGCCTTTCCTGGAGTCCCAGTGCAACCCCAGTCTCTTGTTCGACTGTCTGGATTGGCGGGAGGAGGGAGCATAGCAAGGGAGTAGTGTGCAAGGGACAGGCGGAGGATGCGACCTTCGGATCTCTGGCATTGCCTGTCCCTGTTCCTGTCCCCACCTCAGTTCTTCCACCACGTTTCTGCTGTGCACAGAAACACGGAAGGCACAGGGTCCTGTCTCCCTCCCGTCAAAGTATGCTTATTCATATCCCTCTATGTCTCTGTTTTGCTTCTAGGACTGACCTTGATGCTTGGTTTTGTTTAAAGATTTCAAGCAGTGAAGAGATAAACATATCTAAGCCATAGGGAAGCTTCATCACCGACCTCTCTCCCTTGAGAAGCTGACAGGATTCACACCCAGCAGTGCCACTTCCCAGCCCCCTGACCCTGGGCTAGTGGCTTGAACTGCTGGTATTGTCATTGTCCAGATTAGGAATACGGGTTCATAAATAGAACACATGTCCCTTTATGGTTGTTGTGAGGGTTCAAAGAAAGTGACTAAACAGGACCAAACCCAGACCCGTGTAACCGCAGAGCAATAGAAACATGGAAGGAAAAATAACCAGCTCTCTTGCTTTCTAATTTAATGCAGGATCTTCATATCACCTTCAATGATCCCTCTTCTAGGGACATCCCACACTTTCAAAACTGCCATCCTGTAGTGGGGTACCCGGCTAAGCTGTGGGGAGACCCTGGAGAGATTTATGCAAAGGAGGACCTGGACAAAGGTGCCCACTCAGGCCCTCAAGAGTGGAGAATGGAAGAGAGAGAGGCAGAGCCCTGTGTCTTCTGTGTTGCTGTGCACAGGAGAAACGTGACCAAAGGACTGAGGTAGGAACCGGGGACAGGGCGGATAAGGCCAGAGATGTGAAGTTTGCACCCTTGGCCTGCCCTTTGCACACTGCTGCCTTGCTATGTTCCTTGCTTTGGCAGATCCAGAAAGTGGAGCACAAGACTGGGGTTACCCTCGACTCCAGGAAAGGCTTAGCTATTGACTAGAGACCTGGGCGTTGGTGAAAGTGGGGGGAAAGACAGAATACTGGGGTAGGCAGAACGCCAAGGGGCGGGTGTAGCAGGCAACCTCAGGGAAGTTGGGAAGGCCCGGCAGGGTGAGAGAAGCCGCACAGCGCCTCCCTCGCGAGCCGGTGCGAAAGGGGCCGTCCCACGGTGTGCACCCCGCTGAGCTCAAGGGACATTGCACCTGGCCCATCTATTGCGCACAGCCCAGCCCAGGACGGCCGGCGGGGCAGACTGGGCAGGGCGGGTGCAAGGGCGGGGCGAGGTGTCTGCGCCCGGCCCCCTCCGCTGACTATAAAAGCAGCCGCTGGCTGTTGGGCTCCACCACGCCTTCCACGTGCACCACTGCCTCTTCCCTTCTGGCTTGGGAACTCCAGCCTCTCCTCGGGTTGCAATGGACCCCAACTGCTCCTGCGCGGCTGGTAAGGGGCTCCCGGGTTCTGTGTCTTGGGCAATGGACACTCATTAACTCACTGCTGTATCTTCTGCATCTCACTCACGGCTCACTGGCTTTTTCTCTTTCTCACAGGTGACTCCTGCTCCTGCGCCGGCTCCTGCACGTGCAAAGAGTGTAAATGCACCTCCTGCAAGAAGAGTGAGTGCGGGGCCATCTCCGTTGTCTGGGGCTAAGGTTGGGAGGGAACCCAAGGCTGGCCCTGGAGGCATGCTTTTGGGGAACTGGCCTTCCTTTCTCCCCATACCTTGTCACTGCCTTTCCAGTCTTCTGCCCTGTCCAGGGCGCCTTTGGGGCTGGACAGCTTTCTCATAGGAAGACCTACCCCAGGTATTCCCTAGTTGTCTCCTGACAAAGCCATGCCATCCTGAACTAAGGGTCCTTTGGAGCTAGAGGCTCTGTTGGGCAGGGAGGTCCCTGGGCGAGTCAGTTGTGACCTCTCACGCTCCTCTTCTTCCCCAGGCTGCTGCTCCCGCTACCGCGTGGGCTGTGCCAAGTGTGCCCAGGGCTATGTCTGCAAAGGGGCGTCAGAGACATGCAGCTGCTGCGACTGATGCCAGGACAGCCTTTCTCCCAGATGTTAATAGCCAGACATGTACACACCTAGATTTTTTTTTTTATACCACCTTGACCGGTTTGCTACATTCCTTTTCCTATGAAATATGTGAGTGATAATTAAACACTTTAGACGTGATTCTGCCTTCAGTTTCCCTTGCGTGTTTTGGAAATCAGAGACTGGGATCAGGGATTGAACTGGGAATGCAGACTCCTGGGCTCTAGATGGAAATGTGAGCCCCTAACAATCCAAGTGCCTTAAGGCAAGCCAAGCTGCCTCACTGTGCTTCCTCTTTTGCAGAAAGGAATAGCACATCGTGAGGTCATTGGTGGGGATCCGGGATACAGGACCACCTTCATTCTCAAATGCCGCACAGAAACTTCTGAATGCCTCCTGTTTCTTCTCTGATTTCTCTGTCCAACTTCAATTCCTCTTTGGATTTCAGGTTCAAAAGTAACTACAGGGGATGGAATCAAAGTCTTTAGTTATTTAATTCTACACGAGGCTTCTCAAACTCCAGGATGAAGGAGCGGTTTTTCATTCCTATCCATTCCACACCTAAACCTTGGTAAATGAAATAATACTAATGATGGAAATCATGAAACTAAATTCAACATACAAAATCTGGCTGAGTAGCATGACTCACACCTATATTCCCCATATTTTGAGAGGCAAATGGGAGGACCACTTGACACCAGGAGTTTGAGACTAGCCTTGGCAACATAGGGAGACTCCTGTCTCTAAATAAATAAACACTTTGCAAAGTATGGTGGTGCAAGTCTGTAATCCTAGCTACTTGGAGGCTGAGGCAGGAGGATCCATCTAACTCAGGAACTGAAGGCTGCAGTGAGCCATGTTTTCACCATTGCACCACAGTCTGGGTGACAGAAGGAGACCTCATAAAAAAATTACAAAATCCATTTTTAGGCTCAACAGGAAAAAGTTCGATCAATATAAAAAGAAATACCAGGAAAATTACAACTTTATAATCTACATATATGTTAATGGATGCTGTGCACTACAGACTGTAAATAGCACACAGGCCCTAGTGTGTAGATTACACACTTTGAGCAGCAGTGGTCATGACATCCTCACAAGGAACCATCAGTCCTGACTGGAAGGTGTCACCAACAGGACACTCGCTGACCCCTGAGTGCTCCCTGTAGTGACTTGCGTCTGAATCTTTGGCAGTTTCTCCCAAGATTAAGCTACTTTTGTTCTTTAAATTCCAACCTTGATTAACTCAGGGGAGCAAAGTGACTGGGGATGTGGAGGAAAGCATCATCGTGGCAATGCAGAGTCATGAGAAGGACTGGGTCCAGATGGAGGATGTCGTGTGCCAATGCAGGGGTGACGGCATATTCTGCAGTTGGAAGGTGTGTTGCTGTTCATCAAGAAGGAGTGAGGCATCCCCCTGGTGACTGGTAGTTAGGCCAACAGTAGGTTCCTCTGGCTACTGCTTCAGGGAATTGCTATTGCTGTTCAATCACAGAGGAAGATGAGTCAAGTGGCCCAGGAGTCAGGACCATGCTTGCCTGCAGGTGCCCTTTGTGAAGAGGGCAATTCAGAAGGCAGCCTGGGTCATGTGCAAGTCTGGGTGTCACATAACCAGATTCACAGCCCACTTCACACCTTCCTGGCTGTGGAGCTGGCACAAGTCCCTTAACCTCTCTATGTCTCCATTTCCTGACTTGTAGAAAGCAGATTATAAATTTATGTAAGGATTAAGTGTGACAGTACCCTGGCACCTGGCTTGGCCTTAATAAACAGTGCTGTTATAATCATTTGTCCACGTGTGCATCCCATCAGGCTCCTTGGGTAACACTAATCTGCCTGGAGGTATGATGTGGACTGGAAGTTTATCCCAGCCCGCGGGATCGTCACTGCAGGCCCTGGAAGAGGGGGTGGGAATTTGGGGAACAAGAGATACGAGAAATGAAGACAAGACAGTGCTCTGATCAAGTCTCTCTTTTAATGGCAGTAATGCAGTGCCTTATATACACTTGGAGGGGAAGGGGTTGGGCCAAGGCGAAAATGATCTCATCGCGGAGGGTGTGGCCAGATAGGTATTGGTTTCTCTGGTCGAACGTCATGTGGCGCCTGCGCTGTCAGGTAGCAATTTTCGCGGGCGCGGGAAAAATGGGTGAAGAAGAAGCAGGAAGAGCGCCATCTTTTATGAGGTATTAATACAGGAGAAAAGGCAAAGATAGGGAGGAGGTGTAAGGTGGAAATGAATAAAGCTCAGGCGTTTTTAATCGTCAATTATTATTCGCTATGGCCGGGGCGTGCAGCTCCGGACAGAAGTTGAAGATGGGTCTCTTGTTGATCTGGTCTCAAGGGCATATGGATGACCTCCTGCACAAAATTCTCCAGGATGATACACCGCTGCAGCATTTGGACAGAGAACAAGCCTTTCCCACACTTCGAGTCATTGATCTTCACACAAACCAGAGACATATTGAATGTACAGGGTCTGGCGAGATTGTACTGTCTTCTAGAGGAGTTAAGCAATCTGCCCAAGGTCACACAGCTCAGAAGTAAAGGGATGAATGAATCTATGCTATGGCTGTCCTCATGTGCTCAACATAGCAGCAGATCATGATGTCAGCGGATGCTAAGCCCGGCCCCTCACAGTCCAGAGCTGGAAGGGCCCGTGGCCAGTTAGCCCTGTTGTGCCCTTGAAGGCAGCTGGGCAGCTGAATTCCAGAGAAGACCCAGAGCTATGCACAGGCTCTGACTGCCAACTCAGTGCTCTTCCCAATCTGCCTCTGTGGCAGGTTCAGAGTCCTCAGGGTTTTCATGAACAGGTGACAGAGAGTTGTGATTGAGGGCATGTTGCTGCAGTCAACCTGCATGTATGCAAAACCCAGCAGCGTCACTTATATGTCGGTGACATAACCTCTCTGTGTTTCAGTTTCCTGCAGTGTAAAGGGGTAGAATGTACTCATGTGCCAAAAAATACCATATTGGCCAACTCTAGACAGTGTATATAATGATGGTCCCATAAGGTTATAATAAAGACATTTTACTGGACTTTTTAATGTTGAGCTATGTTTAGATGCACAAATATTTACCATTGTGTTACAATTGCCTATAATATTCAGTAACATGCTGTAGAGCTTTGAACCCTAGGAGCAATGGGCCACACTATATAATCTATGTGTAGTCTATGTGTGTAGTAGGTCATCATCCTACCTAATCAACACTCTGTGATGTCTGCACAAAGATGAAATTCCTTAAAGATGGGTTTATCAGAATGTATTCCCATTATTAAGTGATACATGAGTGTAATAGGGATAGTTTCATAAAAGTAAATGATTTAGTGTATGTAGAGAACTTAGAATGCTACCTCGTACATCGTGAGTGCTCTACAACATTAGCTACGATTTCATTAGTGTCAATCATGGCTGCTAGGGCCGGAATGCGTGTACCCTTCCAAAATTCGTGTGTTGAATTCTGATTCCTAGTGTGTTGCTTTTAAGAGGTGATGCATTTTAGAGGTGACTACACTGAGAGGACAACGCGCTCATGAGTGGGACTAGAGCCTTAATAAAAGATGCCCGAAGAAGTGTCTTCTTTAACCCCTGCCACCATGTGAGGGCCCAAGAAGAAGAATAAGACCCTCACAAGACTCCAGATATGCTGGTGACTTGGCCTTATACCTCATCCTCCAGAACTGACAGAAACAAGCTTCTGGTATTACAAATTACCCAGTCTATGTTATCTGGTTATAGCCTCCCAAACAGACTCTTATGATAGCACAGATGACATTTTTACTCCAGGCAAAAAAAAAAAAAAAAAAAAAAAGCCAGGCCTGGTGTCCCTCCCTGGTGTCCTCTGTCTGACTCATCACTCACATGAGCACTGTCCTGTGGCCCTGACAGGGTCCTATACTCTTCCCACAAAATAGGGATTCACACCAGAAATATAAAGCTATGAGCAAGACAGTCCCTGTCCCCATAACAGAATTGGAAGGATGCCTGCCAGTACTGCGATCACCTGCACCAATATGTGATGTAATGTTTCTGTTTCAAATGACTCCTATTCCCATAGATATATTTATATGAAAAGCAAACTCCTAACCACTACTGGAAAAAGAATCAGTTTAACTTCCAGGCATAGAAGGTTGCCATCAAATGCTCCTCATTCATATCTCCTCTGCTTCTGCTGTACAGCATAATACTGTACTGAACACTGAGGGCAATTATAATACAGTGGTATTTGTGTATCTAGATGTAGTTAAACATAGAAAGGTACAGTACAATTACCTTATAACCTCATAGGACCACCTTCCTATACGTAGTGCATCTGTAACTAAAACGTGCTTATACAGCACATGATGTATTATTATATTCTGCCCCTTTTACAATCCAGGAAACTGAGCCACAGAGAGGTTGTTTCACCCAGGTATACAGGATGATACATCTGGGATTGGCACTCATACAGGCTGACCATAGGATAATGTCCTCAACCACAACCCTATGTCACCCTGCCATGTGACACATGAAGACACTAACTCTGGCACAGAAGCACAGTGGGAAGAGCACTGAGCTGGCAGCCAGAGCCTCTGCATAACTGTATGTCCTCTCTGGGCTTCAGTTCCCCAGCTATCAAGTCAGGGGCACAATTGGGCTAACTAACCATGGGCCCTTCCAGCTCTGGAATGTGAGGGGCTGGGCTTAGCATCCATGGACAACATGATCTTCCACTACGGCGAGGGCATGAGGACACCCACAGCATAGATTCATTCATGCCTCTACTTCTGAACTGTGTGACCTTGGGAAGATTGCTTACCTCCTCTAAAAGACAGTACAACTCCTCTAGAAGACAGCACCATCTCACCAAACCCTGCACATTCACTGTGTCCCTGGTTTGTATGACAATCAAATGACTTGAAAGGTGGGAAAGGCTTGTTCTCTGTCTGAATGCTGGAGCAGTGTCTGATCCTGGAGAGCTGGTGCAGGAGGTCATCTACATGCCCTTGAGACCAGAACAGCAAGACTCCAAACCCATCTCCAACTTCCAGTCCACTTAATACCTACAGGCATGGGCCTTCCAAGGAGCTTCATGATGAGCCACCAGGATTGTCTGTCTAGAAAGTCCACATGGAGAAATGATTATAATAACACTGTTCAGTAAGCCCTAGGCCACTAGTACCAGGCCACGGTCCCATTTTAATCCCTACATGGAAAATAATATAATCTGCTGTAGCACAGATGAGGTCGGAGGCTCAGAGAGGTTAGGCTGACTTGGTGCAGGCCACACAGTCTGCAAGGAGGAAGTGGGCTGTGAACCTGGCTGTGTGGACACACACCAAAGCCTGCACTTCTGGCCCATAGGCTCCCTTCTGGAAATTCCTCTTCACAAAGAGCACCTGCAGCCCATCTAGGGCTTGACTCCTGGGCCACACCTTGCCCCATCTTCCCTGTGATTGAACTCCTCGTAAATAATACCCCTGGAGCAGGAGGGCCGGGAGGGACCTCAGCTGTCGGGTAGCAATACATCAGTCCTCATCCTTCTCAGCACACCAACCCCTTCCAAACCAGAGAATATGCCATCACCTGCAGAGGCCGAGTCAATACTTCACCTGGGAGCCCCAGCTGCCATTCTAGTCAGCTTCTACAGGACAATGCCGACACTTCATTCCACCTCCCTATTCACTGTGCTGGCCTGGAGTAACCAAGGGCTGGAGTTTGAAGGAGGAGACTGCAGCCCGACCTTGGGAGAAACTTCCAAAGATTCAGAGCCTAGTCAGAACAAGGAGCTCTCTAGGTAGCGAGAGTTCCATGAGTGACATGGGGCAGTTCGGGACTGATAGTTTCTTTCGGGCATGTCCAGGCCAGCACTGCTGAAGATGAGTGATCCACGCACGAGGGTCAGTCTACACACCGTTCCCAGTGTGAAATACACACCCTCGAACAGATATGCAATGTTTGTAAATTCTTTTATTTTTCTGTTATTTATTTAACTATAATCATATATTTCATTTTTCATATATTTATTGTTTTTCATACGTATTATTTTATTTTTATATATTTATATTAATAATTTGCCTGTTGAGTTTAAAAATGGATTTTGTTTTTGTATTTCATACTAATTCATATTAGTTCATTTTGCCAAAGCTTAGGTCTGTTACAGATGCCCATACCATTATGTCTCTTACATGTATACTGCTTTTTTTTTTTTTTTTTAATTGAGATTCGCTCTTGTCACCCAGGCTGGAGTAGAGTGGTGCATTCTCAGTTCATTGC
This sequence comes from Papio anubis, assembly GCF_008728515.1. Classification (NCBI taxonomy): domain Eukaryota; kingdom Metazoa; phylum Chordata; class Mammalia; order Primates; family Cercopithecidae; genus Papio; species Papio anubis. The sequence goes on along the minus strand of NC_044993.1, from coordinate 33,132,006 downwards.
AACCACCACTTCCCAGGTTCAAGTGATTCTCCTGCTTCAGCCTCCCGAATAGCTGGGATTACAGGCACCTGACACCACTCGTGGCTAATTTTTGTATTTTTAGTAGAGATGGGGATTTCATCACATTGGCCAGGCTGGTCTTGAACTTCTGGCCTCAGGTGATCTACTCACCTTTGCCTCCCAAAGTGCTGGGATGACAGGTGTGAGCCACAATGCCCGGCCTACATGTATAATGCTTTTACATTTTTTAGCTGAGACAGGTAATGTGATTTGCCTTAAAGAACTCAGTGTGAAAGGTGATAGGACCTGGTACCAGCATGCACGTGACTGGACTCGGTGCAGTCCTCATCCAACTCTGTCGGGTTGTCGGGTCACTTTGTCCAAAGGCACAAAATGAAACCAAAACCTGAACAAGTCAACTTTTATTATTTTATTTTTGAAAAACAAATGTACTAATGGGTCAGTGCTATGGAAAACAAGATGGGGTTCATACACTTTCTGCTTCTGGGAACAGAGCTTTCCCTCCCATCAGGCACAGCAGCTGCACCATATCAGATGTCCCTTTGCAGACACATCCCTGGGCACACTTAGCACAGCCACAGGGCAGCAGGGCAACAGCCTGGGCAACAAAAGGGGGAGGAAGGACAGGTCTGGCAGAAGCTTGAACAGGCACCCTCTCTGCCCCAACAGCCAGGCCTGGCTCAGCTGCTTTTTGGTTTCCTGGAGGAACTTCCAGCCAGGATGGTCTGCTGCGCTCTGTCAGGAGACAGTGGTGGATCTTGCAGTGAGCCTTCCCTATGCCAAAAACTTGCTCAAACCCCACTGAGAGCCAGGACAGAACAGAAGACTGGACAGGCAGGCGGTGAGCTGGGCTGTCCGGACAAGGAAGGACAATCCTTTGGGACCATACACTTCAGTGAGAAGATCTTCAAATCAGGTCTGTGTTGGCGGCTGGTGCCTTCCTGCCAGCTCTCAGTTTCCCCCATTGTTAAGAATGAAGGTTGGTTGGGAATCAAACTTCATCTCTAATGTTCTCCAGCTCAGTCCAACAGATCGTTTCAGGGGATGTGGGAAGCTAGTGATGAGCCTGCTCCTGCCTGCACAATCTGAGATCCCTCCTCTCCTCAGCCCAGCCCAGATTCTCAGGCAGGGCCCTCCACTCATCTCTTCTTTGCAGGGGAGGTTCTGTGTGTGCCTCTTTGCATGTGCAGGAGCCGGCACAGGTGCAGGACCCACCCCCTGCAGGTAGAGAAAAAGGCAGTGAGCAGTGAGTGTGGGTGCAGGGTTAGGGCAGGGCCCTCAGCATCCTCCTGCTCAGTTACTGAGATACCTGGTACCCCATCTTGTTCTGCTCCAGGCACTTGGAAGCCCAGCCCAGCTCTTTTTCTCCCACACAGAGGCTCTCCCACAGGCCTCCACACAGGGCAGGCACTGCTCTAATTTACTCACAAGGCCTTCATCAGGAGTCCCTTAGAGGCAATGCTTGCTGCCTCCCATCCACACTCAGGCAGCTCTAATGCTGGACAGAGCACTGGGTCCCAGCCCAGGACCCCACTAGCTATCTGGGTGACCTGGCAGTTTTGAGCCTCAGTCTTCTCAGAAATGGGAGGCGCTGGGAAGATGGCAGCGTTCTAAGTGGTGATGAAGGCGCTTGACGGAAAAAGCACGAGAAGTGCAAAGTAAAGGAGTTCACTTTAGGAAGAGCTCAAAATGCACCTCCCTCCTGCCCTGGGGACATTCTATCCACTGGAATGAAAATGGAGATCCTAAGGCCTCGAAACCCGGTATCTCTTAGTAGTGAAGCAGGAGCACTTGGGGTCCATTGCGAGTCGAGGTGCGGCTGGAGTTTCTAAGGGAGAGGGGAAGACGCAGTGGGGCAGGTGGGAGGCGTGGTGGATTCTAGGAACCCGGCGATCAATTTACAGGTAGAGAAGGGCGCCGGGTGCAGAGCACCCCCTCCTCCACCCTGACGCGGAATCCGCGGCGCCTGGCGTCTTGGGTTGGGATGTGCGCAATAGGCGGGTCGGGCGCATTATCCCCTGAGCACAGCCTGGTGGGCCCCGGAGGGCTGCCCCTTTGGCGCCTGCTGGCGCAGAAGGAGCTGTGCTGCCGGAGGTACGTGGCGCCCCTGACACCCTAAGGGCCGTTTTCCATTCCCAGGTAGTCGTGTTATCCCCATCCCCCGACCTGCACCTTTGCCACCAACTTCGCGTCCCCCGGGTCCGTGTGCAGCTCCATCCTCGTCCTCACCTTCTTCATTGGCTGGAGCTGGGAGCAGAGAGAGTGAGCCGTGTGCACATGTGTGGCCATGGAGGTGACTTTTGTTTCTCCCCCGCCCTCGCCCCGCATTGCCTGTCGCTCTTCCCACCTAGGACCCTCAAACTCCTTCCCCCTGTACACACAACCTGGCGACCACGGGTCAGCCTCTCTTACTTCCTTCCATGCTATCATATAACATTTCGATTTTGCCAGGCCCGTTTAAATCATTGTTTCTTTGAACCCTCCCAACAATCCTAAAGGGAAATACTATTTATGAACACGTTTTACTAATCTGACAATTATAACATAAACTTTAAGTAACTTGCTCAACATCACAGAATGGAAAAGTTGTCACTGATTTGAATCTAGCCAGCTTCTCAAGAGAAAGTGTCCATGATCAGGCCTTCCTTTGGCCCGGGTCTGTCATCAGCATTTCCCTATTGCTGGACATCTTTTAAACGATGTCAAGCCACAAGCTAAACCATGAGCTGTGACAGAAGCAATCTATAACTGTAATATATATACACAGACATACAACACATTTATACTTCTGGTTGTCTTCTATGTGTGGAATAAGACTGATTTTCATTTTCGCTGCTGGAAAAGAGTGTGCTTTAAATAAAAATATATTTAAGAAAATATTAATCACTTCAATGTTGTACGTTAAGTAACATACAGTGACTGTGTATGCAGAAGTGACATTGTTTTTGATCTGACATGAGGCATGGATGGAATCTTGCTTATAGCTTTGTATCCCTAGTGTTGATGACTATTTTATGGGAAGAACAAACGTCTCTTTTGACCACAGGACACATGTTCATGTAGTAGATGAGAATAACAGGATACACAAGTGAGCACATCTGGCCTGGCTGCTTTGTCTGTGAGTAAATAAATACCCCCAAGCTATGTAAAATGAGAAAAAAAAAAAAGCAACAGTTAATGTTGTAGATGACTCACCCCTTGCCAGGCACCATTCTAAGTTCCTTACATGAATTAAATCATTTAATTTTACAAGCCAGATATCATTATACTTCAGTTGATAAGACTGATACACAGAGGTTATGTCACACACATAGTGGCAGAGGTGGGATTTGCACTCATGCAGGCTGACCTCAGCATCATGTCTTTACCCCCTGCTCTATGCCACCAAGTCAACACAAAGAAGAGGACACTGAAAGTCTGGCTAGGAGGCAGCAGTGGAAGCACATTTAGTTGCAGTCAGATCTCTGTGCATACCTGTGACCTCTCTGGGCTTCAGTTCCTATTTCTCAAGCCAAGAGCAAAATTTGTTCATCTCCAAGGTCCCTTATAGCTTTGAACTGAGATGGGCAGGGTTTGGCATCCAGGGATGGCATGATCTGCCAGCTGTAGGGAGGGTCAGAGGCCAGCCGTACCATAGGTTCATTCATCCTTTTCCTTCTCAGCTGTGTGGCATTGGGCAGGTTGTTTAATTCCTCTGAAAGACGACTTAAGCACGCCAGCCCCTGAATATTTTCTGTCCCTGTCCTGAAGCTTGTGACTTTCATTCAACTTGTCGCCTGAAGGTTAAATGACATGAAGAATGGGAAAGGATTTTATGTGTGTTCAAATGTTGGGGCAGCATCTTATCACAGAGGACTTTCTGCAGGAGGACATACACATTCCTGCTGGCACTGGATCAGCCAGGGATGCAACCCCTCCACAGCATCCCATCCAGAGCAATGCTTCCAAACCAATGAGCCTTTCTTCAAGAGCAAGTTAGGATTTAATGGTATCTTTATCCAAGAAAGTCAGTGCAGAGAGAATGATCATAATCACCACTGTTTATTATAATCTAGGCAGCAGCCAGGCCACTTTCTCATTTTCTTTTTTTGTTTGTTTTGGTTTTGGTTTTTGTTTAGACAGAGTCTTGTTCTGTTGCCTAGCCTGGAGTGCAGTGGCACAATCTTGGCTAGCCTCTATATCCTGGACTTAAGCAATCTTCCTATCTCAGCCTACAGAGTGACTGGGACCACAGGTGTATGGCATCACGCCATCTAATTTTTGTATTTTTTGTAGAGACGGGGTTTCTCCATATTGCCCAGGCTTGCCTCAAACTCCTGGGCTCAAACAACCTTCCCATCTCTGCCTCCCAAAGGGCTGGCATTACAGGCATGCGCCACTGTGTCCGGCCCACTCTCTCATTTAATCCCTGCATTGAGAATAATCTCCTTTCTACAAATGAGGCACTAGATGCTCAGAGAGTTTGGGTGACTTGCCCAAACCACACAGCCAGTAAGTGGTGGAGTGGGCTGTGAACTAGGACTGCTTGGCAACTAAAACTATGCCCTAGGTGTAGGCTGCCTCCTGAAATCGCTTCACAGGGAAGCAGCAGGTAAGTGTGGTCCTGACTTCTAGGCAAGGAGACTCATCTTCTTCCTTGACTGAACATCGAATAGCATCCCCCCCACAAATAGAGGGACTAACTTGTCATTAATAAGACATCCAGGGACTCTTTCCTTTCTAAGGAACATCACCACGCTCAGCAAGCTGCACAATCTGCCATAGCTGTGTTCTGAGAACTTCTGTTAATAAACTAATATTAATTACGGAGATGATGAAATCAAAATGAAAATTCCAAAATAACTTTACCTGCAACCCATGCTGACACTGCATCTTGCCGGGAGTATCTGGTTCGAAGTAGTCAAGGGCTGGAGCTTGAAAAAGGAACAAACTCAACCTGAATTTGGGAGGAATTTCCAAAGATTCAGAGCCAACTCCCAACAGGGAGCTCTCAGGGTTCAGCGAGTGTCCTGAGTGTGCTGTCTGTGACGCTGGCTAGGCCAAGCCTGATGGTTCCTCATGAGAATGTCGTGGACTGTGTCTGCTGTCTCCAGTCTGCAATGCAAATCATCCATGAACAAATGTGCAGAATTTCTAAATCTTCCATTTTTCTGTTATTTCTGTATGTACTTATTGATTTTTTTGTGTAACATGTAAAAAATGGGTTCCGTATTTTGTGTTTCATTATCTTCATAATTAATATTACTTTATTTACAAAGGTGTAGGTCTGGGCTGGGTAGGAAATGAAAACTGTCCCTTCACCAGGGAGTTTGAGAAGCCCCGTGTAGGATTCAAGCAACGCAGGCATTGGAATCTACCTCCTGTGGTCACTTTCAATCCCAAAATCTGCTGAGAAACTGAATTTGGGCAGGGAAACCTGAGAATAACCATGAGGAATGGAGAAGTCCCTGTGCCACATTTAACATGATTTGAGCTGATCGTGTACGTTGCCTGTCCCCATATGATCTGGCACAGTGCAGGTGCATTTTGTGGAAGATAAAGCTCAGTGAGTTAGCAGGGCTTGCCTGAAGGTGCTCAGACTGTTAGAGGCTCACATTTCCATCCAGAGACCAGTCTCTTAAACTCCCAGTTCAATCTTCTACCCCAGTCCCTTATTCCAAAAAACACACAGGAACCAGAACCAGAATCAAGTCTAAGTGTTTAATTATGATTCACATGTTTCACAGGAAAAGGAATGCAGCAAATGGGTCAAGGTTGTGTCAAAAAAGCAAAAAATCCTGGATTTTACTAATCAATCTATATTTGGGAGCAGGGTCGTCCCAGCATCAGGCGCAGCAGCTGCACTTGTCCAACACCCCTTTGCAGATGCAGCCCTGGGCACACTTGGCACAGCCCACAGGGCAGCAGGAGCAGCAGCCTGAGGAGGAAGGGAGAGTGAGAGGTCACAGCAGAGTCGACCAGAGACCTCCCTGCCCGAACAGAGGCCTGTCTCCATCCCTGCCTCCAGACCCTGAGGACCCTTAGTTGAGGATGGCATGGTTTTGTCAGGAGACAACTGGTGCCACTGGGGTGGGTCTTCCTATGAGAAAGCTTCCCCACCCCACATAAGCCCTGGAAAGGCCAGAAGACTAGACAGGCAGTGATGGCCTACAGGGACAAAGGAAGGCCAGTTCCTGAGAAGCATGCACTCAGGGCCAGCCTTGGGTTACCTCCCAACCTTAGCCACAGCCCCAGATTCCTGGAGATGGCCCCGCACTCACTCTTCTTGCAGGAGGTGCATTTGCACTCTTTGCACTTGCAGGAGCCAGGGCAGGTGCAGGAGACACCTGCAAGGAGAGAAAAAGCCACGCAGGGGTGAATGAGATGCAGAAGGTGCAGCAGTGGGTCAATAATTGTCCGGTTCCCCCTCCTCTGTGCAGGCCCAGCCCTCAGAGCTGCTTTCCCACTAAGAGCACAGGAAGAGAAGCGCCATGTCCTCTCCCTTCATGCTGGGAAAACCAAGCACCCGCCTATTTGTATTCCAAAGGAAAGTCCCAGGCTCCTATATGGCCCAGGAAGACTGCGACTTCGACTTTCTGTCCTGAACCCAGAAGAGGCAATGTCCCCTCCCACCCAATGCTTCCATTCCAATCCAGCTGCTAAGAGTCAAGTTCGAGAACTGGGGCTTAGCCAGCAGCCCTGTGACCAACCGGGTGACATGGAGCAGGACAGCCTTGAGCCTCAGGACCCTCAACTCTGACACAGATGCACAGGGAGGAGGGACATGCTCTCAGGAGCTTGGCCAAAGGAAAGCACTGGACGAATAAAGGAGTCCTCTTCAGCTCAGATCACAAAATAAGACCTCCTCAAACCCAGGGACACTCTCCATGATGTCTGAGAATTCGGCATCCCAATGCGCAGAACCCGGGCGCCCCTTACCAGAGGCGCAGGAGCAGTTGGGGTCCATTGCAACAGGAGGCAAGAGTGGAGTTCCGAAGCCAGAAGAGAAGAGGCAGTGGTGGACGTGGAAGGCGTGGTGGAGCCCAACAGCCAGCGGCTGTATTTATAGTCAAGAAAGGCGGCCGGGCGCAGACGCCCCGCCCCGCCCTTGCACCCGCCCCGCCGAGTCAGCACCGCCAGCTGTCCTGGGCTGGGCTGTGCGCAGCAGATGGGCCAGGTGCAAGTTCCTTGAGCGCAGCTGGGTGCACACCGCAGGATCGCCCCTTTCGCAATGGCTCGCGAGGGAGGCGCTGGGCACCCGAGTGCGCGGCTTCTCTCACCCTGGGGGGCCTTCCAGCTTCCCTGAAGTTGCCTACTACACCCGCCCCTTGGCGTTTCGACTACCCCAGTATTCTGGATTTCCCCCCACCCCCACCAACGCCCAGGTCTCAAGTCGATAGCTAAGTCTTTCCTGGAGTCGAGGGCAATCCCAGTCTTGTTCTCCACTTTCTGGATCTGACAAAGCAAGGAGCACAGCAAGGCAGTAGTGTGCAAAGGCAGGCCAAGGGTGCAAACTTCACATCTCTGGCCTTATCTGCCCTGTCCCTGTTCTTACCTCAGTCCTTTGGCCACATTTCTCCTGTGCACAGCAACACAGAAGACATAGGGCTCTGCCTCTCTCTCTTCCATTCTCCACTCTTGAGGGGCTGAATGGGCCACATTTGTCCAGGTCCTCCTTTGCATAAATCTCTCCAGGGTCTCCCCACAGCCTAGCCAGGTACCCCACTACAGGATGGCAGTTTTGAATGTGTGAGATGTCCCCAGAAGAGGGATCATTGAAGGTGATATGAAGATCCTGCATTAAATTAGAAAGCAAGAGAGCTGCTTATTTTTCCTTCCATATTCCTATTACTCTACATTACACGGGTCCGTGTTTGACCGTTTAGTCACTTTCTATCTTTGAACTCTCACAGCAACCCTAAACGGACGTGAGTTCTATTCGTGAACCCGTATTCCAAATCTGGACAATGACAATACCAGGAGTTCAAGCCACTAGCCCAGGGTCAGAGGGCTGGGAAGTGGCACTGCTTGGTGTGAATCCTGTCAGCTTCTCAAGGGAGAGAGTTCAGTGATGAAGCTTCCCCATGGCCCAGGTATGTTTATCTCTTCACTGATTGAAATCTTTAAACAAAACCACCATCAAGGTCAGTCCTAGAAGCAAAACAGAGACATAGAGGGATATGAATAAGTATACTTTGATGGGAGGGAGACAGGGCCTTGTGTCTTCGGAGTAGCTGTGCACAGGAGAAACCTGGTGGAAGAACTGAGGAGGGGAAGGGGAAAGGGACAGGCAATGCCAGAGATCCGAAGGTCGCATCCTCCGCCTGTCCTTTGCACACTACTCCCTTGCTATGCTCCCTGCTCCCGCCAATCCAGACAGTTGAACAAGAGACTGGGGTTGCAAGGCTTAACTGTTGGCAAAGGGGTGGACAGGCCTCGGGGTGTGGGGCGCAGGTCAGGGTCTGGGGCCATGCAGAACGCCAAGGGTGGGGGAGTAGCAGGTAATCTCAAGGAACTGGGCAGACTCGGCAGGGTGAAAGAAGCAGCTAATCCGGGTGCACAACGCCTCCCGCGCGAGCCAGTGCAAAAGGCGGAGGCCGGCGGTGTGTACAGACCTGCACTCAGGGTGCTTTGCGCCCGGCACCTCTGCTGCACACAGCCCAGCCCAGGACTACTGGCGGCTTGGACTCAGCCGGTCGGGTGCAAGGGCGGGGCGGGGTCTCTGCTCCCGGCGCCTACCCCTGACTACAAAAGGAGCCGCCAACTGTTACGCTTCACCACACCTTCCACGTGTTCCACTCCCTCTTCCCTTCTCGCCTGGGAACTCCAGTCTCGCTTCGGGTTGCAATGGACCCCAAATGCTCCTGCGCCGCTGGTAAGGGACGCCCGGGTTCTGTGCCTTGGAATGCCAAATTCCCAGACACCACAGAGAGTGTCCCTGGTTTGAGGAGGTCGCGTTTTGCGATCTGAGCTGAAGGTGACTCCTTTATTCTTCTTTTGAGAAAGATTCTTCCTATTCTTTTCTCTTGGCCAAGCTCCTGAGAGCGTTGCCCTCCTCCCTGTGCCTCTGTGTCAGAGTTGAGGGTCTTGAGACTCAAGGCTGTCCTGCTCCACATCACCGGGTTGGTCAGGAGACTGCTCTAACCAGGCTCTGAGCCGCCGGATTGGATGGGAGGCATTGGATAGGAGGGGACATTGCCTCTTCGGGGTTCTTGACAGAATGTGGAAGTTGTAGTCTTCCCGGGCTGTGCCTGGAGCCTGGGACTTTCCTTTTGAATAAAACCAGTAGGGTGTTTGGCCTTCCCAGCATGAAGGAGTTTCTCTTCCTCTGCTGAGTGGGAAAGGAGCTCTGAGGGCTGGCCCTGCACAGACGAAGGGACACTGGACACTCATTGACCCACTGCTGTACCTTCTGCATCTCACTCACCTTCCACTGGCTTTTGCTCTTCCTTGCAGGTGTCTCCTGTGCCTGCCCTGGTTCCTGCAAGTGCAAAGAGTGCAAATGCACCTCCTGCAAGAAGAGTGAGTGCGGGGCCATCTCCAGGAATCTGGGGCTGTGGCTAAGGTTGGGAGGGAACCCAAGGTTGGCCCTGAGTGTGTGCTTCTGGGGAACTGGCCTTCCTTTGTCCCCCTAGGCCATGACTGCCTTTCCAGTCTTCTGCCCTGTCCAGGGCTCCTGTGGGACTGGGCAGTCTCTCATAGGAAGACTCACCTCAACATCCACCACTTGTCTCCTGACAAAGCCACACCATCCTGATCCTCGGGGGCTGGGGTCTGACCTCGAGTTAGGCCTGCTGTTGGGACAGGGAGCTCCCTGGTCAAGTCTGCTGCGACCTCTGTCTCCCTTTTTCCCCAGGCTGCTGCTCCTGCTGCCCCCTGGGCTGTGCCAAGTGTTCCCAGGGCTGTATCTGCAAAGGGGCGTCAGAGAAGTGCAGCTGCTGCGCCTGATGTGGGGACTGCCCTGCTGTCAGATGAAAACAGAATGACACGTAAAATCCAGGATTTTGTTTTCTACAACTGCGACCCATTTGCTACACTCCTTTTGTCTGTGAAATATGTGAATAATAATTAAACACAGACTTGATTCTGGTTCTGGTTCCTGTTGTATTTTTTGGAATAAGGGACTGGGGTGGGAGATTGAACTGGGAGTTTGGAGACTGGGCTCGGGATGGAAATGTGAGCCTCTAACAGTCTGAGTGCCCCCAGGCAAGCCCCAGTTATCACAGACCTCCATCTTCTTAAAAATGCACACCTGCACTGTGCGGATCAATGCTTCCCTTCTTGAGGAGAATGGAGAGCCACTGCTGATCAGCTCAATCCATGTTAAATGTGCTGGGGACTTCTCATTTCCTCTGAAATTTATTCTCAGGTTTCCCAAACAGTTCAGTTCTTCCAGCAGATTTGGGCTTGAAAGTGACCACACAGTGGGTGGATTCCAATGCTGAGGTTGCTTGAATCCTACCTGGCAGGGGGCTACTCACACTCCATGAAAGGGCAGTTTCATTTCTACTCCATCCCAGATCTCCATTTTACATAAATAAAATAATATTAATTGAAGAATGGCCAAACTAAAATATAGAACCCATTTTATTTACATTTACACACAAAATAACTCAATAAATACACAAATAACAGAAAAATGGAAGATTTACAAACTCTGCACATACGTTCATGGATGATTTGCATTGCAGGAGCCAGTAGCAGACTGGCCCTGTGGGGCCACACACCTTTAACCTTTGACCAGGACATTCTCATGAGGGAACCTGTCAGGCTTGGCCTGCTTAGAGTCCCCTGACCTTTACCTGGACACTCGCTGAACCCTGAGAGCTCCCTGTTGGGAGTTGGCTCTGAATCTTTGGAAATTCCTCCCAAGTTCAGGTTGAGGTTGTTCCTCTTTCAAGCTCCAGCCCTTGACTATTTCAAACCAGCATGCTCCTGGCAAGACACTGTGATTGTGGGTTGCAGATGAAGTTATTTTGGAATTTTGCTTTTGATTTCATCATCTCCACAATTGCTAATACTTTATTTACTGAAGTTCTCAGAACACAGCTATGGCAGATTGTGCAACTGGCTGAGTGTGGTGATGTTCCTCAGGAAGGAAAGAGTCCTGGATGTCTTGTTGATGACAAGTTAGTCCCTCCATTTGTCGGGGGGATGCTATTTGATGTTCGATCCCTAAGGAGGAAGGTGAGTCTCCTTGCCTAGAAGTCAGGACCACACTCACCTGCTGCTTTCCTGTGAAGCGATTTCAGGAGGCAGCCTACACCTAGGGCATAGTTTTAGTTGTCAGGCAGTCCTAGTTCACAGCCCACTCCACCACTTACTGGCTGTGTGGTTTGGGCAAGTCACCCAAACTCTCTGAGCATCTAGTGCTTCATTTGTAGAAAGGAGATTATTCTCAATACAGGGATTAAATGAGAGAGTGGGTCAGGCACAGTGGCTCATCATGCCTGTAATACCAGCCCTTTGGGAGGCAGAGGTGGGAAGGTTGTTTGAGCCCAGGAGTTTGAGACCAGCCTGGGCAACATGGAGAAACCCCATCTCTACAAAATTTACAAAAATTAGATGGCGTGATGCCATACACCTGTGGTTCCAGCTACTCTGGAGGCTGAGTAGGGAGGATCACTTGAGCTCAGCATGTAGAAGTTGCAGTGAGCCAAGATCACGCCACTGTATTCTAGGTTGGGCAACAGAACAAGACCCTATCTCAAAACATAACAAAACAAAAAACATAAACAAAGCAAAACAAAAAACAAAAACATAGAGAGAGAGTGGCCTGGCAACTGTCTAGGTTTTAATAAGCAATAGTGATTATGATCATTCTCTCTGCACTGACTTTCTTAGAAAAAGATATCATTAAATCCTAACTTGCTCTTGAAGAAAGGCTCATTGGTTTGGAAGCATTGCTGTGGATGGGATGCTGTGGAGGGTTTGCATCCCTGGCTGATCCAGTGCCAGCAGGAGTGTGGATGTCCTCCTGCAGAAAGTCCTCTGTGATAAGACACTGCCCCAACATTTGAACACACATAAAATCCTTTCCCATTCTTCATGTCATTTGACTTTCATGCAACTTGTTGAATGAAAGTCACAAGCTTCAGGACAGTGACAAAAAATATTCAGGGGCTGGCGTGCTTGAGTCATCTTTCAGAGGAATTAAATAACCTGCCCAATGCCACACAGCTGAGAAGGAAAGGGATGAATGAACCTATGGTACAGCTGGCCTCTGGCCCTGCCCACAGCTGGCAGATCATGCCATCCCTGGATGCCAAACCCTGTCCATCTCAGTTCAAAGTTATAAGGGATGTTGGAGATGAACAAATTTTGCTCTTGGCTTGACAGATAGCAACTGAAGCCCAGAGAGGTCACGGCTATGCACAGGGATCTGATCGCTAACTCAACGTGCTTCCACTGCTGCCTCCAGCCAGACATTTGGCATCCTCATCTTTGTGTTGACTTGGTGGCATAGAGCAAGGGGTAAGGACATGATGCTGCAGTCAGACTGTATGAGTATGTATCCCACCTCTGCCACTATGTGTGTGACACAACCTCTGTGTCTCAGTCTCATCAGCTGGAGTATAATAATATCTGGTTTGTAAAATTGAAAGTTTTGATTAATGTAAGGAACTTAAAATGGCACCTGGCCAGGGGTGAGTCATCTATAACATTAACTGCTCCTTTTTTTTTTTTTCCTCATTACATATAGCATGGGGGATATTTATTTACTCACAGACAAAACAGCCAGGCCAGATATGCTCATTTGTGTATCCTGTTATTCTCATCTACTACGTGAACATGTGTCCTGTGATCAAAAGGGACATTTGCTCTTCCCATATAATATTAATCAACTCTAGGGACATAGAGATATAAGCAAGATTTTATGCCTCATGTCAGATAAAAAGAATCTCATTTCTGCACTCACAGTACTATATTTTACTTAACATATAACATGGAAGTGATTGATATTTTCTTAAATATTATTTTTTATTTAAAGCAAACAGTTTTCCACCAGTGAAAATGAAAATCAGTTTTATTCCACACACAGAAGATAGTCAGAAAACGCCGAGCACTGTGGCTCACCCCTGTAATCCCACCACTTTGGGAGGCCGAGGAGGCCAGATTACCTGCGGTCAGGAGTTCGAGACCAGCCTGGCCAACATGGTGAAACCCGGTCTCTACTAAAAATACAAAAATTACTGGGCATGGTGGCACACGCCTGTAATCCCAGCTACTCTGGAGGCTTAGGTAGTAGAATTGCTTGAGCCCTGGGGACAGAGGTAGCAGTGAGCTGAGATCATGCCACTGCACTCCATCCTGGCCGACAGAGGGAGATTCCTTCTCAAAAAATAAATAAATAAATAAATCTGTCAATAGAGAAGTGCTGACAACAGACTTGGGCCCAAGGAAGGCTTGATCTTGGACATTGTCTCTTAAGAGGCTGGCTAGATTCAAATCAGTGACAAGTTTTCAGCTCTGCAATGTTGAGCAAGTTACTTAAACTTTTTGTTACAGTTGTCAGATTAGTAAAACGGGTTCATAAATAGTATTTCCCATTAGGATTGTTGGGAGTGTTCAAACAATGAATGATTTAAAGAGGTCTGTCTCATTCTAAATGTTACATGATAAGAACATTGAAGAGAAATATCCACTTCTGTCCTTGATTGAAAGCAGGATCTGCATGTCACCTAAAGTCATCCTCTTTGGAGGACATCCCTCATTTTTAAAACTGCCATCCTGCAGTGGGGTGGCCGGTAGGCCTGGGGTAGTCGCAGAGAACTATATGAAAAGGAGGACACTGACAAGTGTGCCCGCCATCACCTCAGAGGAGGAGCATGGAGGGAAGAGAGAGAGGCCGACCCGTGGTCGCCATGTTCTGTATACAGAGGCAACGAGTTTGAGGGTCCTAGGTAGGAAGAGGTACAGGCAATGCAGGGGGAGGGCGAGGGAAAAGCAAAAGTCACCTCCACTGCCGTTCATCTGCGCAAGGCTCACTCGCTCTGCTCCCCGCTCCAGCCAGTGAAGAAGGTGAGCACGAGGATGGAGCTGTGCACGGACCCGGGAGAGTCGAAGCTGATGGTGACGGTGCAGGGCGAGAGGAGAGAAGGGGTTGGGGAAAGCGCGACCACCTAGGAATGGGAAATGGCCCTCAGGGTGGCAGGGACGGAGTACTTCTGGCAGCACAGCCCCTCCCGTGCGAGCGGGCGCCAAAGGGGCGGACCCAGGGAGACCACCAAGCTGCACTCAGGGGACTGTGCGCCCGAACACCCTACTGCGTACCGCCCACCCCAAGACCGCGGGCCCCGCGGATTCCGTGTGGTGGTGGGGGAGGGGGTGCTCTGCACCCGGCCCCCTCCTCTAACTATAATTGAACTCCAGGTTCCTAGAATCCACCACGCCTCCCACCTGCCCCACTGCTTCTTCGCCTCTCCCTTAGGAACTCCAGCTTCACCTCGCCTCGTCATGGACCCCAACTGCTCCTGCTCCACTGGTAAGAGATACCTGGTTTCGAGGCCTTAGGATCTCCATTTTCATTCCAGAGGATAGAATGTCCCCAGGGCAGGAGGGAGGTGCATTTTGAGCTCTTCCTAAAGTGAACTCCTTTACTTTGCACTTCTCGTGCTTTTTCCCCGTCAAGGGCCTTCATCACCACTTAGAACGCTGCCATCTTCCCAGAGCCTCCCATTTCTGAGAAGACTGAGGCTCAAAACTGCCAGGTCACCCAGATAGCCAGTGGGATCCTGGGCTGGGACCCAGTGCTCTGTCTAGCATTAGAGCTGCCTGAGGTGGATGGGAGGCAGGAAGCATTGCCTCTAAGGGATTCCTGACAGAAGGCCTTGTGGAGTAAAATTAGGAGGGCGCCTGCCCATCCGAGCCTGTGTGGAGAAAAGATGGGGCTGGGCTTCCGTGCGCCTGAGCAGAACAAGGTACCAGGTTTCCCGTGCACTGAGCAGGAGGATGCTGAAGGCCTGCTCCTAACCCTGCACCACACTCACTGCTCACTGCCTTTTTCTCTACCTTGCAGGTGGGTCCTGCACCTGTGCCGGCTCCTGCAAATGCAAAGAGCGCACATTCACCTCCTGCAAGAAGAGTGAGTGCGGGGCCTTCCCTAAGAATCTCAGGGCTGGGCTGAGTGAGAGGAGGGATCTCAGATTGTGCAGGCAGGGAGCAGGCCTTATCACTAGCTTCCTGGTACATCCCCTGAAACGGATTCAGATCAGAGCTGGAGGAACATTAGAGATGGCTGATTCCAAATCAATCTTTACTCTAATAATGGGGAAACTGAGGTCACAAGAGGCACCAGCCGGCCAACCATAGACCTGATTCTTGAAGACTTTCCTCACTGAAGTGTATGGTCCTGGAGAATTGGCCTTCCTTTGTCCGCACAGTCCCAGTCACTGCCTGTCCAGTCTTCCGCCCTGTCCTGGCTCAGTGGGGCTGAGCAAGTTTTTCATAGGAAGGCTCTCACTGCAAAGATCCACCACTGTCTCCTGACAGAGTGCACCCCTCCCAACTGCTGCTCCTCCACCCCAGAAGCTTGAGCCAGGCCCACTGTTGGGGCAGAGGTGCCTTGTTCAAGTCAGCTGTGACTCCGTCCCTCTCCCTTGTTGCCCAGGTTGCTGTCTTTCGCCCCGTGGGCTGTGCTAAGTGTGCCCAGGGATGTGTCTGTAAAGGGACATCTGACAGGTGCAGCTGCTGCGCCTGATGTAGGGAAAGCTCTGTTCCCAGAAGTAGAAAGTGTACGAACCCTTAATTGTTTTCCATACAGCACTGACCCATTAGTACATTTGGTTTTTCAAAAATAAAATAATAATAAAAGTTGACTTTATTCAGGCTTGGTTTTATTTTGTGTGCCTTGGACAAAAGTGACCTGATACCCGACAGAGCTGGGATGAGGGACTGCACTGAGAGTCCAGTCACGTGCACTCTGGTACCAGGTCCTATCACCTTACACACTGAGTGCCTTAAGGCAAATCACATTACCTGTCTCAGCTAAAAATGTAAAAAGCATTATACATAGGCCGGGTGATCAAAGTCTCACACCTGTAATCCCCTGCATTTTGGGGAAGCAAAGGTGAGTGGATCACCTGAGGTCAGAAGTTCAAGACCAGCCTGGCCAATGTGATGAAACCCCCATCTCTACTAAAAATACAAAAATTAGCCGGGAGTGCTATCAGGTGCCTGTAATCCCAGCTATTCAGGAGGCTGAAGCAGGAGAATCACTTGAACCTGGAAGCAGGAGAATCACTTGAAGCTTGAGCCACGCCCGCTGTTGGGGCAGAGAGGTGCCTGTTCAAGTCAGCTGTGACCTGTCCCTCTCCCCTTGCCCAGGCTGCTGTCTTGCTGCCCCTGTGGGCTGCACCATGTGTGCCCAGGGATGTCTGCAAAGGGACATCTGACAGGTGCAGCTGCTGTGCCTGATGTAGGGAAAGCTCTGTTCCCGGAAGCAGAAAGTGTAGGAACCCAGAATTGCTTTCCATACAGCACTGACCCATTAGTACATTTGTTTTTTTAAATAAAATATGCTAATGATAATAAAAGTTGACTTTATTCAGGCTTGGTTTTATTTTGTGTGCCTTGGAAAAAAGTGGCCTGATACCCACTAGAGCTGGGATGAGGGACTGCATTGAGAGTCCAGACTCCTGGGTGCTGGTAGCATGTCCTATCACCTTACACACTGAGTGCCTTAAGGCAAATCACATTACCTGTCTCAGCTAAAAAATGTAAAAGCATTATACATGTAGGCCGGGCATTGGTGTTCACACCTGTCATCCCAGCACTTTGGGAGGCCGAAATGGGCAGATCACAAGAGGTCAGAAGTTCAAGACCAGCCTGGCCAATGTGATGAACCCCCCCATCTCTACTAAAAATACAAAAATTAGCCACGAGTGGTGTCAGGTGCCTGTAATCCCAGCTATTTGGGAGGCTGAAGCAGGAGAATCACTTGAAACCATAAAGGTGGTTGCACGAGCTGAGATTAAGGGCCACTGCACTCCTGCCTGGGTGACAAGAGGGAAACTCCATCTCAAAAAAAAAAAAAAAAAAAAAGCAGTATACATGTAAGAGATATAATGGTATGGGCATCTGCAACAGACCTAAGCTTTGGGAAAATGAACTAAAATGAATTAGTATGAAATATAAAAACAAAATCTACTTTTTTATATTCAACAGGAAAATTATTAATAAATATAAATATATGAAAATAAAATAATACATATGAAAAACAAAATATATGACTATATTTAAATAAATATATAAAAAACAAAAATAAAAATGTACAAACATTGCATATTTCTCCTAGGGTGTGTATTTCACACTGGGAATGGCGTGTAGACTGACCCTCGTGCGTGGATCACACGCCTTCAGCAGTGCTGGCCTGACATGGCCCGAAGGAACTATCCGGTCCTGAACTGCCCCATGTCACTCATGGAACTCTCTGCTACCCCTGAGAGCCTTCCTTTGTTCTGACTGGCTCTGAATCTTGGAAGTTTCTCCTGCTGGTCAGGCTGCAGTCTCTCCCTTCAAATTCCAGCCCTTGGAGCCACCCAGGCCAGCACAGGAATAGGAGGTGGGAGCCGGCGGTCCGCATTGTCCTGGCAAGCTGACTAGAGATAGCAACTGGGGCCTCCTAGGTGAAAAGCATTTGACCTGGCCTCTGCAGGGTGATGGCATATTCTGTAGTTTGAAGGTGTGGTGTGTGCACTGAGAAGGATGAGGACTGATCATTGCTACCACAGCTGGTCCTCCGGCTATCTGCTCAGGGAATTGTTATTTGAGGTCCAATCACAGGAAGATGAGACAGGTGGCTCCAGGAGTCAAGCCCCAGATGTAGCTGCAGGTGCTCTTGTGAAGAGGGAATTTCAGAAGGGAGCCTGGGCCAAGTGCAGGCTTTGGTGTCACACAGCTGGGTTCACAGCCCACTTCACTCCCTACGGGCTGTGTGGCCTGCACAAGTCGCTTAACCTCTCTGAGCCTCCATTTCCTCATCTGTATACAGCAGATTATATTTCCATGTAGGGATTAAACGGGACAGTGGCCTGGTACTAGTGGCCTAGGGCTTACCGAACAGTGTTATTATAATCATTTCTCCATGTGGACTTTCTAGACAGACAATCCTGTTAGCTCCCATCAAGCTCCTTGGAAAAGGCCCATCTGCCTGTAAGTGTTAAGTGGACTGGAAGTTGGAGATGGGTTTGGAGTCTTGCTGTTCTGCTCTCAAGGCCATGTGGATGACCTCCTGCACCAGCTCTCTGGGATAAGAGACTGCTCCAGCATTCAGAGAACAAGCCTTTTCCACCTTTCAAGTCATTTGATCTTCACACAAACCAGGGACACAGTGAATGCGCAGGGTTTGGTGAGATGGTGCTGTCTTCTAGAGGAGTTGTACTGTCTTCTAGAGGAGTTAAGCAATCTTCCCAAGGTCACACAGTTCAGAAGTAAAGGCATGAATGAATCTATGCTGTGGGTGTCCTCATGCCCTCGCCGTAGTGGAAGATCATGTTGTCCATGGATTCTAAGCCCAGCCCCTCACATTCCAGAGCTGGAAGGGCCCATGGTTAGTTAGCCCAATTGTGCCCCTGACTTGATAGCCTGGGAACTGAAGCCCAGAGAGGACATACAGCTATGCAGAGGCTCTGATTGCCAGCTAAGCACTCTTCCCCCTGTGCCTCTGTGACAGAGTTAGTGTTCTCATGTGTCACATGGAAGGGTGACATAGGATTGTGGTTGAGGGAATTATCCTATGGTCAGCCTGTATGAGTGCCAATCCCAGATGTATTATCATGTATACCTGGGTGAAACAACCCCTCTGTGGCTCAGTTTCCTGCACTGTAAAAGGGGCAGAATATAATAATACATTACGTGCTGTATAAGCACGTTTTAGTTATACATGCACTACATATAGGATGGTGGTCCTAAGAGGTTATAAGGTAATTATACTGTATCTTTCTATGTTTAGCTATGTCTAGATACACAAATACCACTGTGTTATAATTGCCTTCAGTATTCAGCAGAGTAGCATGCTGTATAGGTTTGAAGCTTAGGAGCAATAAGCCATATCACATAGCCTAGGTCTGTGGTAGGCCATAATATCTAGGTTTGTTATTATACACTTTACACTGTTTGCACAACCATGAAATCACCTAACAATGCATTTCTCAGAATGTATTCCCATCACTAAGCAGCATATGACTGTAATGGGGTCTGACTTGTAGAAATACAGGATTTAATAGGTATAAAGATATTAGAATGGTGCCTTGCACATGGCAAATGATCTATAATATTAACTATTATTTTGTTATTTTTATTCACGGTTGGTATGGCCTAACTGCTTGTGTGCCTCCAGTATTCATATGTGCAAATCTAATTTTCAGTGTGTTGGTATTGAGGTGGTGCATTTGGGAGGTGACTGAAATAAGAGGACCTAGTGTTTATGAATGGGATTAATAAGAAAGGCCTGAGGGAGCTTGTTTAACCCTTTCCACCATGTGAGGTCCCCAGCAAGAAAGAGACATCCATGAGGAACGGGGCCCTCATAAGACTCCAAATATGCTGGTGCCTTGACCTTGGACTTCCATGCCTCCAGAACTGAGAAAAATGTATTTCTGCTGTTTTAAGCTACCCAGTCTAAGGTATCTGGTTATGACAGCCCAAACATCTCAAATAATGGCATAGTTGACATTTTTACTCCAGACAGAAGAGCCAGGCCTGGTGTTCCTGTGTGTCCTCTGTCTTTCTCATCAGCCACATGAGCACTGACCTGTGGTCCGGACAGGGTCCTGCACTCTTCCCACAAAATAGGGATTCACACCAGCAATATAAAGCCATGAGCAAGACAGTCCCTGTCCCCATGACAGAAACAGAAGGATGCCTGCCAGTTCTGCTACCACCTGCACCAGTATGTGAGTTAACTTTTTCTTTCAAATGATTCCTATTTGCTTAGAGATATTTAGATGAAAAGCAAACTCCTTACCACTACTGAAAAAAGAATTAGTTTAACTTCCAGACGTAGAAGGTTGCCATCAAATTATGCTTATTCATATTCCCTCTGCATCTCTGTTTTGCTTCCAGGACTGACCTTGATGCTTGGTTTTGTTTAAAGATTTCAAAGAGTAGAGAGATAAATATACCTAGGCCAAAGGGAAGCTTCATTATTGCCCTGTCTCCCTGGGGACGCTGACCGGATTCAGACCTAGCAGTGCCACTTCGCAGCCCTCTGACCCTGGGCTGGTGGCTCGAGCTCCTTGTATTGTCGTTGTTCAGATTAGGAATATGGGTTCATAAATAGAACGCATATCCCTTTAGGGTTGCTGTGAAGGTTCAAAGATGCAAAGTGACTAAACAGGGCCTAACACATATTAATGTTATGTAGAGTAATAGGAATATGGAAGGAAAAATAACCATGTTTCTTGCATTTAAATTTAACCCAGAACCCGCATATCACCTAAAATGATCCCTTTTCTGGGGGCATCCCACATTTTCCACACTGTCATCCTGTAGTGGGGTGCCCGGCTAGGCTGTGGGGAGACCTGGAGAGTTTTATGCAAAGGAGGACCCAGGCAAATATGCCCATTCAGCCTCTCAAGAGTGGAGAATGGAAGCACGGGGGCAGAGCCCTGAGTCTGTTCTGTCCCTAAACATAAGAGAAACGTGACCAACAGACCGAGGTGGGGACGGGGACAGGGACCGGCAAGGCAGGAAATCCGAGTGTCACATCCTCGGCCTCTCATTTGCACACTGCTCCCTCGCTATGCTCCCCTCTCCTGCCGATCCAGGGACGTGATCCAGGGGCTCTGGGAAATGCAAAGCTACACACAGTGGAGCGGGGGCTGGGGGTGTGTAGACGGCTGGGATTCCAAGTTTCCTGGCACTTCTAGGAAAGGGAGAAGCAGGCAATGCCAGGGAAATTGGGAAGGGCAGGCAGGACGCCAGGGACGCCACGTACCGCCAGATTCACAATAAGCTGGGTCAAAAGTTCGGGCCCGGCGGTGCGCCCGGCTCTGGGCTCACGGGGTGGTGCACCCGGCCCAGGATTGCTGGCGGTGCAGACTCAGCGGGGGCGGGTGCAAGGACCGGACGGGGCCTCTGCGCCCGGCCCGCTTCCCGTGCTATAAAGGGAGCCGCCGGTCCCTGGGTTCCACACCCCTTTCGTCTGTCCCGCTGCGTGTTTGCCTCTTCATTGGGAACTCCTGCTTCTCTTTGCCTCGAAATGGACCCCAACTGCTCCTGCTTGCCTGGTAAGGGACACCTGGCTCCACGCCTTGGGATGCGCGTTTCCCAGCCACAGTACAGACTATTCCTGGGTTTGAAGAAGTCGCATTTTAAGTTCTGAGCTGAAGGGGCTCCTTTATTTCGTTAGGTGCTTTCTTCCCGATCACGTCTCTGAGACCACTTCCCTCCTCCCTGCGCCTCTAAGTCAGAGTTGAAGGTACTGAGGCCCAAGGTTGTCCTGCTCCATGTCACCCAGTTGGTCAGGGCGCTGCTAGCTGAGCCCCAATGCCCTGACCAGGCTCTGAGCAGCCAGAGTGGATGGGAACGCGGGGGGCTGTTGCCTCTTCGGAGTTCAGAACAGAAGGTTCTGGCCTCCCCGCTTCTTAGGGTTCCTGGGCTGTGTCTGGAGCCTGGGACCTTGCTTGTGGGGTAAAAGCAAGAGGACACTTGCCCTTCCCAGAATGAAGGGAGAGGAGATGGGGTTCTCGCCCTCTCCTCCGAGCGGGAAAGGAGCTCTGAGGGCTGGTCCTGCAGCACAGAGGAGCCGGGACTGAAGCGTTATTGACCAGCTGCTGTACCTTCCGCATCTCACTCACCGCTCAATGCCTTTTTCTCTTCCTTGCAGATGGTTCCTGTGCCTGTGCCAGCTCCTGCAAATGCAAAGAGTGCAAATGCACCTCCTGCAAGAAGAGTGAGTGCGGGGCCTTCCCTGGGAATCTGGGGGATGGGCCAAGTTAGAGCAGGGAACCCAGAGTTCTGCAGGCAGGGGCAGGCCTATGACCAGCTTCCCCAAACCCCTTCCTCAATACCTGATTCAGAATCAGACCTCAAAGTGCCTTAAAAATGGGTGAATCCCAGTCTCTTATTACCAAACTAGAAACCAAGGCCCAGAGAGGTTACCAGGTAGTGTTGGGAACAAAGCTGGAATGTGAATCTAGGTCTCCTGCCTCCTGATGCAGCCTTCTTAACCTTTCTGGGTCCTGAAGCACTTAAGGCCCTGGATCTTGGAGACCCCGGGTGATTTGGAACCTGATGATCCAGCCCTTTCCTGCAGAGGCAGCCCAGAGCTTCCCTGGCCTTCCCCAGAACTGCTGTGTCAAGGGTTTGCCCCCTGTCTGATTATGAAGATTTTCTTCATTTAAGTATAGGTTTTGAGGAACTGGCCTCCTTTTGTTCCCATACCTGTCCAGTCTTCTGTCCTGTCCCGGACTCAGGTGGGGCTGGGCAGCTTTTTCATATAAAACCCTTATCCCAAAGATCCACCAGTTCTCTCCTGACAAAGCCATGCCATCCTGAAATGATGGTCCTCTGGGGCTGGAGGCAGGGCTTGAGCCAGGCCTCTGTTGGGGCAGGGAGGTGCCTGATTGAATCTGCTCTGACCTCTCACTCTCCCCTTCTTCCCCAGGCTGCTGCTCCTGCTGCCCTGTGGGCTGTGCCAAGTGTGCCCAGGGCTGCATCTGCAAAGGGACATCGGACAAGTGCAGCTGCTGTGCCTGATGCTAGGACAGCCCTGCTCTCAGATGTAAATAGAGCAACCTGTATAAACCTGGATTTTTTTTTTTTTTGGTACATCCCTGACCCGTTTGCTACATCTTTTTTTCTATGAAATATGTGAATGGCAATAAATTCATCTAGACGATTCTGGCTCCGGGCGCCTCATTTGTCGTTGGGTATATGGCACGTGGTTCCAGTTGGGTTGTAGGAAACCCAGATTGTGGGGCATTTCAGACAGGGGACCATGGCAGTGGGGGTCTGTGTGCAAGGTTCCTGCAGTCCTGCCTGGCCTTGGCTCTCCTTTGTGAACTGTGGTAAACTAGGGGGTTTATTCTACCACCCTCTAGCAACAGCTAACAGGTAGTAGCTACCCTTTTTGTGTAGCTGTGACACAGCCTATACTCACCGGCCACCTATGGTGCACCTACTGCATACACAGTGAGGCATGGGGTTCTCAGTAGTGAGGGGAACAGGGAGCTTATGGACTGCTGGGGAGAGAGAGAATGATAGAATAAGGAATCTTGTAAAGGAGAAGGTGCTGTGACTGAATGCACTTGGGGTGAGCCTGAATGAAGAACTCTTTCCACTGGGATCTGAGTGCTGCATTCCTGCAGAGGGCACAGCTCCAGCAAAGGTCCAGAAGTGGGGAAGAGCCTGGCACTCAGAAGGCGGGTGTGTGATTGTGCGAGGGGAGAAGCCCATGTTCCCTTTGGAGAGGGGAGGGCAGAGGCCACATGCCTCATTAATCTGAAGGACGGCCTCACTCAGCACAGCTGAACCACTTGGAGAGGCTGGAAAAGTGCTCAAGCTGGTATTCCACTTCCCCCACCCCTGCAGTCCCATTTCTGATTTGTTTAGGGCTAAGCAGGCCCAGGGAACCTACCTTTTACTTTTTAGTAAGTACCTAGGGTTGCAACCCACTGAAGCAGTCACACGGAATTATTTGGTGAAATAAAATGGCCTCTGCCAGTTCCTCTCTGGTCTCAGGACCAGGAGGTATTTTCCATCCCAGCTGGTATTTGGAGCAACTCTCCAACATGTGGCTGCCTGTCCTGGTGGCTGAGGGAACCTGGAGGTGCCCAGCTACTGGCTGGCTGTGGAGGGAAAGGCTGGCAAGCCTCACCAAGCAGTGTGGCAAGTGTCTTCATGGAGACCAAACCAAGCTCAGAGGGCAGATCTGAGCCTCCTTGAGGGCTCATGCTAGGGAAACACCACCTCACTGAGGTTGGGCTGGTGTCTGAGGTGCCATTCTCTGGGGAGAGAATCTGGCAGGGACCTCATAAGGCATGGGCAGGAGTGTGATGTGGGCACCGCCCTGTTTGAGTTTTGGTCCAGAAGCCCCGGTGCCAGAGTCACAAATGCACCCAGCCGTCGCTCTTTCATAACTCTGTTTTGGGAAATTGCAGCTGCCAAACCTCTCAAGGGATAGGTACAAAATGTTTTTGCCAGGTCCGACAAACATGATCATTCAACTCACGACTTCTTTTCCAAGTCATGTGTGAAGTGGCATCCTGTTCCATCCATCACCCCCAGTCCTGAGCCCCATCTTCCTTGGGGCTGGGTGGGGCATGATTATTGTGGATGTCTGTTGGAAAGATTAATTTACAGTCATTCGCATTTTTTTTGATGTGGCTCTTATTGGAATGCCTTGTTTAATTTCCAGAAGCTTCAGTGTCAAGCACACCATCATGAAACAGCCTGGTAAAGCAGTGAAGTGCGTCAGCTCTGGAGCCAGGCTGCCTGGCTAGACCCACAGCTCCATTAGTTGGGAGAATTACGTCGTCTCTCTGTGCCTCACATTTCTTAACTGCAACGTGGGGACAATAATAGGACCTACCCCATAGGGTTGTGGTGAGGTTGAATGTGGCTAGCACTGTCCCTGGAGCATATCAAGTCCTCAGTAAGTGTGGGCCAGGTTTGGTGTCTGACAATCAGTAGGCGATCCATAAATGTTATCTACGTAATTTGATGAGCACTTATGGGACCCCCTTCAGTATGTAAACCATTGTACTGCCCACAGAAAGGTAAGATAATATATAAATAAGACTCAATTCCCTCGCTGGAGATCTTATTTAAGTCTCTGTTGAATTCAGGGAGCAATTATTTACCACTGCAAGATGCAGCTGCTGGGCTGGGACAGAAAGCCACATGGGGGCTAAAGATTTCTATCTCCAGGAGAAGGACCCATTTCATGCTGACTCTGGGATAGGCTGGGCGTGAGACAGGCTAAGACAGAGGTATGGATGCTTTGGGAGAAGAATGTGATTTAGCCGGGCCAGGGGAGTAGGAGAAAAACATTCACTTGCCTGGGCGCAGTGGCTCATGCCTGTAATCACAACATTTTGTGAGGCAGAGGAGGGCAGATCGCTTGAGCCCAGGAGTTTGAGACCAGCCTGGGCAACATGGCAAAACAACGTCTCTACAAAAATAAAAAAAGAATAAATTAGCCGGGCACGGTGGCATGCACCTCTAGCCCCAGCTATTCAGGAGGCTGAGGTGGGTCGATCACTTGAGTCTAGAAGGTCGAAGGTACAGGGAGCTGCGATCGTGCCACTGCACTCCATCCAGGGTGGCAGAGCAAGACCCTGTCTCAAAAGAAAAAAAGCCAGATTATTTGGTAGACATGGGGGTCTCACCACGTTTCCCAGGCTGGTCTCAAACTCCCAGACTCAAGCGATCCACCCGCCTGGGCTTCCCAAAGTGCTGGAATTACAGGTGTGAGTCACTGCGCCTGGCTTAATTTTTTTAAAAACTTATCATCATCCACCTCAAACAAATAAACAATTCACAGCTCCACAAAAGCTAGATGCAAAATACCAGTCTTTCCCTTGCCGACCATTTTGCCTCCCCTTAATAAGTTGTGTCAGGAGACACAATTTGGTGGAACTGGTGTCAACAATGAGGTTTGACTCCTAATGGCAAGAAAATAGAAGTTTATCTGAGGCCAGGCATGGTGGCTAATGCCTGTAATCCCAGTGCTTTGGGAGGCTGAGGCTGAGGTCAGGAGCTCGAGACCAGCCTAGTCAACATGGTGAAACCCATCTCTACTAAAAATACAAAGAAACAAGAAACAAAAAACTAGCCAGGCATGGTGGTGTGCACCTGGAGTCCCAGCTACCCGGGAGGCCGACGCAGGAGGATCACTTGAACCCGGCAGAGGCTGCAGTGAGCCGAGATCATGCCACTGTACTCCAGCTTGGGCGACAGAGCAAGACTCCATCTAAAAAAAAAAAAAAAGTTTAAGTTTATCTGAGACTCCATAGACATGCTTACCCTGAACAACAGCAAGATAGTCCTGAAATGTCACAGGACACCAGATTACAGCCATGGTCGAGGAAACACAAGGCAGCGACCGAGGGAGCAAGGCTTCAGAAAAGTCTTGAGATGGATGAGAAAGCAGAAGAGACTAATACATTTGAACATTTGAAGTGATAACTTCAGCTCAGGAAGCCATGTTGGCATCATGGGCAAGAATTGCTGTGAGAGCTGTTCAGCCTAAGGCTGTGAATTCATGTTCTATTTCAGCTTCTGTTGAGGCCTTTTTGATGTAAGCCTCTGGTGTTGGGTGTCGTGTGGTCCATGGCAGACTTATCTCGGCAGACACAAAGGGTTGGGTACACCTGCAGTTTCATGCAGGTCAGGCCTGGGTGCCTACCACCGATAGGAGGATGATTTGTCTCTTCTTGTTACCTGCCTGCATTTTCCCATCCCTATGCGTAGAAGATAATATGTTATGTGCTGACTGTGCTAAGAGGAATAAGATAATGAAAAGATAAATGACAATGGAGAAGCAGCAGCAACCTGTTTGAATACAATGTACTAGAGAAGGAGAGATATACTTTCACACCAAGCAACATACTATGAAGTAATGGAAGCAAAGACAAGTTGAATGAATCCTTGTGATCTACAAAGCAAAATCATAGTGAGTAGGCCTCCACAGTAAAGATGGTTGACTAGTGACACAGCCTCATCTAAAGAGCTCCACAGAAAGTGAGTCTGAAAACCCATTAAAATAAAGTCACAGCAATGGGCCTTAATAAAAACAAAAACAGTCCGGGTGCGGTGGCTCACGCCTGTAATCCCAGCACTTTGGGAGGCCAAGGTGGGTGGATCACCTGTGGTTAGGAGTTTGAGACCAGCCTGGCCAACATGGGCGAAACTCAGTCTCTGCTAAAAATACAAAAATTAGCAGGGCGTGGTGGTGCGAGTCTGTAATCCCAGCTACTCAGGAGGCTGAGGCAGAAGAATTGCTTGAACCCAGGAGGCGGAGGTTGCAGTGAGCCGGGATCGCACCATTGTACTCTAGACTGGGCGGCAAGAGTGAGACTCTGTCTCAAACAAACAAACAAAACCAAACCCATTTACTCATTCATTCATTCATTCATTCACACGATCACATCTTGGCCACAGCAGATAGAGCATTGATGGGTGGGCTGGACAAGCAGGAGGCTAACTCTTCTGGAGGTGGCTGTCCCGACACTGCCCAATATGGAAGGTGAAGGCAAACTGAACCACTCAGATCCTCTCTTCTGAGAGACTAACAGGGCTGCCGGAGCTTGTGATATAACTGGAGCTGCATCATGAGAATACTAAAAAACCCACCCTGAATAGTAGCCATGAGGACAATTAAACCAAACCACATGCCTGCTTTTCCATGGGAACTGCTGTATATCTCAGTCCTCCAGGGACCCAGAGAGGCTGAACATCTGCTGACAGGGGTCCCGATGATACCCACCTCCCTTTGAATCCTGAAAACAAACTCTATCAGTCAGGGTTCCTTGGACGCAAGCAACAGAAATGGATTCTAGCTAAATTAGGCAAAACAAATTCATTGGAAGGATACTGGGGATCCATGGAGTCAACTAGAAGGATGGAGAACTAGGCTCAGAAAATGGGTGGTTGCTGTGAGTGGTCAGGTAGCAGGTCACGTCACAGGAGCAACCCGGCTGGGCTGCAGCAGTTTGCACAGCTATCACCACTGCTTCCGCTGTCCCCAGATGCCCACACCACTGCCATTGGCCACTGGTACTGTGAATGAGTTCTAAACTATTCATTGAATTCTTTACCTCCAGCTTAGGATTCAAAGTCTCAGGAAGTCCACTGGCTGGCAGTGGGGAGGAGAATCCGGCCACCTTCAGGTTCCCTAGTGGGACATAGGACCCTGTACACCCTGAGACTCAGCCTGTGGAGTTTCTTCCTATACCAGGAAGAGTCTTTGCAGAAGATCAATGAGTCATTGGGGAGAATTTAATAAAGGAGTTGTTTACAAAGGAGCAGGAAGGATTAAAAGAAATGAACAAAAGATGCAAAGACTCCCAGGCCTGCAACACTGGGGAGCAATTGCCAGGCCCAGGCGTGGCTATCCCTGGAACCCAGAGAAAGTAGCTGCAGGAGAGGATGTCCCAACGGGAGCTGTGACTCTCAGGTTGCCACTCAACTTGGTGAAGAGGGAGTCCATTCGGTGACCTCCTCTCCATTCTGTGACCTCCTCTTCTCTCCCATCTCCTGCCAATGCGCTCATTGGCTGAACCCAAACAGATGCTAGCCCTACCGCTCCCTCCCTCTCTCTGGGTGGTAGGAGGAGGGTGGAGAGTGGGTCTAGAAAATACTCAGCACACCGCAAATAGAGTATGTCCTGTCACTAAAGGCCCTGTGCATCTCTTCCTTACACCCTGGGAGAATGGAACTAATCTAAAGACAAATACAGCTTAAGGGGTTGGAGGGGGTCAGGGGTGATGGTGGAAGCAGGAGTCGGGGGGGGGTGGAGGTGGTACAGGCATTTGAGGGCTCTCAGAATGCCTGTCTGCAGATGTGGCTGAGCAATTCTGCTCAGAGCCCTGGGAGGAGTGGAGGTGGGGGGAGAACATGAATCACACACCTGTGTGTCCCCATGGGATGCTTACCTGGCTCCATTTGTGGTATCACAATACCTACTAAACCACCTTTTTTTCCCCTTCTTTCCAGATTTCTTTTCTTTTTTCTCAATTTTAGGTTTGAGGGGTACATGTGAAGGTCTGTTACATAGGTAAACACGTGTCATGGGGGTTTGTTGTAAATATTATTTCATCACCCATGTATGAAGCTCAGTTTCCAATAGTTATATTTTTTGCTTCTCTCCCTCCTCCCCTCTCAAGTAGGTCCCAGTGTCTGTTGTTTCCTTCTTTGTGTTCATAAGTTCTTCTCATTTAGCTCCCACTTAGAAGTGAAAACATGCAGTATTTGGTTTTCTGTCCCTGCTTTAGTTTGCTAAGGATGATAGCCTCCAGCTCCATTCATGCTCCCGCAAAAGGCATGGTCTTGTTCTTTTTTATGGCTGCATAATATTCCCTGGTATATATGGACCACATTTTCTTCATCCAGTCTGACACTGATGGGCATTTAGGTTGATTCCATGTCTTTGCTATTGCAAATGGTGCTGCAAGAGCCACCTTTTCAGGGTAATCCCTGGGGCCATCCCTGGCTGGCCGAAGCACCATATCCACCTCCTGCCCTGGGTAAAGCCGTGAACTCAGCGAGGCTGGCCCTAGTTCCCCTCACCCTCATCAGCCATCCTTTCTGGCCCCCTCCAGCCTCCACAGAGAAAGATTATCCCTCCCTGCAGAAACCCACAACTCTTCTGTGCAGGGAGTGGGAGGCTAGGTTGGGATGGAAGGGTTGGCTGCTTTTCAGGGGTCAGAGCCCCTCCCTCCTCTGAGCCTCTGCCTCTGCTGGACAGACTTGGGGATTCTTGAGTCCGCATGGGAGGAAGCAGAGACAAGGCTGGGAAGCTGTTGTTGTCACCCAGGCCTAGGTGATATGAAGGACTCAGTGGTCTGGTCCCCTGGGGATTCCAGAGACAGCCTCACAAAGCTGGGGTACAGACCTGCGCCCCATCACCAGCCACCTGGGCCTGTCCGAAATATCATTTCCATCCTAGGGTGGGCGTACCCCCTCAAACTTGAGCAAGGCTAAGCCAGAACCTACACCAGGAGGTCAATAAGCTTGGTTCTCCCAGCCTGGGAGAGTTTGCCAGCATCAGTGGTCCTTCAGAGAGACAGGGCAATGCTTCACCCAGAGAAGTGACTCTCTGGGGTGCATTTGGGCTGGCATGCGCATTGGTTAAGTTTGACTGTCTGGTATCCATCTCCCCAACTTACTTTAGGGGAATTCCCCCGCCTCCATTGGGCACAGCCTTGATGGGAGGGGAGAGCCAGGAGCTGGCTTCAGCTATAAAAGTTGGAGGGCCAGAATCTCGTTCTCCAGGGAGCCTCAGTCGATTGGATGTTCCCTTTGGGAACTCTGAGACATGGGGTAGAATGTGTCTCCAAGGACACCCATCAGAGGTGCACACCCCAACCCCACAGCATTTGCCCCTACAGCCCCCACCTTTTACTTTACCCATCCAGCAAATGACCCTTAGCTTAATTCTTTTTTTTTTTTTTTTTTTTTGAGACGGAGTCTCCCTCTGTCGCCCAGGCTGAAGTGCAGTGACGTGATCTTGGCTCACTGCAACCACCGCCTCCCTGGTTCAAGCGATTCTCCTGCCTCAGCTTAATTTTATTGCTTGCAACCAGAGTCTGCACAGACATCCCTTTGGTGGGAAAGGTGTTGGTGGCGTGAAGGGGCTTTCTCCATGGCATCACAGGGCCATCCACTATGACCAAGCAAGACTGCCCTCACCTGACATCCAGGGCCTGAGACTCTGAGGGCGGAACTGGATGGGGAACTGGATATCATCACGTCTCATCCTGGGGCAACGTTCCTTCTTGCCTGGGCCTGTGAGACACACCCTTGGGTGAGCAGGTAGGCGTTTCCTGCCCTTGGGGCCTGCCACTCTCAGGCCTGGGAAAACTTACTTTCCTGGCAAGGTTTCAAAGTTTGTAACAGTCCGGACTGGCTCTTCAGAGTCTGGTGGATCACATGGGCTGAATCCCGGGTATGAATGAAAATGCCGAGGCCAGGCGAAGTGGCTCACACCTGTAATCCCAGCACTTCGGAAGGCCGAAGCAGGCAGACTGCTTGAGGTCAGGAGTTCGAGACCAGCCTGGCCAACATGGTGAAACCCTGTCTCTGCTAAAAATATAAAAATTATCTGGGCGTGGTGGGATGTGGCTGTAATCCCAGCTACTACAGAGGCTGAGACAGGTGAATTGCTTAAAGCCAGGAGACAGAGGTTGCAGAGAGCCGAGATCGTGCCACTGCACTCCAGCCTTGGTGACCTGGCTGAAACAGTGAGACTCTGATTCAAAAAAAGAAAAAGAAAAAGAAAAAACCAAGCCAAAATCCCCAAGGCAAGCTCCCCTAGAGGGAAAGAGGCCAAAGAGGGCATATGTGCAGGGCCCTCAGCACCCCTGACTCCCCTCCAGCACACCCACCCCAGTATGGACCCTTGCTTCTCATGGAGGAGGGGATGATAAGAAAAGGCTTAGAGATGGGAAAGAGTCTTGTCTGATCAAGAGGGTTAAGGGACAAGGAAACAATGTGACTGGGGGTATTCATTTATTAATTCCTGGCTACTTCCACTGTGCTGGGCCTGTGACAAGGACTTATTAATAACAGTGAATAAGATAATCCTTGCCCTCCTGGGGTTCTCAGTCTATGGCATGAAGACAGGGGAGTCAAGAACACAAATAAATTCAACATAGAGGGAAAGAAGGCAGTGTGGCATCAAACCAGCTCCCGTCACTTCCCATCACCCCATCAACTCCCACCATCCCCCCTGCTATGAGTCCAAATCACCACCTGCTTCTCCTGGATGACTGCTCCAGCTTCCAACCTGCTCTCCCTAGTCTGTCCTTGCTATCTGAAGCCTACTCTCAGCCCAGAAACTAAGGGGATCTTCTGCTCCCCCTATGGGAAATTATGCTCCTTGAGGGCAAAGACCTACATAAATTATTTGGAATTCCTTTACACAGGAGGTTTTTTTCTTCTCCTTTATTTGTAGGAGCTTCACTGGTCCCTGTCTCACTTCATGTGAAAGTCAGAGTCCTTACAATGGCCCTCAGGGCTGAAATAGAACCTATGGATCCATATCCTGTCTTGATACATTGGAATTTTAAATTTCTGCAGATCAGATGGGTCCAAAATGGTATCTCGTTGCGACTTTAATTTGCATTTTCCTGATCACTAATGATGTTTATTAGTGATCTTCATACATTTATTACCATTTATGTAGTTCCTTTTCTGAGAAATGCCTGTCTATATCTTGTCTAATTCAAAAAAATTTACTAGGCCGGGCATGATGGCTCATGCCTGTAATCTCAGCATTTTCAGAGTCCAAGATGGGCAGATCACTTGCACTCAGGAGTTTGAGACCAGCCTGGGCAACATGGCAAAACCCTGTCTCTACAAAAAATATAACAACAACAAATTAGCCAGGTGTGGTGGCATGCACATGTGGTCTCAGCTATTCGGGAGGCTGAGGTAGGAGGATTATTTTAGCCCAGGGGTTTGAGGCTGTAGTGAGTCGTGAGGGTGTCACTGCACCCCAGCCTAGCTGACAGAGCAACAGAGCAAGACCTTGTCTCAAAAAAATTAAAAATAAATAAATAAATAAATAAATAAAAATCACCAAAGTCCAATGCTATTCAGATTTTCTCAATTTCTTGCCTAATGCCTATTTTCTGTTCCAGAGTCCCATCCAAGATACCATGTAGTTTGTGGGTCTCCATAGGCGCTCCTGGGCTGTGACCATTTTGTCAGATTCTCCTTGCTTTGGTAACCTTGACAGTTTTGAGGAGTCCTGGGCAGATGCATTGTGGGATATCCCTCTGCTGGAATTTGTCTGATGTTTTCCTCATCCTTAGACTGGAATTAAAGGTTTCTGGGAAGAAGGCAACAGGGTCTTCCTCATCACGTAGTATCAGTGGTATAATACTATCGATATGACTCATCACTATTGATGTTGACCATGATAACCTCGCTGAGCTAGTGTTTGTCTGGTGTCTCCACTGTGAAGTTACTCTTTTTTTTTTCTCCTCTTTCCATTTACATGCTGTATTCTTTGGAAAGAATGGGCTATGGGCTAGGCACGGTAGCTCATGTTGGTAATCCCAGCACTTTGGGAGGCCGAGGCAGGTAGGACCGCTTCAGCTCAGGAGTTCAAGTCCAGCCTGGACAACATAGCAAGACCTCATCTCTAGTAAAAATAAAAATAAAAAAATTAGCCAGTTGTGGTGGCGCATACCCAAAGTCCCAGCTACTCAGGAGCCTGAAGTGGGATGACTGCTTGAACCTAGGAGATCAATGCAGTAAGCCCTGATCACACCACTGCACTCCAGCCTGGGTGACAGAGGGAGACCCTGTCTCAAAAAAAAAAAAAAAAAAAAAGTCACTATGTACAGCCCACACTTA
Organism: Papio anubis; assembly: GCF_008728515.1. Taxonomy (NCBI): domain Eukaryota; kingdom Metazoa; phylum Chordata; class Mammalia; order Primates; family Cercopithecidae; genus Papio; species Papio anubis. The sequence continues at coordinate 33,098,976 of NC_044993.1, read as the reverse complement.
AGGAATGGGAAGTTATGCTCCTTGAGGGCAAGGACCTACATAAATTATTTGGAATTCCTTTATACATGAGATTTTTTTTCTTCTCCTTTATATATTCAATTGTTTAGTTATATCAGAATGGATTCATGGATATGTATTCTATACTTTGGGTTATAATCCAGTATTAGTTTATTGTATTGCTCCAATTGTTCCAGCTTTGGCAACTGGGGGCTCTTTCAGGTGGCTCCTGTGTCCCTTTGACATATCCCTATCCTTGTGGACTATCTTTTTTTTTTAGTACTTCATTACTTTCTGTTTGCACCCATTTTTCTATGAGTTACTTGTATGACTCTTATTGCAACATTGATGTTCTTTATATATGTTTGAATTGCATCCCTCACCTAACTGAGTCCTTTCATGGGCAAAACATCTTACTTTTATTTGTTTTTATTTTTACTTTTATTTTTTGAGATGGGCTATCACTCTGTCACCCAGGCTGGAGTGCAGTGATGCCATCAGGGCTCACTGTGATGGCAGCTGCCACCACTCCAGATGGCCTGCTGTTGCCATCACGCGGGCTGCACACTCCACAGATCAATCAGGAGTCCCACCTTCCTGGTTGGGGCTGCAGCCACCCAAATTGTGGCTGCAGATCCAAGCCACCTTGTGTTCTTGGGGGGCCAGGAGCAGGCAGGAGTTCTGCCCCCTGGATGGGGCTGCAGCCACCCAAGTTGTGGCTGCAGACTCAGGCATCCCTGCACTCCTGGGGGACCAAGAAGGCCCCCCCATGACCTCACAGGCTCAGAAGTGTCTGCTCCCACTGCCTGGCTGCAGTGAGCCATGATTATTGCCACTGTACTCCAGCCTGGTGACAGAGGGAGTACAAAATACAAAGCAAAACAAAATATAAAAACAAAAACAAAAGTATCCCAAAACACCCAAAAAAGCCAGAAAACCTAGAGCGATTCTCTTTAAAGTCAGGAATGAGACAAAGATGCCCACTGTCACCTCCTATCCACATTCTGTTGGAGGTCCCAGCCAGAGGAATAAAAAAAGAAAAAGAAATTAGAAACATAAAGATTGGAAAGAGAGGAATAAAATGTCATTATTCGCAGGTAATGCATTCATTTACATAGAAAACCAAAAGAATATACATTTAACTTGTTAGGAATAATAGAAGCATTTAGTAAAGTGACTGCGTATCTCCAAGAGTCATTTGTATTTCTATATACCAGGAGCAAACGACTAAGAAGTGCAATTAAAGAGTAAATACCATGTACAGCTTTATCAGAAAATACCAACTGCCCAGGAATAAATGTAACAAATAATGTTCAAAATTGTTACAGGGAAAATTATAGAACTTTATTAAGAGATATGAAGACTTTCTAAACAAATGGAAAGATAAACAGAGGCTCTGAAACCAGCCAGTACTGGCTCATGGGAGTCAATTGTTAAATTTTCACAAATTTTGCAAACCACTTTCAAACCCAACATTTACTAAAAATTATATAAACTTACAATTACATAGGTTATATTAAAGATAAAGGGAATAGGCCAGTGCGGTGGCTCACTCCTGTAATCTCAGCACTTTGGGAGGCTGAGGCAGGCAGATCATGAGGTCAGAAGTTCGAGACCAGCCTGGCCAACATGGTGAGGACCCCCCGCCGTCTCTACTAAAGATACAAAATAAATTAGCCAGGCATGGTGGTGCTTGCCTGTAATCCCAGCTACTCGGGAGGCTGAGGCAGGAGAATTGTTTGAACCCCGGAAGGCGGAGGTTGCAGTGAGCTGAGATCATGCCACTGCACTCCAGCCTGGGCGACGGAGCAAGATTCCATCTTGGAAAAAAACAAAATAAATAAAATAAAATAAAGGGAATAAATATTCAAAACTCATCAGTTCTTAATTGCTATATTATATTTTATTATTATGCAGGCCAGAAGTCTGCATAACATTTCTGTAAAGGGCCAGGGGGTAATTATTTTAGGCCTTGTGGGCCATATACAATATGTATTGCATATTTTCTTTTTTCTTTACCTCCTCTTTCTCTTCCTTCCCCTCCTCCTCCTCCTTCTCCTTCTCTTAAAAAAAAAAAAATTTGAAAATGTGAAACCATTCTTAGACCACTCAAATCTTACAATTTTTTAGGACAAGCCAGAAATCCAGATTTTATGTAAAATATCCAAGTTTTAAAAAGATTGTGTGGATCCCTGAAAATATTATGCCACCTAAAATTAGCCAGACATAAAAGGACAAATATTTTATGATTCCACTTACATGAGGTGCCTAGGGGAGGCAAATTCATGGAGATAGAAAACAGAATAGAGGTTACAAGGGACTAGTGGGAAAGGGAATGGGGAGTTATGTTTAATGGTATAGAGTTTCTGCTTGAGATGATGCAAATGTTCTGGAAGTGGATGGTGGTGATGGTTACACAACATTGTAAATGTACTTAATGCCACTGAGTTATAGACCTAAAAATGGTTACAATGGTAAATTCTATGCTATGCATATTTTACTGCAGTAAAAAATTGCATTAAAAGAAGAGTCAGTTCTAGGAGCTTAAACTAAAAAAAAAAAAAAAGAAGAAGAAGAAGATAAGACAAAAGAGGCTCACCTCAATCTCAACACTTTGGGAGGCCAAGGTGGGAGGATTGCTTGAGCTCAGGAGTTTGAGACCAGCCTGCGCAACAGAGTGAGACCCCATCTCTTAAAAAAAAAAAAAAAAAAAAAATTAGCTGGTCATGGTGCCTGCACCTGGAGTCCCTGCTACTTGGAGGCCAAGGCCCAGGACTGCTTGAGTCTGCAAGGTTAAGACTGTAGGGGCCTGTGATTGTGCCACTGTACTCCAGCCTGGGCTAAAGAGTGAGACCCTGTCTCAGTAAGTAAATAAAATAAAGTAAAAGAAAAGAAAAGAAAGAAAAAGATTGTGTGGACCAAAGAGGGCCAGGTTTGGACAATTTGCAGCTTCTGGTTGGAACATCCCTGTCTGAAATACTAATTCTCATCTATTTCCTCTCCACCCAGCAAAATTCTGCTGATCCTTCAAGGACTGGCCCAAACGTCATCCCTTTTTATTCCCCACAGCTGAAGGTCTGGCAAGAGTAGGCCCACTTTTTTTTTTTTTTTTTTTAATTTAGATAGAGTCTCACTCCGTCACCCACGCTCTGGAGCGCAGTGGCATGATCTTGGCTCACTGCAACCTCTGCCTCCTGGGTTCAAGTGATTCTCCTGCCTCAGCCTCCTGAGTAGCTGGGATTACAGGAGCCCACCACCACGCCCAGCTCATTTTTGTATTTTTAGTAGAGACAAGGTTTCATCACATTGGCCAGGCCAGTCTCAAACTCCTGAGCTCAGGTGATCCACTTACCTGGGCCTCCCAAAGTGCTGGGATTACAGGCGTGAGCCACTGTGCCTGGCCTGTGGGCCCACTTTTATACACAGCAGCAACAAGCTGAGCTAAGTGGTGGTTCTTTTAGAGCCGCGTTCTCTAACTTGCCCCAATCCTCACCACTCCCCATTCCATCTCCTACCTGCCTGCTTCATCTCTTCATGTTACCTCCCTGGCCCTGTAGGCATCTGAAATTTCAATTCCTGCAGACTGTCAGTTCCTTGAGGACAGCGATAATATCTTCCCAGACATTATGGGTGATTCCCCCTGCTACATCCTAGACCAGGGGCTAGGCTACAGAGAGAAGAGACACAGGAAGCTCAGGTTTCACATCATGAGAGCAGGACTTTGTTGGTTTAGCCCAGGTTGTCTCAGCCTTGTCATACAGGTTCAGATCATCCTTTGCTGTAGGCCTTCCTGTGCATTGTAGGATGTCTAGCATTATCCTTGGCCTCAACCTACTAGATGCCAATAGTATTATATACCCCTACTTGTGACAACTAAAATATTCCTAGATTATGCCAAATGCTCCTGGGAAGCAAAATAACACCAGTGCCAGTTGAGAACTGGTTTAATTCATTGATCAGTTTATCAAGTAAGTACTTTCTTAAAATTAAGATCCTAGATAAAGGCAGGGGGATTCTAGGCAAGTTGAAAGCTGGGTATGTTAAAAAAAAAAAAAAATCAGCAACACAATTCAGCTATGGTTACCAAGAATTTAAGTGCTCCCCTGCCCACTGTCACAGATTCCCCGCCCTTCTGTTCACTTGGCAAAGCCTAGAGTATGTTTTCTAAAGGCACTGACTTTGCTTACTGGACGTTTGCTGTCCCCTGGTGGTCATTTCTCTTTATTGCAAGCTGATGGAAATCCCAGTTCAGTGTCACTAGTCAACCCAACCAGCACATCAAAAGGTTAAGCCGATGGTGAAACCCTGTCTCTACTAAAAATAGAAAAATTAGCTGGGCGTGGTGGCACATGCCTGTAATTTCAGCTACTTGGGAGGCCGAGGCACGAGAATCGCTTCAACCTGGTAGGTCGAGGCTGCAGTGAGCCGAGATTGCGCCGCTGCGTTCCAGCCTGGGTGACAATGTCAGACCCTGTCTCCAAAAAAAAAAAAAAAAAAAGGTTAAGACTGACTGTCAGACTTGCTTTCCTTAGATTCTAGAAAGAAGCCCTGGGGCTCACAGATCAGATCATGTGAGAGGTGCATACACAGGCCCTTGAGAAAATAGTCTGGAGTTAGCAAGAGCTGAAATAAGCAGTGACCTGCCCACTTTCCTTGGGCCTACCCTAGTTTGAATGTTTAGGACACCCACTCTGCCCCTACCTTTCCCTACTGCTAAAGGTTCTACTTGAAATGCATTTATAATTTATGATCCAATGCATCTGAATTCTTTCTGTAAGTATATTTTTGAGAATTTTGTATACTTGGAGATAATTAGACACACTCAGGGTGCCATAAGAGAGGAACATCTTATACATCAAAGCAGTGTTTTCCAAATTTGTCTGATCATTAGAAATAGACAGATTAATGCATGGAACCTTCCAGCACATTGTTAGGAGCAAGGCCCTCTGGGAATCCTGTGTCGTGGGGTGTCAGAGCTGTTGCTAGAGTGACTCAGTGAGCTGGGTGACCCTGAGGGTGAGGAGTCTTCCTGACCCTCAGTTTCCAGGCTTGAGCCACCTCCCTGTCAATCCGGGCCCAGATAAAATGGTTATCTGAGGTTTAGACTTGGGCAGAAGTCAAGTTCTTTGGCTGTTTTTAAATTGAACAATACAGATGCTCCTTCATTTAAAGGGGCAGGAGGGTGCTGCATCCTGATAAGCCCATCATAAGCTGAAAATATTTTAAGTTGAAAATGCATTTAATACTCCTAACCTACTGAACATCATAGCTTAGCCTAGCCCACCTTAAACATGCTCAGAGCACTCACATTACCCTACAATTGGGCAAAATCATTGAACACAAAACCTATTTTATAAGAAGGTGTCACACATCTCATGTCGTTTATTGAATACTGCACCGTAAGTGAAAAGGTGAATGGCTGTATGGGTATTTGAAGCACAGTTTCTACTGAATGTGTTTGCACCATTGTAAAGTCAAGAAATTCGAAGGCGAACCATCATAAATTGGATGTTAAATAGCAATAACAATGAAGTTTCAAGAGGCTAGGAGATACTTCAGGCGATTGCAGCCAGAACTGTGATGTATTTTCAACACAGCCACGGGATTCATCCTGGTAGAACAGGTCACTCCTCTATTCCAAACCCTTCCATGGCTTGCCATTTCTCTTGGAGCACAAGCTGAAGTCCTTATGTTGGCCCTAAAGGCCCTTCATGACTCTCTCCCACCACCCACATTTGCCTCTTCCTTTTCCCCAAGATCACCAAGAATTCTTGCCTCAAGGCCTTTGCACCTGCTGCCTGGGGGCCTGGGATGCTCTGCCAGCTGGCTCCCTCCCTCCCTCACCTCTCTCAAGTCTTCACTCAGCTCCCTCCCCCTCGGAAACCCATCTCACTCCTCTTCTAGCTTTATTTTTTTCCCTGAGCTTCTGTCATTATCTAACCTCCCATACGTTTATTTGATGTGTTGTCTACCTCCCCTAACAGACTCCACACTCCACAAGGGCAGGGATCTTGTAAATGGAAAAATTCTTTCTTACTGCAGACATTAACTGGCAGGGTGTGGTCGGCCGCAGTGGCTCATGCCTGTAATCCCAGCACTTTGGGAGGCCGAGGCAGGTAGATAATCTGAGGCCAGGACTTCCAGAGCAGCCTGGCCAACATGGTGAAACCCCATCTCTACTAAAAATATGAAAATTAGGCCTGGTGGTGCAAGTCTGTAGTCCCAGCTACTCGGGAGGCTGAGGCAGGAGAATCGCTTGGGCCTGGGAGGCAGAGGTTGCAGTGAGCCAAGATGGCACCACTGCACTCCAGCCTAGGTAACAAAGTGAGACTCTGTCTCAAAAAATAAATAAAAATAAATACATACATAAATACATAAATGGCAGGGTGTATACTTAAGAAATAAGTCACACTCTGGACATGGTGGCTCACACTTATAATCCCAGCACTTTGGGAAGCTAAGACGGGAAGATTGCTTGAGCCCAGGAGTTTGAAACCAGCCTGGGGGGGCATAGCAAGATCTCGTCTCTACAAAAGAAAAATTTAAAAAATTAGCCAGGCGTGTTAGCATGTGCTTGTGGTCCCACCTACTAAGGAGGCCAAGGCAGGAGGATCACTTAAGCCTAGGAGGTCGAGGTTGCATTGAACCGTGATTATGCCATTGTACTCCAGCCTAAGCAATAGGGCAAGACCTTTTCTCAAAAAAACAAAACACAAAAACTAAACAAAAAAAGTCAGACAAGGCAAACTTGCAAATTAAATATCTCCCTCTTTGGAAATAGGGGCAGTATTTGAAGGAAAACAATTTTAAGTTGACATATATTATGTCATTATAGGAAAAGATACTTTATAATGATGCATCTTTATATTTGATGCATCTTTATAATGAACATCTTTTTGACTTAGCACATGAAGCAATATAATGATCTCACATCTTGGTTTTATAGGCCCAGAGGAGATCTGACCTATATTTTCCCTTCTTATTACCTTAAAGATTTATTCAGTCAAGGAAGGAATAAGAACAGCAAAGGGCAATTGTGAAGTAATCGGCCTGAACTTCAGAATAGCCACACTGGCAGATGAGTGCCAAGAAACGAAATGTGATTGCTGCTGTGGCTCTAATAAAAACAAGAATTTCACCCTCAATGGTTCTGGGGTGTGAGGTTCTGGAGTCAGTGTCAGACATGGCATCTGAAGGCCTGGGGTCAAGTCCTGTCTCTGCCATTTACTGGCCATGTCACTGTGGGCCGCTAACTTATTTTGCTATATCTCAGTGCCCAGAACAATGTCTGGCACACAATAGGTACTTAGTGAGAAAGAACAGGTAAGCAAGAAGCTGGGGTGGCAATGCACCTTTGGGTGTACTGGGGGTGGGAGGAAGGGTCAGAAGACCCCTGGGATGCACAAGGAGGCCCCAAGTGGGGAAGGAAAGGCACATGTGAAAGACTCCTCTGTTGAAGGTCTCTGAATAATATAAATTTCACCAACTATAATTGATGCCCAGGGGCCACCTCAGGGTGGACAGTGGGGTTGGGGGGTGCTGCCAGGAGGTCAGAGGTCAGCAGGGAGGGCCTGGTCTGGGCATGGAAGCCTACACATCCATCCAGTGTGGGGCTGTGGGGTTTGTGCCTGCTATGGGGGTCTTATCCAAGGCTCAGAGAGCACTGAGGAAAGAGCAGCCTCTTTTTGGAGGGAGGGGCTGGGGATCGGGAAACCTTGCATGGGGAGGCCTTGAGCAGGGAGAATGAACTGGACGCACCCAGGAGGTGAAAGTAGGGGCATATCTTGGCACAATAATGATACTCTAGTTTCTTTTTTCTTTCTTCTCCCTTCCTCCCTCCCCCGACCTTGATTGCTGAAGTCATATATGCTTGCAGTAGAAAATTCATAAATTATAGAAAAGAACTAAGAAACTCTCACCACCCAGAGATGATCCTTGCGAACACTTTAGTGTATATCTATGTAGTCTTTGGCATTATTACTTTTTAATTATGCATGATAGACAAATACATTCTTCTTGTAAAAATTTAAAACACAACAGATATGTCTTAAGTCTCAGTAGTCAGCCAGCCCCACTCCTGGTTCTTTCCCTTCAGCCCTTGTCACCTCTCAGATCAGATGGCCACTTCTTCAGGGTAACAAATAGCACTCTGGACTATTCTTTATATACATAGAAATAGAGAGACTTTTCTTTTCTTTCTTTTTTTTTTTTTTTTTCTTTTTGAGACAGAGTCTTGCTCTGTCACCCAGGCTAGAGTACAGTGGCACAATCTCGGTTCACTGCAACCTCCGCCTCCCAGATTCAAGCAATTCTCCTGTGATTCTCCTGCCTCAGCCTCCTGAGTAGCTGGGACTACAGTCAGACACCACCACACCTGGCTAATTTTTGTATTTTTAGTAGAGGCAGGGTTTCACCATGTTGGCCAGGCTGGTCTTGAACTCCTGACCTCAAGCAATCCACCTGCCTCAGCCTCCCCAAATACTGGGATTATAGGTGTGAGCCACCACACCTGGCCCCTGTTTTTTCTTTATTTTCTTTCTTTCTTTCTTTCTTTCTTTCTTTCTTTCTTTCTTTCTTTCTTTCTTTCTTTCTTTCTAACTTTCTTTCTTTCTTTCTTTCTTTCTTTCTTTCTTTCTTTCTTTCTTTCTTTCTTTCTTTCTTCTTTCTTTCTTTCTTTTTAATAGACAGGGTCTTGCTCTGTCCCCCAGGCTGGAGTGCAGTGGCACTGTCATAGCTCCCTGCAGGCTGGAACTCCTGGACTCAAAAGTGGTCCTCCCACCTCAGCTACCCAAGTAGCTGGGACGACAGGCAATAGCCACCACATCTGGCTAATTTTTTTATTTTTATTTTTTGTAGAACAGGGGTCTCACCATGTTGTCCAGGCTGGTCTCAAACTCCTGACCTCAAGTGATCCTCCCATCTTGGCCTCCCAAAGTGCTGAGATTACAGGCATGAGCCAGCCTCTCAAGTAGCTGGGTCTACAGGCATGCACCACTGAGCCCGGCTTAATATGGTACAGTTTTAAACGCCATTTTCCTATTAACAGACATTTAGGCTGAACCTATCTCCTTTCCCGTGTGGATTTCTCTATCTAGAAGTGGAATTGCTGGGTCAATGGGAAAGTACATTTCAATTTCTTTTATTTTCTTTTTTTCTAAGCTTTGGGGTCTTGTTCTGTTATCCAGGCTGGGGCACAGTGGTGCAATCATGGCTCACTGAAGCCTTGAACTCCTGGGTTCAAGCCATCTTCCCATTCAGCCTCCCCAGTTGCTGGGATTACAGGTGTGAGCTGCAGCATCCAGCTTTCAATTTCTTAATATTTAAAAAAATCCGCATACATGTAGACTTACTATGTTATATATTAGCCAGTTTTTTCACCTAACTATACAGTGTGAGCTATTTCTAAATACCATTCAATATGCTACAGCAATTTCTCCATCCATTTGTAATATACATTTTATTATGGAAAATTTCAAACATATACAAAGGTAGAGAGAATAGTAAAATGAACCCCCATGTACCCTTTCCTTGAGCTTCAATAAATATCAACTTTTTTAATACTTCATACAGCACCATTAATGATGGCATAATATGTATCACAAGCATGTTTTATAATATATTGAGTCTGTTCCTTATTGTTGGCAAGTTGAGATTGTTTAATTTTTCACTATGACATGTAGGATTTAAATGCCTCGCCTTTGGTAACGGAAGCATGGGAGTGTTTTGCCCTGGTCTCCACTTAGCCCACTGCTGCCTCTTTTCTGCCCACAGACACCCCCTCTCCTACTGTAGGGTTGTAAGGAGTTGTCTTACGTCCAAGTTTCTCAGACGCAGAGCTGGAGACAGGGATTCAGGTGCATGTTATCATGGTCAACGACTGCCTAGGGGCTAGCTGGGCATGTTGGCTCACGTCTGTAATCCCAGCATTCTGGGAGTCCGAGGCGGGCAGATCACTTGAGGGCAGGAGTTTGAGACCAGCCTGGCCAACATGGTAAAACCCCATCTCTACTAAAAATACAAAAACTAGCCGGGCGTGGTTGTGGATGCCTGTCATCCCAGCTACTCAGGAGGCTGAGGCAGGAGAATTGCTTGAACCTGGGAGGCAGAGGTTGCAGTGAGCTGAGACGGCACCACTGAATTCCAGCCTGGGTAACAGAGCGAGACTCTGTCTCAAAACAAACAGACAAACAAACAACTGGCTGCCTGGGGGCAGTGTCACAGGTGATGAAGGTATTTACCAAGACAGTTGTGGGGAAAGAAAGGTAGGTTTATTAGAGAAAAGCGGGAGATGTGTTGCAAGGGAGCAACGAGCAACACAGCAGAGGGAATGCTGTCTACAAAAAGGCAGGGGCTGCAGCGGACTTTATGAGGTCATGCTGCCTGGGCTAAAGGCTTGCAGACAAGAAGCTTGGGGGCAGGTGGGCAGTGAGTTGAATTCTTGCAACAGGATGTTTGGGTGCTAGTGAGTTGTTTGCAGTTGACCCTATTTCTCAGAACATTCACTCCCCTCTACCCCTGTGTCTGTTCTTGCCAGCTAAGCTCATTTCCAATTCTCTTAAAAGAAAAAAGCTTTTCTTAAAAGCTCCTTACGGCTCCACACGCGTGACTTATTAGAGGAGCAAAGGAAGCCGAATATGGAAGGGGAAAGCCTCAACCTGATCCAGGGTGCTCTAGAACAAATTCCTCCCACTGAACTGTCCTGCTGTGGGGCAAGGGGGTGAGCGCTTGTTCTGTTGTCAGTCACCATTTGCCCCTGGGGTGGGGTGTAACCTGCCAGGCATCCTCAAGGGACGCACTGGCAGCAGCAGGAGGATGGTGACAGCTGGTGGGGCGATCTGGAGCACCCACACGCCCACATCCTGCACAGGAAGACCCTGACTGACACCTATTTACAAGCAAGGCTTATAAAGAAGCATCTGGGGGGTGCAAGGTGAAGGCAAATCTTCAGAGCTCTTGGATCAAACTGGGAGATTTGGGGTTGGAGAAGCAGGCAGCCGGAAATTAATCTGTCTTCTGTTCATATCTGGCTGCAAAGCCCACAAATGCCCAAGCTCAGGCTGCAGCTTGATGTGGAATGAGATGGAAGATAGGGCCGCATGATAGCCCAAATGGAATTATAAAAAGAAACAACAACAACAAAATCAGTCAGTAGAAAGGTGGCTGGAGACAAAGGGAAAGGTGGAGGGGAGATAACCCTGAACTTTGGCAGATGTGTAGGCTTTTGGACAAAACAAAGGAGAGACCTGGCAGAGGATCGTTCGAGTCTGAGATGGAGCTCCTGTTTGTTAGGAGATAGGGGCATGCAGGCAGGAGAGCAGTCTCAGAAAACCCCGGCTCAAGGTGCAGGGGAGAGTGGGTTCACAGAGGGCTAAGCACTCTCATCCTTCAAAGGCCTGGGCCTCTGAAGGTCACTGGCCTGCTGCCCATCCTGGTGCAGATTACCCCGGAGGAAGAGGAGAGCAGACATTGCCATCACCCCGTGCTACAGCACACCCACAGATATGTTTTATTTTTCTGCAACATGGGCTACAAAAATCAAAATCTTAAAAAACCTAGATCTTCTGGAGCCCTGGGCCATCGTTTCTGCATGGTCCGAAGGGCACATCTCAGTAATGGCCACCCACTTTAAAGCAGTCCTGCCACAGGCCACACCATTCCCTAATGCATCACACCTGCCGCTTTAATCGTTTACAAGACCAGGTTGGCCCTGCAGGTGGTGTGGCTTCCCACTCACTCAGGCTTTGAGAAGTCCAACCTCAATCATCTTGTTTTTTTAATCTTCTATCATCTTTTGAGTTTCCATCCTCTACCTCCAGCTACAGGGATGAGTCCAATGTTCAGAAAAGTGAGGGTGTCTGGGGGTAGTGGAGGGGGAAGGCCAGCCCAGGGCGTAAGGACCTGAAACCGTCTGGGTTAAAATCCTGGCTCTGCTACTAGTTGTGTGAGGTAGGCAAGTTGCTTAACCCCCCTGGATTTTTAGTTTTCTCATCCATAAAATGGGAATAATGAAATGAGTAAATACATGTAAAACTTAGCATTGATGAAGTGCTCACTAGTGTCACCCATGACTGTGATTACTAGCCCAGACACTGTTGTCACCAGGTATCCTGCTATACAAGCAAGGTTGCTTCGGGGCTGTGCTTCCACTGGCCATTGGCCGCAGCTGCTCTCAGCAGGCCACAAAGATGCCCTCCCAGCCACCCTCACCACTGACCACCAGCCTCCACAATGGAACCCTGTCTACTCCCCCAAGACCCCAGTAATAGGCACCAGTGTCCCCAGACATTCTGGTACCAGCTATATCTGAGAGCCTCCTTCAGGGCAGTGTGCAGCAGACCCAAGACCTTGTGGTCCTCCAGATTTTAGAGAACCACTCTCATCAGAGCCACGCTTATCCACACCTTCCTCCCCAGCGTGAGCAACCCCTGTCCATTCTGTCTACTTACATCAAAATTCCCCAGGGAAGGAGGGGTAATAAAAATGCCCCAAAATGTCAATTCCCCCATCTCATTAGTCACCATCTCTGAGCTCAGGGCTAACAATTTATATATATATACACACACACACACACACAGAATTTTTTTTTTTTTTTTAGATGGAGTCTCGCTCTGTCGCCCAGGCTGAAGTGCAGTGGCGTGATCTTGGCTTACTGCAACTCTGCCTCCCGGGTTCAAGCAATTCTCCTGCCTCAGCCTCCCAAGTAGCTGGGACTATAATAGCATGCCACCACACCTGGCTAGTTTTTTGTATTTTTAGTAGAGACAGGGTTTCGTCATGTTGGTCAGGCTGGTCTCCAACTCCTGTCCTCAAGTGATCTGCTCCCTCGGCCTCCCAAAGTGCTGGGATTATAGGTGTGAGCCACCGCACCCGCATACACAGATATTTTGGGGGTAAAATTACAGTAACATTTGATAAAATGCAGAAATATATGCATATATAGATATATAGATAGATATAGGTGTGTGTGTGTGTGTGTGTGTGTGTGTGTATATATATATATATATATATTTTTTTTTTTCCCCCCCAAGGTGGAGTCTCACCCTGTCACCCAGGTTGGAGTGCAGTGGTGCAATCTCGGCTCACTACAACTTCGCCCTCCCGGGTTCAAGCAATTCTTCTTCCTCAGCCTCCTGAGTAGCTGGGATTACCAGTGCACACCACCACTCCTGGCTAGTTTTTGTATTTTTAGTAGAGATGGGGTTTCCCCATATTTGCCAGGCTGGTCTTGAACTCCTGACCTCAGGTGATCCACCCGCCTAAGCCTCCCAAAGTGCTGGGATTACAGGTGTTAGCCACCATGCCCGGCTAAAATGCACAAATCTTAATGGCAGTTTGACTAGTTTTGACAAACGTATACCACCATGTAACCGATACCTCATTCAAGATCTAGAACATGTCATCACCCTAGAAAGTTCCCTCATCTCCCCGCCAGTCGATACCCCACCCCTCCCTGACCAGAAAGCACTGTTGTGATTTCTATCCCATATTAGTTTTACCTGTTCCTGAACTTCACGTAAATGGAATCAGAGAGTGTGTACTTCTTTGTTCTGGTTTCTTTTACTCAACCCAATGTTTTTGAAATCCATCCATATGGTTGTATGTGTCATGAGTTTGTTCTTTCATATCTCTAAGTAGTATTACATTGTATGCATGTATCACAGTTTGTTGATCCATTCTTCTTTCATGGACATTTAGGTTGTTTCCAGTTTGGGGATATTATGAATAAAGCTGCTATAAGCATTCTTGTGCAAGTCATTTTGTGGACTTGTGCTTTTATTTCTCCTGGATAGACACCAAGAAGTGGACTTGCTGGGGCTCTATTAGAATCTGCCAAACAGTATTCTTTTTTCCTTTTCTTTCTTTTTTTTTTGAGATGGAGTCTTGCTCTGTCGCCAGGCTGGAGTGCAGTGGTGTGATCTCGGCTCACTGCAACCTCCACCTCCTGAGTTCAAACGATTCTCCTGCCTCAGCCTCCTGAGTAGCTGGGGTTACAGGCACGTGCCACCACGCCCAGCTAATTTTTGTATTTTTAGTAGAGACAGGGTTTTACCATGTTGGCCAGGATGGTCTCGATCTCTTGACCTCATGATCTGCCCGCCTCAGCCTCCCAAAGTGCTGGGATTACAGGCGTGAGCCACCGTGCCCGGCCTATTCTAAAGTGGTTGTAGTATTTTACACCCCCCACGGGCAGAATATGGGAGGTCCAGTTGCTTCACATTCCCGCCAACACTTGCTATTGTCAGGCTTTTAAATTGTGGCCATTCTACTGGGTGTGAAGTGTTATTCACTGTGGCTTTAACTTAGATTTCCCTGATGACTACTGATGTGGACTGTTTTTTCATGTGTTCATTGGTATTTTTGTATTGTATTTTATGAAGTGCCTATTCAAATCTTTTGCCCATTAAAAAAGTCAGGTTGTCTTTTTAATTATTAATTTGCAGGAGTTCTTTGTATATTGTGGATACCTGTCCTTTGTCATATATGTATGTTGAGAAGATGTCCTTTTAGTCTATGTCTTGTCTTTTCATTTTCTTCAGCTTATGAGACCAACATGCTGCTTGCTGCACAAAGAAAGCTGCCCTTTTCATTTTCTTTTTTTTTTTTTAGATGGAGTCTCACTCTGTCGCCCAGGCTGGACTGCAGTGGCACGATCTCAGCTCACTGCAACCTCTGCCTCCCAGTTTCAAGCCATTCTTCTGCCTCAGCCTCCTGAGTAGATGGGATTACAGGCACGCACCACAGCGTCTGGCTAATTTTTGTATTTTTAGTAGAGGCGGGGTTTCACCATCTTGGCCAGGCTGGTCATGAACTCCTGACTTCAAGTGATCCGCCTGCCTCGGCCTCCCAAAGTGCTGGGATTACAGGCGTGAGCTACAGCACTCGGCCACACTTTTCATTTTCTTAACGATATCTTTTGATTATCAGAAGTTTTCATTTTTCCTGAGGACCAGTTTATCATTTTGTCTCTTTTGTTTAGTGCTAGTTTTCTAAGAATATTTGCCTACTGACAATTTATATTTTTTAACAAACTTCTCAAGTAATTCTGTTATGCACTAAAATTTGAGGGCCATTGGTCTCAGATAATGAAGCACTACTGGCTTTTTTTTTTTTTTTTTTTGCCCTGGTTGACACCATTTCCCCTAACATACATGCCTTTGAGTGCGTGTGCATACACACACACACACACACACACACACACCTGCCACATAGAACAAGAAACCCAGAATTTAAGAGCCAAGAAATTGTGGGTTAGAGACAATGGGTTTGCCCTACTATCTATCCCTTCTTCCTCTTAGTAATAGGAACCTGACAAGTGTCTGGGACACAGACATACAGCCAAAACTACATTTCCCAGACTATCTGGCAGCCAAGAGTGGCCATGTGACTGTTTTGTCCGATGATTTATGAGTGGAAGTGGATGTAAAACTTTAGGAATGTATCCTTGAAAGGGACGAGGCGCCCCCTTCTGGTCCCTGTCCTGTTTCCTAATGGCTGGAACAAGAGCATAATGGCTGGAGATCCAGCAACCATCTTGGAGACTGAGGCAGGATGCTAAGAATGGGGGAGTAGCAATGTAGGTGGCCGGGTTCTTGATGACTGAAGCCACCACCTGGCCTAGATGGTTTCTCTTCAGACTTCTCTCATGTGACAAAAATAATGTCTTATCTTGTTCAAGCCACTAAGTTTTGGCATTATTGTCACCATTGTTTTTTGTTTCTTTACATAGCTGAATTGAAGTCTAATTTCTACACCTGGCTGCTATTCCTGTGAGGGGATAGGGAAAATCAACTTTTTGGTTTTTGTTAATGGATGCTTAGCTTGTTTGTGCTGCTATGACTGCATACCACAAACAGTGTAATTTATAAATAATATAACTTTATTTCTTACAGTTCTGGAGCGGTTGGGAAGACAAAGATTAACGTGCTAACAGGTTCAGTGTTTGGTGAAGGTTTGGTTTTTGCTCCAAGATGGCACCTTGGACATTGTCTCCTCACATGGCAGAATGTAGAAGGGCAAGACAAAAACAAGCCAAAAAGGCCTAACTAGTTCCCTACAGCCTCTATAAATGTCATTGTTGTCAACAGGTGTAACGAAACAATGGGCTAAGCCATACCCAGCCAAACCCAGAGCATAGAAGTTATTCCTGTTCTGTTCGGATTGTTGTATTTCTTTTATTCATCGCACATGTGTAGTAATGGTTTATTCTACACAGGGCTTTGCTTGAAGTGAACTATTTTCATTTTATTTGTGGTAATTAATTTCAGGAAAAACAAAATAGAGAAGTTGATTTTTTTTTTTTTTTTGAGACAGTGTCTCCCTCTGTCACCCAGGCTGGAGTCCAGTGGCACGATCTCAGCTCACTGCAGCCCCAACTTCCTTGGGCCACGGAATCTTCCTGCTTGAGCCTCCCATGTAGCCAGGACTACAGGCATATGCCCCCACGCCCAGCTAATTTTAAAACATTTTTTTTATAGAGACGAGTCTCACTATGTTGCCCAAGCTTGTCTTGAACTCCTGGCTTCAAGCAATCCTCCTTCCTTGGCCTCCCAAAGTGCCAAGATTACAGGCATGAGCCACCACACCTGGCCACACACTTCCCAGTTTTAACTGAACCATGAAACTAAAAATCAGACTTCTCATAATACAAAATCAAATACATTACAAAGAGTAAATGCTGTGAAGACACTTAGGGATTAAAAAGGCATGTAAACTTACTTTTCCATGAAAAAAAATTACAACATTGTCAGCCAGATGAATAAAGAAAGTTTGGTTTTTGCCTGTGCATCCTTTTTCCTGACTTTTTGTTTGACTTTTTCAGATTTTTAAAAATTATTACCCATTCTAAAAAAGAATGAGACCTCTAAGACAGCCATCAACCAGGGGGCTACAGCCTCCAGCTTGTGTGTTCCACGGTTTTCAGAACTGTGGTGTTGGTTTACTGAAGTCTGAGTTCTGCCCAGTGGCCAGCATTGGGCACAGTCTTATCCCTCAAGGCTGATAAGATCTAGACAGTAACATTACAGAACAGCTGCACTGGCAGACCCCCAAGAGGGGTCATGTATAGGAGCTGGTCTTCCCTGCTATGCCACACATGCCAGTGTTAGCCCCAGTTTGGGTCAAATTTGAGTTAAGACTCTGCCTTCAATTGGATAACTTGGGTGACTGGAGCCTCCATTCTGAGGGTCTCCTGGCAGGTCATTCAGGACCTTTTTAAACTGAGATTCACTGAACACCCACTAATGGACACAAAGCCTTCAAGGGCTTCCATTCTAGTGAAATTTATGCACAAAACAAAAATTGCACCTGTAATCCTAGGCCTTTGGGAAGCGGACACGGAAGGATAACTTGAGGGAGTTTGAGACCAACCTGGGCAACATAGTAAGACCCCATCTGAACAATTCTTTTTAAATAACTGGGCATGGTGGTATGTGCCCATAGTCCTAACTACTCCAGAGACTGAGGCAGGAGGATTGTTTGAGCCCAGGAGTTCGAGGTTACAGTGAGCTATAACTGCACTCCAGCCTGGATAACAGAGCAAGACCATGTCTCTAAAAAATAAAAATAAAAAATTGCAACTTTTTATGATGTATGTAGGGTACTTGACAGCTTTGCACTGGTGGGTGAGGAGACCTCTACTCAATTCTAGAGTACTGGGGCCACCGGTCTTGCCAAAAATAAAATGGTTAACACTTACTGAGCACCTACCATATGCAAAACTCTGTTCTAAATCTTTCACATATATTAAGTAGCTCAATCCTTATAACAGCCCTTCATGATAGGTCACTATTATCCCCATAAGAATACCCACAATGTAAAAGAAGTAAATCCCTGGAAAGTAAATGGGGAGAGGTTCTTGGTATAGTTACCAAAGAAGGGTGTTGGAAGGCTTCAAAGCCAGCCGTATTCACTACTGTTCGCCATACTTGTTTGCTGATAATTAATTTTCTTCTGGGTTTGCAGAGAAGGACTAAGTTTTCTGATTTCTTTCTTCCTCTCTTTATCTTTATTTTTTTCTTTCTCTCTCTCTCTCTATTTTTTTTTGTATATATATATATACACACACACACACACATATATATTACACACACACACACACACATATATATATATATATTTGTTTTTGAGACAGAGTCTCTCTCTGTCACTCAGGCTGGAGTGCAGTGGTGTGATCTCAGCTCACTGCAACCTCTGCCTCCCAGGTTCAAGCAATTCTCATGCCCTAACCTCCCGAGTAGCTGGGATTACAGGTGCCCACTACCACGCCGAGCTAATTTTTGTATTTTTATTAGAGATGGGGTTTCACCATGTTGGCCAGGCTGGTCTCAAACTCCTGACCTCAAGTAATCCACCCCCTTCAGCCTCCCAAACTGTTGGGATTACAGGTGTGAGCCACCGTGCCTGGCCTAAGTCCTCTGATTTCTAAGAGTGGCGATAGCTACAAGTCCGTTTCTGTTTTCTACTTTCACTCTTGAGGACATTTTTCTTTTATCATTTAAGTTTTTTTTTTCTTGAAACTCCAGCTGCAAATACATTTAATAATCAACCACAAGAGAGCCCTTGACAGATGGGCCTTGAAACAGATGGCTCCATTGAAAGGCAGCAATTAAAATTGGAGGGTAATTTGAACCAATCAAGAAGATGGGGTCTCTTGGAGGCAAAGTTTCTACAAAAACCGAAACCATCTCCCCCAACCTCCTTTGGTACATTTTTCACCCCCAGATGAGCCTTTCTGTGGGTGGATCCAACTTTTTTAAACATCTGGAATGTTGAAAAGGAAGAGAGAGAAGCCCTTGGGCCTTGTCAATCAAATTCACTTTTCTTTTGGCAAATTCAGCATCAGTGACAAATTGCGCAATTTGACATAAACAAAGTTGATAGATGTAGGCAAAGCTGTTTTTAAACAGCAGCAATGGAGAGATGTGTAGGATGGGGATTTTTCTCATTCAACAGTCAGTATGTTTAATAACAAATAGAACAACCAGATGTTGAAAAAAAACCTACCACCTTGACAATGTCATCTGATAGTCAGCTGCTGCTGATTAATGTGTGTGGGATTCATTCCAATCTCAATTCAGAAAGCCGGCAGGAATATCCATGTAAGGACTTCTCTGGATAATTCCTTAACAGAGTTAACTAAGGGCTCTAAATTCACCTTGGAGGCTTTCTTGAGATAAAAAGAACTGCCCTTGATTTTTCTTTCTTTCTTTCTTTTTTCTTTTTCTTTCTTTCTTTTTTTTTTTTTTTTTTTTTTTTGAGGCAGAGTCTCACTCTGTCGCCCACACTGGAGTGCAGTGATGTAATCTCATCTCACTGCAACCTCTGCCTCCTGGGTTCAAGTAATTCTCGTGCCTCAGCCTCCCGAGTAGCTGGGACTACAGTCACGCACCACCACACCTGGCTGATTTTTGTATTTTTAGTAGAGATGGGGTTTCACCATATTGGCCAAGCTGGTCTCAAACTCCTGACCTCAAGTGATCCACCTGCCTTGGCCTCCCAAAGTGCTGGGATTACAGGCATGAGTCACTGCACCCAGACTGGCATGGATTTCCGAAGACTTGAGTGCAAGCCCCGGTCTGCCACTCTCTCCTTACATGACTTGGGAAAGTCATTCAATCCCCTTGAGGCTTAGGTTCCCTATAGGATACATAATGATGATAAACTCTGCCCTGGTTACTCCTAAGTTGTTGCAAGGCTCAAGTGGAGTAATAGCTGTCAATCAATTTTTCCCTAATCTAAAATTTTTGAGAAATAATTACATCCAGTAAAATGCACAAATCTTAAGTGTACAGCTTAATAAATTTTTATGGCCATGCCTACTGGCACCTGGCCTGTAATCCTAGCACTTTGGGAGGCTGAGGCGGGCAGGTCGCTTGAGTCCAGGAGTTGGAGATCAGCCTGGGTGACATGGTGAAACCTCGTCTCTACAAAAAATACAAAAATTAGCTGGGCGTGGTGACCTGCACCTGTAGTCCCAGCTACTTGGGAGGCTGAGGTGGGAGGTTAGCTTGAGCTGGGGAGGCGGAGGTTGCAGTGAGCTAAGATCGTACCACTGCACTCCAGCCTAGGTGACAGAGTGAGACCCTATTTCAAAAAAAATACATTAAATAAATACACAAATAGATAAATAAGTAAATTTTTGCATATGTATACTCCTGTGTTGCTACTCAGCTCAAGATATGGAATACTTCTGACACCCCAAAAAGTTTCCTGTGCTCTTTCCTGGCCCATAGTTCCAATGAACAATTATTCTCACCTCTATCGCTAGAGATGAGCTTGCTTGTTCTTGAAATTGAGATAAGTACAATCTTATAATATGTATTCTTTCATGTCTGACTTTCAATTGACATAGGTTTTGGGGATTCATTTTTATTGGTGCAGCAGTCAGTGGTATGTTCCTTTCCATTGCTGAGTAGTGTTCCACTGGGTGGCTATCCCAGTTTGTTTATCAATTTTTCTCCTGTGGGTAGACATCTGAATAGTTTCCAGTTTGAGATGATTATGAATAAAGCTGCCGTTAACAAAAGACCATGAGATCGGCAGAGGAAGAGGGAGAGCTTTATTTTCTCTCTCTATATATATGGAAAACAATCTGTAGAATGTGGAGGCACAGTCTTCAGCATAAGTGAAATCTTACTCTGGGAAGAATACAGGTAGAGCTGGCTTCAGTAGGGAAAATTCTCACCCTGGTTCTCAATTAGGTCTGCTTATACAAATGAAGGATTCAAACTGGTTCAGTTCTGATTAGTCAAAATAGTCCAGTCCTAAACTGGGCGTAGTGGCTCACACCTGTAATCCCAGCACTTTGGGAGGCCCAGGCGGGCAGGTCACTTGAAGTCAGGAGTTTGTGATGAGCCTGGCCAAAATGGTGAAACTCCGTCTTCACTAAAAATATAAAAATTAGCCAGGCGTGATGGTGCGCACCTGTAATCCCAGCTACTCAGGAGGCTGCAGCAGGAAAATCGCTTGAATCCAGGAGGTGGAGGTTGCAGTTGGCCAAGATTGTGACAGTGCATTCCAGCCTGGGCAACAGAGCAAGACTCTGTCTCACCAAAAAAAAAAAAAAAAAAAAAAAAAAAAAAAAAAGTTGAGCCCTGATTGGTTGGTTTCTAAGCCCTGAACCAGAAGTCTCTATCAAAGGTTTCTTTCGAAAGGCTCAGTGGGGGGAGGGGGCAGTTTATCTTCTCACTGAAAACAGGCACTAGTTTGATTTGAGTGTAGAAAAGGAGGTCCTGTGATACTTTTACATCTTTCTGAGATCACAGAGTATGTGACTGCTCGATCATTGCCTGATTCTGTTTTAACTTCGAGTACCTCAGTTTGCCATGGGAAGTCCATTTTGTCTGTTAGCCAGGAGCATATTTCAACACTGCTATGAACATTTTTGTACAAGTATTTTTGTGTGCATGTGTTTTAATTTCCCTTGGGCAAATAACCCAGGAGTAGAACACCCGAGTCATAGGGTAGGTATGTGTTTAACGTTCTTAGAAATTGCTAGTTTTCCAAAGCCATTGTGGGTTTGTGTGTGTGTGTGTTTTGTTTTGTTTTGTTTTGTTTTTAACAGGGTCTTGCTCTGTGGACCAGGCGGGAGTGCAGTGGTACAATCATGGCTCACTGCAACCTTGACTCCCTGTGCTCAGGTGATCCTCCCACCTTAGCCTTCCAAGTAGCTGGGACTACAGGTGCGCACCACCACATCTGGCTAGTTTTTGCATTTTTTGTAGAGACAGGGTTTCACTATGTTACCCAAACTGCTTTTGAACTCCTGGGCTGAAATGATCCACCCACCTTGGCCTCCCAAAGTGCTGGGATTACAGGAGTGAGCCATGGCATCCAGCCATAGGTGTGTAATTTTATATTCCCTCCAGAAAGTTGTGAGAACTCTAGTTGCTCTAGATCTTTATTATGCTTGTTAACTTTAAACTGTGGCTCCCTCTACAATGTAGGGGATATCACTGTTACTCTGAGGGAGGAGAGGTAGTGTTGGGATTAATACAAAGCATGGGTCTGAGTCTTGTTTGAATCATTGTTCTGCACTGGGCTTGCTACACGGCCTTGAAATACTGAGGCCCTCTAGCCTCATTTTCTGCATCTGTAAAACAGGGCTCTCTACAGCATCCCTCTCTGAGAGTCATTGTGAGGGTTAAATGGGAAAAATCTTGTAGAGACCTTAGCACAGGGCATTGCACACAGTTTGTGCTTAATTAGTGATTGCTGTGGTCTTTCTTTTTTTTTGTTTTATCTTTCCTTCCTTGTCTACTTTTTTTTTTTTTTTTAATGGAGTCTCGCTCTGTCCCCCAGGCTGGAGTGCCATGGCATGATCTTGGCTCACTGCAAGCCTTTCTTGTCTACTCTTTAACAGATCCCAGCAGGAGAGAATACCTTTAAGTCCCACATATCTGTCAGGAGTGCTGACAGAGCCTAATAATTACAATCCATTTTACAGGGTAGGAGCTGTCCACCTTTTTTGACCAGAAACATCTTTACTGCCCCCAAGATGGGGGCAGTATACTGAGGATGGCAGAGCAGAGAGATGGAAAGATTGGGGAGTTGCTGAATCAACCAACCTGACACTCACCTTACCACTGGACTTCTAATTAGTTGGGCTAATACATTTTCTTACTGTTTAGGCCAATTTCAAACTGGTTGTTTGCAGCTCAAACATCCCGACTGGCAGATCAAATGGTCCTGGACTTCCTCCACTGAGCCTGGACTTGGGATTTGCTCTCAGTATCCTTAACCCTTGGCTTCCCACAATCTCAACCAATCGCCAGGGGTTGGTGTTCTAGAGAAAGCCCATTTGCTATCCTGGATAATGTCAAGTCACCTTCTGTGCTGCTGACATGAAAACCCATCTGAAGGGCAAAGTAAGAGGCTTCCCTTTTAAGCTTTTAATGACTTTTTTTTTTTTTTTAATTAAGGTAGAGTCTCACTCTGTTACCCAGGCCACAGTGCAGTGGCACAATCTTGACTCACTATAACCTTCACCTCCTGGGTTCAAGTGATTCTCCTGCCTCAGCCTCCTGAGAGCTGAGACTACAGGTGCGTGCCACCATGCCAGTTAATTTTTGTATTTTTAGTAGAGACGGGGTTTCATCACTTTGGCCAGGCTGGTCTCAAACTCCTGACCTCAAGTGATCTGCCTGCCTCGGCCTCCCAAAGTGCTGGGATTACAGATGTGAGCCACTTTGCCTAACCAAAGCTTTTAATGAATTTTGAAGAATATTGCTGATCACTCAGCCACAGTTCACCAAGCTTTATGTAATTTGTGACTCCCCACTAAGAAATCGTCTCTGGCAGCAGCAGCTCAAGATACGGGGTAACAATTAGTGGAGCTGGATTCTGTCTGTTACTTAAGAAATATTTCTTGCTTTCCTTCTATGAACCACATGCCAGGTTTTTTTATTGTAGCATAATTAATAATATATGTATGGTAAAGTGCACAAATCTTAAATGTGCAGCTCAATGAATTTTTAAAAAGTGAATACATCCAGCACTCAGCATCCAGATTAAGAAATAGAACATTAAGAGATCTCAGAAGTTTCCTTCATTCCCCTTCCCAGGCAACAACCACTCCCTACTTCATGATAATCACTGTCCTGACATCTGTCACCATAGTTTAGTTTTTCCTTACTTGAACTCTATATAAATGAAATTATACTTTTGTGTCTAGCTTTCTTTGTATGCCATTATGTCTGCGAGATTCACTCATGTTGTTGCTTGCGGATGGAGTTCATTCTTTTTTGTTCCTGAATTATTTTATTATATGACCACAACATGATTTATCACTTCTTCTGTTAATGGACTTCCGGGTTGTTTCCACTGTTGGGCTAGTACAAATAGTGGTGCTATGAACATTGGTGTATATGGCTTTTAATGAAAATATGTACACATTTATGCTGAAGATAGATGATAAATAGATAGATAAATAGATGTACTAGGTCATAGAGTATGTGTATATTTAGTTTTAATATATTTTGCCAGTTTTCCAAAGTGGTTGTCCCTATTTATAAACCCTCGGCTGCATATGATGGTCCCAGTTCCTCCACAACCTCTTGGACAGTTAGTATTGTCAGTTTTAAAGCATAGCCATTTTCTCAACATCATTAGTTGTCAGGAAAATGAAGACCAAAACCACAATGAGATACTCTGCACGTCTATTAGAATGCCTCAAATAAAGAAAAAAACTGACAATATCAACTGTGAGCAAAGATTGGAGCAACAGGAACTCGTACATTGCTCCTGGTGGGAATGATACAACCCATTGAGAAAATAATTTGGCATTTTCTTATAAAGTTAAATATATATGTGTCATATGACCCAGAATTTCCATTGCTAGGTATTTATTCAAGGGAAATGAAAACATATGTTTACACAAAAATTTGTACAAGAATTTTCACAGCAGCTTTATTTCTCATAGCCAAAAACTGGAAATAACCCCAAACATCCATTAAAATGAATGGATAAGCTGGGAGTGGTGGCTCACGCCTGTAATTTCAGCACTTTAGGAGGCCGAGGTGGGTGGATCACTTGAGGTCAGGAGTTCAAGACCAGCCTGGTCAACATGGCAAAACCTCGTCTCTACTAAAAAATACAAAAATTACTGGGGTGTGGTGGCGCACACCTGTAATCCCAGCTACTTGGGAAGCTGAGGCAGGAGAATCGCTTGAACCCAGGAGGTGGAGGTTGCAGTGAGCCGAGATCATACCACTGCACTCCAGCCTGGGCCACAGAGCAAGATTCTGTCTCAAAAAACAAAACAAAACAAAGATGAATGGATAAATAAAATGTGGTATATGCATATAATGAATTCTACTCATCAATAAAAAGGAATGAACTATTGATACAGACATCAACATGGACAACATAAAAAAAACATGATGCTGAGCTAAATAAGCCAGACACAAACCCCGTCTCTACTAAAAAATACAAAAAACTAGCCGGGCGAGGTGGCGGGCGCCTGTAATCCCAGCTACTACTCGGAGGCTGAGGCAGGAGAATGGTGTAAACCCGGGAGGCGGAGCTTGCAGTGAGCTGAGATCTGGCCACTGCACTCCAGCCTGGGCGACAGAGTAAGACTCCGTCTCAAAAAAAAAAAAAAAAAAAAAAAAAAAAAAGAAATTTAGCCAACAGGCATTGACTGCAAAGGGACATGAGGGAAACACCAGGATGATGGAAATGTTCTACATCTTGATTGTGGTGATAGTCATACAGATATGTACATGTACTAAACATATCTAAGTGTATTCTTAAAACAAGTGCATTTTATTGTACGAAAGTATCCTCTGTAAAGTATCTAGTTATTCTGGTCTGATAGATATGTAGTGGTTTTTCATTATGGATTTAATTCTCATTATCCTGATGACCAATTGTGTTAAGCATCTTGCATATATTATTGGCAATTCAGATATTGTATTAGTCAGGGTTATCCAGAGAAATACAACCAATCAGATGTGTGTGCATAGATAGATAGATAGATAGATAGATAGATCGATCGATCAATCTAACACAATTATGAAGGTTGACAAGTCTCAAGATCTGCAGTCATCAAGCTGGAGATCCAGGACCTAGAAGAGTGGTTGGTGAGTTCCAGTCCCAGTCTGACAGTCTCAAGACCCAGGAAGAGCTGATGTTTCAGTTTGAGTTGAAAGACAGAAAAAAAAAACAAAAAAAAACCCAAAAACCCATGTTCCAGCTTAAAGATAGGTGGAAGGAATCCTCCGTTACTCAGCCTTTGCATTTTTCTCAGGCCTTCAACTGATTGGATGTGGCCCACCTGCATTAAGGAGGGCAATCTGGTTTACTCAGTCTATCCATGCACATGTTAATCTCATCCAGAAACACCCCCCCAGACACACTCAGAATAACATTTGATGAAATGTCTGGGCATTCCATAGCCCAGTCAAGTTGACACATACAATTTAACCATCACATATCCTCTTTTGTGAAATACCTCTTTAGGTTTTTACCCATTTCTAACAGGATCTGTCTTTTTCTTCTTGATTTATAAGAGTTCTCTATATAGTCTAGATATGAGTCTTAGTTAGATAAGTGTATTGCAAATTTCTTCCAGCGGTTTGCCTTTTCACTCTCTCAGTTCCATCTAATTTATCAGTCTTTTCCTTATGGTTAATGATTAGTGTCTTGTTTAAGAAATGTTTGCCAACCCCCAGAACCTCTAGGTCATTAAGTCTATTATCTTATCTTTAAGAAAACTTATTGTACTTTCTTTTTTTTTTTCACATTCCGGTCTATAAGCCATCTGGAATTCATTGTTGGTATATGGTGTGAGGTAGGGATGAGATGAATGCTGCTGTTCTTTTTAAAATTTTTATAGAGCCAAGAGATTCAATACCACTTATTGAAAATAGAATCTTTTCTCTCCCTGAGTTACTTTTTAAAAAATCAGGTAATTATATAAGTGTGGGTCTGTCTCTGGGCTCTCTATTCTGTTTCATTGGTTTATTCATTCTTTTGCCAAGATCATCCTTTTTAAATTATGACAGCTTTTAAATAAGTCTTGGCATCTTGAGGCATAAGTCCCTCTCCCACATTTTCTTCTTTAAGAATTTCTGAAAAGAATGTTTTTGGCCTTTTGCATTTTTAGATAAATTTTAGAATCAGCTTGTCAATTTCCATTAAAAATGTGCTAGGATTATGGTTGGGATTGCATTGAATCCATAAATCACTTTGGGGAGAACTGGCATCTTGAGTCTTCAATCCAAAAACTTGGCTTATCTCAACATTTATTTAGGTCTTCTTCAATTGCTCTCATTAACGCCTTGTAGTTTTTAGCATCAAAATCTTGTACATCTTTTTGTGAGGTTTAATCCTATTTATACGATTTTTATGCTAATGCAAATGGTATCATTTAAAATGTTCATTTTCCAGTTGTTTTCCATAAATATATAGAAATATAATTAATTTTTGTATATTGACCTGTTTTTTACAGCCTTGCTAACTTCATTAATTGATTTCAATATTTTGTCTGTAGATTATTTTGGATTTTCTTCTTATGTATTCATGTCATCTATCCATGATGGTGATTTTATTTTTTTCTTGCCAATCTTTATACCGACTATTTCTCCTTCTTGCCTACTGCACTGGCTAAGACCTCTAATACAATGTTGAATATAAATGGTAACAGCTGACATCTTTGTTATGTTTATACGACTTTAGGAGAAATATTTATATTTTTCCACTAAGTGATATTTGCTGAAAGTTTTTTATAGATACCCTGCATCAGATTAAGTTCCCATCTATCCCTAGTTTGCTAAAAGTTTTTATCATAAATACATGTTGAATTGTATTAAATGCTTTTTATTGGCATCTATTAAGATAAACATTTATTTTTCTCATTTATGTTGTTAGTGTGGAGAATTACATACATTTTCTAATGTTACATTCTTGGTAAAAAAAAAAAAATTCTTCATATGATCCTGATGTATTATCCTTCTGCTATATTGCTAGATTTGGTTTCTCAATATTTTATTTCAGATTTTTGCCTTTATGTTTAGTAGGGCTGTTCTTCTATTTCTTTTCTTGTAAGGTCCTGTCAGGTTTTGGAATCAAGGTTGTGCCAGTCTCATTGAACTAGTTGACAAGTGTTCTTATTTTTTCTGTTCTCTGGAAGAGTTTATGTAAGATTCATATTATTTCTTCCTTAAATATTTGAAATAATTCACCAGTGAAGACACCTGGAGTTTTCTGGTTTTGGTGTGTGTGTTTGATTTGGTGGTAAGTAGAAGTTGTGTTTTGAAATCCTGTCTGTTCCAGAGGCCTTGACGCTTGCTGACCCTGCATAGCTCCACATGGCTGCTCCTTTGGGAATCCAGGTCTCTGCTCAAATGCCACCTCTTCAGAGAGGTCCTTCATTACTTCCCCAGCTGAAGCAGCACCCACTGTCCTCAGCTACACTTTCAATTTTTTTTCTTCTTCTTGAGACAAGGTCTCGCTCTCTCGCCTAGGCTGGAGTGCAGTGGCTCAATCATAGCTCACTGTAGCCTCGACCTCCTGGTCTCACGTGATCCTCCCACCTCAGCCCCCCAAGTAGCTGGGTCTACAGACACGTGCCACCACACCTGGCTAATTTTTATATGTTTTGTAGAGATGATGATTAGCCATGTTGCCCAGGCTGGTCTTGAACTCCTGAGCTCAAGTGATCCCCAACCTTAGCCTCCCAAAGTGCTGGGATTACAGGCATGAGCCACTGCCCCTGGCCCTTTCTATTTTTTTACATACAGGCTTCTCACTCCCTGAAATTAACCTTCCCCGAAATCTGTTCATTTGTTTATTGTGTGTTTGCCGTATTAGAATGTGAACTCCATGGGGCCAGGGATCCCGTCAATTTCATTCGTTCTGAATCCCCAGCACTCAGCACATAGCAGCACTCAACAAATATTTTTCAAGAGACTAAATGAAAGGAGGTCAGATGGAGGCCCTTTCCCCATAAAGTCATGAGCGAACAATAAATCATTTTTATTTTTTATTTGAAATGGAGTCTTGCTCTGTCGCCCAGGCTGGAGCACAAGGGTGCTATCTTGGCTCACTGCAATCTCTGCCTCCTACGTCCAAACAATTCTCCTGCCTCAGCCTCCTGAGTAGCTGGGATCACAGGAGCTCACCACCCGAACTAATTTTTGTATTTTTATTTATTTATTTATTTATTTTGAGACAGAGCCTCGCTCTGTCACCAGGCTGGAGTGCAGTGGCATGATCTTGGCTCGCT
Organism: Papio anubis; assembly: GCF_008728515.1. Classification (NCBI taxonomy): domain Eukaryota; kingdom Metazoa; phylum Chordata; class Mammalia; order Primates; family Cercopithecidae; genus Papio; species Papio anubis. The sequence goes on along the minus strand of NC_044993.1, from coordinate 33,070,253 downwards.
GCAACCTCTGCCTCCTGGGTTCAAGCGCTTCTCCTGCCTCAGCCTCCCAAGTAGCTGGGACTAGAGGCACGCGCCACCACACCCAGCTAATTTTTGTATTTTTAGTAGAGATGGGGTTTCAGCATGTTGACCAGGATAGTCTCAATCTCTTGCCACGTGATACGCCCATCTCAGCCTCCCAAAGTGCTGGGATTACAGGTGTGAGCCCCCGTGCCCAGCCAAATTTTTGTATTTTTAGTAGAGACAGGGTTTCACCATGTTGGCCAGGCTGGTCTCGAACTCCTGACCTCAAGTGATCCGCCTGCCTCAGCCTCCCAAAGTGCTGGGATTACAGGCATGAGCCACTGTGCCCAGCTGAGCCTTACTTTAAAAAATGTTTTAATAGACTTTTTTTAGAGCAGTTTTAGGAGCACAGCAAAATTGAGCCAAAGGTACAGAGATTTTTCACATACCCTCTGTCTGTACACATGCCTAGCCTCTCTCATTACCAACATCCCCCACCAGAGTGGTACATTTCTTACAACTGATGAGCCCATGTTGATGCATCATGATCACCCAGTCTGTAGTTTACATTAGGGTTTACTCTTGGTGTTGTACATTCTGTGGGTTCAAGCAAATTTATAATGCCATGTATCCAAAAGTCTCATCTTTTTAATAATAAAAATTGACCATTGTCTTGATTGAACTTACACAGAAACAAAACCATGCAATATAATTCTGTATTCCCTGCCAAGTTACAATGTCATTTTGGAACAAAATGCAACGAACATGAAAATAAAACTTTCTCGGCTTCTTTGTAAATAGAGCTGTTTAATATTATTTTGTTAATGGATAGAATAAAATGTAATCTGATGGTGAAAGCATTCTTCTTGACATTGTGGAAAATGCCTCCCTATATTGCATGTGATGGGAAAGCAATTCGATTGGGAAAAGCTTACTGAATTAAGCTTACTGAATTCTGGCCTATTGACCTTATAGCAAGCATGTTAGATGAGATGCTATAAGGGCTCAAGTAATACCTGAATCCTTCAGGATTATTTTGATTGCAAGTGATGTAAAACCTCAGTGAAACTGAGCAAAAAATAAAATTTTCTGGGTCATGCAACAAAACATTCCAGGGATAGGGTTAGCTTTAGGCACAGCTTGATCCAGAAGCTGTGTCACAATGTCACTTGAGTACAGGCTCTCTCTCCATCACTACATTGCTTTCTTCTGTATTTTCTTCCTTCCCAGACAAATTCTTCCCTTGTGGATAATAAACAATTGAACAGGCCGGGCATGGCGGCTCATACCTGTAACCCTAGCACTTTGAGAGGCCAAGGAGGGCAGGTCACTTGAGGTCAGGAGTTCCAGACCAGCCTGGCCAACATGGTGAAACCCCATCTCTACTAAAAATACAAAAATTAGCTGGGCGTGGTGGCACATACCTGTAATCCAAGCAACTAGGGAGGCTGAGGCACAAGAATCACCTGAACCTGAGAGGCGGAGGTTACAAGCCAAGACTGTGCCACTGCACTCCAGCCTAGGCAACAGAGTATGACTCTGTCTCAAAACAAACAAACAAACAAAATTGTAAAAGGAATAATGCCTACAAAAACATCTTCACAGTTCTAATTTACTCCAGTCATAAAGAGAACCGTCTGAGCAGAACATCTTAAGAGTGCATTTTCTTGACCCTGTTGGGTTATAAACCAGGTCCTGGACCAGTCCCTGTGGCCAGGGTACTGCAGTACTCTGCTCTGATTGGCTATGCCTGAGTCACATGCCACCAATCAAAACACAGGGACTGAGATTTGGGGCAGGAACGTGCCACATGGGAGTCAGTGTTAAAAGATGTCTCATTAGAGAGCAACTGTCTGGTAATACGGTATAGTGCATTGAATGCACATCCCATATACTCAATGAGTTCATCTGAAGACTAAGAATATTCAAAAGCACAATTCAACCGGATGAGAGTACAAAGGCCTGTGTTTGTTTGATATGATCATGCAGCCAAAAAAGGTAGAGTTATACACTTGGTATGTGTAGAAGACATGCAAAATCTGTGTTACAATACAGAGTTCCATCAGAGACTTCCTTTGAAAAACAGGATTCTTTTAAATAATGTTTGGGACCCAGTAGGACTAAATGAGGGAAGGTAAGAACTCTCTGCCACCACCCAGCTCCCTTTTAAGTAGGAAAGAGCTTGAAAATCCCCACCTCTGAGAAAGGGGCTTTGCAGGGGCTCTGGGGCACATCTCAGAACAATTCTCAAGGCAAAGGCTCTTGAAAGATTCTGAGCTCAGATAAAGTGATGTTTAAGAAAGCTCTTCTGGCAAGGCATGGTGGCTCATGCCTGTAATCCCAGCACTTTGGAAGGCCAAGGTGAGTGGATCATGAGGTCAGGAGTTCAAGATCAGCCTGGCCAACATTGTGAAACCCTGTCTCTACTAAAATAAAAATTAACCAGACATGGTGGTGGGCACCTGTAATCCCAGCTACTCGGGAGGCTGTGGCAGGAGAATTGCTTGAACCCAGGAGGCGGGGGTTTCAGTGAGCCAAGATCGCACCCCTGCACTCCAGCCTGGGCGACAGAGCAAGACTCCATCTCAAAAAAAAAAAAAAAAGAAAAAGAAAAGCTCTTCTAAGCTATGTAATTAATTGACAGACAGAAACAGCTCCAGAAATTGCTCGGTTACAGATCTTGCCACCAGGAGATAAAAACTCCTGTCTCTGTGGCATTTGGACAAGACGATAGTTCAAGGCATGGCATTAGAGGTGAGTTCAGAATCCTCAAAGGAACTTCTTTGAATCATATACCTGGGCAAATATTGGGAAGCTGATGTTGATTATAACTCTGTGCAAACAAAACAAAACCAACCAACTCAGTTTTAGTGTATTTTTTCTGATTACGGGAATTATGCATGGTCATTTCATTGCAGAAACCTTGAAAAGTACACTAGCTTTTAAGAACTCATTTGTGGTTCCTCAGCCAGGAGAAATGTCATTCCCACTTGGTCATATTTTGATATCCTCTTTCTTTGTCTCTTTGTGTGTTTATTTATTTAATTTTGAGACAGGATCTTGTGATCACAGCTCACTGCAACCTCCACCTCCTGGGCTCAAGTGATTCTCCTGCCTCAGCCTCCTGAGTAGCTGGGACTACAACCATCGGTTACCATCCCTGGCTTACTATTATTATTATTATTATTGTAGGGATAGGGGTCTCACTGCATTGCCCAGGCTGGTCTTGGAACTTCAAGGCTCAAGTGATCCTCCCACCTTGACCTCCCAAAGTGCTGGGATTACAGGAGTGAGCCAATGCACCCAGTTCTCTTAAAAACAAAAAACAAACAAACCAAAAAACGCAAATAATATATTGTTTATGCACAGATACGTTTGTGATAAAACTATAAAACATTGGAATGATAAATATGAAATGTCAGATTGTGGTTATCTCTGGGGATAGGAAGGTATATGGGAAGACCATCTGGAAAACTGCAAGGTTTTTTGAGATGAGGTCTCACTCTGTTGCACAGGCTGGAGTGCGGTGGCATGACCACAGCTCACTGCAGCCTTGATCTCCTGGGCTCAGGTGATCCTCCCACCTCAGCCTCCCCAGTAGCTCGGACTACAGCTGCACACTACTACACCCAGCCAATTTTTTTGTATTTTTTATAGAGACAGGGTTTCACCATGTTGCCCAGGCTGATCCTGAACTCTGAGGTTCAAGCTACCCTCTTGTCTCAGCCTCCCAAAGTGCTGAGATTACAGGTGTGAGCCACTGTGTCCGGCCACTTTTTCCATTTAACATTACGTTTCCAAGATTCATCCATGGTGTATCTGTGGCTGAAGCACACTCCTTTTTCACTGCTGTGTAATGCTCCATTGCATAATATCCCACAATTTATTTATCCTTTTTTTTTTGGTTAACAGATATTTGGATTGTTTCAAGTTTTTTGCTAATATGAACTGTGCTGCTATGAAGATTCTTGCTTATAACCCTTGTACATATGTGTATGAGTTTCTCTAGGGCATATATCTAGGAGTTGAATTGCTGGGTTTTACAATGTAGAAATACTCAGCTGTAAAAGGCAAGTGTGCTGGATTTTCATCTGGCAGTGTTGCACAAGCATTTGTCTATGTCATTAAAAGTTGTTTTTTTTTTTTTTTACATAAAAGAAAAGCAAGGTAAAAGTATAAAACATTATTCAGATGCAAGATATTATTATCTCTGTAGATATTCTCTGATCACAGCAGAGTCTGGTTACATATTTAATAGCTTCAGGGCAAAGGCCACATTCATACATGTTGTTAATCAGCACCAATTATTTATAGAGAACTCACAATATGCCGGTGTGAGGTATTAAAAATAAACAAAGCTGGACACTAGTTGCTATAGACTTCTTAATGTTTGTGTCCTCCCCCTTCAAATTTATATGTTGAAACTCTGCCCCGCTTTGAGATGGTATTAAGAGGTGAGGACTTTGGTAGGTGACTGGGCCATGAGAGTGAAGCCCTCATGAATGGAATTAGAGCCCTTATAAAAGAAATATTGGAGAGATCCCCTCACCCTTCTTCTGTGTGTGGTTACAGGGAGAAGAGTGCTATATTAGTCTATTCTCATACTGCTGTGAAAAAATACCTGAGACCAGGTCATTTAAAAAGAAACGAGGTTTAATTGACTCACAGTTCCGCGTGGTTGGGGAGTCCTCAAGAAACTTACAATTATGGTGGAAGGCACCTGCTCACAGGGCGGCAAGAGAGAGAATGAGTGCAAGCAGGGGAAATGCCAGACGCTTATGAAACCACCAGATCTCATGAGACTTACTATCGCGAGAACAGCATGCCAGAAACTGCCCCCCATGATCTGGTTACCTCTACCTGGTCTCACCCTTGACATGTGGAGATTATGGGGATTATAATTCAAGGTGAGATTTGGGTGAGGACACAGAGCCAAACCATATCAAGTGCTATTTATGAATTAGGAGGCAGGCCCTCAGCAGACACTGAATCTGCGGGTGCTTTAATCTAGGGCCTCCCAGCTTCTAGAACTGTGAGAACTAAATTTCTGTTGTGTGTAAGCCATCCAGTCTAGGGATGAGTCTGACCCCACTTGTCCCTGCTCACCATCTTCCAGCCACACACTCCTTCTTTCTAGTCTCCAAACACTCAGCTGGCTTCCCCTGGAGACTTCACTCTTGTTCCCTCTGCTTCGAATTCTTTGAAGCCGGAACTTTGCAAGCCCCATCCTTTCTCGTCCTTCTTTATTCAGCTCAAGATGTCACCACCTCAGAAAGGCCTCGCTTCAACATCCAAGCATTCTCTCTCCCATTACCCTGTTTTTTCTTCATAGCTCTTCTTGTGAACTGCAGTTACTTATTTATTATATTTTGTTTCCCCTGCCAGCCTGGGAACTCAGTGAGGGCAGCGATCTTGTCTGTCGTGGTCGCCACTGTGTTCCCAGCTCCTAGACTAGGGCTTGGCCCTTGGATGGCGCTCAAGGAGTAAGAAATTCCTTTAACTTAGGGAATTCTAGAATCGCTTTCTCCCGGCAGAGCCGACTCTAACCAAGTGGGAAAGGTGAGGTCTGCGACTGCCTGTGGCCCAGGGGTGACGGTTTGGCCCAAGGCCCTGCCTTCGTCCCGCGCCCGGCCCCGCCCCTGTTCTTGTCCTTCCCCAAGGGTCTCCATAAAGTTCATTTGGCGGCGCGCCGCGCGAGGGCTTCTGGGAGCAGTCAGCCTTGGCCAATCAGGAAGCGGGGTAGAGCGGCGCGAGAAGCGGCAGCCGCGTCCTCAAGCCGGCACCTGAGCGGCGGAGACGGCTGTAGTACAAGGTAAGGGTGTGTCTGGTCGCGTTCTTTCGACCCTGGGCTTGTCCTTGAACCCAGGACCCCGTGACTGGGTGGAGCGCCGTACCCACGCTCGGAGCCCCGCCGCTCACACTTCCCGTTCTCATGGCAGCCGGGCACGCCTGACGCCGGCGACACAACGCGTTGTCGAGCCGCCCCAGAGGCTTAGAGTCGGGCTGCACCCCTGGGTGTGCCTTTCATTCGCCCACTTTCTGAATGCAGAACCTAGGCCTCCCGACTCCCCCTTCCCCACTGTGGCGCCCTCGCGCCACGCCCCTGCCCTCACCTCCACCTAGTGCCCCGCGAGCCCACCCTTCCTAAGCCTGCGCCACAATGCCTGCCTGCTTACCTTCCTGACCGTGCCCTGCCTGCTCGCCTACCCCTCGTGGACATACCCTCTAGAGAGGCATTGCCCTGCGAGGGAAGGGGTCTTTGGGGCGAGTGCAACTTCTCCCAACCCTTGGCTTACCTTTTGTACATCCAAGAGGATGCTAGTGGTTGGAACCCAGGGGTGGCCCACCCTCCTCTGGGCTTACTCCATCCCGTCCTCTGCAAAGGCGAAGCCCAAGTTCACTGGGTGTCTTTTGGAAAAATTATGGGGCCGGCCCCATGGGTCCTTGGTGAAAGTGTGAAAGACCCGTTGACAGAGTCTCTGGTCTGGGTTTGCCCTTCTGCTAGACGTGAGAAGGAGGTTTTATTTATTTAATCTTTGTTTTGACCGAGTTGTCTTTCAGCAAAAGCGAGGATCACCTTTTTGTATTCTTTTCGGGGGATGTGGGAGGGTATCCTCCGTCATCCTAGCTTTTCTTCTTTATTTTTTTTCTTTAAATCTTCCTTTGTGCATTTGTGTTTGCAATATTTTTATTTTCATTGATGGTGATCTCATAGCATTAAATACCTACATATCAGAGGCTAACAGATTCCTTATTTATATCTCCATCGCTGGCCTCACCCCTGACCTTTATCCAGCCACCCACTTAATATCTCCACTGAGATGGATGATAGGCAACTCAAATTAAACATGCCAAGAGAGGGCTAGGAAGCTCCCCTTCATTACCCTCCCCAAACTGCTCCTGTTGCCCTTTTTTTCATCTCAATAATAGGAAAGACCCTGGCTAATAACCTTTGAGCCATCGTTGACTGCTCTCTTTCTTTTTCTTTTCTTTCTTTTTTTTTTTTTTTTTCTTTTGAGACAGTCTCCCTCGGTTGCTCAGGCTGTAGTGCAGTGGTGCGATCTCGTGTCATCGTGTCACTGCAACCTCTGCCTCCCAGGCTCAAGTGATGCTCCTACCTCGGACTCCCAAGTAGCTGGGACTACAGGCGTGTGCCACCTCGCCTGGCTAAGTTTTGTATTTTTAGTAGAGACGGGATTTCACCATGTTGGCCAGGCTGGTCTCGAACTCCTGGCCTCAAGTGATCTGCCGTTTCAGCCTCCCACGAAAGTGTTGAAATTACAGGTGTGGGCCACCACACCCAGCCCTCTGTGATTAACGCCACAAATAGTACTTGCCAAGTCACCACCTCTGGTTTGGATTATTGAAATCGTTTCCCATTTGGTCTTCCTGCTTCTGTCCTGGCCCCTATTTTTTGCACAGCAGCTAGAGGGATCTTTTTAAAACACAGGCTGTCAGATTGTACCATTCCTTTACTTTAAAAAAAAAAAATCCCTCCAATGGGTCCCCATCTCATTAATATGATAGACTAACCCCTTTACAGTGAGCTATAAGGCTTTACATAATCTGACCCACTGTTACTTTCTCAGTCTCATTTTCTGCTCCCTCTCCTTCCACACATTAGACATGCTTTGGCCTAGGGCCTTTGTGCTTGCAAGTTAGTATCCATGTAGTTTGCACTCACTTCTTGCAGGTCTTTACTAGGGAGGTACCTAGTGAGGCTTTCCCCAGTTCCCACCTCCCTTCATTGCTTTAGTTGTTCTTAGCACTTATATTTTATGTATTTTTCTTGTGTATTGTTGTCCTCCCCCTGTAGAATGTGAGGAGATTTTTATCTGTTTTGTTCCCTGATGTGTTCCTAGCACCTAGGTCTGGCACACAGTAGGTGCTCAAAAAATATGAACTAGATGAATGTTACTGGCACTCTGGCAGGCATGGGGATGCAGTGGTGAATGAGACAGGCCTGCCCTCATTGAACTGATATGCCTATGGAGGGTACCACTAGCAATAAAAGCACAGATAGGAAGTGTGATGTCAGGGCTGTTTCTTAAAGGAGGACAGGGATATTTGAATAGAGACCTGCTTGAAATGAATGAGCAAGTCATGGAACTATCTGAGAGCACTGCTGGTAGGGGGTAGAGCAAGTGCAAAGCCCCTGCAGTGTGAGCAGCTGGAGATGTAGTGAGTCTGAGGGTCTGAACCAGCTTCTTGATGGACTAACATAGAAAATAAGGTTAATGGATGTGCCAAGGAGAGGGACAGGTTGGAGCAAAGATCTGAAGGTGAGAGGGGTCACTCCTCATGAAAAAGTTTATTTAAAGAATATGGAGTTAGAAGGAAGATCTTTCACAAGGTGTGTTCAGGGAACAGGTCACTTTAATTCAACAAACATGTATCTGGCACCTATTATGTGCCAGACTTAATGCTGAAGACTCAGAGTTGAGCATCTGTGGACCTTACCATATAGGAAATTTGCCACTAGAGAGGGAGACATATGTGTGACGAAATAATCACAACTACTGCACTAGGGAAGAACAGTATAGAAGATACAGAATAGTGTGGGAGGGGGTTGGCAAAGGTGGGACTTTCCCAGCTGGCTGCAGCATACATAGGAGTTCCCCATGTGACAAGATAGGGTTGGGGATGTGTTATAGAGAGTGTGTACTTAGCACGTACAGGAGTATGAAGGGAGGAAACAGGCATCCCAAAGAATAGAGAATTACTAGGGTATAATTGGGGGAAGGTAGCAAGAGATGAGGATAGTAAGGGTGGCAGTGTCTGTTCTGTGGAGAGCACCCTTTATAGCTCTGTGAGAACATGAGCATCTTATTCTTTAGGGGATGGAAGGTGTCCCTGATGGACTTAAGGCAGGAAAGCATTTCAGAAAGACCTCCCTGACCATGGGGAGGCTGGTTGGAGGAAAAAGAAGGCTTAGTCGGCATGCAAGTCAGAGAAGTGGCGAGAGATGAGGGTATGACTTTGCAAAAGGTTTGAGAAGTAGATCTTGAGATTGGTTGAGTATTGAGGAGGTGAACAGGGACCCCGGGGGGACTCAAAGGTGGTTTCTGGCTTACTTGACTGCATGCTAATTGTTTTACCGAAAGAGACTGGGAACCCACGAGAAGGAAGCATTGGTGGTGGCAGTGGCTAAGGGGAGAGAAGTGATGCGTCTGATTTGGGACATGTGTAGTTTGAGGCATCCATGAGTCATCCAGGTGTAGGTATTAGGTGGACAGTTGGAAATACTGGCTTGGGAAAAGAGTTGGGCTGGACATAGAGATATGAGAATCCCCTTTGTTTTGGTAGGTTAGAGTCCTCCTAGCTCACTTATTTGCTTTATATTAATGTCTATTAATACCTACATCTCTTCTCCCCTAAATAACGTAAAGTTTGAAATATTTTGTAGCTTTATACTTTTTTATAGCTTCAACAGTGCCCTCAAACAACTAGATCCCCCATACGCATTGCTAACTGCCAGAAGAACCTTCCTCAAACCTTGCCAGAAATTCCTACATTGATCTGTAAGGTACACCAAAGTTACAGTCTTCTCTTCCTTCATTCACTTAACACATATTTATTGAGCATTAGGTGCTGTTGTTCAGTGCACGAGGAATGGGGCTGTGGACAGACCAGACCAGGTTCCCAGACTCAAGGAGCCTATTAGGAGACAGACAGTAAATGAACAAACAGGTAGACATGTGATGCCAGAAATTGATAATGTGCTACCAAGGAGATAAAACAGAAATGTGGTAGAGTGGACAGTGGGACTGCTTTAGCTGGGGTGTGCTGAGAGGCTTCTTTAAAAAGGAAACCTTTGAGCAGAGATTTGAAGGAAGTAAGGGGGTGAGCCAGGTAGGCATTTTGGAGGAGAATATTCCTGCAGATGCAGAGGAAATAGTGACTGTGAAAGCCCTAGTCAGCAGTGTATTTAGCGTATTTGAAGAAGAGCGGAAGGTCGTAGCACCAAAGCACATAATCCTGGGGAAGAGTGGTAACAGAAGAGTTGGGTTAGGAGGCAGTCATGTAGGCCTCATAGCACAGGGTAAGGACTTTGGATCTCAGTCTGTGAGTGTTGGGGGCTATTGAAGGTTTTAGCCCCGTCAAAGGCTCCTTCCCAGTGTGGTGTGGAGAACAGACTGGGAAGTAGGAGGGGACAAAGTAAGAACAGGGAGACAGGAGGCTACTGTATCACCTCGATGTGACACATGAGAGTGGCTTGCATCAGGATGATAGTGGTAGAAGAGGCAAAAAGTGGGTCTGACTTATGTATATATGAATAAATGTAGTGTAGAAATGAATTGCTAATGTAGGGTATAAGAGGAGAAAAGAAGTCAAGGACAATGTCAAGGTTTTAGGCCTGAGCAGCTTCTAGCATGAAGATACCATTTACTGAAATGAGGATGATGGAGAAGTTCCAAGTCCTTGTTAGATGCTAGAATATGGCCTTCTCCTTCTAACCCCTCCCACTCCATGCACCTTACTCTCTGTGCCCATCTCTGTCTTTGTGACACGGCTGTTGCCCCTGCTGAAAAACCCGTGTACCAGTCGGCTCCTTTGGATACGAGAGGTCTGCTGTGAGGATGACATTAGGTTATACAAATAAAGCCCATAGTGGGGACTCATACGCAAACAGAGCTCAGGAGATGATGTTGGGCAAACAAATGAATGGAGTAAAAGGAATTTAGATGAGGGAAAATTTCTGTAGGTAATGTGTATTGAGGAAGACCATTTGGTAGGTAGGACTTGAGTTGGTGCTAAAAATGATAGCTAATGTTTATTGAGTGGTTACTATGTGACAGGTGAAGGAGATACAGTTATTTTTCCATTTCACAGATGAGGCCCAGAGGAGGGCAGAGTCATCCAGCTAAAGAGTGAAGGAGCTGGCTGGAGCTCAGGGCTGCTATGGAAGGTTGGGTAGGTGTTTCTTTTTGGGAAAAATAGCACAGAGCAGGACATGTACAAGGATGGTCAGGGACCAAGTAAATCAGGTGACTGGTACACAAGGTTTACTCTGGGAGGCAGAAAGTTAAAAGCAGTATCTCACCTGGATCCCTGTGCGTGGGAGCCAGTGAGGTTTTTTTGAGCAGGGGCAACAGCCATGTCAGAAAGAGAGATGGGGTTGGGCGCAGTGGCTCACGCCTGTAATCCTAGCACTTTGGAAGGCCAAGGCGAGCAGGTCACCTGAGGTCAGGAGTTCGAGCCCAGCCTGGCCAACATGGTGAAACCCCATCTCTACTAAAATACAGAAGGTAGCTGGGTGTGGTGGTGCGTGCCTGTAGTCCCAGTTACTTGGGAGGCTGAGGCAGGAGAATCGCTTGAACCTGGTAGGTGGAGGTTGCAGTGAGCCGAGATCTCACCATTGCACTCCAGCCTGGGGGACAAGAGTGAAACTCCATCTCAAAAAAAAAAAAAAAGGAAGATAGAGTAGGGTGCATGGAGTGGGGGGCAGGGCTAGAAGGAGGAAGGCCATGTTCTAGCATCTGAGAAGGACTTGGACTTAAGGGAATGAAGGTCTGGCCTTGGGTGATAGTGATGGGGGTGAAAGCAACAGTTAGAGGATGTTGCAAAAATATAAATACCATATGCTATTTAAATCTGTTTAGGAGCTAGGCACAGTGGCTCACACCTGTAATCCCAGCACTTTGGGAGACTGAAGCAGCGCATCACCTCAGGTCAGAAGTTTGAGACCAACCTAGCTAACATGGTGAAACCCCATCTCTACTAAAAATACAAAAATTAGCCCAGCGTGGTGGCACATGCCTGTAATCCCAGCTACTCGGGAGACTGAGTCAGTAGGAGAATTGCTTGGACCCCAGAGGTGGAGGTTGCAGTAAGCCGAGATCACGCCATTGCACTCCAGCCTGGGCAACCAAGTGAGACTCCATCTCAAAAATCAATCAATCAATCTGTTTCGGTAATGAGAGTTTGGAGAGAGAGGAATCTCATGTTATCTGAGTCTATAGTATTTCATTTCCTGAGTTTTAGCTAGAGAGTAGCAATAATTTGGATAATGAGGAATACCTGCCTGTTTGCTGTGGAAAAATGTACCTACATGTGTTTGGTTTCTGAGTCTGAGAGTGGAGGGACACCTGTAAGTAAACAATCTGAGGGCACACAGAGACACAAAGGAGAAGGGTGAGTTAGAACCTGAGAGACAGAAGCCAGAGGCAAAGGCGGAGGAGGAGTTGGGGGTGGATAACTGCATTTGGAGACATGGTGGGTGTGACAGTTATGTGCTTGAGAGGAGATGCACCAGTGGTGCCTGGAAACTCACGGTTGGAGTTTGAGTGCTCGGGGGCAGGTGTGGATTTGACAGTCATTGCCATTGAGGCTTCAGGGGCAGTGGTGAGACACACCCTCTGAAGTAGGGAATTTAGAGCAATATTAAAATTAACAAGTTATTAAAAATTATGTAAGATCACATATACTCATGGAAAGGAATTTGCACTGACAAGGGAATCAAATGAAAAGTAGAAAAGTCTCCCAACTCTCACCTTCGTAATGCTAGATTGTTTCTTGCTAAGTTAGTGCTTTGTTTCTTGCTATTCCTTCTAAAAAACTGTGAGTCAACCTTAAGTATACTGCTCAGGGAATTTTTACACATTTATTCACTCTTGTGACCGCTGTCCATATTGAGATACAGAGCATTTCTGGTACCTTCGTGAGCTCAGACCACCGTAACAAAATACCAAAATATCTGTTGTTCTAGCTTAAACAGAAATTTATTTTCTCACAGTTTTGGAGGCTGGAAGTCCAAGATCAGGATGCCAGCATAGTTGGGTTCTAGTGAGGGCCCTCTTCCCAGCTGCTCACTGTGTAGTCATGGCCTTTCTTTGATGTGTATGTGTGGGGAGAGGTAGGTGGAGGAAAGAACGCTTTCTGGTGTGTCTAAGGACACTTATCCCATCCTGAAGATCCCACCCACGTCACCTCATCCGAGTCTAATTGCTTACCAAAGACCCCATCTCCAAATACCATCGCATTGTGGGCTAGGGCTTCGACATAGGAATTCTGAGAGAACACAATTCAGTCCTTACTACCCAAAAAGCTCTGCTGTGCTTTCTCCCAATCAGCACTCCCCCAGGCATAACCAGTATTCTGATCTCTAGCGCCATAGATTAGTTTTTCTTGTTTTTAAGATCCATATAAATGGAGTCATACAGTGCTTTTTTTTTTTTTTTCTTCTTTTTGTATCTGGCTTCTTCAGCTCACTGTGATGTCTGTGAAATTCATCCATGTTCTGTGTAGTCTGTAGTTTGATCTTTTCCATTGCTGTGTGTTTACCAAGGTAGGAATATACTGCCGTAAAAAGCCCAAGTGGGATAATTCTGTACATGCAGTGGTTTTAAAATTATTGTGGGAGGAACCCAGACTTTTGTTAGAATCTGCACACCTTCTGCCTCCCAAGATGTGAAAAGCAAAAATGTCTCTGGCTATTGCTGAATGTCCCCTGTGGGGCAGAGTTGAGTAGCATTGGTTTAGAGAGAAGAGCAAGAGCCAGAGCCAAAGCCAAAGGCCTTTGGGGGCTGACTTGGCGATCTGCCCGTGTATGCTAGTTGTAAGACAGCTGGTATCATTCCTAAGGTTCTCTGTACAGATAATTTCCATCACCACTAAAATGCGGCTGTTTCCCAGGAAGCATCAAGTAAGTTTATTAAAACATCTCACATTTGTAAATTCTTTAAGGTGAGCAGGCCCTTAGATACCACCTGAGCAACCCCCTCATCCAGAGAGGATCCAGCCCCAGGGTCAGAGGGCTGGTGTGCGATGGAGCCAAGCTGTAGTCCACAGCACTTCCCAGCTGGGCCTTCTGCAGGACTGGACAGCCAAGAGTTTATCAGAAAGTTACTTATGTGGATAATTTATTTTTCTTTGTGATGCCAGGTTATTACTTCTCTTTGCTCATTGAAGAGGAAATAATACAAGTGATATTTTATGTATCAGGAAAGCTGATACTATGCATTCCTTATTGCAAATATTGAGTCATTGAGGGCAGTACTGCTACTAAATCACCCCAGTCTTTCTCTTCTGTCTAGGTTAATTTATTTTAGGTCTTTGTTTTCTCCAGAACTCTACCTTCTGAATAATGATAAGGTCTAACTCTTTTACTTAGTCTCACAGGGCTATAAAGAACTTTCCAACAACAATTATTTTTTTATCCTCTCCTCTCTCTTCCAGAGGTGTCCGAAACTGATGTCAAGATGTAATTTTTGGGGGGTCGTTATTGTAACTGACAGCTGACAGATAATAGTAAAAAGTGGAATAATACTGTTATCTAGCTAGTTTATGTATTCAAAAGAGAGGAGAACAGAATCAATATTAAACTTTAGATACCTTGAGTGAGGTTTTTCTCATCAATCTTGGATGAGAAAAGAATCAAAGAATCAGAATCATTCACAAGAATGTTGAACACCATTCTTGTGTTTTACTCCTGTCATAATGCGATTAATAAGGTTTGAGGGCAAAGTTTCTGCTTAAAATTAAATGCTAAATTTCTTTTGAATCACACCTTCATTATGGAAGTCTGGATTTATAATAAAAAGCATATTTGGTAGTGGACAATACAACATACATTTCAACATTTTAATTGTCTTCCAGAATTTCTTAATGATACAAAGTTGTGATTAAATAAGTTATAATTTGGGATTAAATATTTACTAAAAGATTTTTTGAAGCAGAGATGTTTATAATTAAATGGTAAAATGTTGCCAAATTGGCAACTTTGGAAAAAAGCTAAAATAGCATTTTACAATGATATAAATCAGCAGAGTTTATAAGATACTTTTATGTATCAACAGCTCCTTGAAGTAGGTAGGAATTATCATTTTTGATTGATAAGGAAACTGAGACAGAGAAATTGGGGTTTTATCTCAGAGGGAGATCAGTTTATCTGCTAGTCAGTGAACAGTCTGGATTGGAACCAGGTGTTTGGGTTCACAGTGTAATCTTCTCACCCATTCTGTCTAAAATATGTTTTTTTTTTTTCCATTTATTTTACTGTTATTAAAAACAGTACTGTTTACTGTTATTTTACTGTTATTTAAAATTTTTTAAATCAAAAATAATTATTTAAAATAATCAAAAAAGGAAGAACATTGTCAGTTGTACATTTGGAAGAAAAGATATAAATAGCAACATCTGTTACTTTCTCTGATGTATATAAAATCTCCCCCTTTGACAACATAAAAAAAAAATAACAGTGCTAACAACTGTCTTTTTTAGGTTGCATGATCTTTGAAGTTGAAAGAGACAATATTTGAGTATGTTACCCAAATTAGAATTCCTCAGTCAGTATTGTTTGATTGTACTGAAATTCTGCAGGAAAATAGCTGGTGTCATCTCCCCATGCAAGTCAGTGATTGGAGAGACATTTCTTTAACATGGAAGAAAAGACAGATGGCTTTGTCTTTATTCTTTCATCCTTTTCTCAGCCCTTTGTATTTCTTGGATAAATGTGCTGTTTGGATTGTGGGTGATAAGGAAAAGGGAAAATTCACATGGGTTTAATATGTTCCATCATACTTACAAAGAGCAGTGAATTCCCTTTAGCATCCTGTGCATTAGGTCAATGGGCCAGGCATCGTCGTTTACAAAACAGATTTCTTCCCCAAATATGCTTTCCAAATGAACAGTTTAAAGAGGAAACAAGATGGCAAGACACCTATTGTGTCACTCATTTTATCTTTTTAGCAATGTTTTCACACTGGGGCCTAGTTAGGGTAGCTTACTTATCAAGTCTAGCTTCAATACCTTAGGCCCAAGGGTTGGCAAACTATGGCCTATGTGCCAAATAAACTAAGAAGGATTTTTACATCTTTGAATCCTTGGGGGGAAAAGAATCCAGAGAAAAATATTTTATAACCATGTGAAAATTATATGAAACTCAAATTTAAGTGTTCATGATTAATATTTTATTAAAGTACAGCCATGCCTGTTGGTTTACATATTATCTGTGCCTGCTTTCAAGCTATAACAGCACAGTTGAGTAGTTGCTACAGAGCCTGGCCCACAAAGCCCAAACTATTCACTACCTGTCCTTTTACAGAAGAAGTTTGCTCACTCTTGCCCTAGGAGACTAGAAACTGGGCAAGCGTTTGACAGATACGTCTAGGATGGATGGCTCTGAGGCTCTTTTATAGCTTCCTTTGTTTCATTTTCTGTTTCTCTTTGTCGGCTTTGGTGCTTTATTTTTCTGGAATATATCCTGGGAGTAACATAGGCTTAAGTCTAGAGAACTAGTGAATAATAGCTATTTCTGGGATGACTCAATGATTCCCCAGCTTGAGAGTCCATAAGGCCTGAGTAAAGGAAGAGAGGTATTCTACTTGTGGCTGGTGCTTTAAAAATAAAAGAAACCAATGAACTAATAATATCAGAAAACAGATATGTGGGATTTTAATATAATAAGCATGAATACTGTAACAGACAAAGATTCAGACCATCTACAAAATCCCGAAGGGGCCACTCTTAGAGAATACAGATTTACAATGGTTTAGAAGTGTTTAGCTGTTTGAATATTTAAGTATCTACTCTTCTCTGGCTCGATTAAATATTTAACATAGTTAATATATTTGGAATGTGGAAATGATTTTATTTTTCGCAAGACTCACATGTTAATAGTAAATGAACTGAAATTATTTTGTGCATTTTTGCTCTGCCTTTATATTTAGTTCGTTTCACCTTATATGCAGTTTGGGAATTTTTTCCACCTCATTTGTGAATGTTGATATGCCCTAAAGAGACATGTGTTTTAGACACTAAATGACAGGTGAACGCAGACCAGCATAAGGAAGTAGAAGTTTGGCCAGCCCTTGGTTTAGCTCTAGGTAGGAGCTCTCTCTTTCAAACTGTGGCTTTTACTTTTTTCATTTAGTTCATTTGCTCAGCATCCTCTAGGTGTGGTGAAGAGATCTACATTATGGGACCTTTCCACTGAGAACATTCCTTATTTTTAGCATAGTGGGGTATCCTACTGTAGCTTCAGAAAAAAGGCGGGTCATTGTCCTTTGTTTGCTTGGTGGCAGCAGTCAGGGCGGGGAGCTTTTTATTGAAGTGTGATACACAAATCGTGAGTCTAGATTGACTAATTTTCTGAGAAGTGAGCACACTGTCAACCAATGGTTAGATCAAAAAACTGAAAATTGCGAGCCCCCTTGAAGCCGTCCTCATCCTTCCCCTTCTGTCCTTCCCCCGACAAGTGTAACCAATCCTGCCTTCTAACAACAGTGATAAGTTTGCCATTCAGTTTAAGGTTCTCAGTTGCCCGGGTTGTTGAGGAGTTTCTATGGAGGCTCGGTAGCACTTCTGCCAAGTCCTGCTTACATGGAGAGTAATTTGTTGCCCAAGGCCCTGATACTTTGCGATGCTTTCAGTAGTGCCTGCCAGTGTTGCCTTGCCAAAGGATTCCTAACCACGCCCTGGAGCTTAGTCACTGCTGTCGTAAAGGAGCCCTAGTGCTGTTCCGCTGTCCCTGCTGGCCTTTTCCTGTGCAGCCCCACTTGTGCTGCATTGACTGCTCCGGCTCCTGCTTCCATGGTTTCTTAGTGTTGCTTCTTCCTGTGCCTTTCCTCCATAGTTCCCCAAGGATGCAGCTGGTGTCCAGGCTGCATGGCCAGATTTTCGCAACGCAAGGCTTGGACTTCAGTTTTTTTTCCCCCATAGATCGTTTTAATTGTCTCTACTGGACAAAGCTTACTGAGGTTATTTTCATGATTAGTTTTTAGTCTCTTGGTCAAAGTTGATTTAGTGGTTTAATCTCTATATTTTGTGGCTAAATTGATATTTTGTGGTGGGGATAAAAATTGTCCTAAATTTATGAAATTAGGCATAAATTGAAGCATTTTAGTGCAGTGGGATGATGAATACATCAAAGTATAGATTTAGTTGCACAATGAGGGTAGCAAAAAATGTATAAATTTGGAAACTTTAATAAAACTTTTTTGTATAATTAATTTCTACTGGTTGAATAATAATGCAGGACATCCAGTTTTTCCCAAATGTAGTATTTCATACATACCTCTCTTTTCTGCTGTGCAGACGTAAAACAAGCTTATTTTCTCTTTACTTCTACCCTGAAGTTTTGTAGCAAAATTCTTTCTATATGTGTCTGTTTCTTTTGGTTTCTAATTCTGTTCACCTGGTTTTTGGTCTTGATATTTAGAGAGAAAGCACTAGTCTGGACCAAGTGTGATATGAATTCATGCCATTTAGACTGTCACTGCCTTATGCTGTGCTCCCTCAGAAATGTTAAGTATCATTTGGTAGTCTGATACCAACTGGAAGGGAATGTTTTTGTTCAGGTCTCTGCTTGCTAGTGGGTGCCTGTTTGGCAAGGGAGTGCAGGAAGCCTTTGAGAAGGACAGACTCTCACCAACGGAAGAAAAACCCCTCCTATTTATTCAAAATATGAGTACCTACTATGTGTCAGGCACTTCTACTGTTGTAGAAGCTTGGGGTACGTCAGTGAACAAAACACTGTGCTTGTGCAGCTTATGTTCTTGCAGAGGTGACAGACAGTAAAGGAGATGGGGGATTGCTGGGGGTGGCTTGTACTTTTAAACAGCTTTCTAGGTTGGCCTCAAAGGCAGGGTGATAGGTGAACTGAAACAGATAGGGAGTCAACCTTGAGTGTTTCTGGAGGAGGAACATTCCGGTAGAGGAAACACGGAACGCAAAGGCTGTAAGGCAGGAATGTACCTGATCCGTTGGGGACCAGCAAAGAGGCCCCAGAGTGGCTGGCACCCATGAAAGGAGTGGAGATAGGGCTGGAGATGAGTCTGAGTGATGAGGGGAGGTGGGGCCCCTTTTGTAGGGTTTCATTCTGTACAAGAGGTTTAAGCAGGAGGCATGTGATCTGACTGACTGTAAAAGGATCAGTGGTTGCTGGGTTGCTATAGACAGAATAGACTGTGGGAGGCAAGGGCTGAAGCTGGGAGGTTTGGGAGGGAGACTGCTGAGAGAGTCTAGGGAGGCAGCTTGGATGTGGGGAGGTGGCCAGGTAGAGATGGCGAGGACAGGCAGATTCTGGATGTATTTTGAAGGTAGATTTGAAGGGCTTTGTTGGTTGATTGGATGTAGGATATGAGTTATGGGCCATAATGGATTTTGGTCCAAACAACTGAGTAATGAAGTCTTCACACACTGAGAAGGCCAAGGGGCAGGTTTTGTGGATGAAAAGTTAGAGCCCAGTTTTGGAATATTACATTTAGGATGTTGTTCAGAGATTCAACCTTTATTTTACCATTGTCAAAACCATTATATATAATTAACTTAAAAAAATCTTTATTAGACCATGTTAAAGTAAATAACTGATTTTGTATTAATTACTTATACCAAATTCATTGCTCAAAATCTTTGGGGTAGGCTGGTCATTTGAGAAGCTGAGCATTTCCTTTGTCTGACATAGGAATAAAATATTAGATGTATTTCTTTCTTCCTTTATCTTTCTTTGTCTTCTTTTTTAATGATGGAAAAGTTTTGTTTCATTCGGTTCTTTATTTAGGGATTTCCAAAGTTTTCCTCATGAATGAAAAAAGTATTTTCTTTTCCTTGACTCTGTTAGAAAAATTATTTTTATCTTAGAGTAAAAATAATGGGCGGGGGGGCGGGGGGGGGGTGGGGATCCGGAGAAGGGAATGCTTTGCTTTTCTTTTCCCTTTCTGGTGAATGACCATGGTTTTGTGTAATTAGTAGAATGTCATTGGCCTTGAACATTCCTGAGAAAACACATTTCTCTGTCACGGCGGAGTAGTTGTTTAAAAATGCCCCTCTCCTCAAAATTCTTGTGTTTCTTCCTCTCTTCCTGAGGATACCTTCCTAATTCTCCCATCCCCATTTTCTCACAAAAAAAAGATTGCAAATTACAGCCTGATTATATTGGGTCAAAAAAAATTACAATATTTGTTTAGAAACTTGAGGTTAAGAGTTATTGTGTATGTTAATTTTTGTTGAAGATTAAAGTCAGCTTGGAACTTCATAAAGAATACCGAAGTGGCTTTATGTTTACTCCAGCTGAGCTATTTTTGTTTTACCCTTGTTCCCTTGCCTTTAAAGTTAATGTCCTTTAATGCTCATTCTTAAAAGTTCTTAATGGATTTATGGCAGTAACAGTGTCCTTTTGACAATTAACCTGTGCTTCATAGCTGACATATAATTATTCGCCAACATGACAAAACCTGTCTCTACTAAAAATACAAAAAAGCCGGTAGTGTCACCCTGGTTGGGTGTGGTGGTGCACGCTGTAATCCCAGCTACTTGGGAGGCTGAGGCATGAGAATTGCTTGAATCTGGGAGGCGGAGCTTACCATGAGTCAAGATCACGCTACTGCACTACAGCCTGGCTGACAGAGCGAGACTCTGTCTCCCAAAAAAAGGAAAAAAGTATAACAAGAGCTATTGTACAAGTAATTTTTTTAACAAAAAATTTTCTTATTAACCGTTTAGCAATGTAATTTTTTTTTTTTTTTCCCAAGACAGTCTCACTCTTTTGCGCAGGCTGGAATGCAGTGGTGTGATCTCGGCTTACTGCAACCTTCCGTCCCCCTGCCCCCGCCCCCGCAGTTCAAGTGATTCTCCTGCCTCAGCTTCCCGAGTAGCTGGGATTATAGGTGTGTGCCACTACACCCAGCTAATTTTTGTATTTTTAGTAGAGATGGGGGTTTCGCCATGTTGGCTAGGCTGGTCTCTAACTCCTGACCTTAGGCAATCTACCCGCCTAGGCCTCCCAGAGTGCTGGCATTATAGGCGTGAGCCACCATGCCCAGCCAATTTTCTTACCATGGTGCTACTTTTTATCTTCTGTTGATTTAATTAGTGGTAGGAGTTAAAAACATTCTCTTGGTCAAGAATCTTACATAAGAATAGTGCAGTATATATTCTGTACTATTGGCATTTCTCAAAGTAGCAGGTACAGTAACAAATCGAATGTCCTGAATGTTGTATATAACAAGCAGGCACAGATCTGTGCTCTCAGTAACCTTGTAAGATAAAGAATGTATGATTGGAGACCTGGACATGAGTATAAAAAAAAAAAAAGAAAAAAAAAGAATTTATTCTGTGTTAGTGAAGGAGCAGGTGTATTAGAATAACAGTAGGGGAGAGAGGGAGAGTTAGTGGTGGTTAGTCCAAAGATTACCTGTTTTCCCGGTCTTGGTTCAACCAAATCACAGTAGAGAGTATTCTCGGCATGTAACTCAGCCTCTGTGGACTGGAATTTGTTCTTTCTACTCAGGAGCCTCACAGAGTGGTTGTGAGGATCATTTGAGATAAGGTCTTATAAATTGCCTGGTGCTTTTGGGGTGGTAGTGTTTTTCTAAGATGGGTGAAGAATAAGAGGTATAAGGTGACTGTTCTTTAAGCCTCCTAGAGGTTGCCACAGTGGTTTCCATTTCCTTATCTGCTTTGAGTCTGTGGAAGGAGGCAGGAATTCTGGTCCATGACTTGATATCCATGCATTTGTTCTAATGGCAGAAATCAATCTCGGGGCTGTCAATATGCACAGAAATGATCTGTTTTTTCACAGCCTGGCTCATTTTCTCTGTCAGGCCTGTTCTTGGGCTATGTTCAGGAACAAATCCTGCTTGTTGATGAGCTGTGTCCTCGTCTGTTTACAAAAAGTTCTGCTGTTTCGTTAAGCTTGTAACAGATTCAGGCAGTGTTTGAAACCTGTCTTTCCCTTGATTTAGATCTTTTCATTTTTTTCTCCCATCTAGGATCTGCATCTCCAATGGATACTGAGGGGTTTGGTGAGCTCCTTCAGCAAGCTGAACAACTTGCTGCTGAGACTGAGGGCATCTCAGAGCTTCCCCATGTGGAGCGGAACTTACAGGAGATCCAGCAGGCGGGCGAGCGCCTGCGTTCCCGTACCCTCACACGCACGTCCCAGGAGACGGCAGATGTCAAGGCGTGAGTACTGGTAGGGAGGCCCCTTTAGTACTGGGTGGCTTAGGGGCAGGATCTGTTTCTTCTTTCCTGCCTTGAATTCAGATCCAATCTGTGAATGACAGCCACTAGCCAGATTCTTGGGAACTCAGAAAGGTTTTATAAAAGGACAGCAGCCTTGGTTTGTTTCCCTGCTTCTCAGGTTTTCTAGCCTGTCTGATATCACAGGGAGAGATGATGAGCTGATATCACAGGGAGAGATGATCACAAGGTAGGAGGGGGTAAAAGAGTTCTGTGATGCTGAATCTGGTCACAGTAGTTCCTGCTTGGGGTCAATGACCGTTGGGTCATAAATGGCTCCTGTTATGTTAATACATATGGGCCCCACAGATAAGTGTTACCTTCAAAGCCAGAGAGCACTCAGTGATGAGGACAGGTTTTAAGAGCATTTGGAAGAAATTGATGAGCAGTTAGTGATGTGAAACCATCCAAGTGAGGAGTGATTCTGTCTGCTTGTTTTCACTGACCTGGGAGGCTGCTTCTGAAAGGCCTTGGAAATACAGTGCCCCCAGCTGATTGTAGAACAGGAGAGTGGGTGAGCCCCAAGAGAGTGCAGCTGGGGAAAAGTGCTGACTGACTGGGCTGGCAGCCACTGCTGCCACACAGCATCAGTTGGGCTGTTGATTCCACAAACATGTGTTTAGGATCCACGCTGTGCCAGGTCTGGACTATCTCTGGGGCGACAACCATGAATTAGACATGGTTCTTGCTCTCAAGGAGCTTATAATGTGGGGAGTGGGGCAGAAAGAAACTATGCTGCTTTCCTTAAGAGATGTGATTTACTGATTATTTACTGTGTGTTACAAGCTTGGCTAGACTTAAGATTTTGCTTAATTTTCACAACCATCATTAGGCTACAATCTCCACATTACAGTTGAGCAACAAAGGCTCAGAGAAGGCAAGTAACTTTCAGATCACACAGCTGGCGAGTGGTAAAGTAAGGATTCATACCTAGTGAGGCTGACTCCAGAGCGCATACTCCTCTGATCGTGATGGAAGGGCATGGGAGGATGGAGAGGGTGCTGCTACTTGTGCCTTTGATGGGTCTGGAAAGACACTGAAATTCTGTGCAGGAAATATGGGAAATTGTCAGTCATCTCCTCAGTCTTCATTCCTTGAACTTGAGAAAGAACTAAGTGCTAGTGTTAATGTGGGACATTGTCTGCTCTAAGCATTTAACAGATGTCACGGGAGTATTATGTAGGAGTGGGCTACATTCTTGTTCTTGAGAGCTGAATGTTTTGGCTGCTCTGTCGAGTCAGTAAGGATGTTGTGGAAATTCTTCTGTAGGCCTCCCCAAAATGTTATTTTCTAAAATAACTAGTTGGTTTTGGTTCTGTTGGCATTGGTAAAGGCAAGTCAGAGGAACCCTGGCAGGGATTTTTCACCCTGCAGCCTTGCAGCTAAGTGCAGCCAACTGCTTCCCTACACTGCTTTCTCACAGCCCAACCAGCCTTTAGACACTTCTGCTAACTTGCCTTCCCTGTAGGCTCCTTACCTGCTTCTCCTGCCTACGGTTACCCCCAGTCTTGAGCATGCAGGCTTTGTGCTGTATGCAAAGATGCTGCTGAAGCGAAAGGCCCATGATGCCAGCTGAGTTGCTATAGTTATAATTTAATTGCATCAGCTTTACAACCTATTAAGAGCGAAAAGGGAAAATGTTTTCTTGGTAACAATTATCGGTCATGCTCTTTTTCTTGTAAATTTCCATTCTTTTTCATCTCTTTCTACCTCAAATTCATTATTTTAGGGAGGAGGAAGTTGGAATGTTGAAAGAATGGGTATAGGGTGGGGCAGGTGCTTAAAAAGAAACCAAAGGGCTGATGACTGTATTTTTCCATCTTCTTGATAGGCAGAGACATAAAGTGTGGTGTGAATATTTTAGTACATACAATATGAGGGCAGAAGAGAGAACTGAGTAGGAAAAATTTTCTTACATGAAATAAGTTTTGAAAGAAAATTCTGTCTTTAAGATTTTAGATTATAGATTTAAGATTGAAATGTTATGTGCCAAATTTATTTATTTGTCCAAATACACTGTGTTGAATATTTTGTTTTAGAGAATAGCTTTGGTAGCTTTTTTTATGTGTGTGCTTGATCTTTTAAAATTGTTCAATTTTTTCACACATAAAGAAGAGTATGCCTAACATATAAAGATGTAAATCTGGGTTTGCAGCCCATGAGCTACATCCAGCCTTAAAGTTTTATTGGAACACAGCCAGGCTTATTTGTATTGTCTGTGCTGCTTTTGTGCTACAGTATGAGAGTTGAGTAGTTTTGACAGAGATCATGTCCCCTGCAAAGGCTGAAATGTTTACTATATGCTGTTTACAGAAAAAGTTTGCTGACTCTGGTATAGATAATAAAATGAATGAATACTCATATGCACATTGATCAACTGAAACAGAATATTGAGCTGGGTGCCGTGGCTCATGCCTGTGACCCCAGCACTTTGGGAGGCTGAGGCAGGTGAATCGCTTGAACTCAGGAGTTCAAGACCAGCCTGGACAACATGGCAAAACCCATCTACAGAAAATTAGCTGAGCATGGTGACATGCACCTGTAGTCCCAGCTACTCGAGAGGCTGAGGTAGGAGGATTGTTTGAGCCCAGGAGGTCAGAGGGTACCCATCATCAATTGCATACCCCTCTTTTCTCATCAAATATGCTGCACTAGATTTTTCCATTCAGACTCTGAAATCAGACAACCTAGAGGTGTATAAAGGAAAAGCCAGTAGTCACTCTTTCTCCCTAACTTTGTCATCCAACATAACCAATGTTATTAATTTGCTTATTTTTTCACATACTTTTCCATGTTCATGCAAAGCATATATAAACATTTATTTCCCCAAAGTTTTACAGCACATTATAACTCTCCTTGTGATAATACTATAAGCTGTTGTTTAAGCTCTTACTGTTTGTCAGGCACCGTGCCACACACTTTATACGCATTATGTAATTTCTTTTAAAAATAACCCTGTGAAAGTGTTATGTGTGTTTTAAACTTGAGGAAAGTCAATAGTGAGTGGCCAGGCTGGAATTTCAAATCCAACTTAGTAAGAATTCCTCATATTTGTATGGTACTTTTCAGTTTCTGAAGGATTGTCATAGGCACTGCCCTGACTGGTGTGCAGTGCCTGAGAGGTAGGATAGGCATTTTTCCCCACATTTAACAGAGGAAGAAACTGAGGCTTGGAAAGGTGATGTATCCAAGATTTTCAGTAAGTGACAGGTGAGACTTGAACCTAGGCCTCCTGACATTTTATGTGCTTCCCATGTATGCTGGGAACAGTCCTTGTCCTTTTACTCTCCTGGAACTGGAAGGAGACTCCAGCTTCCGTGACTTTCTGCTCATGGGGGACTGCCTGGCTTTTGGAAATTGAAGCAGGTAGAAGGCAGGGAACCTTCTAAGGATTTTTCCACCCTTACAGACTGAAAGTTTCTAGTACAGGCTTTCTTTATAAAGCCATCCCTACCCTAGATTCCCTGTCTCCTTCATCAGTCCTTTCTCTCCCTGCATATGCATCATATAAGCCATATACTGCATAAGCCACACACTGAACAGTTTCTACAGATGTCCACCACTTAAATGACCTTTCTTTTCTAACAATTCTAGTAGCTAATTTTTAAATTCTGAGGTTCTCAAAATCCTGGTATACGTTAAAATTATTTTGGCACTGGATACATTCTTATGTGTCTGATAAAGTACAGCACCATGGGACAAAATTTAGACATAGCTAACAAAATTGACCCAGCAATTCCACTTCTAGGGTTTTGTCCCAAAGATATACTGGCAAAAAACACCCAAGAAAACCCTGTGCACAAGGATATTCATTACAGCATTATTTGTAATAGCAAAAATTGAAAACAAATGTCCATCAGTAGGTGACTAGTGGAATAATGTAGTATGTCTATGTAGTAGAGTACTCTTCAGTAGTACAAAGGAATGAGAGTATACAGTAACATGGAGTGATTCCAGGACATATTAAGTAAAAAAGGCAGGGTAGAGAAAAGTGTTTAGTACTCTATCATTTGTATAAGAAAACAGGTGAAAGACATCCCATGTTCATGGATCAGAAGACTTAATAGTAATATATTAATATTCCCTAAATTGGTGTACAGATTCAACACAGTCTCTATCAAAATCCCAGCTGGGATTTTTTGCAGAAAGTGACTAGTTGATTCTGAAATCCATATGGAGATACAAGAGACCTAGAATAGCCAAAACAATCTTTAAAAAGCAGAAGAAAGTTGGAAGAATCACACTTGCAATTTCAAAATTTACTACAGAGTCACAGTAATTAAGACTATGGTACTGGCCTAATGACAGACATGTAGATTGATGGAATGGAATTATTAATCCAGATAAACCCTTGTGTCTGTGATCAGCTGATTTTCAACGTAGATTGATGGAATGGAATTATTAATCCAGATAAACCCTTGTGTCTGTGATCAGCTGATTTTCAACAAGGGTACTTAAACCATTCAGTGTGAAAAGAACAGTCTTTTCAACAAGTGATGCTAGGACAGTCATGTCAAAAGGACCCAGAAACCAAGTTGAAGAGGCTTCTACTGGCCAAAGATGAGATGATTTGATCATCGATTAGGATAATTGCATTGGATTGAAACATATCAAATATGTTTAAAATTTATGAGTTTATATACTAAAACAAAACTCATTGATTGCCTTTGGAGAGTACTAAAGAACCAACTCATTATTCAGGGTAATTACATAGTTGATTTTAGAGTTTCTTGGAATGGAAGTATTCTAGCTAATAAAGATGGAATTAGGATACCACCATTTTGCAACCACTGAGGAGTAAATGGATCTAAGCAATCATCATCAAGACTGCAAATATTTCAGGTGGACATAAGCAGATATTAAATACCTCTTAATGTAAAGTATATAGTAATCTAGCCATAAAAATAGTGGTACCTCAATCTCATCAAACCTTTGGAACTTTGAATTTGCAGGAAATATAGAGGACAAAGGAGCGTGTTAAATGATACCACGGGGATTCCGTCAGTAAAACGTTTTCTGTGGGAAACTATAGACTTGCTACTGTGAGTGTAGTCAGTGGATCAACAGCATCGGCATCAACCATGAGCTTTTTATAAATGGAGACTCTCAGGCCCCATCCCAGACCTATTAAATCAGAATCTACATTTTTAACAAGGTGTCCAGGTGATTCATATGCACTTTTTTTTTCTGCTCTGTACCTTTGTCATCACATGTACATTTAAAGCTTGAGTAACACCGCTTTACGAGATAAATAATCCAGAGTCTTCAACAAAGAGATTATAAGAAAAAAAATGAGATGGAGGGGCAACCTGTTGATGAAAAGAGATTTAGGAGGCATATTAATATTAATCATCCACAAGTAGAGACCTTATTTGGATTTCATTTAAACAAACACAGATTTAAAAGTTGTGGAAAAATTAGGCAATATCTTGGATATGCTTCAAAATAAGCATATTTGTTGATAGAGAAAAATAGGTAGGGATGTAGATGAAACAGGGTTGGCTATGACATGCAAATTGTTGGGGCTGGGTGATGGGTATAAGGAGGTTTACTATTTTAATTTTTTTTTTTTTATGAAGAAAAGAGGTTTAATTGATTCACATTTTCACAGGGTGTACAGGAAGCCTGGCTGGGGAGGTCTCAGGAAGCTTATAATCATGGCGGAAGGTGAAGGGGAAACAGGCACATCTTCACATGGTGGAGCAGGATAGAGGGTGAAGGGGGAAGTGCTACATACTCTTTAACAACCAAATCTTATGGGAACTCACTGTCATGAGAACAGCAAAGGGGAAGTCTGCTCCCATAGTCCAGTCATCTCCCACTGGGTGCCCCCTCCAACATTGAGGATTACAGTTCGACATGAGATTTGAGTGGGAACACAGAGCCAAACCATATCATTCCACATCTAGCCCCTCCCAAATCTCATGTCCTTGTCACATTTCAAAGCACAGTCATGGCTTCCAAACAGACCCCCAATGTCTTAACTCATTCTAGCATTAACTCAAAAGTCCAAGTCCAGAGTCTCATCTGGGACAAGGCATGTCTTTTTGCCTATGAGCCTGTAAAACCAAAAACAAATTAGTTACCTCCAAGATACAATGGTGGTACAGGCATTGGGCAAATGTTCCCATTCCAACAGGGAGAAATTGGCCAAAACAAAGGGGCTACAGACCCCATGCAAGTCCAAAACCCGGAAAGGCAGTCATTAAATTTTAAAGCTCCAAAATAATTTTATTTGACTCCATGTCTCACATCCAAGCACACTGATGCAATAGGTAGGCTCCCAAGACCTTGGGCATCTATGCTCCTTTGGCTCTACAGGGTACAGCCCCCTTGGCTGCTTTCATGGGCTGGTGTTGAGTGCCTATGGCTTTTCTAGGCACATGGGGCAAGCCGTCAGTGGGTCTACCATTCTGAGTTCTGGAGGATGGTGACTTTTTTCTCACAACTCCACTAGGCAGTGCTCCAGTGGGGACTTTTTGTGGGGGCTGCAACCCCACATTTCCCCTCCACATTGCTTAGTAGATTCTCCATGAGGGCTCTGCCCCTGTAGCCGACTTCTGCCTAGATATCCAGACATTTCTCTACATTCTCTGATGGCTGTTGGGAGGCTCCCAAAATTTTGTGTATTTAATTTTTTTCTATAATAGCTTTAAATGGGTGGGCCACTACAATGGCTGTAATAAAAAAGATAGTAACAAGTGTTGGTGAGGATGTGGGAAAAATTGGAATCTTTATACATTGCTGGTGGGAATGTAAAATGGTATAGTTGCTTTGGAAAACAGTCTGGCATTTCCTCAAAAGATTAAGCATAGGGTTATATGACCCAGCAATTCTGCCCCTAGGTATATACCTAAGAGAAATGGAAATGTATACTCACACAAAAACTTGTGCAGGAATGTTCATGGCATCTTTTAAAAATAATAGCCAAAAGTGGAAATAATCCAAATGCCCATCCACTGATGAACGGATACATAAAATGTGGTATATCCATGCAATGGAATACTATTTGGCAATAAAAAGGAATGAAGTACTAATACATGTTTCGACATGAATGAACCTTGAAAGCATTATGTTAAATGAAAGAAGCCAGTTACAAAGACTGTGTATTGTGATTGCATTTATGAGCAATGTCCGGAATAGGCAAATTTATAGAGACAGAAAGTAGATTAGTAGTTGCCAAGGGATGGGGGAGGTTTGGGGGGGAATGGGGAATCACCACCTATTGGTCAGGGGTTGCTTTTTGGGGTGATGAAAATATTCTAAAATTGATTGTAGTGATGGTTGTACAATTTTATGAATACATAAAAATCACTGAATTGTAGGCCAGGCATGGTGGCTCACACCTGTAATCCCAGCCCTTTGGGAGGCCAAGGTGGGTGGATCACTTGAGCCAGGAGTTCAAGTCCAGCTTGGCCAACATGGGGAAACCCTGTCTCTAGTAAAAATACAAAAATTAGCTGAGTGTGGTGGCATGCACCTGTAGTGCCAGGTACTGGAGAGGCTGAGGCACAAGAATTGCTTGAACCTGGGAACTGGAGGTTGCAGAGAGCTGAGATTGTACCACTGCACTATCCTGGGCAACAGAGCGAGACTCTGTCTCAAAAATAAATAACCAAATTGTATACTTTAAATGATAAATTGTAAAACTGGGTGCAGTGGCAAGCATCCTTAGTTCCTGCTACTTGGGAGGCCAAGACAGGAGGATCTCTTGAGCCCGAGAGTTTGAGTCCAATATTAATCACAACTGATCATAGTCGTTGGGAGGAAAGTTTGGACTAGGTTACTCCTGAAACTAGGTGATTCTAATGTGCAACCAGGGTTGAGACCCACTCTTTTTTTTCTTTTTTTTTTTTTTAATTTTTAAAAATTTTACTTTAAGTTCCTGGATGCACGTGCAGAATGTCCAGGTTTGTTACATAGATATACATGTGCTGTGGTGGTTTGCCGCACTTATCAACCTGTCATCTAGGTTTTAAGCGCCACATGAATTTGGTATTTGCCCTAATGCTCTCCCTCTCCTTGTCCCTCACCCCCTGACAGGCTCCAATGTGTGTTGTTCCCCTCCCTGTGTCCATTGTGTTCTCATTGTTCAACTCCCACTTATGAGTGAGAACATGCAGTGTTTGGTTATGTGTTCCTGTGTTAGTTTGCTGAGAATGATGGCTTCCAGCTTCATCCAGGTCCCTGCAAAGGACATGAACTCAGTCTTTTTGATGGCTGCATAGTATTCCATGGTGTATATGTGCCACATTTTCTTTTACCAGTCTATCATTGTTGGACATTTGGATTGGTTCCAAATCTTTGCTATTGTAAATAGTGCTGCAGTAAACATATGTGTGCTTGTGTCTTTATAGTAGAATGATTTATAATCCTTTGGGTATATACTCAGTAGTGGGATTGGTGGGTCAGATGGTATTTCTGTTTCTAGATCCCTGAGGAATTGCTACACTGTCTTCCACAATGGTTGAACTAATTTACACTCCCACCAACAGTGTAAAAGCATTCCTGTTTCTCCACAGCCTTGCCAACATCTATTGTTTCCTGACTTTTTTAGTAATCGCCATTCTGACTGGCGTGAGATGGTATCTCATTGTGGTTTTGATTTGCATTTCTCTAATGATCGGTGATATTGAGCTTTTTTTCATATGTTTGTTGACTGCATAAATGTCTTCTTTTGAGAAGGGAGACCCACTCTTATAGAGAGTTAACTATTTAGGATTATTAGAGGAGAGAGGAAATATATGGCAACCTGGAGGGAAAGCCCCGGGAATGACATCATAGTTGACCTGGAAGAGACAAAAATCTATAGGAAGGAACCTCTGGGTAAATGTAATCTGTTGCTGTAGTATTTATTGGATTAGAACTACATATGTGAAATTCTTTCTCTTCTCCAATAAGTCTGTTAGTTCAGGATTGAAACTTTTAGGTGTTATACCTATTGGTATACTGACTATTAAATTACTCAAAGTGAACACAAATGTTATCAGTGAAAGTTTTCAGTACTAATTTATAGTCCAGAAACAGTCTACAAATTAATGGACTGGATGTGGTGGTTCACGCCTGTAATCCCAGCACTTTTGGAGGCTGAGGCAGGAGGATTGCTTGGCCAGGAGTTTGAGACCAGCCTGGGCAACACAGCAAGACCCTGTCTGTAAACAAAATAAAATTAAGTTAAATTAATTGAGTTCCCATAAGTTTCTTTTTTCCAGAGAGTGTTCTAGATATTAGTGCAATCTTTTCTTTAAAAAAACAACCCTTACATTGTTACCTTGCCCCAGGTGAGTAGAAATAAAGCTGACTATTATTATTCCCATTTCTCTTCAAAAGCATTTACTGGTCAGATAACAGCCTTCTATATTATTAGACTGGGCAGCAGAGAGGGAACCTGCAGATATGCTGAAGATGGTGTTTGGCTTTTGAAGGGAAGCCATGGAGAACTGACCTTGAATTCTGGTTTGATTGCTCCTGGGCAAATCATTGATCACCTTGAACCTTTAGTTTCCTTAGCTCATGAATGACGTTTATACTAGGTTACTCCTGAAACTTCTACAATGTTGTAGTTCACTATATCCATCTACGGAGGCTGTAAGTGTAGGATAGTGGTTAAGAGTTGTGCTATACAACCCGGGAGGCTGAGGCAGGAGAATCACATGAACCTCGGAGGCGGAGGTTGCAGTGAGCCGAGATCCTGCCACTGCACTCCAGTCTGGACGACAGAGTGAGACTCTGTCTCAAAAAAAAAAAAAAAAAGAGTTGTGCTGCAGAACTAGAAGACCTGCCTCTGCCACTTCCTGACTCTGTGACTTTGGGCAAGCTGGTTAACCTGTTTATACCTTAGTTCTCTCATCCATAAAATGGGGATGAATGATAGCATGTACCTCATGGGTTTCTTTACGATGACATGTTTGGAGCAGTCTAGCCTATGGTAGTAGTATTGTTTTATTCTAGACAAGGCTCTCAAATTCAGGCATGCTTAGAATTTGAATCTGTTACTACAAACTACAGTGTTATGGCTCTTATTCCGTGTGATTTCTATGGAAAGATATAAAGCAACTATGTAAAAGTGTCTGGACAGTATATAGGAAGTTTTGAATGGAAAATACTCTCCAGTATTTGATGAAGCATATTAGATGTCCTATTCCTACTTTTCCCCTTACTTATGTCTCCCTATTGTGTATCCTCACATAGGTCAGTTCTACTTGGGTCTCGGGGACTTGACATATCCCACATCTCCCAGCGATTGGAGAGTCTGAGTGCAGCCACCACCTTTGAGCCTCTTGAGCCCGTGAAGGATACCGACATTCAGGTAAGCACTGCCAAGTGCAGGTGGAACCCAGAGCATATAACCCAGGCTGAAGACCCTGGCCCTTTATTAACCAGCTGATTAAGGAATTTCAGTTTTCTTTGTTAATTTTCTTCTTCCTCAGATATTAAGAGAACAGTAGATTCAGCTTTGGAGGTATAGTGGAAAACATTGGGTTATTTTCAGAGCTCTCTGTGTA
This sequence comes from Papio anubis, assembly GCF_008728515.1. Lineage (NCBI taxonomy): Eukaryota > Metazoa > Chordata > Mammalia > Primates > Cercopithecidae > Papio > Papio anubis. The sequence continues at coordinate 33,037,785 of NC_044993.1, read as the reverse complement.
GCTGAATTTAAGAAAGCAATTCCAACCTGCACTTTTTAGATTATTATAATTAGGAGAACAGATTTCTCTTCTTTCCTTGGGTTTAATCCAAGGCTCAGAGACATTAGTCTCAAGTTTCTTTCGCTTTCTTTGCTGGATCTCAAATAATTTTACTATTCGTCTTCCACATTTCTTTTTTACATCTTGCTTGTATTGGTTGGCAAAGAGCTGGGGAAAACTTAGAGTACTATTTACTGAAACCTACTCAATGATTTCCAAGAAGTGTTTGGCTGCATTAGTGGCACCAGGAAATAGTCTAATAGAGCACTCCAGTCTCATTTAACCAAACATGCCACTAGCAATCAATAGCTGTTTTAATCTAATCAGAAACTGACATAAAATTGTTAAGGAAAAAACTCACAGTCTGTTTAGTTTTTGAGGAATTGGAACACTGCATTTGCATTAGTGAAGGGACAGTGGGGCACCATTTTATTTTTTTTATCGTTGATTTACCTGAAAATGAAAGGATGCCTCCTGCAGAGGCAAATTCTAGTAGAAATGGGCAATATTATTTGGGCTCAATTTGAATTAACACTCTTTACCCCAGTACCCTTCCTAAGAACCATTTTAGTCCATCTAATGGGCACATTTCTACTGCATTTATTTGAATTCAGAAATCTAAAACTGTACTTTGAGTTGAGAGTTGAAGAACTATAGATATTTTTCCTATTGCTGCTATGTTCCCAAAGTATGAAAATCCAGTTTTTCCAGTTTTATATGCTAAATCATATTTGCCTGTCAGCTTATAATTGCCTTCTCATTTCCATGTAATCTTAAAATGGCATGTATACCTTTTAAACTTTTTTTTTAAGTTTTAGCTCCCCTCCCCCGTACAACTGCTTGAGGCTATCTATTAACAAATACGTATAACAGGGATGAATAATCACCATATATTTTGGGAGTATTCCTAATAATGTGGAAAGAAATGGCACCTGCTGAAAGGGTTTTTGTTTGTTTTTAATGTTGAAAATACCAAAGAAATTGTTTGTTTGAAAAACAAAGTGTTTTTTACATTTTCTTTGATATTCTTGGAGTAGATATTTTGAATACTCAACAGCATTTTGTGCTGCACTTCATGCATTTCCAGTGATGTGAAACTCCATTTTTTTTACCTTAAGGTATTGACAGGTTTGTAAATGTATTGAGTCATAATGATCATCTCATGTAACCTTGTACTTAATCAAGAATACCCTCCTTCAACACTGCTGTTAGATGGTTTTCTGACAATATATGCTCAGTTACATCAAAGAGAATTTCTTAATTTGCAAAGAGCGCACCAGAGCTTTGGTCCTGTACCACTGAGAAATCTTTGAACTTTGAGATTAAGGATGCTTCCTTTTCAAAAGTTCACCTCTTGGCCAGGCACAGTAGCTCATGCCTCTAATCCCAGCATGGTAGGAGGCTGAGGTGGGAGGATTGTTTGAGCCTAGGAGTTCAAGACCAGCTTGGGCAACATAGTGATACCCCCTGTATTTGGCCATTCTTGCATTGCTATAAAGATATACCTGAGACTGGGTAATATATAAAGAAAAGAGGTTGAATTGGCTCATGGTTCTGCAGGCTGTGCAGGAAGCACAGCACCAGCATCTGCTTCTGGGGAGGCCTCAGGGAGCTTTTACTCATGGCAAAAGGTGAAGTGGGAGCTTGCATGTCACATGGTAAAAGCAGGAGCTAGAAAGAGTTGGACGGGGTGGCGGGGGGCGGGCAGTGGGTGCCACACACTTTCAAACACCAGATCTTATAAGAACTCACTGTCATAAGGACAGCACCAAGAGGATGGTATTAAACCATTCATGAGAAATCTGCTCCCATGATCCAGTCACCTCCCACCAGGCCCCACCCCCAACATTGGGGATTACAGTTCAACATGAGATTTGGCAGTGACATGTATTCAAACTATGTCACTCTGTCTCTACAAAGATAAAAAATTATCGGGGTATGCTGGCGCACGCCTGTAGTCCCAGCTACAGCGGTAGCCTGAGGTGGGAACATCACTTGAGTCCAGGAGGTTGAGGTTGAGGCTGCAGTGAGTCCTTCCTGTGTGTACCACTGTACTTAAGTCTGGGTGACAGAGCAAGACCCTGTCTCAAAAACAAAAAACAACTCACCTCTTCGTTGTGCTGTTCCAGAATAGCTTCAAAAATGCAAAATGGTCAGTCCAAGATAACTTTTGATTAATTAGGAATTGATCATCTAGACCTGAAGTAAGTTTAAGGCTTACTAGTTTTGAAATGAGTTCTCTGTTGACTTCATCTTCTTGCCAGCAAAGGCTTAAAGGAGCAGATTTAGCTTTGGCCTGATCGGGGGAATTCTGTTTTATCAACAGGGATTGGAGGTTTTAAGTTGTATTGTGTGGTTCAGTTGACCTGTGCTTAAACTTCTATACACATATCCTTCCCTGACTTCTTGTTTAGTAACCAAGTGTAAGAGCCAAGCCAGCTTGCACTCCTGGCACGGAGTGATCCTCCTCTTAATTCTTCTCATAATGTGTTGGTTATCCAAGAAGAGTAAACTTGGACATTTTCAGTGATTTGTCTTTAGAAAAGCCACATATACTATTTGATGGACTTTTTTTTCATTTCTTTTAATTGCTTAATTGAGATATAATTCACATACCATAAATCTGATGCACTTTTGTAATTGAACTTCTGTTTTTCAATCAGTACATTTTTTTGAGGTGAGAATGCACCCTAATTCCATGTGCTATCAGTCAGAGTGAAATTATTATGTCAGTTTATAAGCCACTTAAAGTACTGTTCATAAAAAGGAAATGCTGATGCATTCTTTGACAAATACTGTCCAGGACTTTGTACTGTCCATTGTTTGCATTACTTATAAGCTTAAAGGCATTTTGCCATGTATGCATTGTCCTTTTCTATTTGGTAAACATTGATTATATTTCCTTCTGCTTCTAATGGAGCTTGAAATTAATATGGGTTTTTGTTGTTACCATTTCATTGTTTGTCATAATCAATAATGTTTGTGTGCATTGTGAATGCATTTTTTTTAAATTGCTGTGACCAGCAGAGGTAGTATATTAAAGAAATGCCACTAAAATATATGTATGGATGATACTAGTAGAATTTTTTTAATGTTTATTGATTTTATTTTTTGGAAATGGTCATAAAGAAGGCCTACATTTGTGTAATAGAGGTGAAGAGTGATAACAGAACATGCTGCTAAAACAGCTGTACTGGATCTTTTCTAAATGACTTTGTAGTGCTTGGGAGTATGTGTCCCGTCACAGAGATCCACTTGCTCACTTCTGTCTTTGGAGAAATAAATATTGAGGGCATGTTGCACATCTTTACTGTGATCTGAACAGACCTAATGTATCATGGATAATGTGTTATATAATAATAAAGTGCAAATGTACATAGTTCAGTTATATTCTGGGCTTTTTCACTAGATTGCATGTATATTTCAAGAAGTCTGTGCAGAAATAGCCTGAGTTGGCCATGAAAATGGGAGGTGCAGTTTCTCAGCATTAGGCTATAATATTTTTAAATGGCATTAGACTTTCAAAATAACTAAGAGTGGAATTGGAATGTTTCTAACATAAAGAAATGATAAAACACTTGAGGTGAAGGATATCCTGATTGCTGATTTGATCATTACACATTGTATGCTTGTATCAGAGTATCATGTATACAACATGAATAAATATAATTATGATGTATCCCTAATAATTAAAAATATTTTTAATGGCATTAGACCATTGCAGAGCAATAATAAATAATTGCCAAACTTACTATATTAAATTCCTAGGGATGCTGTAACAAAGTACTGCAAACTTGGTGGCCTAAAACAACAGAAGTTTATTCTGTCACAGTTCTGGAATCCTGAACTTTGAAATCAAGGTATTGGCAGCACCACATTCTCTCCATAGGCTCTAGGGGAGACTCCTTTCTCTTCTGGCTTCTGACTGGCTCCTGACATTCCTTGGCTTATGGCAGCATAACTTCAGTCTCTTCCTCCGTCTTCACAGGGTTCTTCCTTGTGTGTGTCAGGTCTACCTTTCATGTCATATAAGGACACCAGTCATTGGATTTAGGACCCACCGTAAATCCAGGATAATCTCTTCTTGAGATCCTTAATTACATTTGCAAACACCCTATTTCCAAGTAAGGTCACATTTACAAGGACCAGAGGTTGGGACCTGGATATATCTTTTTGTGGGACACACACTTCAACCCACTGTACTTATAGTGCCAGAAATTTTAAAACTGTTACTGTAAAGAACGAAGCATCTTCAAATCTAACTCCATTTCACATTCATGGGCAGTATTGGGAGAAGATATCCATTGCTAGTCGTTCAGTACTGCAGGTCCCAACTAAGTCTCTCTTGTCATCCTCATCATTCTCTTTTAAGCCTTTGGGAAATGAGGGTGACTACTTATCTCTGATTTCAGAATTTAATAGTAGTTACTCTTTCTAAACATGTTAACAGTCTGTAATGTATTTGAGAGGTGTATCTAGAGACATTTTTCAACTAGAAACTCTCTGCTTCTTAAAGTATTAAATATGTAGTTTTTAAGGTAAGTATAGATGGCATTAAGTTTTGGCATTTTTCCAAGGTAGAAGGAACTGCTTGTGTGTGTATATATATGTAAATGCCCAACCCATTCTTTTTTCTTTTATAACTTATATCTTTGCTCACTGCCTTCACTTGTCCTGGAACATCCAAGCCCTAATTTCAGTCTAAGACCCTAAGGCTTTCCTTAGATGTCACCTCTTCCCTAGTCTTAATAGACCTGTCTTCCCCACAGCCTCCAAATATAGTATATTGGCTTCCATGCTTAGGAAAAGACAAAACTTTCTGAATGCTTCCTTACAAAATAAATAGAAATCTAGATTATGTTGTTGGAATTGACTTAGCAGCCAATTCTAATCTTAGTTAAGTGAAAATTCAGCTCCTTCTACCACCACCCTCCCCCCCCAAAAAAAGACTCTGTTCTGAAGGTCTTCATAATCTGCCTAAATCTCCAGATGGAAATCTGTCCTATATGAGTAAAGAGGAAAAGAAGTGATAAACAGGATAAAATACCTTAAAAAAATTAGAGTCAGGGAAACTGATCTACCATATGTAAGACTAAAGGTGTGATAATAACTGACTGTTAAAAACTTGTTTTGCTTGCCACACACTGTGTCTATAACATATTCATTATTTTCTTCCTTTTTCTGTCCTTGGAAATGTAGAATATGCTGAAACCACTTTTAGTTTGTCTTTTAAATAGTAAAATAGTAATAGTAAGAAGAAACTAACTGGCTTTGGTAAGTATAAAAATGAATCAATGGCCGGGTGCGGTGGCCCACACCTGTAATCCCAGCACTTTGGGAGGCTCAGGCAGGCAGATCACTTGAGGTTAGGAGTTCAAGATCAACCTGGTCAACATGGTGAAACCCGTCTCTACTGAAAATACAAAAATTAGCTGGACATGTTGGCGCACGCCTGTAATCCCAGCTACTTGGGAGGTTAAGACAGGAGAATCACTTGACCTGAGAGGTGGAGGTTGTGGTGAGCTGAGATGGCACCACTGCACTCCAGCCTGGCCGACAGAGAGAGACTGTCTCAAAAAATAAATAAAATTTAAAAATGAATCAATAGTGTTGTAACCCCTTATCACCTGAATTATTTTTATAGTCTATCTTTTAGTTTTCTATCTTCTGCTCCTTAAATGCAGCTATATATAATAGCAAAGAGGAAAAGTAGTTGCTCACTAATTAGGTGTTTGTAGTACTGGCAAGTTGTTGGTTGGGAACAGGTTGCAGAAATCCTGTGGCAGTTTGTTGGAAAGAGGGTCAGATTTGCCTAGAATGATTAGTATGCTAATAGCTCTTCAGGAATTACTGGCAAAATATTAATATTGAAGAAAAAGTGCAGTAAAATTTCCTTAGCTTGAATCAGTTAAGGGAAAGTACAGTCTGAATGGGTAAACAGTATCTTAATTCTAAGACTGAAAGAAATGCAGTTGTCATTTTCATCTGTTTCTGAAACTGAAACTGCTAAGTATGTTTACCAAAGAAAAGTATTATTACCAGACCTGCTTTAGCAAATCTAAGGAAGAGATGAAGTTCTTAAGAGTTGCATATGTTTGCGTACTGATAATTTGTGTAACGATTCTGAGAAACGGTTTAAGTAGGCAGAACATCCCTGTCTTCCATCTTGTTTCTGTTCTTAATATGCCTGAGTAGGCTCTTCTGCACAAAATGGTGATCTAGCCCAAATTGGATGATTTTGAACTGATGAACTGTGGACCCTGAAGGAATAAGACTTTACTCTCTAAATATTTTCACATAATATAAAAATATAAGGGACTATTCCATGGAATCTAATGGTGTGAAGGCTTTTAGTTAAGCATTTGTGTTTATTGATCTCCTTTGTTATATTCCTCTTGTTCCTAAGAGAATGAACAGGATGTTCATGATACCCTTTCTTTTGAGTTTTTAGAGGGATTTAATGGATATTTGAATCTTGGTCTTTCTCAGCTTATGACAGCTGCCCATCCTGGACTTAAAACAACCTATAGTTAATGCTCCTGGGCTCAGTAGGAGCGATGAATCTGATAATCATCATATCCAAAGTCTGTTAGTTGGAGAGAAATCCTTTCCTGGAACCCTGGGTACATTTTAGGCCAAGATTTGGGTGTAGTGACTGAATTGCGTGTAGAAAAGACATTACATCTTACTGTGCCGTGTTCTGGTTCAGGGACAATAAGTGGTGCCAAGCTTTGTCCCCTATGTGAACACAGTGGTGTCTACATCACACCTACTTAATAAACATATTTGCTATTCCTTGTCATTAAACCCTGACCCAGTATAAATCTTAGAGTTGGTAAAAAACCAGTAAACCTGTAAAAAAAAAAAAAAAAAAATAGTGTCTTCACAGAGGCAGGCTAATGTGGCATCCTCATTCGTGTTTATAATTAGGTAGCGTAATGCTGATCACAGTGGTAAGAAATTGAAACGATTTAATTTTTCTGCCTGTCCGTGATAAGGGAAAAGGTAGGCATTGTGGTCTGGTGGCAAAGTATGCAATTACATTAAAGTATTCTGTGAATGGAATTAAAAATGGTAACTTTGGAATAAAAATGGGTCTGGGGAAAATGTGAAAAACTGCTTTTATGTGAGCCAGGGATATAAGATTTCAGCCTTTTTATTTATCCATTCACACTTACTCCTGAATGCAGAGCTTTCAGAATAAGCAAGTAAATGGATGCTGAATGCATTCTGAACGAGCAGGAAATGACAGGCTTTTTTGTCTTCTAGGAGGTTTCTTATATCCTGTAGTGAGCAAGAGAATATCAATTACCAACTTAAAGAAGAAAGAAGTTGGAATGGTTCTCTAAGAGTATTTTGGAACAAGCCCCGTGGCTAAAATATTTATCTGACATTTTAATAGAAGACTTCAGATATTGACCAGGCTCTGGTGCCTTTGAACTGGAGTTGAGTCGTCCCCTCCCTCCTTCACCAGCTGTCTCTTAACCTGCCGATATACACTGATGCCCCAGCACTCTGGAGATGAGAAACATAGATTGACATCTTCAGTCTGGCATCTATAAATTGCTTGGTTGCAGGAACCAGAAATGGGCATGTCTTTTTATCTGCTGAACTGTTTGATACTGGAGTAGTTGTGATTTAAATGGTGATTAAAGCCTTGTCAAATATTGAATGTTTTACTGTAGATCAGTCTGTTGTTCTCAGATGGCAGCCCTTTACCCAGTGTGCCACTTTGATCTGCTTGCCACAGCACCTTGTGATCTCTTATTTCTGTTTTGGAATGTTCGATCCAAAGCTGTGCAGGTCTGCAGCCTGATGTGGCAGTTGGCAAACTGAGGCTTCTCAGTTACAAAACTTTGGGGCCCAGGTTGTTGGTGTCTCACTAAAAATCCATGATCTGCGGTGGAACTGAGAGAGGGGATTACATGGAGGGGAGACCCTTGGCTTTACTTCTTTTTGTTTGTTTGTTTGGTGGAGACCAGGAAAAGAAGCTGGGAGGTAAGACGGGCAACATCTCCTACTGACAAGACCTAGACTTATAATTTTCTTTTTTTTTTTCCCAGGGTATCAAGCTTAGGCAGCAAGGCATGCCTAATTCTTTTTTTTTTTTTAATTATACTTTAAGTTCTAGGGGACATGTGCACAACATGCAGGTTTGTTACATATGTATACATGTGCCATGTTGGTGTGCTGCACCCATTAACTCATCATTTACATTAGGTATATCTCCTGATGCTATCCCTCACCCCTACTCCCTCCCCACAATAGGAGCCGGTGTGTGATGTTCCCCTTCCTGTGTCCAAGTGATCTCATTGTTCAGTTCCCACCTATGGGTGAGAACACGCGACTTAGCATTTTCTTTTGCTGCAGTGTTCTAAGAACCAGTGTGTATTGCTATGTTTTAAAACATCTTTCCATTTCACAGATGCTCAGCTTCCATCTTGCACTTCAGATATGGAGAGGCTGAATGTGTTCCCCAAGCCCAGGTTGCTGGCAGCCATGCTGGGACTAAGGCCCTTGATTCTGACAGCTGCTGGTCTGCAGCGATCACAAGATCAACAGTGGTGCACGCACCACTTTAATTATTCTGGAGGACAGAAGGGCCAGTCCTTGCCTCTCACTGTGGAGTGGCTGTGAGGCTGAGATGCCATCAGCAAAATCCTGCCTGTGCTTTCCAGAAAGCTGCAGCACTTGAAGCATTGCAGCAGAATCTGCTGAGCAGGGCTGGGCATGACACAGCTGCCAAGAAATTATTCAGAAAGAACCCTTGTCTTATAAGACATATTTGCAATGAAGACTAGGCTATTTGTTTAATTTATAAAACAAAAGGGAGGGAGGGTTAGGTCAGCAGAATGTAAGTGGGAGTGTGGATTTACTTGCTGATTTTTAAAAATTACTGACTAATTTGGTTTACTTATTTGAATGGGATGAACAAAAGGATATGGGGGAGAGTTTCTTCCACTCCTCCCTTTTCTTTAAAAAAAATAGTCTATTTTAAAATGCTGTTGCTATCTTAGGGACAGGTAGAAACAGCCATGGAAGGTTATATGATATGCTTGATTTGCTCAAGGTACCAGAATACACTAGTGTGATATTCCCTGGGAGTTTTCTCTCCTCTTCTAGTAGGTTCTGTCACTTTCATAGTGCACATCAATCTGTCTCAACAGGAGTACCAGTCTCTAAATGAGCAGGGCCTGGCGGACCCTTGAAAGTTTATGGGCATTTACAGGATCATTTAATTCTGTAATGAGGTCCTAAACTGCCCCAGATGTCTTAGCATTGAATGAATATGGTGGTGGGTGTTATTCATTCAAAAGGTGCTTTTACTGAATCAGTGCTTCTCAAACCAGTTTTTTTCCTTCACTTTGCCTCAGACTGAGAGATACTTTTATAAAATATAACAAAAATGAATTACTAGGAAAAAAAGACATGCAAAATACAAGCCCTCTTTAAAATTGGATTTGATAGCTATAAAATTACTCAGTTTGCTATAAAAATCTCTAAATCCTTATTGTCGGTTTTTGCACTTACCTGCTGCAGACTGGGAGCAAACCATTTGCGGACCGGTGCGCCTTTGACCATATTTTGGGTACCACAAGTTTAAATAGTTGTGTTTTTCTCTCTTTCCTTCTTCCTTCCCTGTTTCTCACCATTGCAGTGAAACATAATACCAGAGACACATTAAATTCTTGTCTTTTGGCCAGGCGCAGTGGCTCATGCCTGTAATCCCAGCACTTTGGGAGGCTGAGGTGGGCAGATCACCTGAGGTCAGAAGTTTGAGACCAGCCTGACCAACATGGAGAAACCCCATCTCTACTAAAAATACAAAATTAGCTGGGTGTGGTGGTGCATGCCTGTATTCCTAGCTACTCGGGAGACTGAGGCAGGAGAATTGCTTGAACCCGGGAGGCAGAGGTTGCAGTGAGCCAAGATTGCACCATTGCACTCCAGCCTGGGTGACAGGAGCGAAACTGTGTCTCAAAAAAAAAAAAAATTTTTTTTTTTTTGGCCAGGTGCGGTGGCTCCCAGCACTTTGGGAGGCCGAGGCGGGCGGATCACGAGGTCAGGAGATCGAGACCATCCTGGCTAACATGGTGAAACCCCGTGTCTACTAAAAAATACAAAAGATTAGCTGGGCGTGGTGGTGGGCGCCTGTAGTCCCAGCTACTCAGGAGGCTGAGGCAGGAGAATGGTGTGAACCTGGGAGGGGGAGCTTGCGGTGAGCCGAGATGTGCCACTGCACTCTAGTCTGGGTGACAGAGCGAGACTCCATCTCAAAAAAAAAAAAAAAAAAAAAAAAAAAATTTTATTTTACCCTAGCTAACATCAGGGAGGAAAAGCCAAGGTTTATTGAACATTTATTATGTTCAGATGCTGTGCTAAGCACTTCCTAGGCTTGCTCATTTAATCTTCCCAGCAACCCTCTGAGGTGGGTACTTATTGTTAACCCCATGTCACAGATGAGAAAGCTAAGGCTTGCAGAGGCTAGGTATGCCAGACCAGAGCTCCAGTCTGTTGATTTGAGTCTAATTCTGTGCTCTTAGCTGCCTAGGCTTTAAATTTCATTTGTAGACTAAGACTGTTTTCGTAAAGGAGTGAATTTTTTCAGAATGTATTAGAAGGAGGAAAGTTAGTGAAAGTATAAAATAGAAGTGTAATTGATCTTTCATTTAGAGCAAAATAAAGAGAAGAAAGCCCACAGTGCCGGAGAAAAGTATACCATCTTTTGAATGGTTGTGGTAGGCATAGCTCTTATTTACACAAGCTTAGTAGTAAAATAACAGTGATTGAGGGAGAAGCCAGAACATACTTTCTCAACCCTGATGTGAACTCTTGCGGAGTGTTGGGAGGTGGTGGTTGAGGGGCATTCACTTTGCAGAAAGACCAAACCTATTTCATCCGTTTATCTCCAGGTGCTTGCTTTTTTTTTGCCATAGTTTTCTGCTTGCTGAGCTGTCAGTTTAATTTACTCTCTAAAACTCAGCCTATTATTTTTCAGGTTTGCTGCCCTACAGGTACACTGTAAAGGATTTCTGTGAAATCCTGGAGCAGCTTAGTTTCAAAATGCCAAAGCTTTGTGCTTTTGAAAATAGGTTGTGTTCAGCTTCTTGCTTGATCATCTTTGTTTTGTTTTGCTTCTGAAGCTGAACTTGAGTTAGAAGCATGATGCTAGAAGCAATTTAAAGGGCACATCAAGTTTTTACTGTAATACTGAACTATTGATTGTTGACTTATTTGTAGGTTTAATGCAAACCCATTTCCTTACTTAGCGTCTGACTGGCCATTAAGCCCTGGCAGTGTGCCGGAATGTTGAAATCTTGTATTGCATAATATGATTTGTCTGTCTAAGGGTATTATGTGTATTTGGTTTTAAAGACACAAAGCCCTCAACTTTGTGTGTATATTCCAGGGTACAAGACAGATTTCTGTACAGCAAAATTCTTCACGTCTAAGAGTGTAAAAGTGAGGAATTGACTTTCAGCTGAACATTAACACCTGATGTCTTGCAAACTGGTACTCTTTGGGCTATCTGGCTTTTATAAACAAACACAATCTAGCATAACAGAATCTAGCATAACCGAATCAGGAAGAGAAGCCTAAGCAGGGAAGGGAGAAGGGGTGTTAATGAGTATGGAAGAGTAGGTGACAATTAGGTTTGCCTGGTTCCACTCTGCTGGCGTGGAGTTGAAATTAGAATCTAGGTAAAGATCTGGTGTAGTGTCCTGTTCATGGAGAGAGCTGGCCAGGGGCTCAGGAGTGGTTGGAGAAGTCATCATTGGTCACAAAAAACTTTCACTATCTTCTTTCACAGCCTGGGCATCTTTTGACTGGAATAAAAGATGTGTTTTCACCCCTCGAGTTAAGGCTGAGGGAGTGAGATGACAAAAACATTAAATCTGTGACTTTGAGAGCAAATGAGAACCAAATGGCTTTAAGCAGGAAAAATTGACTTCCCCCATCCCCACCAATCACAAAAATAGGATGGGCTTAATTCAGAAAATTTGGAAAATGGCTCCATAGTCACTTTCTTGACTGCTGTACTCCCCCTTGAAATTGTTAGAACAGGTACTATTTGGGGAGTGTTGAACTTTTTAAACCAGATACTTGAAACAGTAGAACATCTGCTGTTTGAAATGACAAGGAAAATTGATAATAGAGAAGTGAGGGACTGGTACATGAAGTGTGTGTTAGAAATAGACTGTAAAAGTGGCCCTCATAGGCCGGGCGCGGTGGCTCACGCCTGTAATCCCAGCACTTTGGGAGACCGAGACGGGTGGATCACGAGGTGAGAAGATCGAGACCATCCTGGCTAACACAGTGAAACCCCATCTCTAGTGAAAAATAAAAATTAAAATGTGGACCTCATAGCTCAAAATTGGTCAATTCCTATAAATTGATACAGTGTCTTTTCCTTTATTCTGTAATGGAAAGCTTCCTTATGTGCAAAAAGGGATCAGAGATGTGCTGATTTCATGGACAACCCTTACATCATTTCATTATCCCCTCAAACTATTTGTAAGGCTGGTTATTGAGAAGTTCTGTGACTTTGTCCTAATTTGGAAGATTTAGGGGGAAGTAATCGGCCTGGAACTTTGTATGAACTTTGAGGGACACATCACAATAATCTTTTCATTTGTATAATACTTTTCAGTGGGCTTTGTCATTCTCTTGTTCCACACTGCAGTGTATAAGATGGATTGATTGAGTGTTGGCATCATCTTTATTTAAAAGGGGAAGAAATTGAGACTAAGATAGATTAGTTACTATAAAAGGTGGAATTTGAACCCAAATAATTCCTTTTTTTTTTTTTTTTTTTTTTTTTTTTTGTGAGACGGAGTCTCACTCTGTCGCCCAGGCTGGAGTGCAGTGGCGCAATCTCGGCTCACTGCAAGCTCCGCCCCCCGGGTTCACGCCATTCTCCTGCCTCAGCCTCCGGTGTAGCTGGGACTACAGGCGCCCGCCACCATGCCCGGCTAATTTTTTTTTTTGTATTTTTTTTTTTTTTTAGTAGAGATGGGGTCTCACCGTGTTAGCCAAGATGGTCTCGATCTCCTGACCTTGTGATCCACCCGTCTCGGCCTCCCGAAGTGCTGGGATTACAGGCTTGAGCCACTGCGCCCGGCCCCAAATAATTCTTTATACCTTGCTTGTCCTGTAGTCTTACTTTTCTTATGCCTTGCTGAGGAAGGCATCAAGTGATGGATTCGTTGGGTAAATGCCATATTATTCTTTTCTGCAAAGACACTAAGCCAGTTCTTTCACCACTGGTCGAATTTCTTAATGGTTTGTCCCTGCCTTTCCTCTGACTATTTCTCACTTGTTTTCTATGGAACGACATTTCCATTTATTCCCTCCAGCATGAAAGACTTGCTGGTTAACTAAATTAGGGATGGGAATGCTACTTAGAAGAGTAATTTGGCATGATTGGCTTCTGTGGACTATACACTGAGTGATGATAAACCTCATTTTTTCCATCTGAGATATACTTTGGAACAAAAAGTGATACTGATGTTTGTTGATACTGCTGACATAGTTTACTGCTGTTTTCCTTTATGTGAAGTGGTGCTGGGTTTATGCTGTCTGAGTAGTTCATTGCTGCCAAGCAAATGAAAAGTAGCAAAAACTGAAACAAATGCCATATTTGGAACTTTAGGTGGACTGGAAGGAATGTCAGGGGTTTTAGAGCAGATTGAAGGAAATATTTCTTTGTTTTGTTTTTGTTTTTGCCGTTATATTGCTTTCTGCTTTACGCTGGATACCGCCTTCTCTGTTCCCTTCCCTTTCTCATTCTTTTTCTTTTTTAGTCTTTGCTCCTTTCTTCCTTTCACTTTTGCTTTCCTTCTGTCCTTTGCATCCCCCTCTCTGCCACCTGTCCCCTTGCCTCAGCCTTTTTAGACTGGCTGTCAGCAGGAGCTGCCATTGCTAATGGGAGTGTACCAGATGCCTCAGTGGTATTGAGGGCAAAAGAAGGGTAGAGAACATGGTTGGGTAGAATTTTTTCTCATATTTCTGAAAGTGTGAGCTGTAAAAACATGGCTGTTAGAATGGCTCCCACAGCTTGGCAGTATGCACCCACCAAAGCTATCTTCCTGTGGAATGAGCACAATTGGAGAGAGAGATTGGACTCCAGATTCTTTATACCTTGTCTTGTTGTCTTACTTTTCTTATGCCTTGCTGAGGAAGGCGTCAAGTGATGGATTCGTTGGGTAAATGCCATATTATTCTTTTCTGCAAAGACACTAAGCCAGTTCTTTCACCACTGGTCGAATTTCTTAATGTTTTGTCCCTGCCTTTCCTCTGACCATTTCTTACCTGTTTTCTATGGAATGACATTTCCCCATCGGGGGCCCGGAAGCTCTGTGGGAGCCTAACCTTGCTGTCCATCAGAGGTGGGCCTCTTCCTTGTTTCTCCACTGCCCTACATACTCTCATTACTTGTGTTTTCTGCATTGGCAAACCCCAAATAAATGGAATTTAGTTTTATTTGTCTAGCCAGTTTGCTCATGTTCTGCTCTTATAATATGTACCCTGAAGTGCATTTCCTTACTCTGGCCGTTGCCTGAAGCCTCTGCTAATTTTCTACCCTTGTTTTTTAGTGTCTGACTCAGCTTGGTATTGAGGGCCTGTAAGAGTTTTCTGTTACAGTACTGTGATATTGCGAAATATGTATTTGGTCTTGGACCCTGTTTCCTCCAGCCTGCTGGGAAGGGAGAGGAGCTGAAGGTTACGTTGATCACCAGTGGCCAGTGGTTTAATCAGGCATGCCTACATAAGGAAGCCTCCATAAAAACCCAAAAGGAAGTCTTCTGTGTTGATTGTCATTGTGTTGTGAGAGCAGAGGAGACACAGTTTGAATTGGTTTGTCCTCACAAGTACTTAGTAAGCCGAGGTTTGAGGTGAGAGTTACAACTTATTTATTATTAGAGGATTGATTACATATTAAAGCCAATTCTAAGTAGAGGGAGAACAGGGAAAGAAGACATTTGGTTGTATTTCTTGTGTTTCGGAAATGAAGTTGTAAATTAATCTACCTCCCAACCTCATATATGCTTTTCACCATTTGTTAATTATTCATTCTACTTTCTTTTTTGAGGATGGGGCAGTGTTATGCGATGGGGTTTATTTTGAAGCAACAAGTGCATTGCAGAGCCTTTTAGGCATCTAGGCTTTTCCTTGAGGGTTAGGAAGGGGAAGGAGCCACTGATCTCATCTCTAGCTCAGATTGGGTTTAATTTCTTCCTCCATTCCTCTCCTGCCCTGAACACCTTTGGCAACCAGAAAAAAGCCTTTTGATCAGTGATTCTAGAGTGTGGCGCTCAGACTGGTAGCATCAGCATCACCTGGAAACTTTTAAAAAATGTGATTCTCAGGCTCCTCCCCAGACCTGTTGAATCCAAATCTCTGAGGGTGCAACCCAGAGTCTGTGTTTTAACAAGTACTCCAGCTTGAGATCTACTGAATTAAGTGATAACAGAAGTCTGGTGTAGGTAAACCTACTTTTCTAGGTGTCTCTGCCAACTTTTAAACTCAGTCCACCTGTGGACTAATACTGATTTTTTTTTTTCACTAAACAAACTGTAAACAAAGCAGCCTGCAAAGCAGTGTATTTATCTTTTAAGTGTTTGAGTCCATAAAAAATTTATAACCACCTTTGTTTTTATCTTTGCTTCATCAAGAACATAGTGTTCAATATAATATATGCTTAAAACATATATATTTTAAAACTTACAACTTATAATTTGTCAGTTATAATTGTTTTCATCATAGAGGTATTGAATCTGATATTAAGGCTGTAGCTCAAAATATACTACCTAAAAAGTAGTCAAAGCCCAGAGGAGAATAAAGAAGAGAGGGAAACATGGGAAAGGGAAGTGGGAGGATTAATAATCCCATCTTAGTTAATCATCATTACCCTCTCTGATTGCTGTGAGCGGATGTGCTGTTGCTTCTGCAAATGTTAATAATTCATGGATGGACTATGCCAAAAGAAGGCCTTAAATCTGGTCTCTCAGCAGATTAAATACACCGTCTGCCATCAGTAGGAGCCAGGAGAGATGAAAGATGGACTTGTTGTTTTTATTCATTAACCTGATTTCTCTACCTTTCTCCCAACTCCTCTCATTCTCATTTTGTTCACCTTTTCATTTGCTTCTCTCTGTATGCCCCCCACACCCACCATTAAATGTGTGCTAGGGATTTTGGGTCTACTGTTAATGACATTAGATTTTACTTTTCCTTAGCTGCTAGTAACAACAGATGCCATGAGAGAAAGCAGAGAAGCAGAATAAGTATTTCTTTGGAAATGTCTAAATCAGTCTGCATATTTGAAAAATGTATTAAAATGTGCTGCCTGTGTTTTAGAAATCATTTGAAATGGCTTCTCTTGGCTTTGAAGAGAATCCTATTGTATAGATAGTTGAAGATACATGCAGTGCTCTTACTTTATCCTGGTCTGGTGGTATTTTCTCATTTTGCAGATGAAGAAACTGAGGCATGAGGTGAATGATTTGGTTACCTAGAACCCAGTTGTTCTGACTCTATTTTCAGTATGCTTTCCACTGGACTTGATCACTGCTTGATTTTAGAATTCATATGTGGGTGGTCCTATCAGTCACCAGATTAAGGTTTTTTTTGTTTTGTTTTGTTTTTGAGACAGGGTCTCGCTCTGTTGTCCAGGCTGGAGTGCAGTGGTGTGATCTGGGCTTATTGCAGTCTCCACCTCCCAGGGTCAAGTGATCCTCCCACCTCAACCTCCCGAGTAGCTGGGACCACAGGGGCATGCCACCATGCCTGGCTAATTTGTTGTGTTTTTTCTAGAGACGAGGTTTCACCATATTGCCCAGGTTGGTCTCAAACTCCTGAGCTCAAGCAATCCACCTACCTTGGCCTCCTAAAGTGCAGAGATCACAGGTGTGAGCCACCACACTCAGCCCAAATTAAGTTCTAATAATGTGTAGGTAGCTTCATAGGAACACTTCACCAGATTAAATGCTAAATGATAGTTTGCCAAGAAACACTACAGTTGGAAAAGGCTGATGACCATCTGGAGTTATGTAGATATTTCTAGACTTCTGAATAATAATGCTCAGCAATTTATAGGTTAATCAGTCACGTTGAGCACTTATTTGTGCATGATGCTGTGTTAAGCACTTTAAGTGGATGTAATATAGTCCCCATTCTTATTACAGTTTCAGTGTTTTAGGTTTTCCTGAGGGAATCTGGCTACTTAAAATGCTCCAGTATCTTCTTAAGGGTGTGAGATGGCAAAATAGTAGAACTGGAAACATTTTGGTCTCCTCAGTAGTTTGCTGGAGGACTTAGTGTTAAGAAGCATGTTAATAAAACTGGACCATTGTTTTTAAAACCATTTGCGAGTCCCTGCTGGAAGGCTGATGGAGAGAACAGTGTGGGGAAAGTGGATTTTAAAATCAGCCTGTTTTTCCAAAAAAAATTTTAGAATTGCAGATCCTTGTGCCCCTATTTTGAGATGAGGAGGGCACAGGCACAGGGATGAAAGCCCAACCCAGTATTTTATAGGGCCCCATAGACAAGGCCACCCCTCCCTTGCCATGGTTGTCTATCCTGACCTGAAGTAGGGGTGAAGAAAGGCAGGGGTGCTCTCACCTCTCTCACCCTTCGTGTAGGACCAGTATCCCACAGGTCATCACCATAGTTGCTATTTCAAATTGATTTTACTGTCATTTCTCAGCATTTTTACTCTGGTTATAGTTATTTTTTTTTCTTAAGGTTTATATCCTTGAATATACTTTTATTTGTTGGTGCCAGATTTTTTTTTTTCTTTTATCGCTTTGAGGAATGCTATTTTCAATTTTATAATAGGGATTGATGGAAAAATAAAATTTTGCCTTTAAGTTTTCTTCATAGAAAACTTTCAGAAAGCTACATTTTATTTATGTCAGTGGGTAAAACTCTAACCTGATAATGAAAGAAATAGTTTTTTCCCCCTTGTTTAAATCGTTGAGGGTTGGATAATTTTAATAATCCTTTTCTTTCTGTTGAGGAGTCTTTTATTTTGTATTTTTCTTACCAGTATCTGGCCATATCACTGTTTTCCAGATAGTAGCACAAATAATGAATATGTGCAAAAACTATATAAAAATTAAGGTTTTAGTGTCTTTTCTTTAACATAATAGTAAAATTAGGATGGACTCTGCTTTTAATAAGCAAATCCAAATCTGAATATCTGGATTTGTAAAGAAACCTTGGGACAATGTTCAGCTTTAGTATTCCTTCAAATAACAGCTTCCCTGCTGAATTTAAAATAGAATTTGTTTAAAAGAATTCTATTTACAATCAACCTGGCAAGAAATACATCTGTTGTGAAAAGTACATTGGTAACAAGAATTAACAAGCTAGAAGCCATTCTTGTGCAACCACCACCATCCCCCATGTAATGACTTAAAATTCCATGAAATCTGGGGCTCTAGCAGGCACCCATGCAGTTTTCCTCAGTATATGTCCCATAGTGCTGTGCCAAGAGCTCTCTCTGTAAGGAAACAAGAAAGCCAGTTCTTGGGCCCAAAGCCAGGACCTGGGCCAGAACCTGAGTTTGAGTCTCTCTGTGCCTGAAATTTTGTGGCTATGAATCCAATAAACATATATCTTATTATTCCATTTATTTTTTACTGTGGTAGAACTTCTTCACATATTCTACAAGTTCTTGCTGAAAGTCTCATTTGTTCCTTCTGTCTAAATACCAAGGCTTAATAGATGCTGAGAGAGACAGAGAGAGAGAGAGAGAGAGAGAGAGAGAGAGAGAGAGTGTGTGTGTGTGTGTGTGTGTGTGTGTGTGTGTGTGTGTGTGTGTGACAGAAACAGAGACAGACCGATAGGAAAAGAGCCTTTCCCATTTTGATTTTCGGAAATCTGGGAGCCTGCTTAAAACTGTAGTGAATTGCCTGGGAGAAATATTGAGAACTATACTTCCTCTTCCCATTTTAGCCTCTTCCCATTAGTAATTGCTTTTATTGGGGAACTACTTCTTGAAAACACATTTAAAATGGAAATCTTACTTCTGAAATTTCTTTCATCCAGGTGCATTTCGTGCCTGGCCCACCTATAAACCCTGCTGACACCCTTTTGGTTTATAGTCATATCAAAGGCAGAACCACCACTCTGGGGAAGTAGGAACTTGGTAGCCAGGAAAACTTATTTTTCCCTGTTGTTTCTTGACCGCTGGGCAGTCTAGTTTGTGTATCAGCAAGAGAGAATGAACTGTAAATTGTTTTATTGCTAAATAAGGCTGTGCAGAAATCTTCTGTTTTTTTATTGACTGCCTAAATCTGGTGTTCCTCACTTAAAATAATATTCAGGATGAAATGTCGTGATAAATTAGCTGATTGCTTTTTCATTCTTAGTGGATTAGTAAGGACAGATGAGCTGTAAATGCCATACCACTGACTTTGGGTCAGGCCTCTCATTTTCCCCAAACCTCCCTGGCTCTACTTGCATATAATAAGGAAGCCAAGCTTGGGAATTGAATACTGTTGGTAATGATGCTTAGTCACAAAAAAGAGCTTAGTGCCTCGGCACATTGGCCAAGAACCGCCTTAGTATTTTACCACCTGAGGCTGGAATTATCTCAGGGAGCTGAAAAGATTTGAAAGAACAAGCAAAAGTAATATTTAGCTCTCCTTTAAGTGTAACTGCCTGCATCTACCTGGGCAGGGCCTGGTAAACACTAATAAAAATTAAGAAGTGGTTTTGTTGAGTGCCCATTAAGGACAGCACTATGGAGATAATTCGAATAAATACAAATTCTTTATGCTGCCCTCTGGAAGTTTGTCTTCTACCTGGAGAGCCAACATCAACATTCCTGCGAGATCAAACTGTCCAAGCTGTGTAAAGTGACAGACAGACTGAATGATTCTAAATGCCATGGGAGTTCAGAGGCATGGAAGCGGTTAATAACGACTGAATTCTGGGGTAGGTGGGAAAGACCCCCTGGAGCAGATGGGCCTTGAAAAATGAAATGGGTTTAGCTTGCAGGACGTGAAAGAAGAGTAATAACCTGACTAAAGTCAGGGAGGTAAGAAATGGAAGTTATGTGCTAAGAAGAAAAATCTGTCAGGGAAGGGCAGTCAAACATGGAAGGAGTGACTGCCAGGCAGTGGAGTGTAGGCGGTAGGTGTTGAAAGTTTCGGAGCACATAAATGTTGAGAAGAAAGGAGGGAGGGCATGGCAATGCTTATGGAAGTTGGTTTGGCCAGTGGAAGGATAGCTGCTAGATGACATTCAGAGGCAATTGTAGTAATACAACTTTGAGGTGACAACAGCCAGGACCAATGTGGTAGCTGAGAAAACAGAGGAAAAAGATGTGTGAGGGACATTTGGGATAAAACATCTGCCACATGTGGTGCCTGATGAGCTTAAGAAGGATGTTCAGAAATTGCGTGAGGTTTGGGGCAAGGAGAAGGATGGGTGCTTTTTGTTGAGGCTAAGGAATTGGAAGATTAACTGGATTGAGAGTTGAGATTTCATTTCCATTTCTGATGTTCTGGTAAGCTATCACTGTGGAAATGCTCCTGAAGCATTTGGAGATGGGGTAAGAAAATTGCTCAGAAAACAGCTCCATACAGAATTTTCGAGAGCCACGGGCCTAGAGAGAATTGTGGCAGTAAAAATGAATGTGTAATAGGAGAAATGTTTAGCGGGAGGCAAAGGGCCCAGGTCTTAGCGAGAAGAAGCCAGGAGGAGGTTGGTAGCGGTGGGGGTGGAAAGGGAGCAGGGACCCAGCTATCCCAGCTATATCTCAGAAAGCTGGGAGTTTGGTCATAGAGGGAGTCATCACCCAGCCTCACCTGACTTCCTTCTTTACTCTTAAAAGCACTTACCCACCAGCACTATTACTTGATCTTCCCAGCAGCCTGGAGAACCTGGCAGAAGACAGAGCAGAGCCCACCAGGTATCTGTAAAAGTTTTTCTGGGTAAATCCTGTATATGGTCACTGTACTATAGAGCTCTACAGTTGTTCACTTGAATGTTATTTTACCTGGCAATTATTATAGCTCTACTTGAACCACAAAAGTTCAGTAGCTCCCTTTTCTAGACTATAATCTCTACATTTGTTTAAGTGAGCCCACTTTAATCCCTTTTGTTAATAAATGCTGGATCCGTTAGTTTTTAACCCTTTTCTTTTTGTGTTGGTTTTTGGTATCTAGGGTTATATAAATCCAAAATACAAAATTAAACAATGGACTACCAAATTTAGGAGTAGATCACTTTATGTTCAGTTAGTGACAAATAAGTAGAGAAGCACTTCCTTTGTAAGGTGACTTCTTTGCAGCATTTTTGTTGTGACCTCCTTGCCTATTCAGGCATCTGGGGTCTGAAGGCACTTCTGCTCTGAGGTCCTTTCCAGGCAGCATATCTTGCAGCCAGACTCTCATCTAGTTTCCTTGGGATACTTGTAGATGGAGGAAGAAGGGGCTGAGCTGATTTAGAATTTATTCTAGCTAGCATAAAGAAATACCCTCTTAATTTATGCTGGCAATACTAAAGAGGAAAAATGTCTTAACAGTGACTTGGTGAGGTTATTTTCAGTAAATAAAGAGGGTTTTCTTACTTCCCTGTAGTGAACCTCAGATGTGTCCCTTGGGAACAGGTTTTACATCCGTGAAATAGTTTGACTTTAACCACACTTGGGTCTTTGGGTTCTTTTCATCCCCAGGCAGAGACTCCTATTGCTGTATATCCACCATGCTCCAGTACAGTATTTATTTGATCAGAAACAAAAGAGTTTGCTTCTTGCACTGGTTCAGAGAGAGGTCCCCCAGGATTGTCTTTTGTTCAGTAATTGGAGCATAAGCTGAGCCTGGTTAATTTCAAAGCTACCCTCAACACACACGTTTCTCCCTCCCTCCTTGTGCCGTTTTCTCAGCTGTTGGGGTACCTTGTATTGGGTCTGGAACAAAAAAAGCTTGATTGTTGAATGTTAGCTACAACTACTGTGACATCTGCTATGGCACCACATAGCACTGTTGGTGCAGTTAATTTTAAGTTAGGGTAAGAAAACTAGAAAGCTCTTCAGCTTTACAGTGCTTGTTAACACATGCACCTCCAAATTATGCATTTGGTGTTATCACAATGAATAAAACAAAGGAAATCATGAGTTGATTTTTATGCTAGTAACATAAGTTCTTTCATTGTTATTCACTGTTCAGACCCCAGTGTGTTCCTATGTTCATTCTTTTTAGTTTAGTTGGGTTTTTTTGTTTGTTTTTGTAAGGCAGAAATGTCTGAAACATCTCAACTCTGGGTATTTAATTGGCAAAAGTTCTGATACAAGAAATAAGTTAATTATATTTGTTCTTTTAAAGGAACAATGTAAGTTGGTTTTGCTTCTTAAAATACAAAAATAATGATGGTAGATGAGTAAGAACCGTCAGTAGTCAAATTCTGTATGCTAAATAGCCAAGTTAATATTTATATAAAAATACATCATGAAATTGGCAAATATTATGTGGCTTTCAGGTTCTGCAGTATAGATGTTGGTTTTGCAACCGACAGATTGCAATCTTAGGGTTTGTGGGGTTTGTTTGTTTTTTTTTTTTTTGAGGAGAGAATGGTTCTATTTTTCTTTTGCAGTCTGCACCATGATGATGGCCCATCACCTGACCAGCCTGACTTTAATCATCTGGTGCCTTGGTCTTAGCGTGGCTCTATCTTTGCTTTTTCACAAGCTTTCCTATAATTGTACAGTTGTTTGCTGCACTGAATTTCCTTTTTTGACAGTGAAAAACATAATATTTTAATGTAGTCTTTAATTTTCAAGTTACATGTTAAAACATGGAGGAAAAAAATCCCTTCCTGAGTAGCACTTTTTAAAAAATTGCAGTAGAATGGGAATATTCATTACTTACACATCATATATTTTCCCCTAAATGTTGTACAAAGAAGTGACAGTTGAGCTGAGCATATGTTAATAAAAGGTCTGCATTTTCCTGTGTCAGTGACAGTTTCATTGGCTGAATATTCCTGAAATGCAAATAACCTCTGTTCTTTTCAAAGCTATAATTAATCTGAATAGTTATTAAACAGTATCAAAATCTTTTAACTACTAAGAGGCCAAACATTTAAGATGGCGAATTTACTGTTCTGTTTGAAGGACAGTACAATTGACAAGGGCACAATGATCCGAGATGCTTCTGTATGTTGTATCTACACATACTGTAGACTAAAATGGCAGAATCTGTCTGCTGCTGTATAAAATCTTTTAACTACCATTTATTTTAGCATCATGGCATGTGCAAATTCCTGCTGCTCAGTTAAGGGACCAGCTTCACAACTGGTGTTACAATCTGTGGCCACAGCACTGCATCACAATGCAGCAAATGCATTTTCCACATTAACCAAACATGACAGCTGAAGCGATTATTAACCGTGCAAGATGTCGGAAGTCATCAAAAATTCACATCAGAGTAATTGCAGTGGTTTGGGTTGGGGGAAAAAAGTATCATAGCATTCCTTGCCTACATGTTTCTCTCCCCCTCTTAAATCTTAACTTGGTACAGTCCGTTAACAATAAAATACCCTTCTGTAACCTATAAACTGTTACTCCCATCAGTTTGTGCTTTCAAACTGACGGCTGACTTCTCTGAATTTGTGTAGAGCACAACGAATGGTGATGCCGTGCTCCGGGGGCTGCAGTGCACCCTTTTTAAAGGGACCTTGCAATCTCATTGTTTAATTTGACTCTTTAGTGCTTCAGTCACATCAGCACTTGCAGAGGGGTTGTTCTTTTCCTTTTTCTTCTTTCTCTCTTTTTCTCTTCTCTCTGTTCTTCTCCCCACCCCCATCCCACAATTCAGGCAGTTTGGGGTGGGAAAAACTTGAGCACTGGTTCCGACAGAGCTCATCTCATATAAGAAGGTATGGAAGAGCTGCAGTGACCGACAGCATCGACCGTTCTGTAACTCCTTAAATTTAAGAGCTGCAGGTAGGATTCCCCGTGTTTTAAGAAATTAAGACAAATGCACCCTGGTAAATAGAGTGGCAGCATGTTGTTGCAGTGCCTCTGAAAGACAAGGTCTTCGTTTGTTTGAAAATTTGAGATAAATTTGGAAGTAGTTAATTCATTTGATAGAAGAAGTACTTGATTCTTCTGAGAATTGTTCAGATTTGTATCTTGCCATTCTAATATTTTTCTTTTAAAAATCTATTGGGTGGGGCAGCATTTGCTTAAAGATTTGAATAGTTGGTTACTGGGATTTTTGTGAACTTCTTCTTTAAGTAGCAAGTAGTGTGGTCTTTAGGATTTTTAAAGGAGATACATGTGAAGTGCAGAATTGTTGCATGAGGTGGAATATGAAAATAGAATTTGTTTTATTTGCTAAAACCAGATCCTTCTTTGAGATTGCAGGTGAGAGTGAGTGTGTGTGTGTGTGTGTGTGTGTGTGTGTGGTGTGTGTGTAGGATTCTTTAGGAATTCAGTCCTTTATATTTGGTGATTAGGGAAAAAGTACCATTAGAAATTTTTTGAACTATCTCATGAAATGTTTTAGCATAAGGCTTGAAATGAGAAGAATTAAATAGTAACACCAAAGATGAGGATTCCTAAGTATTTACTAAATACTGGCAATTTAAATTGAGATGGTCCTTTTTTATTTCTTAAATTCAGCCTCAAAAGAGGTGATAGGAGTCCTTTAAGTATATTTCAAATTTTTGGCTAAAGAATATAATTTGTGTAAGTGAAATGAAAACTTCCTAAGTCGTGTAAGCATTATCTGGAGGGTGACAGAATTATAAATGTTGCCTGTAATACTTTTAATACTTTGATTAATATCAAAGATACATTTAATTCTGCATTATAAAGCAGCTTGTTTGTTGTCTTCCCTTAAAAGCAACAACAAAATACGATGATGTATATGGCTTTTTATCCTAAAGAATGTATTTGTATTGTGGGACCTGTGGGGTCTGGACCTCTTTCTGAAGCTTGTACTTGGAAATTGTTCACCCTAGTTGAGGGGTTTATTTCCTTTTGGAGGTGTGGGGACTTTCTTTACTCTTAACAATAGGAAGACTTGAGGAGCTGTCAGTTGTGGAATAGAGGAGAGCTGCTCAGCAGAGGGAAAGGAACTGTGAGAATTCGGCTCCTCTTGGCATTGGAGTTCTGGATTTACCCATGACTAAGATTCCTTTGAAACTCTGACCCAGTGCAGCATTGCAAAGAATCGATTTCTGAGATGAGACAATGAGATGTGGTTTGCATTTTGTAAAGATGGAGGAAACCTCTAACACTGACCCTGTATGGGAGATGACTCAATTATCCATGCCTTGGTACAGTTGCAAATTATTCTCCTTTGTCTGAAGTGGGTGGATGCCAGCGCCTTCATCAGAGCTCCTTAATTTAATGTATGGAAAATGTCTCAGCCACCATTTTTAACAATTAGCTGTATCATGGTCGAGGTGAGCTGGATTCTGAAGGCAGCTGCAAGGCCATTTCATTTACATTAGGTTCTATGGCACAGAAGCTTTGTTACTGTAAAACTAAGAAAATGAATTTGCACATTGTATAGAAGAGTTCTTTAGGAAGGTGGAGAATATTCCCACAAAGAAAATGGAATTCTTTTGTCTACAGTAAGTATTTCTTTTACTCATATAGCGGGGAGAGGTTGAAAATTTGCTTTTGGTTGAATGTGCAAAATAGACTTTTAAATGAATGCTGCAAATATGAAAAGTATAACACAGAGGTTCTTGGATTTTTTTAAAATGTATTTCTCAAAAACCAGGTGTGATATATATACTTGAAATATAGGTTTTATGAGTGATTTTAGCACATGATTTTAATTATTCATCAGTAGTTTAAGTTAATGAGAAGTATGAATTTATCACTAGTCATGAATGGAAATAACACTTGAGAGGAAAAGGAAATCTGAATATGGTAAATTTAAAAGAGTTCAGGTTTCTTTTCCCTGTCTTTTAAAAGCACTCTGTTTTCCATTCCTGAAAAGAATTGCTGGATTTTAATTTTAGTTTCTTATTTTTGCTCTTGTTTTTTATGCAAATGCTTCCAGGTTAATGACCTGTAATAGCTGATTAAAATACACAAGAAACAAATGTTTTGACAAAACAAGATTTTTGTTTTCAAAGATCAATAGATTGAGGCTTTCACTCTCACTCATGGGAATAATTTTTAGTGCCTTCTACTTAATTAATAGTTGTGACTTCAAAGCTGCTTGTGTAAAACTCCTGTTTGTAATTGTAAGCTTATAAATCTTGATTATTAAAATTAATTGGATTTGACCCAGCTTATTTCTTTGTTTCTTTGTACTGTTACTAAGAGGAAAGAAGTGGATTTTAACTTTGATTTGTGTTTCCTTTAAAGGCTGAAGAATTTTTATCTTTTAAACCCTGAAGAATTTATAGTGAGTGTATTTTATAGTAAACTTTACCATGAAGAATTTGCTCAACATGCTTTATTAGCTGTTTCAGGAGTTGAAGCTTCACAGAACTGGGTATCTGAGAATCCTTTTAACTTGATATCAAATTTATAAAGCCAGCTGTTCTTCTAGGTCTTGTTGCACTAGCTCCTGTTTATCCTACTCAGTGAGTGCTGTCTTCTCTAATTAATAGATGTTGGAAGCTAGGGAGAAAATTATTTTCTTCACATCAGCCTTTTCATTGACATAGGAAGGTTCAGTTGTTTTAAGCCCTGGTTAGAATCCTACAAGATCCATAAATCTGTGTCACAAATATTAATTTACAGAATAAGAGCCTAAATTTCAGCATAATTTTTTAATTCTGGGGACAGCATTTAACATGTTTAAATATATGGTAGAATGCAAAGGATTCTTTTCCCTTGGTTTTTATGAGGCTTGTACCTTGAAAGAGTTTTAGGTCAGCAAATTAGAACTCCATTTTAACTGCAGATTTGCTTGCGTAAAATGTTTGGTTGGATGACATGGGGGGTGTCACAAAGCCTCCCTTTGAAATTTTTACACTAAAACTTGGTTGAAGATCCTGGTCGTTTTTCCTTTTGCTGGCTTTATAATAAGGCTGGGTATTAAGTACCCTGGGGGAGGTAGCAGAGACCCAGTTTCTTCCTATATTCTTTGCCTCCACCATGGTCTACTCAAGTTTGGCTGCTCAGAAGAGGCTGTCCTTTCTGGTACTTGTAGGGGATTCCTGAACCTCTTCAATCTGGAAACTTCAGTTTTCTCATGAAATTTTAGCCTGGGTAATAGTGAAGAATCAGGGATTGGTTCTTTTTGCAACAAAAAGCGTATTTGTATCAAACCTTTGACTGCTCTGGCAGTACCATAATGTGGATAAGCAAGCATGTCAGCCAGCTCGCTAGGAAACATCCGTGGTACTAAGATGGCAGAGAGGAAGGAGTAAAATGGCGTCACCAGGAACACTGTGATAAGGGGTGGACCGCACGAATTATTTTCTTTCAATTAAGTTTGAAGACACCTTTAGGAGCACTGCCTTGCCTATTTACAGCCATTTTTTATTGTTAGAAGAGAAAAATTTTGAGATTTTCGAAGATTTAATTAGCACTTATATGTAGATGGCTTCAAATGTTCCTTTTAAGAAATTGATGGCAAATATGGTTAAAATAGAATTCAAAGTATTTTGTATTAATACTTCTGAAATGCCTTGTTTTATGCTTTATTTTTCTTTTTTAGCATAAAAATTTACTCCTTCCAATATAGGGTGAATTTTTAGAAAACAAAGGACAGCATGCTTCTCCTTTATGGTGAGGTGAAGTAGCATTCCTACGAAACTATGTTATTTGTCTCTGGTTTTCATTCTGGCTCTTTGTGGGTTTTAGTTATTTTGTATATAAAATATGTATTTTGGCCACCTTCAAAAACAAAGCTTATTTTCTTTCTTTTGTGGTTCAGGGTATGGATTATTTTGCACGTGAACAGTAGTCATAGTGGTAATGACAGTGTTGATTTCTCACCTGTTCCCACCTCTCATGGAGTTGGAGTTCTGGTGCTGGCCTTAGAGTTTAGTGCAATCAGCTCATGTTACAGTTAAGTAAAGGAAGGCTTAATTGCGGTTAAATAACTTTCTCAAGGTTATACATCTGGAAAGCAGTCGATTTTGCCCTAAATCTGGACCACCTGACTCCTAATCTGTGCTGCGCTGTGTCTCTGTCTGCATCTGACTCCATTTCTTTCTCTGCCGGCTTGCTGGTGACTGATTGATCTAATGGATTGAGCTTTCAGCAAAGTCTGTCTTGTCTTTGCCTTAGCAACCTAACTCACAGAGATGTTCCTTTTCAGCTGTGCCAGAAATTGCTTACTGAGCTGTGCTTGGAGTCTTCCCGGGCCTGTGTTGAAGATGATAAGCATTTATAAACAAATATTTAAAAATAAACTCTATCTTGCAAGTTGAGCTTTTGGGTCCATTGTGTTGACTCGGCGTGAAGGGTGAAGTCTCCTGGGATGGGCAGAGTTGTTACGTTCATGTACTGTAAGCTAGGATGGAGCCAGGCATTCTGACATGTCCTTTCAGCGGGTCATGACCTCTTTAAGTCTAGGTGCGAGGGGTCCTGCAGGGCAGAGTGTCCCCTTCTCCTCTCTTTAAGGATGAGCTAGGTGAAAGGTGTTAGCTCCCTGTCAGTTTCAGGCAATTTGTATTTAAATAATAGTCTTACCATCCCTCTTTCTGTTGCCTGTATTTGCCACTCCAGCTAAGCAGTGTTTCATGTTTTTCATACCTGTGGTGATAATAGTGAGTGTTGCATTCTGCAGTATTCCTCAGCTCTGACAGGGTAAAGTCACAGTGTTTCCAAACTTAATTAAGGTTTTAGAGAGTGTGAAATCACCAATACTGTTGACAAAGGAATACCTTGACAAATTCCATTTAAGAGAACGTGAAATTACAAAAGGGAAGGTCTGTTTGTTTTAGTAGTCTCCAAACAAATTCATTTTTGAAGAAAGAATGTCTGAATAAGAAGAAACTGCAGCAAAACCAGAGCTCCCTTTTCTGTGACAGATATGTGATGATTGGTGCTCCAATCCCATCAGCATAAGCATTGCTGCATAGCAGGAGGAGCTGTGATTTTCGACTGCAGTGTAAATGACTGACACCGTGTACCAGCAGGAAAATGTGAGACTTGGTTCCCCAACATTGTCCTAACAGCGCTCCTTGTGCTTGCAAAGTAGAACTCGAGGCTTAATCCTGAGCGCTGTAGAAACCAGCCTGGCAAAGCTGCTCAGCTCCCACCTGACTGACTGCGAGACACACCCTCTGCTGTCCTTTCCTGCTCATGGCCCCCAAATCTTGATTTTGTTTCTTTTTTCCAAAGGGAAAAAAACACTAGATATGACAAAGCTGGGGATCTGTGTGTGTGCTTTTAATAGTACAGGATTGCTTTAGTGGGTTCTTGTAGGGTAGGTTTCGGGAGCTGTGGGAAGGAATGCTGGTCATGATAAAGGCCGTTATTGATGCATTCCCGTTTTATACTGCAGTGCGGTTTTAGCATCCAGAGTCCTTTGGATGTGGATTAATCCATTTCGAAGGTAGATATCAGTTCCCTAAAGACATATTGAAACATTTTTTATCATCCCTGAATGTATCTTCCTTACCTTGCCCATCACCTTAGCGTGACTATGAGATTAATATTTTTTAGATCTATTTATACCTTGGGTGAGGAGAGGGCTCTGCTGCTGCTTTTTGAAGCCAAACGTACTGTGACACACTGTTAATATTCCATTTGTGAAGCTAGATTGAACCATTTTCTCCTCCAAATCCTCTCTTTTCTTGTGTCTCCAAAGTTTAGCCCTAGCCTTTTTGGAGTGGTTGCAGGAAGGGGATATAATGCTCACATTTACCCCTGCTTTCTCTCCTGGGGTTACCTCAGCAGTCTGAGAGCAGTTGGCTGGCTGCTCTCCCTCCCCGCACTGGACTTCTGTCACTCCTGTTTCCCCTACCCTCCCAGGAGAGGAGAGAGAGGATGGCCAGCAGAGGCCCTACCACCACAGCCTGGCACATCCTGCTGCATCACGGCCCTTCTCACTAGGACATGCACGGGCTCTGGCCCAATTTTCTGGAGGTGGTAAAGTAGCGGTACAGAGCAAGTCAATTCCTCTCCCTATCCCTCTTGTAACCTCCAAAGGAAAGTTGCTTCTACAACCCTAAAAGGGTAGCATAGGGCTCTGCTGGATTTGGGAGAAGAAGGAGGTTTTGCTGAGAAGCATTTTTTTCTCCCATTGGTGCCTGGGTAGCCATGATTTATCATTTTATTCATTTATGTTATGCCCTTAACTTGTTTCCACTCCATACAGAGTCTCAGAGCCCTTTAGTAACTGAGCTGGAAGGACTGCTTTTCTTCCTGGGATGACCAGAGAGAGAAGTAGCAAATAACAGAAATGCCGCAGGGCCCCTAAAAGGGGCAGAACTAGCTTTGCAGCAGTAGCCCTGAGATTTAAATGACCATCATAGGAATGCCCTTAACCTTGGCCTTCCTCCCCAAGTGCAGCAACAGATGTGCTAAGCAGCCCCAGCTTGATACTGTGGTGTAGGTATCAGAAGAGCCATCTAGTACTCATGTGCCTACATTGTGTTGACAAGGGAGATGTGTCATGCATCTCTGGTCTCCTCAGTACCCCACCACTGGAATGGCATGTCCCCATTATTGCAGATGACTTTCCCTGTAGCTTTCCCCTCTGGGTCATGGTGAGTCCCACCTCTTATTTATTTATTTATTTATTTATTTATTTATTTATTTATTTTACCCGATGCTGAAATCTTTGAAGTTGAGTTTTTGTTGCATGATAATTTTTTTTTCCCTTTTTTTGGGAGGTGGAGGGGTGGTAGTAGGTAGGGTCTGTGAAAGGCATTTGGATAGACTTACATTAGTGTCTCTAAGGCCTGTGGCTTTCCCAGAAGGCAAAGGTGCAGATGGAATTATATCACAGCTATAATGGCATGCCCCTGAAGGGACCAAGCATGCCAGCACACTTGGGCTGAAGTGCTGCCTGTAAAGCCCTTTCTGGTCCAGGAGGAAACACTGCCCAGTGCCATGTGTTGTCAGGTTTTGAATCACCTTATGCACATTCAATTCTCTTTAACCTGTGAGAATTTATAGACCATTCAGTTTAAATCATGGGGGCAAGTAATTTGTTTTGCCTTAATGGACACAAATCCATCACATAATTGTGTGGACATTTTTTTAGCCCAATAGCAGAAATCATGTACAAAATGGAACCCAGCAGTCTGACAGTGACAGATGGCCTGGTGCCCGCACAGTGCCATGTTATATCGCCAAGGTCTGCCACCTGTGGCTCCAGAGCTGCCTGCAGCAGTGATGGATCTGCTGAGCTGGCAAATGGTGGAACTCCACAGCCACTCTTACAGCGTCTGCTGCCACCTGCTGAATGAGAGCAGCTAGGCTTTTGCATAAATGCACAGCAAGAAATCATATAACAGCATTAAAAACATATTACAGTTGGCGAATGTCAGCTCTGCCCGCTTAGCACTGCTTTCTGCAGGGTTATTTTTGAAGTTATATATGCACTCTGTGAACGAACAATTCAAAGTATTAAAATTTTTGTAGAAAACAAGCAGTGGGGCCAGGTGCGGTGGCTCACGCCTCTAATCCCTGCACTTTGGGAGGCCGAGGCAGGTGGATCACCTAAGGTCAGAAGTTCGAGACCAGCATGGCCAACATGATGAAACCCCGTCTCTACTAAAAATACAAAAAATTAGCTGGGCATGGTGGCATGCACCTGTAATCCCAGCTACTCAGGAGGCTGAGGCAGGAGAATTGCTTGAATCCGGGAGGCAGAAGTTGCAGTGAGCTGAGATGGTGCCATTGCACTCCAGCCTGGGCAACAAGAGCAAAACTCCATGTCAAAACAAAACAAAAAACAGTCAGTGGAACTTTAAATATCTGAGTTGGAGAAGAAAGCCTGGACTTGCTATTCAGTCTATATTCCTTGCAGAAGGAAATTCAGTCTCTCATGGGCCTTGTAAGCTGACATTTTATGTATTCTTATTTTATTTCAGTAATAGTGGTCTAATAAAATAACCAAACATGCTATAAACCCTTATGGAAGTTCACCCAAATCTTGAAACTGCTCAAATTTAAAAATTTCTCTGTTCATTTTCTGGGCTTTATCAGTAATGAACGTCTCTTTGCACTTGAAAAAATCCTTGAGGCGCTCTCTGTGTGGGCACCACAAAAGGGAGCTAATGAAAAGCAAGTCCACACCATCTGATAAGCCCAGAGGCTCTCCAGGTACTGGAAGGATTTCTGTTGTGCTCATCTGAAAACAGTATCTTACTTCATCCTTCCTCATTTTCTCCATAAGTAGTTTTTTACCTTTGTACTAATTTTATCCAAGAGAAGTTTTTAGAAGAGGTCATTCATTTGTTCAGAAATTGGCAAGAAGGTTTGGGAGAAGTTCAGGGAGTAATTATTTTACTTAGAATGAGCTGAAGCAAAGTAATGGTACAACTTATACTTCTGTCTTCTTAGAATGTGGATACTTCTCCATTGCACTAACTAAAGTACTAACTTTAGTACTAACTGAATACTTAATAGTATTCTAATACTTATTGCAATTCTTTATCTTCAAGCAGATCCTTTATTGATTAACTGCTTTATTATATTTTCTTTACTCTTTCATTGCTTTCTAGCTGTTCCTTGTGTCTTAGCAATGGTTTGTCAGCAACAATGACCATTCCTGATGTCACTGCTCATTTTGTGTTGATGTTATTTTGATTTGGAATGTTGGCTACAATTTCCTATTAATTTGTATGTATTGTACATATTAAAATGAGAGATGATACCTCATTTTTGTAGCACCTGGCATCTATTTTTGTGTCATACCAGTTACCTTCTGGTAAATGTCCAGCCTGCAGTAGATGCCTCATTTTTACATTTTGATATGGTGGATTGCTGGTTGGTCTGTTTAATGGAAAGAGACATGAGATAGTCTCTTGTGTTTTGAAGGCCATGAAAACATGACTATTGCTTTGTAAGCCCAAATTAGATTCTTGTTTATTTATTTTAACAGGAAATTTGTATGTTCATCAATTCAGACTTTATATAACTGTCCAACTGTCCAATCACTTTTCTGCTATAGGTGGGAAGGACAGAACTGTGAAAACCAATGTGAGCACTTTTTTGCCTTCTGACTTTCCTGGATAAGGTGGATACTGAAATTTTTTTTTTTTTTCCACAAAGACTCTTATTTATTGTAGTTTTCACTTTTGAG
This sequence comes from Papio anubis, assembly GCF_008728515.1. Taxonomy (NCBI): domain Eukaryota; kingdom Metazoa; phylum Chordata; class Mammalia; order Primates; family Cercopithecidae; genus Papio; species Papio anubis. Next base: position 33,004,546 of record NC_044993.1, on the reverse strand, counting down.
AACAAATAAGCCAAGAGAATTTGGCCATTTGGCAAAAACAAACATCGTTTTGCTCGCTGCCTTTTTCTACAGTAGGAATTAGCTGCCATGTGTATTCTGAAACCAAGAGTCTTTATGATAGGTAAAAATAAGGCAGTTTCATGCCCTTCTTGACCTGAGCCATTTAAGAGCCACCTTGGCTGCCAGGTCCTTGAGATGTGATTACATGTTCCTTAGGAGAATCAAGTTAACCAGATGTTACATTCTGGGTTGTTCTTTGCCAGGATACGTTGCAAGGCAGCCAAGCACTTTCTCTGTCAAAGATGGAACACATGACTGGAGATACTGCTTGGGCAGATGTGTGGCATTTATTGTTCCACAGCAATAATAGTAGCACTATTTTGGATACTATGGTGTTGACCTCTAAAGCAATGAGTTCAAGCTTTTAGACTGTGACTCATACACACATACAATTACATATATATAATTGAAACAAAAGTTTCACAGAACAGTACCCATACCACATCTCTGTTGCATTTGTTTTATTAAAAAATGCTGTTTGGGCCAGATGTGGCAAGAACGTATAATCCCAGCTACTCTGGAGACTGAGGTGGGAGGATCACTTGAGCACAAGAGTTTGAGGCTACAGTGAGCTGTGATTGTGCCACTTGTCTCTAGCCTAGGCAACAGGATGAGACCCCATCTCTTAAAAAACAAAAAAAACCCAAAAAAACTAGTTGATTTCATGACCCAGTTGTGAGTGTTGAGTCATATTTTGAAAACCGCTGTTCTTGAGGAATGCCAAAAACTTGACATTTCTTGTTTCATTTCTTTCCTATGTAATGTATGGGGCGGGGGGTGGGGGGGAGGAATAAATGTGCAAGCATAAAATACCAGTTTATCTCACCTTGATTTGCTGTGATGAGAGATGGCATGGAGAGTGGAAAAGGGAAAACAATGGGTCACAAAATTTGGGTTCTGAGTCTGAACTTGGCTACGTATGAACTGGGTCATCTGGACATAGAACCCCACAGTGCTTTTAAATTGGTAGAAGCTCAAGAAACCATTTGGTACAGCTCACTCAACTTTTAAACCTCTGTTAAGGATATACTTCAAAGTATGATCCAGTTAAGTAGTATTGAGAGACAATAGCTTTGGGTTAAAAATGAGGGCTAGAACCAGATGTGTGTAACACGCTTATACCTGGCACAACATAATCACCATTTAAGTGTTAGCTATTATTAGTACGCCATAAGTGTTCTCTGAGCCTCAACTTTATTGTTTGTAAAGGGGAACCTGATGATTAAAACAGATTTAAGGAAATTTTACTCTCTTCCTGGGTTCCATCCTTTTAGAGAAAGAAATTTTTTCTTTATTTTTGCTGTTTAGAGGTTTACCCTTCCATAAGTATCTCAGAAATAGTGGGTCTTGAGAGTTGGAACTATGTTTGAATGTTGCCTCTGCCACTTCCTGGTCGGGAATTCTTGCTCAAGTTAGTTAAATGTGAAAATCTCAGCTTCTTACCTGTAAAATGGGGCGGGGGCGGGGCGAGGTAGGGGAGAGTGGGGTGATCATGTCTGTTCTTTCATATTGTTAAAGGATTAGCAGTAATGTCTTTGAATTGTCTGGAGCAGTGTCTGGCCCTTAATTGCTTCCTGAATGGTGGCTATTATGTGTTACAGAAAGCTGAAAACCAAAACACATTTGAGGAGCCAGTTAGGCAAGGGTCTGTTTCAGCACACTGGCAGTGAGGAGCAGTACACAGATGGGGAAGTCAGGAGGAGTTAGTTTACCTAGCTGGCCTGCAGATGTTTTTGGGGGTGTTCTTTATTGAGCTGACCCACAGCAGAAGGATCAGATGGGGGACTGTGAGCAATTATAAGTGCTTGTTGATGGGAATGAAGGGATAGCAGTGATGGGGAGCTCTGAGGGTCGTCATTAGATGCTGGCATCTACCAGCAGGAGGTGAACTGTTGGGCCTTTTCTGTGCCCAGGGGGCATCTCGGTGGCAGGGAGCCAGTTCATCCTTCAAGTTCCAGCTCCCTTCTCCAGAGAACTCATTTTCCCATCAGCTATACACGTACATCTCCTGGGTGAGGCATGAGAGGCGTCTCACAGGAGGAGGAGTTTGGAGGGAAAGGAAACAACGTGGGTAGGAAAGGGAAGTCAGGAGATCTGTGGGGCACCTGGACTGAGGCAGGTATGGTTCTGCCTAACTTTTTAGTTCTTTAATTCCAGTGGGCTGTTACTTCTCCTTGAGTTGTGGGTTCTTTGAAAGAAACTAACTGCCACTAGATGGCACACAGATCCTAGCAGTATTCTGGTGTATAAGTTACTGTTTTATACTTTGGGAGGCTGAGGTGGGCAGATCATGAGGTCAGGAGTTCACGACCAGCCTGACCAATATGGTGACACCCTGTCTTTACTAAAAATACAAAAATTAGTTGGGCATGATGGCACATGCCCATAGTCCCAGCTACTCGGGAGGCTGAGGCAGAGGAATGACTTGAACCCGGGAGGCGGAGGTGCAGTGAGCCGAGATCGCGCCACTGCACTCTAGCCTGTGCGGCAGAACGAGACTCCGTCTCAAAAAAATAAGTAAATAAAAATAAATAAATATATATATATATATATATATGTTACTTAAAAATTTGTTTTGAAAAGACAGACCACTAGTGTGTTTTTTAAAAATAAAATATGTATAACCTATTTAGCACTTCATTTTAGAAAGGATGAAAAATTAAAATTCAAAATCTATTTTGTGAGCTCAGTTTGTGCTTAGAGTCCAGTTTTTGAAGTATGTAATGGTTAATGGTCTTTGTTTATATGTGGGTGAGGTTTGACTCACACATGCTTCATTTATCGAGAGTTGTAAAATGTAGCTTTATAGTAAATATTTTAAAAACCAGAGTAATCTATCCCAAAGCAATAATGTCTTTTTTTCTTCTGTTTCATTCTTACTTGAAATTTTATCTCTCAGAAATTTGGGAATTGCATTTCTTGCAGAATATTATTTTGCTTTTCAACAAATGCGTCTGGTCATTGCTTTGCATTTGTGTTGTAAGTGTGTGAGAGTGTGTATGTGTGTGTGTGTGAGAGAGAGAGATATGAACATGGGTGCCATTAAAAGAATGGGATGGGCTAGTCATTGACTGGAAAGAACAGAGGAAGCCCAGAGAAGGAATGTGACAGAACATCAGACTTAACCCAGGTCCCTCCCCTCCCCATAACCAAAAAGAAAATATTAGACCAGGCTTTGTGAGGCAGTGGTAATCCCCTCTCCTCCCCCACTACTCCCAAGTGTAGCTTGTTTGGACAGTCAGCAGCATAGAGGCAGGCAGCCACAAAAAGGTGCCACAGAGCACAATTCATGACTATTCATTGTTTGGGAGCATTAGTCATTGATAATAGTTTCATAGCTTTGTTTATGAACTGTGACACTAAAGCCTTTAGCTTTAGCCACATTGGAGACCACTATTGAAAATGTATTTATACTAAAAGTTTGTTGACTTGACATAATCATTTGCTATGAAAGGTACAAACAAGGCCCATTAAAATCTGCCATTGTTTTATGTCTGGGTCCCCTGTGATGGCCAAAAGCAGGTAGGTGGTGACAAGCTGCTGCACCCTTCTGAATGGACCATGTGGGTTCCTAGCTTCGTGTGCTCTGGTTTATTGATGTCATTACATTATTAGGCAAATGACCGATGCCATTCCCCATTCCACCCCAGTTATCAGTATATGTATTTAGAGAGTCTTCGTGTTGTGTCCTCAGAGCTGCCTGAGAGGCTATGCTGGAGAAGTCTTATTTTTATTTTTATTTTTTGAGATGGAGTCTCTGTTACCCAGGCTAAAGTGCAGTGGTGCAATCTCAGCTCACTGCAACCTCTGCCTCCCTGGTTCAAGCGATTCTCCTGCCTTAGCCTCCCAAGTAGCTGGGATTATAGGTGCCCGCCACCACGGCTGGCTCATTTTTGTAGTTTTAGTAGAGACAGGGTTTCACCATGTTGGCCAGGATGGTCTCGAACTCTTGACCTCAAGTGATCCACCCACCTTGGACTCCCAAAGTGCTGAGATTACAGGCGTGAGCCACCACGCTTGGCCATGGAGTCTTTAAGAGGGAACTATTTCCTGGGCTCCTGGTCATTGTCCCTGTCCATCCCAGTGCACTGCCCAGGTTTTGGGGTATGACAGCACGTGTTGGGGAGACTTAGGCCAATATGTAAGGAATTTGGGAAATCTATAATTAGTAATGTTTTATTTAAATGTACATCCCCAGTATTATCCTGCCTCCCAACCCACCTCCCCCACCTTCTTAAGAAGACTAAACAGAATACACTAAAGTGCCACATAATGATGTTTTGGTCAAGAACAGACCCAAATATACAACAGTGATCCCATAAGATTACAATACCATATTTTTGTTGTACCTTTTCTATAATTAGATACACAAATACTTACCATTATGTTACAATTGCCTGTAGTATTCAGTACAGTAACGTGCTGTACAGGTTGGTAGCCTGGGAGCAACAAGTTATACCATATGTAGCTTGGTGTAGTAGGCTATACCATCTAGGTTTGTGTAAGTATATTCTATGATGTTCATACAATGATGAAATCACCTAGTAGGAGGCTTTCTCAGAATGTATCCCTGTTATTAAGTGATGCATGACTGTATACTAAAACATTACAGTTGTTAAATTACAATGATCAAAAACTAACCGTAACAGTAAGTTTCCAATGCAAGAAAATGATGGTGTTTTAATTTAGCTTGTCATTTTAAAAGCTTTTGCCAAATTCTTCTTTGTATTACGTTTTCCCAAAGTTTCTTTAAAAAGCAAAAACAGAGCTGGGCACAGTGGCTCACACCTGTAATCCTAGCACTTTGGGAAGCCAAGGCGGGTGGATCACGAGTTCAAGAGATTGAGATCATCCTGGCCAAAATGGTGAAATCCCGTCTCTACTAAGAATACAAAAATTAGCTGGGCATGGTGGCATGCGCCTGTAGTCCCAGCTACTTGGGAGGCTGAGGCCAGAGAATCGCTTGATCCCAGGAGGCAGAAGTTGCAGTGAGCCAAGATGGCGCCACTGCACTACAGCCTGGCAACAGAGCGAGACTCCGTCTCAAAAAAAAAAGCAAAAACACAAGGCTGGGTGCAGTGGCTTATGCCAGTAATCCAAGCACTTTGGGAGGCAGATCACTTGCGGTCGAGCCAACATGTTTACCTCATCATGGCCAACATGGTGAAACCCTGTCTGTACTAAAAATACAAAAACTAGCCGGGTGTGGTGGTGCACGCTTGTAATCCCAACTACTTGAGAGACTGAGCAGGAGGATCGCTTGAATTTAGGAGGCAGTTTACAGTGAGCCGAGATTGTGCCACTGCACTCCAGCCTGGGTGACAGAGCGATTTTAGACATGTATAAATGCACCAGTAGTGGCATGCTTGTACCTTGCATTAGAGTGTAGGTAGATCTGATTTGTAAGGTAACTTGAGTTCTTCATATTACAACTAAGACTTTGATCTCTACATGTCAATTGATGGGTCATCTTCCTTGTTCCTACTCAGTCCCCAACCAGCCCAAGCTATGGAAAAGAAACTGCCCCCTTGTATGAAGAGCAAGGTGTTGGCAGGGAAGTGCAGTCTATATATCTGTCTGTCTGCAACTGTGGCTGTCAGAATAGTGTCTCAGCCCTTTTCCTATTGGATCTCAGCTGAAGCAAATAAGGACAATGAACAGCAGCAAAGAGATCATCCTGGGCATCTCTTTCGTTAATAGAAGTCACCAACAGATCTAAATCTAATCGATTCTAATAATAGAGCTACATATATTGAGCCTTGGGTCAATAACTTGATTACATTATCTTATTTTTTTACAAACAAGTAAGCTGAGGTTTAGGGAGTTTGGGTGACCTGGCTAAAGTCCTGCTACTAGTAGTAAATGGAGACACTAGGATTTGAAACTGCCAAATTTCAAAGCCTATCCTTTTGGCCATTGTGTTACTGTGTAGTTGCATTTTGCAGGCATTTAACCTGTTTATATTAAACTAGACTTGTAGGCTGTCTTTTCACCCTACCTATATTAAATGAGCAGTGGAGCAGACCTGAAACAGACAGAGCACATGGCAAAACCCTGGAAGAAATGTGTAAAGAAAGGATTTTTAGAATTTCCCGGACGTTGGCCAACAAGCGAAAAGCACACAGACAAATGGGCGATGATGATGTCCTCAATGTTAGAAAGAAATTAATATAAACCAACAGAGAAATATAGACTAAGGAACAGTTAGAGGAACTGTGACTAGCTCCATCACCAAGGCTGTATCTGCAATATGAGCCATTTAGGAATTTTGAAGGACAGTCTTGATTTTCCACTTTTTACATGTTTACGGGATATAGAACCCCACACTATTGTTTCATGGGAACTTTACTTTCTAACAATCATCATGTGCTCCCAGAATGGAAGAAACTAAGAAACATCTGTAAAAGTCATCTATTTTGGCCGGGCGCGGTGGCTCAAGCCTGTAATCCCAGCACTTTGGGAGGCCGAGATGGGCGGATCACAAGGTCAGGAGATCGAGACCATCCTGGCTAACCTGGTGAAACCCCGTCTCTACTAAAAAAAAAAAAAAAAAAAATACAAAACACTAGCCGGGCGAGGTGGCGGGCGCCTGTAGTCCCAGCTACTTGGGAGGCTGAGGCAGGAGAATGGCGTGAACCCGGGAGGAGGAGCTTGCAGTGAGCTGAGATCCGGCCACTGCACTCCAGCCTGGGCGACAGAGCGAGACTCCGTCTCAAAAAAAAAAAAAAAAAAAAAAAAAAGTCATCTATTTTGATGTTTTCAAGTTGGGAGAGTTTTGTGAGGTGGAGGTAGGTAGCGTACTAGATACCATTATGGTTATCGTTTGTCTCTCAGTATACTTTTGATTTTTTGAAAGTTAGTTTTAAGTTGTGTTAATTTTTCCCCCATTTGTAGGGCTTCCTGAAGAATGAGAAGGACAATGCCCTGCTGTCTGCCATTGAAGAGTCCCGAAAGAGGGTAAGAAAATTAACCAAAATGTAGATGTATACAGATGAGGGCAAGAGGGTTGGGCATGGTGACTCACACCTGTAATCCTAACACTTTGGGAGGTGGATGTAGGAGGTTCGCTTGAGCCCAGGAATTCAAGATCAGCCTAGGCAACATAGTGAGACCCCATCTTTACAAAAAATGCAAAAAATTAGCTAAGCATGGTGGCACATGTCTGTGGTTGCAGCTACTCCAGTGGCTGTGGGAGGGTTGCTTGAACCTGGGAGGTAGAGGCTGCAGTGAGCCGAGTTGTACCACTGCACTCCGTCCTGGGGGACAGAATGAGGAGTGAGATCCTGTCTCAAAAAAAAAAAAAAACAAAACCAGATGGGGGCAGCAGTATATACTAGGGGAGTGTAGTGTAGGATCTGGAAGCTGGAATCTCTCACATGCCCAGTTCTCTCCTACAGAGAGAGTTCTACAGGAACCATTTTTTGAGAAGAATACCATGCTTTATAACTCTATGTATTTAGTGACTGCAATGCATCTGAGACACTGGACTGGACAATTAACTATTAATCTTAAAATGGAAAGACCAGAAAATTATTGGTTTCATTGTTATTGTATAAATGGTATTGTGGTTTCTACTGAATCAGCAGTTCAGAAAAGCAGCTGTGATCGCTGACAGTTTCCTTCAACTTATTTTCCTTTTATTACACAGTATTGAGTGGACCACCTTTTATATTAACAATTTCTCCAAGTTCAAACACACACACACACACACACACACACACATAAAACTAGCTCCATGCTTGAAAAGATGGTAAATAAGTTCACCTAAGAGCAGCCTTTATATGTGCAACAATATTCTGCAACAAGCAGTCGTGCAAGATACTCAAAGATTGTTTAACATGTGAGTTATCTCCGTTTATTTCTGACAAGGATCCAAATATCAAAATCTTTCTATAACATCCCATTATAGTGAAAGAGATTTTTGGGCCCTTGGGGCCTTATGGTGAGAGAGAAGAAAGGCTAGTTGTCCTGTGGAATTGGTTATAGAAGTGCAGCTTTCCCCAGGAAGGAGGCTGGCAGGGTACATTCCATCAGCTAGCAGTAGCCCTTTCTGCAAAGGGAGTAGGCTTGAAGTGAGACCTCTGTTTTGCTGTTTACTTATTTAGTTCTTATATCCAATGAAATTTATTCATTAGTTGTGTAGTTCAAAAATAATAAAGTGAAAAAAGTGCTGCTTCTCAGTGTGCTTTATTAAAATATTCTGTGAAGGTGAACATGTCTCAGTAGTACTGAGGTGAAATAGGGCTCGTTATTTAAATGACTGATATGTTTCATTATCAAAATAAAATTCCCATCATGTGCAGTGGCTCATGCCTATAATCCCAGCAATTTGGAAGGACAAGGCAGGTGGATCACTTGAGGTCAGGAGTTCGAGACCAGCCCAGCCAACATGGCAAAACCCTGTCTCTACTAAAAATACAAAAATTAGCCAGATGTGGTGGTGCACACCTGTAGTCCCAGCTACTCAAGGGGCTGAGGCAGGAGAATCGCTTGAACCTGGGAGGCAAAGGTTGCAGTGAGCTGAGATCGTGCCACTGCATTCCAGCCAGGGCGACAGAGCGAGACTCTGTCTCAAAAAAATAAATAAAATTCCCAAAATTTCATTAATTATATTGTTGGTGATAGTTCTTAGTCACAGATAGAGAGAAATTCACTTGATTCAGATCTGAAAATATTTTTAAAAGGGTTTTCTTCTATCCTGGCGAACACAGTGAAACCCCGTCTCTACTAAAACTACAAAAAAAAAACTAGCCGGGCGAGGTGGCGGCGCCTGTAGTCCCAGCTCCTTGGGAGGCTGAGGCAGGAGAATGGCGTGAACCCGGGAGGCGGAGCTTGCAGTGAGCTGAGATCCGGCCACTGCACTCCAGCCTGGGCGACAGAGCGAGACTCCGTCTCAAAAGAGGGTTTTCTTTTGGTTCACACATTAAGTGAGTTACCAACATTGATTCTCCTGCTGTAAAGGACCAATGAAATGAAATTAGGATTGTTGAATGCTACCAAGCTTTATTAGTCCATTTACCCCGCAGAATGTGTTTCTGGAATTGGCAGTCTCTGAACATTGTGCCATACTGAGACTAAATTTGCAGCCAGCCAAAACATTTAAGTGACATACCACAGTGCAAAATGTGTGCATATGTGTTTGTGAGGGAGGCATTCCAGTGTTGGGAGCCAGCCTAGGGGGAGACCTTTGACCTGTCTGGACACCAGGAAACTGCCACTGAGCAAGAATCATTTTTCACACAAAAAGTGAGCAACTTTCTGGTATTTTTGTGACTGTTTTATGTTTGAATAACTTGCCAGTGTCCTGCTGAAATGCCAAGAAAACAAGCTACAAAACCACAAGTGTGTCCTGTCTTTCCCCATTTGGCACATCCCAGCAAAAACGGAACAACATTATCAGAACATATGCAGTGTTTCTAAAAGCCAGCAACAGTGCAGTAATAAACGGGTGTGAAGTCAAAGCATATTGCCCTCTTCCCTTTATGAAAATGGAGTTCAAATGCTCCCCACCTGCTCTTAATTCAGCTGCCCAGTTCTTTCCATGCTTTTTTTCTTGTGTTCAAAGAGAAATATTTTCCACACATAGTAACTTGAAAGATTCAGATTTAATTTATAATAGTTTCTCCACTGTTTTGTCATTTTTTGTGGTTTGTTTTTGCCTTCCTTTTAATTTTTAGATTTCTCCGTACTCTTCCAGTTTATCCTTTTTCTTTTCCCTTGGGTTTCTTCTTAACACTGCTTCCCACCTCACCTTAGACTCTCACTGCCCTCCTCTTCTCTTAGTTGTTAGTTGAGCAGTTCTGTTGATTCTGTCTCATTAGTTCCTCTAGTTAGCATTCTTCTTTGCACTTTAGTTCAGTGGTTCAGATGTGGATATAAACAGAATAGGTTGGAATGGGACAGATGGGTGACTAATCATCCCTGATTAACCCACAGATTGAATGTTCCATTACCTCTAATGTAATTAAGATAAGCTGGGGGTGATGCAATTAAGGGAAGATAATTTTGATATTGGATCATTTATTTATTTTTTGAGACAGGGCCTTGCTCTGTCACCCAGGCTGGAGTGTAATGGTGTGATCTTGGCTCACTGCAACCTCCATCTCCAGGGTTCAAGTGATTCTCCTGCCTCAGCCTCCCGAGTTAGCTGGGATTACAGGCGTCAGCCACCACGCCCAGCTAATTTTTGCATTTTTAGTAGAGATGGGGTTTCACCTCGTTGGCCAGGCTGGTCTCAAACTCCTGACCTCAAGCAATTTGCCTGCCTGGGGCATTTATTTTTATTTGAAACTCCTTATCACACTAATGGTAAATAGAACTACAGCAGTGTTCATTCAGGTTACGAGGGTGTTTCTAAATGAGTAGCCTGGCATACTTTCAGATACATCTGAGGATTTGAACCCAGAAAGCTGATAGTTTTCAAAGCACTTTCAAAGTAATAAGCAGGAGTTCTTGGCACACAGGCAGGCAGCCCAATTAACAGGGAATGGTTAATTCCTACTGTCGTCATTCTGACCCTTACCTGATGCTGAAAGTCTGTCTCCACTGTCCTCTTCAGCAGTTTCTGTGGGTGGTACATTGTCTGTTTTCTTTAATTGCCTTTGCTACTCTGCCACTGTTAGCCAGAGGTCTTGTCCTTAAGAAAAAGACTTAGTACACTTTGTGGTGCGCTCACTTCGTGTTGCAGCTCGGTAGGCTGTATAATGTATCAACCTTCCCCTGCCTCCTTCTACCCTACCTGATCCTCTTGCCACCTGGTCCTCCATTTGACCTTGCTGGGAGAGGCTAGAGGCTGAGGAGGCAGTTGGTTTGACCACTATGTGGGAAAGTTTTAGACAAAATTGTGGCTCACACTTGTCTATTCTTTCTGGACAACTTCTAAGAAAATTATCTCTTCCCCTCCACCCCACCTTTATGTTCCATCATACTTCTCTTCATTTAAAATGCATAACTTTCATGTTTAAGTTTACTGGTGTGAGCAAAAAGCAAAGGTTTTTCTCTGGGTATTTTTCAGCTCAGGCTAACTGACTGGAATGGTCTATTCTGCCTGACTCTCAGTGAAAAGAAAAAAACCAGTTGGAAGACTGTTTTTAAAGTTTGTGATTATCGTTTCTCCTGTGTCTGCAGAATATGTATTAGAAAAGGGTCCAGCAATGCACCAGCCTTCTTCCTAATCATGTGTCTGCGTGTGTGTATGTCTGATGTCCTTTTTTCACATTTTAATAAATATTGGTCTAATTCAAAACATCCCAATTGTAGGAAGAGTATATGTATGTGATTTTTCTAACAGTTCCCCAAAGCTCATGCATATCAATATTATCAGTATAAATTATCTGTGTTGCCAATAATAAAGCAGGCATTGCTAATACTCATTCCCTTATTGTTGCCTAATTAGATGCCAATCTGAATGTAAATGAAATGGCTTTTTGAAAAGGCTTAAGCTGATGGGAAACCTGGTCTGCCAGTTGAAGAATAATAGGCTAAGAATGGTCATAATTCAATATATCTGTGTTATTTTAATTCTCAGATTTTTTTTTGTCATCTTCCTTATTCCCTCTCCTGCCCCCTCCCCAGATTTCCTTTCTTTTTTCTTTACCTTCTGAATGCCTTTATTTTGGCAGCTACCTGCAACTACTAGTAGACAGTGGCTTTTCAGTAACTTTGAGTAGACTGGTAGGCAGTTTAATCCCAGAAGGCTATTTTTCTTTTGCTGGTTTACTTCCTTCTATGAAAATATTAGTGTTTCTTTAAAAAATAAAATAAAATCACTGGGGCCGAGTGCAGTGGTTCACGCCTGTCATCCCAGCACTTTGGGAGGCCAAGGTGGTCGGATCACTTGAGGTCAGGAGTTCGAGACCAGCCTGGCCAACATGGTGAAACCCTGTCTCTAGTAAAAGTCTTAATACAAAAGTTAGCCAGGTGTGGTGGTGCATGCTTGTAATCCTAGCTACTTGGGAGGCTGAGGTGGGAAGATGGCATGAACTCAGGAGGCGGGGTTTGCAGTGAGCTGAGATCATTCCACTGCACTCCAGCCTGGGCAACAGAAAAAAAAATATAATAATAATAATATAAAACACTGGGAGAAACTTTTTTTTTCTTTTCTTAGATGTTTATTATATTGTAAGATACTATTGATTTTATAATCCATCATTATTTTATATGCTACAAAGAAAAATTACTGCTATGATATACGATCTAATTTCAGAGCTTATATAAAGATGTTTATATTAGTAAACACATGGAAAGATGCTCAACATCACTAGTCATTAGGGGAACATAAAACCACAGTGAGATACCACTTCACACCCTTTAGGATGGTTACAAGCAAAAACAGGAGGAAAAAAAATATATATATATATATATATGGTTTTTATGTTTTTGTTTTTTGTGACAGTCTTGCTCTGTTGCCTAGGCTGGAGTGCAGTGGTGCAATCACAGCTCACTGCAACCTCTGCCTCCTGGGTTCAAGTGATTCTCATGTCGCAGCCTCCCAAGTAGCTGGGATTATAGGCATGCACCACCACACCCAGCTGATTTTTGTATTTTTAGTAGTAGTAGGTTTTCACCATGTTGACCAGGGTGGTCTTGAACTCCTGACCTCAAGTGATCTACCTGCCTTGGCCTCCAAAAGTGCAGGGATTACAGGGATGAGCCACCTTGTGTGGCCAGAAAAAAATGTTATTAAGTGTTGGTGAGGATGTAGAGAAATTGAAAACCTTGTGCACTGCAGGTAGGAATGTGAAGTGGTACAGCCTCTATGGAAATAGTATGGAGGTTCCTCACAAAATTAAAAATAAAATTACCATGCAGTTCCACTTCTGAGTATATACCCAGAAGAATTGAAAGCAGGGATATTTGTACACCCACGTTTATAGTATTATTCACAAAAGCCAAGAAGTGGAAGCAACTCGGGTGTCCATCAGTGAATGAATGAATAAAGAAAATGGTATATTCATACAATGGAATATTTTTCAGCTTTAAAAAGAAAGGAAATTCTGACACTTGCTACAACTCTTAAGGACATTATGCTGATTGTCTCTGGCCCATTTCACTCACAAAAAGACAAATACTGTATGATTCCATTTATGTGAGGTACCTTGAGTAGTTAAATTCACAAAAACAGAAAGTAGAGTGGTGGTTGCCAGGAGCTAAGAGATGGTGGTGATGGTTGCACAACAGTGAGAATGTACTTAATACCACTGAACTAGACACTTTAAAATGGTTTATATGAGCTGGGCACCGTGGCTCACACCTGTAATCCCAGCACTTTGGGAGGCCGAGGTGGGCAGATCACCTGAGGTCAGGAGTTTGAGACCAGCCTGGCCAACATGGTGAAACCCCGTCTCTACTAAAAATATAAAAATTAGCTAGGCATGGTGGCAGGCACCTGTAATCCCAGCTGCTCAGTGAAATATGGTATGTTGCAAAGAGTTGTCAGCAAGTTTATTTAATTTTTTCTTTGGAGACAAGGTCTTGCTCTGTTGCCTAGGTTGGAGTGCAGTTTGTTTTGTTTTGGGACAGAGTTTTGCTCTGTCACCCAGGAGGGAGTGCATGTTGCGATCACAGCTCACTGCAGCCTCGACTTCCTGGGCTCAAGTGATCCTCCCACCTCAGTCTCCCAAGTAGCTGGGACTATAGGTGCACACCACTGTACCCAGCTAATTTTTTGTAGAGAGGGTTTTGCCATGTTGCCTAGGCTGCTCTCGAACACCTGAGCTCAAGCAACCTGCCTGCCTTGGCTTCCCAAAATGCTGGGATTACAGTTGTAAACCACTATGCTCAGCCAGTAAATTCTTTAAAGATAATTTTTAAAGTAGATTGCTTTTTCTCTACCTGTGGAGAAGTGGTCGGTCTGGAGGGCTTTAGGTTTCTGTTGGGTCTTAAAAGAAACCATGTTTTTTTGTTTTTGTTTTTTTTCCTGAGGATCATTGTTCTCTGTTCCTTTCTGACAGACCTTCGGCATGGCTGAGGAGTACCATCGAGAGTCAATGTTGGTCGAGTGGGAGCAAGTGAAACAGCGAATTCTGCACACACTGCTGGCGTCAGGAGAAGACGCCCTCGACTTTACTCAAGAAAGCGAGGTAGCTTGAATGCAAAAGATAAACTACTCTTAATAAAAACATGAAGTCAAAGAATGCTTGTCTACTTGACTAGTATTTTTGGCACAGTGGATCACTGTCTTCCTCTTGAAACACTTTCTTCACTTAGCTTTTAGGATGCCACATTTGCCTGGACTTCCTCCAACATGTCTGCCTGCTTCTACTCAGTCTCCTTTGCTGAGCTTTCGTCAAATTCCCTGACCTCTATAGGTTTGAGTGTCCCAGGGCTCAATCTTTGACCTCTTCAGTTTCTCTCTCAGTCACTGTCCTGTGATTTCATCTGGGCTTGGGGCTTTAAATACCTATCATCTCTATGTCAAAGAGTTTCAGATTTACGCCTGCAGCCTTGAACCTTAGTGCTAATTTATCTAGTTAATTTATCTAGCCAGTGTTAATTTATCTAGTTGCCTTCTGGGCACTGCTTGTATGTCTCGTTGCCATCACAGGTTAACTATGTCCAGAATTGAGTCATGATAGCAACTCCTTCCCTATCCTCCTTCTCTTCTCACAGAGTTCCCTATCTTTATAAATGGCAGTTCCAGTTTTTCACTTGCTCAAATCAGACACCTCAGCCTCACTTTTGTCCTCTCCATCTTGCCCATTTCACACCCGGTCTCTTTCACATGTTGACAAATCCAGTTAACCCTGCCTTAAAATATACCCAGAATCCAACCACTTCTCACTGCCTCCATTTTTAACACTCTGGTACAAATCACTGTCATCTCTTGCTTGGATTATTGAATTGGCCTCCTAACTGTTTGTTGTTATTGCACTGTAACAGATTACTCCAGACCTGGTTTGTTGAAAACAAGTGGTTATTTCTGGCTCAGGGTCTCTAGGCGCAATCAGGGTATTGGCCAAGGCTGCACTCATTTCAAGGCTAGATGCAAGAGGCATCTACTCGCAAGGTCATTCATATGGCTGTTGGCAAGCCTTAAGTCCTCTCTGACTCTTGGCTGCAGACATCATTTTCTTTTCAAATGAGCCTCTATATTGTGCTGCTCAACAGCATGATAGCTTGCTTCCCCTAGAACAAGAGGGAAGGGGTTCGAGGGAGAGCTAAAGAGCCCCCAAGACAGAAACTATCATCTTTCTGTAACTTAAAAGTAGTATCCCACCTCTGTTGGTCAGAAGTAAGTCACTAAATCTAGCCTACACTCCAGGGGAGAGGATTATGCAAGGGCTTGACTACCAGGAGGTGGGAGTTATTGGGGCCATCTTAGAGGCTGCTGACCACTCTGGTCTTTGTGCTTTTTCTGTTGCACGCTGCTACAGTCTCAACACAGCAGCAAGAACACAACTTAAAGGACAGGTTAGATTGTGTCACTTCTCTGCTCAGAACCCTTCAGTGACTCTCATCTCATACAGAATGAAAACCAAAGTCTTCACTTTGACATGTGGGTCCCTACAGACCTAGTCTTGTTGCCTCTCCAA
Organism: Papio anubis; assembly: GCF_008728515.1. NCBI lineage: Eukaryota > Metazoa > Chordata > Mammalia > Primates > Cercopithecidae > Papio > Papio anubis. The sequence continues at coordinate 32,988,953 of NC_044993.1, read as the reverse complement.
GCTCATCTTGTGCTGCTTTTCCCATTGCTCTTGCTGCGCCAGCTGAACGGGCTCCTTACAGGTTGCTTCAGCAAACCTGGTAGCCCTGCTTCTGCCTCTGGTCCTCTGCGCTTCCTGTTGCTTCTGCCAGGAATGCTCTTCCCCCAAAGGACTGCATGGCAGTCTCTCTCACTTCCTTCAAATATTTACGCAGTGCCATCTCAGACCTTCCAAGACCCTGAAATCCAAATCAACCCCTTCTTATTCAACACTTTGCATATCCCCTTCTCTTGCTGTATTTTTCTTTTTGGCATATCCTTCTGTGTGCCATAGTATATGTTTTATGTCTTTATATTGTCTCTTTCTCCCATTAGAATGTAAGCTTATTGAAGATAAGGATCTTTGTTTTGTTTATTCCTTTATCTCCAGTGCCTGGAAGAGTCCCTGGAACACTGTAGATGCTCAGGAAATATTTGTTGAGTGAATCATTTGACTGTAGCTAACTTCATGCTAGCTGAAGTATTAGGGATATATTGAAACAGTGTATTTTAGAATGGTTATGTTAAGTAGCCCTTTTCTTAATTGCCAGTGTTAATTGACTGGCAGTAGTGCTAAGTTGAGATTTTTTTCCCTTTTTAAAATTTAAAAATATAAGCAGTGTGGCCAGGTGTGGTGGTTCACGCCTGTAATCCCAGCATTTTGGGAGGCCAAGGAGGGCGGATCACAAGGTCAGGAAATCGAGGCCATCCTGGCCAACATGGTGAAACCTGGTCTCTACTAAAAATACAACAATTAGCTGGGCATGGTGGCATGTGCCTGTAATCCCAGGTACTCGGGAGGCTGAGGCAGGAGAATCTCTTGAACCAGGTGAGTCAGAGGTTGCAGTGAGCTGAGATCCCGCCACTGCACTCCAGCCTGACGACAAAGCGAGACTCCATCTCAAAATATAAATATGTATATATATGCAGTGTGGTTGTATGATTCAAATATTAAAGCACCTTGTCCCCAAATACCCTATTCTCTTCTCCCTTTGTCTTCCCCATAGGTAGTCACTATTAGTACTTTCTTGTGTAAATTTGCAAAGTGTCTTTATACAAGTATATGAGACTGTATATGCTTATCCCCATTCCTTCTTACACAAACATTAGCTACTGCATGCTCTGTTTTGCATTTTTTCTTTCTTCCCTTCATGTATCCCAGAGATCTTTCCTGAGAGGGATTTTGAGGCTACATCCAGGAGCAGCAAGAAAGAGTGTCTCCCTTTATCTGTGATTTTTGCCTTGTGCCAGAGGGAGCCAGGGCTTGCCACACATTTACCACCCAGGTGTTGAGGAAGGACAGCCCTGGGCTTTTTCCTAGCTTTTCCAGTTCAGGGTGACTAGTTCTGAGGCTTTGTCCAAGTTATTTAATTAACCCTGCAGACCTTCAGGGTCTTTACTGATTGAAATGAGATTATTGGGGAAGATAGTGATAATGTAAAGCAGCTGACCCATAATAGCCATTCCCTATTGTCTTTTAAAAAGCAGTTTCATGTAATTTAGAGGCGAAGATTTAAAATTATGTTACAAAAATTATGTTACAAAAATTATAGTGCTAGATGTTTTCAGGTAATATCAGTGCTTCCTGATAAATCTTTTTTTTTCCCCTCAAGTTATTTCATGAGTAGCTAAGATTCTTTTTGCACATCGAGATAAGAAAACTGAGGCTCAGAGAGACACATAATATGCTGGTAAGACTCAGGACGGTTGGCCTATGGACTCTTACTCTACTGAGGTCTAGGTCAAGGATACGTAGGTTGGCAAAGGGTAACTGCACATCCGGTATCTATTCCTGGTTTGTTCCTGATTTAAACACAAAGGTTTTTGGTTTGGTTTTGTTTATTAAACTAGCCCCCAAATAAATAGATGCCAAAGTCATTGTGTTGGGAAATTGCTCATTAAGGACCCTGTCCCATATGTCTTAGACTTAAAGATTTCAGACTGAAATCAGAGTCTTTGGGAACGAAGAACAAATGTATAGTATCGTTGGTCAGCCTAATGTTTCTTTCTCAATTCTTTGTGAATCTCAGCAAATAATTAGAACAGCTCATGGTTTTATAAACTTCACTTTTTTAAATGGTGTTAATAGGTTGTGTTCTGTATTGGGATTTGGAAGTAATTATAAATTGATAATGGGATGTTCTTTCTTGATTGCTCTTCTCTTAATAATAGAATAGTCTGTTTAGTAGACTTTGCTTACTTGACCTCAAGTCCCCTTGGAAGGGAGTTATCTATGCTTTTGCTATTCTCTATTGTGACACCTGGCAGAGTAGATAGTTTGTAAATGTTGGCAAGTGATGCATATAGGTCTTATCTTCAGATTATCCAGGGAACTGCCCTTTTCTGGAATCTTACAGATTTTGTTGTTTGTTGTTTGAACTTTTTTCCTGATGTATAACGTATATGTGGAAAAGTGTGTAGACGTAAGTATGCAACTCAGGCTGAGTGCAGTGGCTTACACCTGTAATCCCAGCATTTTGGGAGGCTGAGGCAGGAGGATCACTTGAGTCCAGGAGTTTGAGACCAGCCTGGGCAACATAGTGGGACCCCGTCTCTACAAAAAGAATTTTTTTAATTAGCTGGACATGGTTACATGCTCCTGTAGTCTGAGCTACTCAAGAGCCTCAGGTGGGAGGATCGCTTGAACCCAGAAGGTTGGGGCTGCAGTGAGCTGTGATTGCACCACTGTACCCCAGCCTGTACACCCAGCCTGGGCAACACAGTGAGACTCTGTCTCAAAAAATAAAAAAATTTTTTAAAAGTGTACAACTCAATCATCACAAATGGAACACACCCAGATGAGGAAACAGAACATTACCAGCACCCCAGAAATCCTCTCTGTGGTCCTTTCTGGTCACTACCCCTATCAACAAGGGAAACCACTGTCTTGACATCCAGTATCATAAATTAATTTTGCCTGTTTTTGAACTTTACGTAAATGGAGTCATACAATATCTACTGTTGTTTCTAGGTGCTTTTATGTAACCTTTTGTATACTATTGGATGTACTTTTAAGCCATTCATTCTCATGGCTAAATAGTATAACTGCAATTTGTTTATCCATTCTAGTATTAGTGAACCTTTGAGTAGTTTCCAGTTCTTTTATAAATAGTGCTATTGTGAGCATTTTTGTGTTTTGGTGAGCACATATTTACATCTCTGTTGGGTACACCTAAGAGGGGAATGGCCGAACCAGAGGGTATGCATATGTTCCGCATTAGTAGATACTGCCAAACTGTTTTCCAAAATGGTTGTATTGGTGTACCCTCCCACCAGCAGTATGTGAGAATTCCATTTGTTCCATATCTTTGCCACATGTGATGTTTCTGTCCATTCCAGTGTGTATGTGGAACCTTGTGTTTTTATAGGCCTTTCCCATATAATTTCCTTCAAAAGAATGAAAAGGTGGTATCTTCACATGGACAGACACTTTGTCCACTCTCTTTATAGGAGAATACACAACGTAAAAGGCATAAAAGACAGGTTTTGGTATTCAGCAGGCTTTGGGTCCCCAAGCCTGGGCTTCCTCATTATGAAATACCATTTTTTTGTTGTTTTTTTGAAACAGAGTCTCACTCTGTCACCCAGGCTGGAGTGGAGTGGCATGATTCTCGTGATCTTGTGATCCGCCCGCCTCAGCCTCCTGAATAACTGGGATTACAGGCATGCGCCACCGTGCCCAGTTAATCCTCGTATTTTTAGTAGAGACGGGGTTTCACCATGTTGGCCAGGCTGGTCTCGAACTCCTGACCTCAAGTGATCTACCCTCCTCCCCTTCCCAAAGTGCTGGGATTACAGGTGTGAGCCACTGCGTCTGGCCATGAAATGCCTTTCTTGAAAAACTATTGTTGTAAGGAATGTAGAATATGTAAAGTGGCCAGCCCGGTGCCTAGCATAGTGTACACAATCAGCACATTCTAGCATTCTTTGTGCGATTGTTGGTGTTTGGTAAGATACACATTTTTACTTTAATCATTTGGATATGGATCCATCCCTTTTTAAGTGTTTCCTTGATTTATAAAATATCCTTAGGAATCAAAAAAATCTTTGCATATAAATAGAGGAGATAATTAAAGGAGTTTGATGGTATCTAAAACATTCTTTTCTGGGCACCTTATTGTCAGGAATAAGGTCATTGGAATACAGAGTCATTAGTTAAGAAGGCAGTTTCACATCATTTTGAGCTGACCTTAGCACTTGAAGGAAAATGTCCAAATTTGGGTAATATAATATAAAGAGAGGCTCAAAGCTCTTTTTTTTTTTCTTAGCAAAAAGTACGCTAGGATATAGTGGTTTCTGAAACATGATTTTCCCCCATGCCTTCCAATAATAGGAGTTTCCCCCAGTTCCTTCTAAAGGAGACATTGGTAATATCTGTTCCTAGCAAGTTTTTTTTTTGAGACAAATCTTGCTCTATTGCCCAGGCTGGAGTGCAGTGGTACAATCTCGGCTCACTGCAAGCTCCGCCTCCCGGGTTCACGCCATTCTCCTGCCTCAGCCTCCCGAGTAGCTGGGACTAGAGGCGCCCGCAACCACGCCCAGCTAATTTTTATATTTTTAGTAGATACGGGGTTTCACTGTGTTAGCCAGGATGGTCTGGATCTCCTGATCTTGTGATCCGCCCGCCTCGGCCTCCCAAAGTACTGGGATTACAGGCATGAGCCACTGCGCTCGGCCCCCCTAGCAAGTTTTAATAAAGGAAATGATGCTTCAGTAGCATAGAGTCAATTTGGGAAATTAATTTCCTTAGGATATCATTGGAAGAAAAGGGTATATTTTTTAGAGGAAAGTAGGAATTGAAAGATTGTTACTAACTCTTTAAGTTGTGGTGTGAATAAAAATGATGTGCTTTGAAACAAAAATGAGACCCCTGGCTACGAATCCTCGCATCCCAGTTTTGTGTCTGCTTAGCGTGAGGAAGAACTTCCCTGTTGAGGCTTGCATGACAGCATGCAAGATTCGAGCAGTTTGGGGAATCCATGATGTACCTTAGCCAATTTTTAAAACAACATTTAAAGGTAAATTTAACCTGAGTGTAGTCTACTGACTGCTTTGTGATATTAGACATAGTCAATGGGCAATCCCTTAATGTATTGTCTGGAAAATGACTCAGCAAGAAACAGGCTCATTAGAGAAGCTGAACTGTGGCTTAATGAGTGTAGATAATGATGGTAACATTTCACACTATGATATGTGAACAGTGTATGTTGAACATAGTCGCTAGTTTTGATAACTGTCTTAATACCATATTCCATCACTTTTCAGTCATGCATCTGTTTTACATCTCAACATCTCTCAAATCAGGATATGTCTTAAATTCAGTAGTATATCATTAACAGCATTTTAAAATTTCTTAGTGATACATAAAATGACAGTGTTTTACAATAGGTGGACTATTAGATGAAATGAAATACAGTAGAATATGAACTAACAGTTTGAAAACTGCAGACCATAGGATTCTGAACTGTATTTTGTGACTCCCTGGCAGTTTCCTTGGGGATGGACCCAGTTCACCTGTTAGGGGTTTGAGTAGGAGTTCAGGTATAGAAAGTGCTCTGCTGCTCTTTCAAAAAGATTTTTTAAAAACCTCAACTCAACAGGCCCTTGATTTTATTGTCGTGATGTATCATACACAAACTGTCTGATCTTGTGTCCTCTTCTGACAGTAGAGGAGTGTAGACCCACTCTGCTGCTCTTCTCATCCTGCACCCAAACACAACCTGTCAGTGATGCTCACCCTTCCAGTTTCTCCGAGGTGCTTACATGCACATTTGTATATCTTATCGATTTATTATCACAAATAGATATTATTTTATATATTCCTATAATTTTGCATTATGTTGTTGTACATATTTTACAACTTCTCCTAGATTGGTACACGTAGGTGTCTGTCGTTTTTTAGTAGTTATAATAGTGTTCCAGCCTATGTGTGGCTTAGGTATTCTTCTCATTTTGTCCATGGTCACACAGTCATTAGTAGGGTTAATAAGGTCACACAATTGTTAGCTGGGTTGCGTTTAGGACCCTCGTCCTCTCTGGTCCCTGGTTGGTGTTTTTTTCCTGGTAGTACTGGACTTTTGCATACATATTTTAAAGCTAACTATTGTGAATTAATCACCGTGTTTCCATTTTGCTTACATAAAGCCAAAACATTCCACTTAGAAGTTAAATTCTTTTCCATCTGCAGCATCATCGTATTTTCTTACTACCCTATATTCATTTTGCTAGGAGTGCTAGTTGCATTCCTTTTTTTCTTTTTCTCCCCCACCTTTGAGACAGGGTCTCTGTCACCCAGGTTGGAATACGGTGGCGCAATCTCAGCTCACTGCAACTTCCGCTTCCCAGGCTCAAATGATCCTCTCGCTTCAGCCTCTCAAGTATTGTAGCTGGGACTACAGGCGCACTCCACCACACTCAGCTAATTTTTGTTTTTGTTTTTTGTAGAGACGGGTTTCGCCATGTCACCCAGGCTGGTCTTGAACTCCTGGACTCAAGCGATCCACCTGCCCCCAGCCTCCCAAAGTGCTGAGATTACAGGCATGAGCCACCACGCCCTGCCTGCATTTTGTTTTTTCTAACTAGAATATGCTTTCCTTGGAAAAGATTTTTATGCATCCCTGGATACACTTTGTACGATAGTAGGTGCTTAATAAAAGTTTGCGGTTCCCTCCTGCCACTTTCTATCCCCATCCTGTCCTGGAATGGCTGTCTTGGGAACACCATGTACTCTGATGAGACCTTTCTCAGTTTGTACTCCCAGAGGCTGCTGTTTTTCCACATATATGTCTCCAGACTCCTGGGTGAGTTGCTTGTTTTCCTCTAAAAGAAGAAACCCTATCGTCTTCCCTGCTCTTTTGATCTCTGGCTCTCTGCTCCTGTCATCTTGTCTTGTCGTCCTTGCTATGGCTCCGCCAGACCCCACTGCAGAGAACCCCAGAGATTAGTGGCTTTCCCAGCCCTCAGGCAATCCCTGGCTGTGGAATTCCAGCTAAATATTTGCCGGTTCCTCTGTTCAGGAATGTGCAATCCTCTTGTGGATAATTGACTTTATGTGTGGTGAAATAGCGGCTTGGTCAAGGGCAACTGAAGGATAGGTACCTTTGAAAACAAGAGCATTAGGCAAAATTAATTTAAATGGAAATTTGAAGGCTGAAACCCAACTACTTTTTAAATGGATAATTTTAAAAATTAGGTTTTTAGCACTGGAAAATATTTCTCAAGGCTGTTCATGTATATTTAGCCACAATAACTGTGTCCTTGCAAAAATGCTTTAGTGCTGTTCTCCTTTTCATTTCTTTGTTTATTCTCCTTGACTAAATTACTGGAATTAACAGGCTTAGTGCTGTGTCCTGTAAAAAGACTGTGGAATCTCCAGCTTTTGGATAGCTCTGTTTTAGAAAGGTGGCTGTCTTAGAGAACAGTCCTTAATACAGTGTTAATGGGAAGACTCAGAATAAGTCCAGAAGTATAAAATGCCCTGGCTGTGGAGGGGCTTCCATCAAACAAGGAATGTGTATTCATTGTAGAAAAACGAAATGAGACTTTCAGCCTATACAAAGTAAAATACTTTAGGTCATATTTCTGAGGTGTCCATATCTGTCCATTGTTGTTGAGCATAGGATTTGCTCCTGTGTTCGTTGTGGTGGTTTCTTTTTGTTTATAAAGTGATAACAGCTAGCATTTATTGACCATATGTTGGGCACTGTGTTGAGGTCTTCCACTTATTCCTCACAACAGTGCTGTGAGGTAGGGATTCATACTATTTTTGTCCCCATTTAACCTTCATCCCAATGCTATGTGGTGGATACCATTACCACCCCCCACTTTACAGCTAAGGAAACTGAGGCTTAAAGGGAGCAATATGCTCCAGGTCACATTGTTATAAGTAGTGGATCCAGGATTTCTTACTCCTCCTCCTTCTCCTCCCTCCTCCCTCCTCTTCCCTCCTCTACTGTTCTCTGATAACTGTTCTTGGAGAGTTACCCTGGGCTGCCCTGGCAGGCAGGATAGAGCAGTGGCAAAGAGTACAGAATGTGGTGCCAAACTGTGGATTCAAGCCGCTGCTTCCTACTGAAGTGAACTTGGGCAAATTGCTTCACCTCTCTGTGTGCCTTTGTGTCTTCACCTGTAAGATGGATAAATAAATAAAAGTACCTACTACATAGGGTTGTGGAGTTAATAACATGGAAATTCAAACAGTGCTTGGCACATAGTAAGTGCTCATTAATAGCTATTGTTATTATTGTAACCTAGTGGTGTTTAAATTAAATCTGTGTTTCAGGTAGGAATGCTTTCAGCTGTGAGTAGTGGAAACTTTGAGGTTTAGTAGCTTGAATAGGGGTGTATATTTCTCACCTACCAAGATGTCTGCAGGTGTGGAGAGTGTTGATGTTAATCCAGTTGTTCTGCAATGCCATCAGGGACCCAACACCTTTCTGTCCTGATATACTACCCTCTCTAGCACATCCACCTACTTTAGGTTCACAAGATGGCTGTAGGAGCTCTAGACATTATATTTGCATTCAAGGCAGAAAGAAGGGGAGAGAGCTGAAAAGTCATGACAGTCCCCCCGCCTCAACCCTCCAATCAATAAAAGCAGAAGCTGTCCCCAGGTATACTAGCAGGCTTGTGTTTTCATCTTATTGGCTAGAACTAGGGTGTGCCATTCCTTGCTGTAGTAGATTCTGGAAAAGGATATATTCAATGGTTTATAGGGATCAGCACATGAGGACCTATTGTTAAATTTTCAAGGAATTTGCAATCTAGTTGATATCGCCTTGAATAGCTTGAAATCTGCCATGGTGGGAGAATTTAAACCACAGACACCAGCAAATGCTAGCCATTGTCCCTTTTCCCACGAGCTGGCTGTTAAAAAACATTTACCAGCACACTATTGGGTACATTTATTAGGTTGGTGCAAAAGTGATTGCCATTGAAAGTAATGGCAAAACCCGCAATCACTTTTGCACCAACCTAATAACTCTAAATGCCAGCTTGAAAGGTGGCAGAAGGTAAAGATGTGAGAAGTAGGAATTGGGAATGGTCACTGGGCCAGCCAGCAGCATCTACCAAGATCAGCGAACTGTTTAAGCTCTTTTAATACCAGTGATAGTTGGAGATCAGAACTGAGGGGACCTCTCAAGATCATCTAGGATAGCCCCTTCATTTGACTAATGGGAATCTGAGGAGGTGCTTTGCTCCAGAACCCAAAGCCAGGGAGTGAAGTGGCCCTCCTAGAACCCAGGCATCCTTGACAGTCCAGTGTTCATTCTCCAGAACCAAGGGCTTCATACTGCCTTTCTGATAACTCCCCTTCCCTTTCTTCCCGACTCCTGGTGCATGCCCACTGTACTCTTCCTTTTACCAGCTTCATAGTGCTGGGAAGCTTGGCTGTTATCATCCCCATTGGTTTCACAGAAAGCCTAGTTTAAACTGATTTATTTTAGATTTTAGTGTATAGAACATTCAGCTTTTTTAAATAAATGAGATAAGCTTAAAGAATTTGATCTCTGCTATGCTACAGTACAAACTAATCAGTGGGAACTTAAGAATTTACCTAATTTTGATCTGTATTTCTTTACAGAACGAATAAGCTTAACTAAAGACGAATATTCTTTCTTAAAAAAGACTGAAACTTTTTTCATACACAGTCATGCACTGCATGTGTGATGGTGGCTGGCTTCATAAGTTTATATCATATTTTTATGTGCCTTTTCTATATTTAATTGTGGTTAAATATATACATACTTACCATTGTGTTACAGTTGCCTACAGTATCCAGTATAGTAATAGGTTGTACAGGTATGTAGCCTAGGAGCAATAAGCTATGCATACAGCGTAGGTGTGGAGTGGGCTAAACCATCTGGTATGTGTAAGTATACTTTATGAAGTCCACACAATGACGAAATCTAATGATGCATTTCTCAGAACCTGTCCTCATTATTAAGTAATATATGACTGTATTTTTATCTGACTCTCCTCTTCAGATTGTAAGCTCTTTGGGGACAGGCTTTGCAGGCTGGCTTGTTTTTGTTCTTATGGAGATGGATATACACACAGCTGTGCATGTGGCAGACACTTAGCAAATATTAACTGAATGAATGTCCAACTTGCACTGGTCTCACATCTTCAGATAACAGAAAAGTAATCAGCAACTGTTGTCTTACTGTGGACTCTAGTGTGGAAATGTCTGAATCAGGTGTTTGACTCTCTAAACTGCTTTCCCTCAACTGCTTGATACGATTGATGAAAAAGAGGCCCACTGATAAAAACAATGGCCTCACTAGTGTGAAGACAAGGGGAAGCTTGAGATTGAAACAGAATGTTGGAAAGATGTACATTTCCAGAAACAGTCATTGAGATATCGATAGAGTTTATGCAGCCCCTCACTCTTTTTTAATTAATCCAGTCCCATACCTGCTCTCTTCTCATGTGTTCACAGTAAAAGTTGCATGTTATTGAAATCCCTAAAATCATCATTTTGAGGAAGTCTTAACTAGGAAACAGACTCTCGACAGCTCTGTCAAAGACAAGAATATGTTTATGTGATTTTATTTCTTCACATGGCTGAATACTGTCCCTAACTGATTCTGAATATGTATTTATCCACAGCCAAGCTACATCAGTGACGTGGGACCCCCTGGTCGAAGCTCTCTGGATAGCATTGAGATGGCCTATGCGCGGCAGGTGAGTGTGCTCTCAAGGGGGATTAAGCCAGGAAATTCCTTTGTGAACCTCTAGAGAATAAAAGGGAACAAAAACTTGTAAAAATCAAACCCTGAAAGCAAGTTGTATTTTTTCATTTAGAGGACTAGTTAATATTTTACCATAGGCCACTGGAGAATTCTGTCAAATAGGGTAATAGAATTACTCACATTTGATTTGAGGAAATTGAAATCTGTCCTTTACACTGACCACAGCATCTCAGTATGCATTTTTGGCAACAGTCCCATGTACAGTAAAGCTTCAGGTAACTGCGCTGCTTAGCAAATGGAGTTCTGTATTAACTGACTTACCTGGTAAGCTGGTGGTATTAACAAATCCTTTTTTCACTCTTTGTCGAGAGAAATTTTCTAAATGCTTTTCTGTCTTGATAAGCATAGTGTATTCACTACTTAATACCACTGTTGTCCTAGAAAAGCTCATAATATTTTAGGGGTCATCCTTCTGGTTGTAGATGAGGACCATCCAATAATATGGATATGGATTGAGATGCTTTGTGGTAAGCACAGGAATTCTGTTGGACTGAAACCACCCTGAGGACCCTACATAACCTGGAACTGACTTTTTAAATAAAGCAGTGCCAGCTGACTTTGTGCTTTATTGTAATTTGCTGCTTTTCCCCACAAAGTACAAAGAAGGAAAAATATTCCTGTTTCTTGAATTGAGGGCAGTGGGCCTTCATCCCCTTAAGATTATCCTCCACCAGCAGTGGTCCAGGAATATCTGCTCAGCCATTATCACCTCCTGGATTCTTTGAGGGGGACCCGGGGGTCCCACTTATGGCCCTCAACATTACCTACCTCATCCTCCTCCAGCCTGGAGTAGGGTGGTTGGAGGCAAAAACAGAGCAGCTATGGAGGTGAGCAGGAGGCAGTGAGAAACTGTTAGACCCTGTGCTCTTTTACCAAGGTCCCTCTCTTCAACTGCCAGTTATTTAGTCAGTGGAGTTCCACATGAATTGAGTTACCTGGTTAGCTGATGGTATTATCAGAAGTCCCTCTTTTACCCTTTCTTGAGAGAAATTTTCTAAATGTCTTTTTAAAAATCTCTCTTCTTTGGGGTGCCATTGCCACTTCAAACTCCAGACAGCTGAAGCCCCCAGCTTCATCAACTTCCCACACATGAGATCCCCTCCTTCCAACCCCCTCATGTTTTGCCACTGGCCTTCATTTATTTCCTCCTGCTCCAATTTTATACCTCTCTCTTTTTATTCCCCCTGTGCATCTGCATCCTTTACTCGTCACCTTCATTGTATGGCTGACTCCTCTATTGCCATGGAGAGAGTCCTGATGAATTACAGGCTTCTGAAGAGAGAGACTGTGTCTTCTACACCTGCAAGGACTAAAGATGTCATTAACATTTCATAGCACATACAACACGGAAATATTGTGTCTGTTTACACGGCTGTCCTCTCCACTAAAGAGTGAAGCTTTATATCCCATGTTGAACAGTACCTTGCAAAGGAAGGCCTGTAAGAAATGCTCATTGAGTGAATAAGTACTACATCATGGTTTAAAACCATTTTATTGATTGGTTGGTTGGGTGCTTGAGACGGAGTCTTGCTCTTTCACCCAGGGTGGAGTGCAGTGGTGCGATCTCAGCTCACTGAAGCCTCCGCCTCTGCCTCCCAGATTCAAGCGATTCTTCTGTCTCAGCCTCCCAAGTAGCTGGGATTACAGGCATGCACCACCACACCTGGCTAATTTTTGTATTTTTAGTACATACCGGGGTTTCACCATGTTGGCCACGCTGGTCTTGAGCTCCTGACCTCAGATGATCCACCCGCCTCTATCGGGAGAACCCGCTCCCCATATTTACGTGGGTTCTTTTCTGTTTCTTAAGTGTCTCGGCTGGTTTGAGAAATAAAGGGAAAGAGCACAAGAGAGAGAAATTTAAAGCTGGGTGTCTGGGCGAGACATCACATGTTGGCAGGATCTGTGATGTTCCCCAAGCCATAAAACCAGCAAGTTTTTATTAGCGATTTTCAAAAGGGGAGGGAGTGCACGAATAGGGTGTGGGTCACAGAGATCACATGCTTCACAAGATAATAAAGTATCACAAGGCAAATGGAGGCAGGGCGAGATCACAGGACCACTGGATGAGGCAAAATTAAAATTGCTAATGAAGTTTCTGGCACGGCACGCATTGTCGTTGATAACATCTTATCAGGAAATAGGGTGTGAGAGCAGACAACCTGTCTGACCAAAATTTATTAGGCGGGAATTTCCTCGTCCTAATATGCCTGGGAGCTCTACAGGAGACCGGGGCTTATTTCATCCCTTCAGCTTCGACCATAAAAGACGGCACACCTTAAAGGGGCCGTCTGTAAGCCTACCTTCAGGGCGCATTCTCTTTCTCAGGGTTGCTCCTTGCTGAGAAAAAGAATTCAACGATATTTCTCCTATTTGCTTTTGAAAGAGGAGAAATGTAGCTCTGTTCTGTCTGGCTCACCAGTGGCCAGTTCAAAGTTACCTCTCTTGTTCCCTGAACATCGCTGTTATCCTGTTCTATTTTCAAGATGCCCAGATTTCATATTGTTCAAACACATATGCTCTGCACACAATTTGTGTGCAGTTAACGCAATCACAGGGTCCCGAGGCGACATTCATCCTCCTCAGTTTACGAAGAAGATGATGGGATTAAGAGATTAAAGACAGGCATAGGAAATTATAAAAGTATTAATTTGGGGAACTAATAAATGTCCATGAAATCTTCACAATTTATGTTCTTCTGCCGCGGCTTCAGCCGGTCCCTCCATTCAGAGTCCCTGACTTCCCGCAACATGCCTCGGCCTCCCAAAGTGCTGGGATTACAGGCGTGAGCCACTGCGCCCAGCAAAACCATTTAATCTTCATAACAGCCCTGGAAGATGAACGATACCGATATTCCCCATTTAACGTAGAGGAAACTACAGTTCAGCAGAGTCGTGATTTGTCTAACATCACTACTTTGAGAGAGCAAAGACTTCATATACAAAGTGGAATCTTCCACAAGAAGATTTAGAACTTAACTAGTTAAGATTTAGAGCTTACAGTTCTAAATCTTAACTAGTTAAGTCCTGTTTCACTTCCATAGTAGGACTTAACTAGTTCTAAATCTGGAAGAGTGAATTTACGATTTTTACTATCATCATTTTAGCTCCTTGAAAATAAAATCCAAAGTAAGAGTGGTTTTCCCATAGCTTAAATATCACATAGTTCATTTTCCTTAAGAAAATCTTACCTGAAGAACAGAGATTCTTTCCAGGAGAAATGGATATTCCACATGTGCCTCTCCTGCTATTCTAACACTTGTGGAGGGAGGCAGTGCCCAACATTCCTCACTCCATCCATGAACCCTATACCAGGGCCATTCCATCATTTTGAAAGAATTGAGTCCTTTGCCTTGGTTATTAGGAAGCAGCAGCCAGACCCCTTCCATTCTCCTGTCTTCCCCGGGTGCTTCCTCACTAGGACAGAGAGGCATAGATCTGCCTGTGGTTCTTCTCCCCCTGGACCCCGCTGCTCCCATTCCTCAGGTGTTTGGAAGGGGGGGTGGCAGTTAGCTTTAGTGTGTTATCCACAGCCCCAGCACAACTGGGGAGCTGGCCAGTGTGCATGGCTCAGCCACTCCAAGGAAGGAAAGGTTGGCTGAAGTTTCTGCCGGCCATTGCCTGCTTCAGGGGGTTTTAAAAAGAGAAAGTAGATACTGTGCCATTTACTTTGCTTTTTATCATTTCAGATTTATATCTATAATGAGAAAATTGTAAATGGACACCTGCAGCCTAACCTGGTGGACCTTTGTTCTTCCGTCGCAGAGCTGGATGATAAGGTAGAACCTAGAGCTAACTCAAGTAGAAACCGGGGTCCAGTGTTTTGATGGGGCTAGCAGCTTGCCGACTTGGCTGAAATGTGCTGTGGAAACACCCCATTCTGTGGAATGAAATGTTAACTGTTCCTCAGAGTTTTATTTTAAATAACTTTGGGTGGTTTTCTTGATGATGAATTTTTAAAAATGCATCTTTAAAAGGCCCTGCCAGTATCAATTGATAGTCACAAGAGTTCTCTTCAAGCCGTATTTGCTTTGAAGTCCCATCAAGCTTTTACTCCCCACTTACCAGTTTCCCTCCTTACACAAGCAATAGACTCCTTAATGAGAGCTGAATTGTCAAGGTGATGGCTTTTCACACCTGTGAGCCCTCGAACTTGACTCAGGTGGGACTTTTGTGAGCATTCTTGATGTACCACTGGTTCTATTCCTCTGACAAACACATATACTGCCTTTATTTATTCTCCTCCCTCACCCCTTACTCCTGGCCAGTTTTCTGCTCCAAGGGGCAAAAAAATAAAAATAAAATAAAAAAATAAGTGGATGGATGACTACTTGGTAGGTGGCTAGGAGGAAGGAAGAAAGGAGGGAAGGCTATTATGGAAGAAAGCACCCATACACAGATTTTTTTTTGTCTTTTAAAAACTTGCTCAGCCCAGTGTGGTGGCTCACACCTGTAACCCTAGCACGTTTTGAGGCTGAGGTTGGTGGATTGCTTGCACCCAGGAGTTCAAGACCAGCTTGGGCAACATGGCAAGACCTCCTCTCTACAAAAAATAGAAAAATTAACCGGGTGTGGTGGCATGCACCTGTAGTCTCAGCTGCTTGAGAGGCTGAGGTGGGAGGATTACCTGAGTCCAGGGAGGTCAAGGCTGCAGGGAACCATGATCATGCCAGTGTACTCCAGCCTGGGTGACAAAGAGTGAGGCCCTGTCTCAAAAAAAAGTATCTAACTTTTAATTTTTTTTTCTTTTTTTTTTTGAGATGGAGTTTCACTCTTGTTGCCCAGGCTGGAGTACAATGGTGAGATCTGGGCTCACTGCAGCCTCCACCTCCTGGGTTCAAGTAATTCTCCTACCTCAGCCTCCCGAGTAGCTGGGACTACAGGCACCTGCCACCATGCCTGGCTAATTGTTTGTATTTTTAGTAGAGACGGGGTTTCACCATGTTGGCTAGGATGGTCTTGAACTTAATTTTTTAAAATAGTAAAATATAAGATAACCTAAACAGATCTAAAGAAGAAAGTCAGGTTTCACCAATCATTCCACCACCTAGGAAGAGTCACATTTGTCTGGACAGTCTGAAGTTTTAATTTTTGAGAGAGACCATGAAAACAGGCTTTTCTCTTTTGCTTTGGAACAAGTATAAACCTTTTTCTCCAATCAGTGCTATCCTCTAAGGACTCATACATTTAAAGTATTGCCAAGGGTTCAGGGAACACGTTGTTTTTAAGGAGCGATTTACAGGCAGAAGGATTCTGGGGAGAGGGAGTCCCAGCTGTGTGGTGGTAACACAGAGGAAAGAACGCCCGCTCCTTTCCTGGGAGGCATCTTTTGAAGGGAGTGAGTGGGAAGGAAAATGGGAGGCTGTGACACTCACCAAGTAAGGTAAAAGCGGTGGCCCCTGGAGCATCTCTGGGAGGACGAAAACCTGTATTATTAGGTTAAACTCTTATTTTAAGTCTTTAGAAACTCAGATAACCTTGTAAGGACTGAAATACAGCTCTTGGAGTTTAAACTCCTAGAACTTTGGATGACCGTAAATGGATTCCTGCTCTCTGAAGGGATAACCCGCTGAGATTCTTGCAACATGTGTGTAGTTTTAATTATGTATGTGGTTATGTCAGACCTGGAATAGTAATTGATATGAAAACCAACTCAGGGCAGGGGTAGGGGGTGCTTATCGGTGGATGGAACTCTGAAGTCTGGCCAGCAGAGGCGCATCTTCTGCACTGAGCTTAAGCCTAGCAGTCACAGACAGATGACATTAACCTCATCCCCCACCTTACTCTGCCAGCCTTGGAGGTCAGAGTGCCACAAAGAACCACATAATTTCTCTGACCCTGCAGCATTGTCACATGCAGTTTTGTTTATATGCAGAGCATTTCTGACATGTGGACCATGGTAAAACAAATGACAGACGTGTTGTTGACACCGGCAACTGATGCCCTGAAGAACCGCAGCAGCGTGGAAGTGCGCATGGAGTTTGTCAGGCAGGCCTTGGCGTACCTTGAGCAGAGGTAAGGCAGCAATAGCACAGTGGGGCTGGCTTTCAAATCCCTTGCAGTCAACCGTTTCTCAGATCTTAAGTTGTCCTCAGGTTAAGTGTGCTGTAGCTGGTATAATTTAAGATTTATTATGGCTGGGCGCGGTGGCTCACGCCTGTAATCCCAGCACTTTGGGAGGCCAAGGCGGGCAGATCACGAGGTCAGGAGATCGAGACCATCCTGGCTAACACGGTGAAACCCCGTCTCTACTAAAAATACAAAAAATTAGCCGGGCGTGGTGGCGGCGCCTGTAGTCCCAGCTACTCGGAGGCTGAAGCAGGAGAATGGCGTGAACCTGGGAGGCGGAGCTTGCAGTGAGCCGAGATGGCGCCACCGCACTCCAGCCTGGGCGACAAAGCGAGACTCCGTCTCAAAAAAAAAAAAAAAAAAAAAGATTTATTATGTTAAATTGAACAAGGCTCAGAGTTGTAATCCTGTTTCAGAAATCCTGTTTTACTTACCTACCAGGACTGTTTCTGCAGTCACACATTAAAATAAAAATCACACATTAAAAAATCATGGTAGGTGAGCACTGTTCGAATTCCCTTTTTCTTTCTCCACACTCTGTCTCTTAATACGTAAAGCCATAGTGCCTTAGGTCATAATCTTTTTCTAATGTGGTTCAGCCATTACTCCTTAGGCTCTTTTTTTTCTCTCCACATTCTAATTTTATTCCCAGGCATGTTACTACCTTCAAACCCTAGGAAAACTCCTTTCCCCTTATTTTCTGACACTACTTGGTTAATTCCCCTAAGTCAGGGTCATTCCCAGCTGATAATGCCTGTGATTTATGCCCGGGTTTCTTTGCCACTTCCTCACCAATCAGAGCTGGTCACTGAGGGGTTTGTGGCAGTGCCTTTGTGCCCAAAGTATTGTTCCCTTCGTTAGTAGGACCCATGCCATCATCCCTCCCTGTGGATACTCCTTCCAATTCTGAATTGGCCAGCAGGGATTGCCATGAGTGTGCAATAGAATCTCTTTATTTTAGAGACAGGGTGCTGGGCCCCTCCCTGCTGGCTTGAGAAGAGAAAGCCAAGTTGAATACACTTGCAAAATTACAGGCCTTTGCCACTGAGCCTCTGCACCTGCCAGCAGCCTTGCAGTGAGATCGCCTTTTGTCAATAAAACAATACTTCAGGCCGGGCGCGGTGGCTCAAGCCTGTAATCCCAGCACTTTGGGAGGCCGAGATGGGCGGATCACGAGGTCAGGAGATCGAGACCATCCTGGCTAACACGGTGAAACCCCGTCTCTACTAAGAAATACAAAAAATAGCCGGGCGAGGTGGCAGCGCCTGTAGTCCCAGCTACTCGGGAGGCTGAGGCCGGAGAATGGCGTGAACCCGGGAGGCGGAGCTTGCAGTGAGCTGAGATCCGGCCACTGCACTCCAGCCTGGGCGACAGCGCGAGACCCCGCTCAAAAAAAAAAAAAAAAAAAAAAAAAAAAAAAACAATACTTCATTAGGAAGTCAGAAGATTTCCTTGTATGTTACTGAGGTAATTCAAACTTGGTACAGCGGAGAATAGGTTTTTATACCAAATACTATATTAATTAGACGAGAGCTACTGAAATGAACACCATCAGACACATTACACTCACTAGCTTCCATTCCCTGGTTAAGAAAAATCTGGAGCTCAAAATGGATTTTTATTCTCCTAGTATAGGAATAAAGGGTTTATAAAATAATTCTTCTAAGCGTTGGCTGAATTTTTGTGATTAAGTTTTGGGTTTATCAATCTTCAGCCGTAAAGAACCTACATATGTAGCAGCATTTATTCGTTACCAGTCGGCAAAATGAGTCAGAACTTCTTTTGCTATATAAAAACTTCTAGGAATTTTTTTTTTTTTTTTTTTTTTTTTTTTGTAAGACAGGGTCTGGCTCTGTCACCCATGCTGGAGTGTGGTGGCATAATCTGGGCTCGCTGCAACTTCTCCCTCCCAGGCTCAAGCAGTCCTCCCACCTCAGCCTCCCGAGGTGTGTGCTACCATGCCCAGCTTTTTTTTTTTTTTTGAGATGGAGTTTCGCTCTTGTTGCCCAGGCTGTAGTGTAATGGTGTGCTCTTGGCTCTGTGCAACCTCCACCTCTCAGGTTCAAGCGATTCTCCTGCCTCAGCCTCTTGAGTAGCATGGTAGCCTGCCACCATGCCCAGCTAATTTTTGTATTTTTAGTAGAGGTGGGGTTTCACCATGTTGGCCAGGCTAGTCTCGAACTCCTGACCTCAGGTGATCCACTGGGTTCAGCTTCCCAAAGTGCTAGGATTACAGGCGTAAGCCATCGTGCCTGGCTTAGGATTTTTTTTTATTTTTATTTATTTTTTTCAGTGAGTGTAAGTGTATGACTGCTCATGACTGCTTTTTTCTTGATCACTCTAATCCTTAACACTGGTGCTTGACTTCACCAGTGGTACTAGGCTGCTTTCCTTGGTTTTAAATCGCTGGTAAGCCAGTCCATTTCTTTAAGTCTTTTCGTTTAGTTTTTAAAAGTATCTTGTTCCATTAATTTCTTTAACAGTGCTTCTTGGAGCTATTTGGGAATTTCCTTTCATAATTGTAATCTTAAGTTTATTTTTCACTCTAGTGGCATGACTCTCTGATGGCATCTTTTGTAAGCATTCATTGTCACCTTTGATAAAGGGGATATTTTAGAATAATTATACTCAGTGTTAAAATATTTTTCTCTGCTGCTCATTCACTGACAGTATGCATATAATAGTTCAAGTGATGCAATGCATCAGATGGCAAAGTAGACCAGTCCTAAATAATTTTTCAATTATAAGGCTGAAATGTTGTGAAAATGTAGGATTGGTCTGTCTCTTCCCTGCCACATTCCAAGATTTAAGGCATGATATATATATCTTAGCCCTCAAGGAATTTAGACTTCTTCAGTTTAGGCCCTTGTCAGCACATGGACTGTCTTAATTCAGATTGGAAGAGACCATAGTGGGCATCTGTTTGTCCTGGCTGCTACACGACTCCTCAATTTCTTATCCAACCTCTGCTTATAAATACTTCCAGGCCAGGCGCAGTGGCTCACGCCTGTAATCCCAGCACTTTGAGAGGCCACAGTGGATGGATCACCTGAGGTTGGGAGTTCGAGACCAGCCTGGCCAACATCGTGAAACCCCGATTATACAAAAATACAAAAATTAGCTGGGCATGGTGGTACACGCTTGGCACAAGTCCCAGCTACTTGGGAGGCTGAGGCAGGAGAATCACTTGAACCTAGGAGGCAGAGGGTGCAGTGAGCCGAGGTCATGCCACTGCATTCCAACCTGGGCAACAAAGCAAGACTCTGTCTAAAATAAATAAATAAATAAAAATTCCAATGATGGGGAACTCATTAACATTTGTTAAATTTTGTTTGTTTTTCATTATAAAAATGATACATGCTTATTATAGAAACTTTGGAAGATGCTAAAAATAAGACTTGAAAAAAGAGGGGAGGACCCGTATACCATCTAGAGGCTCCTATTACCTTGTTATATTTCTTTTTTCCCCCCTGTTCTTGAAGTCTGAGTTTTTTTTTTTTTTTATAACCGCATAAAATTTCATTGAGTCAGCCGGGCATGGTGGCTCATGCCTGTAATCTCAGCACTTTGAGAGGCCGAGGCGGGCGGATCACGAGGTCAGGAGATTGAGACCACCCTGGCCGACACGGTGAAACCCCTTCTGTACTAAAAATACTAAAATTAGCCGGGCATGATGGCGCGCACCTGTAGACCCAGCTAGTCAGGAGGCTGAGGCAGGAGAATCACTTGAACCCGCAGGGCAGAGGTTGCAGTGAGCCAAGATGGCGCCACTGTACTCTAGCCTGGGGATAGAACGAGACTCCGTCTCAAAAAAAAAAAATTTTTTTTTTTTGTTGAGTCTGTTTCCTGTTATTAAGATTTAGGTTGTTTGTTTCACTCTCTCTGTTGTTTTACTTAACCTGGTGTTGAAAACCTGACTTTTTGAGGTAGTCTGTGGTTTTTGACAAGAACATACTATATTTAGAAAGTTATTACATTAACCACATATTTGGGTATCTGTGAATTGGACTATTTAATCTTGGTATGGAAACACTTAAAACTACTACAGAGGATTTTAAGAAGCATGCTAGTAAATAAATGAAGAGGGAATGGTAGAAAAATCATCAATTTGCAACCACCAGTGTAATAACTGGTCCAGCAAGGACCATCAATGGAAAGTAAAACCGTTGAGTAAAAGATTGTTGAATAGAATACTTACATGACGTTCATGTATTGCCCCACAGATTACTTGTTAAGCACAAAGATAATAATAAATTGTAATGGAGAAATCTGATGGACACCTTTCAAGCAAGTGAATCAAATCTAGTGTTACCAATAAAGAAACAAACCTGCTACCTATGTCATTGTGGGATTCAGTGGGAAATGCCAGCATTAGCTATGTAGGGCTACTGTCAAAAAAGTTGAACCTGAATCAAATAACAATCCAGCTTAGATACTCTACCAGACAGCTGGCCTGGACTCTATAAATAAAAGGTCCGTGTCCAGCTGAGCATGGTGGCATGTACCTCTAGCCCCAGCTACTCAGGAGATTGAGGCAGGAAGATTGCTTGAGCCCAGGAGTTTGAGGCTGTAGAGTGCTTTAAAGGCACTTATGGGCCAGCCGTGGTGGCTCTTGCCTGTAATCCCAGCACTTTGGGAGGCCAAGGCAGGTGGATTACTTGAGGTCAGGAGTTCGAGACCAGCCTGGCCAACATGGTGAAATTCCATCTCTACTAAAAATACGAAAATTAGCTGGGCTTGGTGGCCCGCGCCTGTCATCCCAACTGCTTGGGAGGCTAAGGCAAGAGAAATGCTTGAAAACCCGGGAGGCGGAGGTTGCAATGAGCCGAGATCACGCCACTGCACTTCAGCCTGGGCGTCTAGAGTGAGAATCTATCTAAAAAAAAATAAGAGCACTTGTTAATAGACACTGCTTCCCAGCCTGGGAACCACAGCAATACCCTGCCTCTTGAAAAAAAGAAAAAGATCATTGTCATGAAAGAAAAATAATGATGGAATTAATGGAATTATCTTAGATTAAGGGAAAGTGGCTTGACAATTATATTTTCTTGATGAGATTCTGGATTTAAAAACTGTAAAGGAAACTATTTAAAAATTGGGTTATATTTTTGATAATAATAAGAAATTAATGTTAAGTTTCTTGGTATCGTAATGATATGGAGGTTAGGCAGGAGAAGGTCCTAGTTCTTCAGAGCCATATGGTATTTACAGATAAAGTAGCCCCTGATTTTTATAACGTATTTTCAAGTGGTTTGGGGGGAAAAAAAAGCACAAGTGTGTATGTTATGTGTGTGTGGAGAGAGAAAACATAAAGAAATGTTAAAAATTGGTGAATCTAGGTAAAAGGTTATGTGCATTCATTGAACTATTCTTTTAACTTTTTGTAGGTTTGAAAGTTTTCAAAATAAAAAGTTTAACAAGAACCCACCAGAGCATTAGCCTGTGAGCTGGAGCGATTATTATTCTGTATATCCACCCTTAATGTATTTGAAGTCCACAGTTGTGTTCCTCCAGGGATTCTTTTGAGTTTCCGCAGTGATGAGAAATCTACTGTGATCCACAGCCCACTGAGTAAATAATATAGTTTGCTTCATTAAGCATGTACTGTTTCCTCTTCTGCATTGAGCTTGAAGTCTAGGCCCTGCCCTTCCAAGCTACAGTGTAATGTCATGGATATGGGCATAGAGATGTGTAATAAATGTTTTCAATCTTCCCTGTTTTTTCCTTTAAAATTTTTCCAGTTATAAGAATTACACCCTTGTGACTGTCTTTGGAAATTTGCATCAGGCCCAGCTGGGAGGGGTGCCTGGGACTTACCAATTGGTTCGAAGTTTCCTGAACATTAAACTTCCAGCTCCCTTGCCTGGACTACAGGTACTGACAACTTTCTCTGTGTGATCAGTTACACCCCCAGAGCAGTTGCCCTCAGATTGGCATTTTCAGTTAAAATGAGGATATGTGTGGAGACTACTGTATGGAGATGAGTTCAGAGAGGGGTGACGACAGAAGGTGAAGACCTCTTAGGAGGCTGGTAGTATAGAAGTCCAGGTGATGGTGGTAGTTGCTCAGCCCAGGGTGGAGGAGAGTGCATGGAGAAGATGCCATTGGGTCCTTGACATGTTTTGAAAGCTGAGCCAGTAGGACTTGCTGAAGAACGTAGATTTGAGTGTGAGAGTCAGGGATGACTTCTGAGATTTTTGACTAAAACAGCTGGAAGAATGGAGTTGAATGTAGTTTTTAGGATGCGGTCTCTTCTCAGCTCATGGTCCAGTTGGGGAGATTATCATACAGTAATGCAAAGTGCTAAACTGGAGCCTTATGCAAAGGGTGGCAGGATATAGACGAGATTAGCTGCATAAAGAAGGTGAGATTCTCACTTGCTCTTAAAGAATAGGAGTTCACCAACCTGAAGTTTTGGAAAAGAGTACCAGGAGGAGGTAACACATGCACAAATGCATGGAGGCAGGAGAGAGTATCTGGAGGACTGGATGCACAGTAGGGCTTGGCAAGCTTGGGGCCCACTAGTGAAGGCCTTAAGTGCCAGGCCCAGCACTTTGGACTTAAACAACTCAAAGGGGTTTAAGTGGGCAAGTTCAGATCTGGGTTTTAGAGAGAGTCCTGCTGAGGGAAGGGTGGAAGTGCCAAGAAAGGAGGCCTGAGGCCTACTTCTGGAGGAGTTGAAGAAAAGCGAAGAGAGAAGCGTAAGCGCAGGCCGCTGTGCAGACAAATGGCAAAACCAGACTTGGGATAAATAAGCTGTAGTATTCAGAGAGTGGGAACAGAGCTGTCTCTCATATCCCCTAGTGCCCAGCAGTACCTGACACCAAGATACTGAGTAAAATGTTTATGACGTTTTATAAACTTGAGTACTATAAGGGTAGTCTCTTACTGGTCAGTGACATCTTTAGCCCTTGCTTTGTGGGGGTTGTAGGAGTGCATGTGTATATGTTATCACAAAAGAACGTCACCCAGTTACTGTGGGCCCCTGGGATTCCATGGAAAAACCACAGGGTAACTTTGGATCAGGTGGGGTACATAGCGCTTCAGAGGAAAAGCTCTGGAGCCTTATTGTTACTTAACAGCTTACTTGGACAGATGACTTAACGCTTCCATGCCTCAGTTTCCTTGTTTGTAAAACAGGGAGGAAAAGGCTGTTAATGGTTCTCACCGCAGGGAGCTGTTGTGAACATTAAGTGACTTATTTTAAGGAGAGGGGCTTAGCTTGGTTTTAGCACATATGAAAGCAGTCAGCTCAGCTTTTTTTTTTGTTTATTTTGAGCACTTACTGTTCCTCTTTTAGGATGGAGAGGTAGAAGGCCATCCTGTGTGGGCACTAATTTACTACTGCATGCGCTGTGGAGACCTGCTTGCCGCTTCACAGGTAGTTAATCGAGCCCAGCACCAGCTGGGAGAGTTTAAAACCTGGTTCCAGGAGTACATGAACAGCAAGGACAGAAGGTATGGTGAATGAGGTGGCACGCCCAGTGGTAGCCGTGCAGAATCAAAGGGGCGACCTTCCCTGTCGTTATTCTCTTTTCCCTGGACAGGCCCAAAACAAGTTTCTGCCTGGGGGAAAAAGGAGGTTTTGAAAGCAAATAGAACTCTCTTGGGAATAAAGAGTGAAAGGATTAGAAGAATGCCCCATTCTGATGCTGATGTCTAGGCATGCGTGCATCTGTGTTTGGGAATTTTCCTGTTCCTACAAGGGAGGGGCTGGCTCAGGAGCATGATGTGAGTTGTTCCGTAAATCTAAGGCACATCAAGGATGCTTTATAAAATGGGACTTTTTAAAAGTTACATTTGTTAACAGTGCTTCCAGTATGGAAATATGTTGTCATGTACTTCATAGCTTAAAGGCTAGAATTAGAAGTTAGTAAAATTGAAATATAATCATTGAATTAATTCATTAAGTCTTTACGTTCTCTTGCATTAAGGAACTGCTAAGCATTAATTTTCCTTGGATTTTGCTAATGTAATTGGACTTAAGTTCATACTCAAACTGAGGTTATTATATATATGTACATGTATGTAGAAGAAATGATGGCGGTTACTGTAGTTGTACTTGTGAAAAACTAGGATACTTTTCTTGCTAGCATTAATAATGTCATGTCAAGAGATTGCCTCAAACCACAAGCCCCTGTCTTGCTCATATTAGAATTAAAGTAGGGTTAATGTCTTAAGGTTCCCCCAGAAGGAGATTTGAGTGCCAGTTGTTTTTTTAGGAGGTGATCTCACATGAATAAGGGAGTGTGGAGGCCACAGAGGAGCTAAGACAGTTAAGGAAAGGATTCACTCCTGTCCATCGCTGCTTGAGTGCTGCTGGGGTGTGGAATGGAGTTCTAATTCCCTGGCATTTCTGACCTGTCCATGAAGGCCTCAGCAAATAGAAAACTGACAGGCCAATAGATGCAGGTGCTGGTAGTTGCAAGTCAGGTTAAAGTGATGGTGCCGAGGGGAGGGGATAGGGCAGAGACAGTCTCTCTTACCCCGATGAAGGAAGGCTTCCCTGCTGTTATATGTTTGGGACTTGGGATGCTTTCAGATGCCCTTGAGGATTTTTATTGAGTGTGTATCTGTCTGTTCCTTTATGTCTGTAGATTGTCCCCAGCTACAGAAAACAAGCTCCGGCTGCATTACCGCAGAGCCCTCAGGAACAATACAGATCCCTACAAGCGGGCCGTGTACTGTATCATTGGCAGATGTGACGTCACCGACAACCAGAGTGAAGTAGCAGACAAAACTGAGGATTACCTGTGGCTGAAGGTAGGCACGGTTTCCTCTGCCCACACGGGGCTTTACCCCTTTTCTGTGCTCATGTCCCCAGAAAGATTTTACCTGCATAATGTATGATGCCAATAAGGTGATCAGGACCAGCGGGTTCCTCGTCTCCTGTCCCCATTTTTTATTGTGTAATTCCCAGCTCATAACCATAGCCTTAAACACAGCTTCCAGCTGACATCATTGAGCATGGCTGCTGAACAGCTACAACTCTGTGCGTGTGGCTCAGGGTGTAGTTTGTACTAATGCATGTGTTTCTCTTGGGGATTTAGTTGAACCAAGTGTGTTTTGACGACGATGGCACCAGCTCCCCACAAGACAGGCTGACTCTCTCACAGTTCCAGAAACAGTTGTTGGAAGACTATGGTAAGATCCTGGACATAACCACCTTTCCCTTCTCTTGTCCACTTAAGGTGACTACCTCAGTTTTCCTCTGGGAAAATTTTTCATCTCTGAACTTTTGTCTTTCTTTCAAAACTCCTATAGATTGTCAAGGCAAAACAGCAAACCTACCATTCCAAATTCAAATAAAGGGCATGTGGCCTTAAGTAATGCGTAAAACTTATATGGTCATACACAATAATCTATTTTCTCTAATTCTTTGAACTGTTCTAGTAGACATATGCTCAGAGAGAGACAAAGAAGACGTAGCTGTTGCTTCCTAGTAGATCTTACTAGTCACTAGATCTGAGCACAAAGGAGAGAGACAGAAATAGCCTTTCTTCTTTCTTCCCCCCTATTTTTTAAAAACTGAGAAGAAAAGAAGATTCCAAATAATGGTTACCAGTTGTTGCATTCAGATTTCTGTGACTATGAGTAAACTGAAACTCCTTTGAAATCTGCATTTCTTTCCTTGAGTGACTTAACAGGGTAAAGGAGATAGACACTCTCTGTGGTCCATTTTAAGATCCTTAACTCTGTTTCTCTCCCACCTAACGCAAGCAGCTGGAGTTTTACAGCACAGTCAAATTTCTAGTAATGTTATGAGGTCTAGAGAAGATGGAGGAGCCAGGTCACATTTCACATGGCAGTTTACTGTATTCAGGGCCCCCTTGATCAATTCAGGCTCATGCTGGTGCTTTCTTCCTGCCCATCTAGTCCTGTGGGCTCACAGGCTGCTGCCTGGGGGTTGGGCCACCAGTAAGCACCTTCTTTCTGAGTTGGTTTTATCTCCTCTCCTCTCCTCTCTCCCAGGCGAGTCCCACTTTACGGTGAACCAGCAACCTTTCCTCTACTTCCAAGTCCTGTTCCTGACAGCGCAGTTTGAAGCAGCAATTGCCTTTCTTTTCCGCATGGAGCGGCTGCGCTGCCATGCTGTCCATGTAGCACTGGTGCTGTTTGAGCTGAAGTTGCTTTTAAAGTCCTCCGGACAGAGTGCTCAGCTCCGTGAGTATTTGGGATTGGGTTTACAGTAATGTAACCACAGCACGTCCCTCTTTGGGTGACGGTGGCCACAAAACCACAACCAATAAGGATTTGAGCAAAGGGTACCAGTCATTTTAGAGCATGTGGACAGTTGAGCTTTTTAGATGATTAGTGTTGGGGTTCTTGCTTTCCCGCCCCAAGCATTGGTATTCCTTTGGAAGTTAAGTATATAAAGTGCTGTTCAAAATGCTAGCTTTGTGGCCAGTCTGATTGCCTGGAAAATGGTGAAGAAGCAGCCCCTAGAGTTATGGGTCTGATTCCCATTAGGGCCCTGGCTTTAATGACATTGGAAACCCCAGTCAGGCATATGCATACCAGACTGGGATGAGAGAGTCAGGGGAGAGAGAGGAAGTAAATGTGGATGAATGGCTGCGGGTTCCTTATTGGTGTAGCAGAGTCATCCCAGAGCATGTGCCATAATGGTCAGTTGGATTATCTTTTCATTCAGAGACCAACATATTAGTAATTTACGGCAAAGTGCTGTTTTCTCCACGCTGGGCCTGGGGACAAATTGAGGATAGGGTGGTAAAAGGGACTGGCCAAAGCTTATATTGGCAAACATTGACTGGGCTGCAGGAGTAGATGCTGCTGGGTCTGTGGATTCAGCTTCCATAGTTTCTGGGTTGCATGGGTCAGAGGAGCAGTGTGGTTGTGACCCATTCTGACCCCCACGATGCAGTCAGCCACGAGCCTGGTGACCCTCCTTGCATGCGGCGGCTGAACTTTGTGCGACTCCTCATGCTGTACACCCGGAAGTTTGAGTCCACGGACCCAAGGGAGGCCCTCCAGTACTTCTATTTCCTCAGGTAATGTTTGCTTTTGACCATTTACTTCAGCTAGTTTCAATTTCTGCCATTCTGAGAATGACCGTTAGAGACCTTATGTCCAGACTAGAAACTGAGTTGACTTTTTTCCCTTACAGGGATGAGAAAGATAGTCAAGGAGAAAACATGTTTCTGCGCTGTGTGAGTGAGCTTGTGATTGAAAGCCGAGAGGTAAGTGGGTTTCCTTTTCTCTCCTCCCCATGGTTTTCAGTGTGCATGTTCCCATGTTCATTCCGTACTGCATGTTTACTTCAATATGGTTGTGGTGGATAAGGCCTAGGGAGTTTTTAGAGTTTCATTGGTTTCTAACAGTGAAAATATTTATTTCAGTCACACTGATTTTTAGTTTGCGTGAGACTTATCCCATTCATCCCATTTGATTCCTCTCTTTTTTCTCTAAAGACTTATGGATTATGTTTATATCTTTGTCCAATAATTTGAGTAAACTTTTTTCCTTCCACAGTTCGATATGATTCTTGGGAAACTAGAGAATGACGGAAGTAGAAAGGTGAGTTAAATGCATCCTTAGAGAAATGTTCGTTAGCTGTTGGGGATTTATAAATATCAAAAGAATACACTTAGATTTTAAGATTCAAGGTACTAAAGATGCAAATCTGAACAGAGTTGCTTAATTTAAAAAATGGAATTAAAATTATGGGCCCAGATGATGACCTTGGTTTTACACACACTTTATATCTCCTTAAAATATGTTAATTTGTGATTACAAAGCTTTTTTATTATGTTCAGAATATTCATTTGTTCATGCCTGTCATTTTTTGAGCTGAGAATGCTATTATACATTTCTGCCATTCTTGGCTCAGAAAACATGCAAGAAAAAGAAATTGATTACTGCACCCATTCTCCCAAGATGGAAAAGTTAGATGTGCACTTGACCTCCTTCAAAATGCAGTTTCCAAGGGCTTTGAACTCCACAGTGACCCTGGAAATACTCCTGGAAGGCCTGAGGGATTTCAGGACTCACTATGCCCATTGGTTGTCATGGCAGGAGGGTCAGAGATCCTGTTGTCAGAGACCAGTCCTGGCCCTGAATCTCCCTGTGGCCTTTAGAAAGTCACTTGCCCCTCAGGGACTGACTTTTCTCATTTGTAAAAATGAGTGGTTTGGACCCAGCAATCTGTAGATGAGCTCACACTGCTCACAGCATCTACCTCAGAAGAAAGGCAAGTGACAGTGCTGATGACAGTGGCCTTGGTTATTGGGCGATGACAATCACCAGGCATGGTACTGAGTGCTTTGCATAGTTTCTTCTTTAACAGGCTGTACTGGGGCCAGGAGGCTCCCAGTGTGTGTGAGTTGACAGAGCTGGAAACATAGATAAGACCTTATCCTCTCCTGCCTCCCAAGTGGCAGGGCAAGTCACCTCGACCTGGTCCAGCCCTGAGAGTCCAGTGCCGGTGGAGAAGCAGAATGGCCAGGCAGAGATATTATGCACTTGCCTTCATTCTCCCAGGATACCTAAGGCCTCTCTCATGCTCTCCTGAGCATTTAGTTGCTGTCGAGTGCTGATGGTGATTTTTTTTAAGAAATGTCCTGTTACCACTTGCCATGTGTTTTTTCAGCACTGAGTTCCTTTTGCCATCTGTCTTAGAAAACAAATCCAAAATCTTTCAGATATTTTCTCTAAGCCTCCTGCTTTTTCTCTGTGGTTCCTACTCATCAGCAAATTTAAAATCATTGATTTCACTGACTCTCTGGGTCATTTTGGAAAATTAGAAAGCACAGATGTCTTATTGCTGACTCCTCTGTGCTTCTAGTAAGTCTGCCCTTTCATGTGTAGTTTCCTTGGTCTCTTTTATAGTTTTAATAGGACTTTATATCTTCAAGAAAGCCAGAGTCTGGCTGATAGAGTACATGCATTGCCCAGGGCAAGCAATTTCACTTGAAGTATTTTTTGGGTCCTAATTGCATCTCTTTGTTTAAAATAATAGCTCTGTGCACCCGTCTGTCTCTTCCTCCCCCTCCATAATTTGTCTTGTCAGCCTGGAGTCATAGATAAGTTTACTAGTGACACAAAGCCTATTATCAACAAAGTTGCTTCCGTGGCAGAAAATAAAGGACTGTTTGAAGAGGCAGCAAAGCTGTATGACCTTGCCAAGGTAAGGTGTGCCTGCTTCCTTCTTCTGCACTTCACAGGTCTGCCAGCCTTTCGGCATTAAATGTGCAGCCACTTCGACAGTGTCATTGTTGTAGCACCCTCCCTGTAGAGGCGTTTGCTCTAGTGCTTAGACAGTTAATGGTCCAGTCAGGACAGAATTCCCATTTTACAGCTGTATTTCTTCCCATAAGATTTTTCTGACCAAACAACATATTGAAAGGATGTCCTGCAGGCATTGAACTATTGTCTCACTTGGCAGCAGAATTAGCATCCATCACATTTCCATGGTGAAGCTACTGTTGAAAATGGCATTATGCTGACCCTGGCAGCCACAGACACACTGGGGAACAGTAGTATTAGAAAATAAGACCACATCAGTGTGCAGGAAGGAGTGAAAGAAAATAAGACCACAGCTGGGCATTTTGAGATGACTAGAATACATGTTTCTACCTAAGAACAAATGATGACTAAGAACATATGGTAGCTGCTAAGGATTCTATGACCTAAACAAGATTACATTCTCTCCTTTATCAGCTGAGAAAAGTAGACCAAAAAAACAGCTATAGGCCAAGTGCAGGGGCTCACGCCTGTAATCCCAGCACTTTGGGAGGCCAAGGCGGGCACATCACTTGAGGCCAGGAGTTTCAGACTAGCCTGGCCAACATGGCAAAACTTCGTCTCTACTGAAAATATAAAAATTAGCCAGGCATGGTGGTGCATGCCTGTAATCCCAGCTACTCAGGAGGCTGAGGCACGAGAATCACTTGAACCTGGGAGGCGGTAAAAAATGCTTTGATTGAGGTATAATTAAGATGTAGAAAAATGTGCAATAATTATATGTACAGCTTGACGAATTGTGCATAGGTGTATATCTTTGTAACCACCATCCAGATCAAGATACCAAAGATTTCCATCCATCACCCCAGAAAGTTCTCTTTGGTGGGTAGGGGGCATTATATACTTGTTCCTTTTATTGATTATTTTATTGATTGCTTCCTTAATTTTAAAACCGTGAGCAGAATGCTGACAAGGTACTGGAACTGATGAACAAACTGCTGAGCCCTGTCGTCCCCCAGATCAGTGCCCCGCAGTCCAACAAGGAGAGGCTGAAGAACATGGCACTCTCCATTGCTGAACGGTAAGCCAGGAGCTGACTCCATGGGACCCTGAGGGTGCCACTGCCAGTGCCAGGCCACCTTTGCCTACCCAAATGCATGTTCAGCTTTACTAGGTAACAGCAGACAGCTTTCCAAAGTGGTTCTTCTAACTCATCATGCCACCAGCACTGCGTGAGTTCCTTTGTCCCCACATCAGAACTAGCACTTGGTACTATCAAACTTAACATTTTTGCCAAAGAAATGGGTATGAAAGGGCATCTCAGTATTTTAGTCATGCACATGAAGTTTAATTCTAGGCATTATGCTCACCTATATACTGTTGTATACTTTCATCAG
Source organism: Papio anubis (assembly GCF_008728515.1). Lineage (NCBI taxonomy): Eukaryota > Metazoa > Chordata > Mammalia > Primates > Cercopithecidae > Papio > Papio anubis. Next base: position 32,957,517 of record NC_044993.1, on the reverse strand, counting down.
CCCTCTCAAAGGCATTCAAGACCAAAGCTAGTGATAGTTGGATGGGGGAGATTCTTAGAGGTGTCGTGGCCAGTGTTTCAGACAACCTGGATCCCCAGTGAGTTAACTGAATTATCAGACTTTTAACTAGTTTAAGTCCCAGGCCGAGGCTAACAACATTACTTTTTGTGCTCTCTATAGATATTGCTAATAAAATGACCCAGAGAAAACTGGGTTTGGAGTGCTTTCCCGGGGTAACACAAAAGAGCATTCTTTGGTAAATGAGATATCTCCACCTAGCAAACAATCCCTAGTGATGGCCGCTCGGCTTTTTGCCCGTCAGGACCTCCCACCTTTCATGAAGATTGGATGCTGAGATGATGGTCAAGGCTGGAGAACCACGCTCCATGTGGAGTACCTGTAGGTGGATTCATACCAAATCCACTATCAGTGCTTGGCTGTTTCAAAATAAACACCATTTTACACTCTTTAATTAACTTCACCCAGAGAGCTCAAGAGGTTTTGATGCTTTTTATGTATTTTTTGTATGTTGAGACAGGGTCTCCCTCTGTCACCTAGGCTGGAGTGGAGTGCAGTGGTGCAGTCATAGCTCACTGTAACCTCGAACTCCTGGGCTCAAGCAATCCTCCCACCTCAGCCTCCTGAGGAGATAGAACTACAGGCATATACCACTACACCTGGCTAATATTTTAATATTTTGTGGAGATGGGGTCTCGCTGTGTGTCCAGACTGGTCTCTCACTCCTGGCCGGTCTCTGACTCCTGGCCTCAAGCAGTCGTTCCGCCCCAGCCTCCCATGTAGCTGAGATTACAGGCATGAGCCACATGAACCACACCCCACTGTCTTTTTAAATGCTATTCCACAGTTACGGATTACACAGAAATTCCTGATACACTCTCACTCCCCCCACCCCGTTTTTGTCTTTCAGGTATAGAGCTCAAGGAATAAGTGCAAATAAATTTGTGGACTCCACATTCTATCTTCTTTTGGACTTGATCACCTTTTTTGACGAGTATCATAGTGGTCATATTGATAGAGCTTTTGATGTAAGTTTCAGGAAAGGTGTTTGAAGTGCAGGTTAATGTACACCCTTGAAAATTCAAAACACTGCATGGAATTTACTTAAAACAAAGGAGCTGTTGCCAGTATGTTTGTTAAATGAAGAAGGACAAGTACAATCCTGGGACTTAAAAGGATTTCCTGTGTTGCTTTATTTTTTTCCCCCTATTCCTTTCCCCTTTAATCTGAAAACAGATACATTTCTCAAAGTAATTTGAAATCTCTGAATTTTAAAAAATGTGTCAGAAAATGAGGATAAGAATTAAGTTAGCTAGTTAGAATCAAAGCCTTTGTGTGTACACAAGGGAGAATGGTGTTTTCTATGAAGAAGCCCTTTGGAGTATGTGAGGGTGCTGACTTTACATGTAGAGAGATGAAATGACTGTGATGATTGTCTTACATGGGGCTGGTGGTTGTTTTAAACAGATAATTGAGCGCTTGAAGCTGGTGCCCCTGAATCAGGAAAGTGTGGAAGAGAGAGTGGCTGCCTTCAGAAATTTCAGTGATGAAGTAAGTTCCTTCTTCCTGAGTTATGGAATTCCTTTTTCCCCACTTCCACCAAAAGCTTTTTCTTTTCCTGTGCCTAACAGCTTTAAGAGTTCTAGTTACAGTAACTATCCAGACTGAGTTTTCCAGAGTGGTTCCCTTTCAAATACCTTGGCCTGGCTTTTCTGTGAGTGCATACATCCCCATCAGATTATTGTCTGAATTCCTGATTGAGAAAATACGGTCATTTCAGTGATTGACATGTTCTTGGGAGAAACAGGTTTCTGGTTGATCCTGTGAAGTCTGGTTTAATTCTTCTATTATTCACTTGTACTAGAGGGTATTTTGGTGCTTAACTCTGATCATCTTTAAGTAGTTCCATTGGGTACATGAAACACATCATGATGCACTGCCACCTTTGCCCTCCCTGATCTGTTTTGTCTAAAGAAGCAAATTCAGTGACTGTGACTATCACCCCATAAGCCCCAGAGCCACTGTCTGTCTGTTGGGTTTCTAGCATATTGCCAACATCTAGCCCAGGGTGCTCAGCTGGGCTGCATACTGGCATCTCTAGGAGAGTTTCTAAGAACTCTCATGCCCAGACCCCAGAGATTCTGGTTTCCCTGACTGCTGCAGCCCAGACCTCCCCGAGTCATTCCAGTGTGTGGCCCAGGTAAATTCATCTCTAGAACTACAAACACTCAACTCAGCTCTCAACACTATGCTAGAACCAACTGCCTGGCTCTGGGATGTCACTAGTGGTTTTTCAGTTTAAAATTATTCCTCATTGAGCAGATGCCTTTTATAAAATGTCTCTGGCCAGGTGCGATGGCTCACGCCTATAATCCCAACATTTTGGAAGGCTGAGGCAGATGGATCAGCTGAGGTCAGGAGTTGGAGACCAGCCTGGCCAACCTGGTAAAATCCTGTCTCTACTAAAAAATATAACAATTAGCCGGGCATGGTGGTGCATGCCTGTAGTCCCAGCTATTCAGGAGGCGGAGGCATGAGAATCGCTTGAACCCAGGAGGCAGAGGTTGCAGTGAGCTGAGATTGCACCACTTCACTCCAGCCTGGGCGATTGAGGGAGACTTTGTCTCAAAAAAAAAAAAGTTTCTGTTTCAGAGAAAGAAGTAAGGCCAGTTCTGCACATGAAGAGGGATGTTGACTACTGTGGTACACACAGTTCAGAAGGTCTTACCCCTTGCTGACTTTCCCTTTATACCTGCTGTGGTTTCTACCCTTAGCCACTTGCTCCTTTGTTATTTCTAGCCTTTCCTTGAATACATCCTTCATTGCATCAGAGATTAAAGTAGTACACCAGGGCCTGCCCTTGTAGACACTCCCAAGGACTCTGGTAGGACCATGCAGATCCAGTGGAAACAGCCCACTGACTTTGAGAGAGTGGGGAGTGGTAGGGACTGTGGAGAAGTAGCATGTGCACCTGTACCTCCTGACATTCAAATTCAAATTATGTATTGGCATCCACTCTGCTGGCCAGTCTAAGCCTAATGCTAACCAGATGTCAGCATGCTTTTTTTTGGCTTGCTGCCCCTGACTAAGGGAAAAACAGCATAAACAGCATAAAGGAGCAGAAACAGTAACCACCTGACCTGAGCAGCATTGCTTGGGGTTTTTTCTCACACTTGATGTTTCAGTGCCATCAGCTCCTTTTGGGTGACTGTGTGGCTCTCCACCTGGTAATGGTGAGGAGTGATGTGACCAGGCCCGCCTGGAGCAGCCCACCGTCCCTCCATCTGTGGTTGGCCTGAAAGGGTTGGTTCTTTTTCTTTACTCCGTTTTTCTCTCTGTGTAGATCAGGCACAACCTCTCAGAAGTGCTTCTTGCCACCATGAACATCTTGTTCACACAGTTTAAGAGGCTCAAGGGGACAAGTCCATCCTCATCATCCAGGCCCCAGAGAGTCATCGAGGACCGCGACTCTGTAAGATCCCAGCATTCACGAGAAACATTGCTGAGCACCACCTTTCTGGTTTGGAATCCGTTGCACTCTTATTAAGAGACCACATGACCCAAAACTGCTCTTTCTCCTTAGTACCTGGCAGCTGGATAAATCTCGTGTTAGGGGGCTCCCAGAGGAAATCAAACATTAAAGGGATTGCTGCTCTTCTCAAGCTTAAAAAAATAAAAAGATGTGCTAGGTCTGCAAATCTTACCTTTTAACAGATCACACAGAATGCTAATTTCTAGTTGACTCCTTAAGAACTTCCTGCACATTTTAAAAGATAAGTTTATTTTGTTAGTCCTAGCTCATTAGTGAACACTTTTATTAAAACCATACTTTATTTTTGATCAACACATTAATTTAATGTGAACCCTTGTTTCTCCTGTCACGGTGTTCACAGTGACCCTAGAGAGGTAACTAGCACAGCATCTTATCCCCTCTCACAGCTGAGGAAACTGAGCTGTGGAGTTGGGAAGCAACTGCCCTCAGGTGGCAGGTAGGTGAAGGGGCCATGTCTGGAGGCTGGGTCTCTGACACCTGTGCCCTTTCTGCTGCCTGTGGGACCTCTGGCAGTGCGTGGGTCAAGTGGAATCCAGGTAGCTAGAACCCTGGGGCTCACAGCATATGTTGTCTGATTACAAAAAAAAAAGAGCAAAGGTATTTTTTGACGCAATTAAACCGTAAGGGGATAGTACAATGGTGTTTTCTTTTCTTTTCTTTTTTTTTTTTTTTTTTTTTTTTTGAGGCAAGGCCTGGTTCTGTCGCCCAGGCTAGAATGCAGTGACATGATCTCAGCTCACTGCAGCCTCCACCTCTTGGGCTCAAGCCACCCTCCCACCTCACCCTCCCAAGTAGCTGGGACTCCAGGTGTACACCACCACACCCAGCTGAGTTTTGTACTTTATATAGAGATGGAGTTTTGCCGTGTTGCCCAGACTGATCTCGAACTCTTGAGCTCAAGAGATCCCCCCAACCTCGGCCTCCTAAAGTGCTAGGATTATAGGCGTGACCACCGTGCCCAGCCCCACAATGATGTTTTTTAAAATTACCTTTCCTTTAACATTTCCACTTAATTTTTGATGAGACTCTCAGGATCTCAGTGTCTAACATCAGACTTGGTTTTGGCAGCCAAGAAGCCTTGTTCTGTCTTCTGCCTCTGAGGATGTCTGTGAGCTCTTTCCACTGTGACCCCACAGGCATTGTTGTTGATAAAACTTGTGCTTAGTGAAAGATGGTGGAAATTTCCACCTTTAGGAATGTGGGTAACAGTGCTCAAGAGTGGTCCACTGAAGTGGTCAGCCCATCCAGGTGCGCACCAGAGCATTTGCTGGTCTTCTCCCTACCCTGGACAGATAGAAATCTAAACGCCAGATGTGCCAGCAGTGGGCTCATGGTGCCTACCACTTGGCAGGAATCTTTTTTGATAATAGAAACCCAGTGCAGTGATGTTTGTGAATGTGAGTATTGAGATAGTGGATACTTCTTGGTGCTCTGTGTGCCACTTACAGTTCAGGCAGGCTTGCCCACTGAGAGGAGCTGGTCCCTGGCAGGCCATGTCCCATGTCTGAAGATCATTCTCCTGCCTGCCTTTTGCCCACCACTCTCCTTTTTCTTTCTTTTTCTGAAAGGTAGGGGCGAATAGGATTAAGTAAAAGGTTATATATAAAAGTTGCGTGCCCAAGAGGTCTGCAAGCCCACTGATGTCCTTGGTTTCATGGTTTAAAGTGAGATACTGCCCAGTAAGGGAGTGAATCCTTTTACTTGAACATCCCTAGAGCTCATTTCAAAGAGCCCATGCACTTTCATTCACTTCTAAAGAAAATACAATGGGTATTCCTATCACAAAGTCAGATTTCTTTTTGTTTGGACATTAGTAAGGACATGCACTCGCTAGTTTGTTTTACACATCAGGTAAAAAGCATTTGCTTTTCAATTTTCTTCTGGAATGGTCCTTAAGTAAGCCTAGTAGATGACTCTTCAGTTTTTCTTTAAATTCTTGTTACTAGTCCAGAAAGGTGTTTGTAGATTCTCCCTTTCTAGTCCAGATTTGGTTTAAATTTGTAGGGCCACCTTTTTCCCTCCTGGAACAATCCAGGAATTCCATAAATACTGTTGCCTGGGGAAAGAAGGGCTAAGCATGTATGTCAGGAAGGGAGAAAACAGGAGGAACGAAAGGAAGGAAGAGGAAAGATGCATGGGAGGAAGAAAGCCGGCGTGGGACTGCACAGTCACAGCCCTTGCCTCTGGTGTTACAAGGGCTTCATGGGGCTCTGGAGACTCAGATCCCTGTGAAAGCAGATGGACAGAAACCAGCCAGAGAGAGAGGCTCTGAAAATTGGAGCAGGCAGTTCTGAAGCTCAGGGCTGTGTCAAAAGCTAGCCAAATGTGTTGGGGCGAGGCGGCTTGCCTGGCAAACCCATCTGCTTTTTGCTTAGTAAATGGGTTTGGATGCCTGTGGAACAGGGGCCTCGGGGGACGAGCTTTGTTAACTTTGTGTCATGCTGAAGGAATACGACAGAGGAGGGTACGACTGTCATCCACCCACCAGGGATCTGTCCCTGACACCCCAGGGTGGAGGATGGAAGAACATGGAATAGTGCCCTGACTCAAAAGTTAACCAATTTCCTTTGCTTCCTTCCCTTTTCTCTCAGCAACTCCGAAGTCAAGCCCGAACTCTGATTACCTTTGCTGGAATGATACCCTACCGAACGTCTGGGGACACCAATGCGAGGCTGGTGCAGATGGAGGTCCTCATGAATTAAGTGCTATGCTTTGGGGACGTCTGGGTCGGCACGCTGTCAGTACATCAGGCACATGGGCCCACTAGGGTGGGGTTTCTGGTTTTGTTTCTGTTGTGTTTTGTTTTGGTTTCTGTATTATGTATTTTTGTCAACACCAATAAATTTCTTTGATTTGTATTTCTTTTCAACATTCTTTTATTTTCTTTTTTTTTTTCCTTTGAAATTTTGTTTACATTTTTATTTGTGTAATGGGGAATGCTGTCACTAGCTCTTGGGCCAGGGAATGAGAGGCTATGTAGATATTCATTATTTGGTTAAATTGACCTTAAATAATTAAAAATTTACCCAAAATGAGCCAGGAAACAAAGCCTTTGGGAGTTACTTTTATTTAGATATAATATTCTATATAGCAGAGTCACGATTCATTTTCACATTTTTATTTGAATGTGAAAGTCAACCTCAGCCTTAGAAGATGTAAGATTTGTGTGTGAAATATCAAGCACTCCATGTCCTCCTCTTCTTGGGTGTGACTTAAGTCCAGATGGTCCAAGACCATCCCCCAAATCATCAGCTCTGATTGCAGGATTCATCAGTTTGCTGTTCTCTTGCAATCCCAGTGGAGATAAAAGCATAGACCTAGAAAAAGCCTTAAGAAAGAAGGTTGCAGGTGCCCCAACTTGCACTTGAGGAAGGGGTAAACCTTGCCACTGCACTCCTCTGTAACTGCTCCACTGTGAGTTGACTGCTCGGGCTTATACACATCCCTCCTAGAAATAAGTTTAAACCTGTCTTTCCCTTCTCTGGTGGTCAGTTCCTCTGCTCAGACGACCCCCATTACTCTTCCCCACTCATGAAGGTAATTGGCCAGGCAAGCTCATGGGTCACATGCTGAGTCTGCAGTGTACAGAATCCAGACCACCACATGGCATCAGCACTGTGGGTGTTTGCTCTCTGAGCAGTAGTTGTCACCCATCATTTGCTCCGTTTCCCCCACCAGCAATCCCAAAGCCCTGAACTAAACCAGAGAGGAAATTAGGTTGTGTTTGTTCCTTAATGGGCCAACGAGCCTTGAGACACTGGGCAGCGGTCTGCTCTGCTGGTTTGATGGATGGATCCCTGAGGTAGACTCTTTCCCAGCAGAATGTTAAGATTCCCCAAAGGGTCCCCAAAGATGCCTTTGCTTGTAAGGAGAAGTTTCTGTCTTGTCACAGGGTGTGGTCATCCCCACCGTCCCCCAGTTGTTAAAATAATTGTTACCTTTTCTTTTGGGAAGAAATAATCTGTAGATAATGGGACCAACTGCTGCTTATCGGTAGGATTCCATGTTCCAGGAAGGATGCAGCCTGAGGGGCAGTGGAGCTGTGTTCTGCCTTCCTCCTCTAGTCTCATCTTGTCACCCTATCTTCAATTGAGCTTTACTAGAAAGTCTTGAAACGTGAGCCCTTTAGAGGACTTGATTTAGCAAGTTGTGCCCTGCTTAAATGTGCTGATTTAAGCTAATCAAATGATTTAATAGTGCTTTTTAAAAAAGAGTACTCCTGGCCAGGTGGGATTGCTCACACCTGTAATCCTAGCACTTTGGGAGGCCGAGGCAGGTGGATCACCTGAGGTCAGGAGTTTGAGACCAGCCTGGCCAACATTATGAAACCTCATCTCTACTAAAAATACAAAAATTAGCTGGGTGTGGTGGCAGGCACCTGTAATCCCAGCTTCACAGGAAGCTGAGACAGGAGATTTGCTTGAACCTGGGAGGTGAAGGTTGCAGCGAGCCGAGATTATGCCACTGCACTCCAGCCTAGGCAACAGAGTGAGACTCTGTCTCAAAAATAAACATAAGAGTACTCGGTGGACTTTTCATAAAGTGCGACTTAGTGCTTTGTTTTTCTGATGCTAGATTTTACTTGCAGATAGAAATATAACAATGCCACAAATGAGAAGGCTCAAGTTGTGAATGTGTTTGCTCCTGGCTTATCTCTTCTTCACTATCCCATGAGAATCGTGGATTTGCCTTTCCTTGCATCGTACAGTTCTACTTGTCCCAGAGAGAACTGCACACCAGCCCTGCATCCAGGAGATGAGGTTGTTTGACCTGTGGATGAGTCCTAAAATGAGAAGGGAGAGAAAAGCAGGCAGACCTTGAGCTACGCTGCTAGGAGAGCTGTGAGTTGGGAGAAAAGTGGTCACTGGTTGGCAGTTGAGGACTTGCTGAGAGAGACATTTGTAGGAGAAATAAGATAACTAGGTTCATACCAGAAGGGCCAGGCCTCGGATGGAGCAAATCCCAGTTCTTGTCCTACCAGCTGATTCTGTGATTGGGCACAGGCCTCGGATTGTGCAGAGATGAGAAACAGGCTGAATTTGCAAGGCTACAACATCAGGTTGTCATGTACCCCATGATTACAGCTTATGCCCAGAAGTCATGACCCTGTGACAGGTTATTGGCTTAAAAACTCATCTTCAGTTCACTTTTTCAGAGAACTAACTCTTTCCTTAGATGTTGGGCCAGGATTTCACTATTTACCCAGAGAGACTAAGAGAAAGTGGCACTAGGCGTCTCTTGTCTTCCAGATGTGAGATTTCGATCTTTCTAATGAAATTGGGGGCACTTGGAGGCTGTCAAGGTTTGTTCCTGTCTCAGAATGGCTCATAATAAACTCACTGAAACCCTCAAAGGAAAGTACTGACTTGATCTGGATCCTTTTCAGAGGCCTGGAGATTTAATTTCACAGATTCTCTTCTTTTGGCTTACCAACCACAACAAAAAAAACTCTTGACTCCCCAACTTCAGAGGGAAAACTGAAGCGAAACTGGTGAGCTCTGCCACAACAAATGCCTTGCCTTTATCAATAACTCATGAGCCGGGTGGGCTCCTCAAAGAGCAGGAAGCGCCCGTTTACACTGGGGCCAGGGTGCAGACCCAGCTCCTGTCCTCCATGAACTTACAGTCTAATTAGAGCCTCTTAAGGACAATTTGGCAGCCACTGTTACTCTTCTGATGCATCATTTAAATCCTAGAATAGGTGACTTTAAAGCAAAGAACTATAGACTTTTCCACAGTGTCCAGCATTTGCTGACCGAAAAAAAACCTGAGGGTGATTTTTCTCTTTGGATTTTTACCCTTGCCTGCACCTAGCCAGAACCCTTAATACTAAATTTAGCAATCATATGTAGCTCTGCCAACACCCTCCTGCTTTAGACTGGGTCTCTACTATCCTTTTTCTCTATTAGGCACCAGAACCTTTGTCTAGTTCATTAGGTAGTTCACATCACTTGCCACATTTCTAGCATGCCACTCAGGAAGTGACTTTAGGATACTGAATGCTGAGTCACAAAATGAAGCCCTGGGCTGGCGGGTTGCCCCAGGCCTGCCAAAGTCTTGGCAGTCCCCACACTGACTGGGAACTCTCCCTTAGCCTCAGTCAGCTGGGAGAGGAATTGAGCCCTGCATCAGCAAATAGGGGGAGAGTGTTACATATAAAATTCTTGATAGAAATGTGTGTTTTATATCAGAATTGGGCTTTTGTTCCTGCATCTCATTAAACAGGAGTTGTCTAGAACTATGTAAGAAAATATCCCCCATCCTTTATCCTACGCTGAATCCAGAAGTCATCCCATCTCCCGCCATCTTCTGACAATTCCATAATATATTGGTATCCCTCACAGGGCAGGGACAGGAAGGAAATAAATCTATCTTTCTGCCACTTGTTTCCAACTGAAAGGAAAAAAGTTACAAATTACTAAAGTCCTGAAAAGAGATTTCAAGTGGTCTGTGCTGCTTTTTTGCCTCATTACACACATAACTTGTGATTGGCTAGAGAGGTCACATGTATTTATCAGCCAAGTTTCCATTTCAGCAGATCATTTCAAAACCTCTTTGTGCTGGGCTGTGCTAGGAAGCTGGAATATCTGAGGTAAATCAAGCACTGATTTGTTCCCAAAGTTGTGCATAATGCTTTAAAAGTGGGCTGGTTTTTTTTCCTCTTGGCCCGGATCACCTAAGTGAAGTACTCATTGTTCTAAGTTGCTAACCCAGGGAAAGAGGATATTTTCCTGTCCTAACCTTGGTTTTTGAAATAAGCTTCTCCTGTGTGCCCTCCCTGGGGTCTCTGGCCCACAGCGGATCGCTCAGCAGATATGTGAATGAGCAGATGCTTTGCTTTGGCCTCCTGTGCCAAGCTCCTCCCCACATCCTCTCGAACAGCTCCATGTGCCTAGATTCAGACTCCGTGATTCACCATGGGGGCCCTTAATAGGCATTCAGTCTGAAAGAAGGTGGAGGAGAATAATGTCTCCCAGGATGAGATGAGACTCAGGGCTGTTCCTTCAAAGACAGAAACTTTCAGAGCTGCACAGCAGCAGGGAAACATTGAGAAGGGGGTGGAAATTTGATGTACTGTGAATAACGAAGGCCAGATCTTTAAAAAGAAAAAGGGAGGGGGTGCTGGCAGAAACCCAGCTGCACTGGCACACTGTACGCCCGGCTGCCTTTGCCCTTGAGCTTCTGTTTCTTGGGGATGGGGAGGGCAAAAACGTTTGCCCTGGACACTGGCTTCTGTTTGAGCAGGAAGTGGGGAGCCAGTGATCCCAGAGGGGACTTCAGTATCAGAACATATGCTTTGGTGGCCTCAGCAGACCTGGCCTAGGCAGGCTTTCAGGCGGCACTCAGGGCTTTATGGCCTGCAGATAAGGCCCCTTCATCTGGGTCAGACTTAGCAAATAAAAATATAGGACACTCAATTAAGTTTGCATTTCGGATAAACAGTGAAGAAGTTCCTAGTGTAAGTATGTCCCAGTTCTATGTGGCTTCCCTATCTGGGCTTGCCTCTGCTGGTACTTGCTGCCCAGAGACCTTCAGGCCTGCCACGGGCTGCCGGGAGCTCTCTAGTGGAACTGGATTACCCTGATTTTGTGCATTGTTTGTGCTTGTGTGGGCATCGGAAATGACAGTGAGATACACAGTTTTGAAGAGCTCAGCAGGCAGCTGAGCAGGATAATGTGGGCCCCAGTTGACCTCAGTGTCTGTCATCTACTGTGTGTTTTTCAACCAGAAATTTCAAATACTGTGTATTTTAGAAAGAGAGGAAAGAGGCAAAGTACAGCCTTTCTCACTTGATCAGTAACTTGTGTTAGAAACTCAGTGGGGGAGAATTCTTTGCGTTTTTCAGTTGACTGATTATTTTCCTTTTTTTCATTTTTGCTTTTCTCAAGTCACTCTGTGTGGTGCTTGTGGGAGAAGGGAGAGGGTGGGAGAGCGTTGGTGGATGTGTTCTGCATGTTCCTTTCTGTACAGTAACTTGTGCATTTACTCTGTTTAGGATGGTTCCTTCACCACCACCCCTGTCTGTAGCCAGTAAATTTCTGGAATGTTCTCCCAGAGTGCCATGTGCCCCCTTTGTTCAGTCCTTCAGTGGAGCAGAAACCTTTCTCAGGCCTTTCCTGGGAATATCCTTAGCTGAGGCACAGCCTGAGGGCTCCTCAGAAGGTGACAGAAGTGCCTCTACCTGGCCTCGGAGGTTAATGAGCCAGGCCTGCCTCTTCTCCACTCCCTGCAAAGAAGGCTCCTAAGGCTTATCCAGTCCCTGGGTCTGCGAAGTCCCCAGAGGTCTCTGTAAGTACAGGACTCCCATGCCAGCTCTGAATTTGTGCTTTCTCCCCATGAGCTTCAGAATTCTGGGGGGAAAGGTCAGATTCTGGCTGCAGGTGTGGTGGGACAGTAAGTCAGAAGCATTCTGGTGATAAACCCAGCATGCGGCATGCATTCTGGGGCTGGGAACAGCTAAGATCTGTAACCCCTTATTTTAGACCGTCAGTGGAAAGCATTTTAAATGGAGGTTGAGAGCCACTTATTGGCCTTGGGGAAGGAGAGCCGGAATTTGGGAGCCATGTTTTGGTGGGGTGGCAGAAGAGGCTTGGTCCTGACCTTGGAACAAATGTCTCCTGCTCTCTTAGAGAGTAGCTGCCTGTGCTTTTGACCAGGGCAGGTGTTTTCAGGATCTGGGGAATGGGATTCTGCTCGAGGACGTGCAGATGGCTAAGGGAGTAGGGTGTTCATATCTTTCCACCTGGGGACCCACCCTAACACGGTGATGGCAGGTCAGCTGCCCAGTGGCCTGTGTGCTATCCCTGAAGGGGCTCCACAAAAGAGTTTCAGCCCCTCCCTTTGCCTGGAGCCCTCAGCTTGTGCTGGCATCTGAGAGGCCATTTCCTGATGAGTCACCTGGGAATCTGGGCCTCAGACCACATCAGCCGGTTTAATGGCCTCCTGTGGGACTGCACAGCACCTCCTGGAGCTGGGGCTGGCAGCCTGTGGCTGTGGAGGGGAAACTGTCGGGCTGGGAATGGTGGTGAGGGGGCCTCTGGGGGTAAGGGTGGCCCTGTTTATTTGGGTTTCTTTTTTTTTTTTTCTTTTTATTTGAGACAGAGTTTTGTTCTTGTTGCCCAGGCTGGAATGCAATGGTGTAATCTCAGCTCACCGCAACCTCCACCTCCCAGGTTCAAGCGATTCTCCTGCCTCAGCCTCCCAAGTAACTGGGATTACAGGCATGCGCCACCATGCCCAGCTAATTTTGTATTTTTAGTAGAGATGGGATTTCTCCATGTTGGTCAGGCTGGTCTCGAACTCCTGACCTCAGGTGATCCGCCCACCTTGGCCTCCCAAAGTCCTGGGATTACAGGCTTGAGCCACCACACCCTCAGATTTCTTAAGAGCTGAAGGCTTTTCAGTTGGGTGAGGATTCTTTCTGGGTCCTCAGTTAAAACCATTAGAATGCCACCCAAATGGCAAAGGAAGAAGACAAAGTTAAGCCCATTGGTCCCCCCAACATGAGTGACACCTCAGCTGTTCCTGGAAATGGCCAGGTTTGCATAGAAGCCCTGAAAAGCAAACAGCCACAGAGAAATATGAGGACTGATGGTGGGAAGTGAGGCCCCAGAAGCTGGGAAAGCTGCCTGCTGGCAGTGCTATTGTGGGGAGAGACATTTTCGTTGGAGAGGTTGGCTGGAAATTCTTTTTCCTCAGTTTTCCCAAATGTGTCCTTCCCATAGCGCCAGTCTAGAGGCATCACCCCCACCACACCACTGACCCTACCACACTCGGGGTAGGTCTCTGATCAGCTTGACAGAGCAGTTGGCTTGAATTTTTAGGAAAATTTGAACCAAACCAAAAAGGACACTTTTTTTCTTCAAAAACAGACATTTAAGATGTGGCCCTCTGGTGGCTGGCAGCTGTCAGTGGCATCAGAAAGCACAAGAACATCAGACTTCCTTGAAAACTAAATTCTGAAAGGGTCTTCTCAACAGCGGGAGGCGGAGGATGGGAAGAGGGAAAGGTAAGGAACATGGAATGACCGTGCCCTGGCCGGAGGGAGCAAGTCCTGGCCAGGCAGTCGCCCCACACCGCAAGGCTTCAGAGCTTGGGAGCTGCGAGTCCTTCCATTGCGGGGAACCAGTTTGCTCTTGTAGGAAGCAGGCACGCCAGTTTCTACTCCATCAGGCCACTGGGAAGAGGAAGTTAAAACCTGTTGCCTGTCGCACAGGGGGCTCTCCATAAATAAACGTTCATTGTAGCCACCCAGCTCCCTGCCTTGTGCAGACGGTCTCCAAGACTGTAGGGACGTCCTCCACCACTGGGCTTCTGCCCTTCAAAACAGGGCCTGCACATGGGTGCAGGTCAAATCAATGACTCCCACCTCAGGGATGCCTTTTTTATTTTTTATTATTATTTTTTTTTTGGCAAGAGACAAAATTAGGTCAACATTGATGAGCCAAAATTTTGCTAATGGGGAAAGACATTGACATGTCAAGTTCAACTTGCGGTTCCTGTTTCTTTAGGAACTGCTAAGTGGAGAATGCAGTTCAAGAAATGTTTAAGGGTCTACCTCGTGCCAGGCATTATTCTAGGCACAGGGTCACAATGGTGAACTGAATCAAGATCTCTGCCCTCAAGGAGCTTCCTTCTTAGTGGAGTGAGAGACAATAAGGGGCCTCTTCCTATAAGGGTCTCTCCTTCCAGGCTGACTCAAGAGCTTCACTCATCCATTCAGGACCCGCCATGGCCCTTGAGGCAGGGTCCCATTCTGTCACCTTGGTTGGAGTACAGTGGCGCGATCTCGCCTCACTGCAACCTCCGCCTCAGGGGCTCAAGCGATCCTCCCACCTCAGTCCTCTGAGTAGCTGGGACTACAGGCACGCGCCACCACATCCAGCTAATTTTTATGTATTTTTTGTAGAGATGGGGTTTTGCCATGTTGCTCAGGCTGGTCTTGAACTCCTGGACTCAAGTGATCTGCCAGCCTCAGCATCCCAGAGTACTGGGATTATAGGCGTGAGCCACCGTGCCTGGCCCACTATGGGGTGATTTCTGAGACTAAGGTGCAATCTCTGCTTTCTGAGGTTCACTGTGTGGTTGGGGAAAAGAGAAAAGCAGGTTATGTACATGTGCACACAGATACACCATAATCAAATAGGAAGCCTTAAGAAATGCCACAAAAAGCCTGGCATGGTGGCTCACACCTGTAATCCCAACATTCTGATGGCTGGGGCAGGAGGATCACTTGAGCCCAGGAGTTTCAGACCAGCTTGGGCAACATGGTGAAACCCTGTCTCTATTAAATATATATGTATACAAAAATTAGCCAGGTATGGTGGCATGAGTCTGTAGTCACAGCTACTTGGAAGGCTGAAGCAGGAGATCGCTTGAACCCGGGAGGCAGAGTTCAAGGCTGCAGTGAGCCGAGATTGAGCCACTGCACTTCAGCCACTTCAGCAGCCCGTGACAGAGCAAGACCCTGTGTCAAAAAAAAAAAAAAAAAAAAAACCCACAAGGAAGGGCCATATAAAGGGGAAAGATTCTGGCCAGGGATACAGGGGCTGTCTGCAAGTGACCAAGATTCAGACCTACAGAGATGGGAGAACACTGTATGGGTGTGGCCATCCTGCTAGCCCAGGATGCAGGGACCCCCCAGGTCCCGTCGGTCTGGCCGCAGCTGGCCTGCGTAATATGCCCCAGCGGTGTCATGCAGCTGTTAATCTCTCCCATGACCCTGAAGCAGGAGAAACAGCAGGACTCAGGTGAGTTGAGGGGCCTGCCAGAGGTCCCAGGCCTCATGCTCATCCCTTACCTGGCCCAGCAGAAGCCTGACTCTAGGGCATCTCCCTTGTTCAAGAGGTAAGTATGTGGTGGGTATGGAGGGGACCTGGGGTGTATGTGGCCCGTGAGGCAGAGAGATGAGTCAGGGGTGGTCTGACTTGGGGACACATACTTGTCTGTGCAAACCAATAATTATAAGGTTACCTGTTGTCCTTGGGCAATTAATCCAGCACAAAAGGGCTGGTATCCAGTGCATGTATTCCTGTGTCTAACCAGGAGAGAAAAAGCTCTTTAAAAGCCTTTTACAACATGAAAGATAACTTTAAAAAAAAAATTTTTTAGATCAGCAATCCCTTTATCAAGAAGAGCCAGATTCTGTGCTGCACACAGCCTTAGTTAACGTCTTCCCTCCAGCTCCGCGCCAGCTCTGCAGTTCACAGCCCTGGCTTCATCTTAGAATCACCCAAGGAGTTTCGACGCTACTGATTTCCAAGGCCCTGCCCCCTGAGCTTCCCACTTAACTGGCCTGGGGAGGGGCCGAGGCACTGATTCTTATTTTGTAGAAGTTTCCCGAGTGATTTTCATGCCCTGCTAGGGTCAGGAACTATTGCTGCGACTGAAGCAGGGAGTGATGAGGTAGGCCTGTGGCCCTTTCTAAATGTGGAAATCCCCCAAACCCCTTCCCCAACACAGATTTTCATACAATGTCTGAGACGTACTAAATAGGAAGACACAAATTCTATCTGGTTAGGGAAAAACATGCACCACGCCAAGTCCCATTGGGTCACCTTGCCCACTCTATACCCCTCAAGGTCAAAGCCAACCTAGCCGCCGTCCAACGTGGTTTTTAATGTTGGGAAGTTAACCATTAAAAATGGTATCAGAGGCTGGGCACGGTGGCTCAGGCCTGTAATCCCAGCACTTGGGGAGGCCTAAGCAGGCGGATCACTTGAGGTCAGGAGATTGAGACCAGCCTGGCCAACATGGTGAAACCTAGTCTCTACCAAAATACCAAAAAAAATTAGCCAGATGTGGTGGTGCATGCCTGTAATCTCAGCTACTCGGGAGGCTGAGACAGGAGAATGGCTTCACAGATTGCAGTGAGCCGAGTTTGCGCCACTGCACTTCAGCTGAGCAACAGAGTGAGACTCCCTCTCCGAAAAAAAAAAAAAAAAGGCATCAGATAAAGAGCATCATTGTGTGTGAGGGGCTCTGGGGGCACATTTTTCAGGAAATCAGAAGTGAATGAGCACTTGACAGCTCTGGTTGGAACCCAGGGACCCTGATCAAAGATACTCTTTCCCAGTGTCTGACTGCCCCTGGCCTTCCCGCATTCACCACTGGCAGGTGCACTGAATGGGCTTGTCCTGAGCCTCTTCAGTGCACAGTGCTGCCGCTAACTGCAAGCTCCTTCCGGGGAAGGAGCCGACTTCTGTTCCCCAGACCACCCCTCAAACTTCCGCTGTGGGGCTCCATACCCTGCAGGACCTGCACCGAGCCAGAGCACGAAGGTCCACCGTGGCCCCAGCCTGGAGTGCAAACTCCCCTTGGAGGCAAGCCCCAGTGCCTTTTTGCATCTGAACCCTGGGGTGCTGGGTGACCACTGGCAGAAGACCCTTTAGAGCTCTGCTGGGGGATGGTAAGGAGGTCAGCCACTTATTTCAGGTATTTGGCGGAGAGTCAACCAGATAATGTTGGAGAGCCTCTGGATACTGAGCTTCTAGGACTCTGAACGTTCTCTGCTTTTACATGCATGCAATGCCTGTCAAGGTCTGGGCTCTGATGACTCTAAAAGCCAACTCTCTGCGTTTCTGCTTTTGGACCTGAACTCCTCCTCTTTCCACTCCTCCCTCTGCCTCAACTTCTAAAAATTAAAAAGAAACCAACAAAAACATTAGCAGCTGCCCTTACCAAAAAGCACTGCCTTAAACAAGTAGAGGATGACTGCGTTTTCTCCCACCTTTCTTTTCTGGTAGCTTAAGGGCTAGAACCAAAACAAACAAACAAAAAGTTTATATTTGCAGAGCATTATTAATGTCCTCCAAAATGCTGCTTTCGTAAATCCCCTCTTAATATCATCAGAAAACCCATGGCTGGGTAGAATTATCTCCATTTGACAAACGGTGACCTAAAAGCACCAGGTCAGAAAGTAGGCTGAACAGATCTCAGCCAGGCCTCTCCGCTCACATCCTTCCTCACTCTCTGGACTGGGCCTGGCCTGAGGGAGTGGGTTGGGAGCTTAGCTTTCAGAAGCAGCTCTGAGATTCTAGGCCTCCTGGTTCTGGTAGCAGGAGCAAGTCATAGGCCCCTAGACTCCAAAAATATCCATTAAAGAGTGTTCTGATTTGAAGTCTACCTGTGGAATTCAAAATGGAACAGAATGATCATGTTTCTCCTATTGCTTTCAAGAAAAAAAGAAAAGGTTTCCAATGAAATTTGAAAATGAAAGGCTGGCTGGTCACAGTGACTTACGCCTGTAATCCCAGCACTTAGGGAGACCAAGGCAGGTGGATAACTTGAGCTCAAGAGTTTGAAACCAGCCTGGGCAACAAGACCCTGTCTCTACATAATATTTTTAAAAATTAGCTGGGTGTAGTGTAGTCGCAGCCTGTAGTCCCAGCTACTCAGGAGGCTGAGATGAAAGGATCGCTTGAGCCTGGGAGATGAGGCTGTGGTGAGCTGTAATCGTGCCACTGCACTCCTTGGTGACAGAGTGAGACCCTGTCTCAATAAAAAGAAAGGTCAATGATAGTGAAGACAATGGGTTCGAGTCCTTGGTTTCTTGGGAGAGCACATTGGCAGAGTCATCAGGGTGCAGGAACATATGCTTGTGTCTGTTATTACAGGGCTGAATTTTTATTAGAATTACTGCTCCAGTTCGTGTTGATGCAGCAGGGCTGAGCTCCAGCTAAACCTGCATGGACAGATAAAGGGTTGATGGGGATTTATTTATTTATTTATTTATTTATTTATTTATTATGAGAAGAGGAAGAGGGGAAGAAAGTAAATCTCACTCTTTTATCAGGTAATGACTACTGATCATGATTGCGCTTTCTGCCTTGGCTGCCAGGAAGCTCCAGACTAACATTGGACTTTGTCCTTCTTAAATAATTGCTTATCTATTTGCTTTTTTGTGTCATCTACCTCACTCTACCCTGGTACAAGCCAGAGGAAATCATCCTCTCTCTGAACCCGTGTAGCATTTATCCAGGGATTTATGTATTCCTGCCTTGGCTTATGGCTATTTGTTGGCCTTACCTCCCCTGATGAATGGTATGCTCCTGAGGACTATGACCATGCCTTATCCTTCTGTGTGTCCTTCAAAATAGCCAGATTGTGTTTAATGTATATCTATACGTGTGGAATGAATGTTGGCTAGATAAGATTTTTTTTTTTTTTAAGTCTGTCCATGAAGAAAAAGGAACTAGGAGTACTCCTTTCTTTTTCTTTTTTCTTTTTCTTTTTTTTTTTTTTTGAGACAAGATCTCAGACTAGAGCCTGGCAAACACAGTTCACTGCAGCCTCAACCTCCTGGGCTCAAGTGATCTTCCCACTTCAGCCTCCCAAGTAGCTGGAACCACAGGCGTGCACCACTATGCCTGGCTAATCTTTAAATTTTTTTGTAGAGACGGGATTCTCTATGTTGCCCAGGCTGGTCTTGAACTCCTGGGCTCAAGCAATCCTCCCGCCTCAGCCTCCCAAAGAGCTGGGATTACAGGCTTAAGCCACCACACCTGGTTGGGAGTCCTTCCTTTAACAATGAAAATGTCTTAACTCATCATGTATGTTTCCTTGTTGGCTTTAGCTATCGATAGCTTCAAGTACTTTAAAGCACTTTAGTGTCAAAGTGCTATAACATTGTCCAGGTAGAGGACCAGGACTGCAATAGACACAACTGTGGGCTCCTCAAGGCTCAATTTCTTTCTTGCTTTTTTTTTTTTTTTTAGTTTTGTTTGGGGGGGGGGGCTTTCACTCTGTTGCCCAGGCTGGAGTGCAGTAACGCGATCTCGGCTCACTGCAACCTCCACCTCCTGGGTTCAAGCGATTCTGCTGCCTCAGCCTCCCGAGTAGCTGGCATTACAGGTGCCTGCCACCACGCCTGGCTAATTTTGGTATTTTTAGTAGAGATGAGGTTTCACCATCTTGGCCAGGCTGGTCTTGATCTCCTGACCTCATGATCCACCTGCCTCAGCCTCCCAAAGTGGTGGGATTACAGGTGTGAGCCCCTGCACCCATCTTCAAGGCTCAATTTCTTGGTCCTGGTTGCTGAGGAGGTTGCAGTCCAGCCTCTGGCTTCCCAGGCCTTCCCAGTGCCCTGTACCTCCATTGTTTCTCTGCATCCCCTGCATTGTACAGGTTTTTTTTTTTATGTGTGTTCCCCTCTTCCCCACAAGCATCAAGTCTGTGAGCCCTTGTGGGCAGGGACCCAGATTCCACCCTGTGCACCCCTGGGCCCTGGTGCCATACTGGCCTGGGGCAGCCATTGGTTGGGGAAGATGTTGTATGGGTTCATCACTGTCTCAAAACCAGAGGAGCCACACCCCAGAGGAGGAAGCCGGCGGAGTTCTGGTATCGTTGCTGCAGCTGGTGTTGTGAATCAGGCCGACGAGCAGCGCATCCTCTTACCCGGCTATTTCACGACACCAGGGTTGCATCATACCCATCCTCTCCAGGCGAGCCTCGTGGGACCGGGCCGGACGCAAGGACCTGGGGAT
Organism: Papio anubis; assembly: GCF_008728515.1. Classification (NCBI taxonomy): domain Eukaryota; kingdom Metazoa; phylum Chordata; class Mammalia; order Primates; family Cercopithecidae; genus Papio; species Papio anubis. The sequence goes on along the minus strand of NC_044993.1, from coordinate 32,937,462 downwards.
GGGGTTGGGGTGGGAGTCTGTGTGTGAAAGCTTGTCCTCTGCAACCCGCTGGATCTCAGCCCAGACCGCTCCTCAGAATCACCTGCAGCTTTCAAAAAACTCTGATGTTTGCCCCTCACCTCCTCTTGCTCAGGTCCACAGAATCTCCCATTAGAATGTGAGCTCTAGGAGGGCAGGGTCTGTGTCTTGTTCCCTGTGGTGCCTTCCTTGCCTAGCACAGGGCATGGTATGCAGTAGGGACTCAATAAACGCAGTGGAGTGAAGAAACAATTAGATCCCTTTTAGCCTCATCTGCCACCATTTCTTCCCTCCTTTCCCCACCCCACAGCACTGTGTGGGCCTCAGTCCCACTGCCTCTCCCCCTGCACTGACCACACCCCTCCTGAGCTCCTTTCCCTCCTCTCCCCTGTCCTCATCTCCCCTCCATCCTCACCCACACACCTACCCTCCCCTCTCCCCTCCTTCCTCTGGACAGCCTTCCTCCTCTGCTGGCCAGTTGCATGATCTCCTTGCTGGTCTATCTGCCAGGTTAGGCTGTGAGGTTCAGTGCTCGGTACACAGGAGGAACACAATAAATGCCGAGTTGCCTCTGTAGCCGCAAAGACAGGAGGCCCTGAGATTCTGAGGTTGCAGCAGGGCCTTCTGTCCTTAGCGTTTCAGGACCTGCATCTGGGGTTTCTGCTTCTCTGGGATTTCCGCTTCTCCAGTTTCCTGACAGCTGAGAGCTTCCGCTTCTTCACTGCTCCTGTTCTGTCTGAGATCCAGGAGATCCGAAGGGCCCACTGCACTCAGCCAGGGGAGAGGGATGCCTGGCACTGGTAGAGGAGGCATTTCCATTTTGCTGCTGCAAAGCTGGGGTTCACCCAAGTCAGTTTCGTGCTCAAAGTCACACAGAAACGGCCAGAACTGAGACTCTTTGCAGCCAAATCAAGGGCTTTGCTCCAGGCACATAGAACCTCAGATCAGAAGGGCCTGGCCCATGGGTTCTCCCGGAAGCCAGAGTCCTGAAAGATAGGGACTGTGTTTGACCTAGCACTGCGTCCCCACTGACCATCAAAAAGAGTGCCTCTGTAAACATTTCTGAAATTGATTAAATTCCATCCAAATGCAACTTCCCCTTCCTGGGGATCTGTGCTTCGGGACAAGGTGTCTGACAGTCTCTCAGCATGTCCTGTTGATGAGTCCTTCGAGGGGACCTGCTAAAACCCTATATTACCCCATAGAGAGGCAGAGGGGCAGAAGAGGTTTCTTGAAGAAGCAAATGTCCCCCTGCTGAACAGAAAGGGACTTTGGAGCTGAACAGGCCAGGGTTTTCTGGAGGGAGGAGCGAGTGACTTGCCCAAGGTCACCCTTGGCAAGCACAGTCAGGGCCCCTTACTCTGCCCAGGGCCACAGCGCTGCTGGAAACCAGCCCGGGCCCCTTCAGGCTCCTTCTTCTGTGAGATCTTAATCAGGAATTTTCCACAGTTGCCCAGGGACAGGGTGTGTAGGAATGGTGTGAGCTGATAAAGGGCAGCTGTGATTTTCGCCAGACAAATGGCAGTTTAAGAGGGAGATGAGCGATAAGATCTGCCCCGAGGGCCCCATGAGGGACTGAGCAGAGAGAGGCCTCCACAAATCCTCTCCCCTAACAAAACCAGGGTGGGGCCCTCAAGCCTTCGGCCCCACTGGCAGATGCCTCTCTGAGGAGGGGCTGGGAATCCAGGGAAGTGGGTAGGGAGGCCTGTGGGTCATTAAGAGGTACCCTGAGAAGATTTAAAAATTAACACCTATGGTAAATGTATAAGCTTTGCAAAAAAAAAAAAGTGCACAGTGATCGTAACCTTTGGGGTTTGTCATTGAGGTCCTGTTATCCTCAGCTCACCTCTAGATGCGAAACCAGAGGCTGAATGCTGAGCTGAGAGGGCCTGTGGAGTGGCCAGTTTCATCAACCCTGCTTGAGGTCATTCTGTCAGCCAAGGATTTCCACGGAGCCGTCCTTTGCCCTCTTTGCTTCTGCGTCCCCTTCATAATTCAACAAGCGTTTGTTGAATACCCACTCTGTACTGTTTTGTTGCCTGGGATTATCACTGAACAAAACAGGGCCAGATCCCTGCCTTTGTGAGTCTAACAAGGTGGATGAAATTTCTGTCTCCTCCCCAGAAAAGTGCACTGACGTATGAAAACTTATCCATGATTGTGTGGGACTCCTAGACCCTCATCTTGGAGGTGGATTCCCCAACAGTGTTTGCTGCCCTAACACCGGCTGAGCATTTCACCTACCCATTCTGCCTGGCCCTACAGCTGAGTAGGTACACCTGTCCCCAGTACCTCTGGACGAGGAGTAAGAGGGTTAGCAAGGGGGACAGAGTGAGCCAGCCAGGCCTACCTGTGAGTTCTCAATCACCCAGTGCTGACTTGCTGTTGGGGGTCATGGAGCCCTAAGGATTTCGAGCACTGTAGAGCCAGTCCTGTGGGGGACCTGTGTGAACTCTGTAAGCCCAAGTCTAAGAGGCAGGGCTACGGAGGGAGAGGAGGTGTGTCCCTCCGTATCCTTCCCAAGGATGACCAGAGCCAGAGCATAAGCCAAGCTCAGATGTCTAGAGCTGGCGATGGCCTTTCTGTCCCCTGCCTCCAGGAAGAGCAACTTATTCTCTAAGAATCAGGTCAGGGGTCCCCTCCTCCAGGAAGCCTTCCCTGGCTGTCCCTACTCTGACCCGCCTCCAGGGACATCTCTCCCATTGCTACCCTCACTACACAGCTGGGCTGATCTGTTTCCACACTGATTTCCCTCACGAACTGAGCAGCTTCGTGAGCACGGGCACAATGCCCACCATGGGTGTCCTTGGCTCCTATCGCCACCCATGGCATGGTGGGTGGTCAGTAAAGGTTTGTTGGGTGAATGGCAGCAAGATGGGAAACTCAGCAGAGGTGACAAAGAGATCAGTGATTTTCTTGTGAGCCACTAGGTCACCCCACTTCTGAGTAGCAGACTCCAAGATCGGGGAGTGTGTGCAGGGCATTCAACAGGGAGCCTCTTGGGGTCAGTACTTGTGGGTAGAAGGGAAGGAAGCAGGGCTGGACAGAGGGAGAAGTAAGGTTCGGTGTATACCCAAAGCCTCAGCTAGGGCAGGGTGCCAGGTCTTTATACCCATATCCGTCAGTCATTGAATGCTGGCCTCTGAGAAGAAAGGTGACCACAGGTGAGGCCAGCACCATAGGGGCTGACACTGAGAGCCCTCATAACAGCTGGGAAAATACGCCCTCCATTTCTGGTGACACATCAAGTGTGTGCCCACTAACTCATCTCTCAAGACCCTGACTCCCCTCTTGCATCTCTGGTAATGAGAGTGCTGCTCCCATGCCACCAGCATTCAAGGTGTGGCCTCAGAGTGCTGGCAAAATTGGGTCCTGACCTGGTCCAGCACTGGTAGGGGGACTGCTCCTATGGGAGCTGGGGTGCCTTGTCTGGGATGGTTTCAGGAACCAGGAAAGGCACTGGCTCCCCAGGCTTTATAACCCAATGGCCCTGCAGGCAGAGCCCAGGGAAACCCACACTTTGGGTGGTGCCTAGGGGCCCTGGAGGCCACCGGCTGGTCCCAAGCCCCAGGGCTTGTCAGTCTATTGGTGGATATGGATTCCAATTCTGACCTGCTGAACTCTGGTTTGAAGTTACTTGTAAATATACTGAGATGTCTCTGGAGGGACACATAGACGTTGGGAGACAGGTTGGAGCTAAAGAGACTAACTTTGGGTGTGTGTGTGTACATCTTTTTTATAATGTTATACCAGTTGGGTGCAGTGGCTCACGCCTGCAATCCCAACATTTTGGGAGGTGGAAGGCTGAGGTAGGAGACTCACTTGAGTCAGGAGTTTGAGACCAGCCTGGGTAACCAGGATGGGGTGGTTGGGGTGACTTGAAACCCCATCTCTACAAAAAGTAAAAACAAATTAGCCAAATATGATGGTGTGTGCCTGTGGCCCCAGCTACTTGGGAGGCTGAGGAGGGAGGATTCTTGAGCTCTGGTGGGTGAGGCTTCAGTGAGCTGTGATTGTGCCACTGCATTCCAGCCTGCGTGACAGAGGAAGACCCTATCTCAAAAAAAATTATGTAAAACTACTAAATAATAATTTAAAATTTTATTTTTATTTATTTATTTTTTTGAGATAGAGTCTCTCTCTGTTGCCCAGGCTGGAGTGCAATGGCTCAATCTCAGCTCACTGCAACCTCTGCCTCCTGGTTCAAGCAATTCTCCTGCCTCAGCCTCCCAAGTAGCTGGGATTACAGGTGCCGGCCACTATGCCCAGCTAATTTCTTTTATTTTTAGTAGAGACGTGGTTTCACCATGTTGGCCAGGCTGGTCTCGAACTCCCGACCTCAGGTGATCTGTTCACCTAGGCCTCCCAATACAAAATAAAATTTTTTTTTTTTTTTGAGACAGAGTTTCGCTCTTGTTGCCCAGGCTGGAGTACAATGGCATAGTCTCGGCTCACCACAACCTCCGCCTCCTGCCTCCTGGGTTCAAGCAATTCTCCTGTCTCAGCCTCCCAAGTAGCTGGGATTACAGTCATGCGCCACCACACCCAGCTAATTTTGTATTTTTAGTAGAGACGGGGTTTCTCCATGTTGGTCAGGCTGGTCTCGAACTCCCAACTTCAGGTGATCCGCCCATCTCGGCCTCCCAAAGTGCTGGGATTATAGGCATGAGCCACCATGCCCTGCCCTAAATAAATTTTTTAAAACCAAATACTAATATGAGAGGTTTTTGAGCTCTCATAGAGTAGGACCCATAGTGTGTCCTTAGGCCACCAGGCTATCTCTAGGATCCCTTATAGGACCCCTCAGGGTCCTCTCTGACAGCTGTTCCTTCTTGGGTCCTGGCTGGAGATCTCTGCTGCCCCCAGACTCAGAGGAGCCACTCCAGGACTCAGGGAGTGGCTGGCTTTGGGCCAGCCCAGCCCTGCAGATCCAAGGCGAGTCCTCTATCTCCACAATCAAATGGTGCTCTGCCTCCCGCCCTGTCTGGGGACCCTGCTCACCAGCCACAGGCAGTTTAGGCCAACCTCCCTGCCTCCTCCCCAGTGCAGACGCAGCCTATAAAACCACCCTATGTGTCCTTGCCGACCCTGGACACCCAGGCGACAATGGCAGAACTGCCCTCCACAGAGACGCCTGGGGACGCTACTTTGTGTAGCGGGCGCTTCACCATCAGCACGCTGCTGAGCAGTGATGAGCCGTCTCCACCAGCTGCCTGTGACAGCAGCCACCCCAGCCACCTGACCCACGGCAGCACCTTCTGCATGCGTACCTTCGGCTACAACACGATCGATGTGGTGCCCGCGTATGAGCACTATGCCAACAGCAGCCAGCCTGGGGAGCCCCGGAAGGTCCGGCCCACACTGGCCGACCTGCACTCCTTCCTCAAGGTAAGTGCTATCTCAGAAGACTGGCCACTTCCCTGCTGTGTGACCTCGACACAGTTACCTAACCTCTCTGGGTCTCGGTTCTGTCATCTGTGCCATGGGGATGGAGGAGTGTCTTCTTCCTGGATTGAGAGGCCCCAGTGAAATAGTGAAACTGCAGAACTCTGCACACATGTTGGAATGTCTATCAGCCAATCACTAGAACCCCAAAGGTAGAGCGGGAGGCCTAGAGAAGTAATGAGCTTCCAGTGAGTAGAAGCATGCAAGCAGGTTGCACACACCTGAAAGAGATAGGGAAAGACGGGCCTGGGAAGGTTCACCTCAGACAGGGGGCTCGCCAGGCTTGCTGCCTGGGAGGCTGGACTGTGAAGAGTGGAGGGCTGGAAACTGGATTGTCATGACCCTTGTCTGGCCTCCCTTTTCCCATGTGACAATTGGGCAGAATTGTTCTTTTTTCTTTTTCTTTCTTTTTTTTTTGTTGTTGGAGACAGAGTCCGGCTCTGTCACCCAGGCTGGAGTGCAGTGGTGCAATCTCGGCTCACTGGAACCTCCACCTGCTGGGTTCAAGTGATTCTCCTGCCTCAGCCCCCCGAGTAGCTGGGATTACAGGCGTGCACCACCATGCCCAGCTAATTTTTGTATTTTTAGTAGAGATAGGATTTTGCCACGTTGGTCAGGCTGGTCTCGAACTCCTGACCTCAAAGGATTCACCCACCTTGGCCTCCCAACGCGCTGGAATTACAGGCATGAGCCACCACGCACAGCCCAGAATTGTTCTTGATTCTGAAGCTAAGACTTGACAAATTGACAGGACTTTTCCCCACCCTAGAGCAAACCAAGACATGGCCCTTTGCTCCACACTGAGATGAAGTGCCAGGAAGAAAGCCCCAGAGGAGGGCATCAGTCACTTGGGGCACAAACCAGGAGACCTCCCAGTGCCCCAGAGGTAGAGGCCTGGTTTCAAGACCCAGCCCTCCAGGGACCAACTATGTGGCCTTGGACAAGCTTTCACCTCTCCAGGGTGATAATAATCCTGTCCCCCATTACAAGGCTGGGCAACTGCCTAATCACTTCCAAGACCACTGCTGTCCCAGGGGGAAGAGGTGTTATGAGCGCCCAGGACTCCCAGTCTCCCGTGGCATCTGATCTTGGCTCACTGCAACCTCCACCTCCTGGCTTCAAGAGATCCTCCTATGTCAGCCTCCCGAGTAGCTGGGACTACAGGTGCATGCCACCATGCCCAGCTAATTTTTGTATTTCTTAGTAGAGACAGGGTTTTACCTTGTTGCCCAGGCTGGTCTTGAACTCCTGAGCTCAAGCGATCCACCCACCTTGGCCTCCCAAAGTGCTGGGACTACAGGCATGAGCCACCGCTCCTGGCCTAGGGAGTATTTTAAAAGCCCCTCAAGCAGCTCAACACCCAGTGGGCTGAGGGGCCGGGGGGTGCCCGGTATGGGGCACAGTGGTGCAGGTCAGTGGGCTGGATGCAGAGTCACCGTCCCTAGCACCCCTACCTGCCTGACTCGTGGTCTCTGGGCCGCCAGCAGGAAGGCAGACACCTGCACGCCCTGGCCTTTGACAGCCGGCCCAGTCACGAGATGACTGATGGGCTGGTGGAGGACGAGGCAGGCACCAGCAGCGAGAAGAACCCCGAGGAGCCCGTGCGCTTCGGCTGGGTCAAGGGGGTGATGGTGAGTGGGGTGTGGGTGCTGCTTGATGTCCAGAAATGGGGGTGGGGTGGCAGAGCTCCATCCAGGCTCAGCTCTGACTCTCAGGCCCTGGTGGGGCTTCAGTTTCCCATCTGTACAATGAATTCAATGAGTTAATAGATCAATCAATAATAGATTATTGCCTGCCAGGAAGTAATTAGAAGAAACTGTATTTCCCTAAAAAGCCACCAGGGGGCTGCACTAAACACACAATTCCGTAAATGTGTTTTCCTCCTCCATGAAGGGAAGGAAAGGGTTTGCTGTGGTGTAGAGCAGGATTAAGTTTCCAGACAGTAGAGAATCAAGTACATTTGGCTTTGGAGACATTATGGGACTTTACAGAGGGGATCTCATGGGATGTAGAAGGCTTTAGCCCTGCTCTGGGAGGCAGGAGGCTGGGGTTCTGATCTTAACACTGCCAATTTGCTGTGCCTCCGTTTCTCCATCTGAACCACGAGCCCTCCCCGACCCCTAGATGCTCATATTCAGAGCTGGGATCTCCCTCCCAGGCTGTGTTGCCAGAGCCGGGAACGGCCCTGCAACTCAGTGGGGCCGGCAACTACACCAGCCCCTCCCACCTGGAAGCTTCAGCCTCCATCTCGGCCTTTGGTTTTGCTTTAAATTTGGAAGCTGAAGTCACAGCCCCCTGAGCTCTGGTATCTGCTTGTACATGGGGCACTGGCTCACCTGGCATTTGCTGAGCTCCCTGTAAATGCCAGGCTCTGGATCAACTGCCGACCACTGGGGCCATGGTCGTGCCTGGCAGACACAGGATCCTGGGCTTGGGATGGATACAGTGAGGGGGGACAGTGCTCGTAGCCCAGCGTCAGGCCTCAATGGGAGGGCGGGAAAATAGGTGGGAGAGATAGGTTGGTCTCTGGGTGCCTCTCACCCTCTTGCCCCATAGAACCAGACTCGGAACCTACTGACGTGGGTGAAGAAGGGACCCAGTTGTCCCCAGGGCCTAGGTGCTTGATACCCTGCCATAGCAAGGGACAGGGACTTGTTGTTTGGCCTTGGGGTGTCCACCCAGGTGCCCTCTGACCCCCCTGTCCTCCCAGATTCGTTGCATGCTCAACATCTGGGGCGTGATCCTCTACCTGCGGCTGCCCTGGATTACGGCCCAGGCAGGCATCGGTGAGTGCCCCTCTGGGGAAGAGGAGGGAGGGCCTGCCTGAATCCTGTTCTTCCCAGGCCCCGAGGTTGCAGGATTAAACTTGAGCTGCAGAGACCAAAGGGCCAGGCCTGCTCCTCCCTGGTGCCGTCTCAAGCCCCTGCAGTGACAGGGGTCGGGGGGTGTGGCAGAGGCACGCTGGACATGGGGTCAGTAGGCCTAAGGGCTATTTGCCCTCAGTAAGCCACTTAACCTCTCAGAGCTCATTTCTACCTGGAAGCATGCAGGTTAGAAAGTTGCCCTCTGGCCGGGCTCAGCGGCTCACACTTTGGGAGGCTGCAATCCCAGAACTTTGGGAGGCCGAGGCAGGTGGATCATGAGGTCAGGAGTTCAAGACCAGCCTGGCCAACATGGTGGAACCCTGTCTCTACTAAAAATATAAAATAATTAGCCAGGCTTGATTGGCGGGTGCCTGTAATCCCAGCTACTCGGGAGGCTGAGGCAGAGAATTGCTTGAACCTGGGAGGCAGAGATTGCAGTGAGCCGAGATCACGCCACTGCACTCCAGTCTGGGTGGCAGAGTATGAGACTCCATCTTAAAAAAAAAAAGCTTCATTCTGTAGCCCATAGCTGCTCTATAGCCTGCTGTGTGACTTTGGGCAAGTTTCTTCACCTCTCTGAGCCCTGGATTCCTCATTAGGAAAATGAGGGTGATAACAGAACATACCTCATGGAGCTGTTGCGGGATTTACAGGATGCAGGTAAAAACACAGCACAGATTTGGCTCCCAGAGGTGATCACAGAGTGGTAACTGCTACTTTATTTTTTATTATTAAATGAGGGTAGCTTCCCCCTCATGCCTAACAATCCAACAAATGCTGGCTCAAGGGCTCCCTGGCTACTCAGAGTATGGCAGGAGGTAGAAAGAGACCCATTTTTTTTTTTTTTTTGAGATGAAGTCTTGCTCTGTCGCCCCAGGCTGGAGTGTAGTGGCGTGGTCTCGGCTCACTGCAATTGCTGCCTCCCAGGTTCAAGCAATTCTCTGCCTCAGCCTCCCAAGTAGCTGGGATTACAGGCATGTGCCACCATGCCCAGCTAATTTTTGTATTTTTAGTAGAGACGGGGTTTCGCCATGTTGGCCAGGCTGGTCTTGAACTCCTGACCTTGTGAACCGCCCGCCTCGGCCTCCCAAAGTGACAGAGACCCATTTTTCAGATGAGAAAACTGAAGCTCAGAGAAGGGAGATGAACGTAGGTTGCATGGTGAATGAGTAGGCAAACTGGGGCTCCTCCCCGGGAAATGCCCTGCCTAAGCTTTGGGTGCTCCCTGCAGTCCTGACCTGGATCATCATCCTGCTGTCGGTCACAGTGACCTCCATCACAGGCCTCTCCATCTCGGCCATCTCCACCAACGGCAAGGTCAAGTCAGGTGGGCCATCCCCCTTCCCACCAAGGCCCTCCTCTCGTGGGCTGCTAATCCTGGGTACAGGACTCCCAACTTCCCCAACCCAATGGGACACCCAGCTGCTCCTGTGGTTCCAGGAGAGGGCTCTAGGCAGGCTGTCTACACCACGAGATGGCCTCAGCTGTCTCCTGCGCCGTGGGTCCCGTGGCCACCCTCTCCTGGCCTCTGCCTGCCCCGAGTCCACCCCAGCGAACCGACTCCTCTGGTTTCATGGTTCCCGACTCTGCCCTGATAGGTGGCACCTACTTCCTTATCTCCCGGAGTCTGGGCCCAGAGCTTGGGGGCTCCATCGGCCTCATTTTCGCTTTCGCCAATGCTGTGGGTGTGGCCATGCACACCGTGGGCTTTGCAGAGACTGTGCGGGACCTGCTCCAGGTGAGGCCGGGGCCCGGACCCTGGGTAGAGGGATCCGGGGAGCCCACTGCACTCTCCTCTGCCCCATCTAGGCGGGGCCCTCCTGCTCCCTGCCTGACTTCACCCATCAGGAACCACAGCCTGATCACTGTGGGTGAGAGTGACAATCTCACCAATAAAGACCATTCCTTTCCCAGAAGTCCCCTTTGGCGGGGGTGGTGTGTGGCCTTTAGGGCCACATTGTCCAGGCCCATGCAGCAGCTGCTTTGCGGACACGATGGCAGGGGTGGTGCTTGAGTTAACGTCGTCCTAGAAGAGTGCACCCCACAGGAGGTGCCTCCTAGGTGGGCAGAGTCTGGGGGATGGGGAGTTCAGAGGGTGGCTTGCAGCCTGGCCCATTTTCCCTTCCCAGGAGTATGGGGCACCCATTGTGGACCCCATTAATGACATCCGAATCATTGGCGTGGTCTCCGTCACTGTGCTGCTGGCCATTTCCCTGGCCGGCATGGAGTGGGAGTCCAAGGTGAGGAGGCCATGGAGGAGGGGGATGTGGAGGTGGTTACGTGGAAAAGCGGGGGTCGCCAGGCCTGGGCCCTCCCTGGTCCTCTGCCTTTTCTTCTCTTCTCTTCTCTTCTCTTCTCTTCTCTTCTCTTCTCTTCTCTTCTCTTCTCTTCTCTTCTCTTCTCTTTTCTTTTCTTCTTTTCTAGACAGACTCTTGCTCAATGCCCACGCTGGAGTGCAGTGGTACCATCTCGGCTTACTGCAACCTCCACCTCCCAGGTTCAAGCGATTCTCCTGCCTCAGCCTCCTGAGTAGCTAGGGTTATAGGCACCTGCCTCCACACTCAGCTAATTTTTGTATTTTTTGTAGAGACGTGGTTTCACCATGTTGGTCAGGCTGGTCGCAAACTCCTGACCTCAAGTGATCTGCCTGCCTTGGCCTCCCAAACTGCTGGGATTACAGGTGTGAGCCACCGTGCTCTGCTGCTTTATATCTCTGTGTGTGACAATCTAGGTTCCACATGGCCCAGGGTGGGCATAGTGGCTCCAGGGGCTGGGCACCCAGACTCCTTCCGTCTTGTGCTCCCTCCATCCCTGCGCATGGCCTTTGTCTACCTGGTCCACCATGCCCACATGCCCTCCAGTCAGAGGGAAAGCAAAGAAGGGGGAAATGAAAGGGAGGGAATTCTCTTTTCTCTTTCTTTTTGTGGCACCATCTGGAAGCTGTACTAGTGCTGTCGCACATGGCTGCGAGGGAGCCTGGGGAGGTGTGGCCTTCAGCTGAACCATGGATCCTGCTGGCAGACTCGGCCGGACAGGCCCTACAGGCAGGGCAGGACCTGGGCCCTGCAGCCTGTCCTCTCCCCACATTCTCTGACCTGCAGCTGTCAGAGGGTGGCCTCCTCTCTCTTCCTCGGATGCCCTTCCCTGGACAGTTCTCTGGCTTATTCGTTCTCCCACTTTAGGTGTCTGCTAAACACCTTCTCTCTGGTGACACCTTCCCAGGCCATCCTGCTAAATGAACTCCACCCAGTCCCCATCACACTCCCTCTTCTTTCTTTCTTTATTTATTTGTTTTTGAGATGGAGTCTCGTTCTGTCACCTAGGCTGGGGTGCAGAGGTGTGATCTCGGCTCACTGCAACCTCTGCCTCGTGGTCTCAAGTGGTTCTCCTGCCTCAGCCTCCCGAGTAGCTAGGATTATAGGCGCCCACCACCACGCCTGGCTAATTTTTGTGTTTTTAGTATAGATGGGGTTTCACCATGTTGGCCAGGCTGATCTCCAACTCCTGACCTCAGGTGATGCACCCACCTCGGCCTCCCAAAGTGCTGAGATTATAGGCTTGAGCCACTGCATCCAGCCTGTATTTTTAGTAGAGACAGGGTTTCCCCATGTTGGCCAGGCTGGTCTCAAATTCCTGACCTCAGGTGATCCTCCCACCTCAGCCTACCAAACCTCTTCTTACTTTAAATTCATCCTCCTTATTTATCAGTCAAGACAAGAGGCTTTGGTGGTCTTGAACTCTGTACCATCTATATTCCCAACTCCTTGAACAGATCCTGCTGCATAATGGGTGTTGAATGAATGAGTGAGTGAATAATGGAGAAACGGGCCCTGGGCAAATCATTTTCTGGCAGGGCTTCCCAGAAAGGTAGAACCAGACTATCTGACCTCTGGGGTCCTTCGCCCCCCCCTACCCAGGCCCAGGTGCTGTTCTTCCTTGTCATCATGGTCTCCTTTGCCAACTACTTGGTGGGGACGCTGATCCCCCCATCTGAGGACAAGGCCTCCAAAGGCTTCTTCAGCTACCGGGGTATGTGCTGATCGAGGCCCTGACCATGGCTCTGGGGACAGGGACTCTCTGCCCAGGAATCTGGCCCATTGTGTGGACACTGGGAGGATGGGATTACCCGATCCCATGGTCAGGGGCTGTCTGCCCATCAGGTCCCAGCAAGGGGGGGTCAAGCCCTCCAGGTGAGCCTTACTCAGGCCTTGCTTTTCCAGCGGACATTTTTGTCCAGAACTTGGTGCCTGACTGGCGGGGTCCAGATGGCACCTTCTTCGGAATGTTCTCCATCTTCTTCCCCTCGGCCACAGGCATCCTGGCAGGGGCCAACATATCCGGTGACCTCAAGGTGAGCAGAATACCCGCCCCTCCTGTGTCCTGGCACCGCACAGGGGCTATGAGCAGAATCCTGCTTCCTGCTCTACTGGCATCTGCCACTGGGCACTGAGACCTGGGAGGCAGGGCTTCTAAAATCCAGTCCAGTCCAACTCAGCTCAGTTCAACCCAATCCAACCGATTCCATTCTGTTCTGTGGTTGTTTATGAAGACCAGCTGTATTCTAGGCTTGAGGGGCACCACGAAATGGCTAGGTTCCTCCCTAGTTCCCAGAACTCTCAGCTTTAGGGGAAGACTGGCCCAGCTGTGACCTTAAGAGCTCAGCCTTGCTCATGCATATCTGGGCTGACATCCTCCCAGGGCTCCCCACTGCGTTGCTGCAGGCAGGCTTCTTGGCTTGGCGTTCAAGGCTCCAGCACACCTATCCAGCCTCATCCCTGACCAGTGCCACCCTTCCCATGAGCCTGCTCCAGCCCTAAGACTCTACTGCTTTGCCCATGTTACCCTGTCCCTCCTCCACACCTTTGCCTGTGCTGTACTCTCTACCTGCAACTCTGTACACTTGCTTTTTTACCCTGAAAGTTTTGTTCTGTTTCTCTTTCTTATTTTTTTTTTTTGAGCTGGAGTTTCGCTCTGTCATCCAGACTGGAGTGCAGTGGCACGATCTCAGCTCACTGCAACCTCCGCCTCCTGGGTTCAAGTGATTCTCATGCCACAGCCTCCAGAGTAGCTAAGACTACAGGCACCTGCCACCATGCCCAGCTGATTTTTTTTTTTTTTTTTTTTTGAGACGGAGTCTCGCTCTATTGACCAGGCTGAAGTGCAGTGGTACAATCTCGGTTCACTGCAAACTCCACCTCCCGGGTTCACGCCATTCTCCTACCTCAGCCTCCCGAGTAGCTGGGACTACAGGCACCCGCCACCACGCCTGGCTAATTTTTTGTATTTTTAGTAGAGATGGGGTTTTGCCATGTTGATCAGGATGGTCTCGATCTCCTGACCTCAAGTGATCCACCCGATTCATCTTCCCAAAGTGCTGGGATTACAGGCGTGAGCCACTGCTCCCAGTCTGTCTTTCAAATACCTCCTTCAACTATCATTTCTCGCAGCCCTTCCATCAGAGTCATGGTTCCCCCAGCATAACCATGTCAGGCCAAATGCATATCTGTTGCCCTGGCATCTAGAGAACAGAGACTTGCCTCTATCTCCCTATTCCTTCCCAGCTCAGAGTCTGGCACATACTAGGTGCTCTGTACATGTTTGCTGACTGAATTGTGGTGAAATGCAGTGTTTGAGCAGTAATACAAAGTGCTGCACCATCGGGGAGAAGGAGAAACTAACGTTAGCAGGAGTTCCAGCAGAATTTCTGGGTGCAGGAGGTGCCAGAGCTGGATTTTGAAAGATGAGAAGCTGGCGGAGCCTTTGCTCAAAGGAGGTGGCAGGCAAGAGGGGGTGATGAATGCGGAGCTAGCCCCATGCTGGAAATCACAGCTAACCCCTACCCCAAACCTCCAGTCTCATTTGGAAGGCACTCCTTGATGCATTTTCTTAAGCGAATTAAGGACTGTGCATTGAGCCAGGCGCAGTGGCTCATGCCTATAATCCCAGCACTTTGGGAGGCCAGAGCAGGTGGATCACTTGAGGTCAGGAGTTCGAGACCAGCCTGGCCAACATGATGAAACTATGTTTTAGGCTCCACTAAAAACACAAAAATTAGCCAGGTGTGGTGGTGGGCTCCTGTAATCCCAGCTACTCGGGAGGCTGAGGCAGGAGGATTGCTTGAACCCAGGAGGCGGAGGTTGCAGTGAGCCAAGATCGCGCCACTGCACTCCAGCCTAGGCGACAGAGCAGAACTCCGTCTCAAAAAAACCCAAAAAACAAAAAGGACTGCGCATGGAGGTGACTGCGAAGCCAGCCTGGCTTTAACTGGCTACGCACCAGGCGGTGTTCGGCAGGGCCTGGAAACTGGAGAACAGCCGGATGTTGGTTTGGCTCCTCTCCTTTGTCTGGGGAATGGCCAGCAGAGGCCTGGTCTGCCTGCCCTGAGGTCCCGCAGAGGTTGGGCCTGTGCTCAGATAGCCTGGATTCCATGGAGCCTCATTAGATCGTTGCCTGAGAATTTATCTCGATGCCTCATCAAGCTTTTTAGGTTACCAGCCAGCTGGCATCAGCTGTCTCGAAGCTGGGTGAGGCCCGCACCTGCACTCTGTCCTAAATGCCCTCAAGCTTTAAGGGGCTCTTGGATGGCCTCCACCTATCCTGTGGGACAGCATCCTCAGCAGCAGAGCCACTGTTGGTGGAGCCCTCACTGTGACATTTCGGGCAAGTCCCTTTGAAACTCCCTGGGCCTCAGCTTCCCCAATTCCAAAATGGGACGAGTCCAGCCCCCACCTTGCAGGGCGGTGGGGAGGATTCCATGCGCTAATTCATGTAAAGTGCTTAGAATAGTGCCTGGCTCAGAGCAGGAGCTAAGAGCTTCTTGTCATCATTGTCATTTTTACCATGATATAGACAAGCAAGCCAAGGTCAGAGAGGTTCGGGGGCCTGCCCAGGACTACACAGGTGGCAGAGGAGCCGGAATGCCAGTTTCTAAAACAGAGAGGCCTCAACTACATCACCATTTCATCATCCAACAAATATGTTCTGTGTGGCCTCAGGGCATGCCCCTGTACACAATACTGCCCCAGCCCAACAGCTCACATTTATTACACTTATCCCCTGCCAAGTTATTTTCTGATCTCACAGATGGGGAAACTGAGGCTCAGGGACGTTAAGGGGCTTCTCCCAGTGTACACAGCAGGGAAGAGGTGGGCGGAGATGTGGACCTGGATGTGCCTAACTTTGTTAAATGCCCAGGCAACAATCTCGAAGTTAGTGACACATCCAGGTCCACATCTCAGCCCACCTCTACCCAGCTCACCTCTTCTCTGCCTGCCTCTTCCCAGCACATCCAGGGACTGAGATCTCAGATCTAGATGCAGGAGGTAGGATGGGGGTTGATGGCTGGCGTATTTGTGTTTTCACCACAAATTGGGGGGCTTAAAAACAGACCTATATTCACTCCCAGTTCAGGAGGCCAAAAGTCCGGGATCCAGGTGTCGGCAGGACCAAGCTCCCTCTGAAAACCCAGGGGAGAATCCAGAGAATTAAGAAATATTCCTAATTTCTGGTGGCTGCTGACAATGGCTTTCATTGGCTGGCAACTGCGTCACTCCAATCTCTGTCTCTGTCTCACATGGCCTTCTTTCATCTGTGGGTCCTTTCCTTGCAAGGACATCAGTCATTGCATTTGGGGCCCACCCTAATCTGGTGTGACCTCATCTTCATTAATTGCACCTGTAAAGACCCGGTTTTCAAATAAGGCCACATTCTGAGGTTCTGGGTGGATGTGAATTTTGGGGGACACTATTCAATCCACTAGAGGCAGGGTGGGAGGCTGGCGTGTTCTGTTGGCTTTGGAGCTAGGGACCCCATGTGCATGGCCCAGTTGAGTCAAACAGGTTTGCCGGGCAGAGCTGGCAGGTCCATGCCTGCAGGGGCCCCACAGAGCCCTGGGGTGGAGATTCCACCCAAAGCCCTGCCTCGAGAAAAATTAAAAAAAAAGAAAGCAAGAAAATATGAGCAGAGATTTATCAGAACGGTAGGAGAAAGTTTGGGGTGTATTCTATTTATTGTTGAGGAACCAGACAAATCAATTGGTGCATAATGATTGAACATGCCGTGACGGCTGGCGGGGAGGGGAGTCCTGGTCTAGGATCTCAATGTGGATTAATTTATTTCACCAACATCCCTGACAGATAAGGGGCCGGGGTGTGAGAGCACAGCCCCCTGCCGAGCTGGCCGCCTGGAACTGAACCCAGGCAGGCCGACTCCAGAGCCCACCACCCTACCCCCGCCCTCACCACCCTCAAAGCAAGCCCTGGCCAAGTGCCCTCTGTGGCCCAGGCGTGGAGCTGTTGAATTTCTTCTCTCTGCCTCCATCTCCCAGGGGCTTGGGTGGAGCCTCCGCCCTGTGATCTCAGTTGTGTTCATCCCTCTGTGGGGGTCCTCAATCATGAGGCTCTTTCCTCTCTGTGCTGGAACGGGAGCTCTGAGGGGCCAAGGTCAGAGGTTGCTGTCCCCAGCCTTAGCCTTAGACAAGGAGGACAGGCCTGGAAGGAGGCCCAGGGGCTGCCTAATGTCCTCCCTCCTTCCTTCCCTCCTTCTCTCCCTCCCTCCTGCAGGACCCTGCTGTAGCCATCCCCAAGGGAACCCTCATGGCCATTTTCTGGACCACCATTTCCTACCTGGCCATCTCAGCCACCATTGGTAAGTGGCTGCCCCAGCCAGTCAGGAAGGGGAGGGACCTGGCCTCCACGCTGCCGTGTCCCAAACCCCCCACCACTGCGGAGATCAGAGGGTGGGGTTTGACTCTCTAACACGGAGAGCTGGGCTGGGAGGGTATGGCGACCTCAGGATGTGAAGCCTTGAACCTATCTCTAGGGTATCTTGACAATGATCAGAGCATCTTCATGGCGGTGGGCATGGCGGGGTCAGACCAGGCTCCTTGGGTCCCTTGAGGGCCCAGATTCATAAGTGTGAAGATCCTACAGGACAAATCTAGGAGTGATGATGATGATAATACCAGCAACTGACTTCCCACGTGCCCAGCCCTTTGCATGCCAATCCTATCACTGTCATTTTCCCTATTTCACCAAGGAGAAAATGGGGGCTCAGAGATATTAAGTGATCTGCCCAGGGTCACACAGCCACTGAGTGGTGGAGCCAGGCTTTGAGCCCAGGCCTGGGCTGTTAACACCTGCCTTGAACTGAGACTCTCACAGGTGCACTTGCTCCCAGTGGCCCCGTTTCAGGCAAGCTGTTCACAAATGGCCAAGGGACTTGGTCCAGCTCACAGCCACTCAAGGTGTGAGATCCAGGTCTCCGATCTAAGGAGGACGTTGTGATCTTGTCACTTAAGCTCTACGCCTCTGTAAAATGTCAACAACAAAAATAATAGTAATGCCTGCTTGGAGGTTGTTGTAAAGTACTTAGCATGGCTCCGGGCACACCTCCATTGTCATCATTATCATTGCATGATGAAGGGACAGCTGCCCGTCATCTGCAGTGTCTCACCCTCTGCAGAGGTGGGGCTGGAAGAGGACAGAGTAAGGAGGGAAGGGAGACCTCCCCACGCTCTCCCTCCTCCTCTCAGGCTCCTGCATGGTTCGTGATGCCTCTGGGGTCCTGAATGACACGGTGACCCCTGGCTGGGGTGCCTGCGAGGGGCTGGCCTGTGGCTATGGCTGGAACTTCACCGAGTGCACCCAGCAGCACAGCTGCCGCTATGGCCTCATCAACTATTACCAGGTTACCGCCAGGAGGGCTGATCCACCAGACTCATTGGGGGCTGGGTGGAGGCTGCAGGGCCCCTTGCGGGGCTGGAAGTTTGTGGGGGGGGGGGGCAGTTTTGGGGGCCGAGCCCTAGGCTTAGGGGAGAGGGGTTCAGAGCCCAGGTCTGTCCAGTCCTGACCTGTGGGTGGACACTGGGATCTCCAGGGGTGGGTCCTGGACTCAGATGGAGGCTCAGGACCCAGCCCCTGCCCGCAGTAGGGAATGAGTTGCCACAGATGGGGGCTCCTGGCTCAGCCCCCCACCATGGAGTCCCTGAGCCCCAAATCCCCACAGACCATGAGCATGGTGTCAGGCTTCGCGCCCCTGATCACGGCTGGCATCTTCGGGGCCACCCTCTCCTCCGCCCTGGCCTGCCTTGTCTCTGCTGCCAAAGTCTTCCAGGTGAGGCCACAGAAAGGGGTCGAGATGATGGAGGGTGAGGAGCCTGGGCTAGAGGCATAATAGGGCGGGTACCTGGCTGACTGCTACAAACAGCGGAAGGTGTCATTAGACCGGGGTCTTTAGCCAGAAGGGAAAAGGAGCTATCAGCAAACTCTTGAAG
The DNA here is from genome assembly GCF_008728515.1 of Papio anubis. Classification (NCBI taxonomy): domain Eukaryota; kingdom Metazoa; phylum Chordata; class Mammalia; order Primates; family Cercopithecidae; genus Papio; species Papio anubis. The sequence continues at coordinate 32,918,862 of NC_044993.1, read as the reverse complement.
GAAGCAGCCCCTTCCAGTGGTGTGACTTGATGAACACCTGCAGCCCCCACCACGCACTCCCACCTATGCCACCTGCATCCTGTCCGCAACTCCACCATTCAAGCTCTACCCAAAGCCATCCACGCCCTGGTCATGCCCTTTTACTGTCTTCACAGTAGGGCGGAGGGAGAGTGATCATCCCTATTTAATAGAAACAGACACCAGGACCCAGGTTGGGGAGGTCACAGAGGGCACCGAGCCAGGGCTGGAGCTCAGGTGGCCCCGGGGAGGGGAGGTGGCAGGTTCCAGCCTGGGGGTGAGTGAGGCCTCTGGTGCTGCAGTGCCTTTGCGAGGACCAGCTGTACCCACTGATCGGCTTCTTCGGCAAAGGCTACGGCAAGAACAAGGAGCCCGTGCGCGGCTACCTGCTGGCCTACGCCATCGCCGTGGCCTTCATCATCATCGGTAAGGCTCTGCCAGGGCTCACAGGGCCCGGCCTCCTGTTCCCCTGGCCAGCCATGAGGGGCATGGGGGCCGGGCTTTTCTCCTGCCTCCTCATCTCCCCCGCCCAAAGCCCTGCCGGGCCTGACAATTAGTGGGCACTCAGAGGCTGTCTTGAGGGGTGAGGCCCCACCTGGGAGGAGATGTCGGGGGGCCATGTGATCCTTCCCCTTCCCACCTCCAGGCAGGTGGCTCCCAAACCATGTCAGGCAGCAGAGCCTTCTGCTTTGTTAGAAGAGAACTTACCTGTTCCCCCAGTCTGCATTCGCGTGTCCTGGCAGCTGGCATCCCACTTCCCTGGGTCTAAACAAACCCCCAGAACACCTTTGGAGCATGGGACAAGCTGATTGGTCCCTTCTTGGGATGGGATACCAATGGCTGGTCAGTATCCTCATAGGTATATAAACTAGATAACCCAGTTCCTCAGACCTGGGGCTTCTAGACTCCTTGGGCTTCAAGATGGCAGATATCTTAGGAGAAAAGAGCCCAGGTAATCGGTTCATTAGATCAACTTCCTATCCAGGCTTTGCCATGTGCCAGTTGTGTGACCTTAGACAAGTTACTTCACCTCTCTGAGCCTCATTTTTCTCATCTGCAGAATGGGAGCAATAGTGCCTAACAGGTGTGTCTCAGATGGGCAGGAAAACACCATGTGTGCAGGAAGATCTACATGCATTCATATATGCACACACACTCACATGTGCACACACCCGGCACTTGCCTAATTTACTTAGCTATGGAGGCAGAACTCGCTAGGAGAGAGGTGGCCATGCTGCGACATGATGTCCCCTGGCCCCTGCTCCCTATGCAGGAGTGGGGTGGGGGTAGACTACTGGCCAGCCTCCCTGGGCTCATGGGCACCCTCCTGCCACCAGTGAATCCATGCTGTTCAGGCTGGCATCACAGTCCATGAGATTTGCCCTGATAGCCTAGTCACTATTACCCAAGGGAAGCTTTCCAGACACCGGGTGCTACTGGGTCCTGAACCACATGAAGAGGTGGCAGGGATGGAAAAGTCTGGTCAGACTTGATATTCTCTGGCTCTGCCTCTGCTTCCTGCTCACCGGGGCCCAGAAACACATTTCCCCGCAATATACCCTGATTCAGATTCAATGTCCTTTCATCTGGGTGGGTCTGACTTGACTTCAGACTGAGGATCCGGGCAGGGTTCTTAGGTGATTACATGAAATCATGGACAGAGGACCTGGCACATTGGTGCACGCTGTGTTTTGCGATCACCAGAAGCAGGCCCCGAGACAAGGATTCATATGTGAAAGTTTATCTGGGGTGCTGGGGGCAGTGGCAGGAGAGGGTAACAGGGAGACGGGGAAGAGGAAGCAGTTCTTGGGTGGGTGAACACTGGGTTACCACTGGGGTACCACTGGGGGGGAGCTGTGCTACGGCCTTAGCTGTCCTGGGTCACATTGCAAAATGTATTTCTGGCCGGGCGCAATGGCTCACGCCTGTAATCCCAGCACTTTAGGAGGTCGAGGCAGGCAGATCATTTGAGGTCAGGAGTTTGAGACCAGCCTGGCCAACATGGTGAAACCGTTTCTGCTAAAAATACAAAAATTAGCTGGGCGTGTTGGTGCACACCTGTAATCTAAGCTACTAGGGAGGCTAAGGCAGGAGAACTGCTTGAGCCCGGGAGGCAGAGGTTGCAGTGAGCCGAGATCATGCCACTGCACTCCAGCCTGGGCAACAGAGCAAGACTCTGTCTCAAAAAAAAAAAAATATTTCTTGCTGTCATTTGTGGTCAAAACAGTATGACAGCAACTACCCTTGGTCATCCCATAGCCTGGTGGGGTCTACTGTCACACTGACCCCCACTGTCTTAAAAGCTGGGTGTTTACAGTTTACAAGATACTATCCCTTTGAGCTACACAAAAGGATGGACCCATTTCACAGATGAGATGGACCCATTTCACAGATGAGAAGGTTGAGACTGACTGAGCCTTGGTGGCCTGTCTGGGGTCCCCCACCCTGGGAAGGAGAGTGCCAAGCCAGTCCTTGGCAGAGTTACCCAACAGGCTGTCCTCTCTCTCCCTGGGTTCCTGAAGCTGAGCTCAACACCATAGCCCCCATCATTTCCAACTTCTTCCTCTGCTCCTATGCCCTCATCAACTTCAGCTGCTTCCACGCCTCCATCACCAACTCGCCTGGTAAGCAAACCCTTCACCCACCTCAGGAGGAGGCACCCAGGGGCTAGGGGGAAATGGGGCATGGGGCGGGAGTGCGAGGCATGGGTGGAGGTCAGCAGCCCAAGGTCACCTCTCAATTTAAAACCATTGAAAGGGAACATTAATAGAATAATAGCGGCTCTCGGCTGGGCGCGGTGGCTCACGCCTGTAATCCTAGCATTTTTGGGAGGCCGAGGTGGGCGGATCACTTGAGGTCAGGAGTTTGTGATCAGCCTGGCCAACATGGTGAAACCCTGTCTCTACAAAAATACAAAAATTAGCCGGGCGTGGTGGCAGGCATCTGTAATCCCAGCTATTCGGGAGGCTGAGGCAGGAGAATCACTTGAACCAGGAAAGGGGAGGTTACAGTGAGCTGAGATCGCACCATTACACTCCAGCCTGGGTGACAGAGCAAGGCTCTGTCTCAAATAACAGTAATAATAATAATGATAATAATAATAGTGGCTCTCCTTTCTCAAGCACTGACAGCGTGCACTTTACATGGATTCATACATTGTTTACCATCTGTAGAGGTTGTCCAGTCTTTTCCTTCCCCAGTTTTACAGGAATCGGGAGCCTGATTCCTCAGAGAAAGAGAATTGCCCAAAGTCACAGCTAGACTGTCACACACAGTGCTGCAGGTTGCACACTGCATAACTCTAGGAGGCACCATTCATATAGATTTCAGACATTTGCATGTTTATGATGGAAAACTTCTGGCAGATGGCAATAAAGAGTCTTGAGGAAAACTTTTTCTTTTTTTTTTTTTTTTTTTTTTTTTTTTGAGACGGAGTCTCGCTCTGTCGCCCAGGCTGGAGTACAGTGGCCGGATCTCAGCTCACTGCAAGCTCCGCCTCCCGGGTTCATGCCATTCTCCTGCCTCAGCCTCCCGAATAGCTGGGACTACAGGCGCCCGCCACCTCGCCCGGCTAGTTTTTTGTATTTTTTAGTAGAGACGGGGTTTCACTGTGTTAGCCAGGATGGTCTCGATCTCCTGACCTCGTGATCCGCCCGCCTCGGCCTCCCAAAGTGCTGGGATTACAGGCGTGAGCCACCGCGCCCGGCCAACTTTTTCTAACTAGCTCCAAATTGCCGTTGCCTTTTACCAGGCCACCTTTTACATAGACCCCAGTGTTCATGATGGCCCTGGAGTTGCACCATGAGGCAGCTGTCACTAGTGGCAGCCCTGGCCTGGCCTGCGGGTGGGGAGCCAGGCAGAATCATGTCCTTCCCCCTCCATCTCACCTCCTTGGCACCATGGGAGCTGGTGCTGTTGCTGACATGGGATGTCCTATGGCCGTATTTGGCCAGAGCTGGATGCTTCTGGTGAAATGCCAGCCGAGGCAGGTGTGTGATTTGCCCCAGAGCCTGTAGACCCCGCCCCAGGAGGCAGGGTGGGTGGTGCTCATGGCTGGCGGGTTCAGGCTGGGACCCCGACTCTGGGCACTGCTTGCATTACTGCCAGGCCCTGCCCAGCAGCTCTGGCCTAGAAGGAGGCTCCAGAGTGCCAGGCATGTCCACCGATTGGTGCCCTCGGTCCAGGGTGGAGACCTTCATTCCAGTACTACAACAAGTGGGCGGCGCTGTTCGGGGCTGTCATCTCCGTGGTCATCATGTTCCTCCTCACCTGGTGGGCGGCCCTCATCGCCATCGGTGTGGTGCTCTTCCTCCTGCTCTATGTGATCTACAAGAAGCCAGGTGTGCATCTCAGCTGCGAGGCTGCGGCCCTCCTCCCCCAGGGTAGCCATGCAGGCGGCCCTGCCCTCTGCCCCTGGCTGGAGAGCCCTGAGTCAGGCTCTGTGCTGTCCAGGGCCCCTCTCTGCCCCTCCCCTTCATCCCTCCCCATGTGGCAAGGAACCCCAAGGGACGTCCCGACTCAGGGCCCATGCCTCGACTTCTAAGCCACCCCTGGGCACCCAGGACCCGGGAATCCCCTGTCCAAAGGACCCTGAGTGAGCTTCCAGGGCCTACGTTGGCCTCTTCCCTAGGGCTGTCCCCCAAGAGGGGTCAGCAGGCTGCTGTGCACACCTAGGCCTCAGGGGTGGCCGAGGGCTGGCTGTGTGGATGGCAGGCAGACAAATCTTGGACTCCGAGCAAGGTCTCTACTTGTCTGCAGGCAGGGACCCTGGGGTGGCAGCAACCTAAGGACGGGAAACAGGGCTCTGAAAAAGCCTGGGATTCTAAGTCTCAACCTGGGCTTCTAGGCCATCGTGAAGGTTTGGCAAGGCAGGAGGATATCGTGTGGAACTTGATATATAACTTTTTTGAGGGGGGACTGGGGGGCAGAGTCTCATTCTGTCACCCAGGCTGGAGTGCAGTGGCACAGTCTCAGCTCACTGCAACCTCCACCTCCCGGGTTCAAGCAATTCTCCTGCCTCAGCCTCCCGAGTAGCTGGGATTACAGGTGTGTGCCACCACACCTGGCTAACTTTTGTATTTTTAGTAGAGACAGGGTTTCACCATATTGGCCAGGCTGGTCTCAAACTGCTGACCTCAGGTGATCCGCCCACCTCAGCCTCCCAAAGTGCTGGGATTACAGGTGTGAGCCACCGTGCCTGGCCTTGATGTGTAATTTTTCAACGTGCAGCCACACGGTCTGCAGGCCTCCACCCTATAGGCTGCCCACCCCAGGTAGCCCTGCTCCCATGGGTGCCCAGTGCCTCGAGAAGGCCAACATTGCCTCCATCCCTCCGCCTGTCTGGTTTCTTCTACTGATTCCTAACACTGCTCTCACCCCTGCTGCTCCCTTGCTCCCCCAGAGGTAAATTGGGGCTCCTCGGTACAGGCCGGCTCCTACAACCTGGCCCTGAGCTACTCAGTGGGCCTCAATGAGGTGGAAGACCACATCAAGAACTACCGGTGAGCAGAGCTGCCGGGACCCACCTGGGACCCCGGGGCTGGTGATGGCTCCACCCTGGGAGTTTCCAAGCCCAGACCTGTCACCTGACCCAGGCAGACCCAGGGTGTGTGCAGCCTCCACTGAGAGAGGGAACAGAGGTGGAGGAGCCACCCAGCCGCCACGAGACAGGGGTGGGCATATCCTGATGGGGACCAAGCAAGTCAAGGGGCCTCTCCATGCCTCAGTTTCCACAGTGGAAATGTGCTTTGTTGTCGAGGTGATTGTTGCTGCAGCTCCCATCACAGTATCCCCGGAACCAACAGTGACGAACCTCCCCTGGGTACCCTTCAAAGCCGATTCCCCTCTTTGTCAAGGAGGATTATGCACCTGCCATCCCCTTCCCACCAGATCCTAATAATTATTGGCAATATCTATTTTTGTCATGCTTACCATGAGCCAGGTGCTTGCAAAGTGTCTTACACAGCCTTACAAGAACCAGCTGAGGTCCAGGAAATTACTAACCCAGTCATGGACAAGAACACTGAGGCACAGAGAGGTTAAGTAACTGGCCCCAGGTCACACCGCTAGTGAGTGGCCGATTAAGTCTGGCTCCAGTTGACTCAGGTCATGGCCCTTGACCACTGTCATCTGCTGCCTCTTGAGTAACCTGCCTGGGTAACTGATGAGTTTGTAAGTGACAGACTTCCTCACTCCCAGGCTTTGTTCTTTCCCCCACCGTGCTGGGCTAGGCAGGGCAGGGGAGAAGCATGGGGGGTAGCATTTGGTGGCCTGAGCAGGAAGGACCAGGGAGACTAGTGTGGAGGTCACCAAAAGAGTCGGAAAGGCCCCAAAAGTCACCCTGGATTTATAGGCGGGAAGCCAAGGCCCCAGGCATGTAGGGTCATGCTGGTGGCCACACCGCCATTCAGGGAGCCTGGGAGGTGCCTTTCGCACTCAGACCCCCATGGGCTCTCTCCTGATGGCTCCTGCCCTTTTCCCTTCCCTCCTCAGCCCCCAGTGCCTGGTGCTCACGGGGCCCCCCAACTTCCGCCCGGCCCTGGTGGACTTTGTGGGCACCTTCACCCGGAACCTCAGCCTGATGATCTGCGGCCACGTGCTCATCGTGAGTGGCCCCTGGAGGGGCGCAGGGCAGTACTCCTGGGGGAGCTGCCTGTGTGTGATGTCAACCCACAGAGTGGGGGCTGAGGGAATGCGGAGCAAGGGGTGCCCAGTCAGGCACCCCCATGGATCCCATTCTCTCCCACTCCTGGCCCCTCTTGCTGGCTTCTCCCGCAGCTGCCCTGCCTCTTTTCTGCTCCCTCCCTCTGCCTTCCTCCCCGCTTTCTCCCCTACTCCTTGTGTTTCCCTTATCTGGGCAAAAGAAAAGGGCACCATGGGTGCTGCCAAGTCCCTGGGGCAGCCTCCAGGGCAGGAGAGGGGCTGAATCTCAGGCTGGAGGGTGAAGGCAGCCGGTGATGTCCCCTGTCCCACCCACCCATAGGGACCCCACAAGCAGAGGATGCCTGAGCTCCAGCTCATCGCCAGCGGGCATACCAAGTGGCTGAACAAGAGGAAGATCAAGGCCTTCTACTCGGATGTCATTGCCGAGGACCTCCGCAAAGGTGTCCAGATCCTCATGCAGGTGCCGTGGACTGGGGGCTCCCCTACAGGACTTATGGATTGGTGACACAACCTGGAAGGCAGAAAGTCTTGGGGGCCCCTTTGCTTAAGCCTCTTTTGCTGCAGAAGGAGGCCCAACTTTTTTTTTTTTTTGAGACTTGTTTTGCTTGTCACCCAGGCTGGAGTGCAGTGGTGCGATCTCAGCTCACTGCAACAACCTCTGCCTCCCAGGTTCAAGTGAATCTCCTGCCTCAGCCACCTGAGTAGCTGGGATTACAGGCACCCGCCACCATGCCCGGCTAATTTTTTTGTGTTTTTAGTAGAGACAGGGTTTCACCATGTTGGCCAGGCTGGTCTGAAACTCCTGACCTCGGGTGATCCACCTGCTTCGGCTTCCCGGAGTGCTAGGTTTACAGGCATGAGCCACCATGCCTGACGAGAGCCCCAGCTTTCTTATGTCTCCAGATGTGCTGATTCTGGGCGCTTTTTCGGAATGCCCAGGACCTGGGAAACTGACCTGGAAGCCTGTGGGGGCTGGTGTCACCTTGGCCAATTCTAACTTTTGGGGGCCCTGGGAGGGATGTAGGAACTAGAATCGAGGATTCTGGAATTCAGATATTTCCTCCCATCAGCCATCTTTCTCCCAATAAAGTTTTGTTTTGTGCAAAACAATTTTTTTTAAGATTGCATATATATATGTGTGTGTGTATGTGTGTGTGTGTGTATATATATATATATATATATTTTTTTTTTTTTGGAGAATCAGCACATCTGGAGACATAAGAAAGCTGGGGCCTCTGGCCAGGCGGATCACCAACTCTGCCCCTCTGATGGGTTCCCCATCTCACCCCTATCCCCTGGCAGGCCTCAGGTCTCGGGAGAATGAAGCCCAACATTCTGGTGGTCGGATTCAAGAAGAACTGGCAGTCGGCCCACCCAGCCACAGTGGAAGACTACATTGGCATCCTCCAGTGAGTCGGGGGAGAGGAAGGGGCTTGGGATCTGTTAATTTGGGCCACTGGGCCTTGAGAAGTGGAAAAGAAGTAGTGGGTGCTTAAAAAGTTGAGTCCTGCTGGCAAAGTGACTGGCATCTGTAGTCCCAGCTACATGGAAGGATGAGGCAGGAAGCTCACTTGAGCCCAGGAGTTGGAGGCTGCAGTGAGCGAAGATCACATTGCTGCACTCTAGCCTAGGTGAAAGAGCAAGACCCTATCTTTGAAAAAGAAGTTGAGTCCATTTGCTCAAAGCTAAAGAAGAAACAGGCTGAGGCTGAAGATGCCCGTCTCTGACCTATGAGTCATGGACACCAAAGCCAGCTGGGGCCAGGCAGGTAGCACCATGAGTGAAGCGGGCCAGGCATGGGGTGATAGGGAGCAGTGGAGACTGTGGCAACCCAGTGAGAGTGGCTCTTACTTGACTCGTGTCCATGCAGGATGGGCTCTAGTGCCCATGCGGAAACGTGGGCCCAATGTTGCCAGATCTTTTAATTTTTCAGACGAACTACAAACGTGAGTTTTTAGGTGAGAACCTCATGCCTCCCTGTGGGCCCCAGAAGGTGCACAGGGAGCCAGTCAAGAACTCTGAGGCGGTGCCCCTGAACAGGGAAGTAAAACCAGGCCCTGAGGACCGAACTCCCTGGGGACTTCAGGGCTGACTCCAAACTCTTATCAGCACTTGCTGTGTGAGGTCCAGAGATGCCTGCCTGAGTGGCTTTTCTGTGTTGATGTCGTTGTTTGTGGTATCACTGAACAACACGAAGCTGAGGGCTGGGGCCCTGGGACCTGCTTCCAGGTATGCTGTTAACCAGCTATAGGACTCAGAGCAATCCTCTCAGCTGCTGCTAATAGAATTATAGCAGCAACTGATAGAATACCTGATCTCCAGCCTCTCTCCACCTGCAACATTCCAAACCTTCAAAAAGCAGGGCCTGAAAGGTCCTTTACCAGAGATATGTGATCTAAGGAGCCCAGGAAGGGCAATGCACAACCCATTGGCCCAAACCGCAGTGGTGGGTGGGCTCTTGGGCACTGTGTCAATCAGGCAGTACATACATCTTTGGAACAAGAGTCTTCCAGACACCTTTAATTTTTTAAATTTATTTTATTTTATTATTTTTATTTTTGAGGCAGAGTCTCGTTCTGTTGCCCAGGCTGGAGTGCAATGGTGCGATCTTGGCTCACCACAACCTCTGCCTCCCAGGTTCAAGTGATTCTCTCGCCTCAGCCTTCGGAGTAGCTGGGATTACAGGTGCACTCCACCACGCCCAGCTAATTTTTGTATTTTTTAGTAGAAATGGGGTTTCGCCATGTTGGCCAGGCTGGTCTCGAACTCCTGACCTCAGGTGATCCGCCTGCCTTGATCTCCCAAAGTGCTGGGATTACAGGCATAAGTCACTGCTCCCGGCCTCCAGACATCTTTATAGACAGCCTATTGCAGGAGTAAAGCTTTTCTCATGGGCATGTCTGTCCTTTGGTCTACAGTCTCAGCCATATGATTCTAATCCCAGCTGCTCACTCCCTTAGCTATGTGATCATGGGCAAGTTACTCTCCAAAACTCAGTTTTTGCATCCATAGAATGGAGGTAATAATTACCATCCCCACCTCCATGGGCAGAGTTGGGAGGAATTATCCAAATGTATCAGGAGGACAGGGCTGACTTGGTTCCCCTGAGTACCGGATCTGCAGGATCCACAGTGACACAGACTGTAGAGCTGAAGGAGTCCTGAGGTACTCTCCAATTCTGCCTGTACAGTATACAGATGGGGAAACTGAGGCCCAGAGAACAGAAAGGTGTGGTAGAAGGCAGAACCAACTCTAGACATCTGGTCTCCTGGGTGCCAGGTCACCTCCCCGGTGGGATCTCGGGGAGAAGCTGGACCTCATCTCCTCTCTTTCCAGCGATGCCTTTGATTTCAACTATGGTGTGTGTGTCATGAGGATGCGGGAGGGACTCAATGTGTCCAAGATGATGCAGGCACACAGTGAGTACATGCCCTGCCCACTCCCAGAAAGTTCTAGAACCTTTTTTTTTTTTTTAATGGCAGAGGGAAAAATGAGTAAGAAATAAAAGGTTACAGACTCATAGAAAGTCACCTCTTTTTTTTTTTTTTTTTTTTTTTGAGACAGAGTCTCCCTCTGTTGCCCACGCTGGAGTGCAGTGGGGCGATCTCAGCTCACTGCAAGCTCCACCTTCCAGGTTCACGCCATTCTCCTGCCTCAGCCTCCCCAGTAGCTGGGACTACAGGTGCCCGCCACCACGCCTGGCTAATTTTTTGTATTTTTAGTAGAGACAGGGTTTCACCGTGTTAGCCAGAATGGTCTCGATCTCCTGACCTCGTGATCTGCCCGCCTCTTAATGGTTCATTAGAGCCCATAAGGTTTCCCAGAAAGAGAAGGCAACTCGTTCAAGGTCATGCTTCCCAGCTGGGGCAGAGCCAGGACTGGAACTCAGAGTTCCCCGAATCACAATCGGGTCAGGGCAAAAGGATCTACTATAGGCCAGACATGGTGGTTCACACCTGTAATCCCAGCACTTTGGGAGGCCAAGGCGGGTGGATCACCTGAGGTCAGGAGTTCACGACCAACCGGGCCAACATGACGAAACCCTGTCACTACTAAAAATACAAAAATTAGCTGGGCATAGGGTTGGTGCACACCTATAACCCCAGCTACTTGGGAGGCTGAGGCAGGAGAATCACTTGAACCCAGGAGGTGGATATTGCAGTGAGCCGAGATCGCGCCATTGCACTCCAGCCTGGGTGACAAGAGCAAGACTCCATCTCAGGAAAAAAAAAAAATGGGATGTAATAGAAAACCAGGAAAGAGGGGAGAGGAAAATGCCTGCAGGAATATGCCGGAATATGAAAATACATAATGACCGGGGAAAAAAATCATGCTATGGATATTATGAGACCAATCTCCCCAGTGGAATAAAATAAAGTACTTGAACAGCTGCCATATTAGCATCTGTTTGTCCATGTCATCATCCAGTTAATAGAAAGACGTAATTCCCACTCCTCACTCAATATATAGATCGAAGTGGTTTTTACGGTAAATAAAATTAGATTTGCAATAAGACAAAAGTAATGATTCAGGACTTGGTTAATGTTAAGTTTAAATGTACATATCATATTGAGAATTTTCTTTGAATGTATAACAAAACAAAGTGCTACTGAGCGAACATTATTGTAATGTAGTAAAGCAGAATGTAAATTCCTTGAGGTCAGCAAAAAAAAAAAAAAAAAAAAAAAGAAAACAAATAATGACCATGGGAACTGGGCGTTTTGGTCCACTGAATAGGGATGTGTTTTGCATTTTAAAGTCATATATGACTGCAGACTCTGAATTAAAAAATATTTAGAGAGGCTGGGTGTGGTGGCTCGTGTCTGTAATCTCAGTACTTTGGGAGGCAGAGGCAGGTGGATCGCTTGAGTCTAGGAGTTCAAGACCAGACTAGGTGACATAGCAAGACCCCGTCTCTACTAAAAATAAAAAATTAACCAGGTGTGGTGGCACATGCCTGGAGTCCCAGCTACTTGGGAAGCTGAGGTGGGAGGATAGCTTGAGCCCAGGAGTTTGAGGCTGCAGTGAGCCATGACTATACCACTGCACTCCAGCCTGGGTGACAGAGAAAGACTCTGTTTCAAAAAACAAAAACCAAACAAACAAAAAAAGGAAATATCTAGAGGTATGAAAGCAATAACGTTTATGGCAACAAATGGGAGGCAGTGCTGGAGAGACTGGGAGCTTGGAGTCCGCGTCTCTTGCAGCCAGGGGCTAGGTCCATTCATTAGTGCCGTTGCTGAGTGCATGCCTGGCACACAGCAGCTGGTCAATAACTATTTATGCAACCACTATTTACAGAGCAGTAACTCCGCTCCTGACCAATGCTGCTCTTGGTGCTGGGGTTACAGGCACGGCAAAGCCGAAAAGCCTCTGCTCTTGAGAAGCTGACACTCCAGAGGGAAAAGCAGACGCTTCCCAGTGGGCCCATAAGTCATCTCAGATCATGAGCGTGTCTTGAGAAAACGGGTGCAGGGCGTAGTGGCCAGGGAAGGCCTCCTTCAGGAGGGGCCCTCTTGCTGAGGAGGCCAAGGCTAGGGAAAGTATGTTACAGCTCGGGGCGCACCCACCACCATGGCCCAAGGTGGGGATGTACTTGGCCTGTTTGACAGGCCAGGCATGACTGGAGTGTGAGGAGCTGGGCAGGAGGCAGGTCAGAGGGAAGCCAGGGCAAGGTGCAGTGGGGCCATGGAGGCCAGGCGGGGCCTTGGGACTTTCTTCCTGGCATTAAGGGAGCCCTGTCAAGGAGGAACCCATGGTGCCCTCAGACAAGGAGAGCCTGTGAACAAAGCTGCCTCTTCTTTTGCAGTTAACCCCGTGTTTGACCCAGCGGAGGACGGGAAGGAAGCCAGCGCCAGAGGTGCCAGGCCATCAGTCTCTGGCGCTTGTCAGTGTTCCCACTCAGAGCTCAGGGCACTCTCATCCTGTGGGGCAGCTAGGGGTGGGCCACCTGGGAACTTGGTCGAGGAAGGTGGTTTTTTCTTGTGACAGTGGTGCCTGCGTAACTGGAGTTGGGAACTGGAGGGGCTTGGCCATGTCAAAGATTGCCAGCAGCCAGGCGCAGTGGCTCACACCTGTAATCCCAGCGCTGTGGGAAGCTGAGGCAGGAATTCCAGGCTGCAGTGAGCTGTGACCACACCACTACATGCCAGCCTGGGTGACAGAGTGAGACCCTGTCTCAAAAAAGGAAAAAAGATTGCCAGGAGGTGGAGAATTCAGGGTCAGAGAATGACGGGGACCCACCTAGCAGGCTCTGGGGCCCTTGTCCCACCCCTGCCAAGGCCCCTCTAGCCATGCAGGGTGGGGCAGGATTTTCCTTCGTCCTCTCCCACCATCACCCCAGGAGGCAGGGGGCCTGCAGTGCAGGCGGGAGGGCTCCTATGGGCATTTGTGAAGGGCGCAGGGAGGTGTTTAAGGGAATGGAGAGTGCATTTCCCTACCTACCCAGAGGGCTCTGGGACTGCCTCCACCCCCAGTACTCACCAGAATCCCAGGAGAGAGAAGCTGAGAGCAGGTCAGGAGCACATCACAGCACTGAGCGTCCTGGGCCCCGGTTCCTGTTCCACCTGCCAGAGAACCCATGTTCAGCATCAGAAGGGGTGTTGGTGGGGTCCTGGGTCAGGACTGCCAGGATGCGCGGCAGCTGGCTTTGCTCTGACCCGTCCCCACCTCCTGCAGTGGATCCCAAGGCCCTGGTGCAGGAGGAGCAGGCCACCACTGTCTTCCAGTCGGAGCAAGGCAAGAAGACCATCGACATTTACTGGCTCTTTGACGACGGAGGTCAGTGCCCCCCTTGGATCAGTCCCCCTGCCCGGCGGGGGTGGGGTGGGGTGGTCTTCCTTCCCTTTCCTTCCTGGCCTGCTCTCAAAGGGGACAGGGGCTTCTGGGCCCACCAGTGAGCTCAGGGGAGCCTGGAGGGACCCCTCTGTCTGGCCTCTAGTTTTTTGGTTATAAAATGGGAAACTTTGAGAGAAGAGCTGAAGTCGCCATAAGATGGAATCTTCTGACTGGATGGCCCTTAAGGGCACAGGCAGGTGATATAAATGGGGAAATGGGCGGTGCCCAGGAAGGCTGGAGGAATATTTTTCACTTCACAATGAAAAATTTCCCATTAAAAAAAAGAAAAAGTGACTTTCAGCTTTATTCCTGCTACCTTTGATAGAGTCACAGAAAGAAAGAAAATATCTTTGCTCCAATGGAACGAATCCTATTAATAATTGCCAAAATAGGCTGAGCACTTACTACCTGCCTGACAGGGAATTCCCTACCTAATGCAGTCCCCAGGTAGGAGCTGTCATGATTAACTCCCCTTTATAAATAAGGAAACTGAGGCACAGAGGATTACAAGGTGATATGTGACAACTAGTCCTTGGTCTTGTGTGGAGAGACAACAGAGAGGGCTGAGGGCTCCCACATGCTGGTCAAATATTCACTCTTCAAGAACTGCCAATGACCTGGATTCCTCGATTTTTATGGGAAACTCCTCAATTATGAAATGACAACTTTTTTTTTTTTAATTCTTTTTGAGATGGAGTCTCGCCTTGTCACCCAGGCTGGAGTGCAGTGGCGTGATGTCAGCTCACTGCAACCTTCACCACCCGGGTTCAAGCGATTCTCCTGCCTCAGCCTCCCGAGTAGCTGGGACTACAGGCACCTGCCACCATGCCCAGCTAATTTTTATATTTATTTATTTATTTATTTAGATGGCATCTCACTCTGTTGCCCAGGCTGGAGTGCAATGGTGGGATCTTGGCTCACTGCAACCTCTGCCTCGTGGGTTCAAGCGATTCTCCTGCCTCTGCCTCCTGAGTAGCTGGGATTACAGGCGTGCACCATCAGGCCTGGCTAATTTTTTTGTGTTTTTAGTAGAGAGAGGGTTTTACGATGTTGGATGTTGGCCAGGCTGGTCTCGAACTCCTGACCTTAGGTGATCTGCCTGCCTTGGCCTCCCAAAGTGCTGGGATTATAGGCATGAGCCACAGCGCCCGGACGCCAGCTTGTGTATTTAAATACACTGCACAAGCACAAATAAACCCTACCCCACAGAGCACCATGTGCAACTTGGGTTTAGTCAGTCTTGTTCATTATACAGATGGGTCGACTGAGGTCCAGCGAGGAGAGGAAGGGGTTTGCTAATGGCAGAGCGGGGCAGGAACCCACATAGTGCTCTGTCCTCAGTGTATTCTTGTCATGACTCACGGGGACTCTCCTTGCCAGGCCTCACCCTCCTCATTCCCTATCTCCTTGGCCGCAAGAAGAGGTGGAGCAAATGTAAGATCCGTGTGTTCGTAGGCGGCCAGATTAACAGAATGGACCAGCAGAGAAAAGCGTAAGTGTGGAGGGCTGGCCCCGGGCGACTGCAGGGACCAGTGCCATCTAAGCTCCACCCAGGACTGTTCCCCTGCCCCGATCCTCTGCCACCGCCCCCAGGTGGGCTCTGAGATTGTCCCAAAGTCCAGGGCCAGCTCTCTTCAGGCCATGGCGTGGGCAAGAGCAGGAGCAGGTTTCTCTCCATTCCAGAAGTTGCTCTGGTTTCCTGCCCACTTCAGTAAAATGCAGACGCCCTAGGCTTTGCTAGACAGGGAGGGGAGTTAGGTTGTAAAGTCACAAATCTCTGGGTTTGGACAACAAGAAGCATAAAAATAAGAAAGCAAGGGAATCTATTTTTTAAATTGAAAGTTAAAAAAAGGCAAGAAAAATTAAAAAAAAAAAAGATAAAAAATAAAAACAAAAAACAAATCTCCAGGAGGAACTTGTATGAAATGAAGGATGGGCTGGGCCAAGGCAGTTGGATCGAGACCAACCTGGGTGACATGGCAAAATCCTCTCTCTATATTTTAAATTTTTACATATTTTAATATTTTTTTTTCTTTTGAGACGGATTCTCGCTCTGTCACCCAGGCTGGAGTGCAGTGACCTGCTCTCGGCTCATTGCATCCTCCGTCCCCTGGGTTCAAGCAATTCTCCTGCCTCAGCCTCCCTAGTAACTGGGATTAGAGGCATGTGTTACCATGCCCAGATAATTTTTTTTTGTATTTGTAGTAGAGACAGGGTTTCACCATGTTGGCTAGGCCAGTCTTGAACTCCTGACCTCAAGTAATCCGCCCACCTCGGCCTCCTAAAGTGCTGGAATTACAGGTGTGAGCCACAGTGCCTGGCCAATATTTTAAATTTTTATATAAATATTTTACATGCATTAAAAAATTTAAATATATATAATTTTTTGAAACAAGGAAATGAAGGATGGAGAACACGTCTCCTCCTGAGAAATGAAGTAGGGGCTAGAATCCTTTAGGGCAGCAGTCCCCACCCCTTTTGGCACCAGGGACCGGTTTCGTGGAAGACAATTTTTCCACAGACTAGGGAGAGAGTGGTGGTTTTGGGATGATTCAAGCTCATTACATTTATTGTGCACTTTCTTTCTAGTATGATTACATGGTAATATATAATTAAAAAATTATACAACTCACCATAATGTAGAATCGGGGGAGCCCTGAGCTTGTTTTCCTGCAACTAGATAGTTCCATCTGGGGGTGATTGGAGACAGTGACAGATCATCAGGAGGGTTCTTGGCCCTCTAAGATCCTGCAAGAGGGTTCATGGCCCTCTAAGAGTCTAATGCCACTGCTGATCTGACAGGAGGCAGAGCTCAGATGGTAAAGCAAGCGATGAGGAGTGGCTGTAAGTACAGATGAAGCTTCGTTCACTGCCATGCACCTGGTTCCTAACAGGCCATGGCTGATACCTTTTGGCAGCCCTGGGGGTGAGGGGCCCCTGCTTTAAGGCAATGTCCCCAATGCATGGGATGCAGGCTCTGGTGAGACAAGAGGTGACTTTAGTGGCCAGGGATTGAGGCAGCAAATACCACTGAGTCTTTTGGTGAGAAGTCCTTTTAATTCTCCCCTAATTCTGGGGCTGATTCTGCAGAAGGTCCTGGTTTAGCCTTGGCCTGTCCTTCCCTTTGGTAACCTGTGTTTGTCTCCCTGAGCAAGAGGAGTAGGCTGCACACATGAGCTTGGCAGGCAATGGCATCTGGCCAGAACTTAGTGACCCTGGTGTATCAACATGGGTTTTATTGGTCACCTCTTCCTGGCAAGAGGTGCTGGTTTTCTGTTTAAAACTGTGATGTTTTAAATCCACTGGGCACAGTGGTTCTGCCTGTAAATTCTGGCACTCTGGCAGCAGGCCAAGGCAGGGGATTGCTTGAAGCCAAGAGTTTGAGACCAGGCTGGGCAACATAGTGAAAGCCTGTCTCTACCAAAAACTTAAAAAAAATTAACTGAATGGTGGCATGTGCCCGTAGTCCTAGCTACTTGAGGCTGAGGCAGGAGGATCACTGAGCCCAGATCAAGGCTGCAGTGAGCTATGATTGCACCACTGCACTCTAGCCTGGGTGACAGAACAGATACTGTCTCTATTTTTTAATAATAAAAATAAAGTAAAATTTAAACAAATAAATAAACTCATGATATAAAATTTCCCTTTGAAATGTATCTAAGTTTGGGCCAGGCGTGGTGGCTTATGCCTGCAATCTCAGCACTTTGGGAGGCCGAGGTGGACGAATCACCTGAGGTCAGGAGTTCAAGACCAGCCTGACCAATATGGTGAAACCCCACCTCTACTAAAAATACAAAAATTAGCTTGGCATGGTGGCATGTGCCTGCAGTCCCAGCTACTCAGGAGGCTGAGACAGGAGGATTACTTGAACCCGGGAGGTGAAGGTTGCAGTGAGCCAAGATTGCGCCACTGTACTCCACCCTGGGCGACAGAACAAGACTCCATCTCAAAAAAAAAAAAAGTGTCTAACTCAGAATGTGAGTTGATTTAAACAGAAAAGGAAGTAAATAGTAAGGCAGGTGGCACACAAGTGTGGAGTTGACAGGTGTCGGCAGGTGGAATTGGGCAGCTGCTGCTTTGAGCAAGGTCAGGTGAGGTGGGAGATGGTAGGCTGGAGGTCAGCTGAAGGGTGCAGACAGATGGGGCGGTTTGCCCAAAGTCATCCAGTTAATTAGCCAAAGAGAAGAACCCCTGCCCGGTCACTAGTGTCCTTTGCAAGTATCCTGGCTGTGATGCCCCAGGGTCATAGTAGGAGGGGATCTCCCGGCCCACACCACCCGGTCCTATGCCAGGATGGCCTCCCATGCTCCATTCTCTAGTCACCCGCAGGTGAGTTAAGGGAAACCCAGCAATCTATTGCTTTCTCCTCACCCCTACCAAGAACTTCTCCCGGGAAAGCCACTTTTCAGCAATGCTAAGGAAAGTGTTGCTTAGGAAAAGCAGCATTTGATTTCTCTGTGATCTCCAAAAAGTAAATAAGATACGAGATTGCTCTGCAGTCTCTGCTTCCTGTGCTGGCTCTGAATGGAAGCTGGGTTCAGTAGGTTTGGTATAGCTCAAAGCTATGGCAGCCTGGGTCAACAGCATGCCCTTGGCGGGAGGGTTATGTAACCCTTCCTCTGCCTCCCTCTGTCCCTTGATGGGCCACATCCTCTGCTCTCTACATAATCCTGGGGCAGATCTATGCTGCCCTTGCCTAGGCACAGCCCAGGCCTGCCAGCCTCCGCTGCTACTGCACACCAAGCAAATCTGCCCACGGCTCTGCTTTCAAAATTTCACTCCCCAAGATCAGGGACCAGCAGCGGCTTGACTGCTAGGCCCCAGCCTGGTCCTCCAGGCTTGTCTCCCATTTCTTCCTCTCTCCCAGCACACTCCGTGCATCCCAGCCAG
Organism: Papio anubis; assembly: GCF_008728515.1. Classification (NCBI taxonomy): domain Eukaryota; kingdom Metazoa; phylum Chordata; class Mammalia; order Primates; family Cercopithecidae; genus Papio; species Papio anubis. Next base: position 32,900,454 of record NC_044993.1, on the reverse strand, counting down.
CTCCTCACTGCCCTGTTTCACCCCCTGCACCCTGATGCTTTCCCTCATTTTGACTGTTCCCCACCAACCAGTCCAGTGGTCCCTAACCAGGCTGGCACATCGGAATCACATGGGGCATTGCCACAACCACGTCCTTCCCCGGGCTTCTGACTCAATGGTGGGCAAGGGGGTGGGGGAGGGCTCAGGCAGGTGTATTTTTTTGTTTGTTGGTTTGTTTTTGTTTTGTTTTTTGAGATGGAGTCTCGCTCTGTCACCCAGGCTGGAGTGCAGTCGAGTGATCGCAGCTCACAGCAACCTCCGCCTCCTGGGTTCAAGTGATTCTCCTGCCTCAGCCTCCTGAGTAACTGGGACTACAGGTGCCTGCCACCACACCCGGCTAATTATTTTGTATTTTTAGTAGAGATGGGGTTTCACCATGTTAGTCAGGATGGTCTTGATCTCCTGACCTCATGATCCGCCCACCTTGGCCTCCCAAAGTGCTGGGATTACAAGTGTGAGCCACCATGCCCTGCCAGTTGTATTGTTTTTTGTTTGTTTGTTTTGAGATGGAGTCTCGCTCTGTTGCCCAGGCTGGAATGCAATGGCACAATCTCAGCTCACTGCAATATCCACCTCCCGAGTTCAAACAATTCTCCTACCTCAGCCTCTTGAGTATCTGGAATTTTAGGTGCATGCCACCACACCTGGCTAGTTTTTGTATTTTTAGTAGAGATGGCATTTTGTCATGATGGCCAGGCTGGTCTCGAACTCCTGACCTCAGGTGATCCATCTGCCTCAGCAGGTGTGTATTCTCAGGTGTAATCTCAGCACCCAAAGTGCTGGGATTACAGGCTGAGCCACCGCGCTCAGCAGGTATATTGTTTTGAAGGCTCCTTGGGTGATTTCAGTGTAGACCCTCCCCTGCCCCACCCGCTTTGGCCTGTAACAGTCCTACCCCTCATTCACCATCCAGCCAGACTGCCACCTCTGGGAAGTCTTCTCTGATGGCTACACACCACAGTGGGCTTCTCCTTCCCTGTTAGATGCAAAGTCAGCGCCGTCTGTCTTGCTACTCCTGGTTCTGTTCCTAGTTTCTTGTGTGTTATCTTTGCTTCCTCAGCCACTCTAGAATTTCCTTTATTCAACTTTCCTATCCCTTAGACCTTTGTTACTCAAAGTGTTGTCTGTGGACCAGCAGCATTGCATCCCTGGGAGTGTATTACAAATGCAGAATCCCAGGCCCCACGCCAGACCAGCTGAATCAGAATCAGCATGGTAACAAGATCCTCAGCAGCTGCGTAGACATGTGAAAATTTGGGGTGCACTGGTACAGAGATGGCCACCAGATACTTGGGAAAGTCTAGTCAATTACTTTTCCGTTTCACTTGTCATCATCTACCTCATTTTATGGGTATTCATTTCCTGTCTGCCCCTACCCCTGTGTTCCACAAGGGCAGGCTTTAATCTGTTTTCCTCACTGCTATGTAGTCAGTAGGTGCTCAGTAAAAATGAGTTGAATGAATGAATAAATTTTTAAAATTCTCAGGCTGGGCATGGTGGCTCCTGCCTATAATGCCAGCACTTTGGGAGACCGAGGCAGGATCATCTGAGGCCAACATGGCGAAACCCTGTCTCTACTAAAAGTACAAAAATTAGCCAAGCACAGTGGCACACATCTGTAATGCCAACTACTTGGGAGGCTGGGGCATGAGAATCGCTTGAACCTGGGAGGCAGAGGTGGCAGTGAACCGAGATTGCACCACTGCACTCCAGCCTGGGAGACAGAGCAAAACTCTGTCTCAAGAAAATGTAATAACAATAAACCTCTCCACGTGTCCTCCAGGATCATTTCTCTGCTGAGCAAGTTCCGACTGGGATTCCATGAAGTCCACATCCTCCCTGACATCAACCAGAACCCTCGGGCTGAGCGGTAAGTTCTGTTTTGGGGCTTCCAGGCAAAAGGGCCAGCTGTATGCCTGAAGACCCCTCTGCCGGCTGCCCCCTTTTTCCTGGATAAGCTGGGAGCAAGGGGCTCTCCTCCAAGCCCTTCCTAGATGTGTCAGAGGGCACAACTTCTGCAGCGGCTGTGGCCGGAGTATGTCCCCTCCCTGGGGCTGAGGGGACCCTGGGCAAGGTGGCTGCAGCCCCTGACGTTGTGTTAACACATTGGTGCTGGGAGTGGGGAAATGGTGAGTGACCTGGGCAACAGCTTCCTTCCTCCTTCCACGCGAGGGCAAGAGCACAGACTTTAAGCAAACCCCTGTGTGAATTTGTAGCAATGACCAATGGTAGGTTCAGCAGGGGCTGTTTGCTTTCCAAATAGTATAACTTCATCTTCTTCAAATAAAACACTTACAAACGGGATTTGCATTTTGTCAATCAGTGTGCATGAGGTTTTCCAGGACTCTCTCCTCACTAAAGTATGTCTCCTCCTGACCTCCTAGCCCTAACTTTTCTCTTACATCTCCCAGCCATAATGATGTCCCCCATGGACAGGGAAGGAAATCAAGACAAGCAGAAAGGAGCTATGTAATAGTGATGGATACATTGGCTCCAACCATTTGTTAGGAGCTGTGCTCGGTGCTGCAGAGGCAGAGATGAGGAATCTGCAGCCCCATCCTCCAAGCATAGCTGCAGGCTGGTGCATGCCAAGGGCAGTCGCAATGCTGCAGAGACAGATCAGGGTGTCAAGGAGAGTAGGGTTGTCTCTGTTGGTGGAAAAGCAAAGCCTTGAGAAAGGCTGGCCTCGATGATCAAAAAGAGATGGGTGAGCTCTTCCAGGCAGAAGAGACAGCAGGAGCAACATACGGACCCCATCTAGCATCTGATATTTATTTATTTATGAGACAGAATCTTGCTCTGTCACCCAGGCTGGAGTGCAATGGCACGATCTCAGCTCACAGCAACCTCTGCCTGCCAGGTTCAAGCGATTCTTCTGCCTCATCCTCCCGAGTAGCTGGGATAATGGCGCACGCCACTGTGCCCAGCTAAATTTGGTACTTTTGGTAGAGACGGGGTTTCACCATGTTGGCCAGGCTGGTCTCAAACTCCTGACCTCAGGTGACCCACCTGCCTTGGCCTCCCAAAGTGCTGAGATTACAGGTGTGAGCCACCGCACCCGGCCTAGCATCTTATTTTAAAAATCCCCTCCATTGACCTTTCATCTGCCTCCAGCTCCTGGACTATTTCTCTCCTTGGCACAGCCAGACTCCAGGATGTTTGCACTTTGTCGACGCCTGCTCCGCTCCCCTAATCTTCCCGCTCCCAACCCACTGCCCCCGCTGTCTGAGACCACTCTTGCCAGCTTCATCAGTGACCTCCACGTTGCCACACCCATGGAGTTCGTTTCTGTCCTCTCTCTCCACCTTTCAGCTGCACTTGACAGTGATCCTTCTTAAGATCGTGCTTCTTTTGGCTTCCAAGACACCCCCTCCGCTGGTTTCCTCCTGTATCAGGGGCCCTTCCTCCAGTTCCTCTGCTGGCTCTTCCTCCTTGACCTCACTTTCCCTTGCTGGCATCCTTGGGGTTTGGCCCTGACCCTCTTCCCTTCTCTCCCTTTACTCTGTCCCGGGAGAGCTCATCCATCCCTGTGGCTTCAGATAGCAGATGGCATCATCTGAATGCTCATCAGCCCTACATCTCTTTTTTTTTTTTTGAGGCAGAGTCTCACTCCATCACCCAGGTTGGAGTGCAGTAGTTCCATCTCAGCTCACTGCAACCTCCATCTCTCAGGTTCAAGCGATTCTCCTGCCTCAGCCTCCTGAGTAGCTGGGATTACTGGCATGTGGCACCACACCTGGCTAATTTTTGTATTTTTAGTAGAGATGGGGTTTCATCATGTTGGCCAGGCTGGTCTTGAACTCCTGACCTCAGGTGATCCACCTGTGTCGGCCTCCCAAAGTGCTGGGATTACAGGTGTGAGCCACCGTGCCCGGCCCCAACCCTAAATCTCTGTCTTTAATGATGTGAATCACGTCGCACAGAAGACCCCCCAGCAGCTTCTGGTCTCACTTGGAGCAGATAGGGAAGCCCTTCCCGACTAGGCCCTCACTGCCTACCTGTCCTCACCTCCTCCCACCCTTCCCTGCACTCACCTCACTCCAGCACACAGGCTCCTTCACTGCTCCTCATATGAGCCAAACACGCTCTGCCTCAGGGCCTCTGCACGTTCAGTTCTGTTCGCTTCAGCACTCCCTGTCCCGTGCACAGCTGGCTTTGCAAGGACAGACTTCCTTCAGGTCCCAGAAGGGCCTTCGCCACCCATTATTCTTTGTCCCAGTACTTGGTTGTCCTTTCATAAAGCTTCCACTTCACATTTATTTGCTACTTGCTTATTACCGTGGCTCCATGAGGACTGGGGACACAATCTGATTTGGTCACTGTTGTGTAAGATGGAGCCTGGTACAGAATCATGCTCTGTAAATACCTGCTGGATGGTCGGGTGGGTCGCAGGTCAGTGGTTGTGAGCAACTCGTGAAAGTCCAGTTGGATGCCAGACTCAGCCTTCAGAGCTGAATTCAACATGGAGACCACTTTGTAAATGGCACTGTCTGATGGGTTTCAGCCTGAAAATGGGAGCTGTGGCACCACTGCCAGCTCCCTGCAGGGACCTGGCACCCCTGGAGATGGGGTTATCATCTCAGCCAGCCTCAACCCACTCTCTTGTCCCCAGCACCAAGAGGTTTGAGGACATGATTGCACCCTTCCGTCTGAATGATGGCTTCAAGGATGAGGCCACTGTCAACGAGATGCGGCGGGACTGCCCCTGGAAGATCTCAGATGAGGAGATGAGGAAGAACAGAGTCAAGGTGGGGGAGAGGGGCGGGGGTGGGAAACACAACACATCACTGGGTCAGGGACGGGTGTCCCACATGTCTTGAGCTCCCCCAGCCCCTCCCTTCGATCCTCCACCCTGCCTTCCACTCTGGCCCCTGAGGGATCCTCAAACCACAGTCACTTAGGCTGCTGAGTAACCTGGCTGTGGAGCTCAGTGCTATACTTCACCTGGGAGCCTGGTCCTCCTGCCAATCTTGAGTGAGCTCCGGCGGTGGGCATGACTGCCCAGAGTCCTCCTCCCTCTCCTCCCCACTTCCTCTATGCCGAGTGGAAGAGATTCCTGAGACTCATGGTGATGGCCAAGGTATAATCTGTCCTGTTAGGCTGGGTGTGGTGGCTCACCCCTGTAATCCTGGCACTTTGGGAGGCCGAGGCAGGTAGATCACTTGAGGTCAGGAGTTCATGACCAGCCTGGCCAACATGATGAGACCCCATCTCTACTAAAAATACAAAAAAAAATTAGCTGGGCATGGTGGCAGGCGCTTGTAATCCCAGCTACTTGGGAGGCTGAGGCAGGAGAATCACTTGAACCTGGGAGGGAGAGGTTGCAGTGAGCCAAGATCGTGCCATTGCATTCCAACCTGGGCAACAGAGTGAGACTCCGTCTCAAAAAAAAAAAAAAAAAAAAATTGTCCTGTGTGCCACCACAGCTGCCTGACCTTCCCTGCTTAGCCTCTATAGACCCTACCCTTGCCACAGTTCAGAGCCATGGTGCCCCTTCCTGGACAGCACCTTCAGAACTCTAAGGGCTAAGAGAGGGTGTGGCCTCCTCCTCTAGCCGTGCTGTGACCGTGTCAAGGTGGAGTGGGCTCTAGGAGTGCGGGCGATGGGGTCAGGGGGCGGGTCCCACTTCTACCCCCAGTGTCAATCATTCTCCACCATGAGAGATTTTACCCCCTGGGGGACATTTGGCAACCTCTGGAGACATTTTTGCTTGTCACAACTCGGGGGTGGGGGTTGCTACTGTCAGGCAGTGAGGAGAGACCTGGGATGCTGCCAAACATCCTACGATGTGCAGGACACTTCCCACAGCAAGGACTTGTGCGCCCCAAATAACTATAACTACAGTGCAAGGTCTAGAATCCCTTAGCCAGGTGAACTCCCTTCCCCTCCGTCTCCTGGTCTCCAGGATAAGACATCCGTCCGGCCGGGCGCGGTGGCTCAAGCCTGTAATCCCAGCACTTTGGGAGGCCGAGACGGGCGGATCACGAGGTCAGGAGATCAAGACCATCCTGGCTAACATGGTGAAACCCCGTCTCTACTAAAAAATACAAAAAATTAGCCGGGCGCGGTGGCGGGCGCCTGTGGTCCCAGCTACTCGGGAGGCTGAGGCAGGAGAATGGCGTAAACCCGGGAGGCGGAGCTTGCAGTGAGCTGAGATCCGGCCACTGCACTCCAGCCCAGGCGACAGAGCCAGACTCCCTGTCAAAAAAAAAAAAAAAAAAAAAAAAAAAAAGACATCCGTCCATGATCAGTGCCTGCGTGTCAATCATTTCTGAACAATTTGAGATAGGCCTTGGGTTGGAAGGAGTCTCCCACCCCCAACCCAGTCCCACTCAAGCTCTGGGGACTTCCCTAATCTGTCAGCCCTGAGACCCTGCCCCAAAGGGCCCACGCAGCCATCTGGCTCTTTGGAAAATGCTGAATAAAACCTCGTGTTTGAAGGAGACCTTCCAATACTCTGTTACAGAAGAAGTGGGGCGACCTGTCTCTGCTCCTAGCTCACCTGTCTTTTCTAGAGTATTTTTCATGTACCAGGCCCTCTGCTGGGTGCTTTTCCATAGGTTGTCTCATTTGATCCTCCCCAAATTCCCCTGGAGAAGGTACCATCATACCCATTTTACAAATGAAGACAATGAAGGCCAGGGAGGCAACCTGACTTGTTCAAGTTCTCTCTGCTACGAAATGTGAGAGCTGAGATCTGAACCTAGTAAGGTGTTCTTTCTTCCCTCTACCCTGCTGGTTATGGCCATAAAGTCAGGCAAGGAAAAACCACGGAAGGCTTCTTGGCGGAGGTGAGCTTGGTGCTCCATTACTCTGAGGGTCCCCTTCTTCCTGGAGGAAGGAGAGTCTATACGAATTTATGAGGCAGGAGAGTCTACAAGTAAATCGTTAATCCAGTTGAAAATATTAACGAGGCCATGGACGTGGTGAAGGGTCGAGTGACCTTGAGGATATGGGAAGTGACTACTCCACTTTCTCCCACCCAGTCCCTTCGGCAGGTGAGGCTGAATGAGATTCTGCTGGATTACTCCCGAGACGCTGCTCTCATCGTCATGTAAGTAGTACCTGGCTGGTGGGAGGACCAGTCTGTCAAGAGTCAGGTGTCTCAGCTCTGGGAAGGGGCTCAGCGGGGGCACCACAGAGGACCCGAGCCTTCCCCTGGGAAGCAGAAGGGCCAAAGTTCCCATAAACATAGCCCTGGTGATTCTCAGCACGTGGCTGGGTCTGAGCCCGGCCTATACCTGAGCTCCAGCTGGGAGAGGTCGAGGGCCTCACGTGTCCCAGGCATCAGTGACCGCCCCTTGTCATTGCTTTTTCCTGTTGGCTGCCTTTTCCTACCAAATTTCACTTGGCAAAGAGGGAACCCAGCTCTTTCCAGAGGGACATTGACTCCTGGTTGTTCAGGAATCACTTGGCCCTCCTTGGCTATCGGCCATTCCCAACTGATGTTGGTTCCAAGCCTGAGCAACAGAAACAGAGGCCTACCCCAGCCCTGGCTATTCCTACTGGACCCACGTCCAGTTCTGAGCCACCCCTGGGGTGTGTTAGCCAGGGCTGAGCAAGCAGAATGTGGGATGGAAGTGACAGCTATGCACCTAAGGTCTCAGGGTGGCTCTGCTCTCTCTGAGGCCTGTAAGAAGAACATGATCAGCCAGGCACAGTGGCTCACGCCTGTAATCCCAGCACTTTGGGAGGCTGAGGCGGGCGGATCACCTGAAGTCAGGAGGTCGAGACCAGCCTGACCAACATGGAGAAACCCTGTCTCTACTAAAAATACAAAATTAGCTGGGCATGGTGGCACATACCTGTAATCCCAGCTACTAGAGAGACTGAGGCAGGAGAATTGCTTGAACCTGGGAGGCAGAAGTTGCGGTGAGCCAAGGTCGCACCATTTCCCTCCAGCCTGGGCAACAAGAGTGAAACTCTGTCTCAAAAAAAAAAAAGAAAGAAAGAAGAAGAAGAACATGAGCAGCCAAGCCCTCAGCTCAGGGGACAAGGGGTCTTTGCCAAGGCAAGGAACTGGCCTCTCCTGCATTTCCTGGGGGCCAACCACCTGGGAATCAGACAGAAGGGATCTTTTGGCTCTGGTGGTGCAGCCCACTCCCAGACCTGTCACCATCTGACCCGGACTGCAGATGCCAGGTTCTGCAGAACAGCTGAAATGTCCGTGGGCTCTGCTTGTTCATATCCTGAAGCCAGGATCAACTACACAATTTGCAAGGCCTAGGACAAAACGAAAATGTGGGGCATCTTGCACAGAATATATTAAGAAGGTCAAGATGTGGCCTTCCCTTTCAAAGCAATCTCCCTTACATTCTCACATAGGATGTATGGAATTTGTTTTTTAAAAAATCTCATGGTGGTGGAAAGGAGGAGGGGTGGGGGTTCAACACAACTGATGATAGGTTGTTCATTGATATAGACAGATGATGATGTGGGCATGAAACTTCAGGGTATCATTTTTCAACATTCACCTGTTTGAACTTTTCCATAAATCTGCAAAATGCGTCCTGCCTTGGAGAGCAACTACAAGTGCCTCATCAGGCTTGCTTTTCTCTGGCAAGAAGGTCCCCAAAAACCTGTCACCACACGCTGTTCTAGGAAGATGTGCTCAGATAGGAGGGATCCTTCAGCTCTGGTGATAGAACCCATTCCCAGACTTGTCACCATCTGATCTGGACTGCAGATGCCAGGATCTAAGGATCTTAGATTCATGAGAGGAGACCTCAGAACAAGTGGTCCATTGAGGGTGATAAAAGCAATTCAAACTTATGTTCCCACTACTTCTGTTGCTTGAGTACTATATAAGTTGCATGCATCCCTTACTGCTGTGTCTGCAATACCCTCTTTCAGGAGAGCACCGGCAATGTTTCTTTTAGGTAGTGTAAGTGCCCCTTTGAGAAGATCAAAACAGCAAATGGGTTCAGACTGAAAATGGCCAATGGCTTCTAGCAGATAAGTAGATAAAGCTTGAGGATATGCATCCTCCTAGGTCTCACCAAAGGCTAGCAGCTAAGCAACCAGTTTGGAGACCTGACCTGGAGGTTTCTGGACCTCCAGTCTGTCTTAAGATGTCCATGAGGGTTTTTCCTCCCTGGCTGTCTGAGGATTGACCGCCATCATGAATGAATCAGTAAGTATCCAAACTAGGAAGGTCATGACCAACTGACTACTTCAGAGGAAACAAATGGTCATCTATGTCCTTCACCTGGGAAGGCAACAATACCTAAGATAGAAATTCAGGACAAACTAGCCAAAATGTACAAGACCACACTGAATATCATCTATGCATTTGGATTTAGAACTAATTTTGGTGGTGGGAAAACAACTAGCTTTGGCATAATTTATGATTCCTTGGATTATGCAAAGAAAAGTAAACCCAAACATAGACTTGAAAGACATGGCCTGTGTGAGAAGAAAAAGACCTCAAAAAAACAATGAAAGGAACGCAAGAACAGAATGAAGGAAATTACGGGGACTGTAAAGGCCACTGTTGGTGGCAAAAGGTAGGCTGGAGATTGGATCACAGCCAAAGGAGTAAAGGGACGGCAGTGATGTTATCTGCGGCCATTGTGGATTTTCTACAAGAAGATTAATAAACTAAAAACTCTCACGTGAAAAAAGATGCCCAGGAGAATTCAAAAGGCACTAGCACCAGTTACTCTTCATTGACAGGACAGAGGTAAAATTTTTGCTTTTACCAGTTAGCGGAATTTTGTCACCAGGAGAGTGGTTCAGGCAATTAGAAACGTGCTTGGGGCTGGGTGCGGTGGCTCACACCTGTAATTCCAGCACTTTGGGAGGCCAAGGCAGGTGGATCACTTGAGGTCAGGAGTTTGAGACCAGCTTAGCCAATATGGTGAAACCCCATCTCTACTAAAAATGCAAAAAATCAGCCAGGCCTGGTGGTGCACACCTGTAATCCCAGTTACTTGGGAGGCTGAGACAGGAGAATTGCTTGAACCTGGGAGGCAGAGGTTGCCGTGAGCCAAGATCGTGCGACCGCACTCCAGCCTGGATGACAGAGCTAGAATCGTGCTTGGATAATACTCAAACGCTACTTCCATACACTAAAGCAGCTTTCAGGAATCATGTCTTAGAACATTCAGGCTGGTATAGCAAAATACCATAGGCTGGGCTTATCAATAACAGAAATGTATTTCTCTAGAGGCTGGGAAGTCCTAGATGGAAGCTTGGTAAATTCAGAGTCGGAGGCAGGGCTGCTTTCCTGACTCATGGATGGGCCTCCTTGCTGTGTCCTCACTTGGTGGAAGGAGCCAGGGAGCTCTCTGGGGCCTCTTTATAAGAGCTCTAATCCTATTCATAGGTCACAGGGCTCCACTCTCATAACCTCATCATCTCCCAAAGGCCCCACCTCCTAAAATCATCACCCTGGGGATATGGATTTCAACATGTGAATTTTGGGGGGACATGAATATTCAGACTGTAGCAAAGGGTTCTGACTTATAGTTTCTGTTCTTCCCAGTCACTGCCTAGGTCCCAGTAGACAGTAGAGCATGCAGAATTGTTCGTGATTCCTAATATCCTATGCAGTGTGCAAACCCTTCTTAGCAGATGAGTGTAAGAGCACAGAAGTCTAACAACAGACCAGAAACAGACCATTGTCAGTCTGCCCCTGGGACACAGTATTCCTCATGCCCTGATGTCCCTAATGCCAGTGTGTGCTTTATTTATTTTTTAAAGAATGATTGCATTTATTTCTCAGATAGTGATATAACTTTTTTTTTTTTTTTTTTTTTTTTTTTGAGACAGAGTCTCACTCTGTCGCCAAAGCTTGAGTGCAGTGGTGTGATCTCAGCTAACTGCAACCTCCGCCTCCTGGGTTCAAGTGATTCTCCTGCCTCAGTCTCCCAAATACTGCTACCTTACCCGGCTAATTTTTTGTATTTTTAGTAGAGATGGGGTTTCACCATGTTGGCCAGGCTGATCTCGAACTGCTGACCTCAGGTGATCCACCCACCTCAGCCTCCCAAAGTGCTGGGATTACAGGCGTTAGCCATGGTGCCCGGCTGCAGATACTGATATAATTTATAGTGTAGTCAATTGGGTTGAACTGTCACTTGCAACACTTTCTTGTGTGACTTAAGGCATTAAAAAAAAAAAAAAAAGAATGTCAAGATGGTGACAGCAGGGCATTAGACAAACAAGGGACCCTCCTGAGCAGAAGGCCCCATGTGACTGTGCTGGTTGCACACTGAGGCAGCTGGCTCCGCCCAGAACAATGCTTCCTGGGGCTTTAGGGACATATTTTTTTTTGTACAAAGAAAGTGCTCCATGTTTCCTTGGAGAACAGCGATAAGGAAAGGGGCTGGGCTTATCTCCAGACCTCTTGCCAACACCTGGCAGAGAATGTTCCTAGGGCAAGGTTGGTCCAGGGTGAGGGCTGGGTCCGAGTGCGAGACAGTGGAAATGGCTTCGTCCTGGGATGCCTCCCCAGACTCTTCCTTGGGTATGGTGCCTGGTGGGTGTGCATGGGTGTGCCAGACCACAGCTTGACGTGCCACCTCTGTTCAGAGAGGCATGTGGGCATTTTGTCTATGCCATTAGCCCACTGTGTGGCCTTGGGTAAGACCCCATATCTCTCTAGCCTCAGTTTCCCTAATTATAAATAGTTAACAAAAGTATTTCCAAGATTCTCTTTCATGCTAACATGCTGTGATTCTAAGTTTATTTGTCATTAAAATGAGTCAATCTCAGCTGGGCTTAGTGGCTTATGCCTGTAATCCCAGCACTTTGGGAGGCTGAGGCTGAAGGATTGATCAAGCTCAGGAGTTGAAGACCAGCCTGTGCAACATAGTGAGACCCTGTCTGTACCAAAAAAAAAAAAAAAAAAAAGAATCAGTCTCTCAGTCTCTTAAGCCATAAGATGAAGAATTTCATCCCAGGAGGTGACCATCTATTGGAATCTCTCCCTTCCCACCCCCCATCCCCACCACCGTCCCCCAAACTCACAGGGAAAACCAATCCCCCACCCACCAGCCTTTGTGGGGTTCACCGATACAAGTAATTATAAATCCAGTGACCCAAGAGAAGACCCCTGCCCAGGGCATCCCACCCCATGCCAGTAGCTACAGCTGTTGCCCAAAGAGGCCCCAGCTATTGGGCCACGTCCACCGGGAGGACAGAGCAGCTGCATCTTTCCATCACTAATCTCCAACCTGGAGCCATGCCTAGTGTTTCTCTACAAGTTCAGTCAGAGGGTCTGCTTCATCAGAACTACCAGGGGACTGTGGAAAATGCAAGTTCCTCAGTGCCTTCCAGACCAGGCTCTAGGGTGGAGCCCAGAAATTCTGAGGAAGGGGAAACAAAAAATCTCCCAAGCCTTCGTGAAATGATCAGATCACATTGTCTAGCATTTGGGAGAGCGTGCTTGGGGCATTTTCTAGAGCGGGTTTGAGGCAGCACTTGGTCGACTGCTGTTCACTAATCAGTGGGTTATCCAATGGCCCCAAGTTTGAGCTCAGCTACCCCAGCACAGCTGATAAACCAGCCTCATAAAGAGCCCAACAACCTTTGACTAGCCTAGCAACATATTCCTGTTGGGTCCAGATGCCTCTTTTTTTCTAAAAACACTCCCTCCTCAAAGCCAAACAGCAATAATCAAAATAGTAATAATCAACATTGCATTTTATGGCTTGGGCCTCTATATGATACTCAAGGCATCAGGCCTTATGAATTTGCAAAGCCCTAATTTTAAGACAGCGTCTCACTCTGTCACCCAGGGTGGAGTGCAGTGGCAGGATCTCAGCTCACTGCAACCTCTTTGTTTTTTTTTTTGTTGTTGTTGTTGTTGTTGTTTCTCTTTTTGGGCCTCTTTGGTCCTATAATTTTCTTTGTTTTTGAGGCGGGGTCTTACTCTGTCACCCAGGCTAGAGAGCAGTAGTGAGATCTCAACTCACTGCAACCTCCACCTCCCGGGACTCAAACAATCCTCCTACCTCAGCCTCCAGAGTAGCTGGGACTACAGGCACATGCCACCAGGCCTGGCTAGTTTTTTGTATTTTTTATGGAGACAGGGTTTTACCATGTTGGCCCAGGCTGATCTCCAACTCCTGAGCTCAAGCAATCTACCTGCCTTGTCCTCTCAAAATGCTAGGATTACAGGCATGAGCCACTGTGCCTGGCCTCAAAACTCTATTATAATCACCCCCTCACTCCTACTTTAGAGATGAGGAAGCAGCTTCAGAGGAGTTAAGCAGCTTGGCCAGGGTCTTGCAGACAGGAAGTGGGAATTGCATCTGGAGCTTGTGACTGTGGTTCTGATGCAGGGCTGTCTTTCACATCTAGGTTAGATCTGAAGCCGCCTTTCTTTGTGGCTAAGAGATGTAATTCTGAAAAAAAAAATGTTCCTTTGTTCTGGAACAGCTTTATTTCTGAAGATTAGTAGCTCAAGGCGTGCACATCCTATGAGCAGGAATACAGCACGTCAGTGATTGGTGTGGGGGCGGGGTGATTTTAAAGACAGCTGTCTCTTGGACAGGTGGACAGGCTCTGCTGGGGGAGGGAACTCCCAGCTGAAGCTTAAAAGTCCACCGCAGGGGTGATGGGTGTTCCCCACCCCCATGATGCAGGCACCATTTCTCTCGTGGCCTTTGACGTTTCTGAATTCAGTCCCTGAAATCATGTACTGCTTCCTGGATGGCGTTGTCTGCCTCTTGCATAACTGATCGGTCAGGAGACTTTGGTCTCAGTAGTCCTATGTCCCTTCCCCCTGGAAAGTCACTAAATATTTGAACTCAGATGACTATAGCTTAATGAAATGGCCTTGGGCCAACCCTCCTTCCCTAATTTTTGAGACCTTTTTTGTTTGTTTGTTTGTTTTGAGACTGTCTCATTCTGTTGCCCAGGCTGCAGTGCAGTGGCGCAATCACGCTTACCGCAGCCTCGACCTCCCAGGCTCAAATGATCCTCCTGCCTCAGCTTCCTGAGTAGCTGGGACCACAGGCGTGCGCCATCATGCCCAACTAATTTTTGTATTTTTTGTAAAGACAGGGTCTCACCATGTTGCCCAGGTTGGTCTCAAACTCCTGAGCTCAAGTGATCCACCCGCCTCGGGCTCCCAAAGTGCTGGGGTTACAGGCGTGACCACGCCCGGCCCAGGACATTGCTTTTTAAAGGCGGGTAGGGCTTGTCCCAGGTGAAGCTTTGTGGATGGAACTTCAAGTATGACATAGCTGTTTAGGATCCCAGTTACCCTTCTCAGAGGAGGTTGGAGTTGCTGTGAGCAGAGGCTGCTGCGGAGGGAAGATGCCAAGACCTCGGTTCAAGTTCCAGTTTTGCTGCCACTGGCTTAGCTGTCACGTGCTGGTCAGTACTAAGTGCTGATGACAGCTGCTGACCTTACGGAGCGCTCACTGTGTGCCAGGCATTGTGCTGTGCCTGCGTGTGCTTTGCCGGCTTTAGCGTCGCAAACATCCTGAGAGGGAGGTTTTTGTGTTCTTGCTTTAGAGAAGAGAAACTCTGCAAAGGTCATCTGGCTGAGGAAGTGGCAAAGCCACGACTCAGATGCCAGAGCCTGGCTCTGATCTCAGTGCTCCAGCATCCTCCTCCTGCCCCAGTTCCCCCAGCTGTGAAGGAGAATGGTGCTGCGGGCCCTGCCCATTCCCTAGGGGGATGTACTTGGGGAAAACAGACATTCAAGTGAGTTGCACGGAAGGTGCTGGTGCTCCAACTTCACGTGGCACCAGCTGGACCTGGGAGACCCTGCTGGAGCTCAGAGACCCTCCCGAAGCCCAGAGCTGGGCAGCTGTGGCCATCCCAATGCATTTTTGGAATTCTCCAGATAGTAGAAAAGTCACTTCCTGAAATAGTTGGAAGACATGGCTGAACAGCATTCCCAGGGCATCTTTTTATTCACACAGCATTGCACAGTTAAGAGAAGGGGCCTCCCCATAGGCAGTGGTGGAGTCTTGCTCCCAGGGCCTCCTGCACAGGGCAGGAGGCAGGACAAGACCACCGAGCTGGACAATGAATGAACAGGAACATATCACATTGCTGTGGCCACAGGCTGGCACAGGGCTGAAGAGGCAAGCCTGGCATGAGGTGGGTGGCCTGATGGGAAAGGGTCGCCCACTTAACAAATATATAACTAAGCCCGACTGTATCAGACTGTGTTCTGGGCACTGGGAAAAGGGGGGTGAACAAGACAGATCAGGCCTGCTTGTGAGCGAACATTCTAATGTGGGGAGACAAGCACATAAATCGGAAGATGCTGTTGGGGCTGTGGAGGGCTCTGAAGACAGTAAAGTGGGATGATGTGAGGAAGAGGCGTGGGCGGCCTGCCCTGGAGAAGTGACCAGGGAAGGAGGTGGGTGAACTTGCCTGACTCAAAGGAAGTGACCAGGTGCAGAGCTGGGGCTGCTCTTCCCGCTGGGTGGGGAGAACGTCAAGTGCAAAGGTTGGAGGCAGAAGTGAGCTTGGCGTTTTTTTAGGAATGGAAAGAAAGCCACAGGGCATCGGGGGTGAGCAAGGCAAGGGTGGGAGGAGGTGAGGTCGTTGGCTTGGCAAGGACTAGATCCCACGGGGCTTGTGGGCCATGGCTTTGTTTGGAAACGCTTCACGGCAGAAGGTCCATTCTGGGTCATGTTTGTGCGGAAAGTGGGGAGGTCATTCTTAGGGTGGGTGGAAGGAGCTCTGAGGGACAGTAAACAGACTCACTGTTCTGAAAACAAACCAGGAGCTGGGCGTGTGGAGAGGCCCCATGGTAATCTCTCCTCTGCCACTTTTTCATGCTTTGCAGCACTTTGCCCATAGGGAGGAAGGGGGAGTGCCCCAGCTCTCTGTACATGGCGTGGCTGGAGACCCTGTCCCAGGACCTCAGACCTCCAGTCATCCTGATCCGAGGAAACCAGGAAAACGTGCTCACCTTTTACTGCCAGTAACTCCAGGCTTGGCCATCCCTGTCCACGGCTCTGGGTGCGTGGGATGAGTTGGAACTCGGCTGCCTCCAGTCCACAGGGATGAGACTCATGTTGTGTTGCACTTTAAGTGGCAGCATCTGATGATCTCACCGAAAAAGATGGTAGATTTCCAAATCTGGCTGGACTCCACTTCCATGGGACACATTCTCTGGGTCTTGATTTTATGGGCTAGAGAAACAGCAGATGGAGCTGCAAGGAAAACTCTCTAAAGGATCCTATTCCTTTTAAACACTTTCTTTTGATTTTGATGACCATTAATTAAGAGTTCAGTCTTTGATTTGTATGCAAATTGGAGTCTAAATGCTGGGTGTGAATCTTGACAGTTTCTACAGACCTTCCTGGGTGAAAGTTCCTAAACCATGCCCTGCTTCCTCCAGTAGGAGAATGGCAGCCCCACCTGTAGGACCTACAGGTTCTCTAAGGAATGCAGGGCTCTCTCTGAGCCTCCATAGCCAGGCAATTTTTTTTTTTTTTTTTTTTTTTTTGAGATGGAGTTTTTTTTCTCTTGTCGCCCAGGCTGGGGTATAATGGCACGATCTCAGGTCACTGCAACCTCCGCCTCCCGGGTTCAAGCATTTCTTCTGCCTCAGCCTCCCGAGTAGCTGGGATTACAGCAACAGCCACCACGCCCAGCTAATTTTTGTATTTTTAGTAGAGATGGGGTTTCACCATGTTGACCAGGCTGGTCTCGAACTCCTGACCTCAGGTGATCCACCCGCCTCGGTCTCCCAAAGTCCTGGGGTTACAGGCCTGAGCCACTGTGCCCGGCCCAGGCAAATTTCTCACTCCTGTCACCTTCAATAATGGGTCTTTGATGTCTTCACTGGTTCTTTAGACGAGGGACTTTTTGAACTTTTTTGGTTGCAACCCACAGTAAGAAATATATTTCACACTGAGACTTGCAACGCACACACACAGAAATGGCAAAAACAAAAATGTCACAAAACAATACTTACCCTTCCCTGGGGGACGTCCTCCAGTATGTTCTGTTCTATTTATTTTTCACTGTTGGTTACAATCCAATAAAATGACTTTGGGATCCACTCATGGGTGGGGACCCACACATTTGAAAGGCATGGCCACCTTTCTGTTGTGCCCTGCATTTGTCCACACACAGGGAGTCCAGCTGAGCTGGGTGTCATTGCCATTTTCCCAGCTCATCTTACGGGGAAGAAAAGCAGATTGACAGAACACATGAGGAGGGGTATTGGTGGCAGGAGAGTCAAAAAAGCGTTTTAAAGAAGGGGCAAGGTTGAAGGAGTCTAGTGGCAAGGGGTAAGATTTCAGGCATGGTTAAGAACAGAGGACAAGGATGTTAAGAACAGAGGGATGTAGAGATGGCAAGGTTGGCAAGGATCAGAAAGGCAGGAGCAGGTCCAAGCCAGCTCAAGACCAGGTGAAAGGAGAGGGGAGGAGGAGCCACCTGCAAGAGATGGAAAGAGCAGGCGGTAGAAGGGGCTAGCAGGGAAGGGGCTGTTAAAAGTGGGGTTGGAGGTGGGAGAGAAGCTGGGACAAGGGAGATGGAGAAAGGACCTATACCTGGCTCACAGAAGGCATTCAGGTCACGACACATTGAACATCCCCAGTGTTTGAGCCCCCAAAGCTAGGGTGCAAGAGCACTGGCATCAAATGCCAGTGGGTGAGGCCGAGCGAAAGGGTATTTGCAGCTCTAGACATAACCAAGAAGCATAAAGGTGAGTTGTTTGGTGGTACGACTGCCTGTGCCTTCTTCTGATGGCTCTGGGGTGGCTGAAGGAACAGACACCTTTGGGTTTCGTCAGCCTCCTCCAAGACTGCTGCAGTGCCTACACTTTAGACTTCAGAAGGAGACTAAAGACCTGTAGAATTTAGAAGGAGATCTGAAGTCTCCTTTTTGGAGTTACAACCCAAAGGATGTTAGCATTTCTCAGGTCATCCCACTGCAAAGCCCAGAAGGCTTGGGCCTCCCAGGCTGTTCTAAAGCCCCACTGTCTGACTGCCTTAGGGCCTGCTGCGAGGGACTGGGGCCTGGCCAAGCTGACTGGGAACAGCTCTCCTGCTCCGAGGGACCTGGAGGATGGGCCTGCCTCCGAGCCATTGAGCTGGACCCTGGGACAGTTCTTAACTCCAGATAAGGGGAAGCATCCATTAGGGAATTCTGGCCTTTCTAGAGCCATATGGAAAACAATTTTCTGGTTCTTCAAACCTCAAGGAGTCCTTGGTCCGAAAAACAGAGAATGTTTTGGCTTTGGGTGTCAAAAAAAAAAAAAAAAATTCATGATGTCAGAAATACTATGTTTTTAACAATAATAATAGTTTTGTTAAAAAAAAAAAAAAAAAGCTTTAACAGCGAGGCCATAAACAATGAAATGAATAAAAGCTATGGTCACTCAGTCAACGGAACTTATTTGTTTTGGAACACACTGTTTTTCAACTCTGCTGAGTGTTTTGAAAAAAATTAACTATTGTTTTTCCAACCCTGGATTGAACTTTTCTCGGAGCCCCTACTGGTTCTGCAGGTCATAGTGCCAGATTTCGACATAAATATTTATAGGAGCCACTTATTTTCCCTTTGATTCTCTTCCATGCATTTGCAGACTCACGGGGAACCATTTTTGTCAGCCTTTATCAAAGTCTCCCAGCATTTCCCATCTTGCCTGACACAGAGAGGTAACAGGTTGAGTGGAAGGAGCCATGGCGAGGCCACCAGGAGACTGGGATTTGAGTTTCAATGTCTCCCAAAAACTGGCTGTGTGACCTCAGATATGCCCCTTCACCTCTCTGGGAGGCCTCCAGTCAATGAAATGAAAGAATTGGACCAGAACAGGTGTCCCCAGCCAGCTGACCTGACAGTGACTGCTGTTTGGCCCAGGAGTGGTTGACAAAAATTGTGGCTGCATCAGGAGGTGGGGGTTAAGGGGAAGCGGTACACATTCCTTGGTCACCCCCAACCCACTACCCTTCCCAGCCCACCACTTTCTACTCCCCTGTGGTGTGAGCCTTTGGATCCAAGGATTTTGAGTTTCTCTAGATCATTATTTGGCCTATTAGGGTAAGAGATATAGGGCCACACTGCCTCTCTGTCCCTGCCTTTGGATGACAAAATGCTTCCCATTTAGGAGTTTGTGCGGTAGGAAGTACTATCCTCCTCTGTGCTGGCAGAGGAGGGAACCATCAGGGTCAGGGCCAGCCTCAGCCCCAGTGGCCGCCCCAGCAGGGGCTCCTCCCATCTCTCCCCTGGGATCCACTGCCCAGTTAGCTCCCAGTTTTGCCCTCTGCATTTCAGCCTCCAGATTTAGTATCCTCCCTCAGTGCCTGCCCAGACTTGCTATGACTTTGAAGTAATTACAGTACCACCTATTTTTCACCCAATGGGATCTTTGGGCTCTGCTTACCCAGGCAAAAAGCTGTGGGCCGCCTTAGCACATGGAGAGTCTCTGTGCAGATGAATTTCCTTCTAAACCCCTGCCTGGACTGTCTAGAGTGGTAAGGGGCAGGAGGGGTTCACAGGGATGAGACCAGCTGGATGTTCCAGAAGAATCGCCTGGCTGGGAGGCCTTCAGGCACATGCAAAGCAGCCAGGTTTGGTTCATAGCTGCGTACAGCTCAGGATGTCAGGGAAAAAATGCTGCCAACTCCAAGAACGTTCACAGAAATGGGGCGCAGGAAAGCCCAGCCACCGGCTTCATTGGTAATTTCCCACTTGAAGTGAGGTTTCATCCTGTGACCGAAAGCAAAAGTACAACATACGCACCCACTTCCTAAAAGGGAGTCATCACAAATACAGTTCTATAAATACTCTCAGGAGAAGCAGCTGGCTGGGAGGCCAGAGAGCAAAATGTCTGATAGATGAAAGACAGTAGCAAGAAAGGACAAGTGGTTTTATTCTAACTCATAAATAAACTTACAAATAAAACATTCTATGTTTGCAAAGGAGGGAGCAAACACATAAGGTCAAGGGTATTAGGAAAGTCTTTATAGGGAACATGGTGTACAAAAGGGGTACACATTCCTTGGTCACCCCCAACCCACTGCCCTTCCCAGCCCACCACTTCCTACTCCCCTGTGGTGTGAGCCTTTGGATCCAAGGATTTCGAGTTTCTCTAGATCATTTTTTGGCCTAATAGGTTCCAGAGATTGGTGGGATTCAATAGAAAGACAGAAATGAGAGCTGGGGTGGGAAGAAGGCTTTCCGGGCAGCAGGGGTAGCTTGAGCAAAAGACAGAGTAAGGATTGCCCTGGGCATGTTTGGAGAACAAGAAACAAGCCAGTTCCTGGAGTGTGAGGCAAGTGTGCGTAGGAAAGTAAGACTGGGCCAGGCGCGGTGGCTCATGCCTGTAATCCCAACACTGTGGGAGGCCAAGGCAGGGTGATCACCTGAGCCTATGAGTTTGAGACCATCCTGGGCAACATGATGAAACCCTATCTTTACAAAACAAACAAACAAACAAAAAAAAACTGGATGTGGTGGTACACACCTGTGGCTTCAGCTACTCCAGAGGCTGAGGTGGGAGGATCGCTTGAACCTGGGAGGTTAAGGCTGCAGTGCTGTAATTGTGCCACTGCTCTCCAACCTGGGTGACAGAGCAAGACTCTATCTCAAAAAATAATAATAATAATAATAATAATAACAAATAAAAAAAGAGGAGGAGAAGTAGCAGTCATGTAATATGAAGGGCAGAGTAGCAGGCTTAATGCTGAAGGGAAAGAGAAAGCAAATTGATTTGAGTTTGGTACGTTAAGTGTGAGAATGCCCAGGTGGTCAGAACTGTGGTCTGGGAGCCTGGGAAGAGCTCAACGTGCTCCCTGTTAGCCTGCAGCTCTTTGAGAGCAGTGACCGTAAACAGATTTGGGAGTCATGGTCATGGTCAGGGACATGGAAGTCATAGCTTGGGTGAGATCAAGAGAGAAAGTACAAAGAAAGAACAGGGCTAGACCTTGGGAAGGGCTATATTTAGGAGGCAGAGTGAAGAAGAGTCAGTGGTGAGGCAGACTTGAAAAGAGCATTGGAGGGACAGGAAGAAAACTCAGACCACCAAGGAGGCACCAGAGAAGGAGATGAAAGAAGCTCAGAGTCGACCACGTAGTACCTGTCTGCAAAGGGGCTGGAGCTACTGAAGGTGCTGTTGAATTTGGGGTTGTGGCATCACTGGGAGCCTTGCAGCAAATAATTAGGTAAAGCGGCAGGTCAAGGGCCAGGGATTGAGGAATGAATTTGTAGACGGGAAAAGAAAACAGCAGCCCTGCTTAGAGACTTCATACTTGAGTAAGTCAGCAATGGAGATATTGAGGGAAACAGAGTGGAAACCCGAGGGAATAGTAGACTCAAGGAGAGGTGCTTTGACTGTTGTTATCATAGGGCGTGTATTAGGGAATGCTAAGCTATGCTGCAGTAACAAATTGCCCTCTCAGTGTGAGAGGCTTACATGACAAAGTTCGGTTTCTGTTACAAATATTCCTACCACAGTCAGGCAGCTCTTCAGGGTTCCTCTTCTCCACATCAGGACTCAACGATCAAAATTACTCCTGTCTTGGGAAGCCACCACCTTGACCAGTAGCTTCCAGCTCACTGAAGCAGCAAAAAGAGAGCTGGAGGGTCACGCACTGGCTTTTAAATGCTTCCACCCAGAAGGGACGTTATTTATTTCCACTCAAAGCCCATTAGCCAAAGCCAAATAGTCACATGGCTCTACCTAACTGCAAGAGTGCTGTGAAATTTGGGGGAAGATGTGAATATTCATTGAACAATAAATGTCTCTGTTACAGAGTGAGGATGAGTAATAGAGACCTGAGTGTATCGATAGGTCACAGGGGAGAGATTGACGATGCAAGGAAAAGAATAACTACAGAAAAGGTAGCGATGATGAATCAACAAAATGCGGGGGCATTTTTTCCACACAGCAGGAAAGGTGTAGCTGAAGTCTGGTAGCCCTGGGGTGCAAAACTCTCAGGACCCTTGCCCTTGTGATCTGCCCTAGCAGGGCCCCTGAGCACCAGGTCAGAAAGCAAACATGGAAATTGCAGGTGACATGTTCCCCAGCAATGGGGCTGGCCAAGCAAAGAGGGAAGGACAAGGCACGAGGGAGGGATTCAAGAAGGATGCCCGTGAGCTCCCAGGTGGATGGGGAGACCGGAAGTGAGCTGCAAGACTTGACAAGACTTGAAATGCTAGTAGCATAAAGACAAAAAGAACCTGCAGGCTGGGCGTGGTGCCTCATGCTTGTAATCCCAGCACTTTGGGAGGCCAAGGCAGGCGGATTACTTAAGGCCAGGAGTTTGAGACCAACCTGGCCAACACGGTGAAAACCCGTCTTTATGGAAAAAAAAAAAAAATTAGCCAGGCACGGTGGTGGCCACCTGTAATCCCCGCTACTCAGGAGGCTGAGGCAGGAGAATCGCTTGAATCCAGGAGGCAGAGGTTGCAGTGAGCCAAGATGGTGTCACCGCACTCCAGCCTGGGCCACAGAGCGAGACTCTGTCTCAAAAAACCCCAAAACAACAACAGCAACAAAAACATGCAGTGGGCCGGGCACAGTAGCTCACACCTATAATCCCTGCCCTTTGGGAGGTCAAGGCAGGCAGATCACTTAAGGTCAGGAGTTCTAGACCAGCCTAGTCAACATGCTAAAACCCCCATCTCTACTAAAAATGCAAAAATTAGCCAGGCGTGGTGGCATGCACCTGTAGTCCCAGCTACTTGGGGGCTGAGGCAGGAGGATGGTTTGAACCAAGGAGGTTGAGCCTGCAGTGAGCTGAGATGGTGCCACTGAACTCCAGCCTGGGTAACAGAGTGAGACCCTGTCTCAAAAACAAACAAACAACAACAACAAAGAAGATTATGCAGTCGATGTGGGAGACGGGGAGATGGAGAAGAACGAAGTTTGTGGTCAGTACATGTGCACTTCACAGCTTGACATTCTGGAGAAACTAAACATCTTGAGCACACCAAACTCTAAGGTGTCCACCATTTGCCTATGAGGTCTACAAAGGTGGGACTTGAGATGCACCTTTTAGTTGCTGGATGGGAGGGAGACCAGGGGAGGGCCCAGGGCAGCTGGAGGGGACTCAGGGTGGGGACTGTGGACCCAACAGGCACAGGGGTATTTCAATATCTTAACTGCTGAAATAGCTGAAAGACTGCACGTCAGCTTTGAGGGTGAACATATCTGACTCATCTCTTACCCTAGGGTGCAGCACAGGTTAGCAGAGTAGACACCCAATAAATGTTTGCAGAATGAATGAATGAAGAACAAATGAATGGATCATACCAATGGGTGGTAGAGCAAAGTGGAGACAAGATAAAGGGAAGTGAGCTAAGTATCGTGAGAGTGTGAGCTGGACGCTGGAGTTGTTAAGGTGGGCAAGGGGTGGAGGGGAAGCCTGTGAGCCAGTTGTCAAAGTGCTGAGTGAGATCTTGAGAGAGAGCCCTGGAGGTCAACAGGTTGTACTTGCAGACAGGTAAACCTTCAGATCAGAAAAGAGAGCTGAATGATGACAGCACATGGACATGTGGGAGGTAATGACACACACTGGGGCCTGTCAGTGTGGGAGGAGGGTGAGGGGAGGGAGAGCACTGGGAAGAATAGCTAATGGATGCTGGACTTAATACCCAGGTGGCTGGGTGCGGTGCTCATGCCTGTAATCCCAGTACTTTAGGATGCCGAGGCAGGCAGATTGCTTGAGGCCAGGAGTTTGAGACCAGCCTGGCCAACATGGTAGAACCCTATCTCTACTAAAAATACCAAAAATTAGCCAGGCATGGTGGTGGGCACCTGTAATCCCAGCTACTTGGGAGGTTGAGGGAGGTGAATCTCTTGAATCTAGAAGGCGGAGGCTGCAGTGAGCCGAGATTGCACCACTGCACTCCAGCCTGGGTGACAGTGAGACCCCATCTCAAAAAAAAAAAAAAAAAAAGAAAAAGAAAAAGAAAAAGAAATACCCAGGTGATGGGATGATCTCTGCGGCAAACGACCATGGCACACATTTACCTACGTAACAAAGCTGCATAACCTGTTCATGTACCCCAGAACTTAAAATAAAAGTTGAAATAAAAAAGAAAAGAAAAGGATGCTAAGATATGCACCAAATCAGATGCAGGTATGCTCTTATAAGCACACCTAGGAGGTGGGCTGGGTGGGAAGAGCCTCCTTCAGTGGGGTGATATTCCGGGTCCTTTCCTGGAAAAAGACAGGGTTGGTTAATGTCAGACATACTAGGGGGAGAGGACTGGAGCCTGTACACAAAGAACTACATACACCGAGGGGTTAATTCCAGAGATCTCAGTGATGGATATGGGCCTAGGGCAGGAAAGGCCAACTGGGCCACTTCAGAGATAAGAGTTGGAGGAATAAATGCAGGTGTTTGCAATGGGCTGATAAAGACAGGAGGGTAAGTCCGGGACTTAATGTGAGGGCTGAGCAGGCAGAAATAAATTCACGGAGGAGAACAGAAAGTTCCACCATTTGAACAAAAATGTTGCCTTACGCTATTTCTGGTGTCTTACGCATCTTTGCTGAAATGCTGGGTCTAGTCCTCTGAAGTCAGCTTGGGGAAGGTGGGACTTTTCCTGGGGGAAGAAAGAAAGAAACTAACACGGGTTCAAAATCCTACTTAGGGTACAGAATATTCTGTGTACAAGAAAACGTACATGAGGCCGGGCACCGTAGCTTACGCCTGAAATCCCAGCACATCAGGAGGCCGAGGCCAGTGAATCACCCGGGGTCAGGAGTTTGAAACCAGCTTGGCCAACATGGTGAAACTCCGTCTCTACTGAAACTACAAAAATTAGCCGGACGTGATGGCAGGCACATGTAATCCCAGCTACTCGGGAGGCTGAGACAGGAGAATTGCTAGAACCCGGGAGGCAGAGATTGCAGTGAGCCAAGATTGTACCATCGCAGTCCAGCCTGGGCAGCAAGAGTGAAGCTCCATCTCAAAAAAAGAAAAGAAAAGAAAAGGTACATGACATTAAGATATATATTTTTTTCTTTTCTGTTTAAAGTAAAATGCTGGACAGCAATCAGAATATTTAGAAGGAAGCTATGATGGGGGAAAAAGAATGTGGGCTTCAGAGGTTACCTGGGGCCTCCAAGTTCAGCCATGACCCTTGCCCTAGATGCTGACCTGGAGGGCGGGCTCCACCTGACTCTTGTTTGTCCTGGGTCCAAACCTGGTCAGCCAAGGACAGCCATAAACCTGGCATGCTCTAGGGCAAAAGCAAGTATTTACTGCTGGAGAGATGACCAAATCAGGTAGATAACCTCCCATCTACCCATCCTCTCCAGGATCTAAGTCCTTTCTTGAGGTAATCAGTGAAGGTTTCCTATGTGTGGTGGAGGCTGTTTTATTGCCTTCCTTCCAGTCTTGGAAGAAAGGCTGGGGAGTAGCACTCAGAACAGGGAAGCCCAAGCAGGGTTTTTTCTTTCTTTCTTTTCTTATTTTATTAGAGAGAGAGAGAGTCTCACTGTGTTGCCCAGGCTGGTCTTGAACTCCTGGCCTCGAGCAATCCTCCAGCTTCAGCCTCCCAAAGTGCTGGGATTATAGGCATGAGCCACCGTGCCAGGCCAAGGTCTTTAAAAAATTATGGTAAAAGACATAACACAAAATTCACCATTTTAACTATTTTATTTTATTTTTTTTGAGACAAAGTCTCACTCTTTCACCCAGGCTGGAGTGCAGTGGTGGGATCTCAGCTTACTGCAACCTCCACTTCCCAGGTTCAAGCGATTCTTGTGCCTCAGCCTCCCAAGTAGCTGGGATTACAGGCACATGCCACCAGGCCCAGCTACTTTTTGTATTTTTTTTTTTTTTCTGTAGAGACAGGGTTTCGCCATGTTGGCCAGGTTGGTCTCCAACTCCTGACCTCAGGTGATCCGCCCGCCTCGGCCTCCCAAAGTGCTGGGATTACAGGTGTGAACCACTGTGCTCGGCCTTAACTATTTTAAAGTGTAATTCAGTGGTATTTAGTACATTCACAGTGTTGTGCAACCATCACCACTATCTCATTCCAAAACATTCTCATCGCCCCAAAAGGAAATCCTGGACCTATTAAGCAGTAAATCCCCACTAACCCCTGGCAAGCATTCATCTGCTTTCTGTGTCTATGGATTTGCCTGTTCTAGATATTTCATATAAGTAGATACAATATGTGGCCTTATGTGGCCTTTTGTGTCTGGCGTTTTCACTTAGCATCGTGTTTTCAAGGCTCGTCCATATTGTAGCATGCATCAGCACTTCATTCCTGTTTAAGGCTGAATAATATTGCATTGTGTGGATATATTGTATTTTGCTTATTCATTCAGTTGGTGGACCTTTGAGTGGTTTCCGCCTTTTGTGCTATTATAAATAATGCTGCTATGAATATTCATGGACAAATTTTTGTGAAAAGTGCTTTCAATTCTTTTGGGTAGATAGTTATCTAGGAGAGGCATTGTTGGGTCATCTGGTAATTCTCTGTTGACTTATCCAGCAACTCTGGGTATGCTGTAAAACTTTCTAAGGGCTGAGTTTAACTATCAGACCCATTGTTCTGCTGCCATAGCTTGGCCCCCGTTGTCAGTCTTGACTGGTCATACCCTCTGGTGTCTCCTATTCAAGAGACACTTTGAGGTTCTCAAAAACTAGCTCAGTTTTCATTTTCTTCCATTTAAAAACCGTGTGTAACAAACACCTTTTTTTTTTTTTTTTTTTTTTTTGAGACGGAGTCTCGCTCTGTCGCCCAGGCTGGAGTGCAGTGGCGCAATCTCGGCTCACTGCAAGCTCCGCCTCCCGGGTTCACGCCATTCTCCTGCCTCAGCCTCCCGAGTAGCTGGGACTACAGGCGCCCACAACAGCGCCCGGCTAATTTTTTTTGTATTTTTAGTAGAGACGGGGTTTCACCGTGGTCTCGATCTCGTGAGCTTGTGATCCGCCCGCCTCGGCCTCCCAAAGTGCTGGGATTACAGGCGTGAGCCACCGCGCCCGGCCCAAACACCTTTAAGAATCAGGTAGCGGCCGGGCGCGGTGGCTCATGCCTACAATCCCAGCACTTTGGGAGGCTGAGGTGGGTGGATCACGAGGTCAAGAGATTGAGACCATCCTGGCCAACATGGTGAAACCCTGTCTCTACTAAAAATACAGAAATTAGCTGGGCGTGGTAGCGGGCGCCTGTAGTCCCAGCTACTCAGGAGGCTGAGGCAGGAGAATTGCTTGAACCCGGGTGGCAGAGGTTGCAGTGAGCTGAGATCATGCCGTTGCACTCCAGCCTGGTGACAGAGCAAGACTCCATCTCAAAAAAAAAAAAAAAAAGAAGAAGAAGAAGAAGAATCAGGTTGCACAGGGGAGTAACAGGGAAGTGGGTGCCCAAGTCCTCAAAAGTTGATAACCACAGTCTGAGATTCCCCTTCCTTCAAACAAAAACACTTCCCCTTCATGGGCCACAGTGTTAAGGGAGGATTTGCCTTGGGGAGCTACTTCTTGTAGAGAAGGGAAGCTGCTTCTGGCTTAGCGAGGGCAGGAGAGTTGCTGTGGGAAGGGTTTCATTAGTATGGAACAGGACGTCCATTTCCTAGGCTAAAGAAGGTGGCTCATGTGGGTGGCCAAATTAGGACTTCAGAATGACATAAAAAGCACAGATTCTGGTTGGAGTTTAAATGACTTCAAAAAAAAAAAAAAAAAAAAACAACAACCAAGAGTTCAAAAAACAAAGTACGGAAGTTCAGGAGGGCCTAAGACACCAGACTGCTTCAAATAAAACATGAGTACTGGCAATGATCTCTGGCTGACTCGGGTTTTGCAAAGGCCCATTCTCTACCTTCACAGCCTGACTGTAAAATAAGATAGGCCTTGGTTCTTCCATTCCTGTCTGCATCTCAGAATGCAAACATGAATTCGATCACAACAGAGAGACAGCAACACTGCAGCACTACCACAATCAAGTTAAAGAGTTTCCGTGTTTCTTTCATTTCCACATTTCCAGAAATCCCATTGAACACTGTGGATTTCCCTTTAGCTTACTAACTTGCATTCCCTCACATGCTTTCTCTCCCACTTTATTTCTTTTTTCTATTTTTTTTTTTTTTTTTCTGAGATGGAGTCTCGTCCCATCACCACGCTGGAGTGCAGTGGTGCAATCTAGGCTCGCTGCAACCTCCGCTTCCCGGGTTCAAGCAATTCTCCTGCCTCAGCCTCTCGAGTAGCTAGGATTACAGGTGGGTGCCACCATGCCCAGCTAATTTTTGTATTTTTAGTAGAGACAGGGTTTCACCATGTTAGTTAGGCTGGTCTCGATCTCATGACCTTGTGATCCGCCCGCCTCACCCTCCCAAAGTGCTGGGATTATAGGCATGAACCACCGCACCCGGCCTATTTTTTTTTTTTTTTTTTTTTGAGATGGAGTCTTGCTCTGTTGCCCAGTCTGGAGTGCAGTGGTGTGATCTTGGCTTACTGCAACCTCTGCCTCCTGAGGTTCAAGCAATTCTCCTGTCTCAGCCTCCCAAGTAGCTGGGATTACAGGCACCCACCACCAGGCCCGGCTAATTTTTGTAATTTTAGTAGAGACAGAGTTTCGACATGTTGGCCAGGCTGGTCTCAAATTCCTGACCTCAGGTGATCTGCCTGCCTTGGCTTCCCAAAGAGCTGGGATTACAGGCATGAGCCGCCGTGCCTGGTCCACATTTCTTCTTGAATGAACTGATCAGTCTCCTGGCCTCGAGTCTCTCCCCCTTCATAATGACGTGGATCCATACTGATTCTGATCTGTCCTTTCTACTGCTCAAAAAACTCCAGTGTCCACAAAATAAGGCCCACACTCCCAAGGGTGACCATTCAAAGTCTTTTCTGAGCTGGCCCCAAGACTTTTTTCCAGTCTTACCACTCATTATTATCTGATATTGTCATTATTATAATGATAATGATGTGGTCATTATTCTTATTTAAAAGTATACCCTGGCCAGGCGTGGTGGCTCACGCCTGTAATCCCAGCACTTTGGGAGGCCAAGGCAGGCAGATCACCTGATGTCAGGAGTTTGAGACCAGCCTGGCCAACACGGAGAAACCTCGTCTCTATTAAAAATACAAAAAAATTAGCCAGGCATGGTGGCAGGCATAATCCCAGCTACTTGGGAGGCAGAGGTAGGAGAATCACTGGAACCCAGGAGGCAGAGGTTGCAGTGAGCCGAGATCACGTCACTACACTCCAGCCTGGGTGACAAGAGCGAGACTCCATCTCAAAAAAGAAAAAAAGTTCTTGCAGTGATTTTGTTGCACAGCAAGATTTGGGAACCACTGTACTGGACTCAGTCCAGTCCTCTAAATATTAATGGCTAACATTTATCGAGCACGTAGTAAATGTCTGGGTTTGTCCCAAGAACTTAACAACTTTGTACTATTTAAGCCTCACAAAAACCCTATGAAACAGAAGATACTATTATTATTATTCCTATATTTCCTATTTTACAGATGAGGAAAATTAGGTAGAGAGGTTAAGTAACTTGCTTAAGGTCACATAGTAAGTGGCAAAAGCTGGGTTTGAAAACAAGCAGCTGGGGTCTGGCCCCATGAGTTGAACCAGTGAGCTCTACCTGCCCATTCAAATTCTGCATATAAAGTCACTGGCACTCCATGGTGTTTAGTCAGTAATTGCTGCCATTATTATTTTTATTCAAATCTCACCCATCCCAGAATTCAACTCAAATTCTACCTCTTCCATTAAGTTTTCTCTGACTCCCCTTCTTCTTTTCTCAATGTAATCATAGATCCTTCAGAAATGTATTCGACTTTGGGATAGCCTTTTATTTCTGTGTTTTTGTTAGCACCCTCATTATACTTGTAAAGTCATTGAGAGTAGGGTCATGCTGTGTTTATCTCTCTATTCCTGGCACATTTGTTGACCTGAATTTAACATTTTCCTAAATGTGCTATAAGCAGAATCACCGAATTTCTTTTTTTTTTTTTTTTTTTAATTTGAGACTGAGTCTCGCTCTGTCTCCCAGACTGGAGTGCAGTAGCATGATCTCAGCTCACTGCAACCACTGCCTCCCAGGTTCAAGGGACTCCTGCCTCAGCCACCTGAGTAGCTGAGATTACAGGTGCCCGCCACCATGCCTATTTTTTTTCTATTTTTAGTGGAGACGACATTTCACTATGTTGGCCAGGCTGGTCTCGAACTCATGACCTGAAGTTATCTGCTTGCCTTGCTCTCCCCACGTGCTGAGATTACAGGCATGAGCCACCACTCCTGTCCCCAAATTTCTTTAAAAGGAGCTATCTCATTGGGAGATAACTCAAGAGAGAATTGCAGAAATTGGATTGCCTTTTCCCTAGGGGAAAAAAATGCAAAATCACACTCCTGAACTTTCTTTCTTCTGAGTGGGAAGGGATAAGATATCTTAACATCTTAAGGGGCCCTGAGGCTTGTCACTGCAGGTGAGGGGAAACCACACTACTGGCATATTTGATTTCTCAGTGCAGCTGTCGCCTCCTGCCTCGCCGCCTCCTTTAAGGCCTATGTCGGTTTTACCTGGGCTTGCTCCACTGGTTAGCTTCTCCCTAGTTGCAAGACTACCAGATCATAATCAGTTATTATCTCCCATCCTGGTGTGTGAAAAGCTACAGAATTTGTGGGGCCCAGTGCAAAATGAAAATGCAGGGCTTCTGTTTAAAACTTATTAAGAATTTAAAGATAACAGCAGAGCATTAAACCAAGCACGGGGCCCCATCTACTACATGCGTCCCACGCCCATGAAGTCAGCTTTGATGAAAAAAGGGTTAGGCCAGGTGGTGGCTCGCACCTGTAATCCCAGCACTTTGGGAGGCTGAGGCGGGTGGATCACTTGAAGCCAGGAGTTCGAGACCAACCTGGCTAACATGGTGAAACCCCGTCTCTACTAAAAATACAAAAACTAGCCTGGCGTGGTGGCGGGCACCTGTAATCCCAGCCACTTGGGAGGCTGAGGCAGGAGAATTGCTTGAACCCAGGAGGTGGAGTTTGCAGTGAGCCGAGATCATGCCACTGCACTCCAGCCTGGGCAACAGAGCAAGACTCTGTCTCAAAAAACCAAAAAAGGTCAGAGCCTTCTCAGCAGACCAAAACCAAATGCAGAAAGCTGAGTGTGGGGACAATTTATTTCCAAAGCCCTCAACCTCTCATCTTAATATAAAGACAGCTGAGAAAGAAACCACCCTGTATTCTGTGTTATATTAAGGTTGACTACTGTGGGCTGAACTGAGTCCTCCAAAGAGATGCTGAAGCCCTAAGCAGTACCTGTGAATGTGGCAGCATTGGGAAATAGGGCCTTTGCAGATGATGGAGTTAAGATGAGGTTATTAGTGTGGGTTCTGATCCACGATGACTGGTACTCTTATGGAAAGAGGAAATGTGGATACAGAGCCAGACATGCACACAGGGAAGATGATGTGAAGAGACCTACACATGGAAAACCCATGAGAAGATGAAGGCAGGTTGGGGTGATGCTTCTATATGCCAAGGAACGTCAAAGAGTGCCAGCAGGCCAGGGGCGCTGGCTCACGCCTTAATCCCAGCACTTTGGGAGGCCGAGGTGGGTGGATCATGAGGTCAGGAGTTTGAGACCAGCCTGGTCAACATGGTGAAACCCCATCTCTACTAAAAATACAAAAATTAGCCAAGCGTGGTGGCAGGCGCCAGTAGTCCCAGTTACTTGGGAGGCTGAGGCAGGAGAATTGCTTGAACCTGGGAGGTGGAGGTTGCAGCGAGCCAAGATCGTGCCACTGCCCTCCAGCCTGTACAACAGAGCAAGACTGTCTAAAAAAAAAAAAAAAAAAAAAAAAAAAAAAAAGTGCCAGCAAACTACCCAGATAGGAGAGGGGCCTGGAAGATTCTCCCCTGAGACCTCAGAAGGAACTAACCCTGTGGACACCTTGATCTTAGACTTCCAGTTTCCAGAACCAAGACAATAGATTTCTGTTTCTTAAGCCAGCCATCCTCAGCCTTTTTGGCACCAGGGACCAGTTTTGTGGAAGACAGTTTTTCCATAGACCAGAGGTGGGGTGGGGGGCATGGTTTCAGGATGATTCGAGCACATTACATTTATTGTGCACTTTATTTCTATTGTTATTACATTGTAATATATAATTAAATAATTATACAATTCACCATAATGTAGAATCAGTGGGAACCCTGAGCTTGTTTTCCTACAACTAGACGGTCCCATCTGTGGGAGATGGGAGACAGTGACACCCGAAGGATGTTACTTATGTCGAGTCTCCTCATTTTGGCTGCTGTCACTGCAGAAAACCCTGCTTCACAGAGATAGGATGTTGCAATAGGCCAGGCGTGGTGGCTCACACCTGTAATCCCAGCACTTTTGGAGGCCAAGGCAGATGGATCCCTTGAGGCGAGGAGTTCAAGACCAGCCTGGCCAACATAGCAAAACTCCATCTGTCTCTACTAAAAATAATAAAATATATACATATAGCCAAGTGTGGTGGCACACTCTTGTAATCCTAGCTACTCGGGAGGTGGAGGCATGAGGCATGAGAATGGCTTAAACCAGAGAGGCGGAGGTTGCAGTGGGCAGAGATTGTGCCATTGCACTTCAGCCTGGAGACAGAGTGAGACCCTGTCTCAAAAAAAAAAAAAAAAAAAAAAAAGGATGTTGGAAATGAAAGCAGGCTTTTCAGTGCTTTTGTGGCCATCTCAGGATTAAAGCCTAGACTTTAATCCAGGACATGTGGAGATTTGAAGTTGTCTCAAACATTCTGTTTTGTTGTTGTTGTTGTTTAGTTTTTTTGTTTTGTTTTGTTTTGTTTTGTTTTGAGACGGAGTCTCACTCTGGAGTGTGATGGCACAATCTTGGCTCACTGCAATCTCCACCTTCTGAGTTCAAGCAATTCTCTTGCCTCAGCCTCCTGAGTAGCTGGGATTACAGGTGCGTGCCACCATGACCGGCTATTTTTTGTATTTTTTAGGAGAGACAGGGTTTCACCATGTTGGTCATGCTGGTCTGGAACTCCTGACCTCGTGATCTGCCCGCCTCGGCCTCCAAAAGTGTTGGGGTTACAGGCATGAGCCACCTTGCCCGGCCTCAAACATACTTTTAAGGCCACCAGATGCAGCTGTACAACTGAAGTACATACACTTGCCACTGTAAAGCCTGCCACCAGATGCAACTTGCCACTCACTGATAGCGTTCTGATACGAGTCTGCAAACAATTGATTTATCATGGCCTCTGTGCAGTGAAACCTCTCTGCTAATGTTAATCCGTATTTGCAGCCACTCCCAGCACTAGCATCACCAACTCAGCTCTACCTCCCATCATCAGGCATTCGATTCTCGTAAGGAGCAAAGCCTAGTTCACTTGCGTGCACAGTTCACAATAGGGTTCGGCTCCTATGAGAATTTAATGCCCCCGACCTAACAGGAGGCTGAGCTCAGGTGTTAATGCAGCGATAGGGAGCAGCTGTAAATACAGATGAAGCTTGGCTGCTGGCTCACCTCCTGTGATGCCGCCTGGTTCCCAATAGGCCAGGGACTCATAGTGGTCCATGGCCGGGGGAGGGGGCGGGGGGTTGGGGACCCCGTCTTAAGCCATCCAGTTTGTGGCACTTTGTTATGGCAGCTGCAGCAGATGAATATACCCACCAGCCAGACCAGGCTCCTCCGGTTACCTTCCTGCCCTTGGCAAGCTCCTGACAACACCTGAAAAAACAGATGTCCCAAGGCGGTTGGAACAAGGAGATGGCCGGGGCGATGTCAGTTTTGTTTTTCAAGACTTTTTTTTTTTTTTTTCTACAGAGGAGGAGGAAGGAATGCCTACAATAAAGAGGTCTTTATGGTCCCACTTCAGGAATCGGAGAACCCCGCCCTCCTCGTCTCAGCCCCAATTTAACAGGTGCATGTGTATCTTATAAAGTGATGCCCTTTTGGGGGCGGGTCCAGTGTGCGCAGGACTGTGGCTGACTTGTCAATCATCATAAGGGTGATGTCCCAAACATTCAAGTCTGAGGCCCAGGGAAATTGGCAACAGCTGCCTGGATGCCTTCATCCTCCCAGCCCAAGGAAGATCTGGCCTCGCTCCTTCGTTGTCCTTAGGAGCACGTGGTGTTCTCCTAGGTGGCCCTGCACACGGGGTCGCCCAGCCTTTCTTTGAGGGCCGAGTGGGTAGTCTTCCCCTGTAGGACGCGCTTCCCCGTAGGTTTCCACGTGGGGCCACCGGAGGCAGAAAAACGGGAAGTGGGCACTGGCACCTGGGGTGAAAAAGGGTGGGGGTGCGGCTTTGTGAGGAAACAATTTGCAGAGACTGCTAAACTGGGGTCTGCTGGGATACCCCACTCCCTACCCCCTGCCTCGGGCGCCCTCAGCCACCCCAGCTGGGGGTCCCCCAGGTCTCAGGCCAAGCTCCCCGCGCGGCCTGCAGCGCACCCAAACATGGCCGCCGAACTCGGGTTCCCGGGGCGCAGCCGCGCCTCGGGGTGACGCAGAGGCGGCGGGTTGCATCAGCCCGTGCCCACGTGCTCGGTCCGCCCTCTGCCACCCGGATCCGGGCGCCGATTGGGCCACGTTGGGACAGTGCCTCCGCCTCAGCCAATGGGCGGCAGCCACAGAGCGTTCTGTCCGCAGAGCCGGGCGCGGGGCTCCTATAAAAGGCGCCCAAAGCGGGGGCGCGCGCCCCAGAGACGCGAACGGTCGTTGCGGAGGTTGCGGGCGGCTGCTACGCCGCCTGTCTGGCACCTCGGAGCGCAGAGGAGCCCCGACGCCGCCATGGAGTCCGAGACCGAACCCGAACCCGTCACGCTCCTGGTGAAGAGCCCCAACCAGCGCCACCGCGACTTGGAGCTGAGTGGAGACCGCAGCTGGAGCGTGGGCCACCTCAAGGCCCACCTGAGCCGCGTCTACCCCGAGCGTCCGGTGAGAGCGGCCCCGAATTCCCGCCCCTAGGCTGTGGTCCCCTGCCCTCTGCTAGGAATGCCACGTCCGCCTGCCCTGTCCTGTGGCCTCCTCCCCCTGACGGCTGCGATCGCCCGGCCGGTCACCTCCCCCAGGGCTGTGGTCTCTCCTTCCCTGGCCCGCCGACGCGGGCTCCCCTCTGTTGCCCAGGGGCCGTCAGTAATCAGCAGCCTGACCTTGGGCGAGTCATTTCACCCTCCAAGCCTGTTTCCCCCCAGCGGCCAGGCACCTCGGTGTTCCTAACTGGGCTTGCGTCCAACGGCTAGAAGTAAGAAAACATCCGTGCTGCAACATGAGGTTTCTGAACGCAGCCTCTCTGCGGGGAGAGGAGCGGGCAGGTGCCACCTGGGGCCGTGGCTTGAGAAACCTGGGGACCGCCCAGACACTGTGGACGGAAGGCCCCACACCCAGAAGCAGGACGTGGCTCTTCTCCTCCCTATCCACCTTCCGCCGTGCCCCTCCCTGTCGCACTGGACCGCGCAGCCATTGCCGAGTCCCGGGGTGGAGCCCCGTGCACTTTCTGACCAAGAGCGACTGAGAAGGGAAGCAGGCAGGAGTCGCCTTCAGTCTGGTTTTAGGACGGCAGCCTCTCCATTATTAGCAAGACTTCCTTGCTTTGTTTTGGTTGACGCATCTGTCAACATCACCCTTAGCACCGCCTGCCCTGGCCACCACGTGATGAGGCTGTAAGCCGGCCCTTCCTGTATTTACTTTCTGCTCTGATATTATGTAAGTGTCAGCAGTGTTCTTCACTGCCCACGAGCATAATTCTTCATCACACAGGAGAGGGCATCCGGGCAGGAAAAGATAGTGAAGTCGTGAGTTCCAGCTTGTGGTAGCGCCTGTGTCTGTTTTTGTTCCATATGGTTAAGAATGTTTTAGAAGTGAGTTTTCCTTCTGAGTTGTTATTTTGCAATTTGCATATTTATTTCGTAAGCTTGCATTCCATGTCCTCTAGAATTCACCCTGGCACATTTTTCAGTTTCACTATAACTGCTTCCAAGAAACTGGGTGGCTGTGTTGCCATGAGAATGGCTATTGGGTACACAAATTGGTGAAGCAGGTGTAGCCTATGGTTGCATCATATGGCAAAAGGCAGGGTTTTGGAGGAGGGTTTTTCTTGAGGGCTTCCTTTGGTGAGGAACGCGGCTCCCATCTGTTCAGTCTGAAGACCTAAGATGGTAAACAAATACCTCTCAGGTATACAAATTTGTGTCTAAAAATTATGGCTGAAACATACTTATCATTTGTTTTCTGTGGTAGAAAATGGTATATTATAAGGTCTACTTTGTAATAGTCGTTGACTTTACTTAATATTTTTCTTTTCTTTTTTTTTTTTTTTTTCTTGAGGCGGAGTCTCGCTCTGTCGCCCAGGCTGGAGTGCAGTGGCCCGATCTCGGCTCACTGCAAGCTCCGCCTCCCGGGTTCACGCCATTCCCCTGCCTCAGCCTCCCGAGTAGCTGGGACTACAGGCGCCCGCCACCACGCCTGGCTAATTTTTTGTAGTTTTAATAGAGACAGGGTTTCACCGTGTTCGCCAGGATGGTCTCAATCTCCTGACCTCGTGATCCACCTACCTGGGCCTCCCAAAGTGCTGGGATTACAGGCGTGAGCCACCACGCCCGGCCTATTTAATATTTTTCAAATTAGCCATCTGCGTGAAGACTCAATATCAAGTTAGGCCTTTAAAAGGGGGAAAATGAAAACCACTGGCAGCTGTGGTTTTCTAGCCTTTTCTAGTGGTTGAACTCTAATAAAATGCAGGACCCTACATATACAAAAGGTACTGTTCTACAAATTTATGTATATATTAGCATTTACCTTTAAAGTTCTCACCTGTCAGTGAGAAAACCGGTGAACACAGCATTCAGTATATTTATTTTGGTTCAGTTACAGTGTCAAAAAGTCCTGATGTATATGGATAAGTAGATGCACTTTTTGCCGTTTTGTTTGTTTTAAACAGCTTGCTTTAATTATCTCAAGCTACTTGGCAGGAACACCTTTATTCCAGGTTTTGCATAATCAGTTATTCTGGCACGAGTAGATTAACACGTTAGTGATCTCCAATAGACAGTTTATATGTTAATATTATTTGAAGCCATTATTTTTAAGTACAGTTTAGAAGCAGTTTCAAATAGATTTTAAAAATGAGATTTGTATAAAAGAGTGTGCAGTCCCTATGGCGTTAAAATCGGTGATATGGAGAAGAGGGGTGGGAATTGTGACACTGTGGCAGCAGATGACCTTGGACAAGTCAGTTTTTCAGACTTTCCTCCCTTAAAATAGGGATTACTAAATCTCACAGGGTGGTTGTGTATAATGTCACCCACATGCCATCTCCTCTATAACTGCATTTGTATGCCAAGAAATCATCTGTGAAGGCTTCAGTTTAGGATAGCTTCACATTATTTTGGAGCACTGCTAGGTGGTTTTGGTTAAGGCTGGCCTTGGGAGTACTCTGAGTTTTCTCTGAAACCGAACTCGAGTTGGTTGTAGGTGCCCTGTTTGCTGTTTGTTGCTTTTAGTAACAGGAATCAGTTTACCTGGGAGTTAAGAAGTACATTGCCATAGGTTTGGACTGGAGATAATTTGCCTTTTTTTTTTTTTTTTTTTTGAGATAGGGTCTCACTCTGTTGCCCAGGCCGGAGTGCAGTGGCGTGATCTTGGCTCACAGCAACCTCTGTCTCCCGGGTTCAAGTGATTCCCCTGCCTCAGCCTCCTGAGTAGCTTGGGTTACGGTCATAAGCCACCACGCCCAGCTAATTTTGCATTTTTAGTAGAGATGGGGTTTCACCATGTTGGCCAGGCTGGTCTCGAACTCCTGACCTCAGGTGATCCGCCCGCCTTGGCCTCCCTCAGTGCTTGAATTATAGGCATGAGCCTCTGTGCCCAGCCGATAATTTGCCATTCTGTGCTTATTTGCATGTTAGAGACCAAAGTTAGACACTTTCTAAATAGAAGTTTTTTATGTGGGGTTTTTGAGAAGGTATTTTCCTGTGATGCTGGGGGGAAACACACATAATCAAATTACTTGTTTAAAACAGTTTCTTCTGTGTTTAGGAACTTTTGGGGGTGAAATGCTGACCTGTGTTTTTCTTTCCATGATCAGCGTCCGGAGGACCAGAGGTTAATTTATTCTGGGAAGCTGTTGTTGGATCACCAATGTCTCAGGGACTTGCTTCCAAAGGTACCTCACTTACACATTAACCTCTGAATGTTTTTAAGCACTCACCAGGTTAGGTTCAGGTCCTTAAGTGCCTTCTTATTACTTTTAGCAGGAAAAACGGCATGTTTTGCATCTGGTGTGCAATGTGAAGAGTCCTTCAAAAATGCCAGAGGTCAGCGTCAAGGTGTGTCTCCTTCTACATGATGATAATAATTTGTATCATTCAGACTTTCAGGGGAGTAATAAAAGAAGTTGGATAAAACTTTTATTGAGAGACTGTATGGTGTTATTACTAAGTAATATTTTGTTTCTTTCCTAGGAATTAGAAACTGTATTATCAACACAAGTGATAGGTTCATAGTAGCAGATTGTTCCATTACTGCTGTAGTGGAAAAGTGGAGTTACATATTGCACTATCTTCTGGGATATGATTTGATCTATGGTTACTGTGTATCGAGATTACTGAACTAACACTGATTGGATTTTTATTGAATTTAGCACATAGCAAGTTTTTTCAAAGGAGCCGTTAATTTTTATAAAGAGTACAAAAGTGAATGTATTTCCTCTGGAAATTTTCATTATGATTAGTTGGATAGGAAAAGATCAGAGTCTTTATCAAGTGATCTTTAAAGAATTTTTTTTTTTTTTTTTTTAAATATGGTCTTGCTATGTGGCCCAGGCTT
Source organism: Papio anubis (assembly GCF_008728515.1). Taxonomy (NCBI): domain Eukaryota; kingdom Metazoa; phylum Chordata; class Mammalia; order Primates; family Cercopithecidae; genus Papio; species Papio anubis. Next base: position 32,861,741 of record NC_044993.1, on the reverse strand, counting down.
TTCTCAACCTCCTGAGGGCAAGCGATCCTCCCACCTCAGCCTCCTGAGTAGCTGGGACTACAGGCATGTGCGACTGGACCTGGCTCTAAAGACTTCTATGTGACAGACAAAAACATTTATTTTTCATTTCACAATGTTTATTCACATATATGGTGTTAGTATTCTAGTGTAGTGATGTACTCTAAATTTGCATTATATTCCTAGAACATCTGAACAGAGCATAGGAAATTCCCTATTTTGCCATTATCAATTCTAACAAAAATCTTAAAAGCACTTTACCATTTCATTTCCCTGCACTGTAATTTTTAAAAAATGATCAAAAACAGTATCATACCAAGGCTTACTTGTATGAGAATACTATTTTAGAAAGTTTGGGCCAGGTTCTGTTTATAAATCTTGTTGGTCAGATTTCTGCAATGAGTAAGTTTAGCACCATTATCAAGCTTTCTCACCAATGACAACTTCATTGGAAGATTTTAATGAAATTTTAATGAAAGTGTAGCATCGTTACTGTAGGGAAAAAAATGAATATGTTAGCATCTGTGTATTGAAAATTGTGTTTAATAAATGTCAGACTATTTTTTACATAATGTTGCTTCTATTTAATTTTGTCACGTTCAGAGGTGGGGGGTAAGAGATATTAAGCCCTTGACAGCAAAATAATTCCTTTTGCTTGATTTCAGACAGTTGCATCAGCTCCCTTGTTCTGTGTTCATGTTACACTTATTTAGGTGGCTGAATCCACAGAGCAGCCCGCTGGTTCTAATCGGGGACAGTATCCTGAGGATTCCTCAAGTGATGGTTTAAGGCAAAGGGAAGTTCTTCGGAACCTTTCTTCCCCTGAATGGGAGAACATCTCAAGGTGAGTGTTATCTCGGCTTATGCAACGTGAATGTGCCTCATTTGCATCCATTTAAGAGTAAGGTGTGTTTACACGTATATAATCAGAACTTTTAAACCTACAGAATTTTGCTTTACAAATGGCTTCGCTTTAAAGATGTCTTATATATTTAACTTTTCTTAATACACAGCCTTTTAGTATATACAAATTTAAACAGTAGGCAATGCATATATTGAAAAAAAAAATGTAGGTGTTTTATCCTTCCATTGTGCTGACCACTTGGTTGCCGTCATGCTAGAAAATTGCTGCTGCAGGAGAAAAAGCTGTTGTAAGCATTGTGCAGCTGCTCTGCTGAGTGGCTTTGTGCTTTATTGTAACAATGGGTGACAACAAGGGAGAGACTGTTTAAGAAGTATTCTTCTAGAGACTTGGGGGTACTAGGAAAGTTGGCCATTTTTTATAACCATTAAAGCTTTTCTTTAGAGCAAAAGTCAAAACTAAATGCTGTGTTCTTTGGATTTTTATAGCTCTTGGAATACCTTGTTTTTTGGGAAAAATTCATTAACTACAAGTTGAAATTCCATAACTCTCCAATTCCCCATCCCCCTTTTCCTAGTAGTTTTTATATGCAATATTTTATAAAGCCAGGTGTTTCAGGAGTGAGTTTTTCTTTTTTTTCCCTTTAATGGAACTTTCAAATATACACAACAGTGGGGACTAGATAATTAATCCCCACACCATCATCCAGGCCTAATAAATAACAATCAGAGTTTTACCATACCTCATCTATTACCCTTTCCCCCTTTTTTTTAAGTATTTAAAAGTAATCCCCAGTTATATTATTTCATCCCTATATACTTGAGTATATAACTATGAAAACCTTTTAGTTATCCTGTATATCTAGAATGCCATTATCAGATCTAACAAAAATCTTAAAAGCACTCTATCATTTCATTTCCATGCACTGTAATTTTCTTAAATGATCAAAAACAGTATCATACCAAGGCTTACTTGTATTGGAATACTATTTTAGAAATACTCTGTGTATGGAATTTAGTTAAAAGATTGTCAGCATATAAATTGGATAATTATTGGATAGAAAATTATTGGTTAGAAAAACTTAAAACTTCTTCCCTTATTCTGATTCAACGATTTCTAACTTGAGAATTGAGGCTCGTATTTGACTTTCTGAATCTCACCATAGTTAAACTCGATTTCCTTTAACAAATACTTATTGAACAGCCAGTACATATAACTGTGCTTAAGGATATGAGTTGACCTGCAGGAATGACCACATAACCAATTTCTGATCTTCGGGCAATTCTATTATGCTTTCAATTTTGTGATGTGCTACTGAAGAAAAACACTGTGTAAGAAGCACAAAGCCAAAGATAACCCACATACACCTGCCCTATGAAGTTGAGGGCTGTGTGGCCTGATTAAAGAAGCGTGCATTTGACATCAGACCAGCTCTGAAATCCAGCCTTGCTACTTAACTAGCTCGGTGACCTTGTGTAAAGCCCCTGTCTTCCCTGAGCTGTACTTGGGTTCCCCTTGTAAAATCTCCTTCGTGAGATTGCTGTGGATGCAGCGGCCTGTACAGGACCCCAGGTAGTCAGTAAGCATGCGCAGGTGATGCCACATGCACACATCACTATAGATACAGATGGAGGGTGGAGGAAGAAGTGTGGATATCAGGAGGATGGGAGAGATTTCCTTCAGGAAAGACTGGGAGAACTGTGACTTTTGAGCTGCCCTCTAAAACATAAACAGTGGGTTGAGACTTGCAGTGAGACTCAACAAGTCAGAACTGAGCAGGGATCTGTCTACTTAACCCCAAAAGGTTGTTTATACGTGCACTCAGCAAGTAGGTGGCAAGGGCTGTTGTTTTCCTGTGGGATAGGACTGTGGTAGAAGTGCTGTGTCATTTAGTACCTTCCGTGCTTATGGTACATGGGTGCATCATACAGTCATTTACCATGTAACTGCCATAAATCCCATTCTTCTGTCTCTTCAATTTGAATTCTAGATTTTAATTTAAACTTAGTTTTCATTTGCTCATACTCAACCCACTCAAAATGAGTGTTTTTTTAAATCTGTGTATAGGCCTGAAGCTGCCCAGCAGGCATTCCAAGGCCTGGGTCCTGGTTTCTCCGGTTACACACCCTATGGGTGGCTTCAGCTTTCCTGGTTCCAGCAGATATATGCACGACAGTACTACATGCAATAGTGAGTCCTTCCCGCTGTGCTGGGTGTGGCCAGGGCTCCTGGGAATTGAGAGGAATTTTATCCATGTTACCTGTAAAGTTCAGAATGGAGGGATGAATGTATTTTCATCAGTCTGCAGAACCCTGCTCTGTTTGGTCTGTGGGTGGAGTAGAGTGTAAATGACAGCTGTTACCTGATTTGTATATTGACACAAGGGTGTTTTTGTCTGATACACAGTTTAGTGACTTTATTTAGAACATGTTACTTTCTTTTCAATTTGTAGTACCTTCAAAGTTTTGTGAAGATTGTAATTTGCTACTGTGCCATAATTTTACAGTGGCCTTGATGTTTAATTCCAGGTGAAATTCACCACTTGGCTTCTCTTAGAAAAGGCATTTATAGATATAGTTAGTAAGGAAGTTCTTCACTAAATTGAAGAAGAATCAAATGCATATCTACCTACTTCAAATTCTTAACAGTAAAAGACTGCTGTGTAAATAAGCCACAGACTTTACGGTGCTTTGGTCTCAACAGTATCTGCCTCTGTCTTTTTATTTTAGTTTAGCAGCCACTGCTGCATCGGGGGCTTTTGTTCCACCACCAAGTGCACAAGAGATACCTGTGGTCTCTGCACCTGCTCCAGCCCCTATTCACAACCAGTTTCCAGCTGAAAACCAGCCAGCCAATCAGAATGCTGCTCCTCAAGTGGTTGTTAATCCTGGAGCCAATCAAAATTTGCGGATGAATGCACAAGGTGGCCCTATTGTGGAAGAAGATGATGAAATAAATCGAGATTGGTTGGATTGGACCTATTCAGCAGCTACATTTTCTGTTTTTCTCAGTATCCTCTACTTCTACTCCTCCCTGAGCAGATTCCTCATGGTCATGGGGGCCACCGTTGTTATGTACCTGTAAGCAGATGGTTTCTCTAATACAAATTACACTACATTGTGTTCACACTAAGCAGATTTTGCTTTTTTTTTTTTTTTTTTTTTTTGAGACAGAGTCTCGCTCTGTCACTCAGGCCGGAGTACAATGGCACGATCACTGCAACCTCCGCTTCCCGGGTTCAAGCGATTCTCTTGCCTCAGCCTCCTGGGTAGTTGGTATTACAGGCACCTGCCACCACGCCTGGCTAATTTTTGTATTTCTAGTAGAGACGGGGTTTTGCCATATTGGCCAGGCTGGTCTCGAACTCCTGACCTCAAGTGATCCGCCCACCTTGGCCTCCCAAAGTGCTGGTTTTACAGGCGTGAGCCACTGCGCCTGGCCAGATTTTGCTCTTTTTTGAGCAATCTCAGTTACTGTAGAAGGAGGTGTGTTTAAATAGTATATCATTCTGTGGCTGGGCGCAGTGGCTCACGCCTGTAATCCCAGCACTTTGGGAGGCCGAGGCAGGAGGATCACATGAAGCCAAGAGTTCAAGACCATCCTGGCCAATATGGTGAAACCCCGTCTCTACTAAAAATACAAAAAATTAGCCGGGTATGGTGGCGCGGGCCTGTGATTTACTTGGGTAGCTGAGGCAGGAGAATTGCTTGAACTGAGGAGGCAGAGGTTGCAGTGAGCCAAGATCGCACCACTGTGCTCCAGCCTGGGTGACAGAGCAAGACCCTGTCTTAGAATAAATACATAATAAATAGTATATCATTCTGGCATGTTCAGTACAAGGAATTCATGCCTTGGTTGGTTGTATGGTCCCAAGAACATATCAATCCTGTATTAATACAAGAATATTCTCTTGTCCTCTAGATAAGCTACCTTACCTTCCAGGCTCACAAACCAGAATTATGTAGCCATACTGAGGCATGGAACAGCAAATTGTATTTGTTTTGAATGAGAACATATTTGCCTTTATCAGGCCACAGCTGCCTTCCAGGGTAAAGGTCAGGCACTGACTGTTAGCATAGCCCTGAAAGGCAAGGGAATCTTCACATACCTGACATTTGGTTTTAGCTGTGGCCTGGAGCAGTACTCACCTGGGGGTGGTTTTGTACTCTCTCTCCCCAGGGGACACTTGGCAATGTGTAGGTATTTTTGTTTGTCACATCTAGGGGAAGTGGTCCTGCTAGCATCTGGTTAGTAGAAGCAAGAGTGCTGCTGAATTTTCTACAATGCACAGGACAACTCCCACAGTAAATATTTGGCTCAATACGTCACTAGTGCCAAAGCTGAGAAAGCCTGGCCTAGAGTGATGAGTCTTCGTGGTTGAAACTAAAAGAAGAAATTTTCCTTTATAGTAAAAATGGATTTTTATTTTCGCTTTTAAAAATAAAAAATAATTAGAATATAATGAACACTCAAATATCCACAATTAATCATTGCTAATATTTTGTTATATTTGTTTTAAGACTTGGGATTTAATTGGTTTCTTCAAATCAAACAGTTAATATTTTCTATAGTCTCTAGAATCATATATTTAAATGACCAAATGTAGGTTGTCATTATGTTATATATAATGATAGTTTTGTAGGTATATGCTTTCTCCCCACTTTGTGCAGGTTTTCAAGGGCAAGGTTTAGTTCATATAAATAAGCATTTATTGAGTGCATACCATGTGCCAGGTGCTATTTATATTGCTGGGTGTGCAGTGATGAATAAAACACAGTCCCTGCCTTCAGTGGTCAAACGCCTCTGTAGATGGGTCTTGCAGTGAGCTTATCATCAGGGTACTGCTATGATTAGAGGTGGGGAGCCTTGGATTCTTGAGTAAGTCTCACTGTGACATCAGCTAAGATGGATTTTTATGTGCTTCCTTTGAAGGCATCACGTTGGGTGGTTTCCATTTAGACCGAGGCTGGTTCAGAACTTCCCAAATGATGGTCCTCCTCCTGACGTTGTAAATCAGGACCCCAACAATAACTTACAGGTATGGAGCCTCCCGTGAAGCCCAGGCAAGCTTGACATGATATGCCAGGCTCTCAAATCCGTAACCTTTAGATTTCCAGCTTGTGGTTTACCATTTTATTGGGCTAAATATTTCATGATTTGTTCACATTTCTTCTTAGAGCAGCAGCTATTTTTAAAACATTGAATGTGCCATCACATTCTATCACATATTTTTGACATGTGGCAATTTGCATTTTGGCTTAAGTAAATAACATTTTTTTAAACCCACTATTTTGAGCGTTCAGTGGTCTGTAACAGTGTGTTATACCATAAGAACTGGTATGAAGTGGTTAACTACTAGTTTAATAATAGTCGAAGCCTGGGTGTGGTGACTCATGCCTGTAATCCCAGCACTTTGGGAGACTGAGGCAGGTGGATCACCTGAGGTCAGGAGTTCAAGACCAGCCTGGCCAACATGGTGACAACCCATCTCTACTAAAAATATAAAAATTAGCCGTGCCCGTATTCTCAGCTGCTAGGGAGGCTGAGGCGGAAGGATGGCTTGAACTTGGGAGGCGGAGGTTGCAGTGAGCCAAGATTGCACCGCTGCACTCCAGCCTGGGTGACAGAGTGAGACTCTGTCTCAAAAATAATAATAGTTGCAGATCTAGTTGTTTCATTTGCTCTGATATTTGCTGCCAGGAGTATTCAAAACTCTGACAACATCAACACGGTTGTGCTGTGGAAGCCTGAGAAAGAGCCCTATCCAGCCTAGGGCATCATGCCCTGGGGTCCTGGCTGCCTGCTGCTGTGCCTGTGGGGCAGGGGGCAGGGATTTACCCTGCCCTTTCCTAACATTATTTGGTATTCATCACAGCACTAATCATTTTCTCATTGTGTTTCATTACCTGTAGGAAGGCACCGATCCCGAAACTGAAGACCCCAACCACCTCCCTCCAGACAGGGACGTGCTAGATGGCGAGCAGACCAGCCCCTCATTTATGAGCACAGCATGGCTTGTCTTCAAGACTTTCTTTGCCTCTCTTCTTCCAGAAGGCCCCCCAGCCATCGCAAACTGACGGTGTTTGTGCTGTAGCTGCTGGAGGCTTTGACAGGAATGGACTGCATCACCTGACTCCAGCTAGATTGCCTCTCCTGGACATGGCAATGATGAGTTCTTTAAAAACAGCGTGGAGGATGATATGCTTTTGTGATCAAGCAAAAGCAGAAACGTGAAGCCGCGATACAAATTGGTGAACAAAAAATGCCCAAGGCTTCTCATGTCTTTTTTCTGAAGAGCTTTAATATATACTGTATGTAGTTTAATAGGCACTGTAAGTAGAAGGCCTTAGGTGTCGCATGTTTATGCTTGAGGAACTTTTCCAAATGTGTGTGTCTGCATGTGTGTTTGTACATAGAAGTCATAGATGCAGAAGTGGTTCTGCTGGTACGATTTGATTCCTGTTGGAATGTTTAAATTACACTAAGTGTACTACTTTATATAATCAATGAAATTGCTAGACATGTTTTAGCAGGACTTTTCTAGGAAAGACTTATGTATAATTGCTTTTTAAAATGCAGTGCTTTACTTTAAGGGGAACTTTGCGGAGGTGAAAACCTTTGCTGGGTTTTCTGTTCAATAAAGTTTTACTATGAATGACCCTGGGAGAGACTCCTATCATCCTAGCAGTTGACTCTGCGTTTGTTGTATCTAGATAGTCAACAGTTGAGTTGCCAGTGTTTAACCTGAATGCTTGTTTTTCCAAAGAGGACTGTTTGTGCCAGTAAGAATGATCAGGTAAGGCCATGAAAGTTTTTGTTGGTGTTTGTTTTTGAGATGGGGTCTCGCTTTGTTCCTTGGGCCAGAGTACATTGGCTACTCACAAGTGGGATGGTAGCGGGCTACAGCCCCAAACTCCTGGCTTAAGCCACCTCTTGCCTCAGCCTCCTGGGCAGCTGGGACTACAGGCATGCACCATCACATTCAGCTTAAAAGTTTTAATTTACTAAGAATATACCTGTGTTTCCCCCATTTCGTGATTTAAACAGTGCTTGCTTATATAGGAACCCATCAAAGTTAAATTCCCCACATTTAAAGTTAGTAGTTAGTGGTTTCACCTTGACAAATCTGCAATAGTTTCACCTGCTCAAATTTCATGCTTTTTGTAAGCTGAGCTTATGTTTGTAATTTTAATCCTTTAAATACTACTGTGGTGACTAATCATTTTTTTTGTTTTTTGGTGGTGGTTTTGTTTTGAGACGGAGTCTCGCTCTGTCACCCAGGCTGGAGTGCAGTGGTATGATCTCAGCTCACTGCAACCTTCGCCTCCTGGGGTCAAGCGATTCTCCTGCCTCAGCCTCCCGAGTAGCTAGGATTACAGGCGCCCACCACAACGCCCGGCTAATTTTTTTGTATTTTTAGTAGAGACGAGGTTTTACCATGTTGGCCAGGCTGGTCTCGAATTCCTGACCTCAGGTGATCTGCCCGCCTTAGCCTCCCAAAGTGCTGGGATTACAGGTGTGAGCCACCGTGCCCAGCCAGCAACTAATCTTTAAAGCACAGTTTTATATATTTTTACATGAGTAATGTTATAGTAGGTGTTCTACTTGGCAAAGTAAATCAGCCTTTTGTATCATGGTTGTGATCATTTAAATGAATCCTTATTGTAAACATTGTTTACATAAGATAAACATTCACTAAACAACTCATGGCAAGACACTGGGTAGGTACAAAGATGTCTTATGTGTGGTTATGCTTTCAAAGCCAACTGGAAACCCTTTTGTAAGGAGTTAAATAGCAAAAAGTTTCAAATAACTGTGTGCCTCTGGAACAGAACTATCAGAAGGCAATGAATATTCACAAATTGCGAAGAGATAATTTGCTTCAAGGAAGAAATGACTTGTAACTAGAGTGGGTTTGAAATGATGGGGGAAAAATGATGAGGTGTGAAATTACTCACCTCTCCAGTTCAAGGAAAGAAGGGTAGCAGCAGGAGTAAAAGCTCAGCCACAGGATGTGCTCTTCCTGCCAAACAGCTGCATTCTGCACATGCTTGGGAATGAGGTCCTGCTAGTTTAGGAAAACGAACATTAAGGATTCCCAAAGTCTTGGGTGGAAAAGCCTGTTTCTTTTCAGAGGCAAGGCCATCACCATTTGGCAAAGGGCACAAGGCCCCAGGCAGCTGTGGTACCATCTGCTTCTAAAGGAGCCGAGGTTTCACCCCCTGAAATGTCAGTTTGTGGCTTAAACTCTAGGTTCTACAGGCCCAAAATAAATAGTGCCAGGAAGGTGCCCCTGAACAGAGCTGTCCAGGGTTCAGATTGGCACCCCATCTGCACGGGGGCAAATGGGACTCTCAGCAATTAAGGCCTAAGACGGCTGACAGGTGGGACATGGCAGAAATTCAGGACTTCCACCACAGCTGCTCAATGTGGCATGATCATGGGCCACACACCACTCTGAATACTTAGGAAATTATTGGTTTGGACCTTTATTAAGTAGCAAGTAAATAACTGAAAAAACAAAACCCCAGATATTAGCTCTGGCTATAGCAGCTTTCTAAGTCTGTGTTTTTAATGTGTAATTTCTTGAATCCTAGTTCTGTAGAAGAAACACTCCACCCCCGCCCCTAAAAGATGAGCTTCATGATCAAGTACATTTTGGAACCCGCAGGTTGATCCAAGTTCATAGATTTCTTCACTGCAGGTCTTCTGGGGCCTTTAATATGCCTGAAGCTGGGGCTTTCCCTTCCTGAGAACGGCCTAGGACTATCCATGTGCCTCATTTTGGGAAATTTAGTAATGAGTTACTAAATCAACACTTCCTTTGGCATTCTACATAGCAAACATACTTTGTTAGATGTGACATCTTACACAATAAACAATGGAGATAAACTTTTTTAAAATTTATTTTTGGCCAGGCACGGTGGCTCATGCCTGTAATACCGCACTTTGGGAGGCCGAGGCAGGTGGATCACTTGAGGTCAAGAGTTTGAGACCAGCCTGGCCAACGTGGCGAAACCCTGTCTCTACTGAAAAGACAAAAATTAGCCAGGCGTGGTGGTGGGCGCCTGTAATCCCAGCTACTCGGGAGACTGAGGCAGGAGAATCACTTGAACTCGGGAGGGGGAGGTTGCAGTAAGCCAAGACCGCGCCATTGCACTCCAGCTTGCGCGACAGAGTGAGACTCTTTTACCAGTGCTCTACATGTTCAGAGAAACTTCTCTGGTAACCAACCATAGAAATGATCCCTGAAAGTATAGTCTTAGGAGATAAATATTCTTTCCATAGCCAGGAGGGAGACGAGAAGCCATACCTGTCTACAGTCTGACTGAGAAAGAGGGAGGCTCCAGGTCCCCTGGAGAATCCCAGGTTTTATGGAATAATTACTTGGTCCTTTTCAAAGTACTTGAATGTATGTAGGATAGTCTCTGTCTTATCAGCTAGCCCTGCGATCTAGGTGTTCTTCCATTTTGTAGAGGCTTGCAGAGATGAGAGACCTGTCTTAAGGTCTCAAACCCGTAACTGGCAGATCTGAGACTATAAATACTCCCTCTCAGGAGTGGACCTCTTCTACAATTTTTTTTTAGCCGTCCTTATGTGCCAAATACGGCGTGGGGGCCAGGAGACAGAATGAGGCATAGGTTGGGCATGGCCCCTGCCCTCTGGGTCTTGTAGTCGGCTGTGGGTGGCAAGTACAGCAGCGAGGGCAGACAGGTGTGAGGAGTTCGAGGACAGGGAAATAACACCCGCAGCCCCATCCCAGCACTCCCGTGCAGCAATGGAAGTGTACCACCGACACAGGCTGCAGGGTGAGCAGGAGTGACAGGCAGAGAGAGGAAGAGAGCTCTGCCGGTGCAGAGGCGGAGGGAACGTGGTGTGGAAGAACTGGAGAGAATTCCACATGAGTATGAAGTGGGTAGGGAGATTGAGACTGGAGAAAAGGGGAAGCCGGGGCTGCTGACCATGCAAAGCACTGAAAGCACAGCACTCCCAGCCTCAGGGTCCTCCACGATTGGAGACTGAGCATGAATTCAGAGGAGCTTGTGGAAGTCACCCAGTCAGGCCCAGAAATCTTACAGCGCATCCCTTCCCTTACCCCTGTCATAAATGGGAGAAGACAGCATCCACATGATGCAGGGGAGAGTGCAGGCATGAGCCAGCAGCCATACTATCCCCTGCATCTGTCCTCCTTGGCTATGTTTTACACCCCCCACCCCTTAGAACATTGTAGTCAAACTAGGGAGTATTAAATTGGCTGGTTGCTCCCAACTACACTGGACAAAGTGGAGAAAACAAAGGATGAGCTCAGAGTTTCAAATTCCCAGCTCAAGCTCTGCATAAAAGCACACCTCTTCATAGCTTAGAGTGTGCACCTTTCTCTCTGGGGCCTGGTGGGACTTGAGTCTAGTTACAGGTCCCGAAAAGAGGGGAGGGCATAGGATCTAAGAAAAATCCAAAGTGCCCTGCAAGGCAGCTACCTCGGGGAAGGCCATACAGTTTCTCAAAGGGTTAAGAAATTGTGATGAGGTCAGGCGCGTGGCTCACACCTTTAATCCCAGCACTTTGGGAGGCCAAGGTGGGTGAATCTCTTGAGGTCAGGAGTTCGAGACCAACCTGGCTATTGGGGTGAAACCCTGTCTCTACTAAAAATACAAAAAAATTAGCTGGGCGTGGTGACTTCCTTAGAAGAGACCTTTATCTCCTGTAGCTGCAGGGCTGAGATTTCTGAGCTCAAGTGATCTGCCTGCCTCAACCTCCCAAAGTGCTGGGATTACAGTTGTGAGCCATCCTGCCTGGCCAGGGCTAAGACTTGTGAAAAGGAAACCCAAAGTCTCATCTTGCATGTGGCTGAATTATGTCGCAAATCAAATTCCCGAATTCCAACCTTGCAGGACGTCTTCAGTTAAAGTGAGGGCAACTTGAAAATTGGAATGGGAACATAAGGGAAGATTCCAGTAAAGCTGGGGACATTGAATCCCTAAATTCTGTTATGCTCCTTGCCAGCAGAAACAGCCCATCTACCCCTCCCTGGGTCCAGCTGTGTGGACACAGATTCGCAGCAAGTGTGAGGGTGTTATTTCCCTACTGTCGTAATCATCACACTTTCTTTTTCTTTCTTTCTTTCTTTTTTTTTTTTTTTGAGTTGGAGTCTTGTGCTGTTGCCTAGGCTGGAGTACAGAGGTGCAATCTCGGCTCACTGCAGCCTCCGTCTCCTGGGTTCAAGCAATTCTCCTGCCTCAGCCTCCTGAGTAGCTGGGACTATAGGCACGTACCACCAAATCCAGCTAATTTTTTTGTATTTTTAGTAGAGACAGGGTTTCACCCCAATAGCCAGGTTGGTCTCGAACTCCTGACCTCAAGAGATTCACCCACAGCCTCCCAAAGTGCTGGGATTAAAGGTGTGAGCCATGCGCCTGACCTCATCACAATTTCTTAACCCTTTGGGAAACCATATGGCCTTCCCCGAGGTAGCTGCCTTGCAGGGCACTTATGATTCTTCTTAGATCCTATGCCCTCCCCTCTTTCCTGGACCTGTAACTAGACTCAAGTCCCACCAGGCCCCAGAGAGAAAGGTACAGACCGTGAGCCATGAAGAAGTGTGCTACACGCCAAAAGAACTGCATGATTTTTCCAATTTATACAGACAAATCCAAGAGATATGTATAGGAATAGATTTTAAGGGTGTGAGATCATGGAAGGACCATAGTGTTGGATCTGGCTGAACTTAACGATATGGGCCCACTAAGCAGAGATTCTGAACTCAGTGCTTTAGCATGAGGGGTTAGAAAGGGCTCTAACTTGGTTGGTTGGTTGGTTGGTTGGTTGGCTGGTTGGCTGAAACATGGACCAAAAGGTAGGTGGCCTACACTGTTCCTTATTTTGTTATTACTATATTTGTATATTCATATACAAACTTATATGCTATGATATATAATACATATTATAGCTATAAAACAAATCTTTAGGCCAGGCGTGGTGGCTCATGCCTGTAACCCAAGCACTTTGGGAGGATGAAGCAGGTGGATCACGAGGTCAGGAGTTCAAGACCAGCCTAGCCAACAGGGTGAACTCCCATCTCTACTAAAAATACAAAAATTAGCTGGGCATGGTGTCAGGCACCTGTAATCCCATCTGCTTGAGAGGCTGAAGCAGGAGAATTGCTTGAATCCGGGAGGCGGAGGTTGCAGTGAGCTGAGATCATACCACTGCACTCCAGCCTGGGTGACAGAGCAAGACTCCGTCTCATAAAAAAAAAAAAATCTTTTGTTTTCTTTCCTCTCTCATTCCCTTATCACCTAACATGAGATGGATCATCACAGCATTGAAGTGACAGGATGTCAAGCAGAAGAGTAAACAACACCCAACAATGTTGCAGCCTCTCTGGGGAAAGGATTGGCATGTTTTCTGTTGTATGCAGGACGGTTGAGTCATGTTAGGTGGAAGTATAGCTTTGTTACTGTCTTTATCTGGAGATTAAGTGTGGTTTAAGGAGCTGCATACAGGTGCCAGGTTGACAGAGTACTGTGATGATTAGTTTGATGTGCAAACTTGGCTAGGCCCAGTTATGTAATCAAACATGAATCTAGGCCAGGCTTGGTGGCTCACACCTGTAATCCCAGTACTTTGGGAGGTTGAGGCAGGCGGATCACCTGAGGTCAGGAGTTTGAGACCAGCCTGGTAAACATGGTGAAAATCTCTACCCATCTCTACCAAAAATACAAAAATTAGCCTGGCATGGTGGTGTGTGCCTGTAGTACCAGCTACTTGGGAGGCTGAGGCAGGAGAATTGCTTGAACCTGGGAGGTGGATGCTGCAGAGAGCAGAGATCATGCCACTGCACTCCAGCCTGGGCAACAGAGTGAGACTGCATCTCAAAAAACATAAAACAGAAAACAAAACCCCCGTGAATCTAGGTATTACTATGAAGGTATTTTGCAGATGTGATAAACCTGTGTGGGCCTCATCTAATTATCCGAAAGACCTTAATTGCAAAACTCAGGTTTCCCCGAGTACAGAGCAATTAAGTCTATGGCCTGCAGCCTCAGCTTCCACCTGAGTTTCCAGCCCACCATCCTACCCTACAGCTTCAGATGCGCCTAGCCAGCTCCCACAATCGTGTAGGACAATTTCTAGAAGTGAGTTAATGAACACGCTATTGGATCTGTTTCTCTGGAGGAACCCTAACTGACACAGGGGCCGACTCTGGAGGTTGTGAGGTCCAGTTCCTTATCCCTGTGTAGTGTATTGGCCAGTGGGGGTGGGAATTGTTTCCAGGCAGGCTGTGTCATTTATTCAGGCAGGGGCCCCTCCGCGTGGCTCTGCCTGAGAGCAAAGGCAGGTGGGGGTGGTCCTGGGGAGGGCCCAAAGCTTCGTTCTGTGCCTCCTAAAGCTTTCCCACTCCAGGGAGCAGGCCAGACAGGTTGGCAGGAAGAAGCAGGCTTCATCTGGAAGGATGTCTCCAGGGTGGAAATGATGAGATTTAAATGGTGTGAGGACCCGGAGGGTGAGGTGCGACAGCACCACTGACCCAGCTGCAGAGTTGGACTCTGTGATGCCCGTTGTGTACATAGGAATCTGTGTGCCTGAGTGAGTAGGTGCCTATACTTGGATAGGCTGCGAATCTGTGTGCACACAGCTGGCTGGAGAGCACATGAGTGCCCACTTGCTGCAGGGCCCACTTGCTGCAGGTGATCCCCATCCTCTTGGGCTCTACACCCTGGCGGGTGTCAACAGAGACTACAAAGAAACAAGTGGACATAAAATGACAAGTGCTAGGATAAAAAGCATGGAAAGGAGAGGGGATAACGCGGCAGGGGACATTTTGGAGTGCGGTGATTTCGACACCAGGAGGATGAGTGGTTAGACAGTGGTCGGGGAGGGCCTCCGAGGAGGTGACACCTGAATGATGAGCTGGAGCAAACCAAGCAAAGATTGGAGGAAGAGCCTCCTAAGCAGAAAGAACTGCAAGGACAAAGGCCCTGGGGCAGGAGTGGGTACGTGTGTCCTGCGCGGTGGCAGGTGTCTGAAGCCGAGCCCAGAGGAGCTGCGCAGATGAGGCCCAGAAGTGGAGCCAGAGCATGTAGGGCCGGAGACCCGCAGTAAGAAACGGGATGTGGTCGAGATGGGCTGGGAGCCACCGCAGCACCATGGGGCGGGGGCAGCAGATTATGATGTTGTGTACTTCAAGGAGCTGGAGTTTTATGAGGGAAGAGCGAGGAGATGTGTGGGAGGAAGAGCAGCCCCACTGAGGCTTGCAGGGAAGGCAGCAGACCTCAGGTTAGAGCATGAGGGTGGAGGGAACGTTCCAAGAAGTGGGTGGGGGAATAAGCACTGGACGGCTGATGACAGAGGGCAGGGTGGAGTATGCGGGGCCAGGGAGGGCTGCACAGAGCCCTGGGAGGGTAAGCGGTGGCCCTGGCGGGCTGGGAGGCACCACCTTGAGGTGCTACTGGATGATACGCCGCAGGGAAGGCGGGTGGGCTCTTCTGATGACAACCTTCTTGCTGGCGTTAGACTGAAAGGGGAGGCGATTTGTAGGGAGGAGGCCAGAGGGGTTGTCCGCAGGGAAGGCACCAGATGTGGGGCAGGAGAGCTGGTGTGAGATGCAGCCGTGGGGCCTGGAGGAAGTCATATCACCCCACTGAATTCTCACTTCCTCATCATAACAGACCCTGTGACATATAAAACCTGCTCTACCTACCACACAGGGGTCACGAGGCTGGAGTGAAATAATGGAGTGCTTTCCCAGAGTGGCACACGGGACCCAGGGATGGGTGTGCAAAACCATTCTAGGTGGAAGAACACTTTTTTTCTTCTTTTTCTTTTCTTTTCTTTTTCTTTCTTTCTTTTTTTTTTTTGAGATGGAGTCTCCCTCTGTTGCCCAGGCTGGAGTGCAGTGGTGCAATCTTGGCCCACTGCAGCCTCTGGCTCCCAGGTCCAAGTAATTCTCCTGCCTCAGCCTTCTGAGTAGCTGGGACTACAGGCAACCACCACAACATCTAGTTAATTTTTATATTTTTAGTAGAGACAGGATTTTACCGTGTTGACCAGACTGGTCTCGAATTCCTGACGTCAAGCGATCCACCCGCCTTGGCCTCCCAAAGTAGCGGGGATTACAGGCATGAGCTACTGTGCAAAGCCAAAAACACTTGATTATAATAGCATGCTATTTTTCAATGTATTAGATAAATGTATTTTTCCATTTAAAGTGGGGATATAAAGCTCCGCTTTAAAATCCACATAAGTAAAAAAGCTAGTCCGTTTAAAAGGTTAAGTAAATAACAGTCTAGGGCAGATACAGAAAAGACAACATCATGACTGTGGTTCCTGAAGGATTAAGGTTGCAGGAAACACTGAATGCTAAAAGCTTTGCGAATGTATAGTCCATGAAAATGTCTTTTTAAAAATGAGGTGCATACCAAGATGTTTGAGTGTGCGTATTTGGAGTAGGCGCTGTGGGCATACAGGTGTACCTGTGTGCGTCTCACAAGCAGGTGTAGCTGGCTGCTTGTGTGTACGTGGTGTTTGCGTATCCGTGCACACATATCTGTGCACACGTGCTCATAAGGCTCTCTGCGGCCAGGTGCGGTGGCTCACGCCTGTAATCCCAACACTTTGGGAGGCTGAGGCGGGGGGATCACAAGGTCTGAAGTTCGAGACCAGCCTGGCCAAGATGGTGAAACCCTATCTCTACTAAAAATACCAAAAATTAGCAGGGCATGATGGCAGGTGCCCGTAATCCCAGCTATTCGGGAGGCTGAGGCAGGAGAATCGCTTGAACCCGGGAGGTAGAGGTTGCAGTGAGCCCAGATTGCACCATTGCACTCCAGCCTGGGCAACAGAGCGAGACTCTGTCTCAAAAAAAAAAGAAAAAAGGCTGTCTGCATGTGCATGTGCATTGATCTAGCTGGGCAGGCATGTGGGTGTGGGTGTATTAGATGTGTGCACATCTTGAGTCACTGCTGTTAACAGTGACATAGCATGTGTGTAGAAATGCCTCCTCCTCCCCAACCATCAGCATTACCCAGTAGGGCTGAGCTGTGCAGGAAACTTGGGGCTGGAGGGTCACTAGCCACCAGAGGGCAGAGGACGGCTGGGCAGGGGCTGCATCTTCTGGTCGGCTGTGGGCTTGTTCTCCCAGGCAGCCTCAGGATCTTCTCAGCTCTGCACTGGGTCAGGCAGGTCTGCCTTGAGCCTGACACTGGAGGCCATCTGGCATCCTTCTCTGCCCCTTCCCCACCTTCCCTGACCTCCTGCAGGCCTCTGCTAGACTAGACAGTAGCCCCTGGCTGAGGCCTTCTGGGAGGCCCGAAGCTCAGAAAGTGGACCTGTTGTTGGAGGGGCGGTTGGGACCCATGGCCAACCATGGATGGTCTCATGGGGTCCTGGGAAAACGGGTACTCCTGGCTCAAATGGCCTGGATCCTGAGGTGTTGGTGCCTGGGCCTCTGGTGGCAGGGCTGACCTAGATACTTCGGGCTCTTCTGCAGCCTGGGCTCTGTGGCTCTGACTTTGGGTCCTTTTGGGGGTGCTATGTGGCTGGCTGTCTCCTCTGCTCTCAGCCCTAAGCCTGTTCAGAATAACACGAATCCCCAGGCGCCTCCCTGGCTTGTGGGGAGTGGGCCCTCTGAGGTTATAAGGTGGCCATGGGAGGGGCAGCTGGACCCTGGAGCCCTTCTGCTCAGATGTCCTCACATCCCGGGCCACCACCTGCCTCCTGCCAGCACGAACAGGGAGGAGCACCCCAAGACCAGCCTGACGGTGGCAGTGGTGATTAGCTGCAATCCTCGATCCTCCACACATCCCTTCTCTCCACAAGCACTTAGTGAAGTCCTGCTGTGTGCCAGGCACTGTCCCAGGAACTCGCCTTTGGGTGATGGGTGGCTCCCTCCTCTGCCAGCCTGGGAGGACCAAGGCCTTGTCAGAGTGGGCCATGTGAGTGGGCAGCAGTTTCCCCCACCCAGAGAGGAGGCTGCTAAGCCATAATGAGAAAGCAGCTGACTGCGGGCCAGGTGCTGCAAGGAGCACGGGCCGTGCCATCAAGCATCTGATTCTACAGCTGCCCTGGGAGATGAGGACGACTCACCCCACTGTACGCTTAAAGATACTGAGGTTCTCTCACCCAAGTCGCACAGCCAGTGAGTGACCCAAACTGGCATCACACATGGAGCTTGGTCTCATTCAGCAGCTCGCTTTTTTTTCTTTTTCTTTTTTTTTGAGATGGAGTCTCACACTGTCACCCATGCTGGAGTGCAGTGGCACGATCTCAGCTCACTGCAAACTCCACCTCCAGGGTTCAAGCAATTCTCATGCCTCAGCCACCTGAGTAGCTGGGATACAGGTGCCCACCACCATGCCCAGCTAATTTTTGTATTTTTAGTAGAGACAAGGTTTCACCATGTTGGCCAGGCTGGTCTCAAACTCCTGACCTTAAGTAATCCACCCACCTCAGCCTCCCAAAGTGCTGGGATTACAGGTGTAAGCCACCACACCCAGCCAGTAGCTAGCTTCCTCTTTCCTTCCTTCCTTCCTTCCTTCTTTCTTTCCTTCCCTCTCCCTCCTTCCCTCCCTCCTTCTTTCCTTCCTTCCTTCTTTCCTAACTTCCTTCCTTCCTTCCTTCCTTCCCTCCTCTTCCTTCTCTCTTTCTTTCTCTCTCTCTGTCTCTCTCTCTCTCTCTTTCAATGAACTTTCACTCTTGTTGCCCAGGCTGGAGCGCAATGGCAAGATCTCAGCTCGTTGCAACCTCTGTCTCCTGGGTTCAAGCGATTCTCCTGCCTCAGCCTCCCAAGTAGCTGAGATTACAGGTGCCCACCACCACATCCAGCTAATTTTTGTATTTTAGTAGAGATGGGGTTTCACCATGTTGGTCAGACTGGTCTCAAATGCCTGACCTCAGGTGATCCACCCCCCTCGGCCTCCCAAAGTGCTTGGATTACAGGTGTGAGCCACCATGCTCAGCCTCTCTCTCTTTCTCTCTTCCTTCCTTCCATTTCCTTTCTTGCTTTCTTTTTCTCCTCTCTTTCTCTCTTTTTCTTTCTTCTTTCTTTTCTTTCCTTTCTTTTTTCTCTCCTTCTTTCCTTTCTTCTTTTTCTCTTTTTTTTTTTTGAGACAGGATCTCATTTTGTAACCAAGGCTGGAGTGCAGTGGCACAATTATGACTCACTATAGCCTCTCAGCCTTGACCTCTTGGGCTCAAGTGATCCTCCCACCTCAGACCTTCTTACTCTGAGTAGCTAGGACTACAGGCATGCACCATCACACCCGGCTAATTTTTAAAAATTTTTGTGGCCGGGCGTGGTGGCTCACGCGTGTAATCCCAGCACTTTGGGAGGCCGAGGTGGGCGGATCATGAGGTCAGGAGATTGAGACCATCTTGGCTAACACGGTGAAACCCCATCTCTACTAAAAATACAAAAAATTAGCCGGGCATGGTGGCAGGGGCCTGTAGTCCCAGCTACTCGGGAGGCTGAGGCAGGAGAATGGCGTGAACCCGGGAGGCGGAGCTTGCAGCTGAGATGGCACCACTGCACTCCAAGCCTGTCGACAGAGCGAGACTCCGTCTCAAAAAAAAAAAAAAAAAAAAAAAAAATTTGTGTAGAGACAGGGTCTCACTATGTTGCCCAGGGCTCATCTCGAACTCCAGGGCTCAAGCAGTCCTTCTACCTCAGCCTCGCAAAGCGCTGGGATTAGAGGCGTGACCCACGGTGCCCGGCCTTTGCTCTTTCTTTAGAGACCTCCAGACACAGTGAGTTACTTTTTGCCTGTGCCCAAATGTGAAGGAAGTAGGCAGTTCCTGGGTCTCAGGAGGAGTGACATCATCTCCCCTATCCTGCCCAGGTGGCCAAGTTCACAATTTAGTACATGTCCTTCCAAGTAATCCTCTACAGGCCTGTCTACATGTAATCAAAGTCTGGAGTTTTGTCGTCTTTATCTGCGTTATAGAAATGGGATCATATTACACTCCTGTGGTAGGCAGAATAATGGCTCCACTTTCCCTCCCCCAAAACATAGCTCCATCCTAATCCTTGGAACCTGGGGAATGTTATCTTATAGGTGGGGGAAAAAGGATTTTGCAGGTGTGATTAAGTTAGGAATTTTGAGATGTGGAGATTATTCTGTATGAATATGGACAGAAGAGGTAAGAAAGAACTAATTAATTTATTTATTTATTTTGAGATGGAGTCTCCCTCTGTCACCCAGGCTGGAGTGCAATGGCATGATCTCGGCTCACTGCAACCTCTGCCTCCTGGCAGAGTGATTCTCCTGCCTCAGCCACCCAAGTAGCTGGGATTACAGGCGCGCGCTACCACGTCCAGCTAATCTTTGTATTTGTAGTAGAGATGGGGTTTCGCCATGTTGACCAGGCTGGTCTCTAACTCCTGACCTCAAGTGATCTGCCCACCTCGTACTCCCAAAGTGCTGGGATTACAGGTGTGAGCCACCACGCCTAGCAATGAAATAATTTTAGAAGTCCAGGCAAAGAAATCAGGGGAAACTTCCTGGAAGAGGCGGCCTTAGAAGGCAAAAGGGAGAATTGGTGAGTGGAAGAAGCCATAGGCCGGTTGGTGGAGCAAAGCTTTGAGAGCCAGTTGAGCTAGCAGGGCAGAACCTGGACAAAGCCTGCTTTCTAGACTCCGACTCAGTGGTGTGCTGGTAAAAGTTTAACAACCAGCTCTTGGGGGGCCAGGCAGGAATCCCAATCTGTAGCCTTTGCCAATTTCTTTGCCAATTTATACCACACATATTTACCTCCCACCATAGCCAACTTGAAGCTACGAATGTGATGCCACTGAATGCAAAATTGGTAAGAAATACACAGTAGCACACAATTCCATAGTATAGCCATTTCCACTATACAGATCCAGTCAATATCAATAACCACAGAGCATCAATAATAGTATGCTGGCAAGTCTCTGAGCCTACTTTGACTCAGGAGGCTGCCCAATAAAAATAAATAAATAAATAAATAAATAATAATACACTGTAGCAAAGTAATTCACAAGTGATGAGTTTTGAGTGTTAACTTTGTTCACCTCAGCTTCCTAAGTAACTGGGACCACAGGGATGTGCCACCATGCCCGGCTAATTTTGTTTTTATTTTTTGCACAGACCAGGGTCTCCCTATGTTCCCCAGGCTGATCTCCAACTTCTGGGCTCAAACGATCTTCCCGCCTTGGTCTCCCAAAGTGCTGAGATTACAAGCGTGAGCCGTGGCACCCAGCCTATTTTATTTTATTATTTTTTTAAGACAGAATCTCCCTCTGTTGCCCAGGCTGGAGTGCAATGGCATGATCTCAGCCCTTTGCAACCTCTGCCTCCTGGGCTCAAGCAATTCTCATGCCTCAGCCTCACGAGTAGCTGGAATTACAGGTGTGAGCCACTATACCCGACTAATTTTTTTGTATTCTTGGTAGACACAGGGTTTTGCCATATTGGCTAGGCTGGTCTTGAACTCCTGACCTCAAGTGATCCACCATCTCGGCCTCCCAAAGTGCTGGGATTACAGACGTGAGCCATCACGCCCAGCCTATAATTTTGTTTTTAATAATAGCTGTGTTTAATAACTGGCTCACAAAATTCCGAAAACTTAACAATAGACTCCCATGAGCAGACCAGGCTTCTCCAGCCCTCCTCGAACTGCATGAGACTGCCTCTTGGAACTTAAGAAGCTCCAAACCTGACAACCCACCAGGGTTTGCGCTGGGACAATGATCTGAGCTCTGTCCTCAAGCATGCATTTCTCCAGGTCATTGACCTATGGCAGGAATGCCCGGCCCCTCCCTCAGCCCTTGGTTGCAAACAGGAGGCCACAGGCTCCTCACGTCCTTCCAGTCAAGGCGAAAGGTCTCTCCTTGCAGCCCAGAGTGAAGCCTTCCTGCCCCAGCTGGCTGACCCCTCATTCTGCCTCTCTCTAGAACCTAGAGGCGTCTTGATCCCTGGGCCCCACCTCTGCAGGACAGAGCCAGGATTTCTAGGAGGGGTCATTACAACCATCCCCCATCTCAGCCTGGGACTTTCTGCAAAAGAGTTAGGGGAGCAGGCCACAGAGCAATGGCCTTCCTCAGGTCACAGATGCTTTTAATCCGAGCTCCCATCAGGCCTGGGTAGAAACCCTGCCACCCCAAATCACCAGGCACAAAGTCCCCTCACTGGGGCAAATCATAATGTTGGGCCTGTCTTTTGCCCCAGCCTCTCCACCCTAAGTTTATTTTCATCTTGACAGTACCCCATTTCCTCCTACCTAATCCCCACATTCATCTTCCCTTCTTCACTATCAACACTCACTGTCAGGAGAGGAATTGATTAGCTAGTTCTTGCTATTAATTAAATACTTGATGCATACGGCCAAGCTTAGATGGATGGAATCCCCGTATTGGTAAGGTGGGACTTTTTATTTTCTTTCTTTCTTTCTTTCTTTTTTTTTTTTTTTGAGACCCAATCTCACTCTATCACCCAGGCTGGAGTGCAATGGTGTGATCTTGGTTCACTGCAACCTCCACCTCCCAGGTTCAAGCCATTCTCCTGCCTCAGCCTCCCTAGTAGCTGGGATTACAGGCACACAGCACCAAGCCCAGCTAAGTTTTATATTTTTAGTAGAGACAGGGTTTCGCCATGTTGGCCAGGCTGGTCTGGAATTCCTGGCCTCAACTGATCTGCCTGCCTCAGCCTCCCAAAGTGCTGGGATTACAGGCGTGAGCCACCACGCCCGCCTAGGGTGGGAATTTTTCCACCAGGGTTCTGGGTTCAGCTCTGCCACAGATTCCTCTCTCTGGGCTTATCCTCTGAAGGCATGATTTTGGCATGACTGAGTGGATGGAGGAGGAACTTGGGGTCAGCGGGCTGTCACCCTGCTCTGACGTGGAACTGGCTCAGCAACAGGGCCGCAACAGGCCTTGTTGGACATGGAAGCAAATGAGAAAATTAGTAATACTGATTCAATGTTTACTTAAGATTCTGATACTTTGTCCATTATAGATCTTTTGCATTAATTTTGATTTTTTTATTATAGGAAAATATATATAACATAAAATTGAAAAGTGTACAGTTTTGTGGCATTTAATACATTCACATTATTATATAACCCATCTCCAGAACTCTTTTCACCCTGAACAACTGAAACTCTATTACCATTAAATGTGAATTCACTCCCTGTTCTCTCTTCCTCCAGCCTCTGGTGGACCTTCATTCCATTATTATTATTATTCTTAGAGACAGTGTCCCTCTGTTGTCCATGCTGGAGTGCAGTGGTGCAATCACAGCTCACTGTAGCCTCAAACTCCTGGATTCAAGGGATCTTTCCACCTCAGCCTCCTGAGTAGCTGAGACTATAGGCACAGGCCGCCACACTCTGCTAATTTACTTATTTTTTGGAAAGATGGGGTCTTGCTGCATGGCCCAAGCCAGACTTAAATTCCTGGCCTCAAGTGATCCTCCCACCTCAGCCTCCCAAAGCATTGAGATAACAGGTCTGAGCCACCACACCCTGCCCATTCTACTTTCTGGCTCTTAAATATGACTACTCTAGATACCTCATATAAGTGGAATCATACAGTATTTGTCTTATTGTAACTGGTTCATTTTACTTGGTATAATGTCCTGAAGGTTCATCCTCATTGTAGCGTGTGTCAGAATTCCCTTCCTTTTAAAGGATGAATAATATTCTGTTGTGTGGATATAGTACGTGTTGTTTATCCACTCATCATTGATGGACGCTTGCGTTGCTTCCACTTTTGGCTACTATGAAAAATGCTGCTATGAACATGGGTGTGCAAATATTCATTTGAGTCCATAATTTTGATTGTTTTTTTCTTTTTGAGACAGAGTATCACTCTGCTGTCCAGGCTAGAGTTCAGTGGTGCAATCTCGGCTCACTGCAACCTCCGCTTCCCAGGTTGAAGTGATTCTCCTGCCTCAGCCTCCCGAGTAGCTGGGATTACAGGTGTCTGCCATCACACCTGGCTATTTTTGTATTTTTAGTGGAGACAGAGTTTCACCATGTTGGCGGCTGGTCTCAAATTCCTGGGCTCAAATGATCCACCCGCCTTGGTCTCCCAAAGTGCTGGCATTACCGTGAGCCACCATGCCCAGTCCATAATTTTGATTTTTAAATGGTGACTACTAAGTTTTTCTGGCACCCCTTAAATTTTGTCAGGCACTTGCCTTACCCTAATCCTGGCCCCAGTTTGGGTTGTCACAGCAAGGTGGAAATGTACTGAAAAGCTCGTGTTTTATCTTTAAACGTTCACATGGGGACCAAAAAAGGGAGAAAACCCACTTTGATAGGAATATGACAAAGGGATGCAGGAACCAACTGAAAGAGCCCCCGGGGCCAAAGATGGAGCAACTTGAGCAACAAAATAAATAAAGTAAGCATCAAATTATAGCCCAAAGTATAAAATAAGTGTCTATGAGTCTATACTAACATAGATGATTGAATACATTCATGTTAATAAATGGGAGAGCACTTTGAGAGGCCAAGGCGGGCAGATAACACTTGAGTCCAGGAGTCTGAAACCAGCTTAGGCAATGTGATGAAACCATGTCTCTACCAAAAATACAAAAATTAACCGGGCATGGTGGGGCACGCCTGTAGTTCCAGTTACTTGGGAGGCCGGAGTGGGAGGATTGCTTGAGCCTGGGAGATGGAGGTTGCAGTGAGCTGTGATCTCGCCACCACACTCCAGCCTGGGCAACAGAGTGAGACCCTGTCTCAAAATAAGTAAATATATAAATAAAATAAACATATAAATAAAAATGAAAATAAACGGGAAATAAGAGACAAATCTTCCATGCGGAAGAACCCCAAATGAATTGTGTAGATTCTCCACCCTACAGGAGGGCACACACAACTCCAGGCTGCCTTAGTGACCTTCTTCCAAAGAGTACAGCACAGGAAGGGGGAGCAGGGAGAATTAACTTCACAGTGGAGAAATCGGACAAATACGACCTCAGTCAGGTGATCGAGGTCACATCAGCTGTCATGAATTATGTTGATAGTGGGCATCCTGCATATGATGGGATGAAATGGCACTTTACCTCCATGACCCTTTTCACAACAGTAACGCCAGTACAAGGTAAACATCAGACCAGGCGCGGTGGATCACGCTTGTAACCCGAGCACTTTGGGAGGCTGAAGCAGGAGGATCTCTTGAGGTCAAGAGTTTGAGACCAGCCTGGACAACATGGTGAAATCCTGTCTCTACTAAAAATACAAAAATTAGCCAGGCAGGGTGGCACGCACCTGTAATCCCAGCTACTCGGGAGGCTGAGGCAGGAGAACCACTTGAACCCGGGAGGCGGAGGTTGCAGTGAGCCGAGATCGCGCCATTGCACTCCTGCCAGGGTGACAGAGTGAGACTCCATCTCAAAAAAAAAAAAAAAAAAAAGAAAAAGAAAAAAGAAAAGAAAAACATCAGACAGATCCCAACAGAACGGCATCCTACAATATACGTGACCACTGTTCCTCAAACCTGTCAAGACCATCAGAAACAAAAGAAGCCTGAGAAACTGTCACAGCCACAAGGAGATGTGACAACTAAATGTGATTTTTTTTTTTTTTTTTGAGATACGGTCTCGCTTTGTCACCCAGGCTGCAGTACAGTGGCACAATCACAGCTCACTGCAGCCTTGAACAAGTGATCCTCCCATCCATCTCAGCCTCCCAAGTAGCTGGGGCTACAGGCATGCACCACCATGCACAGCTAATTTTTGTATTTTTTTTAGAGACGGTATTTCGCCATGTTGCCAAGGCTGGTCTCGAACTCCTGGATTCAAGCAATGCACCTGCCTTGGCCTCCCAAAGTGCTGGGATTACACACATGAGTCACCATGCCTTGCCAAATGTGATAGATACTTGACGGGATCCTGGAACAGGAAAAATATATTAGGTAAAAACTAAGGACATCTGAATGACCATGGATTTTAGTAATGTATCCACATTGATTCATTAATTGTAACAAATATACCGTATGAATGCAAGATGTTCATAATGAGGCCAGGGGTGGTGGCTTACGCCTGTAATCCCAGCACTTTGGGAGGCTGAAGCAGGAGGATCTCTTGAGCTCAGGAGTTCGAGACCAGCCTGGGTAACATAGTGAGAGCCCCAGCTCTACAAAAAATTTTTAAAAATTAGCCAGGCGTGGTGGCACATACCTGTAGCCCCAGCTACTCAGAAGACTGAGACAGGAGGATCACTTGAGCCGGGAGGTTGAGGCTGCAGTAAGCCAGGATCATGCCACTGCACTGCAGCCTGAGCAACAGAGTGACACCCTGTCTCAATAATAATAACAATAATAATAATAATAGTAATGGAAACTGAGTATGGGTTGTATATGGGAACCTTGTTCAGTTTCTCTGAAAATCTAAAACTCTTCCAAAAAGCAAAGTCTGCTTAAAAATTCACACAGGGTTTGCATTCTCGTCCACGACAAGGTTTTGCAGGTTATTACAGAGGCAGGAGAGGGTGCAGGTTATCCTGCCCCTCCCTGTCCCAGAGGTCCCCTTCCCCAGGAGCTGTCTCCCCTGTGAGAGAGGGTGAGCTTCTGTGCCCCAAGCCTCTTGTCCTCTGACTCCAGTATTCTCAGAAGCTGGGACCAGCTCTGAGCCCAACTTCCTGAACTCAAATCCTGGCTTTCTGTCCCTATGTGACCTGGAGCTTGTAGCTTCACTTCTCTCTGCCTCACTGTTTGACCTATAAAGCAGGGCAACCAAGGCACCCCGAGGGTGGCTGTGAAGAGTGAATGAGATGGCAGACAGCCCAGACGCCCACGGATGGGTGAAGAGACCAATACAATGCGGTACAGGTGTATAAGGGAATGAAGTACGGACACAGCCTAGACACAAACAAACCTTGAAGACATTCCTCTAAGGGACACATGCCAGGCGCAGTGGCTCATGCCTGTAATCCCAGCATTCTGGGAGGCCAAGGCAGGTAGATCACTTGAGGTCAGGAGTCAAGACCAGCCTGGCCAACATGGCAAAATCCTGCCTCTATTAAAAATACAAAAATTAGCTGGGCATGGTGGTGGGTGCCTGTAATCCCAGCTACTCGGGAGGCTGAGGCAAGAGAGTTGCTGGAACCTGGGAGGTGGAGGTTGCAGTGAGCCAAGATCATGCCACTGCACTTCAGCCTGGGTGACAGAGCAAGACTCTGTTGAAAGAAAGGAAGGGAAGGGAAGGGAAAAAGAAAGAAAGAGGGAGGGAGGGAAAAGTAAAAGAAAGAAAGAGAGAAAAGAAGAAAGGAAAGAAAGAAAGAGAGAAAGAAAGAAAGAAAGAAAGAAAGAAAAAGAAAGAAAGAAAGAAGAAAGAAAGAAGAAAGAAAGAAAGAAAAGAAAAGAAAAGAAAGAAAGAAAGAAAGAAAGAAAGAAGAAAGAAAGAAAGAAAAGAGCAAACCCAGAAACGAAAGATCACACACTGTGTGACTCTATTTACGTGGAATGTTCAGAGTAGGCAAATCCATAGAGACAGAAAGCACATTTGTGGTTGCCAGGAGCTGGGAGAGGGCAGGATGGGGAATGACTGTTTATTGGATGTGGGGCTCTATTTTGGGGTGATAAGAATGTTCTGGAATTAAATTCATGGCCGCATAACATCGTGAATGTACTAAATGCCACTGAATTGTACACTTTAAAATGGTTAAAGTGGTAAGTTTTCATTTATCAGTATTTTAAAAATTCTACAATTTAAAAAAGACTAAAAAATAATAAAAAGAATTAAATGAGATAATGCAAAAAAGCATTATCTCAAAAATATAGCTGATATTAGTATGATTAGTAAGCTAAGTTTTAAGAGTCTAAGGTGCAGGATTCTAAGTTTAAAGGGATAGGCTCTTGTTTTTTTGGTTTAGTTTTATTTGTTTTTTTTAATCCATTATCCCAAGGGTTTCCCACCCTGAACGCCAGTACCCTGGTCAGGGGCACCCTGGATCATTGTCCTCTGTGGCCCCAGGAAGGGAAGAAAAACAACAGCCAGGAAGATAATAGCCGCCAGGAAGTCCTCACGTTTCTGGAGAAATAGAGCCCAGTAATGAAGTTCTTTCAGCCTGATCGGCGGATGGGGTGCTGGGGAAGCCTGGGCTAAAGGGCTCACCTCCAGCCCCGACCCTGTCAGGGCAGATGGTACATGCTCACTCAGTGAGGGGGCTCCAGAGGCCTGTGGGTACGAACCTGAGGGCTGGTGCCCAGGGGCAATCAGCTTCTGTCTCTGAGCCTTGGGAAACGGTGAGGGTCAGTCCGGCTCCCCACGTGGTTCTGGGCAGCTTTGGGCTTGGAGCAGATGCAAACTTGGGACTAGGGCAGGACCTCCTGAGAGGCGACTGAGCAAGGCCATCCCAACTCATGTTTCCTTGGCCCTGCCTGGAGCACAGCATCCTGCCCACATCCCTGCAGCTGGCTCCTTCCTAGGGGCTCTGAGGAGGCAGTACTTGGCCATCTGGTCACAGTTGCTGCAGGGCAGTTCTTGGCCCCAGCTGTAGGTAAAGTACAGTATGTTGTAATTTTTTGAAAGATAACACATTCACATGACTCAGAATTCAAATGCCACAGACGTCCCCCCCGCTCCGCCCCTTTCCCCCAGATACCCTGTTTCTCCCAGAGGCAGCCAATGATCTCAGAGGCTGTGTACCCACCCAGAGTTATTTTATGCATATCAAGGAAAGTCTACATAGAGGACTCTTTCTGGGGTACCCAGATGCAGCATCAAATGCCATGGAATACTACAGTGAGGACACTATCCTTTCAAGCTTTCAAATCAGAGCAAGGGAAAGGTCGATGCTAGAGTTTCTCTAGCGCTCTTGAAGCCCTCTCCCTTTTTCTACTGAGTTTTACTTTACATGCAACAACAGGCTTCAAGCTTGGGGTCATTGTCGGGCAACAGTATCTGGCAAGAATTCAATGTCTTTTTCTGATAGTCATTGTATTTCGGCCTCTATTTATGGCAACTGAGAGAGAAAGTTTATTCTTAGATATATTTAAGTAAAAAATAAATGAATTCATGGAAACATATTAAGCAATTATCCAGATAACATAAGGGATGGCAAAAATAGTACAGATGGTTGAGGGGAGACAAGGAGAAGTTGGGGTGCTCTTGTCGAATGTCTGGCTCTGAACTCGAGAGGAGGCCGCCGGGGCTGGGCAGGAAGGAGGTAAATCTCTGGGGCCAGGAAGACCCCGCTGCCCGGAAGAGCCTCATGTTCCATGGGGGCTGGGAGGACATATATATACAGGCTCCAGGCTGAACAGCTCGGGTCACTCATGCACGACTGCCTGATAACCATGCTGGCTGCCACCGTCCTGACCCTGGCCCTGCTGGGCAATGTCCACGCCTGCTCCAAAGGTACCTCACACAAGGCAGGCATTGTGTGCCGCATCACCAAGCCTGCCCTCCTGGTGTGTAAGTATCAGTGCATCTGTCTGCCCTGCCAGGGGTCTTTTCACGGACACCCACTATGCCAGGAGCCTCCCTGGTCTGAAGCCAGCTCTGAAGCTGGCTGCCATACTAGCCCAGAGAGAGGAGTGCCCTGGGAGGGAATGGGCTGAGTGGAGCTGTCCTCACCCTCTCCTGACCTCACCTTCAAGGTCAAGTTCTTTGGTGAGAAGGTCCTAGCTCGGTTGCAAATAGCCAGGTGTAGGGATTTCTGTTTGTCTGAGACCCAGAATCACTGGGGTTCGAGTTAAGGTTCAGATCTGAGCCAGGTTAGGGGGTTGAGTCAGGCGGTAAAGATTAGGAGGTTGGTGTATATTTGGTGTTGGGAGTCACTCTATGGCTAGAGTCAGGGGTTGCCATGAGCTCAGGTGACAGAGGCTCTGTCACTGATTGTTGTGTGACTTTGGCCAGCTCCCCTGCCCTCTCTGGGCCTCAGCCTCTTGCTCAATACAATAAGGGTATAGGGAGGCTAAATGATACAATTTCTAAACTAGAATATCGCCAAGTTCAAGAGCCAGGATTATAGACCCCCAGGACTACAGAGAGTGTCACAGCATCGTCTGGGTGAGGCTAAGGTTAGTGTGTGGCTGGGCTCAGGGCTGCCATTTGACTAGGATCATGGGGTTCCCATGTGTCAGCATCCAGAGACTAGGGTATGATCAGGATCTCTAGCTGGGGTCAGGGTCAGAGCTCTCTGTGTCCCCTGGAATTGCCATCGACCTTAAACTGAGAGGGAGGCCCAGTCCAACCCCTCAGCTTTAAGGCCTGCTGGGGAGCCTCATCCCAGAGAGGCTGAGTCATGGCCAAGGCCGCTTGGGGGTGGGAGCAGGGGGTTTGGCATGGGCCTGCAGCCCCTCAGCCACTGCCCTCCCCTCTAGTGAACCAAGAGACTGCCAAGGTGATCCAGTCTGCCTTCCAGCGAGCCAACTACCCAAATATCACAGGCGAGAAGGCCATGATGTTCCTTGGCCAAGTCAAGTATGGGTTGCACAAGTGAGTTGGGCCTCGAGTGTGACCAGGCTGGGGGTAGGGAGGAGGGAGGAACAGCCTGGGGCTTTCCCCCAGCCCACAGGGAGGAAGGTCAGTGGGCGAGGGGAGGGTGGGGGGGAACTCAGGTCTTTTCCCTTGATCTGGAACCAGAGCCTGACACCTCCCCTACCCCCACGCTCCATCCCCTGGTGACCTGGGGGATTTATTGGAGTGTATCAACCTCTCTAAGAGCCCCTCTAAGAGTCAGGCTTCACAGGGTCCTTTCCCACTGCCCTGGGACGATGGAGGTCTTATTTGGGGGTGAATACGAGGGTAGGGTAGAGAGATCTCAGCAAAATAGGTATTTTTTAGAAAAAAATTATAAATGTTGTTTTCTTAGAGACAGAGGTCTTGCAATGGTGGCCAGGTTGGTCTTGAACTCTTGGCCTCAACCAATTCCTCCCCCCAGGCCTAAAATGAGTATCTTGACTTTATTTGGGATGATGGTTAACAGCCAAGGGTTGGTTGTGGGCCAGGTGCTTTTACAAACAATATCTAATTTTATCGTCACCCTTATCATACATTTGTTCTTTCTTTTTTTTTCATTTTTTGAGACAGAGTCTCCCTCTGTCACTTAGGCTGGAGTGCAGTGGCACAGTCTCAGCCCGTTGCAACCTCCGTCTCCGGGTTCAAGCAATTTTCATGCCTCAGCCTCCAGAGTAGCTGGAATTACAGGCACACGCCACCACATCCAGGTAATTTTTGTATTTTTAGTAGAGATGGGGTTTCACCATGTTGGCCAGACTGGTCTCCAACTCCTGACCTCAAGTGATCCACCCACCTCAGTCTCCAGAAGTGCTGGGATTATAGGCGTGAGCCATGGTGCCTGGTCTATCTTAATCTTTATCATATATTTTATTTAGCCTCTTCTGTAAAAGAGGATAATGCCATCGCCCGGGTGGCCCTGCCCAGCTCTTTATCTATCTTAATCTTGATTGATTGATTGATTGATTGATTGAGATGGAGTCTGTCTCTGTCACCCAGGATGGAGTGCAGTAGCGCGATCTCAGCTCACTGCAACCTCCACCTCCCGGGTTCAAGATATTCTCCTGCCTCAGCCTCCCTAGTAGTTGGGATTACAGGCGCCCGCCACCACGCCCGGCTAATTTTTGTATTTTTAGTCGGGACGGGGTTTCACCATGTCGACCTGATTATGAACTCCTGACCTCAAGTGATCCGCCCGCCTCGGCCTCCCAAAGTCCTGGGATTGCAGGCGTGAGCCACGGCGCCCGGCCTATCTTAATCTTTATCATATATTTTATTTAGCCTCTTCTGTAAAAGAAGATAATGCCATCGCCCAGATGGCCTTGCTTAACAAATACGGAAACAGGAGCTGATAGAGGTTTCGCAGCCTGGCGGAGCTCATGTGCAAACTCAGCTCAGTCTCAGGAACTCAGCCACCTTCCTGGCACCTCAGGCTGCCCTGGAGCCTGGGTCCCCGTCTGTGTGTCGGTCTGAGGCCCCAACGGTGGGGCAGACATTGTTCAGGGACCTTGTCTTTGTCTCAAAGTCAATCTCCTCCTCCTCCCCAGCCCCGCTAAACATGCTCCCCAGTGGTGGTCTCTGCTACCCGCGCACATTGGGCCTGGAGTCTTGCTAAATGTTTGTGAGCCACCAGGGGGCGCCGGCGGTGCAGGGATGCCGCTTCGCCTTTTGCAGGAAAACTACTGCCGCTAGGGGGTGCTGTGGGGCGTCCCAGGTCTCGCGCAGCCAGGCCCTCTGTGCGACCTTGGGCTTCAGTTTAGGCTTCTGAAAAGGAGAATAATGGGCAAGGTCCAGTGGTTCACGCCTGTGATCCCAGCACTTTGGGAGGCCGAGGCAGAAGGATTACTTCAACCAGGGTTCAAGACCACCTGTCTCTATGAAAAATTTAAAAATTAGCTGGGTGTGATGGTGCGTGCCTGCAGTCCCAGCTACTCAGGAGGCCAAGGTAGGAGGATCACTTGAGCCTGGGAGGTCAAGGCTGCGGTGAGCTATGATTGCGTCACTGCATTCCAGCCTGGGTGAGAGAGCAAGACTCTGTTGCTAAGAAATAAAAGAGGATAATGCTACCCTATGCCTATGTTGCAAGAGGTCAGACATGGCAAAAGCGTCTTGAGAAGTTAAAGAGATAGCACCCTTAATAAATTAGCAATAATTCAGTAAGACCAGACTGCCATAGACTAGATGTCACAGTCATTAATATATAACTGTTATCCCAAATATATATGGGTGGGGTAGAAAAAAATATGATTGGCCATAAATATGATTGGCCATGATTAACATTAGATGAAGCTGGATCATGGCTAAAATGAGAATTCTCCACACTATTCTCTCTAAAGGGAATAGAATAAGATAGAACAGAACAGACGGGAAAAGCCAGATATACGTGGATTCTCCTTGCTAGGCGCAGTGTGTCATAGTGGCTTATAATATGGGATTTGGAGTGGGATGGACCCAGGATCAAATTCCCTTCTGCTGAGGTTTTCTGAAGCCACATAAGCTGTCTGAGTCATTTCTGTCTCAGTTCACTGGGTACAGCAATAGTGACCACCTCGTGGGTAGCTGTGAGGATTAAATGAGGAAATGTGTGTAAACTCTCAGCACAGTACCTGCCACACAGCATGTGTTCGGAACGTGATGGCCGCTTCTATTGTGTCATATTCCATGTGCTCAAGCCGGGCCCTGGGGAGAGTTCAGCAAGGGTAGAGGGGTTTGAAAGTGAATGTGGCCCACTGGCCTCCCTGCCTGCAGTCTCTCCTCTCTGATGCTTGCTTCCTAAGGGCCTTCACTGAGCCCCACCTCTGACCAAGTCCCCGGCAGCACAGATCCTCTGCTGGACCTACATTAAGACCCCAGGTCCAACACTTCTCCCACTGTGCAGCTCCACCTCTGCCCCTGGGGCCTGGCTGAGGCCTCCTCCAAGCTGAGCCTCCTACTACTATCTTCCAAACTCCCACCCTCCATCCGGTGTCACCTCCTCTGGGAAGCCCTCTGTATCAGTTTCCTATTTTCTGCCGTAAAAAATCACTCCAAGTTTAGTGGCTTAAAATGACACAAGTTTATCATTTTACAGTTAAAATGGCTAGAAGTCCACCACGGCGCTCCCTGAGCCAAGATCAAGATGTTAGCAGAACCAGATTCCTTCTGGGGGCTATAGAGAAGAATTAATTCCCTCGCCTTCTCCAGCTTCTAGAGGCTTCCCCCATTCCTTGGCTTCCCTCCATCTCCTTTTATTTCGGACGAGGGGGGCTCCCTGCTCTGACTTTCTCATTTATGGTATTCCCCCCTGCTTTCCAGCAGCTGTGATTGCCCCAAACCTGTCCTCTGGTTCTCTAGGCCAGAAAAACTATGATCTACCAGAGTTCAAGACCTTGAAAGGGCCTTTTCCCACTGTCTTTTCTCACAGTGCCAGCTGGAGCCCACCTTCGTGCTAGAATCTGTGAAAATGGGGAAACGCACCTTGTGCTGTTCTCTTCCTCCACCCGGCATCTCCCCTGCAGTCCAGCTGGGTTTTTCTGTTTGTTTGTTTGTGGGTTGTTTGTGGGTTTTTTTGTTTGTTTGTTTTTAAGACAGAGTTTTGCACTTGTCACCCAGGCTGGAGTGCAGTGGCACGATCATGACTCACTGCAACCTCCGCCTCCTGGGTTCAAGCGATTCTCCTGTCTCAACCTCCCGAGCAGCTGGGACCACAGGCATATGCCACCATGCCCCACTAATTTTTTTTTTTTTTTTCATTTTTAGTACAGATGGGATTTCACCATGCTGGCCAGGCTGCTCTCGAATTCCTGACCTCAGATGATCCACCTGCCTCAGCCTCCCAAAGTGCTGGGATTACAGGCATGAGCCACTGCGCCTGGCCTAGTCTGACTATTTTCAATTACTCTCTAATGCCTCAGGTAGTGTTTATTGTATTCTGTGCAGAGGTCAAGAATTTAGTCATCAAAGGAGGTTAGTGTGTTAGGAGCTTATGCAGCTATTACCAGAAGAGACTTCACCCCTGGCACAGTGGCTCACACCTGTAATCCCAGCACTTTGGGAGGCCAAGGCGGGCAGATCACCTGAGGTCAGGAGTTCAAGACCAGCCTGGCCAACATGGTGAAACCCTATCTCTACTAAAAATACAAAATTAGCTGGTGTGGTGGTGCACGCCTGTAATCCCAGCTACTCAGGAGGCTGAGGCAGGAGAATCACTGAACCCAGGAGGTGGAGACTGCAGTGAGCTGAGATTGCCCATTGCACTCCAGCCTGGGCGACAAGAGCAAAACTCTGTCTCAAAAAAAAAAAAAAAAAAAAAAAAGGCTGGGCATGGTGGCTCACACCTGTAACCCCAGCGCTTTGGGAGGCTGAGGTGGGGCAATCACCTGAGGTCAAGAGTTCAAGATCAGCCTGGCAACATGGTGAAACCCCGTCTCTACTAAAAGTACAAACATTAGCTGGGCGTGGTGGCGGGAGCCTGTAATTTCAGCTTCTAGGGAGGCTGAGGTAGGAGAATCACTTGAACCCAGGAGGCAGAGACTGCAGTGAACCAAGATCATGTCACTGCACTCCAGCCTGAGCAACAGAGTCAGACTCAGTCTCAAAAAAAAAAAAAAAAAAAAAAAAATTGGTATGAGGTTTAAATTTCTGTAGAACTGAAAGAGGATTGGAGATTGTAGTACGGTCTAATTCTAAATTAGAGCATTTAGAAGAATGTGGAGTCTGTTCAACATAGTGAGACCCCCATCTGCACCAAAAATATGAAAATTGGCCAGGCACTGTTGGTGCCTGCCTGTGGTCCCAGCTATTCCAGAGGCTGAGGCAGGAGGCTCATTGGAATTCGAGGCTGCAGTGAGCTGTGATTACACAACTGCACTCTGGTCTGGGCAACAGAGAGCCACCCTGTCTCAAAAAACAAAACAAAAAAAAGAACAAACTAAAAAAAAAAAAAAGAAGAAGAATTTGGAGCAATCTGGTTGTTTCCTATACTGTAAGTCTTTGCCAATCTATTTAAAAAAAATATTTTTAATTTTTGTGAGTACATAGTAGGCGTATATATTTATGGGGTACATGAGATGTTTTGATGTAGACATGCAACGTTTTGTCTATTTTTTTGTTTTTTTTGGCGACAAAGTAAGACTCTGTCGTCTAGGCTGGAGTGTAATGGCGCGATCTCAGCTCACTGCAACCTCTGCCTCCTGGGTTCAAGCTATTCTCCTGCCTCAGCCTCCTGGGTAGCTGGGACTACAGACACCCACATCATGCCTGTTTAATTTTTTTGTTTTTTTGTGGTGACAAGATTTCACCATGTTGGCCAGGCTGGTCATGAACTCCTGACCTCAGGTGATCTGCCCTCCTCAGCCTCCCAAAGTGATAGGATTACAGGTGTGAGCCACCACGCTGGCCTGCCAATCTATTTTTGATCTAACTTGACTTCTGCTGGTGTATCCATACTCTTCCGAATCAATTTTCACCCTTCCTCACATACCATTTACGTTTCTAAGAATTTGTCCATTTCATTTCATCTAATTTATCTCATTTGTTGGCATACAATTGTTCATAGTATTCTCTTATAATTCCTTTTATTTCTATAAGATTGGTAATTATAGCCTTGCTTTTATTTCTATTTTTAGTAATTTCAGTCTTCTTTTTTTTTCTTGCCAGTCTAGCTAAAGGTTTATTGATTTTGTTGATCTTTGGGAAAAACCAACAATTGTTTTCACTGATTGTTGTTGTTCTTCTATTATTTCGTTCGTAGGCACTAAGATCCTGATTACTTCCTTCCTTCTACAAGCTTTGGGCTTAGTGTGCCCTTATTTTTCAAGTTCCTTAAGGTGGAAAGTTTGATTATTGACTTGAGATCTTTCTCTTTTCTAAAGACAGGCATTTCTATATATAAATTTCCCCGTGAGCATGGTTCCCTCCATCTTCAGCCCAACAGGGTTGACTCTCTCTGGGCATTCTTCCCTGGTCACCCCTCCCCCACCTCTCCTCTTCTGCCTCCTCTTCCACTTTTCAGCAGCCTGTGATTACATTGGGACAACCCAGAAAATCTAGGATCATCTCCACACCTACCCCCAAGGTCCTTAACTTGACCATATTTGCATATGGGTAACATGAGTTGAGTGCAGTACCCAGGGTTTGACATGTTGGGTAACATATTTGCAGGTTCTGTGGATTAGGAGGCGGACAGTTTGGGGGCCATAATTCTATCTTCCACCCTCACCAAGGCAAAATTGGAGGCTGGCTCCTTGGGCTCCCTGGATGACCCCCAACATCCTTCCTCACTACCGTTCCTTCCCAGCATCCAAATCAGCCACTTGTCCATCGCCAGCAGCCGGGTGGAGCTGGTGGAAGCCAAGTCCATTGATGTCTCCATTCAGAACGTGTCTGTGGTCTTCAAGGGGACCCTGAAGTATGGCTACACCACTGCCTGGGGGTAAGCATTCCTGTCAGCTGATGCCTTATGCCCTGGCCCTCTCTGGGCTGGAGAGCTGAATGAGAGTCCTGGGTCCTTGGCTCTTTCCAGGCTGGGCATTGATCGGTCCGTTGACTTCGAGATCGACTCTGCCATTGACCTCCAGATCAACACACAACTGAGTATGTGTATAGCATCCTCTGGGGAAGTGGGAGCCGGACTCCAGGGCTTGTCCTCAGCAGAGCGGGAGGTTATGCAGGTGGAGGGTTCTGGGGCCACCAAAGGAAGCCTGGCCTGGGAAGTTTGCAGGGCTGGGGAGCCAAGAGCTGGCCAAGCTCTTGGCTGGCCTGGGCAGCATGTGGATACTATCCAATAGTGGAGGCTGCCCTAAGGTCGTGTCGGGTCTCCCTGCAGCCTGTGACTCTGGTAGAGTGAGGACTGATGCCCCTGACTGCTACCTGTCTTTCCATAAGCTGCTCCTGCATCTCCAAGGGGAGCGAGAGTAAGTACACCGCCCTGTGGCCCCCATTCCTGCTCGTGCCCATCCTGTGAGCATGTCCACGGCCCCCTCCAGGCTCAACCCCACACAGGGCACGCTTGTGGGTGGCCAAACCTGGGGGTAGCAATACCTTCAGTGGGGTCACTTCCTACTCCTTCCCATCAATACACCCTCAAAGGCTGGAAAAAACAATAACCAACAGCTAGTAACTAACAGCTACTAAGAACTTGCTGTGTGCAAAGCACTGTTCCAAGCCCTTTTCATGAATTAATTGATTTTGTCCTTAAAACCAACCCTAGGATAGAGATTCAGTTATCATTCCCTTTTTACATATGGGTAAACTGAGTCACAGAGAGGTTAGAAAGGGAAAGCTCGTATCTACAGAGTGCATCCTGCATCCCAAGGACCACACTAACTCACAGATAAAACTCCAGCCAAGCTAAGTAACTTGCTGAGGACACACAGCTCGCCACTGAGTGATGGGAGTAGGATTTGAACCCAGCATTCTCTGACCCCAGAAGCTGAGTTCCTAGACATTTTACTCTCCTGCTTCCCAGGGTGGGGCTTTTTGTCTTGGCCAACACCGTCTGTCAAGGATCTGTGGGTAACCCCATTGCACAGAGGAAGATAACGAGGTTTGGAGACACCCTAGTCATGTAACCAATGCCAAACCTGGAAGGCAGAAGGGAACTGGTAGGTAGGGTCTGGAGAGGAACCCTCTATTCAGGCCATTTTCTGCCTCTGGAGCAGATGGACACATGTGTGAATCTGGACTCCAGACACGTTCTCGTGTATGAGACAGGTGTGAGCGTCACAGGAGCTGGGCCCCTCCCAAGGAATTCTGGGATGGTGCCACAGTTAATTCTTGGGTCTGAGGCTCTGTGTTCTCAGCTGCAAAATGGGGGTGATAATTCTTACTTCCTGAGCTACACGAGTCAGGGCCAGCAGAGCCCTGAATGGTGCCTGGTACACAGTAGGCGCTCCATGGATGCACAGGACTGGTCAGGGGCTTATTGTGGTGCTTGCTGCCCTCAGGCCCGGGTGGATCAAGCAGCTGTTCACAAACTTCATCTCCTTCACCCTGAAGCTGGTCCTGAAGGGACAGGTGAGTGGGGCTGGCTGACTCCCTGTGGTCCAGGGCCATGCCCGGGAGGCTGGAGCCCTTTCCTCCCTGCCCTTCCCTGAGAACGTGCCACTCCCACCTTCCCCATGTGGCCAGTCCCCTGTGCCAGTTCCCAGCACTGCCACCAACACGCAGCTGGAAGGAGGCACTGCCTTGCCCCTCCTCTGGCCTCCTTTCCTCCCTGGAAAGCACCTGCTCTGTCTGCCCCAGATCTGCAAAGAGATCAACGTCATCTCCAACATCATGGCCGATTTTGTCCAGACAAGGGCTGGTGAGTGTGTTTCTGTCTGCATGCCTCAGAAGACAGCGGTGGGAGCCAGAAAGCCATCTGCTGCACTACATGGCCTTGGGACCATCACTCCTCCTGTCTAGGTCCCATGGGCTCTGTCTGGCTCTGACACTTGATGATTAGTTACGGGCAGGCTTTGGCAAATCTCTGCCCCTTTGGGCTGCAGCCTCACAAGCTGTGTGACATTGGGCAAGTCACTTAATCTCTCTGAATCTCAGTCTCTTCATTGATAAAAATGGGGCGATAATAGCATCTACCCCACAAGGTGGCTGTGAGAATTGCGTGGGAAAAAAATGTATGTAAAATAAGATAGTGCCTTGTACCTCATACCTGGCTCATTCTGAACCCTTATTATTATGACTGCTATTATCATCACCCAACACCCTGAACCTTGCAGTCACCAACATTTCAAGTAGAGAAAACATCTGATGAAAGATAAGGAGGAAGAAAGCAGTGTGGAGATTAGGAACTCCCCGCCCTTCTGGGACCCTTCCCTCCCCTCCCATCAGGCCTCAG
Organism: Papio anubis; assembly: GCF_008728515.1. Classification (NCBI taxonomy): domain Eukaryota; kingdom Metazoa; phylum Chordata; class Mammalia; order Primates; family Cercopithecidae; genus Papio; species Papio anubis. Next base: position 32,822,608 of record NC_044993.1, on the reverse strand, counting down.
GTTAAGGGAGCCCTCCCACCAGGCTGTGCAGTGTACAAGAAACTACTCAGGACCCAGTTTCATCCTCTGTCCCATGGGGACGCCCCTGGTCATGGAGAGGGACGCCAGACAAGAGAAGAAGGTGGTCTGAGAAGTGAGAAGCACTGTCCTGTGCCAATCATAATACGAGTTATAGCCATCATTTGCTGATCAATGCCCTGAATGGTACCCTGCACACAGTAGACGCTCCGTCATGCCCAGGACTACTGCATACCAAACATTTACATTAGCTATGAAATCCTCACAACCACCCAGCGAGGGAGGTACCGCTAACCCCCATTCCACTGAGGAGGACATAGAAATTTCTGGAGATGAGAGGACCCCCTTCCCCCCACTAGGAAGTGGAAGCAGAATTTGAACCTTGGCCCTCCAACAACTCTTAAGCCCCCGCTCCCAGCTATTGTGCTGTGCTGTAAGGCCTCCCACTGTGCACCTCACCTGTGGAGAGGGAGGTGGCTGGCCTGCTCCTTATACCCTGGCACACAGTAGGTGCTCAGTAAACAGAGGCAGTGAGGGAACAGTGGAACTCCAGGTGAGGGGGTCCTCTGGGCCACTGTGGGGTATCAGGTGGGGAGGCTCCAGGCAGCCCCAGGCCTGTGGCAGGCATCCTAGGCTCCTGCCAAGGCACAGATGAGCAATGCAGGAAGGGCTGAGCACAGTTCTGTCTCCTTGAATGGCCAATCCCTTCCTCCCCTCCCCTCCCCTCCTCTCCCCTCTACTCCTATGGGTGCATACACCTAGACTGGAACCTTGCCTGTCTCTCTGGGATCCCTATGCCGGTAGCTGTGCCATCAATGGGAATGCGGGTGGGCAAAGCTAACAGGAAGGGAAAGTGAGGTAGGAGTCCCTGGACTGACCCAGGCAGCCACAGAATTCAGAGGGGGCTGGGAGGTCGGAGGGGCTGTTTCATGGGGACATGGCTCTTGATGCAGGTTTGAGGGAGGAGGAAGGGAGGGGGACTTATGCTCCCATCTGTGCTCCGTCCCTCACACTGGTTCTGCACCAGGGGTTGGAAACTCCAGCTAGTGGGCCAAATGTGTCTGGCTGCCTACTTTTGCGAATACAATTGTATTGGAATGGAGCCATGCCCACTGGCATGCGTATTGTCCGTGGTTGCTTTTGCATTACAGTGGCAGAGCAGATGATTGCAACAGAGACCACATACACTGCAAAGCCTAAAATATTTACTGTCTGGTTCTTTATAGAAAAAATCTGCTACCCACTGTTCTGGACTATAGAACTCAGGACAGACAGGTGATTAAGTCCAGGAGGACTCCAAGATTCTCCTGGAAGTAGATTGGGAAAAAAAGATAATTAGATTGCTCACATGGCTGGGCACTCATCCACGTTTACACAGCCTAGCTCATTGGAGACGATGACACGGACGCTGAGTGAGGTCAGGGCCCTGCCCCGTCCTCTGCAGTACAGAGCAGAGCTGGGTTTCAGCCCAAGTCTTGGACTCAAAGTGCCATGCTCTGAACCAACCTTCTAGAAGGGCTCTACCTACCCAGACAGACAGACTTGGGAAGAAAGAGCATGAAAAAGTGCCACACCCCTCCCCGCACACCCAGGTCCCACTTTACAGAGGGGAACACTGAGGCTGGAGGCTTGGGCAGCTCTGTGGATGCAGGGGAGCGGTGACTCAGGGTGGTTCCCCCATCCTAAGGCCCTGCCTTGATCTTTTCCTCCTGCAGCCAGTATCCTTTCAGATGGAGACATCGGGGTGGACATTTCCCTGACAGGTGATCCCATCATTACAGCCTCCTACCTGGAGTCCCATCACAAGGTAGGAGTTGTGGGAGGGTGGGGCAGGGCCCAGCTTCCCCAGGGGAGTTGGTCCTTTCCTGCAGTCTGACAACCCCGTCCCCCAGCTTCAACCTTATGGCAGCCAAGAGTCCTGGGGTGCTCCTCCGCATTCCTGATGCTGCGAGGCGGGCAGGCCACAGCGACGTGCCCCCGAGCCCTCTCTGCAGGCACCAGGGCTCCCCACTACAAGGATCCCAGCAAAGCACCAGCTTCTTCCTAGAGGACTTATTTGGCTTCTGTCATCCTCTACAGCAGTGGATTGTGGCCCCTCCGGGGGTACTGACAAAAGCTTTGGACCCTCTATTACTTAGGATATAGGTTCTACTGCTGTAACAAAGAAATCCAAAATAATAGCTGCTTAAACACAATAGACATTTATTTCCCTCTGTTGCGGTCTGAACATGTGCAGTCCCGGGGGATCTGGAGGCTGCAGGGTGTCAGGCACGCAGGCCCCTTCCACTGGGTTCTCAGCCAGCCCCAGGTGCGGCCTCATCCCAGGGTCCTGGCTGGCTGGCCTGACCACCACACCCACTCTGCTCACAGCCCATTGGCCTGAACTTGATCGCAGGACCCCACCCTAGCTGCAAGGAAAGCTGAGGAATTTATTTCAGCTAAATATTGAGACCAGCTAAAAATTCAGTGGTACAGAATGGAGGGAGAGATGGGAGAAGATTTTAGGGCAGACCTAGCCATCTTTGTAACAGAGCCTCTCCCCGGAAAACTGAACAGAAGGATCATTTTGGAGGTTCATGGACACTCCTGAAGCCTGTTCACAACCCGTGGGCTGGATGATCTAGAGGGGCGGGGGACTGGGCAGCAGCTTGTTTTCCTGATTTTGGCCTCCAGGAGCTGATGGTCAATGGACTGCCCTCTGCAGGGGCAGGGCCGGTGGTCAGCTGGGGCGGGGTGGGAGCTGGAGGTCCATGGTCACCAGCTGTCCTGACCAATGTCGTTACTTGAATATAACCCTGTGAAGGCGGGAACCACATCTGTCTGGTTCACTTCCCACGGTGTTTGAGACATAGTGGGCACTCCAGAAGTATTTGTTGAATGAGTGAAAGCCCCACTGGGGGAAACTGGGTGCAGCTCTTTCCTCAGTTTCCCCATCTGCACTCTGGGCACTTTACACTCTGGGGCTCCACTGTATTGGAATGGAGCCATGCCCACTGGCATGCGTATTGCCCGTGGTTGCTTTTGCATTACAGTGGCAGAGCAGATGATTGCAACGGAGACCACTTACGCTGCAAAGCCTAAAATATTTACTATCTGGTTCTTTATAGAAAAAATCTGCTACCCACTGTTCTGGACTATAGAACTCAGGACAGACAGGTGATTAAGTCCAAGAGGACTCCAAGATTCTCCTGGAAGTAGATTGGGAAAAAAGATAATTAGATTGTTCACATGGCTGGGCACTCATCCACGTTTACACAGCCTAGCTCATTGGAGATGAGGACACGGACGCTGAGTGAGGTCAGGGCCCTGCCCTGTCCTCTGCAGTACAGAGCAGAGCTGGGTTTCAGCCCAAGTCTTGGACTCAAAGTGCCATGCTCTGAACCAGCCTTCTAGAAGGGCTCTACCTACCCAGACAGACAGACTTGGGAAGAAAGAGCATGAAAAAGTGCCACACCCCTCCCCACACACCCAGGTCCCACTCTGGGCTCCTCCCAATCTCCCTGAAGCTGGACCTGAGCCCAGTAGGGACACACGGGGTCCAGCCAGCGTCCTGGCTTCCTCCAGGGTTATTTCATCTATAAGAATGTCTCGGAGGACCTCCCGCTCCCCACCTTCTCGCCCACACTGCTGGGGGACTCCCACATGCTGTACTTCTGGTTCTCTGAGCAAGTCTTCCACTCCCTGGCCAAGGTAGCTTTCCAAGATGGCCGCCTCACGCTCAGCCTGATGGGAGACGAGTTCAAGGTGAGTGGATGGGGCTGCTAGGCAATCCAGATGGCATGTGGTATGTGTGTGTATGCACACGCATGGGGAGGAGGGAGGAAACTCGGAAACTCGGGGGTGGGCAAAAGAACTAGGGACCACCTAAGCTGGAGCAATGGCAGTGAAGTCCAGACTGGTACAGTGGCTCACGCCTGTAATCCCAAACCTTTGGGAGGCTGAGACAGGAGGGTCCCTGGAGGCCAGGAGTTCGAGACCAGTCTGGGCAATATAGGGAGACCCCTGACTCTACAAAAATAAAAATACATTTAAAAATCAGCTGTGCACAGTGGTGCATACCTATAGTCCCAACTACTCAGGAGGCTGAGGAGGGAGGATCACTTGAGCCCAGGAGGTTGAGGCTGCAGTGAACTGTATTGGCACCACTGTACTCTAGTGTGGGTGACAGAGTAGGACTCCATCTCAAAAAAATTAATGAAGTTCAGCATTTATTGGAGTCAATGATATGTTGTCAGAGAGACAGATAGATAGAGTGATCAATAGATTTAGGTGTAGATATAACTTGGCAGGTAGTAACTGTGCATTAAATATAAGATGATATTAGTCTTACATTTATTGCACAGTCATATTTGCTACACTTTGTCTTGTTGTACTCATCCTGTGAGATAAGTACTGTTACCTCTGTTTTGCAAACAAAAAACCACAAAGCTCAGAGAAGGTAGGTGACTTACTGAAGATCACACAGCCTGTAAGAGGTGGCCCCAAAGCCTGTACTCTTCACCTATACTGTACTAGAAATGCTTAGGTAGTTTCCAGGGCATGCTTGTCATTGAACTCATGAGGAAACTGAGACCCACAGAGGGGAAGAGACCTGCGCAAGGTCACGCAGCCTGCGTGGGGCACAGTGGGGAGCAGAACCCAGGCCTCCAGCCGGGACAGGGGTTCCCTGCCCCACACCCCACCCGGAGCATCTCACATGTTGTCTGGGAGGTTGGGAGTTGCATCTGAGGAGGGGTCCAGTCCTTGAAACTGCACTTGGTCCCAGTGAAGTTTTCTTCTGAGGAGTGGCCTTTACACCGTCTACCCGCCAACTTCCCCATCTCTTTTCAGGCAGTGCTGGAGACCTGGGGCTTCAACACCAACCAGGAAATCTTCCAGGAGGTAACTGCCCCTGCCCCTGTGTGGGGTTTATCTCGTGTACCCCAATCCTGCTCTGGCTTCAAGAGCCCCCACACAGCCAATGACAACACCAATGACAACAATTACAACAGCGAACACAGCTCTTTGCAGGGTGTTTGGCATGGAGCGAAGCGCTTAGTGAGTGTGACTTCCTTCAGTGCTCACACCGACGCTATGAGTGGGGCAGTCAGACCATCCCCATTTTACACACAGGAAAACTTAGTGAATGGCAAGGCTGGGTTTGAGCCCAGCTCTATTTCCCCCAAAGATAATGCTCCATTCTCTGCTCTATTACCCAAGCATAGGGACTTGTAGGGGGCTGGAACCTCAAGATCAACTCCGGGCTCAGAGGGCCCCAGCAATAAGTGACTTGATTACTCCTGATCCCAAAGCTGACTTCAGGCAAGCTCCTTGCGGGTCGCAGCCTCTTCTTGCTATGCCCAGTGGCAATGATGTTCATAATCCCACTCCTCAATGCAGGGTTCCACTAAGAACCCATGATCTCCTACCTCAAATGGACCTCATGCTTTCTGAATAAGCCTCGCTCAGCTTTCTGGTTACCTCACTCCCCCACCCACTGCAATGACTTCTTCAGGCCTTCCCTGCCTTCCTCAAATCTCCAGCTGCCCCCTCCTGTCTACCTTCCACTTCCCTCTCCTCACACAACCTACTTCCCAAGAGCTGAGCACAGCCACCAACAGAACTTCCCCCACATGTCTCCGCTCCCAGTCCTACCCACTCACCCACACCTGCGCTTTCCTGTGGCCCTTCTCCTGTTCTAACAGAGGATGGCCCGTCTTCCCTTCTGAACTCAGACCGTCCAGCCTTCCCTGGCTCTGTGATGTCTCTCTCCCTGCACATACGCAACTCACAATATTGGGCAGGCCCCTGATTGGGTCTTCTCCCTCAGCCTCTTGTCTGAGTCCTGTTCCTTTGATGTCCTATTTCTAGTCTTTTCAGTTCTCTCTGTCTCTACCTCCTCCCCAGGCCAGGCTACCATTATCTCTAGTGGGGACCCATCTGTAGCTCCCAGTGGGTCTCCCTGTGTCCTGATACCCTCCTACAATCTGTTCCCCACAGCAGCCAGAAAAATCTTCTCAAGAAATAAAACTGATCATTCACCTGCCTGCTTAAAGCTGGTGTAGGATACAGGCTAAGTGCTCTGCCATGGCCTCCAGGATCCTGCATTTTCTCATCTTGTCTACCTCTCCATCTAGTTGTATCCTACCCAGTGTAACTGTTCAGTTTAAGAGTTGACGACGTCTTTCATCAGCTCTGGAAATTTCTTTTCTTTCTTTCTTTTTTTTTTTTTTTTGAGATAGAGTCTTGCTCTGTAGCCCAGGCTGCAGTGCAGTGGCACAATCTCAGCTCATTGCAACCTCCACCTCCTGGATTCAAGCGATTCTCCTGTCTCAGCACTGAAATTACAGGCGTGAGCCACAGCACCTGGCCCATCAGCTCTGGAAATTTCTTCATCACTTTCTTTTCCATGATTGCCCCATCCCTATTTTCTCCATTTCTACCTCCTCAAATTTCCGTGAGACACACACAGGGCCATCTCATTCCATTTTCCGTGTCTCTTACTTGCTCTGTCATGTTTTCCATCTCTTTTATCTCTACGCTAAATTCTGGATGATTTCTTCAAGTATCTTTTTAGTTCATTAATTCTTTTTACAGCTGTGTCTTATTTGTTTACTTACCGACTGAGATTTTCATTTTATTTTATTTTATTTTATTTATTTTTGAGACAGAGTCTCGCTCTTTTTCCCCAGGCTGGAGTGCAGTGGCACAATCTCAGCTCACTGCAACCTACACCTCCTGGGTTCAAGCAATTCTCATGCCTCAGCCTCCCAAGTAGCTGGGATTACAGGTGCACACCACCGTGCCTGGCTCATTTTTTTGTATTTTTAGTAGAGACGGGGTTTCACCATGTTGGCCAGGCTGGTCTTGACCTCCAAACCTCAAATGATCCTCCCGCCTCAGCCTCCCAAAGTGCTGGGATTACAGGTGTGAGCCCCTGCACCCTGCCGCCCCTTTCTTTCTTTTGAGCTCAGCTATGTATTTAATGAAACCTTTTCTTGTGTATCCAGTGGTTCGGTGGTTTCTTGGGGCATGTGGTCTCCTTGAGCCCAGTCCCACAGGCTGTAATTGAAGGTCCTCAGGCCACACTCCCCAGCCCCTGCCTGCGCATTCCTTATCTTGGCCAGGCTCCTTCCACAGGGCTCTTGTCCACTGTCCCCTCTGCCAGAATGGTTTGCACTCCCCCATCCCATCTGCTCCTCCTCCTGCCTCCTCAGGGATGGCCTCTCCCACCTCACTGACTAGGTCAGATCCCCTTGTGTCACAGCCTGGTGTGTCTCTCCTTTAAATATTCCTCAGATGCAGTCTTACCTTCTGTTCTGGGATGCCCTGGAAAATGCTGGGCTCCTGCAGATACAGCCCGCAGCTCCTGCACTCTCTGCTCTATCCCCACCCCTAGCCCAGCTGCTACAGCAGCTTCCCTCGGAGGGTTACCATGCAGCGTGTCCTGTTCTAAGATCTTTCCACAGATTATCTCATTTCATCCTCAGGACAACCCTATGAGGTAGGATCTATGATTATCCCCATTTTACAGATGAGGAAAGTGAGGCTGGGAAGGCTAAGTGAAGGCATCCTCAGCACATCCTGAGAGAGGAGTTCAGGGTAGGAATAGCCTCACTAGCACACAGATGAGAAACTGAAGCCCAGAGAGGACGAGAGTCCTAATTTGCACGGCCCGGGGCCCGGGTACTACCCCAGGCTGCTTCCTTTCCCCAGCCCTGGGGCCCCAAGCCAGCTTTGTCCTTCCCATTTCTGAGGGCAAGGACTGCTGCTGCCCTGATGGGCCCCCATCCTGGCCATGGGACCCCTGTCTTTCACAGGTTGTCGGCGGCTTCCCCAGCCAGGCCCAAGTCACCGTCCACTGCCTCAAGATGCCCAAGATCTCCTGCCAAAACAAGGGAGTCGTGGTCAATTCTTCAGTGATGGTGAAATTCCTCTTTCCACGCCCAGACCAGCAACATTCTGTAGCTTACACATTTGAAGAGGTGAGGCGGGTGCAGGGAGAGTGGTGGTGGGGGAACCTGACTCACAGATGGGCAGGGGCCTGGGGACCTCTGAAGCCTCCAGATCCTTCTCACCACCTCTGCCGGCACTGGTTGTCTCTTGCACATGGCCCCTTAACAATCAAAATCACATCCTGCAAGTAATGAGGGGTGCACACGTGGCTTCCACAGCTTAGGTCATATTTTCTCTCTTTTCTTGTTTTTATTTTTTTAGAGACAGGGTCTCATTCTGTCACTCAGGCTGGAGTGTAGTGACACAATCATAGCTCACTGCACCCTCGAATCCTGGGCTCAAGTGACCCTCCCACCTCAGCTCTCCTGAGCAGCTGGGACCACAGGCAAACACCACCACACCCAGCTAATTAAAAAAAAAGAAAAATTTCCTTAGAGGCAGGGTCTTGTTATGTTGTCCAGGCTATTCTCAAACTCCCGGCCTCAAGCGATTCTCCTGCCTCAGCCTCCTAAGTTGCTGGGGTTATACGCATGAGCCACCATGCCAAGCATATTTTCTTTCATTCTTATTTTTATTTATTATTTATTTATTTATTTATTTATTTATTTATTTATTTATTTGAGATAGAGTCTCACTCTGTTGCCCAGGCTGGAGTGAAGTGGCACAATCTCGGCTCACTACAACCTCTGCCTCCCAGGTTCCAGCGATTCTCATGCCTCAGCCTCCCAGGTAGCTGGGATTACAGGCATGTGCTACCATGCCCGGATAATTTTTTGTATTTTTAGTAGAGACAGGGTTTCGCTATGTGGGTCCAGCTGGTCTGAAACTCCTGGTTTCAAGTGATCTGCCCACCTCGGCCTCCCAAAGTGCTGGGATTACAGGCGTGAGCCACGGCACCCGGCCAATATTTTCCTTCTTAAGCTGAGCAGTGGACAATGGTGTTTGTTACCCAAGTCCACAACCCTCCATCCATTAGGGCCACATGGGTTTCCAAATTCAGAACTTCTGTGAATTTGTAAAAGTAGTATAGTGTATAGACACTGGATATATTACAGAACACCACAATTGGGTGTGGGGTGTGGCACCACACAATCAATTCTCCTCAAAGGCCTCAATTGGCATTTCTCCTCATATGAAGCAATACCACAGATAGCTTCCTAGACAATGGCCAGGTTTTGCCAACAAACTTAAGAAAAAACTTGTAGTTTTCAAATCCTGTTTGATTTTATCATTGCAAATAAGGAATTAAGGATCAGCATTATCTTTAAGGCCTCTTAGAATATCTTCAATTTTTTTTTTTTTTTTTTTTTTTTTTTTTTTTGACAGACTCTCAGGCTGGAGTGCAGTGCTGCAATCTCGGCTCACTGCAACCTCCACCTTCCCGGTTCAAGCGATTCTCATGCCTCAGCCTCCGCAGTAGCTAGCTGGGACTACAGGCGCATGTCACCACACCCAGCTAATTTTTAGCAGAGGCAAGGTTTCACCGTGTTGGCCAGGCCAGTCTCAAACTCCTGACCTCCAGTGATTGACCTGCCTCAGCCTCCCAAAGTGCTGGGATTACAGGCATGAGCCACTGTGCCTGGTCAATATTTCTTAATACATTAAGAATTAAAGACAAGAACAATGCAAGCACATTGTGGAAAATATAGAAAAATAGAAAGAAGGAAACCACTGTCACCATAACCCCCTTCTCCAGGGGCCTTCGATGTGGTTACTGGGCGCATTTCCTTCTGGTGCTTTATTATTTTTAAATAAACTTTTTATTTTGGAGTAACTTTAGATTTGCATAAAAGTTGCAAAATACAGAGTGTTCCCATATACCCCCCACCCACTACCCCCTTTGTTCACATCCTACATAACCACGCTACATTGTCATAGCGGAGAGATCAACATTGGTGCACGACTGTTAACCAAACTCTAAACTTTATTTGAATCTCCCCAGTTTTTCCACTGATATCCTTTTTCTTTTCCAAGATCTGATCCACGATAGCACATTGTATTTAGCCGTTGTTTTTTGTTGTTGTTTGTTTGTTTCTGCCCAGGCTGGAGTGCAGCAGTACTCACTCTAGCCTTGATCTCCCTAGCTCAGGTGATCCTCCCACCTCAGCTTCCCGACTAGAGATGTGTACCTCCACGTATTTTTTTTTTGTAGAGACAGGGTTTTGCCACGTTGCCCAAGCTGGTCTCAAATCCCTGGGCTCAAGTGATCCACCCACCTTGGCCTCCCAAAATGTTGGGATTACAGGCATGAGCCACTGTGCCCAGTTTCTTTAGCCTTTTAAATATCTCTTTAATTTTTGTATTATTTTCCTTTTGTTTTTCTGTTTTATTCCTTTTGGCTTTCTCATGTGGATGTATATGTATCATTTTATTTACTTATTTTTTTGTTGTTAAGAATCTGAAACATTGAGCATTTGTTTAAAAAGAATTATTCGGCCGGGCACGGTGGCTCACGCCTGTAATCCCAGCACTTTGGGAGGCCGAGGTGGGTGGATCACATGGTCAGGAGTTCAAGACCAGCCTGGCCAATATGGTGAAATTCCGTCTCTACTAAAAATACAAAAATTAACCGGGCGTGGTGGTGCACACCTCTAGTCCCAGCTACTTGGAAGGCTGAGGCAGGAGAATCGCTTGAACCTGAGAGGTGGAGGTTGCAGTGAGCCAAGATCATGCCACTGCACTCCAGCCTGGGCGACAGAGCAAGGATCCGTCTCAAAAAAAAAAAAAGAAACGAAAAAGAAAAAATTATTCATGTTAAAGCATGGTAAGAGAGACCATTTGGGACTCTCATGACAGGTATAGGAACCACTACGGCAGGGCTTACAGTAGTGGAAGAGCTTGGCCTCAACTTCAAACATGAGCAAGTGAGAATTTATAACCACAGAGCAGGATGGGATCAGGGATGGAAAATTACTAAGAGAAAACATCAGAGCTAAGGGGGATTCTGGCTAAAACCAACCTAACAGGATTCCAGCTGAAGGCAGGGTGATCAGACAACATCTAGGGGGAGGTGGAGGTAGAGAAATCTGATCAGATTTCAAGGGTGATCACATATCGAGAATAGGGGGTTCTTGCCAAATTGACTTAGCCGGGTTCTTTGGCTAAAACTGGAATTTTTTTTTTTTTTTCTTGAGACAGAGTCTCACTCTGTCACCCAGGCTGGAGTGCTCCGCTCACTGCAACCTCCACTTCCCAGGTTTAAGCAATTCTCCTGCCTCAGCCTCCCAAGTAGTTGGGACTATAGGCACGTGCTACCACACCTGGCAAATTTTTGTATTTTTGGCAGAAACGGGGTCTCACTATGTTGGCCAGGCTGGTCTCGAACTCCTGACCTCGTGATCCACCCGCCTGGCCTCCCAAAGTGCTGGGATTACAGGTGTGAGCCACCGTGCCTAGCCTACTGGATTTTATAAGAAGTGTGCAGATGGTCCTAGGGGAAGGTTCAGGGGCCTGACTGAAATTAGTGTTTACCACTATAACAAATACCTGTTAGCCCCCTACTCACCCAAACTCATCCCCCCCTTCCTGGAATGTCCTGTTTCATTGCAAAGCACTTCATTCCCCCTCCCCCAACTTTCCTAGGAGTCTGCCCTTGTTCCTGCCTCCTGAAGACCTCTCCTTTGGCTTTTGAGTCTGGCTGTGTACAGAAAGGATTTTTAGAAATCTGTGTTCACTAGGACGTGTGTGTGTGTTGGAGTTGAAGGGAGTGCTTCCAGAAGGGAGTTTTGACTGGATCTCAGGGGCAGGGAGAAAGCCATGGGAAGGTGCCGTGGCCCAGGGAAAAACACAAATAGAGCCAGGGGAGGGGAATCCCAGTGTGGCCAGGGACAAGGGTTGTTTTGAGGTGAAGGCTAGGAGGTACATTGAGACTATCTCATGGAGGTTTAAAGACCAGAAGGAGAAATTAAAAGCCACAGAGGCTTTGGGATTAGGGGAGGGAAGAGATGACATGGCTGGTGCTGGTGAAGGACTGTGGGATTGGGGAGGCATCAAACTGAGCCCTGGCTAAAGTGACAGAAAGCAGGAACAGCCTCCAAGCCTCAGCTGTGCCCACCGCTTCACTGCAGAGGGCGCTCCAGAGGCCTAGAACCAATGGGACACTTGTTCAAGGCCATACATCACATTCAGACCTGAGCCAGTAGTTTCTGCACTCCCAGCACATTCATTCATTCATTTTCTTTCTTTCCTTTTTTTTTTTTTTTTTTTTTTTTTTTTTTGAGACGGAGTCTAGCTCTGTCACCAGGCTGGAGTGCAGTGGCGTGAACTCGGCTCACTGGCAACCTCTACCTCCTGGGTTCCAGCGATTCTCCTGTGTCAGCCTCCCAAGTAGCTGGGATTACAGGCACATGCCGCCACACCCAGCTAATTTTTGTGTTTTTGGTAGATACAGGGTTTCACCATGTTGACCAGGATGGTCTTGATCTCCTGACCTCATGATCTGCCCACCTCGGCCTCCCAAAGTGCTGGGATTACAGGCATGAGCCACCGTGCCCGGCCTCATTCATTTTCAACAATCTGTTGAGGTTTTACTGTGGGCCGGGACCATATGGTTCCTGATCTCATGAAACTTACAGTCGAATGGGAAGAAAGGGACAATAACTAGACAAACAAAAGACTATATAACTACTAATTGTGCCCAGTGCTATGAAATAAAAATGGGTGGTCAGCAGAGGTGCTTATACAACTTATAACTCAAAATCCAGCGTCTATTTAAAGTGATCTAGCGTCATGGGCCTCAGACTTTGGCGGGGTGTTACTGCACAGACTTCTGGACCCACCCCTAGGGTTTCAGGTTTGATGGGTCTGTAGTGGGGCCTGAGAACCTGCCTTTCCCACACGTTCCCTTCTGCGTGGTGAGAACGATGCCGGTTAAGGGACCACATTTGGAGTAGCACCGCCAGTGGAGGAAGCCTCACCTCGCTTTAACGATGGTTTCACTTGGGAGGTGGAGGGAGTGAGGTATGCAGGAAAGCCCAGGACTGTGATTGTTTCTCACCAAACAGGAAGAAACTATTGGTGATGTGGATAAGTCAGAAACCAGGAGAGAAAGTGCCCACGTGGGCCGGGCACAGTGGCTCAAGCCTGTAATCCCAGCACTTTGGGAGGCCGAGGTGGGTGGATCACTTGAGGTCAGGAGTTCAAGACCAGCCTGGCCAAATGGTGAAACCCTGTCTCTACTAAAAATACAAAGATTAGCCAGGCATGGTGGCACACACCTGTAATCCCAGCTACTTGGGAGGCTGAGGCAGGAGAATCGCTTGAACCTGGAATGTGGAGGTTGCAATGAGTTGAGATCGTGCCACTGCCCTCCATCCTAGGCGACAGAGCAAGACTGTGTCTCAAAAACAAACAAAATAAAACAAAAAGGAAAAGAAAGTGACTTCTCAGGTCCTAACCCCAAAGCCACAGGTGCTGGGGAACTTTCCTCAGTTTTCAGAAGAGCAGTAGCTAAGCCTGGTTCCCGTGTCACCCATGCCTCTCCGGTCCCTCAGTGGAAAGAATCAAGGGCCCTGAGCTAGAAGGGTTGCTCTCTGCTTCAGGAAGAGCCCCGGCTCACAGCAAATTTGGTTTCTCTCCCCAGGATATCATGACTACCGTCCAGGCCTCCTATTCTAAGAAAAAGCTCTTCTTAAGCCTCTTGGATTTCCAGTATGTGCCGCAGAGAAGAGAGGGGCTGGTCGACTCTGCAAACCTCTCCCTGGTCCCTTGGAGTCAGGCACAGCACAGGGTGTTGGTGGGGAAATGTGGCCCCTTCCCCTTGGGGCATATGGCCTGACTGCAGGGAGATAAGACCCTACCTAGATAGAATCTTCTTTGGGAAAAAGAGGCACCAGGAGGAATGGAGGGCGGGCCTAGCAGGAGGAGAGCACTGCCGGAGTGAAGGCCTGGCAAATCTCAAGAGAATAGCAAATCTCAAGAGATGCCCCAAAGGGCCTGAGCTATGAGACAGAAGCACTGGCAGTTATTCTTAGAGTTTCTTTCCCAGGAGATGTTACAGGAGGGGGCCCAATGGTGGGTCAAATTCTCATCTCTTTTTTATTTCAGGATTACACCAAAGACTGTTTCCAACTTGACTGAGGTAGGTGGTCTTGGATAGACTGGGGGAAATAAGTCCTGTGGGACCTCCTGCCTTAAAGAAAGCAGGTGGAGGGCCCTAAAGGAAATCAGGCAACCGGACCAAAAGAATCTGGACCAGATGGTCCATGCTGTGTCTCTTGTGACCCTTCTTCTCTCTGCCATGTCTTTTGGGAGAGCCCTTGTTTTGCAAAAATGAGAGCGTGGTGGTATGGATTAGAGTTTAGGCAGAAGAGTACTGGCCAAGCAGCCCCTCCCTGGACCTCAATTTTCCCTCTGTGGAATGGGCTAGCAATACTGGGCCCCCCCCAGGGCGAAGGAAAGACCACTGAGGAGGGGCACCGTCTGGGGCAGGAAGAGGGAGTGGGTTGGATGTATTGTTTTCACGGATGGGCATGTGGATGAATGCTCATCCAGGCCGTGCAGCATCTGCCCTGTGGGTCATTTCCATGCTCCACGGAGCACTCACTATGGGCCTCTGATTGGCAGAGCAGCTCCGAGTCCGTCCAGAGCTTCCTGCAGTCAATGATCACCACTGTGGGCATCCCTGAGGTCATGTCTCGTAAGTGTGGGCTGGAGGGGAAACCGGGTGCCGAGCCTGACAGTTTCCCATTTCACCTTGTGGGCCCTTCCCAGGCAGAGCTCCAGGTGCCCCTCTTCCCAGTCATTGATACTTAGCAGTCTGGGCCCCCTTCCTTCTCCCTGCTGGTGTCATTGCACGCCAGTGACTCGGCCAGATGCACAGAACCCTGTTCTTGGTTTACTTGCAGAATATTATCTCTGCCACCCAGTGGGATGGCTCAACCCACTTTCAGGATGCAGGTCTCCGAACAGCAACCTGATATAGCAGAAAGAGCCCTGGGCTGGGAGGCTGAGACCTAGTTCTAGCCCAGTCCTGAACCTCAGTTTCCCTTTCTGTAAAACAAGAATGTTGAACTTGATGACTCCCAATTTTCCTTTTGACCTTGAAATGGTAGAATATTTATCACTCTGAGGTGACTCGAATGGTAGACTCTCAGACACCATAGCATGCATGTGCTGGGGATAATTTGGACAAGGCTCTGCTGAGAGCTTTCTGCTCCGTTCCCCACAGAGTATGCTGAGCTGACTATGCCTTCCTTTTGAATATCTGCTTGTCCACATGGCTTAGGTAGGAGAGGAAGGGCGTGGAAACTGGAATGATCCTAGTGGTGTGTCTTGGCATCTCTTGGCCTCATTTTCCCCCATCTGAACCATGAAGCTAAAGCTAGGGGGTGCAGATTAAATGGTTCCTACAACTACTTACAAGGAGACCACTCTGTGTGGTTGCAAAGAACACTTTGAAAAGCTGTGTGGGAAAGCTTCCTTCCTAGCAGGGTAGGTAGATTCAGCTAACTGCAGGTCATGTGGCCATAGTGAATGGGTTGGGAGCTCAAATTCGGGATAGAGGGAATTTTTTTTTGGCAGCAGAGTGGCAAGCCCTGCCACCACGCAAACTCTGCTCTTCCTCCTCCTCAGAAGCACTTGCCCACTCTTCTAAGTCAAAGTGAAACACATGTTTACAGAATATTGGTCCAAAGGGGTCTCAGCATCTCCCACTGCCCAGGATGGCAGAGCCTCAGGCCAGCCTTGCTCCCCAAGAAGGGCTGACTGGGGCTCTGTCCCCTGCCCCAGGGCTTGAGGCAGTGTTTACAGCCCTCATGAACAGCAAAGGCCTGAGCCTCTTCGACATCATCAATCCTGAGATTATCACTCGAGATGTGAGTACAAAGCGCCCCTCACCAGTCCCTGTTCCTGGGGAGGGAGGCCCAGACAGGATTCCCAGGGTGACTGGGGGCTGTTGGGGAGACAGGCAGAGGGGACTTCACCAGCTTGGCTCCCTCCTGGTGGCCTGGGAGTCAGCCCAGCCTGCCCCTCTCTCCTCCCGCCCCTCCCTCCAGGGCTTCCTGCTGCTGCAGATGGACTTTGGCTTCCCTGAGCACCTGCTGGTGGATTTCCTCCAGAGCTTGAGCTAGAAGTCTCCAAGGACGTCAGGATGGGGCTTGAACCAGAAGGCAAGCACCAGGCTCACAGCTGGAACCCTGGTGTCTCCTCCAGTGTGGTGGAAGTTGGGTTAGGAGTACAGAGATGGGGATTGGCTCCCAACTCCTCCCTGTCCTAAAGGCCCACTGGTATTAAAATGCTGTATCCAAGAGCTGGAGAGTCCTTCTTCTGTGGCTGATGGGTAGAGGGAGGGGGAAGGGATGTGTATCACCAACGCTGTCCTCCTCCTTTCAGCCCTTCCAAGGCAGCTGCCCCCAAACCCTCCAAGCTCCATGGTGCCTGGAGGAAGAAATCTGAACCTCTCTCCTTGGGACTCAGGGTCCTCCCTGATCAGGTCCCTGGATATCTTCCAAATTTATCTCCTTTAACCCAGCACTCTCCTTGTCTGACCAGCTTCCTGCAGGAGCTGGCACACACTCTGTGTCCCATAGGGTTCCAGTGCTGGACAGGAAGTGAGGGAGGACAGGGGCTTCAGATCCTGAGGATGGCGGGAGGGGAAGGGGCCCTCAGAGGTCTGGTTTCTGGTAGAAATGGAAGAAAACAGCCTCTAAAAAGGCAAAAAACTTTATTCCAGAAGAGAAACTGCTCATGAGCCTGAGCCTATTTCCAGCTCACCACTTTTTTTTTTTTTTTGAGATGGAGTCTCTCTGTGATCCAGGCTGGCATGCAGTGGCACAATCCCAGCTCACTGCAACCTCCACCTCCCAAGTTCAAGCAATTCTCCTGCCTCAGCCTCTCAAGTATCTAGGATTACAGACACGCACCACCACACCCAGCTAATTTTTGTATTTTTAGTAGAGACGGGGTTTCACCATGTTGGCCAGGTTGGTCTCAAACTCCCGACCTCTAGTGATCCACCTGCCTCAACCTCACCACAGTGCTAGTGTTAAATATAGTGAACCCCAAGTTTCTCTTCAAAGAATCAGTAAGTCAGTATGTTCAGCTCTCTTATTCTTTGATTTTCCATTTTAAAGTTTAACTTCCTGGTTCTCTTTGCCCCCTTGCTTCTAATTTCAGTAAACAACCTTTTCCACCAGTTCTTATCAGCAGTTCACATCTGTTCCCCTGGTCACTTGCTCCATCCTGACTCATCCCAGTCACCTGCTTTGACCTGAGTCACCCCTGGTCACCTGCTCTGATGTTCCCTTATGGGAACACCTTTAGTTACCTCTTCCTAACAGTTCTTCCCACCAAACTACTCACCTCACCACTCTGGCTCATACCCCTGCTCTTTTTAAAATAGCCAATCGGAATTAGCTTAGACTGTGCAGTCCAACCCTAGCCATCAGGGGAACAACACAGCAGTAGGGACTACCTGGGTCAGGAATAAGAACCCCTTCCCCTCCCTTGTTCAAGTGTGCTCTCGCCATTGTTCCATCTGTGAGGAGCACCCTTTCTGCAGAAAGTAAAAATTGCCTTGCTGAGACAATTAAATTTATGTTTGAGTGCTATTTCTTTGTAGCAGGCAGTGGGGAACAGCATTTCTAATACTGAGATTACAGGCATGAACCACCATGCCCGGCCTCCAGCTCACCTTCTTATGCTCAAATTGTGTCTTCTCCTTCCCACCCTCAAGCTACAATACAAAAAGTTTCTTCCAACCGTCTCAGTCTTGGAAGGTACCAGGTTCTATTTTCTCTGGGTGTGTGAAGAAAATGCCTTTCCCATGTTAGCTAAGTGAGATGGGAGGAAGCACAGCAAGATGCTGGCTAGTGCAAGGTCCCTGGGGTAGAAAGAATCATGATGGATTCAAGAACAGTCAAGAGGGCTGGTGTGGCACTGAAAGCAAAGAACTAGGGGCAAGAGATGAGGTCTAACCAGCAGGCAAGGTCACATAACAAAGGTGGTAAAAGGGCCTGGTCTTTATTTCAGCAGCCAAGAGAGACAGCTAGGAGGCTGGGGCTGTGGAAAGCTCAGAAGTAAGATGCCCCTTCAAGTCTGGGAATATGTGAGGGGAGGGCACCATCTTCTGAGCCAGGTTTCTTCAAGCCCTTCCCTGCTCCTCCAAGTGCTTTCTGAGACCTGTTTCTCTTCCTCCTCCGGGGTCTAATGCAAGGGTCTGACTCACTAAGCAGGAGCACTCATGGGCAAGATGGGCTGCTCTCAAAGGGCCCTGGCAGAAGGAGTCAAGGTGGTCTCACCAGTCCCTGAGTCCAACGTGGGAATTCTAGGTCTTGGAATATTGGCCTCTGAGGTGATGACACCAGTTAGGAGCCACATCCCACCCAAGAATACTCCCTCGAAGAGGCTGGAAAGGCCCAAGGCCCCCACCTTGATGCTACAATGACAGAATCAGGATAACTTGGCAGCCCTAGGCAGTTCTTCCTTGAATGGAGACTTTTATTAGCACGAGGGACAGACAGAGAAGTCACTTGGAGTCTTACCCCTTGTAGACCCCAACCCGGCTGGGACTCCAGAAGGCCCCAGGGCTCTGCTCCAGAAAGAAGGGTAGGGGCATCCCGCCAGCTTCCTTCGCTGTCCTTGGAGAGGTCTCCCCAGGGCTGAGCTGGGAGGCACTTCCATGTCACTGTCCCATCCAAAGAGTGCAATTAGCAGGAGATATGGAGTCCAGTGGGTGAGAGGCTTACAAAAATGGGGCTGACCTCCAAGCCCCTCTCCCAAATTCCAGCCCCTCCATCCAAGCCTAGAAGCTCTGACCTAGTCCTATTTAAGTCCTCCTGGCCTGGCTGTGTGTGTAGGGGGGTCCTGGCCCCAGCCCAGTCAGGATCAGTTCCAAAAAGAAGGCCACACCTGCTGCTTCCTCCAGGGAAAAACAAGTGCTCCCCAAGGCTAGCACCAGGCGGAAGCACATCCTGCCACCTGGGCTACTGACTTTGGGCAGGATGGGGCCCAGGTTTTTGGCAAATAGGAAGGGTAGAGGGAAGGCCTGGTTTTCAGACCTGGGACTAATCCCAGCTCCCCACAACCCCAGTTACTAATTCTACCCTCCTGGGGCCCCTCTGTGCCTCTATTTCCTCTTCTATTCAATGGGATGGTAATACTTTCCATGTAGGATTCTGGCAAGGGCTGGGTTAGCCCAGAGGAGGAGCCCATGGTAGCCAAGAACAGCGGCTGCAGAGGTGGCCTGCCTGGGTCTACCGTTCAGCTCCTCTGCTTCTGTGTGATCTCAGGCAAGTTATTTAGCCTCTCTGTGCCTCCCTTTTCTCACCTATCAAAAGAAAGATGACAGTTGCCATGAAGAGTAAAGGAGAGGCCAGGCATGGTGGCTCAGACCTGTAATCGCAGCACTTTGGGAGGCTGAGGCAGGGGTATCTCAGGAGTTCAAGTCCAGCCTTGCCAACATAATGAGCCCCCATCTGTACTAAAAATACAAAAAAATTAGCTGAATGTAGTGGTGCACACCTGTAGTCCCAGCTACTCTGGAGGCTGAGGCGGGAGAATTGCTTGAACCTGGGAAGTGGAGGTTGCAGTGAACCTATATTGCGCCACTGCACTCCAGCCTGGGCGACAGAGTGAGACTTTGTCTCAAAAACAAACAAACAAACAAAGAAAAAGATTAAAGGAGAGAGCGGCTGCACTTTGGGAGGCCAAGGTGGGCTGATTGCCTGAGCCCAGGAGTTCAAGACCAGCCTGGGCAACACAGTGAAACCCAGTCTCTACTTAAATACGTTTTTAAAAAATTAGCTGGGCATGGTGGCATGCACCTGTAGTCCCAGGTACTCAGGAGGCTGAGGCAGGAGAATTGTTTGAACCTGAGAGGTGGAGGTTGCAGTGAGCCGAGATCGTGCCAATACACTACAGCGTGGGTGACAGAGCGAGACTCTCTTTCTCAAAAAAAAAAAAAAAGAGAGAGAGAGAGCACAGTGTCTGGTACATCCTAAGTGCTCCATGAGTGCCAGATATTGGTTATACTTCATGGAGGTGAGGTACACAGAGGTGTCAGGTCATGCGGACTCACTCCATTCTCCAGTTAACCCCGACTCCCTCCCCACCCACTTGCTGAGTTCTTCTGCTGTCAGACTTTCCTCTCACATCTCCAGTTTCCCACCCAAAAGTCCAAACACTCAAGATTCCTTCTCATCTCCAACCCATAAAATCTGATTGGCTTCTTCACACTCAAGTGTAAATGACTGATGGCCATTTGATTGACACTGGAGGGGCTGGCACATTTTTAGCCAAAGGTGTGATGTGGAATCTCAGGCCGCAAGCCAGTCTGAGGACAGGGGAAGTTTGAGAAGATTGCCCTTCCAGAACCCTTTGGTGATAACGTTTCTGGCAGGCCTGGTACCCCCAGAGTGAAAAGGGCTCCAGGTTCAAGACCCAGCTCTGCCCCTGATTGCTGTGTGACCTTCAGCAACTCATTTCATCTATCTGGACCTCAGCCTCTTCATCTGCCTAATGGGATAATAATCTTTGTCCTGCCCTCCTCAAGGGGCTGTTCAGAATTAAATGCATCTGAAAATGACCTGCATGTGTGTCTCGAACTGTGGTTATTTGTTCATGTGTCTGTCAATCCTGCCTGCACAGGGAGCAGGTCAGTGTCTTTCTTGGGACTTCGTGTAGGACCAATCATCCAGTCGGTGCTCAGTGAACCTGCTGCTTCCCTGTAGGATGTCTGGGAGGTGGGTGGAAGGCCTTCCTAGCAGACACATACTGAAACATAATCAATCCCTCCCATGCATACAGTTCACACCCACATTCTCATCCATTCCCACCATGCCCCTCAGTGGCCTGGGGAGGCTAGAAATACCCCACTTGACAGATAAGGAAGCTGAGTCCAGGGGAGGTCAAGGCATTTGTCTGAGGTTATACAACTGGGAGTGGTGAAGCTGGGAGTTACACACAAGCAATCACTGCAAAGTCTGTGCCCTTCCCACTCTGAGCTGTCATGCAATTTGCAGATATCTGAGTTGGTCCTAGGAGGAAGGCAGTTCAAATCTCATGGGGATTTGAGGCCTGCAAAAGGGGACAAAAATATAAGGGCAGTTTATGGGCTTCAGGTACAGATTGCATCAGTCTCAACTTTAAGTCATCAAATGATCACAACCACTCTATGTGGAGTTTGTATTAACATCATCCCTATCTTACAGACGGCAAAACTGATGTGCCAGCCTGGACCCAGATGGGAATGCAGGTGCAGGATGAGTGGGGGCCTGGCACACCCACTTCCTGTAGAGCCTGCATCCTGGCACCTCCCTGAGCCCCTGCACACCACACCCAGGGGCAATCTCAGGAGTCTCGGGGGCTCTTGCCCCTTTTGTGGACAGGACATTGAGGTAGGCAGGTGAAGGTTGGCTCACCTGCAGAGCACGGATGGGCGGGGACTCCAGGCTGAGTCCCCCGCTCCTCCGCCCAGGGTGAAGACTAGGTTGGAGGGAAGGGGGAATGCTGTGCAGGAGGGGACTTAGAACCCGGGGGTTCCGGGGTTGGGCACGGTGGCTCACGCCTGTAATCCCAGCACTTTGGGAAGCCGAGGCAGGCAGATCACAGGTCAGGAGTTCAAGATCAGCCTGGCCAACATGGTGAAACTCCGTCTCTACTAAAAATACAAAAATTAGCCGGGCGTGGTGGCGCATGCCTGTAATCCCAGCTACTCTGGAGACTGAGGCAGGAGAATTGCTTGAACCTGGGACATGGAGGTTGCAGTGAGCTGAGATCGCACCACTGCACTCCAGCCTGGGGAAAAGAGCGAAACTCAGTCTCAACAACAACAAAAGAACCTCGGGGGGTCCCCGACTCCTGGCCTGGAGGTGCACTCCAGTATGAACAGAGGAGTCAAGACATTGGGCCTATCTAACACAGTAAGGTGGAGAGTAAGACTTGAACCCGGGATGTCCGATGCTGATGCTTGTGTCCTGACCACTACCTTGCAGCATCCTCACACCCACACCCCGTCCTGGCCTGGGAGGCAGGGGAGCATCATCGGTCCGGGAGTGAAAGTTGCTTCCCTGTGGGATGTCTGGGAGGTGGGTGGAAGGCCTTCCTAGCAGGCACAGCTGCCCACAGGATGAATATGTCCAGGGGGAGAGGAGCCCCCTGTCCCAGGATGTGGGCAGAAACCTGGAGGAGCTGAAGCTGGACTTTGAGGACGGCCCCTGACCCCATCCTGGGAGAGCCACCTCCCCTTCCTTCTGCCCCCTCCAGCCCTTCCTCTCCTTCCCTGCTCTCCCTCCTCCCTCTTTCCATCTCCCCCTTTCTGCCTGTGATTCCTCGTGTGACTGGGGCAAGATCCTTCACCTCTGTCCTCCCTGAGCCTCAATGGCTCACCTGGAAAATAGGGTGATGCCTGCAGGAGTATTTTAGGGTTACTTAATGAGATAAATTGGTAGACTGTTTTTCCCAGGTCAGCCAGCCAGGGGCTCAGTGAATAGGAACGAACGCTGCTGCCATTCCCTTCTTCCCTAGTTCGTCCTGGAGGCTCTACACTCTCTAAGTTCCCTCCTCCTGCACTGCATACCCCCTCCCATCCAACCCAGTCTCCACTGAGGCACTGAGACAGGGTCTCAGGGCGGAGTTCCCACCTACCTGCGCTCCGCATGTGAGCCGACCTTCACCCGCCTGCCTCAGTTTCCCGTCCACGAAAGGGGCGAGCGCCCCCACGTCTCCTGGGACTGTCCTTGCGTGCGATGCGGGGCTTCAGGGAGGTGCCCGGGTGTGCGCGCAGCGAGGAGAGGGTGTGTTAGGCCCCCGCCCGTCCCGCGCCCGAACCCCATCTGGCTGGGGCTGGCACCTCGAATCCACGTGATTTCTCGGCAGCAGCCGCCGGTTCCAAGCACTGGCCGGGCAGCTCTAGGCGGCTTCTACTTTCAGTTTCGCGCAGAGCGCGGAGCCGGGAGCGCAGAGAGTGAGTGCCGGGAGCTCTGAGGGTGAGTGCCGGGCGTGCCGCGGGGCTGCGGGACCCGGGCTGGGGCGAGCGGAAGGGGGAGGTTCGGGGTTCGAATTCTGCACGGAGAAGGGTGGAGAGGATGTCAGAGGCCCTGGAGCGGGGGGTGCCGGTCGCCGGGTGGTGGACAGGGCGCCTGTAGCCGGGCAGCGCGCGCAGCCTGCGGCCCCGGGAGTTTGGAGGAAGAATTGCCGGCCCGCAGAGGATTGCAGATGAGGGTCACCTGGGTTGGGGGACATGGTAAGCGGCTTGCAGATGAGGGTCACCTGGGTGGGGGGACATGGTAAGCGGCTGTGCTTCCCTCCCTGCTCAGTCCCTGTCACTTACCGGAGCCACCCACTCTCTCTGTCTTTTTCTTTGCAACTTTTCATTGATTTTAAAACGATTAAGGAAGGAAGTTACACTGTTCATTATACGCAATTTAGACTTTTTAGCCTAAACAACTTTTTATTATGGAAAATTCCAAACATATACAAGAGTAGAAGGAATAGAATTAAGTTGAGCCTTGTGCACCTGCGGGTTTTCATACAGTGAAGCACCACGTATCCACACTCAGCTTGGAGAGTCACGACCCTAAGGCCACCTAGGTGGCCCAATCTCCACCGCTGGTTATTTTGAAACAAATGGCAGACAGCATAGCATCTCAACTGAGGTATTTCAGAATGAACTAAAGGATAAGACATCTTTTAAAAACAAAACCAAAGTACCACCAGCATACTACAAACATTTTAATAGTTATTCCTTAATGTCAAATCTCCAGATTATTTCTAAGGAACATTTAACCTCACAAGTAATAGGTGAATACGTGGGTGTTGTTTTGTTACTTGCTTTCTGCATTCCCATGTGGTTTTTGGTCACTATTCTCACCCAGAAAGCCAGGACCTGGAATTGGCTGGGGTGATCATTCGGGGAGGTCGGAAGAGGCTCCTACCTTCAGTGCCGTTTGCGTCCATTTTATAAGTTGGGGTTCTTACGTTTTCCTTTTTTAAAAGGTTGAAGTTTCTGCAGACCTAAAAAGCAGTTTGAAAACTGGCAGTTCCTAGCCTCTAAAACTTGGGGGTAGCAGGAGGCAGAGAGGACCCAGGGCCAGATCCTGGAGCCTCATAGTCCCTTCAAATCACTTTCCGTTTCTCTAAGGGAGAAATAAACCTTGACAAGCCATGGGCTTTTCAGATGTATCTAGATGTATCTGATGCTTTTCAGATGTATCTAGACTCCCATCCAGCGTGCTTTCTGCAAACCTTACTGACCATAGCCCAGAATGGCCATCCATGATGCCCATCCCCCTTGTCTCCAGAAGCACAGTGCCAGGTGGACCTGCAGCTGGTGTGGACGGTAGACAGACTGGGGCTCTCAACACCTGGTATTTGATGGATGACCATGAACTAACCATTCCCTTTCTCAAAACTTTGGTTTCTCATCTGTAAAATGAGCATATGCAGATCTATCCTACAATGTGTGTTTTGTGGATTGAATGAGATGACGCACACACACCCAGTGCCTTGATCAACCTTAAAGTGCTGCGCAAGTGTGAGAGGAGATGGATCCTTGAAGAAGACAGATAAGCAGAGGGGAAAGTTCTTGGAAGAGTTTCACAATATGCTGAGCTTTATTCCTGGATCAGATACTGAGCTGTCCCGGTGTCCACAGGGCCGGGTCAGCCTCCACAGACCCCAACACACATACCCTCTTCCCCTCTGAGGAAAGTTCAGCAAAACTTCTTTTGCTTGTTGTTGTTGTTCTTTATTCCGTTTTTGTTTGTTTTTTGAGACGAAGTCTCACTCTGTTGCTCAAGCTGGAGTGCAGTGGCGCAACCTCGGCTCACTGCAACCTCCACCTCCCGGGTTCAAGCGATTCTCCTGCCTCAGCCTCCGGAGTAGCTGGGATTACAGGCGCCCACTACTACACCCAGCTAATTTTTGTATTTTTAGTAGAGATGGGGTTTCACTATGTTGGCCAGGCTGGTGTCGAACTTTCAACCTCAGATGATCCATCCACCTTGGCCTCCTGTGGGATTATAGGCGTGAACCACCTCGCCTGGCCGCTTTTTTTTTTTTTTTTTTTTTTTTTTTTTTTAAATAGAAATGAGGTCTCGAACTCCTGGCCTCAAGTGATCAGCCTGCCTCGGCCTCCCAAAGTGTTGAGATTATGGGCGTGAGCCACCACACCCAGGCATAACTTCTTAGCATGACTTTTCTCATTTGTTATGAGTTCAACTGTGCCTCCCCACAAAAGATATGTTGAAGACCTAAGCCCCAGTGCCTCCTAACGTGACCTTATTTGGAAATAGGGCTGTTGCAGATATAACTGGTGAAGATGAGGTCATACTGGAGTAGGATGGGCCTTGAATCCAATAGGACCGGTGTCCTTATAAGACAGGAGATGGACACATGAAGACAGAGATATACGGGGATCAGATAGTCATGGACGGTGGAGGAAGAGTGCAGTGATGCATCTAGGAGCCAAAGGACACCTAGAATTGCCAGCAGTCAGCGGGAGCCAGGAGAGGCAAAGAAGGATCCTCTCCTCTAGCCTTCAGAGGGAGCCTGGCCCTGACCACACCTTGATCTCAGACCCTGACCTCCAGAAGTGCGAGAGAAGAAATCTCGGTTGTTTTAATGTACACAGCCTTGTGGCACTTTGTGACAGCAGATACAGCAGTACTGTGACAATACTAGGAAATGAAGACACCATCTCAGCATCTCTGCTCTGTTTTCCATACAGAATTGGACTAAGGATCAGGCAAGCTAATGCAAGTCCAAACACTGTAAAAACTTTGGAGGCAATCTAAGGATGTGAGCGAGATTTGTTTGCCAGATCTTTTTAAATTTTATTTATTTATTATTATTAATTTTTTTTTTTAGTGAGAGGGAGTCTCACTCTGTTGCCCAGGCTGGAGTGCAGTGGTATGATCTCGGCTCACTGCAACCTCCACCTCCCAGGTTCAAGAGATTCTCCTGCCTCAGCCTCCTGAGTATCTGGGATTACATGCATGTGCCACCATGCCCAGCTAATTTTTGTATTTTTAGTAGAGACGGGGTTTCACCATGTTGGCCAGACTGGTCTTAAATTCCTGACCTCAGGTGATCCACCTGCCTTGGCCTCCCAAAATGCTAGGATTATGGGCATGAGCCACCACGCCCAGCCTGTATATTCATATTTTAATGGACTTATACATGAAAATAGTATCTCACTTTTAAAAATAAATGATATGGTATTATGTGTTAAAGGAAAATTAAATCTTACAATATCATTTTTTAATTTTTTAAATTTTTCATAGCTAATACATTTATATAGTTTCTAAAAATGTAAAACGTTTGGAAAAATATATAATGAAAAATAAGTCTCCTTCCATCTCCTGTCTCCCAGCCACCCAACTGCACTCCCCAAAGTCAATCAATGTTATCAGGTTCTTGTGTCTCCTTCCAAGGATAGTCTAAGTGGGTTTTTACAAACATGGATACATACATATATACATACATATACACATACATAGACACACACACACGTGTACTTTTCCCTTCTCACAAATGGCAGTATACTATATGTAGTGTTCTCTAACTTGGGTTCTTTTTTTTTTTTTTTTTAACTTAGTGCTATTTGGAAATCTTTCCACATCAAAATTTTAAAATCTGCCTTTTCCCTCTTTCTTTTTAACGGCTGCATAGTATTTCACTGTATGACTGCTCTGTAGTTGATCTAACAGTTGTAGAACACTTGGGTTATTTCCTGTCTTTTGCTGTTTCAGCAGTGCTGTAATGAATATCCTTGGTCAAGCATCATTTTTCATATGTGGGAGTGAATCTTTAAGAAAGCCAGGAGTGGATTTGCAAAGTCAAGGGGAATATGCAGTTTGAACTTGGATAAATGTGGCAAATTATCCCCCCTTAAATGTTGTACTAATTTTTGCTCCCACCAGCCGGAGTGGGGAGGGGCCAAATATCCATATTTGCAAATCTGGGAGATGAAAAATGGTGTGTTTTCTGTGCCTCTTATTATGAATGAGTTTGAACATCTTTTCAAAAATTTTAGAGTCACCTATAACTCCTTTTCCATAAACTGTCAGTTCATATCCTTTGCCCACTTTTTATTGGTTTTTGGTCTTTTTCCTGTTGAGTTGTAAAAGCACTTTTCATGTTGAGGGAATTTGCTCTTTGTCTATAATATGGTTATACTGTCATTTAAAATGGTGGCATCGTTGCTTATAGAATGTCTGAACCATATCCATCATTGTTAGATATTTATATTCAGTCTCATTTTCTTGTATTATGCATGGGATGTTTTCCCTGTTTTCTGTTAAAAAAAAAAAAAAAAAAGGAAAATATGACATTTTAATTCTTCCAATAGCTCTCACCATAATGGTGAAGGAAAGGAAATATGTTTGGGAAAATACTTCGATAGGATTTGGGGTGGCTGGAACCTGTGTACAAAATGGCCAACAGGGACCAGGACATGTTGGGTGGGAACAGAGTGCTTTGCATGATGTATGCGTGTGGGGTGGAGGTGCTGTATTTGCTCCTGAAAGAAAAGGGGGTGGAAGGAGGGGAGAAGAAAGGAAGGAGAGAAGGTGGAGGGAGGTTAGCCACATAGGGAGATGACTCCCAGAAACTTCTTAGGGGTAGGATGGCAAAAGGGCATTTTCGGTGAGTCCAGAAATGCCCTCTGCTCCGTATGAGTCGGATACCAGCACCACAGACACCGGCTCTGGCTCCACACTTGCTGTCATGAATGCATTCAGCTTCTCCGCTGAGCTTCCACACCATACCAGGCCCTGCTCTAGGCACTGGGCCACAGCTGGGAACACAACCAAGTCCCTGCCTTATAGAGCTGATATGGCAGTAGAAACAGACAAACAAGTAAACAAAGATGTGCGTGTCATACGAGGTCAGGTGGAAGTGACTGCAGTGAAGAAGGCAAGGCAGGCAAGGGTGGAGCATGCTGGAGAGAGAGGTAGACGTGGCCTTCTCATAGGGATGTTGGGACATTTGAGAGAGAACTTGAAGGGAGTGTGGCAGGGAACCCTGGGCCATGATGTCTGGAGGAAGAGGGAACCAGTCAGAGGGGATGGCAAGAAACAAAAAAGTGGGGAGAAGAAGAAAGCAGAGAAGAGGTGGACAGGAGGGAGAGGAGGAGACAATGCTGTTTAAAGTCTGCTTTTGTGCTCCCAAATGCTCACTGTGAATGACATTTTTGCAATTTTTGCAATTTTGTTTTGTAATTTAATAATGGGCTAGGCGGGGCGCAGTGGCTCACGCCTGTAATTCCAGCACTTTGGGAGGCTGAGACGGGCAGATCACTTGAGGTCTGCAGTTTGAGACCAGCCTGGCCAACATGGAGAAGCCCAGACTCTACTAAAAATACAAAAATAGCCAGGTGTGGTGGCACACGCCTGTAATCTCAGCTACTCTGGAGGCTGAGGCAGGAGAATCGCTTGAACCCGAGAGGTAAAGGTTGTGGTGAGTTGAGATCGTGCCATGCTCTCCAGCCTGGGTTACAGAGGGAGACTTGGTCTCAAAAAAAAAGGGGGGGGCTTGAATTAGAGCAGGAGCCCTCAGCTAGAGGAGCACCCACCCACCTCCCCCCCAGGAATCGCAGAGCTCCCAGGGGAGGCCATAGCCTCCTGTAGGTGGTGGCATTGCAGGTGGGTTGGTGTCCCAGCTGGCTGTTTCTGTCTCAAGAAAGGGAGGGCCGCTTCCACTGACATCCAGGCGTAAGCAACGCCCTGGTGAACATCGTCGTAGCTAGAGCTTTACTCACATTCTGGATTGCTTCCTTAGGCTCAGTCCTCAAAGTGTACTCCTAAAGGGATAGATGAACTTTTATTTTAAAAATCTTTGAAACCGTGTTGTCAAATTTAGCTCCTAAAAGATTGTGCCAATCTAGAGAGGCTGCCGACCCCTGGAAGCTTCCCAATCCCCTAGCACCTATCCCCTGTTGGTGGGATGGATCCTGTACCATAGCCAAACCCTCAAGAACCCTGTGTCCTGTCGGGTCCCTTCTGTCCCTCCTGGTGAAATGGACGCAGCATGAACGCCTTGGGAAGCTGGTGCTTTGAGGCATTCAGATCTTACCATGGCATCATGTTTGAAGAGAGAAATAGCTTGCTGTTTTGTGTGTCTCTCAATAGTCTTATTCACTGAGTTCTTGAAGGTGTGCTGTGTGTTTCTGGGCTGCAGAATCCTTTTATCAAAATGTACAGGTCAGTGTTTTCCCGAGAAAGACCTATCCAGTAGGCGTTCACAAGAGGATTTTAGGAGGTGTATGGAAAGGGCGTCCAATTCCATTGAATCACAAAGTGACAAAGTTGTTCCCTTTTCAGTTCTTTTTCATTCTTCCGGACTAGTCAAAGAGAAAGCCTCAGTCAAGTGCTAACGCATCTGTAAACCTCTCACATTCTTGATATTTTCAGCAAGGGGAGGCCAGGGCTCCGGTCAGAGCCCCGGGTCTGCAGCAATACCCAGCTACAGTTCAACAGCATCATGGTATTTTTTGTTTTCCTTGGCTTTCTTTCTTTCTTTTTTCTAGACAAGGTCTCACTCTGTCACCTAGGCTGGGGTGCACTGATTGCACAGCTCCATGCACAGTTTCCTGCAGCCTCTATTTCCCAGGTTCAATCGATCCTCCTGCCTCAGCCTCCCAAGTAGATGGGACTACAGGTGTGCACCACCACACCTGGCTAATTGTTTTTGGTTTTTATTTTTATTTTATTTTTATTTTTTTTTGAGACGGAGTCTCGCTCTGTCACTCAGGCTGGAGCGCAGTGGCCAGATCTCAGCTCACTGCAAGCTCCGCCCCCCCGGTTTACGCCATTCTCCTGCCTCAGCCTCCCGAGTAGCTGGGACCACAGGCGCCCGCCACCTCGCCCGGCTAGTTTTTTGTATTTTTTTAGTAGAGACGGGGTTTCACCATGTTAGCCAGGATGGTCTCGATCTCCTGACCTCGTGATCCGCCCGTCTCGGCCTCCCAAAGTGCTGGGATTACAGGCTTGAGCCACCGCGCCCGGCCTTGGTTTTTATTTTTGATAGAGATGAGATCTCTTTATGTTTCCCAGGCTGATCTCAAAATCCTGAGCTCAAGCAATTTTCCTGCCTTAGCCTCCCAAAGTGCTGGGGTTATAGGTGTGAGCCACCATGCCCCACCCTTGGGTTTCTTTTCGATGTTACCTTCCGTTCGTGGCAAGTGGTACTTCAAAAAATAAAGTTAAAAGTGACATGGTTTCTAGAAAAACTTTAAGGAAATGGTGTTCTGGCTTTCAGATAAGGCAAAAAAAAAAATATCTTCAAACATGAAAAAAGAGTTTTGGAAATTATACACATATCCCTAGAGGGTGAGATTGTGGGGGAAATTTCATAATGTATATTTCCACAATGTTTAGGACTTTCCAAATGAGTACAGGTTATGTTTGTAAACAGGAAAAATAATAAAGACATGTTAAAATGATAAATTAGCTTTAAAAGATGACCATTTGTTGAAGGCAGTATTATATTTCGGTTAGGAAATGGCCTCTGGAATCAGCATAGATTTTATTGTTTTATTTTTATTTTTATTTTTTGAGACAGTGTCTCACTCTATTGCCCACACTGGAGTGCAGTAGTGTGATCACAGCTCACTGCAACCTCAACTTGCTGGGCTCAGGTGATCCTTCTGCCTCAACCTCTCAAGTAGTTGGGACTACAGGTGCACACCACTACGCCAGGCTAATTTTTTTGTATTTTTTGTAAAGACAGGTTTTCACCATGTTGTCCTGGCTGGTCTCGAACACCCAGGTTCAAATGATCTGCCTGCCTTGGCCTCCCAAAGTGTTGGAATTACAGGTGTGAGCCACTGCGCCCGGCCAGCATAGATTTTAAATCCACATTTTGTTGCTTGACTTCTTGGAGCCTGTTTCTTCATCTATGAAATTCAGGAAATGTGCCTGGAAATATTGCTTGAGATTCTAATGAGGAGGTGCAGGTGGAATACTGCAGCCTGATGCCCAGCCTATGCCGGGAACTCAGTACGTAAGAGCCAATGAGCATTGGCTGCGGACTGGACATGTCCCCTCCTTGTGCTGTAGTATTAATGTCTGCAACCCTCATAGTGATCCTGTGAAGTAAATGTAAAATCATCACCCAGATGAGGAAAACAGTGGCACAGAGAGGTTAAGAAAACTGTCCAAGGTTGCACAGCTCTCAAATGTTGAAATAAAGATTTAAACCCAGCCCTCCTGACCCCAGAAGCTTTTTTTTTTTTCCAAAAATTATTTGATTTGATTTTATTTCGAGATGGGGGTCTTTCTCAGTCACCCAGGCTGGAGTGCAGTCGCATGATCATGGCTTACTACAGCCTCAACCTCCCAGGCTCAAGTGATCCTCCTACCTCTGTCCCCCAACCCACAGTTGCTTGGGGGCACAGGCACACAACACCATGCCCGGCTAATTTTTGTACTTTTTGTAGAGATGGGGTTTCGCCATGTTGCCCAGGCTGGTCTCAAACTCCTGGGCTCAAGTGATCCTCCTGCCTCAGCCTCCCAAACTGCTGGGATCACAGGCGTGAGCCACTATGCCCAGCATTAGAGGCTCTTTTAACAGTTCCACAATTCCCTGTGAGATGGGCTGCGTAGAAAGCATTACTCCTGCTTGACATACACACAAACCATGGCCCG
Source organism: Papio anubis (assembly GCF_008728515.1). Lineage (NCBI taxonomy): Eukaryota > Metazoa > Chordata > Mammalia > Primates > Cercopithecidae > Papio > Papio anubis. The sequence goes on along the minus strand of NC_044993.1, from coordinate 32,791,070 downwards.
AAGTGAGCAGGGATTTGTCTGGATATCACCCTCTAAGTCAGTTGGGGCGGTGAGACCCAAAACCAAGGCTCCAGCCCTCCAGCCCCGCCAATCTTTCTTCTGCCCCTGTTTTCTGGGTTTGGCAATGTCTGCCAGGATGGGAGGGAGCAGTTCAGATGATCCAGTCTGGAGGCAAAATTCTTCTAAATTCAAAGGGCCCAGCCTAGGGTCACTGATGTCTTTTTCTTTTTAACTTTTAAAAAATGTATTCATTTTAAACCACACAAGTAAGACATGACTCAGTCTTCCTTGCAGAAAGTTAAGCTTTTTATACATAAGGCGAAATCTATTTTACTCACTGCTTCCAAGCCTGTCCCCTCTCCTGCAGTAACCCCTATTTGACATGTTTCCAGAACTTTATCTAAACCTTCACATAATAAAAATAATTCTTATATAGGGCTTACTAACTTCCAAGCACTGATTTTAGGACTTTACATAGTTAAACCCCACAGGAACTCTGTGAGGTAGGTGCTGCTCTTATCCCCATTTTACAGATGAGAACACTGAGGCCCAGAGAGGCTACGTAACTTGCCTGGTGTCACCCAGCCTGCAATTGGTGGAAAGGTCAGTACCAAATCTAGGCAGTCTTGCTCCGAAATTCATGCTCTTATCCTCTAAGTTATAAAACATGCTATTATCCACCTGTGGGAAGAAACGGTATTGCTGTTTGTTGATGTGTATTTTGGGACAAGTGATATCATTTTGTGCATATCATTATACAATGTGTCTTGTTTATTCCATGATACATCTTGAGGATACAGCCGTGTCAACAAAAAAATGAGTCCCTTTCATGCACGTAATCCCACAGCGTGGTTACACTAAACTTTATTGTGGCTGTCTAGGGTGTTTAAAGACCGCTGCTGGAATTTCTTTATCCAAGACTCCGTGTCTTAGCCCATTGGGGCTACTGTAACAAAGCGCCAGAGACTGGCTGGTTTCTAAACAATAGAAATGTATTTCTCAAAGTTCTGGAGACTAAAGTCCAAGATCTGGGTGCCAGAATGGTCGGGTTCTGGCGAGAGCCCTCTTTCGGGTTGCGGATGGCGGACTTTTCTTTGTATACTCACATGCTGCAAAGGGGGCTGGAGCATTCTCTGGGGACTCTTTTTTTTTTTTTTTGAGACGGAGTCTGGCTGTGTCGCCCAGGCTGGAGTGCGGTGGCGCGATCTCGGCTCACTGCAAGCTCCGCCTCCCGGGTTCACGCCATTCTCCCGCCTCAGCCTCCGAGTAGCTGGGACTACAGGCGCCCGCCACCTCGCCCGGCTAGTTTTTTGTATTTTTAGTAGAGACGGGGTTTCACCATGTTAGCCAGGATGGTCTCGATCTCCTGACCTCGTGATCCACCCGCCTCGGCCTCCCAAAGTGCTGGGATTACAGGCTTGAGCCACCGCGCCCGGCCTCTCTGGGGACTCTTATAAGGACATCAAACCCATTCACTATGGCTCCACCCTCATGACCTAATTACCTCCCCAAGACCCCAGCTCCTAATACCCTCATATTAGGGGTTAGAATTTCAACGTGTGAATTTCGGGGGAGCACAGATATTCAGTCCATCACATTGTGTATTCTGGGCCTCATGGCTGTCCACTTTGCTTTTTGCTGAGAAGTTTAGTGGTAAGGTCAAAGGGTGGAAGCGCGGTAAGATTTAGAAGTCATTGCTGATTTGCCCTGCAAGATGGGCAAACCACTTCCCGGGCTGCAGCTCTGAACCCTGGATCCAGGCCTTCTCTCCTTTATGTCTCGAGCTTACTTTGTCCCCTGCCTTAGTTACCAAACCAAAGCAAGATTCCTCTGGGACATTCCTGCCAGGCCCCATGGCAAGGTTGGAGCTGAGAAGGGGATTTCTAAACCTCGGTTTTATTTTCACTTTGGCCGTGCCAAGCCCTGGCAGAGCCACAGAGTTGGGGCACGAGGTACCAAGAAATAGCTCTGAATCTGAGGCAGGTGCTCTGCTCCAGGAAGGGGATAGAGCTGAGTTTTGGTTATGGGGAGACATCCTCAAGGTCTCCATCTAAATATGGTCAACTTGGTGGCCTTCCTGTCCCCAGTGCTTTTGGGGCTCTCAGAGGACAAGAATCACTCAGCTCTGGTTTGCTGGAGAAGCAGGGCGCCAGGTGGAGGTAGCGAGGAGCCTGTCTCTCCCCGCTGGGAGTGGAGAGCTGGGTGTCACAGCCTCGAACAGTCGTTGCCAGACGTTGGCACATGGGAAAACCCCCCAGGAGCTTCCCAAAGTGCCAGTGCCTGCGTTCTACCACCTGGGATGGTGCTGTGATGGGTCTGGAGTGTGGCCCATTGGGATTTTTAAAAGGCCCTCCTCCCAGGTGATACCGATGTGCAGACAAGCATGGGAACCACTGACCTGGAAGCCCCAGGGAGAGGCCTCTGGGGCCCCGGACATGCAGGCGGAAGCCTTCTCCTAGCAGCCTTGCCAGCCACCAACCCCTTTTCTGTGGGTGCTAGACCCAAACTGCCAGGGCTGAGTGGGAGAAGCAAGGCCACCAGCTGGCCACCTGATGTCCCAGCCAGGCTCGGGCTGGCAATAGGGCACCCCAGTCCTGGAGGAGGGTGCATCTGGAAATCTTGGGGGCTCCTTGGAGGAAAGTTCAAGCCTTTAACATAGGAAGGTGACTGGGGTGAAGGAGGCAGTTTAAAGACTAGTGATGTGGGCTAGGACCCAGATTTCTGGGTTTCCAGTGACCAGAAGAAGATGGCCTTGTTGGACTGGGGACAGGGACCACCCAGGCTCAGACCTGAGGCAGGGAGTGCAAGCATGAATTTGAGCACAGGCTCAGGAACACCTCCAGGGCTGCCAGGCAGGGAGACGCTTCTTCAACTCCTGTCTCTTCGACTCCAGCTGGTGACCTAGGCGGGTCCCTTCCCCTCTCTGAGCCTCAATTTCCTCACGTGTAAAGGATTGTGACTGTGCTTTTTAAGTCCTTTCAGGCCCTATCCTTGTGATTGTGCATTTTAAGCCTTTTAGGGCCCTATCTTTGTGACGGACAACAGAGACGATGGTTTTTTTTTTTTTTTTTTTTTTTTGGAGACAGAGTCCTGCTGTGTCGCCCAGGCTGTAGTGCAGTGGCGTGATCTCTGCTCACTGCAAGTTCCGCCTCCCAGGTTCACGCCATTCTCCTGCCTCAGCCTCACTAAGTAGCTGGGACTACAGGCTCCCGCCACCACGCCCGGCTAATTTTTTGTACTTTTAGTACAGACGGGGTTTCACTGTGTTAGCCAGGATGGTCTCGATCTCCTGACCTTGTGATGCGCCCACCTGGGCCTCCCAAAGTGCTGGGATTACAGGCGTGAGCCACCGGGCCTGGCCAAGATGATTGTTTTCAAAGGCAACAGTCACCCCTGCGTCGTCGCTGACTCACAGAAATGGATATGCCCTATAAGGACATCTCTGGCCTGCCCTGCCGGCATTTGTGGGCGGGGGAGGAAATGGCCTCTAACCCTTCCTGAAGGCACTTCCCAAGGGACCCCTGAAAGGAGGGTGACGCCTCCCAGAAAGAGACCAGTGGCCCAGCCCAGCCCTGCTCTTAGTTTTGTTTCCTCTGCTTTAAATGCCAGCAAGGCCTTTCCCTCCCAGGGCCTCAGTTTCCCCATCTTTACAATGGGCCCAGCATAGACCCCATCTCCAGAGCTCTTTCTGCTCTGTCACCCTGTGCGTCCAGGCTCAGGTGTTCTCTGAAGCCCTGACATCCTCAGCCATTCCCCAGGGGGAAGGCAGAGGCGCTACGTTCTCTCTGTTCCCCTGGTAGGGCTTGGTGTAGGATTCAGGGAGGATTGGAGGGCCTCTGTGGCCTCAGGTCCTCCCCAGGGTCCCCAGGCCCTGATCTGTCCACCTGGACCTAAAGAACCAACAACAGCAGCACTTTCTGTTTCTTTAAGGTATTTCTGTCCAAATGTCTGTAGACATGACTGGGGTGCCTGGCTATTACCCCACAAACTGCATGCTTTCTGATCTGCACAGATGAGAAAACTGAGGTCCTGTTTCTCCTCCACCCCAAGGCCTAATGGGGCCTCCTCCTTAATCTACTCTTCGAGAGGCAGGAACAGGATGGAAAGCAAAGGAACCGCAGCCAGAAGTCTGTGGCTCCACTCCTGTCCTCTCTGCATCCCTCACTTCTTTACTCACACCAGGAGCCAGGGGCTGGAGAGACCGAAGAAGCGACAGCAATGACAGCCACACTAGTGGTAATCAGAGCTTGGGTGGATTGAAGCTTTTTTTTAAATTTTTCATTTTTAATTTTTGTGGGTACATAGTAGGTGTATATGTTTATGGGTTACCTGAGATATTTTGATACAGGCGTGCAATGTGTAATCACATCAGGGTAAATGAGGTTTCCATCACCTTGAGCATTTATCCCTTGTGTTGCAAACAATTCCATTATACTTTTTGTTATTTTTAAACGTACAGTTAAATTATTACTGACTATAGTTACCTTCTTGTGCTATCAAATACTAGGTTTTATTCATTCTAACTATTTTTTGTACCCACTAACTATCCCCACTTCCCCCACCCCAGCCTCCTGCTACACTTCCCATCCTCTGGTAACCGTCCTTCTACTCTCTACCACCATGACTTAAATTGTTTTGATTTTTAGATACCACAAATAAGTGAGAACAAGTGACGTGTGTCTTTCTGTACCTGGCTTATTTCACTTAACATAATGACCTCCAGTACCATCCATGTCCTTGCAAATGATGGGATCTCATTCTTTTTGATGGCTGAATAGTACTCCATTTTGTATGTGTGCCACATTTTCTTTCATTCTTTTTTTTTTTTTTTTTTTTTTGAGATGGACTCTTGCTCTGTCACCCAGGCTGGAGTGCAGTGGCACGATCTTGGCTCACTGCAACTTCCGCCTCCCGGGTTCAAGCAATTCTCCTGCCTCAGCCTCCCGAGTAGCTGGGATTACAGGCATGCCCCACCATGCCCTGTTAATTTTTGTACTTTTAGTAAGGGAGGGGTTTTGCCATGTTAGCCAGGCTGGTCTCCAATGCCTGACCTCAGGTGATCCACCTGCCTCGGCCTCCCACAGTGCTGGAATTACAGGTGTGAGCTGCTGCGCCCAGCTGCCACATTTTCTTTGTTCATTCATCTGTTGATAGACACTTAGGTTAATTCCAAATCTTGCCTATTGTAAACAGTGCTGTCATAAGCATAGGAGTGCAGATATCTCTTTGAGATACTGATTCCTTTCTTTTGGGTATACACCTAGCACTGGGACTGCTGGATCATATGGCAACTCTATTTTTAGTTTAGGTTTTTTTTTTTTTTTTTTTTTTTTGAGACAGAGTCTCGCTCTGTTGCCCAGGCTGGAGTGCAGTGGCATGATCTCAGTTCACTGCAACTCCCGGGTTCACTGCCTCCCGGGTTCAAGCGATTCTCCTGCCTCAGCCTCCCGAGTAGCTGGGACTACAGGTGCCCACCACACCTGGCTAATTTTTGTATTTTTTGTAGAGATGGGGTTTCACCATGTTGGCCAGGATGGTCTCAATCTCTTGACCTCGTGATCCACCCGCCTCGGCCTCCCAGAGTGCTAGGATTACAGGCGTGAGCCACCGTACCCGGTCCTATTTTTAGTTTTCTGAGAAACCTCCGAACTGTCCCGCAGTGGCTGTACTAATTTACATTCCCACCAGTGTGTGTGGGCTCCCTTTTCTCCACATAGATTGAGGTTTTGTTGTTGTTGTTTGTTTGTCTGTTTGGAGATGAAGTCTCGCTCTGTTGCCTGGACTGGAGTGCAATGGTGTGATCTCGGCTCACTGCTGCCTCCGTCTCTCGGGTTCAAGCTATTCTCCCACCCCACCTGGGATTACAGGTGCCTGCCACCATGCCTGGCTAATTTTTTTTTATTTTTAGTAGAGACGGGGTTTCGTCATGTTGGCCAGGCTAGTCTCAAACTCCTGACCTCAGGTGATCTGCCCGCCTCAGCCTTCCAAAGTGCTGGGATTACAGGCATGAGCCACTGTGCCCAGCCTGGATTGAGTTTGTATCATGTGCCAGGTTCCATGTCAGGGATTCCACATGCCCCATCCCACAACCACCTTGCCAGGTGGGCATTATGATGACCCCCCATAGCAGACACTGTCAGAGCTCCCCCAACCCCATCTCTGCCCGGATGCTCCCCATTCACTGTGGGTGACACCTGCATCCTTCTCCCGGGGTGGCCTTTGCCTGGTGGGCATTGCCTTGCTCAGAGGTGCCTAGGCAGTCATGCCTCCCTCCCCTGCCCACTGGGCCTGCAGTGACATGAGGTGTGGCCACCCAGACCTCTTGCACCTGTGCAGGATGGACCTCTTCTATCATCACGCTCCAGTTCTCCCATGTGGCAGGCTGAAGCGAGACTTCTGAAACCATATCTTTGCTTAGATGCCTCTGCTACGCTATCTTTCTTCCACCACCCCCTCAATAAACAACCTCCACAGGAATCCCCTTGGGCTCTGCTTCTAGGGACCTGACCTAGAAGATCCTCATTTTACAGATGAGGACACTGAGGTACGAAGAGGCTGCATAACCTACCAGCGTCACACAGCTTTGGTGTGGAGTAGGGACTCAAATCCAGGGCCCTGGTACAGAGGCATTTGCCCTCACCAAGATTCAGGCCCTGAGAGAAGCTGACGGGCCTAGAGAACGGCAAGACTTGAGATAGCAGAGGAAGGAGACAGGGTAAGGAACGGAGCCTCATGCTGAAGTCTGGTCTGGAAGGAGAAGTCTGCAAGGTGGGAAAAAGAGGAAGTGGACGTGAGGTAGGGAAGCAGGATGTGCAAGGCAGGGAGTTGTGAAAGAGAATGCCGGCGGGTGGTGATCAGCATCTCATGGGTAGCTCAGCAGGTGCACGAGAGGCCCAGGAGGGCCAGGGACTGAATGGTGAAGGGGCATTTGTTTATTTATCCTTTGTTTTTGTTTTTTGTTGTTTAAATTGAGACCGACTCTCACAATGTTGCCCAGGCTAACATTGGCAACTGATGTCTGCTTACTCCTGGCCTCAAACGATCCTCCTGCCTCTGCCTCCAAAAGTGTTGGGATTACAGGCGTGAGCCAATGTTTATTCATCCTGAGCCTTCCCTGGACTCCTGATAGGTAGCTGCTTTGTGGTGGTCACAGCACCATGGTGTGACTTTATCCTGGAGGCAGTGGGAAGCTGATAGCAGGTTCAGACAGGCATGAGGCCAGACCAGAGCTGAGTTTTAAAGATAACTCCAGCCAGAGGCATGCGTGCATGTGCACATGTGGGTACATGTATGTGTGTGCACGTGCATGTGTGTATGAGTGTGGACTAGAGATGGGACAGCTTTCTGAGCAAAGGGAACAGCCAAGGCAAAGGCCTGGGGGCTGCAGGGAGAGAACAGCGTTTGATCTCTTCACTCCCTCCTCTAAACTCTGTGTCAGTAGCATTTTCAGGATAGCAGGAAGGATTCCCAAAGAGCACAGCAGTGAAGGCAGTGGGAGGGAGGCGTCTGCTGGGACACTGAAACCAGGATGGGGCAAACTCCCTTCGCAGCTCCTCAGACTCAGAGCCCCCATAAAGCTTCCAGGTGCACCCCAGCCCTTTTCCCTTTCTCTGGACTGGGATGGCATGATCCCAGGACTGCGACTCCACGTGTCTGAATTCCCTTTACTGACTGTGTAACCCTGGCCATTTTCCCCCCACCTTTCTCTCAGTGGCCCATTTGATTAGTCTGCCTCAGGGGTGCACTGGGGATTCTTAGAGGTAACACTTTGAACTGAAACCAGGGGTCCTGGTGCCAAAATGCAAATGTGAGAACTTGAAAGTTTGTCGGGTTTTATTTCCTCTGTTCTGTTTGCAGCAGCTCCTCTTTCTTGTTTTCTATAGAACAGTAAAAAACTTTATGCATTTGAATATCGTGAACCTCATAATTAATATACAATATAAAAACTACTAGCTATGCATGGATAAATCAATTGAAGCACAATGGCTGAGCGTGTCTTTCTCATTCTTTGATGGCTACCTCAAATCAAATCAATATGAACTTGGGGTCAGGCACAGGGGCTCACGCCTGTACTTTGGAAGGCCAAGGCAGGAGGATCACTTGAGTGCAGGAGTTTGAGACTAGCTTGGGCAACATAGTGGGATCTTGTCTTAATATTTAAAAAAGAAAGAAATAAATAAAAAAGTGAACTTGGGAGGTATGAATGACAACTCGTATAGCTGAAGTAATAAATATATTCAACTTTTAAAACTTAATTTTGATTAGATAACACATGCATACGGTATAACATTCTAGGCCAGGTGCAGTGGCTCATATCTGTAATTCCAGCACTTTGGGAGGCCAACGTGGGCAGATTGTTTGAGCCCAGGAGTTGAAGTCTAGCTTGGGCAACATGGTGAACCCCCGTCTCTGCAAAAAAACACGAAAAAATTAGCTAGATGTGGTGGTGTGCACTTATACCAGCTACTCAGGAAGCTGAGGTGGGGGAACCATATGAGCCCAGGAGGTGGAGACTGCAGTGAGCCATGACCACACCAAATGCACTCCAGCCTGGGTGACAGAGCAAGACCCTTTCTCAAAAAAATAAAAAATAAAAAATAAAAATTCCTTTCACTGGGGACAATTACCATTATGAATTTCTTCCAGAAATATTCCATGTATTGTATACACTTTTTTTTTTTGTTTTGAGACAGAGTCTCGCTCTGTCACCCAGGCTGAGGTGCAGGGACGCAGTCTTGGCTCGCTGCAGCCTGGACCCCCCCCCAGACTCAAGCAATCCTCCCACCTCAACCTTCTGTGGGTAGCTTGGACAACATGCGTGCACCACCACTCCTGGCTAATTTTTGTATTTTTTGTCAAGACAGGGTTTTGCCATGTTACCCAGGCTGGTCTCAAACTCTCAACCTCAAGTGATCTACCCGCCTCTGCCCCTCAAAGTGCTGGGATTACAGTCGTGAGCCACCACTTTTATTTTTTCTTTACACAAAGGAAGCATATTCTACACCCTGTTTTGCCCCAGCTCTCTTTTAAAAAACAATATATTGTGGATACAATTCCATATCATTCCATATAGTTTGTCCTCTTTTCTTTTCTTTTTTCTTTTCTTTTCTTTTCTTTCTTTCTTTTGAGACAGGGTCTCACTCTGTCACCCAGGCTGGGGTGCAGTGGCACTATCTCAGCTTACCTCAACCTCCCGGGCTCAAGTGATCCTCCCACCTCAGCCTCCTGAGTGGCTGGATGCTGCCTCTTTCTTTTTAATGGCTGCGAAGAATTCCATTGTACAGATGTGCCATAATTTAATCATAATGTGTCCTCTTTGATCGTTTAGGTTTTTCCAATTTTTGCTATTATAAGCAAGGCCACGTTAAATATCGCTGGGCATATTATTGTGCATATAATGAAGACATCTGTAGGTTAAATGCCTGTGTATGAAATTGCTCAGTGTGATTATATGGCATTTACCACTTTGGTAGATAAAGGTTGTGTCCTGTTACATTTCCACGGATGAATTTCTTCCAGAAATATTCATGTATTTGTATACACATTTTTTGAGACATGGTCTCAAAACTGTTGACACATTATTATTATTATTATTATTATTATTATTTCACATTATTTAGGGAAGTTTCATTTTTTTCTGAGCTACCACTGATAATTTCTTATTTACTCATCATCTTGTATTTCTCTTCCTTACACATTAGGGAAATGTCTATTCTAGTTTTTAATGTAAATGTTCTTGAGGCTTTTTTAGAAAAAATCAAAATATGCACATTAAAAAATTTGAATGGTTCAAAGGGTCCTAAAAAGGGTCCACAGTGGAAAAGGCTCTCCTTTCCCGGCATCCCCAGACCCCTCCTCAGACACAAGCCTGTCGTCAGTTTCCTGTGTAGCTTCCCAGAATTGGTCTCTATGTATGCAAATACACACACATGTAAAATACACACATGCCAGGTCCACGTGGAATGATGCAGTGCGTCAAAGTGCCCGTTCATTCACAACCTTGCCAACTCAGTAATATCCTTGCAAATCTAATAGTTAGAAAATGGTGTATCTTTTTTAGTTCTAAAGTATTATATTTGTTCTATTTTCTGTGAGCTTGAGCATCTTTTCATATATTTAAAAGTCATTGGGTCCAGGGGTGGTGGCTCATGCCTGTAACCCCAGCACTTTGGGAGGCCAAGGCAGGTGGATCACCTGAGGTCAGAAGTTCGAGACCAGCCTGGTCAACATGGTGAAACCCACTCTTATTAAAAAAACAACAACAACAAAAACCATTAGCCAGGCATGGTGGTTCATGCCTGTAATCCCAGCTACTTGGGAGGCTGAGGCAGGAGAATCACTTGAACTGGGGAGGTGGAAGTTGCAGTGAGCCGAGATTGTGCCACTGCACTCCAGCCTGGGCAACAGAGTGAGACTCTGTCTCAGAAAAATTTGTTTAAATGTCATTGGTATTTCCCTTTTTTGTAAACCTTTTATGTTCTTTGCCTACTTTTCTATGAGGTCACTGGCTTTTTCAGTATTGATTTTTAGTAACTCTCGATTTATTAAAACATTTATACATTTATAGCTTTGTTTATGATATATACATTTATAACCTTGTCTGTGATGCAGATATTTTTCCAATTGGTCATCTGGCTTTTGACTTTATCTGTGGTATTCTTTGACAATACAAAAATTTTAATTTATATCTGATCAGTTTCATCCAGTTTTTTCTTTTTTCATGATTTCTGAGTTTTGCGTCATGCTTAGCAAGACACTCTCTACTCTGAAATTATTTTCTGTAAAATACTTTTTTCAGCCAGTCATAGTGGTTCACACCTGTAATCCCAGAACTTTGGGAGGTAGAGGTGGAAGGATTACTTGACTCCAGGGGTTCAAGGCCAATCTGGGCAACAGAGCAAGACCTTGCCTCTATTTGTTTAAAGAGAAATTTTTTTTAATTAAAAAAAGAATACTTTTTTCCATGTTTTGTTTGAGCACTTAAATTTTCTTAACTTTTTTGTCGTGAAACATAACACATAGAAAAATGTCATGTAAGTGTACAACTTCGTGAATTGTTATAAATTGAACATACAGCCTTCTGGTACTTTCATGGTTTAACTTCTTACATTTAAATTTTTGTTTCATCTGGACATTATGTTGATATAATTGTGAAATAGAAATCCATTTTTATTGTAAAAGAACACTTTTTAAATGTTCATGAAATGTTTTACAATTTATTATATACCAAGCAAAAAAGAAAATCTCAACATATTCCTCAAAGTAGAAATTGCACAGGACTTATTCTTTGTACAGCGTAATACAACAAAAACTAATGATAAAGCCATAAAAACAACTCTTTATTAAATTACTCCATTCCAAATTATAATTTCAATCTACTTAGCACATAAATGTTTGATATACATTTATCGAAATTGACCAAAAGTGTTTTATTATTTTTTAAAGGGTAAAGGCTAGCAATGGCTTAAGCAATACAGTTTATAATTTTAAAGAATAACAAACAGCCTCACTAAATCAGGGGAAAGAAATAAAAAGATAAAAGCAAAAATTACAGAACTAGAAAAGGGACTATTCCAGCAAAACTGATAAATGTTTTCAAACATAAGAGTTACCAACTGCTGGCAAATCTAAAAAGAAGAAAAAGACAAAAAGTAAACTAAATTAAATGTGAAGCCTTGAGGAGATTTAAAATTATAAGAAAATAGGCTGGGCACGGTGGCTCACGCCTGTAATCCCAGCACTTTGGGAGGCCGAGGTGGGCGGATCATGAGGTCAGGAGCTTGAGACCAGCCTGGCCAACATGGTGAAACCCCGTCTCTACTAAAAGTACAAAAATTAGTTGGCTGTGGTGGCATGCGCCTGTAGTCCCAGCTACTCGGGAGGCTGAGGCGGGAGAATCACTTGAACCCGGGAGGTGGAGGCTGCGGTGAGCCTAGACCATGCCATTGCACTCCAGCCTGGGTGGCAGAGTGAGATTCCGTCTCAAAAAACAGGCCGGGCGCGGTGGCTCACGCCTGTAATCCCAGCACTTGAGAGGCCTGCATGGGATGGATCACGAGGTCAGAGATTCCAGACCATCCCAGCTTCATTAACGTGAAACCCCATCTCACTAAAAATACAAAATATTAGCTGCTGGGCGGGTGGCGGCACCTGTGGTCCCAGCCATCACCACTGCACTCCAGCCTGGGCAACAGAGCGAGACTCTGTCTTAAAAAAAAAAAAAAAAAAAAAAAAAAACCACACACACACACAAACAAGAAAATATTATATACAACTGTGAGCTATACTATGTTTGACCATCTTGACAAAATGAGCAACTTTCTCAAAACTATAAATTGCCAAATGTTCATTAAAAAAAAAAGCCAACAATAACCAACCCACACAATGAGGATAAATTTAAAGTGATCCAGTTTGATTTTTTTTTAAAAAACTGTTCAAACATCTTGGTAGTGCTGGGCAGGAAGTTGGCTTTCATTCTGGGAGAGATGAGAAGGCTCTGAGGGGCATGGGACCTGATGTCACAGGACCTGATGCAGGCTGTGTCTTAACAGCTGACTCCTGCGCGGAGAAGGTTACTGGGGGACGGGTGGACGGAGACCAGGGAGGAGGCAGGTGCAGGACTCCCCGTGAGAAATGATGGTGTCCAGGCTAGGCCAGAGCAGTAGAGGAAGCAAGATTCTGGAATGCACTTGGAAAATGAAGCCATCTTTGGGCTTGAGCTCAAGGAAGCGTGAAGCTGCCCCTAATTGACGTGGGGAAGGTGGTCTAGGGAGCAGCTTGGGAAGAGAGATCAGGAGCTCAGTTTCGGACTTGGAAGTTTTGAAACGCACATGAGGCATCCAGGTGGAGTTGGGAGAACTAAATCATGCCGAAAGGTACTCACGTGGCAAGTAGCAAATATTCGCTATATTGTCTGTTCAACTTTGTCAACTGCTTTTCCAGTAGAAATGTAGTGTCCTTATCACACATGCATAAATGTTAAACTCAAAAGTAAAATGAAATATTTTCTCAGTAGATATGAATTACTTTTTAATTTTTTTTTTTTTTTTTTGACATGGGGTCTCACTCTGTTGCTCAGGCTGGACTGGAGTGGCAAGATCATAGCTCACTGCAGCCTCAAACTCCTGGGCTCAAGCAATCCTCTGCCACAGCCTCCCGATTAGCTGGGACACACCACCACGCCCAGCCAATCTTTTATTTTTTGTAGAGACTGAGTTGTGCAATGTAGCCCAAGCTGGTCTCCAACTCCTGAGCTCAAGCTATCCTCCCACCTCGGCCTCCCAAAGTGTTGGGATTACAGGCGTGAGCCAACACACCTGGCTGCTTTTTAATTGTAATATTCATCCTCTATCCATCATACTTAGTGCAGATATTTTTCCCTACCGATTGCCTTCCTATTTCTCTTCTTTTTCACATTATTTAGGGAAGTTTCATTTTTTGTGAGTTATCACTGATAATTTATTATTAACTCATCATCTTGTATTTCTCTTCCTTACACATTGGGGAAATGTCTATTCTAGTTTTTAATGTAAATGTTCTTGAGGCTTTTTTTTTTTAGAAAAAAATCAAAATATGCACATTAAAAAGTTTGAATGGTTCAAAGGGTCCTAAAAAGGGTCCACAATGGAAAAGGCTCTCCTTTCCCGCCATCCCCAGGGCCCTCCTCAACACAACCCTGTCATCAGTTTACTGTGTAGCTTCCTAGAGTTGGTCTCTATGTATGCAAATACACACACATTTAAAATATACACATGCCACAGCTTTTTAAAATTTGAATTTATGGGCTGTGTGTAGTGGCTCACTCCTGTAACCCCAACACTTTGGGAGGCCGAGGCTGGTGGATCACCTGAGGTCAGGAGTTCGAGACCAGCCTGACCAATATGGTGAAACCCCATCTCTACTAAAAATACAAAAATTAGCCAGGCGTGGTGGTGGGTGCCTGTAATCCCAGCTTCTCAGGAGGCTGAGACAGGAGAATCACTTGAACCCAAGAGGCAGAGGTTGCAGTGAGCTGAGATCATGCCACTGCACTCCAGCCTGGGCAACAGATAGAGACTCCATCTCAAAAAAAAAAAAAAAAATGAATTTAGACCCAGGTGAGCGGAGGCTCACGCCTGTAATCCCAGCACTTATGGAGGCCGATGAGGAGAGAATCACTTCACTTCAGTCCAGGAGTTCAAGACCAGCCTGGGCAACTCAGGGAAACCCTGTCTCTACAAAAAAATAAAAATTAGCCTGGCATGGTGGAGTATGCCTGTTGTCTCAGCTGCTCAGGAGGGTGAGGCAGGAGGATCACTTGAACTCAGGGGTAGCAGGCTGCATGAGCTATGATTGCACCACACACTCCAGCCTGGGTGACAAAGCAAGACCCTGTGTCAAAAAAAAAAAAAAAAAGAAAATTAGATTACCGTCAGAGGTGGTACAAAACACTTCCCAGTTTGTTGCTTTCATTTCGTTTGTTGCCATTTTTACTATACAGAAAAAAAAATGGCAATAAAGAATACGTTATTACGTTAATTTGTAATGCATTATTTTTAATGACTTTATTGAGGTGTAATTTACATACCATAAAATCCATCCATTTTAAGTGTACAATTCAGTGATTTCTAGTAAATGTACTGAGTTATGCGACCATCACCACAATCTGGTTTTGGGACATTTTCATTACTGCCATAATAGTCCTCATACCCATTTAGAATTATTCCTATGTCTGCCCCCTGGCCCAGGCAACCACTAATCTACTTGCTGTTTCAATAGACTTGCCTTTTCTGAATGTTTTACATAAATAGAATCATACAATATGTGATCTTTAGTGATCTTTTTCCACATGGCATAAACTTTGTTCCTTTTTATTGTTGAATAATGTTCCATTGTATAGCTATATCATAGTTTGTTTCTCTATTTATGAGCTTTTGGGTGTTTGGGTTGATTTCACTTTTTGACTGTTATGGATAATGCTGGTATGAACATTCATATACAAGTTTTTGTGTGGATGTATATTTTCATTTCTCTTGGAATAGACCCAGGCATGGAATTGCTGGATTAGATGGTAATTCTGTTGTTTTATATTCTAACGAAAGGATCCCCAATCCCTGGACCACAGACCAGTGCTGGTCCATGGCCTTTTAGGAACTGGGCCACACAGCAGGTGGTGAGTGGCCGGCAGGCGAGTATTACCGCCTGAGCTCTGCCTCCTGTCGGATCAGCGGTGCCATTAGATTCTCATAGGAGCACAAACCCAGTTGTGAAATGTGCAGGGAGAGATCTAGGTTGAGAGTTTCTGATGAGAATCTAATGATAAATGTAATGAGCTTGAATCATCCCGAATCCATCTCCCACCTCCAACCCCCATCCGTGGAAAAAATTCTCTCTCACAAAACTGGTCCCTGGGCCAAAGAGTTTCGGGACAGCTGTTCTAAGGAACTGCCAAAACTGCCAAACTGTTTTTTCAGAGTGGCTGGACCATTTTACATTCCCATCAGCAGTATATACAGTGTCCTGCTTCTCTACATCCTCATCAATATGTGTCCTTTTCATTATAACCATTCTATGTGGGTGTGAAATGCTATGTGGCTGTGTTTTTCATTTCCATGCAGAAATTTTTAATTTAATTACTTAGTTAAAAATAATTCTTTAAATTTAAAATACTCATATTGCCATATATATTTTTTTATACTACAAAGTGATACAATTTTTGTTAATTTTCCTGCCTTGATTACTCTTTACCTGTATAGTAGGTAAATCTTTACATAAGATCACAATTATATTGAATAGTAATTTATTCAACTCAAAATCTTCATAGGATTTAGAAAATTTAAGTCCTTTACCAAAGGGTTTGACTTTTAACTTCATTAAAGTTTGCAAACAGTACCAAATCCTTGGGAAAGCCACATTCAATCATTGGCATTCCAGGATTTTGAACTATAACTGTAGAGATCACTAATATGTCATTTCTAAGCTGACAGTCATAATGACTAAAGCCTCTCATAAATAGATTTTTAAATACTTCCTTCAAAGCCAGTAAACATTCCAAGTTACTAAGCTGTTGAACAATTTCTTCTTTTGAATATTTCTCTGATAAGTTCCAAAGTGTTTCTGATGAAGGAAATAAAAGCCATCCAGAGAAATCTGGGTCATTGAGGTGAGCACAGATTCCAGTGGCTGCTTGTGGTTTCATCATTACAGTACAGTTAACTTCAGAAGTCGAGAGATGCTGCAGAACTTTGAGTACCTAAAGTTTCTCAACAAGTTGATTTTCAAGCAAGGTCATTAATTGGACCATTGTTTTTGCCAGTCCTCCAACTTCAGTCATTTGAACTTTGTATGATGAACTCGCTTGCTGGTAACCTGGAATACACTTCTTTGGTAGTTCTGCATGATAAAAGTCAACAATAAGCTTACAATTCTGTATCCTCAATTCAGAACTTGGTATTTTCATTAAGTATCCAGAAGTGCAATTGAATTAGCAGTATCTCCAGCATAAGTTATTTCATCCGATACTTTCTTTTTCAAAAATAGCAAGCCACACTATTTTATGATGTCATATGCAGATTCCACAAAACGTGGCTGGCTTTCGATTTTTACTGCACGCAGATTCAGAATTTTAAATGTCTGTACTAGATCCTTTAAGGGAAGTTCATTCTGATAACACTGTACCAGTTTCTTGACAGATGTAAGTTGTTTTTCTTCTAAGCCATCTTTAGCAGTCTCTTCAAAAAGTTTGATGACACAATTAAGGTCCATAGGCTTCAAAACACCAGTTCCGCATGGTGAGGGAGGCCTCGGGTAACACCATCGTGGTGGAAGGCAAAGGGGAAGTCAAGACCTTCTTCATGGTGGCAGGAAAGAGACAGCGTATTGCTGTGTATTTTAACACCACTTATTCCCCCCTTTTTTCTCTCAATATCATGGATTAAATAGTGTATTTTAAATGAGTGTGAGGCTCACTTGGACTCTATTCCATCCGTTTGGCCAATTTTTTTCCATTTTTAATTCAAGGATCTTAAAGTTTGAATGATGGTCACCTTATGATGCATTTTATCATGTTTGGAAGCTTTTTTGCTATTTCCTGATCCAACAAATAGCCTTTTGATAGAATTGCCTTTATTCGTTTCTTTATATCCAATTCTAACTTAAAATTAACTTAAACTGTTTTATTATGAAATATTTAAGTCATATAAATACTGCCTCTTTTCTCTAAATGACTGTTCATATAATTTTACCAAGTTCTGTTAAAGCATCCTGTTGTACATAAAGTGGCGGTTTTTTTATCTGCCTGTTAACTTACAGTGGGTTTTATTTTATTTCACTTTCTGTGGTCAAAGGCAAGTTTGTCTTAGTCAGCTTGGGCTGTTCGAATGAAATACTATAGACTGGGTGGCTTAAACAACAGAAACTTGTTTCTCACAGTTCTGTAAGCTGGGAAGTCCCTGGGAAACCAGCAGACCTGGTGTCTGGAGAGGATGCACTTCCTGGTTTGCAGACGGCACCTTCTCATTGTGTCCTCACAGGGCAGAGAGCAAAGAGAAAGAGAAAGAGCAAGCACTCTCCAGCCTCTTCCTTTTTCCTTTTGTTTTTGTTTTTGTTTTGTTTTTGTTTTCTTTTGTTTGTTTGAGATGGAGTCTTGCTCCGTCGCCGAGGCTGGAGTGCAGTGGCATGATCTTGGCTCACTGCAACCTCTGCCTCCTGGGTTCAAGTGATTCTCCTGCCTCAGCTTCCTGAGTAGCTGGGACTACAGGTGCCTGCCACCATGCCTGACTAATTTTTATATTTTTATTAGAGATGGGGTTTCATCATGTTGGGCAGACTGGTTTTAGACTCCTGACCTCAAGTGATCTGCCCACCTTGGCCTCCCAAAGTGCTGGCATTACAGTCATGAGCCACCGTGCCCGGCCTCCAGCCTCTTCTTGTGAGGGCAGTAATCCCATCATAAGGGCTCCACCCTCTTGACCTAATCACCTGGCAAAGGCCCCACTTCCAAATACCATCACACTGGGTATTTAGGCTTCACCAGGTGAATCAGTGGGGGAGGTGGGACACAAACATTCAGTCCACGGCAAGTTTTTATCTCAATTTGCTAATGCCTCTATTTCTCCTGTTACAATGTGATAATGCTGTTTTTTAAAATATCATTTAGCTGGCTGTGGTGACCCATGCCTGCAGTCCCAGCTACTCAGGAGGCTAAGGCAGAAGGATCACATGAACCTAGGAGTTTGAAACCAGCCTGGGCAACATAGAAAGACGCTGTCTCTTAAAAAAAAAAAAAAAAAAAAAAAAGGGAAGCCGGGCGCAGTGGCTCACGCCTGTAATCCCAACACTTTGGGAGGCCGAGGCGGGTGGATCTCCTAAAGTCGGGAGTTCAAGACCAGCCTGAGCAATATGGAGAAACCCCGTCTCTACTAAAAATACAAAATTAGATGAGTGTGGTGGCACATGCCTGTAATCCCAGCTACTTGGGAGGCTGAGGCAGGAGAATTGCTTGAACCAGAAGGTGGAAGTTGCGGTGAGCCGAGATCATGCCATTGCACTCCAGCCTGGGCAACAAGAACGAAACTCCGTCTCAAAAAAAAAAAAAAAGAAAAGAAAAAGAAAGAAAGAAATGAAAAGAAGCACTTAAAGAGGCTGAGCCTGGCAGATCACTTGAGGTCAGGAGTTCACGACCAGCCTGGCCAACATGGTGAAACCCAGTCTCTACTAAAAATCTAAGAATTAGCCAGGCGTGGTGGCACACACCTGTAATCCCAGCTACTCGGGAGGCTGAGGCACGAGAATTGCTTGAACCCAGGAGGTGGAGGTTGCAGTGAGCTGAGATCATGCCATTGCACTCCAGCCTAGGCAACAGAGCACGACTCCATCTCAAGAAAAAAGAAAGACAGAGAGAGAGAAATATAGACATATCTTATTAGTCCCCTGGGAGCTCTTCAAAAGATCTCTTTTTTCCTTTCTTATTTCTAATTACCATACTACATACCACCTCCATTATGTCAGAATGTGCCCTATTTACATGGATTTGTCCAAAGTCATGGAACTCCGGGTTACATTCCTCGTATTTCACAGAGACACAATTAGAGCACACGCTGACCTTCCACCTCTCTTCCTTTCCTCCATGTAGTCTGTAGCTACCTGTTCTCTTCTTTGTTCGTAGGAAGATCTCTGTTGTATGGTGTGGGAATTTGTGCCAGCGTGTCTTTTTACTGTGCTCTCTTTGAGCAGCTATCAATGCTTCCGGGTCTTCTCTTTAAGAAGAAAGTTAACTCTCAATTGTTTAAAAACTAACTAAAAAGGAAGAAGATTGCAAATCCTAACCTTTTTGGGGTTTTATATTGGGGGCGAAAGTTGGCATCTGCAGTAAGGATTATTTCATTATCATCTGAATAAATGACCAAAAATAACTTTGCTAACTTGCAGGGCTCATTGTGATGCCAAAGGACATTGTAAGGTGAATATCTGAATTGGAGGAGGAAGAGGGGCATCCTCTGAGCCAGGTGTGGCAGGAGGTGACATCAAGGAAAGTT
Organism: Papio anubis; assembly: GCF_008728515.1. Lineage (NCBI taxonomy): Eukaryota > Metazoa > Chordata > Mammalia > Primates > Cercopithecidae > Papio > Papio anubis. The sequence goes on along the minus strand of NC_044993.1, from coordinate 32,771,556 downwards.
AGGCTGCGTAAACCCAGGGACGTAAGGAGCTGCAGTCAGGGAAGAACAAGGTCTACAGATGGAGTTGGAGGGACTGTGTCTGGATCCAGTGTTCTCAGAGGTGTCTCCGGCAGGCAGGGGCAAGGGCTGGTGCCTGGTTTACAGCATTCCTTTTGGAGTCTGGAATAGTGGGGACAACTCCCTGTCTTCTCTCCCCTTAGGGAGCTGCACTATGGAAACAACCTGTCAATCCAACTCAAGGCACAAGGACATAGCCCAGACACCCATGAGACCCTCTCTGTGGGGACCTTAGAGCACCTATCATGAATGAGGAGACCAAGTAGGTGATTTTTCTCTCCCCTTCACCTCCTCTTCTCCCCTCCTATCTACTTCTTCACTCTTCTCCTACTGCCAAGACTGGTCCCTACCCAAATCTGCTTACTGGGCTGCCCCCAACACAACAAACCTGCCCTTGACCATCATTCCGCATGAGAATGTAATGATCAGACACAGAAAATCAGGAAGAGTTTTGAGACAGCATCTAATCTACCCATTTTAGAGATGGTATGACTGAGGCTTATGTAGGAAAAAGGCTTGCTCAAGGTCACGCTATGAGTGTACCAGTTATGATGGGCCAGGTTACACTGCAGTACATGCACCCTCCAAAGTCCCAGTGACTCATGGCAACAAAAGTTTATTTGCTGCTCTTGCTTCCTGTCTGGTGTGGATTGACTGGGATTGCTCCTCCACATCATCCTCTCTCCCAGACTCAGGCTAACAGGGTAGCCATGATTTGCAATATTTCTGGCCCCTGGAGTAGAAAAAAAGAAAAACTACTGTGAATCACACCTTGGTTCTTAAAACATCTACACAGGCATGACATGAGTCTTTTAAAGCATATTTCATTGACCAAAGCAAATTTCATGGCTGTGCCCAATTTCAAGGAGGCAGAGAAGTGTAATCCCACCAAAGGCCTAGAAAGAGGAGAAAGAGTATCTGTGAACAGCCCAAATGCCTACCATAGAGAATTAGTCACAGAGCTGGGCCATGGATCTTTCAACCATCGTCCTCTGTCTCCAAGATTATTCCCCATGGAAATCTCAGTGACTGATAATGATGCCATGTGCTTTTTCTCCCGAAGATGGTTAGCCTTAAAGAGATTTGTGTCATATCCTAAGGGGACAGAACACTAATGATGGAAACAAAGGTATTGTGTTAGACTGGCTGGAGGATAAATTTGAGGATGAGAAACATCACCAGAAATCACACCATCCAGGCACTACTTACTTCCATCTGGTGCCACGCTGTCCTGGACCATTTCTTCATGGGCAACATGGATGCTGGACACCATAGCCTGGAAAAGAAGTTATGCCCTAGGCTATGGCCACATCCTTTTTCTGAGATCACACAAAATCCAGGGACTTAGCCTTGTCTGGAGCCATCCAGGCCTCCAAGGCCTTGGAAATTTACTGGCCCGGGAGGCAGGAAACCTCAGTTCTGCTCCTGGCTCTGTCATGGACTTGTTGTGTGACTGTGGGCACACCCTTTGCCCTTCCTTGGCCATGGTCTTTCCATCTGTTTAGTGGAGATGGTGATCCCTGCCTGAGGATCATGGTGTGAGCATGTTTCATAAATTCTAAGACTCTGCCTGAGTAAGGACCTCCTGAGATTAGCCCAGTCGAGGAGAAATGACCAGTGGGGCTGGCGGCACATACAAGTATGTCTCTGCTGCTCCAAACCCCAGCACGCACAGTACTGGCCTCAGCCTCTGGGGATTGGGAAGGCTGGCTTTTGGGTGGACCTCCTACTCTTTTCAGAGTTAAAGGTGGACTCTCTGGAGTTGTGAGGCTAAAATGAAGTATATAAAGCACTTAGACAGTGAGTGCTTTCCAAGTGGGTACTGCTATGAGGAAGGAAATAGTACAAGAAGGTACATCTGGAAATGTGATAGCATGGTCCACTAGATGATGGACCCCCATTTAGTTGGCCAGTCCTCAACTGTTAGACGTTTAGGTTGTTTCCAATTTTTAATCATTATAAATAGTCTTGCAGTGAACATCTTTGTAACTAAATCTTGTACATATGTTCATGATTGTTTCCCAATTGTTTCCCAGTTCTAGAGTACTAGAAATGGAATTACTGAATCAAAGGAACTGCACATTGTTTAGGCTTTCGCTGTGTAAATGCCCCTTGCCCTCTATTGGTACTTCTATGAGGAGGTGATTTAAGAGTTCCAGTTCCGCCAGGCATGATGGCTCACACCTGTAATCCCAGCACTTTGGGAGAGCGAGGTGGGCGGATCACCCTGAGGTCAGGAGTTTGAGCCCAGCCTGGCCAACATGTTGAAATCCCATCTCTATGAAAAATTACAAAAATTAGCCAGATATTGTGGTGTGCACCTGTAATCCCAGCTACTCGGGAGGTTGAGACAGGAGAATCGCTTGAACCCAGGAGTCAGAGGCTGCAGTGAGCCGAGATTACACCATTGCACTCCAGCATGGGTGACAGAGCGAGACTCCATCTCAAAAAAAAAAAAAAAAAAAAAAAAAAAAGAGTTCCAGTTCGGAAGGAGAGAATCGGCTTAGCAAAAGAGGTGATGGTCTGTGTTAGCTAGGATTAGAGTTCACTGTGAGTAACAGAAAACACTAAACAACAGTGGCTTAACCAGAATGGAAGTATATTTCCCTGCCATGTAATAGAAGTCCAAAGTCAATGAGCACAGGGCAGATGGGCAGCTCAGTATGGGTTCCACATCATGATTCAAAATGGCTGCCCAAGATCCAGCCATCCCATCGACATTCCAGCCAACAGGAAGGAGTAAAGAAGAATAGACAACACTTCCACTTACATTCCACTGGCCAAATTACATGGCTACATATAACTGCAAGGGAGACTGGGAAATAATAATCTATTCTGGATGATCAGAGAATGTTTAGTAGTTCTCATACTGAGGAAGAAGCGAAGAACAGATTTTGGGAGACAACTAGTTGTCTCTGCCATGAGGTTAGCTCAGACTGAGAGCAGCATAAATAGTTCACGGAAACAAGAATGAGTAATGCATCCTTAGGGGACTGTCCACAGGGCATGAACTAGGCCATTCCAGAGAGCCAGGATGTAGGCACAAATGGAGTGGGGAGGGGGAGCGGAAGAAACAGACTGATCTCTGGAGCCGATTCCTGGGCAGAGACATCAAGACTCCATGGAGAGGCCACTTCCCTGCCTGTTTTTTGTTGCTCAGATGTAGGGAGTAGTTCTTGACTGCTTGACTTCCCCAGAAGCTCCCCTATCCCCCAACTCACCTTCCCCAGATCACCTTCCCCCTAGTTCACCTGTCCCCAACTCACCTGCCCTCAGGTCACGTGCCCCGCAACTCACCTGTTCTCCATCTAATCTTCCTCCCAGCTCCCCTGTCCCCCAAATCACCTGCCCCCAATTCACTTGTCCTCCAGCTCACTGGTTCCCCAGCTCATCTTCCCTCCAGTCCCCCTGCCCCCCAGCTCACCTGCCTGCCCTAAGTTCACCTGTCCCCCAGTTCATTTTCCTCCTAGCTCGCCTGTCCCCTGCTCACCTGTGCCCAAGCTCCCCTGTCCCCCAGTTCCCCTGTCTCTCAGCTCACCTCCCCCCAGTTCCTCTGTCCCCCAGCTCACCTTCCCCCCAGTTCCCTTGTCCCCAGTTCATCTGCCCCCAGGTCCCCTGTCCCTCAGCTCATCTGCCCCCAGTTTACCTGTCCCCCTCAACTCACCTATCTTCCCTGTCCCTCCAGGGCCGGCTCCTTATGGACCCCGTTGACCTCCAGCTCGGCAACAAGAACCTGTGGAGCTGTCTTGTGAGGCTGCTCAGCAAAGACCCAGAATGGCTGAACGCCAAGATGAAGTTCTTCCTCCCCAACACAGACCTGGATTCCAGGAACGAGACCTTGGACCCTGAACAGAGAGTCATCCTACAACTCAACAAGCTGCATGTCCAGGGTTCGGCCACCTGGCAGTCTTTCATTCATTGTGTGTGCATGCAGCTGGAGGTGCCTCTGGAACTGGAGGTGCTGCTGCTGAGTACTTTTGGCTGTGATGATGGTAAGGGCAGGTGTGAGAGACGCAAAGCAGCCAGGCCAGCACCTGTGTCATGGAGAGTCAGGGGGAGCCCAGGGACCCACCTGAGTCACAGACAGGGTGTAACCGAGTCAGGATCTCAATTCTGTATTTCTGGACATTTCCCAGAACAAATTCCCTAACGCGCCCAAATCTGCTGGGGCCTGGAGGACCCCTCCTTCCACCTGGCTTCACTCGAATTGCTTGAATTGCTGAGTGACTGCTTCCAGCCACAAAATCCCACATAGCCCATAATACCCGAGAGCTTTCTTTCTTTCTTTTTTGGTAGGGGAGGTTGTTTTTTGTTGTTGTTCTTGTTGGTTTTTGTTGTTTATTTGTTTTTTATTTTCGAGACAGGGCCTTGCTCTGTTGCCTAGGCTGGAGCACAGTGGCACAATCATAGCTCACTACAGCATCCAGCTCCAGGACTCAGGCGATCCTTCCCACTTCAGCCTCCCAAGTAGCTTGGACTACAGTAGAACTATAGGTGCACGCCACCACATTAGGCTGATTTTTCATTTTTTTCTAGAGACAGGACATCACTTTGTTGCCCAGGCTGGTCTTGAACTCCTGGCCTTAAGTGATCCTCCTCCCTTGGCCTCCCAAAGTGCTGGGATTACAGATGTGAGCCGTCACACCTGGCTAGAGGTGTTTTGTTCATTTGTTTTGCAACACGGTCAGAAAGAGTGACGGGGAGCGCCTTCTGCCTTCTGCTGATAGTCAGGTTTAACTCTGTTCAGTTCCGTGGGGATTTCTTGGGCACCTTCTGTTTGCACAGCACTGAGGGGAAACACAGGACATTGAGGGGCAACAGCGTCCTTGGAGAGAAAATGGGAACTCACTTAGGAACTCTACTTCAAGGCAGTGTCGGACACGCAGGAGGCTGGGCGGCACATGCACACATGTGCAGACATATGCAGGTACACACAGTGTGTATACATGTGGGTATGTGCATAAACCCATATACACATGCATAACACATGCACGCCTGTGCACACACATACATCAACTTGCATGCACTTGCATATACACGTTTCTGCCCACCACTGCCTTCAAAGCTCATCACCACATTTTCTCCATGACAGATAACTGAGTGTTCAGTTTATTTCTTCTTTGCTGGGTACCCACCCTGTGGGATGAGCCCTGAGCCAGGCACCAGGCCAGAGCTGGTCACCAGCATCCCACGACAGCCCCATACCACATTACACTCTCCCCTCTTTTGCAGGGTTCACCAGCCAACTGGGAGCTGAGGGGAAAAGCCTACCTGAATCTCAGCTCCATCAAGGTGAGAACTGGAGTTGGGGGGTGGGAAGGGGGTGGTGAGCACTGTGAAGTCCCCACTTCCAAGCTGGAGGAGGCTGGAGGTGGCTGGTCACAGCCATTTCTCATAGGCCATGCTCCTCGTCTGTCCCTGACCCTTTTGCAAGTGTGTCAAGCCCCTAACTGTGTCTCCCAGCCCCACCTCCTCCTGCTGTGACTTTCAAGGCTTTGGCTTGTCCTGTTACCAATTCTCAAGGGTCTAACCTGGAGCCCCTCGGGAAGCCTGTTCTCACTTTCCGGCCCTCAACTCGCAGGGCCTCATCTCCCAGCCCCAAAGCATCAGGCTTCACTTGTACACCTTGGACTTGACACTCACCCACAGCTGGTATCTTCACCGGGGGTGCCTGTGGCTGATTTTCTGAAGGAGCTCAGAAGGGCCAGTGATTAAATAATGACCACCTACTGATTCATGGGTCACACTTTCGTCTCAGCACCTTGATTTCTACAGAAGCATTGACTTTAATTATCACTGTGCCTGGCAGTAATGCCAACAGAAAACCCACCCTGTAATCTCAGCTCCCTAGTGAATCAAAACTGTCCAAGTCCCTGGTGCAATAGGCCCATATCACCGAACTGGCATCATTGTCTCATGGCTGTAACCAGATCTGATTGATATTTGACCAGTGAGTCCCTTTTTAATATAGGATTTGTTAAGATATTGAAGTGCTCTCGAACTGGTTCCAGCCTCTTAGCTGGGCAAGGAGCCCAGGGCCCTGCTCCAGGGGCTGTTCCCATTGGTCACTTAGCTTAGCTGTGGGAGCTGTAGGAGGACCCTGCTTGACTTCTTAAAATTTTTTCCTGAGTCCTCTTTCCTTTCTCCCTCCCTTCGTTTCTTGGTCTCCTTCTTTCTTGTTTTCCTTCTTCCTTTCTCAAACTCTTCCAGAAAGGCATTAAAGTGATTCTTGAAAATCCATGCAATGAGACAAGACTCAGGAAATCATTAAGGGAAGTAAGGAAATGTGGGTGATAAGAAATTGGGATGATAAAACACTAACACAGGAGGGAGGTTGCAGGCCCAGCCAAACTCACTGGGAACTTCACTTATATGACCAGCGGTGGCTTCCATAGAGCTTGGTCCTTCCCTGAGGGACAGATGGCCATTTAGTGCTTGGAGCTGAGTGTTTCTGGGGGCTGTTGGCTGTCAGCCATGCTTCCTGCATCCTGGACTGCAAGACTGCCAGGCCCAGAACATCCACCTCCCAATGGGGGGCCTAGAAGTCCCCTCTGCAAATAGAAGCTGATGTTGACCCAGCCTCTGCCTGCTGCCTGCCTTTCCAGTCCCTGCACTTCGCTGCCTGCCACCTGTCTGTGGACTGGAGTTCCCCAAAGGTTCTGGGTACCCCCTCAGCCCAGATCCCCAGACCCGGCTCCTCCACCCCTTCCTTTGCTTTTTCAGGCCTGAAGCGCCCGCATCAGAGCTGTGGGTCCTCACCCCGCCGGAAGCAGTGCAGGAAGCAGCAGTTAGGTGGGTACCAGTGTGGGGAGGAACCTAAACAGAGAGATGGGGTTGCCTGGGGGCCAGGACCTGGACCCTGGACCTTGTCCCCTGCCAACAAGCCTCCAGAGGCCCAGTGACTCTTGTCTCACAAGTTTCCAGGAGAAAAGGACTGGAGGTCCTGCACAGGCAGAGGAGAAGGCTGGGCTGGCCGCGAAGGGTCTCCCCACCCATCTGGCTGCATGGGGACTTCTCTCGAGAGGGCTCCGCTGAAGGAGCTGGAAGCACCATACAGGTCTCAGCTTTACCATCCAGGCTCTTCCAGGGACACCCTATGTCCTCAGTGTTGAAGGAGACCCAGGGAGGAGACCAGTTTGGGGGTGAGCAGGGATGGGGAGGGGTGAGGAGGCCTGGGAGAAACCCCCAAGACAGAGGCCCTGGGGGCCCATGGGGAGCTGCTTAGGGCAGGCCAGGCCAGTGAGAGGAGAGGGGACTTCTCTCATTCTTGACCAGTTCTCAGAATGGTCCTCATTCTCCACTAGTTGTCCCACCAACAGGAGCCCTCTCTGTCCCCACTGCTGCCAACCATGGCCATAACCAGAGGATTCACATCCACTCAAAATAGGCCACTACCTTGGCCTCTCCCCCTAGGGTTCCCCCAAAAGCAGCCCCAGCCCTTTCCCTGGGTCACCTGAGACCTCTCAATGACCCAGGAATTAAAGGGTTAACATCTGGCACTGTAGGGGCCCAGCTCCCACAGTTCTGATCAGTAACGCCTAGGCCTACAGGTTGTTAGTGCTCACCCCTGGGCATTGCAGAACTGAAATATTGGGAAGGGGCACTGGGATCCAGATATCACAGAAAGAGGTTGTTTCAATAAGGTATTGCAAAGGGGCCAGGTGCGGTGGCTCACACCTATAACCCCAGCACTTTGGAGGCCTGAGGCGGGTGGATCGGTTGATCCCAGGAATTCAATACCAGCCTGGCCAACATAACAAAATCTTGCCTCTACTAAAAATACAAAAATTAGCTGGGTGTGGTGGTGTGCACCTATAGTCCCAGCTACTCAGGAGGCTGAGGCAGGAGGATCACTTGAGACCAGGAGTTTGCTGCTGCAGTAAGCTAGGATCATGCCACTGCACTCCAGCCTGGGCAACAGACTGAGACTCTGTCTCTGGGAGGAAAAAAAAGGAAAGAAAAAGAGATGTTGCAAAGGAGGTACCCTATTCCCCTCCCCGCATCTTACTGAACCCTTACACCACGTGTAATGTTGCAGAATGGATAGAACCACGACCCACACTTCTCCATTCCCACCTGCCTGTTTAAATAGCTACCAGAGAGCCTGTGCTCCCTTACAACTGATTCCTCCTGGAAGCTGGGGTGGCACAGATCCCCCTGTGGTGCTCTTGACACCCCCACCCTCATCCCATCATACATACACACCTAGGGCTAGAGGCTCCCAACAGCCCAATACTGGGGCAAGAAGACATGAGCAGAGGGCCAAGGGGTCCTGTCCTCATGCCATGTCCCTGCACCTTGCAGAGTTGGCCAAGAAGTACCTGCAGCTCCTGCGGACCTCTGCCCAACAGCGCTATGGAAGCCGAATCCCTGGGTCAGGGCAGTCCCACGCCTTCCACCAGGTCTATGTACCTCCAATCCTGCGCCGGGCCACAGCATCCTTAGACACTCAGGAGGGGGCCATTATGGGGGACCTCAAGGTGGAAGATGGCACTGACGTGAGCATCTCGGACCTCTTCAACACCAGGGTTAACAAGGGCCCAAGGGTAACCGTGCTTTTGGGGAAGGCCGGCATGGGCAAGACCACGCTGGCCCACCGGCTCTGCCAGAAGTGGGCAGAGGGCCATCTGGACTGTTTCCAGGCCCTGTTCCTTTTTGAATTCCGCCAGCTCAACCTGATCACGAGGTTCCTGACACTGTCCCAGCTCCTTTTTGATCTGTACCTAAGCCCTGAGTCGGACCCTGATGCTGTCTTCCAGTACCTGGAGAAGAACGCTGACCAAGTCCTGCTGATCTTTGATGGGCTAGATGAGGCCCTCCAGCCTATGGGTCCTGATGGCCCAGGCTCAGTCCTCACCCTTTTCTCCCGTCTCTGCCGTGGGACCCTCCTGCCCGGCTGCCGAGTGATGGCCACCTCCCGTCCAGGGAAGCTGCCCGCCTGCCTCCCTGCAGAGGCAGCCATGGTCTACATGCTGGGCTTTGATGGGCCACGGGTGGAAGAATATGTGAATCACTTCTTCAGCGCCCAGCCGTTGCAGGAGGGGGCCCTGGCGGAGTTACAGACAAATGGGCGTCTCCGAAGCCTGTGTGCGGTGCCTGCGCTGTGCCAAGTCGCCTGTCTCTGCCTCCACCATCTGCTTCCTGACCATGCCCCAGGCCAGTCTGTGGCCCTCCTGCCCACCATGACTCAGCTGTATATGCAGATGGTGCTCGCCCTCAGCCCCCGTGGGCACTTGCCCACCACATCCCTGCTGGACCTGGGGGAGGTGGCCCTGAGGGGCCTGGAGACAGGGAAGGTTATCTTCTATGCAAAAGATATTGCTCCACCCTTGATAGCCTTTGGGGCCACTCACAGCCTGCTGACCTCCTTCTGCGTCCGCACAGGCCCTGGGCACCAGCAGACAGGCTATGCTTTCACCCACGTCAGCCTGCAGGAATTTCTTGCTGCCCTGCACCTGATGGCCAGCCCCAAGGTGGACAAAGACACACTTACCCAGCATGTTACCCTCCATTCCCGCTGGGTACAGAGGACCAAAGCTAGACTGGACCTCTCAGACCACCTCCCCACCTTCCTGGCGGGCCTGGCATCCTGCACCTGCCGCCCCTTTCTTAGTCACCTGGCGCAGGGCAATGAGGACTGCGTGGGCACCAAGCAGGCTGCCGTAGTGCAGGTGTTGAAGAAGTTGGCCACCCGCAAGCTCACAGGGCCAAAGGTTGTAGAGCTGTGTCACTGTGTGAATGAGACACAGGAGCCTGAGCTGGCCAGTCTCACTGCACAAAGCCTCCCCTATCAACTACCCTTCCACAATTTCCCACTGACCTGCACCGACCTGGCCACCCTGACCAACATCCTAGAGCACAGGGAGGCCCCCATCCACCTGGATTTTGATGGCTGTCCCCTGGAGCCCCACTGCCCTGAGGCTCTGGTAGGCTGTGGGCAGATAGAGAATCTCAGGTGAGTAAGAGTGGAGGAGGTCCGGGGAGGGGATTGGGCTTTTGGGGGAGCAGAGGCCAACCAGTCCGGCAGACCTCTGCCAAGGGGACTGGATAAGAATCTTGAATATCAGAACAGAATGGCCTGCAATGCAAGAGAGGAAGCTCCATGCCTTGACAGGACCTCTGGAGTCCAAATGGATCCTCCTCTTGTCTGTGGTTTCTGGATTCTCAATCTCTATCTGTTAATCATGGGCTGAAGCCTCAGATCCAGGCTGTGTCGATAGAGGCTATTGGACTTTGGGCAGGTGTATGGAGCACACACATGCACACTGTCTAGGCCAGAGCTTCTTCATTCCTAAAACGAATCTGTAACAATAGCCAACTCATATGGTCATTGCGAGAATGAGATGGGATAATGCATGAGAAAACACTTTGTAGCACAGTGCCTGGCACAGAGCAAAGGCTCAGTGTGCATATTAGCTAGAGAAAAGGCTAGACTGTAGTAACAGAGAAATCTCCTCCCCAAATACAGTAGGTTAAATAATGTAGACTTTTATTTCTCTCTCATGGAAGAGTCAGAGGTGGTCCAGGTCAATGGAATGGCTCAACTCCAGGCAGTCATGCAGGGACCCAGGTCCCTCCCATTTTGCTTCATTATCCCCTTGGGAATCCTATCTGCACAGTCAAAGCTAGGTCATGGGTATATCTGTGCTCTGGCTTGAGAACAGGGAAAGAGCATGGAGGAACATGCCAATGCATTACAGTTCAGTCCTAGAACTAGGACACATCCCTTCCACTCACATTCCGTTGGTGAGAACATAGTCACCTGGCCACACTGAGCTGCAAGGGAGGCTGGGAAATGTGATCTCTGGCTGGGAAACCATGTTCCTCACAATAGCTCTATTGCTGTAGATGAAGTGGAGAATGGGCTTTGGTGGACGATTAGAAGTCTCGGCCATAATATGTATTTGTTAGTACTACTGCATTAAGCCCCATCTGTCTGAGGGAGTGGCGATGACTTCTCAGCTCTGCCCAGCACTGATCCTCTGACACTTTGCTTCTTCTCATGGCAGTTTTAAGAGCAGGAAGTGTGGAGATGCCTTTGCAGAAGCCCTCTCCAGGAGCTTGCCGACAATGGGGAGACTGCAGATGCTGGGGTGAGCCAGGCCTTGGAGCTGAGAAGGGTCTTCAGCTGGGGATGCCTGGTACTCTCCTCCCTCTCCTTAATCCTACACAAGGCAGATTCCTGGCCTCGCCCTTTTCCCCTCCTCGTTCCTCCCTACCATCTTTGCTTACTCTGTAGGTTAGCAGGAAGTAAGATCACTGCCCGAGGCATCAGCCACCTGGTGAAAGCTTTGCCTCTCTGTCCACAGCTGGAAGAAGTCAGGTGAGTGGTCTCCAGGAGAGCTCACTGGCTGGGGAGATGAGTCACTGCCCAGGTTCCAGAGTCCCCCTGGGGCCTGCCTGGGGCCTGCATGTTCCTCCAAGTCTGACCAGTAGTTTTTCACTGAGACCCAGAGAGGGAAGGCATCAGTCCAAGTACTCAGTAGGGCTGAGTCCAAACCCAAGGCTCCCAGAGTCCCCAGAGGAAGGCTTCCTTCATCTAAAATTTTGGACCATCTTGGAGGAGCATGAGTGTTAAGTTATCCCTTATGTTATCCCTCTTTCTGCAATCCCAGGAGAAGGAATGGCAGTGCGTAGGCAGGAATCAGGCACTGTGGGTACACATAACTACATGAAGCACTGCACACCTTCACATTTGTGCACACGTGTCTACACTTGCACAGAAGTACACAGGCACATGCAAGAATATGCACCCACACATGCCCACTCATAGGTATGCACATGTATGCAGCGCACACATATACAGTTAACTGCATGTACACATTTAGATGCCAGCACACTGTAACTAACTAAGCTCATATGCACAAATATACTCCTGCCCTGTGTCTGGGACTGAGTACCATGGGGAGTAGTGGGACCGGTGACCCTCCTCACTGGCAGGACGCTGCTAGTTTATATGGCACTTTTATGACATTTAGAGAAGGCACTCCTTCATCCACACAGATGCAGCCTGTCACTAAGGTTCAGCACTTGTTGAGTGAAAATAATAAGTTGGACCACAGTCCCTATTGTCGTCTCGGCTGGGCATCTGTGAATAGTGATTAGGCAAGGGTTCAGAAGTATTGAACTTGTTGACACTTTTTCCTGGCTATTGAGGGTGACTTTAATTTTGTCTCCCATCACCTACCATTGTTCTCAATCACCCTCACTCCCCTCAGCTCATCAGTCTCCCCAGCTAGGAACCCAGGCAGGGCTGACTTGTGAACAGGTGGGGAAAGTGGGGTCAGAGAGGAATGTGCTTGGCTCAGGGCTCTGGGTGAGTCAGGGCCACAGCTGAGACTGGAAGCGACGCCTGCAGCATCCCAGTCTAGACTTTACTCATTGCCTGCGGGCCTCAGACACATCCCAGACATAAGCCCTGGGAGCAGGGTGCTGGGTCTCCTCATTGCACTTCATGAAGAGGCCATCAGTCTCTCTTCTAGATTCCTTGAGCCACCAGGCAAAATCTTCCCTACAGGAACCAAATAGACCCAGAAGTGAGGCCAGCGGAGGGCCTTTCCTCCTAGCTGTGCCTGTTGGAATCCAGCGAGCAGGCCGTCCGCTCTTTCTGGGCCCCTGTCTTATATCTCCCACATGAGGGTGGCCATCCTGTCACTTGCTAACTGGGGCTTGCAAGTGCCCCAACCCCAGGGTAGAGAGACTGGGCCTTCGTCTCCTTGCAGTTTTCGGGACAACCAGCTCAGTGACCAGGTGGTGCTAAACATCGTGGAGGTTCTCCCTCACCTACCACGGCTCCGGAAGCTTGAGTAAGTGATCTTTCCACTGCCCCTGCAGCCCAGTCCCTCTCTATGCCTGAGTCACCCCACTCCCTTACAAGGCAAGGAAGGTCTGGGGCCCATGGGATAGGGGATTCCACTCCTGACACCTTTGCCACAATCATGCAGCCTGAGCGGCAACAGCGTCTGCGTGTCAACCCTACTCTGCTTGGCAAGGGTGGCAGTCACGTGTCCTACCATCAGGACGCTTCAGGCCAGGTGAGCAGAAGGAAGGGGATCTTGGCCTTCAGGGCCTTGAGAAAAGGGGAGGGGAAAGTGGGATGGGAAATGGAGGAGGCCCCTCGTCTGCAAGATAAATCTGTGCATGCCCTACTGTTTTACTCACAGCTCTACCTTCAGAACCTAGCTCAGGCTTGGCACCTGGTACTTGGTATATATTGAATTAATGAATGGATGAAAAGATGATGGATGGATGGATGGATGGATAGATGGAAAGATAGATGGGTGAATGTAAAGATGGATGGATGGATGGATGGATGGATGGATGGATGGATGGATGGATGGATGAAAAGATAGATGGGTGGATGAAAAGATGGATGGATGGTTGGATAGATGGATGGATGGATGAAAAGATGGATGGGTGGATGAAAAGATGAATGGATGGTGGATGGATGAATGGATGGATGGATGGATGGATGGATGGATGGATGGAAAGATGGATGGATAAAAAGATGGATGGATGGATAGATGAATGGATGGATGAATGGATAGATGGCTAGCTGAAAAGATGGACGGGTGTATGAAAAGATGGATGGATGGATGGATGGATGGATGGATGGATGGATGGATGGATGGATGGATGGATAGGTGGATAAGGGAATGAGTCAATAAGTCTACGAAGCACAGGGATAGCCTAAGGAATAGTTAGCCATGTGTTGCCCTCCATGGTGCTGAACCAACATAGCCAGTTTGGATCAAGGGGTAGGTTAGGTGTCATGCTTCTTAATCATAAAAATTTCTGTTAAAAAATTTCAACCTGGCCCAGTGGCTCATGCCTGTAATTCCAACACTGTGGAAGGCTGAGGCAAGAGGATTATTTGAGCTCAGGAGTTCAAGACTAATCTGGGCAACATAGTCTCTACAAAAAATGAACAAAATCAGTGGGGCATGGTGGTGCATGCCTGTGGTTCCAGCTACTTGGGAGGCTGAGGTGGGATTGCTTGAGCCCTGGAGGTTGAGGCTGCAGTGAGGTGTGAACACACCACTGCACTCGAGCCTGAGTAACAGAGTGAGATCTCCATCTCAAATTTAAAAAGAAAGAAAAAACTCACAGAATCCTTAATTTTTATTATATTTCTTTGAAAATTGTTTTTATGACTTTTTAAAAGACTCTTGCAGGATTCATCAAGCAAAGACATAATCAGTATTTCACATGCCTGATTTGAAGCACTTTTGCTGGTTCTGTTATGTTTCCCTGTCAATTGCAAAATCAGCTTCATCTGGATGTTTGGACATTTGGGGCAGAAAAGGGTGTGCCTGTGATGGGTGATGTGCTGGTTTCCAGTCCCTGGGTTTCATGGTTTGGTATCTGATCCTGCAGGAAGGCGGACCTCATCTTCCTTCTTTCCCCGCCCACAGAGACAACTGCAGAGCTACAAAGGTAAGAAGCCAAGAGGCGGTGGGTCTGGGACTATCTTTAGAAGCAATTGGGCTCAGGCAGTTGAGGGGAAAGGTGACCAAGAGACTAGGAAGAGCTGGGATATGGGGATTCTTCCTGCACTGCTGCACTGAGGAATGAATTACTGCTTAAGTTGGCAAAGGATTTTGACTTCCTCTAGCGTGTCCAGACCACATCTGGTCCCTGGGGAAGAAAGCATCCCCAGAAGTCTCAGAGGAAGGCAAACGCTTGGGGATGACATAAAGATATTGTTAGACTGGCATTACTAGATGGTGAAAACTCTGGGAAAGTCCTTACAACTGAAAAAGGGCAGGGAGGGCAATTATGGTGCCTACATCTCAGGGTTGTTCTGAGAATTAAGTGAGTTACTACACTTAAGGAGTTTAGAGCACTGTTGGCGTGCAGTGGGCAGTCAAATGCTGGCTATTCCAGCTGTGCATGGATTCTAGCTTGGCCAGTCTTGGATGGGCCAAGACAAGGAAGCTGCTTTTCCCTAAAAGACCATGACAACTGTGCTCTCCCACACTTTGCTCTCCTGGCTAAGACTCAGAGACAGATGTATGTATGCCCCTGAGCAATCTCTTTCCCTTCTCTGGGTCTCAATTTCCTTGCCTGTATAATGACCTGGTAAGGTAGGACCAATGTTGCTGGGTGCGGTGGCTCATGCCTGTAATCCTAGCACTTTGGGATGCCAAGGCAGGAGGATATCTTAAGTCCAGGTGTTCAAGACAAGCCTGGGCAACATAGCAAGACCCCATCTCTAAAAAAAAAAAAATTAGCCAGGAGTGGTGGTGCATGCCTGTAGTCCCAGCTACTCAGGATGCTGAGGTTAGGAGGATTGCTTGAGCCTGGGAGCTTGAGCCATTATCACACCACTGTACTCTAGCCTGGGCGACAGAGAGAGACTCTGTCTCAAAAAATGACCCGCGAGGACCAGTGTCACTTTCTTTCCCCTCCAACTGCTTAAAGCTGTGATGCTCAATAGGATAGCCACTAGCCCCATATGGCTATTTAAATTTAAATAAATTAAAATTAAGCAAAATGAAATTTTCAGTTCATTAGTCACATTAGCTATACTTCAACTGCTCAATGGCCATAGGTGACTAGTGGCTCCCATAGCGAGCGGTACAGATGCCAGGACATTTCCATCATTGCAGAAAGTTCTATTAAACAGGCTGGCATGGTGGCTCATGTCTGTAACCCCAGCACTTTGAGAGGCTGAGGGAGCAGGATCGCTTGAAGCTAGGAGTTCAAGGCCAGCCTGGGCAACAAAGTGAGACCTCCATCTCTACAAAAAAAAGAAAAAAAGAATAGCTGGGCATGGTGATTCACTCCTATAGTACCAGTTGCTCAGGAAGCCAAGGTGGGAGGATCACTTGAGCCCAGGAGTTTGAGGCTGCAGTGAACTAGGATAGAGCCACTGCACTCCAGCCTAGGGACTGAGTGGGACCCTGTCTCTAAAAAAAAAAAAAATGGTTAGCACCAATCCAAAAAGTCTGTGAAACCTGGCTCATAATGTCCTAGCTTCCCTGCATCCCCTAACGCTCCCTTAGCCCAGTGGGGGAGAGTCTGTGGTTTACCATAGCCTGGACTCACTGCATACAGCTCATGCTCCTCACCTTCCGAACCACAGACAGCACATCCACAAATGGAGACGATCACATCATCGACAATAGCAGCTTCTGTTTACTAAACTTCGATTTTACACCTATGCTGGGTACTTGGATGTACATTGTCTCATTCAATCCTTCAGGTACCTATGTGTCAGATGTTGTCATCTCGTTTTAGAAAAGAGAAAAGGGAGCCAACAGCAGTGACTTGCCCAAGGCCACATGGCTATACACGGCAGAGCCAAAATTTGAATAAAGGTTCCATTTCACCTCAAACCTTTTGCCCCTCCTGCTCTGCTGAATCACACCTTGGGCATCTGTAAGCAATCTTCTTTGTTACCAACTCACTTTGAGTTGTGCTTCAGGGTCTTCAGCCTCTAGAAGCCAAGGAAAGAGGCTTGATCCACCAAGCCCTGGATGCCTGAGCCCAGGCCAGTGTTTGATTTGTTCTTGCCAGAGCTCCAGACCTGCAGGAAAGTGACGGCCAGAGGAAAGGGGCTCAGAGCAGAAGCCTGACACTCAGGTACCTTGGAGGGATCTATTGCCTTAGGAGGGGGATATGATGTGGGGGAAAGTCCCAGGCGAGGGAGAGCAGGGGCAAGGAGGATAAAGGGAAAAGCAGATGAGGGACAGGGAAAGGATTAGCCGGGTGTGGTGCCCATCCTGGATAGCCCATTCTGGCTTGAATAGGGAGCATCTGTCATAATAACAACAATAATAACAACAATAGCTACAACTTTGGACCCTGGCTATATATATGCCGGGCATTGTGCTAGAAGCTTTATATCCTTTACCTCACTGTAATTTCTTTAGAATATCTGTGAAGTACACGTTATTTTTCCCCTTTGAGGGAGGAGGAAACTGAGTCTCAGACAGGTTAAGTCCCTTGCTCAAGATCACCCAGCTATTAAGAGGTATGGCCAAGATTAGACCCAGTTCTGTGGGCCCCCTGACTCCCCAGCACTGGAATCTGGAGGGGCCATGGAGTAGCTGTTTGCCCTGAGCCCTTCTGTCCCCCATTCCTACCCAAGGCTGCAGAAGTGTCAGCTCCAGGTCCACGATGCAGAGACCCTCATAGCCTTGCTCCAGGAAGGCCCTCACCTGGAGGAAGTGGAGTGAGTATCACGGGAAGCCCTGGGGTAGGAGCCAGGAAAGGAGGTTGGAGAGGGTGGGCAGGGCCTTGCCTTTGGGTGGGTGGTGTGGGGGAGGGGCATGCTGCCTCATGAAGAATTTGGGGGAATCAGATCATTGTAACAGCTGCTACTATTCAGAGTAGAGTGGGATAACCTTCTTTTTTCAGGATGGAGAAATTCCCATGACATCCAGCCCCTGGCTGGAGCCGATGACAGTAGTGCTTGGGGATGGATGGAGGCTCTGTCACGTCCCTAGGAAGGGCGCCCCTCCAGGAAACCTCCAAGTGAACATGAAGGCAGAGGATGGAATGACATGATGTATTCTGGGGCGAGTGGCCCCAGCTCAGGGGAAGATGGATGGGGTGAGGGTTGCCATGGTGATCACCTCTTGATCCTGGACCTCGTCCCACTGGGAGAACCAGGATGGAATTAGGGTTTTTTTTTATTTTGTTTTTTTGTTTTTGAGACGGAGTCTCGCTCTGTTGCCCAGGCTGGAGTGCAGTGGCGCAATCTCGGCTCACTGCAAGCTCTACCTCCTGGGTTCACACCATTCTCCTGCCTCAGCCTCCCAAGTAGCTGGGACTACAGGCGCCTGCCACCACGCCCGGCTAATCTGTTTTTGTATTTTTAGTAGAGACGGAGTTTCACTGTGTTAGCCGGGATGGTCTCCATCTCCTGACCTTGTGATCCGCTCGCCTCTGGCTCCTGAAGTGCTGGAATTACAGGCATGAGCCACCATGCCCGGCCGAAGGTGGTTTTTTAACAAGCTCACACACTTCTACCTGCCTCACCAGCACTGAGCATGCCCCTCCCCGAGTGCCGGCACCTGCAGAAACAGCCCCATCACATGCCTGGTTACACAGCCACCTCCTAGCCCCCTTGCCCTTCTCCCACATTTAGTCCCTCCAGATGGACCTACTGGCAGTGCTCAAAACTATCCTCTTTTCCTCCACCTTTCTAGTCCAACCCACCCTCATCTCTCACCTGGATGACCCCCTCGCCTTGCCCTCCTTGCTGGCTTCCCTGCTTTCACCCTGGCCACTTCCACCTGGCAGAGAGTAGATTACATTTCACTGATGCCTGCCCCCTTCACTCCTCCCCACTGCTCAGCATAAAGCCCACATTCTAAACTCCCAGGTGGTCCAGAAGCCTGCCCCCAGCCTCCCAAACCCCATCTGACCCCATCCTTCCACTCAATCTCCAATGCAGACACACTGGCTCTCTTTCAGGTCCTTGTATGGGTTATGCCACAGGACCTTTGAATGTACTGCTTCTACCATCAGGAACACCCTTCCTCCATCTCTCTCCCACCTTTTACCTACTGAACTCCTAGTTCTTTCAGCAAGTACCTTAAGCATCAAAGAAGCCATCCCCGACTCCCAGACTAGGTCAGATGCCCCCATAATCATGAAGTTTATCACAAAAAGCAGTTATGTAGCTTGCAGCATAAAGGAAGAGTTGAGGGTGGGACCTCGAAGGCAGGCTGCCTGGGTTCAGATCCAGGTTCACCCTCGAGCAGGTGCCTTAACTACTCTGCACTTCAGTTTACTCATCAGTAAGGTGAGGATAATTACAGTGCTTACATCATCGGCACCATGAGGACGAAATAGGCCAAAAGTCACAGAAGCACCGAAGATGTTGCCAGGCATGTGGTATGCAGTCTGTTGATTTCAGTTATTATCACGGTTCATTCCTGCGAGTGAGGCTTTGACTAAAGTTAGCAAAGAAAGAGTAAGTGATGGGGATTGAGGGACGACTCCAGCCCCACAGTACGCGCATTGGGCACCTCTGTCTCAGCCTCTCAGGGAACCAGCTGGAAGACGAAGGCTGTCGGCTGATGGCAGAGGCTGCATCCCAGCTGCACATCACCAGGAAGCTGGAGTGAGTTGTCCACCCCACCGCTGGGTACCAGGGAAGGCCCTGTAGAGCCCCAGGTGGCCCCTGTGTTCACAATCAGCAGTAAGGGTGCTGATCCACTGCCACCCCTGCTTCCTCCCAACTCCAGCAAAGTCAAGATGGTTCGACCATGCCTTGCCTTCACCTCTGGCATGAGCCACTCTCTTAGTCCAATCATCCAGCACCCTTACATGTATAAAATGCGTTCATTGTACATCAGTGGCTTGCATTCCAATTCATCTTTGTAGCAGCCCTGGAGTAGGGTGGGGTGGGGTTTTGCACTGGGGAGGTGTCATGCTGGGGTGCTGGGGTAGGGAGTGGTGTGTTCCTGTGGGGATACACTGTTGGTGTGAGGGGTGGTGAGATGGAAAGGAAGGCTATTAAGCTGCTGGGTGTGCTGTGGTGTTGCGTGGGGTGGGGGTGATGTTTGGGTGGGGGTGTCTTGGGGGTCTTAGATCAAGTGTGGGTTGGGGTTGGGGAGAGTTGAGATTGGGTAGCAGTGATCTGGGGCCTTGGCTTTGGATTTCAATCCTGGCTCTGTCACTTAGTAGCTTTGTGACCCTGGGAAAGTAATTGAATGTCTCTGGGTCTCAGTTTCCCCCTCTGTAAAATGGGATGACATGAAACCACATATGTACAAAGCCTTTTGTACAGAGTCTGGTACACTCAGGGCTCAGAAAATGGTGGTTATTTTACAGATGAGAAAACTGGGGGTCAGAGAGGTAAAAACACTGAGTTCTTGCTGTCAAGCTGGACAACTTTATTCTCTGAGTGGGGTGGGGGTATCGTGCATTTCTTGGCTCACTCACATGCACCAGAATCCTTTGAGATCCCCTGGCAAGGGACCCAGGACATCCAGGAGTGACAGCCAGCAAGCTGCTGAGCCACGAGGAGGGGCTAGAGCTGGCTGGGGCTGGGGACCTCAGCCACATGCCAACAGCTGCCTTCTGCTCTCCACAGCCTCAGCGACAACGGGCTTTCTCTGGCCGGGGTGCATTGTGTGCTGAGGGCCGTGAGTGCATGCTGGACCCTGGCAGAACTGCATATCAGGTGGGAGCTCCCCCAGACCACAGTACCCAACCCCCCATCATGCTCTCTCTAAAACCCTTGGAATTCCTTCTGGGCCCAGCCTTGGGACCGGCAGAAGATGCTGCTGCTGTCCCACCCAGACCCCGTTACAGCCGGCACCCCCTTCCTAGCTGCTGCGGATATAGGCTGCTCACAGTTTATACCTCTGGAGAATTACCCTTGGCAGATAAGAGTCAGAGATGCCTGGGAGGGTACAACCTGCGCTTTCCCCTAACCTGGAGTGGCCAATGACAGGGCAGAGGGCACAAGTCTCCAGCCCAAACTCTCCAGTGGGCCAAAGCTCCCTGGAGATCAGGCCAAGGACCTGCTCCGTGTGGCTTCCCTCAGTCCCTGACTGTTTCTCCTGAGAGCAGACCGTCAGTCCATGACTTGCACAACTGACAAGCGACATGTGACCCCCTACCCCATTCACAGACCCAGGCCCTGCCACTAGGGAACCCAATCCTATTTCTGTAAGTCTCGCTGTTGAGTATGGGGAGGTGAAGATGGATGCTGATTAATGTCAACTCAGTTCCCACTCGGAGGAAAGCCTCGTTCTCAAACGAGTAGGGTGGTCCCTGCTTTAAACACCCCTCAAGGGAGGAGAGGGAAGCCGATTCACCCAAAAGGTAGATGAGGGGACCTCGGTTCACTGTATATGATGATTCAATAAAGGGTCCCTAGTGCATTCCGAGCGATGCCCTGTTCAATCCCAGGAACTTATACTAAATAAATTATCATGATTGTGCAAACACATTCAGCTGTAGGGAAGTTCACCTACACCTTGGGCCCAGAAGTTCGAGACCAGACTAGACAACATAGACTCTGGTTATAACAGGAAAAAAAATGAAAATAACTGGAATGTTTAACCGAGGGATATTAGTTAGACTAAGTTACTTCCAGAGAGACCTCAGTGGAACCAGGAAAATAAATGATAACATAGTTGCAGTTTTAATATGGAGGGTGACGGGGGTTATTAAGTAAACATAAAGAAATTTCTTTGGAGACAGGATCTTGCTCTGTTACCAAGGCTGGAGTGTAGTGACACAATCATAGCTCACTTTAACCTCCAAATCCCGGGCTCAGCAATCCATCTCTCTCAGTCTCCCAAAGTGCTGGGATTACAGTCATGAGTCACTGTGCCTGGCAATTTTTTTTATTTTTTGTAGAGACAGGGTCTTGCTATATTGACAAGGCTGTTCTCAAATTCCTGAGCTCACATAATCCTCCTGCCCTGGCCTCCCAAAGAGCAAGGATTATAGGTATGAACCACTGTACCAGGCCAAACATAAAAATTTTAAGTCATCATCTTAAAAGATTATAAAAGATTATAATAAAGCTTTTCAAGATATGCAATGGCAGAAAGAATGGTATAATCTGGGCCAGGTGCTGTGGCTCATGCTGTAATCCCAGCACTTTGGGAGGCTGAGGCAGGTGGATCACCTGAGGTCAGGAGTTCAAGACCAGCCTGGCCAACAGGGTGAAACCCCGTCTCTACTAAAAATACAAAAACTAGCCGGGCATGGTGGCGTGCACCTGTAACTCCAGCTATTCGAGAGGCTGAGGCAGAAGAATCGCTGAAACCTGGGAGACAGAGGTTGCAGTGAGTCGAGATTACGCAACTGCACTCCAGCCTGGGAGACAGAGTGAGACTCCATCTCAAATTTAAAAAAAAAAAAAAAGAGAGAGAGAGAGAGCGAGACAGCATGGTATAATCTGTTCCCATCAATAATGATCAAGCATCAATAATTATTTGTCACCCCTTCTTCTAGCCCTTAAAAAACTAATGTTTAAAAAGAGAATCTATAATTTAATCCCATTTTTGTAAGACAAAAATTATTGCATTAGAAAAAGGAAGGTTTGACGGACCTACTCCAAAGGTTACCAGGGGTAATCCACACATACTTTGAGTACAGACAGAACCCTGACTAGCAGAGGGACAGGGGTTCAGCCTGGGGCTAAAAGAGAGAGCACATAATTTGTTTTCTTTTAAGACTTGCCAGGAAATGGGGCTTATTTAGGCAATAGATACATTTGTGAAATATCTGTGGTAGAAAGATTTCAGCCCTCGGAAAGCTCAGAGGAAGTCAGAGGGGAGTCAGAGGAAGTGGCTACAGCTGGAGGCAGGGGGATAGCACTTGAGGGTAAAAAGTGACAGGCCAGCCACGGTGGCTTACACCTATCATCCCAGCACTTTGGGAAGCCAAGGTGGGAGGATCACTTGAGCCCAGAAGTTCGAGACCAGACTAGACAACATAGACTCTGTCTCTACATGCTTTTTTTTTTTTTTTTTTTTTTTTAAATTAGCTGGGCCTGATGGCACAAGCCTGTAATCCCAGCTACTCAGGAGGCTGAAGTGGGAGGATTGCTTCAGCCAAGGAGGTGGAGGCTTCAGTGAACCATGATTGCACCACTCCACACCAGCTTGGGCAACAGAGTGAGACTCTGTCTCAAAAAGAAATAGTAACAGGGAGCCAATAACCTCTTGCTTCCTCATCCCTCTTTTCTTTTCACAGCCTGCAGCACAAAACTGTGGTCTTCATGTTTGCCCAGGAGCCAGAGGAACAGGAGGGGCCCCAGGAGAGGTAGGGCCCGATTTCACCCCAACTCCACGCTCAGTCAGGGACATTCCCCTCTCTGCCCTCCACAGCTGGGCAGTGCCAGTGAACTGCCACGGTGACCTGGACAAATTCACGGAAGAGCGGGAATTGAGCAGGCTTGGCAAAGGATGCAGCCCCAAAGCGGGAGGGTCCAAAGCCAGACCACCTCCGCCTCTCTTGGTGCCTGAAAGGAGCCCCAGTGTGTAGGAAATAGACAGCATGCCAGGGTGGGAGTTGGGTAGCTGGAGGGGGATGTTGGGAGACTGGAGCCCTCCAGCCTGAACCCAGGGGATTGTCTGGCCTGTAGCTCTGGTCTTGATCGGAACTTCTGGATCCCTTTCGCACAAGGACCCATTAGGGTCCCTGATTGCCCCAGCCCAGCACATGGGCGGAGACTCAGCTCTTCGCTCCCGAAGCCGACCCACAATCTCTTCTGTAGAGTCTGAACTACTGAAGGCTCGATTCGAGCCGGGGCTGACCTCTCTGAAGCACAGATGCGGAGGAGGATGAGATGAATGATAATAGCAGTCAAGGTTAATTGAGCACTTGCCATGTATGCACCAAGCACCAAACTAAGGCGGTTCACATGCAGTCTCCCAGTGAGAGGCTGTGATTTGTCCAGGGTCACACAACCAGGAAGTGGAGATGCCAAATTGGCACCAAGGTCTGATTGACTCTAGGTGGAGTATAGGGCTCCGTGGTGGAAGGCCAGGCTGAGGATGGATTCTGGAGATGGCAGACATGGCCTTTGCTCAGCCTGGCCTTGGTGATGTCCCTCCAGGGCTGCATTTCTTGACAGCCTCATGCTCCAGATGCCCTCTGAGCTGCCTCTGAGCTCCCGAAGGATGAGGTACAGTGATGGCTTCCAGCCCTGTGTGTGATTCCAGCCCCTTCCCTTCCCCTGCTCAGAGCCTGCTCCCAAACCTGTGCCCAGGCCCCACGTGCTCCCTGAAGCATGCCTGACCCACTGTGTCCAGGAGTCATGGCCTGGCTTCCCTACCTCCTACCTCCCCTGCCCAACCCACCCCGGACAGGGCTCACAAGGCAGCCCCCTCAACCACCTTCTCAAGCCCAGGGGACCCCACTCCCCTTAGCTCCCTGACCCCCAGCAGCTGAGGGGTTGTGGGGACTCTGAAAAGAGGTGAAGGGGAGCACTGGGCTCCTTCTCTCACGATCCTGGGGCTAGGGCATGGGGGCTCCCGCCAGCACTCTTCCTGCCTTCTCTCTTGGTCTGTGTCTGTCCCAGTCTCCCTAAGTCCCTCTGCCTCTTTCTCTCATTTCTTCCCTCTCTCATTGTATATTTCTGTTTTATCAGTTTATTTATCTGTTATTTCAGTCTTATCTGTCTTCCTCTGATCTGCTCTCTCTCTGAATCTCTCTGTGTCTTGGTTTCCTTCCGTCTGTGTCTCTGCCCACCCTCTGTCTATATGGGACATCCTATGGGTGTGGGGTGTGTTAGTCCCTCTTTGTCCATCTGTCTGGGTGCCAGATGCATCGCAGTCCCTCCTCTCCTGCAAGCCTCTTTTTCTGCCTCTGTGTCTGGGGGGTGGGAAAGCGGCTCCTTCCCGCCTCTGTTCGGTGGGACACGCAGGGCTGTGGTTTTGCCCCTGGGCAGGCTGACACATTGTGGCCTCCAAGCAAAGCACTTAGAGCAGCTCTGCAAGGCTCTGGGAGGAAGCTGCCACCTCGGTCACCTCCACCTCGAGTGAGTGGTTTGTACGTTGGAAGTGGGTGGGTGGGGCCAATTACAGTGAGTTAGTGTTTTGTTTATGTTTGGTTTTTAAGATTTAGATCAACTGTTCTTTCCCTGCCGAAATCAAAAACCCCTTGGAGAATCTGGTGAAAGTTGTGACTCTGCCTCCCAAAATACAGATCCCCCATGTCTGACACACTTGGAGGCTCACCCCTGGTCCCCCAGAGGTCCATGAACCTCAAAATAAGAACCTGGGGGAGACAACAGCTGCCCACGCAAGATCTGCTGAGATCTGGCCTGGCAGCCCGGGGCTGTGTCCAGTTTCAGGAAGTTGAGTAACTGGAATGCAGGGACCATGCTGCCAGCAACCCACTCCCCACCTGCTGATGTTCTCCCCTCCCTTCTCCCCACCCCAGCTTCTCAGGCAATGCTCTGGGGGATGAAGGTGCAACCCGGCTGGCTCAGCTGCTCCCAGGGCTGGGAGCTCTGCAGTCCTTGAAGTGAGTAACCCGCTAGGCAGAGCCTCTGAGGCTGGGGTGGGACGGGGGGGTGGGGGGGAGTAGGGGGAGCGTTCTCTGTCCCATCCCCATCCTTCCTGGGGTTACTGTAAAGATTAAATCAGAAAATGCATGAAAATTGCCCCTAACACAATGTAAGTGCTCAGTGAAGACTAACTAATAGATGATTCTTACTCAGAGAGTCTGTGACTCAATAATCCCACTTCTGATTCAAGGTTTCGCTTCTGGAACCTGTCTCTGCAGCTCTGAACAGGCTTTCTGAGGCCACCCTGGGGAGGGCAGGTGTGGGTGCGAAGTATGACTAACGGCTGGCAGCTGTTGTTCTGGCTCTGGGGTGCCGGAAGGGGCTGGGGCTGTTAGCTGGGGTATGGTCAGGGTAGGCAGGGAGGGTTTGTACCAGAGAGGACATTCAAGCAGGGTACCCAGGGCTGCCAAGGAGCCCTGAGTACCTGGCAGAGAGTGTGTGGGAGCAGTCCCCAAAGTTTGCCTGCAATGTACCAGAGTTCTTGGTCCCTAAATGCCCTCGGTCCTTTTGGCTCACAGAGTGCTCCCTCCTCCCAAGCTCTTCTGGGCCAAAGCCAGAGAAGCCCCGGGAAGAGGTCACAGGTACTATATTCCAGGCTGGCTCTGTGACACACGCTTTGCTGTGTGACTTTGGGCAAGTTACATCCCCCCTCTGAGCTCCTGGTTCCCAGTCTGTAAATACATAAATTGCAGGCGTGGCCTCTGTTGGTGGCTACAATCTCTGGAATGAGTGCTGTGGCCTAAGGATCCTCTGCTCACACCCTCTTTTTGTGCAATGCTGGGAAGGAAGGGAGTTGCCTTGGTTCCTGTTCAGGGCCTGCACCTGGGAAGGAAGGAAGGCCTAACAATTGCAGGCAAATTACATGAAGACTGAAGGTTTTAGCACATCCTCATGTGACCTTCTTATTACTCTGGACTCGTGACCTGGTGCTGTGAGGGTCCACACTCGCCCTACCCGTGTCCCCGTGGGAGGAGAGTGCAGCATTAAATAGTAAATAGAAAACAATGACAAGTTGACAGGAGACCCTGAAAGAAAGGAGACGCTTTGTTCCTGCTTTCTGAACAAGAGACCCCACATTTTCCTTTTTGCACTGGGCACCACCCCTCCCTTATCAGGTGGAGAAAACAAGGCCCAGCTCCAGCCAGAAAGCACTCCTCAGATCCATCACAAACCGAGGGATCCACTGGGTTCCCATCTCAGCTCTGTCACCAACATGTCTCATAACCTGGGGCAAGACCTTGCTTCTCTCTGGGACTCCATTTCCCCATCTGCACCAGGAGGACTTGAAAGGGGCGCTCTCTGACCATCTTGGGTTCAGTGGGTTCTGTCATCTGGGACCAGGGAGCCCTCCCGTGCCCTGTGCCCTGACCACAAAAAGGATGTATTTGGGTCCTGAGTGACCTGCATTGTGCCACTTCTGTGATCTCCAGCCTCAGTGAGAACAGTTTGTCCCTGGATGCTGTGTTGGGTTTGGCTCGGTGCTTCTCCACTCTGCAGTGGCTCTTCCACTTAGACATCAGGTGAGCGTGCCTCTCCGCCCCCAGCCCTGCCTCTTTCCCCCATCCCACAGGCCGTCTGCTCCCACATGAGCCCCTCATCCATCAAGTTCATGCCGAACTATCATCCTTAGCACCTTGGGCAGTGCCAGATCCAGAGAGCATGTGATGGGTGTCCACTGAATGAATGAATGATCAAATGAATGAATAAGTATGGCCTCACGGATGCTCAAATTTCTCCAAATCCACCATTAGAGAGTTCACTGACTCTGCTTCACTCATTCTTTGGATTGTCCTCAGAGACTTTTAAGAAATCTGGGGGCCAAGCACTATGGCTTACCCCTGTAATCCCAGCATTTTGGGAGGCCAAGGTAGGAGGATCACTTGATCCTAGGAGTTTGAGACCAGCCTGGACAACATAGTGAGACCCACCCCCACCTCTATAGAAACTTTTAAAATTAGCCAAGCATGATGGCATGCACCTACTTGGGAGGCTGAGGTGAGAGGATTGCTTAGGCCCAGGAGATCGAAGCTGCAGTGAGTTGTGATCACACCATTGCACTCCAGCCTGGGCAAAAGAGCAAAACTCTGTCTCGAAGAAAAAAAAATGTCAGGCACAATGGCTCACATCTGTAATTCCAGCACTTTGGGACGCTAAGGCAGGAGGATCGTTTGAGCCCAGGAGTTTGAGACCAGCCTGCTCAACATGGCAAAACTCCATCTCTACAAAAAATACAAAAATTAGACAGTCATCATGGGGCATGCCTGTAATCCCGGCTACTTGGGAGGCTGAGGCGGTAGGATCAGTTGAGCCTGGGGAAGGTTGAGGCTGCAGTGAGCCATGACTGCACCACTGCACTCCAGCCTGGGCAATAGAGCGAGACCCTTTCTTTGAAACAACAACAAAGAAGAATTTCTTACCTCATTGTTCATTGTGAAATCAAATGAGAAATGTCAGTGGTGTGTTTTGCACATGCCTTGATACGTGTAATTGTTGCTTGATCTGTTTTTTGTTTGCTGAGAAAGCAGGCCACCCCAGGCCCTCCTTGCCCTGACCAGTCTGGATTCTTGCCACTACCAGGGAAGTTGGTCTTTGCCCATTTTCAAACTGCTGCCTCCTCTTTGCTTCCAGCTTTGAGAGCCAACACATCCTCCTGAGAGGGGACAAGACAGGCAGGTGAGAAGGGAATACTCAGGGTGGGGGAGTCCCCTCCCACTCTGGTCCCCATCTGCTGCAGGTCCCCCACTCCCAGACCCATGCTGACTACTCAGTCTTCAGTTAAACCACCCAGGTCTGGCATACTAGGTTTAATCACCACTTCAGTAACCACTGCCCCCACCCCCCAACTGCCCTGTAAATTGTCAGTAATCGACTGCCCTGTTTTCCCCTTGGAAGGAGGCAATGCAGATGGGAGGAAGGGAGGGATATGGTTGGGAGAGGTACCAGAGCAGAGCAGGTGCCAGCAGATTGCAGCAGATTGTGGGACGAGACAGGAGAACATTTGTGCTTTTGCCTTTCGGGGAATTTTGTAGACTCACCCCTTCATACATGTCACTGCCCTTTCACGCTCTGAAGGCAGGGGCCGTTGGTGCTCTGAAAAAAAATTTTCCATGTCTTCGCAGTAAACAACCAATACTGGTTTAGCTCTTCATGATGTTCCCGGCTGCCCTCTAGTGGGATCAGGCCTCTTGGCCTCAGCTGGGAGCAGTGGCAGAGGATAGGGTGGGCCCAGGTGCAGCTGGCTGGGCAGACAGAATCCACAGCTAATGTGTCAAGAAAAGGCACTGCTACACAGGTGGGCTGTCAGGAGCCAGGGGTGGCTCAAGCCTGGGTGGTCTTGCTTCCCAGGATAGGATCTCTGTTTCTGGGGAACCCCCAGGTTCTTGAAGCCCAAAGAACTGTCGTACAGGGAGGCAGAAGTCACGTGATGCCAAGCAATGGTCAGAGAGGCTCTGTCTTGGATCCTCCTGCCTGCTCACCTGGACAGGAACAAGCTGCTGGCTTTTCTAACTCGGGCTTCCCTTCCCTGAGCCCCAGTTTTCGCATCTGAACAATGAGGGACTGAGCTAGGATCGAGTGACTTCATTGTCTCTGAGATGCCTTCCAGCCCTGACTTTCCAAGTCCAATGTGGGTGATCTGAGCTTTCCTTTCTAAACGATCCCCCTCCTAGGGGTATATGAGCTGGGCTGGGAGTCCGTGGGGGTGGTCTGAACTCTCCTTTCTAAATGATCCCCCTCCTAGGGATATATGGACCACTGGATCTTCGCCAGACTTCCCAGCTGGAGCCGAATTCTTGGGGTTCCGTCGGCGCTGCATACCCAGGAGCCTCCGGTACTGTCCCAGCACTTCTCGTTTGGGGGTAACCACAACAGGGATGAGGCATCAGAGGGGTCAGAGCTGGCAGGGGCTAGGGCTGGGGATTGGGATAGAGGGAAGAGAGGGAGTTTAAGAGAAGAGGAAAAGAAAGAGTGGTGGGTGTGAGGGGTGCGGGAGTGGGGGGGGCTCTGACCCCTGAGGGGCAGCTCAGCTGGCCCATGCCCCGCATTCTCCTTGGAGAGAAGATTCCACATTTCTGTGAAGCAAACAGAGCAGCTCAGCCACTCTCTGCCTGAGGTCTCCACCTGCTCTAGGGAACACCCATTTTCCAGAAAGAAAGGGGTTGGCCTCTCTCCCCACAAATGCACTCCCCATCTGCAAGCTCTGCCATGAGAGGCTGTGAGACACTGACTTGGCCCCACCTCTCTCCAGGCCTCCAGGAAAGTGGAGGCAAGTGAGGCCCTGGGAAGGACATTTCAATTTCACTTTTAGCCCCAGGGCAATGGGGAGCCACAGAGGGTAACAGGGAGAGGCCTGGTCAGATTTGCAGTGTTAAAATGTGAGACACTTGCGGGGTGGAGAGGGATTGCAGGGAGGCAAGAGTGGAAGCCCAGAGGGTGTTCAATGGTCAAGGTGAATGAGGATGGTGGCCTGGGCTCTGGAGGGGGCGGTGGGGAGGACTTGGGGAGTCACTGACAAGGGCAGCTGGGACCTCAGGGTCCTGCACTGTTGCTGTCAGGGCAGGAGGAATGGGGGCTGCAGGGGAGACGCGGGAGGGTAGCGAGTGCCCCACAGGGGAAGGGGCCTGTAGCCTCCTACTTAGAGTGAGGAATGATAGGAGAAGGAGAGAGCCCCTGGGGCTAGCCAGGGACCCTGGGCTTTCTCTGATTCCCTGCCCTGCCCATTGCCCCTTTGCAGCCTCAGTGAGTGTCCTCTGGAGCCCCCAAGCCTCACCCACCTCTGTGCCACTCTGAAGGAGTGCCCAGGACCCCTGGAACTCCAGTAAGTAACGAAGACACAGCCCCAGAGGGCGCCATGTGGGGATCTGCCCAGTGACCTGGGAGGGGGCTTCCTGGTTAGAAGCCAGGTGGGTCTTTCTTGGTTTCTTCCCACCAGCCCTGCCCCACGAGAGTCCCCTGGCCTTTGGTAGAAACTTGGCTGTCTCTCGGCAGCCCCCAGCCTTAGGCAGCACATGTCTCCCACTGGGAGATGCTGTGCTGGTCTGGGGAAGCCTTCACCTGCACCATCCACTCAACTCAGGGCACCCGGGGGCCCTGTCTACCTCCGACCCCACCACTGGAGCCTCACCCGGGCCCTCACTTGGACCTGCCTCCATGGCTGGAGCGTAGCACTTCTGAAAGCCCTTCCTCAAGGCACCCCCTGTCTCCGTGGGGTTGTCACCTCACTCACCCCAGAACACCTGGGTCTGGGACCAGAGACTGGACCTGGAATCAGGACTCTTGGCTCAAAAGGGCTTTAACTCCCCAGGCCTCAGCTTCCTCATCTGCACAGTGGATGGTCAGCCTTTCCTTTTATTATCATTGTGGTGATTCTATTACAGTAATTACCTTAAAATAAAGAAATCCAAGACAAAACCTGCCTCACCTAAACAACCTCTTCTCTCATCAAATCCATGTTGTCATGTGTCCACAGGACCGTCTACTCCTTGTCTATTTGCATATTCAGTTTCTACCTGTTTGCTGTAATCAACTAGCTGCATTCTATAGTTTCATGCACTGTGTTTTCATAGCATCTGTGTTTTCCATTTTACTTCAGTCTTTTTTCTTGCTTTCCAGCCCCATCTCAAATGCCCTTCCAGCCCTTCCGACCAGATAATCCAGTTTGACCCCCTGGAGTGTGGCCTTCCCATGTCCTTCTCCAGGTTCAAACACATAACCATAAAATCATTATCAGACCTACACTATTTTTTTTTTCTGAGACAGAGTTTTGCTCTTGTTGCCCAGGCTGGAGTGCAATGGCGTGATCTCGGCTTGCTGCCACCTCTGCCTCCTGGGTTCAAGCGATTCTCCTGCCTCAGCCTCCTGAGTAGCTGGGATTACAGGCACCCACCATCACACCTGGCTAATTTTTGTATTTTTAGTAGAGACAGGGTTTCATCATGTTGACCAGGCTGGTCTCGAACTCCTGACCTCAAGTGATCCACCTGCCTCAGCCTCCCAAAGTGTTGGGATTATAGGCGTGCGCCACTGCGCCTGGCCCAGACTTACCCTATTAACGGTAATTTCTTAAAGTCATCCAATGGTCAGTGGTCCCTGATTGTCTCTTACCTGTTTTCACAGAGTGTATACTGATGCCTTTTAATACTAAATTGCCACAGTATGGGATGAGCTGCAAGTTATTCCACCATACCCTTCTAGAGTCTAGATCAGGGGTGTCCAATCTTTTGGCTTCCCTGGGCCACATTGGAAGAAGAAAAAGAATTGTCTTGGGCCACACATAAAATACACTAACACTAGTGATAGCTGATGTGCTAAAAAAAAAAAATTTTAAAAACACCAAAAAAAATCTCATAGTGTTTTAAGAAAGTTTACGAATTTTTGTTAGGCTGTATTCAAAGCCATCCTGGGCTGCAGGCAGCAGGCCATGTGGGCTGGACAAGCTTGGTCTAGATTGAGATCCAAACTGCTTCTAGGTATTGTGTTTTATTTTGTGTAGCACTGCAGTCAGTGCTACAAAAATCACTCTTACATGATTTGACTGTTAAGTACCTATTGTATACCAAGCACTGGGCCACATCCTGGGAACACAAGGAGACTGGGATGCAGGCTCTTCTGGCCAAGACAAATCACCTGCAGAGGAAGCTTCATATAAAAAGCCCACTGGGGGTCTGGCACGGTGGCTCATGCCTGTAATCCCAGCCCTTTGGGAGGCCAAGGTGGGTGGATCATGAGGTCAGGAGTTCGAGACTAGCCTGGCCAACATAGTGAAACCCCATCTCTGCTAAAAATACAAAAATTAGCTGGGCATGGTGTTGCACACCTGTAATCCCAGCTACTTGGGAGGCTGAGGCAGGAGACTCGCTTGAACCCGGAAGGCAGAGATTGTGGTGAGCTGAGATCGTGCCATTGTACTCCAGCCTGGGCAACAGAGCAAGACTCCATCTCAAAAGAATAAATAAATACAGCCTGGGCAACAGAGCAAGACTCCATCTCAAAAGAATAAATAAATAAATAAATACATACATAAATAAATAAAGCCCACTGGCAGTGCTGGGTGGTTTGAGCACAGGTGGGAGTTTCAGGGCCCCCTCTGTCACCTGTGGTTTGAGAAAGTGCAATAGTGAATATGAAACCACTTTACCAACTGTGGAGTACTGTGATCACTTGCAGGATTATTGTTATAAATAGTCATCAAGGTACTCAATGCTGAAGTCCAGTGACTCACCAACTGTGTGCTGGGGTTCCACCGGGGAAGCCAGGGAAGATAGATAGTGGGGCTCCATCCCCACTCCCTGAATTCAAGCACTGCAGGTCCACTTTGCCTGTGTACATATGGGCATACCATGTGGGATGTGGTAAAGAGTAAAGATTCCATTGCTTAAAAAATAAATAAATAAATAAAAGGAGGGTGTAAGCACCTCCTTTGCCAACGAGAACCCATGGTGTATTTGGGGTCTGGTGGGACGCTATACGGGAGGTGTTTCTGGAAAGACCACCCCTCAATGAAGGCCCCGGTCCTGACTGTGCCTCAGCAGCCTATGCCCAGTCCCTGGGGCAGAAAGGGTAGAGTTGGGCCTCCAGCCTAGGCCCTGGCAGAGGCTCCAACATGAGGCTTCCAGCCCCAGGACCACAGATTGCTCCTCCCGCCCTACCCTGCCCCCCAGCTCACCAAGCCAGTTGATGTGGGGTCCCTGCACTCCATGCCTCCCCTGCAACCAGCCAGAGGAGAAAGCAGCGGAGATGGGCCAGGCTCTTGGAGGCCCCGGAGAGGGGAGAGGGCAGCCTGCAGAGGATGAAGACAGAAAGAGAGGAAGGGGAAGGTGGAGAAAGCAGAAGGAGAATATAGTAGAGGTCCGCGGGAGTCGGGAAGTGGCTCCAGGCCCCCCAGGAAGGGGCTGTATGTAAACCCCAGGGCGCTCAGAGTCTTGAGTTGTCCTGGTCCTCCATCTAGAGCAGAGACAGCAAGGCGGGTATCTGGAGTTTCTCCTAAATGCACTGGGTTCTGACAAATTATCTGGACAATGATGAGCTGGTTGGTCTGGTGTTAGTGGGCAACTAGAGACCCGAGCCAGTCCCTGTCTCCTTTGCTGACCTGTTGTATGCTGAATTTCCATTGTCATATCCATTCATCTGGGTTGAGGCAGCATTGTTTTCTTTTCTTTTCTTTCTTCCTTTCTTCCTTTCTTCCTTTCTTTCTTTCTTTCTGCAACCTCTGCCTCCCAGGTTCAAGCGATTCCCATGCCCCAGCCTCCTGAGTAGCTAGGACTACAGGTGCGCACCACCATGCCTGGCTAATTTTTTGTATTTTTTTTAGTAGAGGTGGAATTTTGCCATGCTGCCCAGGCTGGTCCCAAACTCCTGACCTCAGGTGATCCACCCACCCCAGCCTCCCAAAGTGCTGGGATCACAGGCATGAGCCACCGTGCCCAGCCACATTCTTTTCCTAACAAACATGTTTTGCAGAACACTGACCTTCATGGCCCTCAAAAATTAATTCTGCTAGTCCATTTAGTTTGGGGAAAAGTCTGCTATAGCTCCTAGGAAATTCATAATGCACAGCAGCCTATCACAGCCTTGGAGAAGCCCTGCAGCAAACAAAACCATTTAATTTGGCTTAACCCCATATTTTCCAAACTTACAAGACCTTCCTCTTCTTCCAGCCCCACAGATAACCCATGGACCCAGTGCTAGGAGAGAATGTTTCAGGTGACCCTGGTTAGGTCCCATCTCCAGAAGGCTCTGGCTGTGAGGCCGTGCTTCCTGCTTTCCTAGAAGGTTTCCCCCACCTCATCCACATGCTTTGTTTCACAGATTGTCCTGCGAGTTCCTGAGTGACCAGAGCCTGGAGACTCTGCTGGACTGCCTCCCTCGACTCCCTCAGCTGAGCCTGCTGCAGTAAGACGAGAGTTTTTCCTATTTCCCAGTTCCTTGTGCTCGTGTCCCTAAGGCTCCTCCATGGCAAAGCTGTACCTGCCCTCTAACCCCTCAACTCCCCTTTACCCCCTCCAACCCCCTCTACCCGCTCCGTTCTTTCCTTAGATTGTTTTCTCATTTTACCCGGCACAACTGGGGTCTCAAATCTGCTTCGAGTTCCACCCTAATACTTTGTCAACCTCAGGGGGCATCGTTTGCCTCCTCTGCGTCTCAGTTTCCTCATCTGACAAATGGGATTAATATCCCCTGCCCATTCCCCCAGGGTTGGGACTCAAATAAGTTGTTCTAAAATCAACTTAAGAAATGGAAAATCAGGCCGGGCGCGGTGGCTCACGCCTGTAATCCCAGCACTTTGGGAGGCCGAGGCGGGCGGATCACAAGGTCAGGAGATCGAGACCACGGTGAAACCTCGTCTCTACTAAAAATACAAAAAATTAGCCGGGCGCGGTTGTGGGCGCCTGTAGTCCCAGCTACTCGGGAGGCTGAGGCAGGAGAATGGCGGGAACCCGGGAGGCGGAGCTTGCAGTGAGCTGAGATCCGGCCACTGCACTCCAGCCTGGGCGACAGAGCGAGACTCCGTCTCAAAAAAAAAAAAAAAAAAAAAGAAATGGAAAATCTGTGACAAATGAGCTGTCCTACTTCTCCCCACCCACGGGAAGGTCACCCACTCGTAGAAAGGGGCTGTACAGATGTAGGTCCTGTATATATCACATGCTGCTTTTGAAAGATCACCATCAAACTCTGCAAAAAGGGAATTTAAGCAGCATCCCCCAAAGTATTAAAACTATTTTCTAATTTCAGCTCAGACTGGTTAGAATTTAAAAGGATTTAGGCCGGGTGCGGTGGCTCATGCCTGTAATCCCAGCACTTTGGGAGGCCAAGGCAGGCAGATCACCTGAGGTCAGGAGTTTGAGACTAGCCTGGCCAATGTGGTGAAATCCCGTCTCTACTAAAAATACAAAAATTAGCCAGGCGTGGTGGTGGGTGCCGGTAATCCCAGCTACTTGGGAGGCTGAGGCAGGAGAATTGCTTGAACCTGGGAGGTGGAGGTTGCAGTGAGCCGAGATCGCACCATTGCACGCCAGCTTGGGTGACAAGAGCAAAACCCCATCTCAAAAAAGAAAAAAAAAGAAAAAAAAAATTTTAGAAGAAAAAGAAAAAAATAACTTTCTTACTTTAAACATTCTTCTAGCGGTGGGGAAAGCAGCTGCAGCTGAGATGAAAAAATACAACAGGAAAGTAACTCATAATGTTAATAACATCAGTGCAAAGGCTGGGGCTCTCTGGAATGCCTAAGATGGCTCACATCACCTCCAGGATCTCACTTATGCTTGGATTTTATCTGGGAGGGAGGGAGGAAGGAGACGTGACCACATTCCAGGGGCAAGTACAGCCCAGCTCACAGCACCCCATGGCACCCTGTAATAGTCCCCCGTCCCTGGAAAGAATGAGTCAGACAGGACTCCTTTGGACATAAAAGGTGACAGGTTAAAATTGAACAGGTTGGTAACCTCAGACCAGAGAGGAACTTCTCTTTGCCTAAGTCACACAGCTTCACCCTGACTCCTTGTCTGCCTTTGGAGTGGGATGGTCAGCTTGACCACTTGCCAGGGTTTAAACTTTATATACTCAGCCTGTAGTGCTTGTGCCCCTACTGTGGGCCAGGCACTGTGTGAGGGGCTGGAGACACAGCAGAAAAAGTTGACTATGTCCTTATCTTCTTGGAGCTCATCTTCCAGTAGTGGGAGCTGAAAAATAAGTAAAGTAAAATCAAGTAAGATGAACTTAGCCAGTTATAAGGGAATTTTCTCGGGATGTGGTGCAGAGTGGCTGGAGAGGTGATTTAGATGATGGCAGAAGCCATCAGGGAATGTCTCTGAGGAAGGACGCTGAGCTGGGACCTAAAAGAAGAGAGAGAGCTCACCTTGTGAAGAGCAGGGAACTGCATTCTACGCAGAGGGAACGGCATGTGTGAGGCCCTGAGGCATGATTAAGCTTGGTGGGCTCTAGGAACAGCGCAGAACCAATGCAGTAAGAGCACAGTGGCTGGCAGGGACAGTCCGAGGAGAGGAGAAAGAGAGAGATGAGCTCAGGTTGGGTCGCACGGGGCCTGGCGCCCATGGGGAGAGTTTAGACTTTTGTTTCTGGGAACATGAAAGGGAGAGGAATAATTTGGGTTTTCTTTCTTTCTT
Organism: Papio anubis; assembly: GCF_008728515.1. NCBI lineage: Eukaryota > Metazoa > Chordata > Mammalia > Primates > Cercopithecidae > Papio > Papio anubis. Next base: position 32,735,382 of record NC_044993.1, on the reverse strand, counting down.
TTTCGTGGGAGAGGGTGGGGACAGGGTCTCACTCTGTCACCCAGGCTGGAGTGCAATGGCGCAATCTCGGCTCACTGCAACCTCTGCCTCTCAGGTTCAGGCAATTCTTGTGCCTCAGCCTCCCAAGTAGCCAGGATTACAGGCGTGCACCATCGTGCCCGGCTAATTTTTGTATTTTTAGTAGAGACAGACCAGGCTGGTCTCAAACTCCCGACCTCAAGTGATCCACCCGCCTCGGCTTCCCAAAGTGCTGAGACTACAGGCATGAGCCACTGTGCCTGGTCCTCATTTGGGTTTTCAAAAGTTCAGTCTGAGTGCTGGGTAGAGAAGGGATTGAGAGATATGAGTGGAAATGAGAATGGGAAGAGATGTGTGCAGCAGGTTGAAGGATGCTGGGGGCTGATCATTGCTGGGGTGGGATAGAAGTGGGTAGACTCAGGCTGGATCTTGAGAGTGGAATTTACAGACAAGCTGATAGGACGATTACTGGGTGAGGCAAATGGAGGTGCTGAGGCTGCCTCTGAGGGCAAGGTGGACCCATCTCACTTTCTCTAAGGCAGTGGTTTTTACCTGGGGGTGATTTTCGCCCTTGGGGGTCATTTGGAAATGTCTGCAGATATTTCTGGTGGTCATGACCGCGGGTGAGGGGTGCTGCTACTGGCATCGAATGATTAGAGATCTGGGATGCTGCTAAACATCCTGTAGGGCACAGGACAGCCCCCAACAACAAGGAATTATCAGACCCCACATCTCAATAGCGCTAAGGTTTAAAAACTGTGTCCGAAGGGCCTGAAGCTTCCCACTCTCTGTGAGCAAGGACTCGCCTGTGAAATGTGTGCTTGCAGGTAAAAACAATAGTAATAATAACAGCAAGCACAGGTCCCATGCCCGGCAGCACACCTGCATGATGTAATTAAATTCTCGTATACCTCGAGCGTCATACATGATTTCCAGATAAGGAAACTGAAGCTCAGAGGGGTGAAGTCACTTGTCCAAGGTCACACAGCCAGTAAGCAGAACTGGGACTCAAATCCAAATCTGCCTGACCCTCAGCCCTATTTGTGCCTCTTGAGCCCCTGCCTGCTTCCCTATTGCCTTGCTCAGCTGCTACCCCTCCCCACCCTCCCTTTCCTTACCCTCCAGCCTAGCCAGATTCCTTGTCCACTCATCTTGCTGGGATCTACCCCCTTTCCTTTTCAGGCTGAGTCAGACGGGACTGTCCCCGAAAAGCCCCTTCCTGCTGGCCAACACCTTAAGCCTGTGCCCACGGGTTAAAAAGGTGGATCTCAGGTGGGCATTCCCCTGGGACAGCCAGGACTAGTCCTGAAGGGTTGCGCCTGGAGTCTGGTGGGTATGAGGGGGTAGGATGAAGCCAGTAGGACCCAACTAGAGACTGGGCTTCTGGAGGAGGGGTGCTGGCCTCGTGGGGACATCCTGAGGCTGTGGCTGCAGCTGTCTGACCCAGGTGCTGTCTGCTCCAGGTCTCTGCACCATGCAACCCTGCACTTCAGATCCAATGAGGAGCAGGAAGGCGTGTGCTGTGGGTAAGCCCCCTTAAACTGTGCCCAGGCAGCTAGTTGATGTTGGGAACCAGTAGATCTGCCTCCTGGGTGGCGAGAGCAGCATACAGACTGCCTAGCACAAAACATTCGTGTGGAACAGCCCTGCAGAGGGACTTGTTTCGCGCCAGCACGAAGAAACACAGGTCCGGGTGGGATCTACTGGGGGGGTGGGAGCAGTGGATTCTGGACACTTCCAGAGGGTCCAAGCTTGAATGGAGACCCACCTGGAGCTCGGAAGCTGTGCCCTGGACTAGCCAGGGTGGAAGTGGTCTCAGTGGCCAAACGCCCCATCCCCTGCTTGTCCCCTCTACCTCCGTCCAGCAGGTTCACGGGCTGCAGCCTCAGCCAGGAGCATGTGGAGTCACTGTGCAGGTTGCTGAGCAAGTGTAAAGACCTCAGCCAGGTGGAGTAAGTTGAGGGAGGAGGAGGAAGGAGAGGAGCATGGATGCATGCCTGAGGGGCACTGGAGGGGAGAAGAGGGTCCGTGTGTGCCCATATAGTCATGTGCCTGCCTACGCCTCTCAGGACCAGCTGTCAGGGATGCCTGGGACTTTGGGTCACATACCCAAAGCTTCCCTGAATCAATTTTCTCTCTCCCGCCCCCACTCTCGGAGTGGTGGAGCTAGTTCCACGGTGCGCCCTCTGACTTGGCCCTCAGCCTCAAGTGTGTGCAAGCTCTGCTGGCAGATGGGGGCTAAAACGCAAGATTCATTGTTGGCTCAGCAGATGGTTAAAAGCACTAAATGACTCTGCCTGAGGAGGGACGCAGAGCCAGCCAGGGTTGGGTCCTGCAGTCTCTTGTATTGTCGAGATGTGGTATCCGCGTGGCCTGTCTTGGGTACTCGAATAGTCAGCCCCTGCATGGGTGGAATAATAATAGCTAACACCTATTGAGCACTTTCTCCTCTAAGTGCTTGACGTGTTCTTTTTGTCTTTCCCGTATCCCTGGATACTAGTATTGTTCTCATTTTACAGATGAGGGAACTGAGACACAGAGTGTAAAAACTTGCCCAAAGTCACACAGCTAGTAAAATGCAGAGTCCCTACTCACACGCATTAGGAATCCAGCCTAGGACCAGTGGGAAATAAAGAGAGAGCAGTCCACCAAAAATGCCACACAATTTTCATTTCTGAGATTACAGGCATGAGCCACTGCGCTTGGAATGTATTTTAAAGAGATATGAATCAGAAATATGTCTTTGAGTTTTTTGTTTTTCATTATAGAGGGAAATTTTTCTTTTCTTTTTCTTTCTTTTTTTTTTTTTTTTTTTTTGAGATGGCGTCTCACTCTGCTGCCCAGGCTGGAGCGCAGTGGTACGATTTCAGCTCACTGCAACTTCCGCCTCCTGGGTTCAAGCAATTCTCCTGCCTCAGCCTCCCGAGTAGTTGGGATTACAGGCATGAGCCACCATGCCCAGCTAATTTTTGTATTTTTAGTAGAGACAGAGTTTACCATGTTGGCCAGGTTGGTCTCGAACTCCTGACCTCAGGCAATCCACCTGCTTCAGCCTCCCAAAGTGCTGGGATTATAGCCTTGAGCCACCGCACCCAGCCAATTTTTCTTATTTTAAAGACTATTTTATTAAGTGGCTTCATAAGACAAACCGATTTTTAAATGACGTTTCTCAGGAAAAGAGGAAGTTAACAAGCATCAAAAATGTCACAGACCTGGAGGAAAATCAGATGCTCCAGGACACACTGGTTATATTATTTCTGACACTGTAGCTAAAACTAGCTGGGCGCGGTGGCTTACGCCTGTAATCCCAGCATTTTGGGAGGCCGAAGTGATTGGATCACCTGAGGTCAGGAGTTCAAGACCAGCCTGATCAACATGGTGAAAACCTGTCTCTACTAAAAATACAAAAATAATTAGCCGGGCGTGGTGGCACATGCCTGTAATCCCAGCTACTTGGGAGGCTGAGGCAGGAGAATCAGTTGAACCTGGCAGATAGAGGTTGCAGTGAGCCAAGATCGTGCCATTGCATTCCAGCCTGGGCAACAGAGCAAGACTCCATCTCAAAATAAATAAATAAATAAAACCACAGAATGCTGCAATGAAGGGAAGTAAGAAACTTCAGGTGAGGTTTCCAATATTGACATTGTATTCCCAGATTAAAAGAAGAAATCTATGGGTTTAATGCATCCTCCAAACTTTTTTTTTTCTTTGAATTTCCTCTCATTCAAAAACTGTGGATCCCAAATGGCGCAGACTGAGGGCGTGGTGAAGGCAAATTGGTTTTTCTTTAACCCCTGAAAGCCTGCTGGAGGCACATGAGCTGGGAGTGGTCACCCGATATGGAAGAGGACGATGAGGACGGATTTACTGTGGTGCTGGGGAGGGGATGGTAGCAGAGAACGTAGGAGTTGCTGGTCATTCTAGTGGTGATGGAAGCAATGGTGATGGTGGTACTGGGCTTGGTGGTGTAGGATTGTGGTGATAATGAAAGTGGTGGTGGTAATGGTGCTGATACTGGTGGTGGTGATATTGGTGGTATTGGTGGTGGTGATGGTGGTGATACTGGTGATAGTGGTGGCGCTGGTGACCCTGACATGGGGTCCAGTAGCAGTGACAGTGGATGCAGGCTCCTGGTAACTGAGGAGCATCTCAGGCTGAGGAGGCACTTCTGATCACCGCCACTGCTCCTTACTCCCTACAGCCTCTCAGCAAACCTGCTGGGTGACAGCGGGCTCAGATGCCTTCTGGAATGTCTGCCGCAGGTGCCCATCTCTGGTTCGCTTGAGTAAGTGGAAAGCAGCATGAAGGACAGATAGCAAGGAGGAAGCCTTCCCTGGGCCAAAAGCACGAGGGGGCTCCTTCTGAGGGCATCCCCCAGAGCCCCAGAGGACAAGGTCTGCAGAGGGCAAGGGGCGAGTCTTCCCTTGCCTTCACTCCCCTGGCCTTGAGTCCTATCCTCTGTCCCTCACACCCACTATGGCAGAGCCTCCACCAAACACCCAAGAGAGGCTGTGACTCATGGCAGGGTGGAGTTGCCCCCCATGCACCCTACAGCCAAACGGACTTGGGGACAGGGAAGCAACATTCCATCCCCAGCCAGCTGATGTGGGATTGCAGCTGCCTGGCTCCTGGTCCATCCTGTCCCTGAAGTTCTTCTGACCCAATCTGTGGGACATAAATTTGGAGATGCCCCTGCAGCAGGCAAGGTGCCTTAGGAAGTCATCCACATGCTTGCCCCATCTCCCCAGTGACCCAGGGGAGTGACAGCCAGCGCCAGGATGCCACTTGTTGCTAGGCAACTGAGCTTTATGCTTTTTCGGGGCTAGAGCTGCCAGCCCGGCCTTGCCAGTGCCCTGCCCCAGACCACAGCGGCAGCGGGCAGGGTGAGTGCAGCGCTCACGGACTCAGGGTTTGGTGCCAGTTCTGCCTCTGTGGGGATGGTATCCTTCTGGGCCTCAGTGTGTCCATCTGGAGATGGATGCTTAGACATGGAGGTTTCTCTTCCTAGAAATGACAGCTGGAGGGGAGATGGAGGGGGCTGGGCAGGGCTCCATGGAGGTCCTGCCCTCACTCCCATTCTCATCCCCATTTCCCTTCTAGTCTGAGTCACAACAGCGTTTCTCAGGAAAGTGCCCTGTACCTGGTGGAGACCCTGCCCTCCTGCCCACGTGTCCGGGAGGCCTCAGTGAAGTAAGGGGATGTTGGTCCCCAAAAAGCCCTTTTCTGCTGGTCAGCAGGTGCCCCTGGCTGATGATGGGAGAAGCAAGACACCCACACTTTATAGCCTTCCATCTTGTTGGCTTGGGGCAACCTCTGCCTCTCTCTGAATCTCAGGGTTTCCTGAGCACAGGATCATAATTTCCATCCCCTGATGCCCAGGTGCCATAGGGACCACAGAGGACATGGGGTGGGAAGGCCCGGTATTGCCATGCTCACAGAATGAGTTTGTGGGTCTCCTCTGGTTCTGAGGCCTCCATCCTCCCTTGTCCCTGTGGGTGCAGCCCTGCTTCCCTCTCTGTGCCCCGTGGGTGCCCTGGGTGCCGAGGAGGCTGGCACGTCTGGGCACCGCGCTTCCCGAGGCCCTTCTCTCTGCAGCCTGGGCTCCGAGCAGAGCTTCCGGATTCACTTCTCCAAAGAGGACCAGGCTGGGAAGACACTCAGGTAATCCCTGCGGGGTGAAGGGACACGGGAGGGAGAGGGGAGAGGAGGCTGAACCCGCAGTGGCTTCCATGGCCCCCTCTTCCCTGGGCCGTCTCCTCCTCTAGAGAGCAGCTCCAAGCTCATGGCCTGGGTCTGTTCCCCAGATCTACCTGATGCCCTCGTGCCTCCAGTCTCAGCCCGGGCCTTGGCATTGAACTTGTGCCTCTTAGCCATGTCCTGACTACAGCCCCTGAGGCTTCTGAGTGTCATGGTTAAATATTTTGAAGCCAATTGAAAATAAATCCCTGATCTGCCACTTACCAGCTATGTGGCCCTGGACAAGTAAAATGGGGATAATAGCACAACCTACCCCTTAGGGTTATTGTGAGGATTAAATGAGTTAATAAATATAAAGTGCCAGGAAAAGGTCTGGCTCATGGGAGTGCTGTCAGCTGTTATTATTACTGTTATTATTATTATTATTATCATCATCATCATTATTCCTGGTAGCCCTGACTCACTGCCACTGCCTTGGGCCAGTTCCTTTACATGTCTCACTTCAGCTGTGAACAGAGCCTCCAAACCGATCCCTGCATCCTGTCAGGCCTCCTCCCCTCCATTCACTCCACGGCCCCCAGAGGGATCTTCACAACACACATCTGAGACTGCCCCTCTGCTACTCTGTGCCCCTCAGTGGCTCCCCATTAACCCCAGGGTGAAGTTCAAAGTCCCTAGCATCTTCTCCCTCACAGTCTGATCCAACTGTCACCTTCCACCACATTCTTTCCCACCTCCCCTACACCACACACACACCCTACACACCAACCCTACATACCACATATACACCATGCACACCCTACACACAGCACACAGCACACACAACACACAGAACACACAGCACACATAACACACACACGCACCACATACCATACACATACCACATACACACACATACACCACACACACCGCACAATACACACACACCCCACAAAAACAAACCCCCCATATACATACCTGGCACATTACAAATATGGCACACACACAACATAATACCTACAAATACCACATACACAACACACACACACACACATATACACACTGTTCAGCCACAACCTTCACTATTTGCTCCTGGATCAAGCCCTGCCTGAAGCTTATCTGCCTCTGCTCACATCGCACTCAGCCCAACATTCCCTTCCCTGCCTTTTCTGAAATAAAATTTTCCCAATCCTTTAAAACCCATCTCAAACATCAGCCCCTCCTGTAAGCATCCCAGCAGTCCTGTTCCATCAGAGTGAACCGCCCCGACGTTCACTGGGCCCGTTCGCTTGGCTGGGCCCGTCTGCTGGCCACCCAGGGCTGAGGTGCCTTGGATAGCAGGCCCCACGGAGAATCCCAGGCACACCTTCCTCCCCAGGGAGCTCAGCCAGTGCTGGTCCTGGAGAGTAAGGCAGTGGTTAAGGGTTTGGGGTCTGCAGTCAGACTGACCTAGATGGAAAACCGATTCTGCCCTTCTTTCTTGTCTGCTGTGTGTCCTTGGCTTAGTCAGTTTCCCACCTCTAATTGGTGCTATGAGAATTAAAGGAGACCCTGCGGGTAAGGCAGGAAGTCCCGTGCACCCAGAAGCTGACACAATGCCTGGCCTAGAGTCAGGCTCCCTAAATAACTTACTCCTAATACTTTCTTACAGGGGGTGCGGGAGGTTCCTCCCCAAAGAGACAGGAAGCTCCCAGGGCAGGAGCTGCATCTTTGGCCTCTCAGGCCCTGATCCAGGCTTTTGCCCTCAGGGGTGGGATGCTCCCCCAGTAGGCCCTCAGGGAGGCTGAGACGAAGCTGGGCAGCAGTGCCCACAGGCCTCACCCAGGTTCTGCCCTGGCTTTCTGCCCTCAGGCTGAGTGAGTGCAGCTTCCGGCCAGAGCACGTGTCCAGGCTGGCCACCGGCCTGAGCCAGTCCCTGCAGCTGACAGAGCTCACGTGAGTGACCCGCCCAGCCTATGAGGACAGCAGAGGGGTGGGGCACCCTGCCAGAGCCACCTCAATGACTGACCTCTGTCCCCAGGCTGACCCAGTGCTGCCTGGACCAGGAGCAGCTGGCCATCCTCCTGAGCTTGGTGGGACGACCCGCAGGGCTGTTCAGCCTCAGGTACCTCTTCCCCCGCTGCCTCTGGGAGGGGCCATGGCGTGAATGGGAGCAGGGGCAGCACCAGAGTAACAGGCCCCCAGGATCATGGCCTCGGCCATTTCCTGTACCCACAACCCTGCCGTCTGGACCCTGAGCAAACCCCGTCCATCTGTGCCAGAGACCTCACAAGGCACACAGAGAAACTGTCCTTCCCCGGGCTGGAGGCCTGTGTTTTGGGATTTAAGAAAAAAAAAAAAAAAGAAAGTTCCAGAGGATACTGAACTGAGGACAAAAATAAACTGAAACAAAGTTCTTGTCTGTCTGTTCACCGTGATCATTTTAAAACACTCAGAAAAAGAAAATACCAAAGTAGAAAGAAAAATTTTTTAAAACCCCTGTTCTCAGTACCTAGATTTGACAGTTGTTCATAATTTTTTATACTTGCTTCATATTTTTATTTTTATTTCAGCTGAAACAGTTTCAACTAAGTTATAGACCTCATAATCCACTCCTAAATATTTCACCATGAATCTCCAAAAATAAGGACATTTTCTCTGTAATCACAGTTCCATCAGGACACCTAAGAAACTCAGTGAGCCATTCCTTAGTGTCAGGTACTACCTAGTCTAATCTAAAATGTCCCCATTGTCCCCCAGATGACATAGCTGGCTTGTGGGATCCAGGAGCTAGTCACATCTGGTCTCCATTTGCACAGGGTGGCGATGGTCTTCTGACTTTTCTAACCTGAGGCATCACCGCCCCCACCCCCTCACCACAGCTTTCTGTTTCATGTCAGTGTCTGTTGACAAAATCAGCAACTGTGTGTAGTGCAGACTGTCCCGCTCCTGACTCTGGTAGCTTTCTCATGATGTCATGGCTCGTGTTCCACTAACCCCTGACTTTCCTGGAAACTGGAAGTTAGATCAAAAGGCTCCACGACATTCAGTTTCATGTTTGTGCCCAAAAAACTTGCGTCACCGACAGAGCTGTGCACTTCTCATTGCAGCCTGTGACAAGGCACCTAAGGACTGGCTGTTCTCCAAAACAACCTGTAAAAAATTGTTATAAAATACACATAACAAAATTTACCATCTTAACCATTTCTAAGTGTACCATTCAGTTGTGTTAAGTACATTCACTTTTTTGTACGGCCAGTCTCCAGAACTCTTTTCCTCTTGCAAGACTGAATCTCTGTCCCCATGAAACCACATCCCATTTCCCCTCTACCCCAGCCTCTGGCAACCACCATTATGCTTTCTGTCTCTATGAATTGGACTGCTCTAAATAGTTTATATGAGTGGATTCATTTGTATTTGTCTGTATTTGTCTTTTTGTGACTGGCTCATTTCATTTGGCATAATGTCCTCTGGTTCATTCATGTTGCAGCATGTGTCACTATGTCAGACTTTCCTTCCTTTTTTTTTGAGACGGAGTCTCGCTCTTGTTACCCAGGCTGGAGTGCAGTGGCGTGATCTCAGCTCACTGCAACCTCCACTGCTTGGGTTCAAGCGATTCTCCTGCCTCAGCCTCCTGAGTAGCTGGGATTACAGGTGCCCACCACCACACCCAGCTAAATTTTTTTGTATTTTTGTAGAGACAGGGTTTCACTATGTTGACCAGCTGGTCTCGAACTCCTGACCTCAGATGATCTGCCATTTCAGCCTCCCAAAGTGCTGGGATTACAGGTGTGAGCCACAGCAGCCGGCCCTTTCCTTTTTAAGGCTGCATGATATTCCTTTGTGTGGATAGGCCACGTTTTGTGTGTCCACTCATCTGTCAATTGACACTTGGGTTGTCCATTCAAGTGTCCAATTGACAGTCCCTGCTTTCTTTTTTCAATGTTATTTTATTTCAAAAACAATAAAGACGAGGTCTCACTGTTTTGCCCAGGATGGTCTCAATCTCCTGAGCTCAAGTGATCCTCCCACCTCGACCTCCCAAAGTGCTAGGCATGAGCCACCATGCCCAGCCAGAAAGTCCCAGCTTTCAATTATTTTGGTTATATATCCAGAATTGCTAGAGCACCCAAAATAACTTTTTTTTTTGAGACGGAGTCTCGCTTTGTCGCCCATGTTGGAGTGCAGTGGCACGATCTCACCTGTGGCACATGCCTGTAATCCCAGCTACTTGGGAGGCTGAGGCAGGAGAATCGCTTGAACCTAGGAGGCAGAGGTTACAGTGAGCCGAGATCATGCCATTGCACTCCAGCCTGGGCAAAAAGAGCAAAACCCTGTCTCAAAAATAAGTAAATAAAACATAAAATATAAATATAAAATATCATTTGAAAAATAATATTTTCTGTTTGGATTGTCACAATCATGGTTGTTGGAATAAGGGTGATGTTAATTTACTTTCTTAGATTGATGCCTAGTTGTATTTTATAGTTTTAAAACAAGCAAAAAAACTCAAAAAGCCTCTAGGCCCCCCCTTGACACTCCTCCCCCGGCCCCGTCATGTGTGCTGATTGTCTGCTGCTCACCCTGGGGGACCTTATCTGTGTCCCCTTCTGTGGCAGGGTGCAGGAGCCGTGGGCGGACAGAGCTGGCATCCTCTCCCTATTAGAAGTCTGCGCCCAGGCCTCAGGCAGTGTCACTGAAATCAGGTGAGTCCAGAGAAGAGGCTCCCTTGGAATTCTTCATCTTTCATGAGCATTGGAACCTTTCCTTGACCTTCCTTCATCCTGTGGGGTAATAGCTGTGTCACCAGCTAGTTCTTCATGTCCCCAGGGTGGCAGGAGCTCCTGGGGTATATGTGAGGGGCTACACGTTTGTTGGGACTAGTGCAGTAGTCAAGCCACAGTGTCAGCAGAAGACATCCCCAGATTCAAAACAAAGGGCTATTGGATCCAGGCAGACATGGCTAGGAGTCCACGCTGGTTGCTTGGAAGGGGCCCCCAGATGCAGTAACGCACATCATGGCTCTTCAACCAGAAATAACACAGTGACACACAGAGTAGCTAATAGCAAAGGTTTTTAGCATCCCACTCACCTATGTTCAGATCCCAACTCAGTCGCTTACTGGTTGGAGCCCATTACTGTGTCTCTCTGGCCTCAACCTCCTGCTCTTACAAAAGAGTCTAATTACAGCCCTTTGTGGGGCTAGGAGGATTACAAGAACTGGAGCCTGTAAAGATGTCTGATGTACTGTCACCAGCCACACAGCCTGCCCTGCTTCTTCCTTCTCTCCAGGAGTGAACAAGGGGATGTTCTGGGGACTTTATCCTCTCCCATAGCCCTCTCCCCATAAGCACCTCCATGAATATAACATTCAAGTAAAGGCGGTGAGCTTAGAGCGCACATGGAGACTCCAGACACATCCCCTACCCCACCCTTCCACCACACTCTGGTTCTTGTGCCCCTCCCTCAGAAAATGCTGGAACTGCCCTTGGACCCCTCTAATGGCTTTCTGTCATGGTCTGAAAAGCCTCATCAACTTATTAACTTTAAATTGTTGAAAAGGGCCAGGCGCGGTGGCTCACGCCTGTAACCCCAGCACTTTGGGAGGCCGAGGCAGGAGGATCACTGAAGCCCAGAGTTCAAGGCTGCAGTGAGCTGTGATCATACCCACCAGGCTGCACTCCAGCCTGAGTCACAGAGGAAGACCCTGCCTCTAAAAAAAAAAAAAAAGAAAAAGAAAAATTGTTGAAAAGGCACTACTTGGGGTATCGTGTGTGACTCACGGAAGCGCCTACTTTCCCATCCTAAGCTGGTCCCTGGCAGGGGAGAAGGGGACCCAGGCAAAGGGTCTCAGAGTTGGAACCGGGCAGCCCGGGTGCCAGCTGGGCCCTCCAAGGAAGGCTGCCCGGCCTCACATTGTCTACGGCTCGCTCCTCAGCATCTCCAAGACCCAGCAGCAGCTCTGTGTCCAGCTGGAATTTCCTCGCCAGGAAGAGAATCCGGTGGCACTCAGGTGGGACCCAGCACCAGGGACCCCAAGGCAGGTGCTGGTGTTGGGGAGGCTTCAGGGCTGCTTCTGACCAACAGTCGCCACCCTGCCCAGAGTCCTTAGAGGTTCCAAGTCTTTACACAGCCTACAGAGGTCTGACCAACCCACTTCTGAGGTGCTTCAGCCCCACCCCAGGCCCCAGTCTCAGCTCCAGTCACCCCCACGAACTTTCAGTTCCCTGAACACCATCTTGCTTAGACCTCAGGGCCTTTGCACTGGCTGTGCCCTCTGCCCGGAATGTTCTCTTCGCGCCTACCTTCTTCACCTGCTTAGCTCCTCTTCATCCCTCAGGTCTCAGCTTAAATGCCACCACCTCAGGGAGGCCCCCTGGACCCCAAGACTTCGTCAAACACTTCCATTATCCACTGTTTTAGATCCCTGGATTCACAGCACCTCTAATCCATATGGCACAGTTTTGGAAATTAAAATGTCACCGTTTTGAGTGGCTGCAGCCCTGCCTGTGTACATTCTAGGAAATAGAGCATGGTAGGATCTCAGCCTCACTTCACCTCCTCGGCTGCGTGTCCTTGTGCAGTGAACAACCTGCACAACCATACCAGCTGCCCCATCTGGACTCCTGCTTCCTAGCACTTCTCATAAGTGAATAGCAAACTGTAGGACTTCGTTTGATCGGCATTTAGTTCCCCCTACACCATAAGCTCCTTGCAGGTGGAGACTGAATCCCCCATACTGGACTAGATGTTCAGAAACTGTCATCTCCCTGTCTGTGTCCAGGTTGGCTCACTGTGACCTTGGGACCCACCACAGCCTTCTTGTGGGGCAGCTGATGGAGACGTGTGCCAGGCTGCAGCAGCTCAGGTCAGCACCCGGAAACTCTGTGTGGGGCCCTGAGTTCTCTGGTTGACCCTGGTGCCTACCCCAGGCCACGTGTGACCCTAGCATTCTCTCTTCCTTGTGCAGGAGAAAATCACACTTGGCCAGTGGAGGGGAGGGAGAGCCCTAGGGTGGCTCAGGGGAGCTCTTGGGTGGCCCCTTCTCCTCTCTTGGCATCCCCTTCTGGATGTGATGACCCCTGAGGTGTGTCCAGCCTGAAATTCTCTGGAATATCCTTGGACCTTTTCAGCTTGTCTCAGGTTAACCTCTGGGAGGACAATGATGACAGTTCCCTGCTGCTACAGAACCTCCTGCTGTCCCTCTCTCAGCTGAAGACATTTCGGTATGCAGACAAGACATTTACTCAGGCCCCTTTGCAGCTCTGCCCTGCCCTGACACCTCCCGTTATTCCCAGCCCTGGGCTCAGAGGACTCAGTGTCTCACCCTGTGGACAGAAACCACAGGTGGCCCTGGAGATGATTTTTAGGGGTACCCAGTTGTAAACATGACCTCAGGAACATTAAGCCACATGGCAAGAAAGTTATTCCCTTTTTAATGCTCTTTCATTGCTTTTCTTTTAAAATAACTGCAAACTAATACAAAGTTTCAAGAAGACTGAGAGCTGCTGTGTGCCATTTACCCAAATTCACCCTTAGAGCCGGGCGTGGTGGCTCATGTCTGTAATCCTAGCACTTTGGGAGGCCAAGGCGGGTGGATTGCCTGAGCTCAGGAATTCGAGACCACGCTGGGCAACATGGTAAAACCCCGTCTCTACTAAAATACAAAAAATTAGCTGGGCGTGGTGGTGCATGCCTATAATCCCAGCTAATCGGGAGGCTGACACACAAGAATTGCTTGAACCCGGGAGGCTGAGGTTGCAGTGAGCCAAGATTGTGCCATTGCACTCTAGCCTAGGTGACAGAACGAGGCTCTGTTTCAAAAAAAAAAAAAAAAAAAAAAAGGAAAAAGAACAAATTCACCTTTTGCCAATATTTTTCCACATTTGCTCATTTCTTCCCTCCCTCCTTCTTCCCCACCTCCCTCTTCTTCCACTCTCTCCCTCTCTCCTTTTCTGAACCATTTAGAAGTTGTAATCATGTCCCTTTACCCCTTAACATTTCAGCGAATTTGCTAAAAATAAGGACATTCTCTTCCATAATCCAGTAAAATTATAAAATCCAGGAAATGTGACATTGATACGCTACTATTATCTCAACTACAGTTTATACTCCAATCTCACCAGTTCTCCCAATAATGTTGCTTATTGCATGTTTTTCCCAGTCGTGGATCCAATCCAGGATCACACATCTCATTTAGTGTCATCTCTTTAGTGTCTTCTTCAACCTGGAACAGGTCGTTGGCCCTTCTTTGTCTTTCACAGCATTTCTCTGACATTTACAGGCCAGTTATTTTATAGAATGTCCTTCCACTTGGGTTTGTACGGTGTTTCCTCATGTTTAGAGTTGGAGTCTGCCTTTGGGCAGGAAGATCACACAGGTGATGCTGCGTTTTTGAGCCTTCCATCGGGGCACCTGATGTGTCGGTGTCCTCGGGCTGGTGATGTTAACTGTGATCACCTGTGACAGTGGTGTCTGCCAGGTCTCTCCACTTGCAAAGTTACTGACTTTCTCTTTGTAATTAACATAGATCATGTGGTGAGGTACTTTAAGATTATGTAAATATCCTGGTCTTCCTCAAACTCTCATCGGTGAATTTTAGCAGCCGTTAATAAATGTTACTTGAATCAATGAATTACTATGACAGTTGCAAAATGTAGCTTTCCTAACTTTTGATTTTCTTTCCATCTAACTGATTACACCAAGAAGAAACTCTTGGGTTGGGCACAGTGGCTCAAGCTTGTAATCCCAGCACTCTGGGATGCCGAGGAGGAAGAATAGCTTGAGCCCAGGAGTTTGAGACCAGCCTGAGCAACATAGTGAGACCCCCATCTCTACAAAAAATAAATAAAATAAATGTTTAAAAAGGAAGAAACTCTTTAGGACAGATAGATCTTTGACACTTCTTCAGTATTTGCTTTAAAGATGCAGAGTTTGTGATAAACAACACTAACTAGCTAAACTATAGTGATACCTAATTCTGGCTTAAGTTGTGAAGTTGCTACCTGAATGATTGTGGCTTAGGAAATACTGAACTAGTCCATCTGCTTCCAAGCTCTATGGTGGCTTAATGAGTTCATGGTGGAAGAGATTTATGAAGGGAAGAAGGTCCCCTCACATTGCCCCCCACATCCCTACCCCACATCCTTGCCCTCTGCCACCAGCATTCAGAGCTCCCAAGACCCAGGGCTCCCGACTGACCTGTTGCCCTATGACCCCCACCAGGCTGACCTCCAGCTGTGTGAGCACCGAGGGCCTTGCCCACCTGGCATCTGGTCTGGGCCACTGCCACCACTTGGAGGAACTGGAGTGAGTTGCAGAGTGGAGGGATCGGGGACAAGTGGCCCAGCTGAGGGTGAGGGGTGGAGAAGAGAGTAGGGTATTTGGGAGGGCGGGCAATGGGACTTCGACTAATGACCCTTCCCCCGATGAAGTGCAGCAGTGCTGGGTGTGGCCTGGGGAAGGATGAGCACCACAGCTTCGCTCTGAATTTCACCATTGACTCACAGGGAGGCTGTGGGCATGCCTGTTCTGCTCTGGGCTTTGATTGGCTCATCTGCGAAAATGGGGCTCATGAGCCTTGCTCTGCTGGGCTGGCTGTGGGAGTCAGGCTATGGAGAGCGCTGAAGAACAGGAGGGTGTGTGTGTGTGTGTGTGTGTGTGTGTGTGTGTGTGTGTGTGTCCCTGGTCCCCCAGCTTCCTCTCTGCAGCCTTCATGAGAAATAAGGGCATCATTTCTCAGCTGGGCCAGCTGTGACTATCATGCCTACCCAGAGCCTGAGCCCTGGGGCCAGAAATACCCATGCAGAACATGGACAGCGAGGGTGGCCCAGGGTGTGCAGATGCAGAGTTGGCCTCCCAGGGGACAGAGCAGGAGAGGGGAGCTGACAGGACAGCTTAGCTCCAGGGCTGGGCAGGCTCCACTAACTCTGGCCTCTGTTTGGTCTTCTGCAGCTTGTAAACACAAACTGCCATGTTTCTGGATGGACCCAGGTGAGCTGAATGCCCTTACATGACCTTTTACTTTCTATTCTGGCTCTGAGTGCCAGCAAGAACCTTGGTCATAGGAAACAGAATATGCAACTCAAAGCAATCCAAGACAAAAATGTACTGGCTTATGTCATGGAAAATTATGAGGCCACGCACTTCAGGCACAGCTGGATCCAGGGGTTCTGTATTTGTCAGGCTTCTCTCTCACGTACTTCACTCTGGCCCTTACTCTTTTTCTGTCCACCTTGGCTTCCTTCTCAGGCGGGCCATCCCTGCACCTGCAGGCTTGCTTTCTCTCAGCTTAGTGGAAAGGGAGTACCATTCTCCCGGTGGTTACAACAAAAGGTCCTAGATTGAGTCTCACTGGACTAGCTTGGGTCACCTGCCCCTAAAGCAATCACTGTGGCTGTGAGCACAAAATATTCTCATTACCCATATCTGGGCACATGCCCACCCTGTCTCCTGGACTTAGAGGGGTGGTATTTCAGGGTGTGAGTAATAGAAGAAGAAACAAACTCTGGGCAGAAAAAAATCTACAGATGTCCACTACATTTGTCTACAGTCGTTTCCTTGGTAACTGGCAGCTTTTACTACTCTCTTCCATAATTTGAAGTCACCAAATTCTTAGAAATGCCAGAAACAGCCTCAGTCTAAAAGTCAGGTCCCCGTCCTGCACAGATTCCTGTTTAAACAGTATCTGGACAGAAAATTTAACAGGAGTATCTTCCGCTTTTCATCTCATAACTTTTTCTGATGACCAAAAATATACACTGGCTATAAAAAGTTCCATCATTCTAGAAATATGTAACAAACAACATGAAATGCCCTGGAGATGACACCCCCTGAGAAAACTTCTGTTGAACAGTTTGTGAACTTTTCTCCAGATTTTTTTTTTTCTACATATGTTTTGAATTCAGCTTGAAAGTAGCCTTTTGACTTTTTGCCCCTTAACATTGAAATTCTTCCACTTGTCCCTCTTTGCTTCTCCTGGGGAGAGGATCAGGTAAAAGGAGAAGAGGGATTACAGAGACCTTTGACCCCAGGGCCCTCCTGTCATCTCACTGGTCTGTTTCTTTGCCCACTCTTCATGTGCCTGCATCTAGGCTAAGCCTTCTGGAAGCTTTTATTCAGGGGATTAGAGGCCCAGTGAGGTCATTCATTGGCTCATTCATGCATTCGACAAATATGTACTGAGCTGGGCACCTGGGCCGGGGCCAGGAGCTTGTGGTACCATGGGGGACAGGACAGATTCATCCATGCCCCTGAGGGCCTTTTTCTTCCTTCTGATTTCCCAGGCACCAAGTGCTGCTCCTTACCTCCTGCTGCCTTACTTGCTCTATCTGTAAACTGGGCATATGATATATTCTGTGTCCAAAGAAAGGGGATGGATCGTCAGTGCCTGGAGGTCTCTTCCCATCTCAGATCTGTCATTTCCAAGTGTAACTCCTCACAGGCAGCTACCCTCAAATCCAGCCAGCTTCTTCCAGCTGTCTACCTGTGATGGAGTGGGTAGGAGCATGGACACTAGTTAGGAGCCTCACTGCCTGGGTTCAACTCTGGGTAGGGTAACTGACACTTCCAGTTTGCTTGGCGCTTTCTCCATTTTAGCACACGAAGTCCCACATCCAGGAAAAACCCTTCTGTTCTGAGCCAACCAAGACAGTTGACCATCTTTCGCTTCTGCCTCTTTTTTATTTTATTATTATTTATTTATTTATTTGAGACCCAGTCTCGCTCTGTCGCCCAGGCGGGAGTGCAGTGGCACAATCACGGCTCACTGCAACCTCCGCCTCCTGGGTTCAAACGATTCTCCTGCCTCAGCCTCCCAAGTAGCTGGGACTATAGGCGTGTGCCACCAGGCCCAGATAATGTTTGTGTTTTTAGTAGAGACAGGGTTTCACTTTGTTGGCCAGGCTGGTCTTGAACTCCTGACCTCAAGTGATTCACCTGCCTTGGCCTCACAAAGTGCTGGGACTACAGGCATGAGCCACCGTGCCCAGCCAGTTCTGCCTCTTCATGTGTGAACTTGTGCCAGTCCGTCAGCCTCTCTGTTCTTTGGCCTCCTCATCTTAACTCTGAGGATGAGAGCAATCTCCCCTGCTAGGGTTGTTGTGAGGATTAAATGAGATAATATGTGTTACATTCTTAGAGTCTGGTCAGAGTTCACACTCTACAAGTGCTAGCTATTGTTATTCTCCTCTCCTGCCTAGGCTGGGGGCCTCTAGAAGTACAATCGCCTGGGTCACATATGGTTGGAGCTCAGGAATGGGACTTCTATAGCTTTGGGTTCTGTTCCTGAAGCAACCACTTTGTTCTCTAACTCTCTGAGCCTCGGCGTTCCTCACCTGTAAAATGGGGATGATGATAAACCCACCTTTCCAGATGGCCCCAAGCCCTGCGTTTGGCCCACATTTTATGCTCAATATGTGACTGCCATTATTACTGGTCATTAGTCTGGGTCTGTGAGGTTCAGAACAGAGAACTGCTGCCTGCCTGACCTCAGTAATTCATGCAGAGAAACAGCATTTGGACCTCCCAGTACAGTTCATTTCGTAGAATTTTTACACTGTGTGGATATAAGTGGCTGTCTTGGAGGTTCCTAGGCTTGCTAAGCACAGAGGCCTCAGACCCCCAGACAGGACAGTGCCCCACCCCTAGATGCCAAGTTCACCTGGCCTCCTCTTCTCCAGCCTCGGTCACCTTCTGCTGAACAGCTCCGCCTTGACCTTGCTTACTCACGGACTAAGCCACATGACCCGCCTGCAGAGCCTCAGGTGAGTGACCGAGTGGCCCATGGGGGTGAGTGGGAGGAAACACTCCCCACTCAGTTGGGACCACATCCAGGGAAGCACTGAGGGCACCTCCCTGGGGATCCTTTGTGGCTCCCTCCCAGGCCCATCCCTGTGCCCTCCCAGGTGGGTGCCCACTGCTCTTGTCTTCTAATGCCACCTGCTTCCTCCTGGTTACAAAAGTGGCCTAAAGGGCTTAGGCCCAAGTTGCAGAACAACCCTTGAGGCACACACAGTTCACCCTGGGCTCTTGTTAAAATGCTCATTCTGATTCCCCAGGTCTGGAATTCTGCCTAGGTTGTGTGTGTGGTTTTGTTTCTGTTTTTGTTTTGAGCTGGAGCCTCACTATGTGGCCCAAGCTGGAGTGCACTGGCAATGGTGCACTGCAGCCTCAAACTCCTGGGCGAATGTGATCCTCCTGCCTCAATCTCCCAAGTAGCTGGGACTACAGACCTAAGCCGTTGTGCCCAAACTCAGCATTTCTTTTTCTGTTTGTTTTTGAGACGGAGTTTCGCTCTTGTTGCCCAGGCTGGAGTGCAATGGCGCGATCTCAGCTCACTGCCACCTCCACCTCCTGGGTTCAAGCAATTCTCCTGAGTAGCTGGGATTACAGGCATGTGCCACCACACCCGGCTAATTTTTGTGTTTTTAGTAGAGACAGGTTTTCTCCATGTTGGTCAGGCTGGTCTTGAACTTCTGACCTTAGGTGATCTGCCCACCTCAGCCTCCCAAAGTGCTGGGATTACAGGCATGAGCCACCGCGCCCGGCCCCAGACTGCATTTCTAACAAGCTTCCGGGTGGTAGCAATTCTGGGGGCCACAGTCTGCACTTTGAGTAGTGTGTGTTTAGACTCAGATGAGGCGGCCTTTCTATACTCCCTTTGTGATTTCACTCCCTGCCGCTAGGTTAAATAAACATGACACTTACTTTCAATGTAATTTTTCAAAACATGAAATCTTGTGACTAAAAAACAAATCCAAGCAGTGACACAAAGCATTGCTTTGTTTATATCCAAGTACACCATCTCCTACCCCCCACCTCGGGCACAGCAGAGTAGGTAGGAAATGGGGTTAGAAAGTTCCAGGAGGATATATCATATTGGACCATTTCACCCAAAATTAATTTACTGAAAGGCGATCCGTTAATATGTATTTATTTATTTTTATTTTATTTTTATTTGTTGAGACAGAGTCTCACTCTGTCACCTAGGCTGGAATGTGGTGGCATGATCTCACCTCACTGCAACCTCCACCTCCTGGGTTCAAGTGATTCTGGTGCCTCAGCCACCCAAGTAGCTGGGATTACAGGTGTGCACCACCACACCCAGCTGATTTTTGTATTTTTTGAGCAGAGATGGGGTTTCTCCATGTTGGCCAGGCTGGTCTTGAACCCCTGACCTCAGCTGATCCACCTGCCTAGACTCCCAAAGTGCTGGGATTACAGGTGTGAGCCACCTCACCCAGCTCCATTAAAATTTAATTTGCAAAATAAAAGAAAGTAAAAACAACATACAAACAAATACTTCCCAAGGGGCTAAGACCATTTGCCTCAGCTGTTTCTTTGGTTTTTCCTACCCAGGCAGAGCAAGGTCAGGGCTCAGTAAAGACAATACCCTGGGTTTAAGGAAAACCTACCATATGCGTAGATGAGAACATGATATGCCCCTGAGAACTGATTTGTGTGAATCAGAGAACCCCGCGTGAAACTAACATTCAGCCGGGCCAGCCTGGAGATCCCTGACACAGAGGCTGAGGTGAAGCTTGGCAAAGAAATGTAGAGACTGCTCCTGGGCCAGGGGCTCTGGATTCGTTTCCACCCAGCCTGCAAGTCCCTAAGTCTCACTGCTGAGTCTCAGTTTTCTCACCTGGACATTGGGGACAGTAATTCCCACCTTGCTCACCACCGCCCACCTGCCAAGACCCCCAGAAGTTTTGCTGCTAGCATATGAGTTCCTGGGTGTGTAAGGCTTTGCAAACTGTAGAGTTCTTAGCACAGCACCTGCAAAGGCCTTTAAGCTCCTGAAAGTCTCTTGGTCTATTCCCTGCTTTTCCAGACTGAAGAGGAACAGTATCGGTGATGTCGGTTGCTGCCACCTTTCTGAGGCTCTCAGGGCTGCCACCAGCCTGGAGGAGCTGGAGTGAGTTGCCCATCCTGCCCCCAGACCCAGGCAATTTTGGCAGGGAAAGATGACAAGGACAAGGGGCTACCTGACCACACCCTTTGCTTCTTCATCTCATCTCCTTCACCCACTTCTACACTGTGTAAACAACCTGGGGCCTAGAACCTTGGGGGACCCAAAGACAGGATGTGAGAGTGTCAATTGCGGCAAGAGGGATTTAGGTCAGACAACGGGGAGAACATCCTAAATGGAAGCCAAGAGTTAGGAGCTGTCACTTAACATGGGGTGATGGGGTTCTCTGTGTGAGCCAAGGCCCTTCCTGGGACTTCAGCCTCCCCTTCTTTTTCTGGGAGTGGGGTGTGGACAAGATGAAATGATGGAAGGCTGATGAAGCTGTTCTCTCCCCCAAGCTTGAGCCACAACCAGATTGGAGACGCCGGTGTCCAGCACTTAGCTACCATCCTGCCCGGGCTGCCAGAGCTCAGGAAGATAGAGTGAGTAGCCAGCCCTACAGAGGAGGGCCACAGGGGTCACACCATGGTCCTAGGAGATACTGGCCCCTAGCTCAGGCCAGCATGGTAAAATCTCCCCTGCGCCAACCTCAGTGTCCAGGCAGTGGGGCTTGGTGACCTCCTGGCCCTCACTGTAGGACCTTAAGCCACCCCAGCCCCTGCTCTTCTCTGGGCCTTTCTGCCTCATTGTCTGGGTAGGTGTGTGGTGTCGGGGGGTTGTCTCTTAGGCCCCCTGAAGCAGGACTGGCAGCCCCAGCAGACGTGCTGGGGTGTCGGGGAAAGGGAGCGTCAGAGGATCTGATGGCTGCCCCCCTCCCACAGCCTCTCAGTGAATAGCATCAGCCCAGCCGGGGGAATGCAGTTGGCGGAGTCTCTCATTCTTTGCAGGCACCTGGAGGAGCTGATGTGAGTGTTTGCCCAGGTAGCCTCTGCCCTCTGTGCCCCCAGGCCCACCAGGCCTCCTCTTCTGCAGTGGGCACAGGGCAGGGCAGGGGTCCCGAGTGGGCCGGCCCAGCACTCAGTGCTCATTCCTCTCCTCTTCCAGGCTTGGCTGCAATGCCCTGGGGGATCCCACAGCCCTGGGGCTGGCTCGGGAGCTGCCTCAGCACCTGAGAGTCCTGCAGTGAGTGGCCCCCTGCCCACACCATGCAGGGCTGGTGGGGAGGAGGGTCCCCGGGAGCAGTGGGGGGTCCAGGCCCCCATCAGTTGAGCTGCCCTGCCCCAAGTCAAGCTGTGGCATATACCCACATGCCTGTTCCTTCCCTGCCTCTGATGTCTGCAGCAAGAAAATCAGGAGGCCCAGCCTAGTCCTGGCTATGCCACGGGCCCCTGCCTGCCCTTGGCCAAAACCCTGCCCCTTCTCAGCCTCAGTTTCTTCACATGCAAAAGAAGTACAATGATCCCAGCTCAGTGCGCCCTGTGAGCGGGTCCCTGAGGGTGAAAGAAATCCTAGCAGAGGGCTTCGCGGGAGCACAGCACCAAGCAACGCGGCCTCAGCACTTCACAGCTGAAGTCCTTGGCCTCACGGCAGCCTCATGGCAGCCCCAGAGTGCTGGGACGTTTTTTTTTGTTTGTTTGTTTGTTTGTTTGTTTTTGAGATGGAGTCTCTCTCTGTCACCCAGGCTGGAGTGCAGTGGTGCAACCTCGGCTCACTGCAACCGCCACCTCCCGGGTTCAAGCAATTCTTGTACCTCAGCTTCCAGAGTAGCTGGGATTACAGGCATGCGCCAGCATGCCCGGCTAATTTTTGTATTTTAGTAGAGACGGGGTTTCACCATGTTGCTCAGGCTGGTCTTGAACTCCTGGCCTCAAGTGATCCACCCACCCCAGCCTTCAAAAGTGCTGGGATTACAGGAGTGAGCCAGCGAGCCTGGCCGGCGCTGGGACTTATATGTGCTCCCTTTTCCAGGCCAGGGAATGAAGGCCAGGAGAGGTGTGGAGAATTTTCCTTACTCCTACATGAAGGACCTGGGTGTTGAATTTGGGATCTCAGACCCCAAAGCCAGCGTCCTTGATACCCACCCAGGTCCTGTGTGGATGGGGAATTAGCCAGAGACTGTCTACGGGCTGGTGCTGCGGCCTGAGACGAGGCTGAGGGTGGGGGGCTCTGAAAAGGCCCCCAGTCCCCACAGGCTCCTCTCACCCTCTCCTCTTTCCCCAGCCTGCCGTTCAGCCATCTGGGCCCAGGTGGGGCCCTGAGCCTGACCCAGGCCCTGGATGGATCCCCCCATTTGGAAGAGATCAGGTAAGTAGGGGCTGCCCAGCCCAGGCACGGGGACAGTCCTGGGCAGGTGGGGGTTCCTCTCACAGGTATCTCCCCTACCCTGTAGCTTGGCGGAAAACAACCTGGCCGGTGGGGTCCTGCGTTTCTGCAAGGAGCTCCCGCTGCTCAGACAGATAGAGTAAGTAGCCGCCCCTGCCTGCCTGGGGGGACCAGCAGTAGGCTGAGGGCTGCCCTTCTCTGAGCCTAACACCTGGGGAGGCCTTCGAAGTGATAGAAGCCCCAGGGATGGCAGGGGCCTGGCTCGAGAAAGGAAGGCTTTCTCAAAACTCCTAGCTTACCCCAGACCCTGGCGGCTCTGCTCCCTCCTGTGCTGATAGCAGGAGACAGGACCTGCTAGATCCCCTGACTCAAACACCCCCCATCCCACCCCACGCCCTTCTCCATCCCCAGCCTGGTTTCCTGTAAGATTGACAACCAGACCGTCAAGCTCCTCACCTCCAGCTTCACGCGCTGCCCTGCCCTGGAAGTAATCTTGTGAGTGATTGGAAGAGTCCTGAGCTGGCTGGGAAAAGGAAAAGTGGGGAGGGGTGGGGGGAGTCAGCCCCAGCCTGCTGTGTGGCCTGGAGCTGCTCCCATCCTCTCTGGCCAGTCCTCCCATTTGTAAATGGGGAAGATGATTCTTGCTCAGATATCCTCTCAGAGACATTTTAACACGGGAGCTGCAGGTGATGTTGGGTAAAACAGTTTACCTTCTCCTGCCTTTTTCCCCATTTGCAGAGTGGTGGGAGGGGAGGTGGGCCAGGTGGTCTCTGAAGGTTTTTGGTCCAACCTTTCTTTTGGGAGGCAACTGGATAGACCACCTTGTCTGCTTGATGAAACCTCCATTTATGAACCACAGTTGGTAGTGAACAGTGGCTAAAGGCAGGAGAAAGCCACACCCAGACTGCTGGCTGGCTGTGCTTGGTTGTGTCTTAGCAATCAGAATCCCCCAGACCTTGGGGCCTTGCAGTGCTGCCTCATGGGTCAACTAGAATTCTAGGACTAGCCTGGGACCCTAACCATGGTATGGAGGACACAGCTGTTTCCTGAAGAACAGGACACAAGTGATTACAAGATTATTTTAGTTTGCATCCTAAAGGTCTTAACCCTTCTCATTACACCAAAGAGAAAGTCTCAGATCAGTGCTAATTTATCTTTAACACCTAACACGGGATTCTCCCTTTTTAACCAAAAGGGTTAAAAACCCAACATCTTAGGAAGGGCATATGTTCCAACTAGAAGCTAATACCATTGTTTGTACTATACTTATTTTTGTAACTACCTTCTATATGGGGTCTGTAACACAAGTTTTCCATTGATCTTGTAACACAAGATTCCCATTTATTACTATTCCATAGTAATAAATGTTTCCTTTTAAGATTAATTTTATTTATTTATTTATTTATTTATATTTTTTTTTTTTGAGACAGGGTCTCCCTCTGTTGCTCAGGCTGGAGTGCAGTGGTGCAATCTCGGCTCACTGCAACCTCCACCTGCCGGGTTCAAGAGATTCTCCTGCCTCAGCCTCCCGAGTAGCTGGGATTACAAGTGCCCACCACCACACCCAGCTAATTTTTGTCTTTTTAGTAGAGACAGGATTTCACCATGTTGGTTAGGCTTGTCTTAAACTCCTGACCTCAGGTGATCCACCTGCCTTGGCCTCCCAAAGTGCTGGGATTACAGGCGTGAGCCACCACGCCCAGCCAAGATGAATTTTTTAAAGTAAGAAAAAAGAGGGGGCCGATTTAAAGAAAAATATGATGCATCCTAAATACAGGAGGTGCATGTGTGTGGCAAAAATGGCAACATCATGTGAACGTCATGATCCAAACTTGACGGGGAGGGGAGCAGGGAGGAAGGTAACCTGCACCCTGGCATCTTCAGGGGAGGACACACAAGCACCCTTTCAGGTGGCCTCTCTTGAAAACCCTTGCCCCCACGATTGGCCCCCTGCTCTCCCCACTCACTGCCTTGTCTCTACCCCTCGACCTCATTGCTCTCCTGCCGCTGACTTTGGGACCCCTACCCTGCAGGCTGTCCTGGAATCTCCTCGGGGATGAGGCGGCTGCCGAGCTGGCCCAGGTTCTGCCGCAGATGGGCCGGCTGAAGAGAGTGGAGTATGAGGGGCCAGGGGAGGAACGGGGTGGGCTGAAGGGGGACCTACCTCCCGGGAACACCAAGAGGCCACCGGGTCAGTCCCCCGCCTCCCAGAAAGCCCTTCCTTGAGTTGCACACTCTGGTCTGTTCCAAGCCCCTGCCAGGCTTAGTTCCCCCTGGGTTCTAGCCTTCAGCCTTCCTGCTGCACCCACCACAAGTCCCTGTTGTCTTTTGGGTTCTCTGAGAAGGCAGTGTGGGAGACTGTGTCCCCCCACCTTGGCCTGAGGAAGGGACCTGGGAAACCCTCACACCCATTCTCATGACCGTGTCTGTCTTTCCCCTCTCCTCACCGTCTACTGGGAAGCCTGGAGAAGAATCAGATCACAGCTTTTGGGGCCTGGCTCCTGGCTGAAGGACTGGCCCAGGGGTCTAGCATCCAAGTCATCCGGTAACAGAGGCCTGCAGGGGCAGGGATGGTGGGTGGGAGGCTACACCAACCCCCAGATCTAATGGGACTCCCTGGAGGGAGGCGGCAGGGCCTGGGTTGGGGATTATCAAAGGAGACTTGGACCACTCCACCAAGAATTTGGCAGCAAGCAGACTTGGATCAAATCCCAACTCTGCCACTTGCCAATTGTGTAACTTTGTAGCCGTAACTCACCCTCTCTGAACCCCAATTTTCTCATCTATGAAATGGGGATACTGATGGTATCTACCTCAGAGAGTTGTAAGGACTAAACAAGCATATAAAGCACTGAACCCAATGCCTGGCACATGGTAAGCACTTAAAATAGTAACTATAATCAGAGCCATCACATACAGTTGTATAGGTTGTGCACTGCATGAGAGCATTAAACCTAAGAGGCACCATTCACATTATCAACCTGCTGGATTTCTAGCAGATGAGAGTAAAGTGACTCGTTCTACCAAAATCATATATTATGACAATTTCAGACAGATGGCAGTAAAACATCTTGAAGAAAGAGGGCCTTTTCCTTATTTGCACAAATGTGTCATATGAGTGTGGTCTTAGCTGGCATCACTATCTCCCAGGGAGGAAGGTTGAGTTGGAGAACTCAGGAGGCAGGTGTAGAGGACCCCCTCTCCCTAGGTCAGCTGGTCTAACTCCTGCCTCTGCCAGGTAACTCTGGGCACAGCTCTACCTTTTTGGGCCTCAGCCTCCCAATCTGCAGATAGGACAAAGGACAGAGATGGGAGGATGAACGAGTGCCTATATCTGTGCCCCACAGCCTCTGGAATAACCCCATTCCCTGCGACATGGCCCAGCGCCTGAAGAGCCAGGAGCCCAGGCTGGACTTCGCCTTCTTTGACAACCAGTCCCAGGCCCCTTGGGGTACTTGATGGCCCCCTCAAGACCTTTGGAATCCAGCCAAGTGATGCACCCAAGTGATCCACCCTTCACCCACTGGGATAAATGACTCAGGAGAAAAGAGCCTCAGCAGGGTGCTCTGCCCTCCACCCAGGGGGAAGGATACATGTGTCCTGCTGCAGTCCTCAGGGAGAACTTTTCTGGAATGAGAAGCCGGATCTGGCCAAAGGAGTATCCTGCTTTACATGTAATATGTGTGATCAATTGGGGACATGCGGCACACAATGAGGGTGTCATGATAATGCATGACACGTAAGGTTGTATGAGGCAGCATGACCCCTTGACATGTGGTGTTACATGAAACTCCGTGTGATGCATGTTCAATGGCATGGGTCCTGGCATCCCAAGTGGCAGGATACATGATTGTGGATCCATATAGGACACATGACAAATGTCCATGCCACAGGACTCATGGCTGGCCAGATGACCTCAGGCTGGCCCAAGATCTAATTTATTAATTTTTAAAGCAAATACGTATTTATAGACTGCATGTGTGGAGCAGCTAGGTCAGGAAAAGCCTTGTGCCTGAGCTGGGAGGGGAGAGTGTCCATGCACTGACCAGTCCAGGAGCCCAAGGGCCAGGACTCTGGGACAAGCCGGGGACTCAGCCATGAAGTCCCCTCCTGCCTCATTCCTCAGCCTACCCATCTGTAAACCTGATGACCTCTCCCTTACTTACATACTAGCTTCCAAGGACGGGTGGAGGTAGGGCCAGCCTGGCCTTGGGAGTGGAGAAGCCCAGTCTGTCCCGTGTAAGGGACAAAGCCAGGTCTAACAGTACTGGGTGGGGGGAACTGCCAAGACAATAGGCTAGGCTACTGGGTCCAGCTATTACCTTGGTGGAAATCAGGTGAGCCTCCAGGCACTCCACATGTTACCCAGTGTTCTTGTTACTTCCAAGGAGAACCAAGAATGGTTCTGTCACACTGAAAGCCAAGTTTGATCAATAAACATGATGGTCTTCCACCTCTAGCCTGAGTCCGATGCTTCCTGCTACTCCACTGAAGTCAGAAGTGGTTCACCCCCTGCCCTGGGGACTGGACAGCAGTGCAGACAACAGAGAGGTGTGTTGAGTGGAGCACTGGCCTGGGAGTCGGGAGACATGGGTTCCCAGCTCAGACCTTTTCTCTAGTCCTGTGGTCATGGGCAAGTTACCTCCTCTCTCCAGACCTCGCCTGCAACATGAGGGTGTTATGGAAGCTCAGCATGTTAAAAGCATTTTTTGTTTGACTTGCATAACATTGAAACTACTTTCTGAAGTCATTGTCAGTATTTAAAATTGGGAATTTTACATAAAAATTCAGATTCTGGCTGCTTTTAAGTGCTAATCCAGCACTCCCACTAAAGAGTCACATGACTGTGCTTTTTAGATGCACACACATCCCTCAGCTTGCTGCAGTCCTCACCGCTCCCCATTGTCTTGACACCCCACCTGACCCCACTTTTTGCTGTTCTTTGACCCTGGCCTGGAGAGTTTGCATGGGGATGTTGTACCAGAGGAACATGGCTTTGGAAGTCAGACAGGCATGGAACAGAAGGTGACTTAACCCTTTGCTACCTGTCTATGAGGTATGTGGGTTAGCAGCCACCCCGCAACAAACACACACACACACACACACACACACAAGACTGCTGGAGAAGTCAGGAAAGCAAGACGAGGAAAGTTACTGGCAAAAAAAAAAAAAAAAAAGAAGAAGAAGTTAAGTACTGGTTCCATCCTAGTTCTCCTCTCTTTTTATAGCCAAATATCATACGACGTGAAGAGATGCCCCAAATGACAGATCAGCATCCTCTCTCCCTCCTGTGGTTAAAACAAGTTCATCTTAGGGGGAGCCTCCCACCTCATTGTTAAAAACCAGGTCGGGAGGGTGCAGTTACAGCTGAGTACCACTGGAGGGCAGGCTAGCCCACTGGCGATTCATGCGATAACTTCCTTCACTGTGGGACCCAGAAGGAAGTTAGGAGGTGATGCTAGGACCTGTTCCCACCTGGCCTAGTAGCTTGGGATGTCCCCGCCTACCAGTGGCTCACCTGGATGGCTTGGCCTTGACCTTTGCAGCCCTCCAGGTTGTTCCCGAACCCCTCCAAGCTTGAGGAGAAAGTCCTCCGGCCGAGTGCCAAGCACCCATACCTCACACAGGGCCACCCTTACCGGGCCAGGGTCAGGGCACACCTAGCACCAAATGGGCCCGTTTGCCTGGTCATGGGGGAGAAAGTAGGCAGGAAGAGGATCCAAGAAGTTTACCAGGCAATCCTGGGCCCGAAATTCTGTCTCCCTTTCCTGGGGACATGATGCCAAGTTGACCTTGGCCTTCAGTGTGCCCAAGATCACCTTCACACTACAGGGGTTGCAATGCCTCCCCTCCTTGCCCAAGAATGAAAGATGAGTCCCTCAAAGCCTGGAAATGGCTTGGCAGGGAAGCCAAGGCTGAGGAAGGAGCAGAGGGTACCAACCAGAGGCACCTGGCCATGGGGGACAGGGGACCCCGGAGCTCAAGGACACTATTTTCATTTGCTACATAGCCATTTTACTTCTCTCTTCTGCTTTTTCCCCCTTCATATCTGCCCAAATTCTACACTCCAAGAAACTTTCAGCAGCTTCCCTGAAATAAACCACAGTATTGCCGGCACTGCAGAGCTGGCTGGGCCTACATCAAGTTGGTGTGAAATCGCCTTGTTCATTTTATTAAGAAACTTCCTGTCTTGCAAAACTTCCTCTCTTGCCACCTGCCTGCTTGGAGGTCTTAATTGGTTTTTCGTTTGTTTGCTTGTCTTGTTTTTGTTTTTGAGATGGAGTCTCGCTCTGTCACCCAGGCTGGAGTGCAGTGCTGCACTCAGGAAGGCAGGAGGACCGTGTACCCGTCTTGGGCTCTGCTTCTGCCCCCAACCCTACACTTCATGGCCAAAGCTAGGCCTGAGGACCTGCGGCCCCACTAGAGAAGGACAATTTGGGCCCACTGCAACCTCCAACCTCCACCTCCTGGGTTCAAGCAATTCTCCCGCCTCAGCCTTCCAAGTAGCTGGGATTACAGATGTTCGCCACCACACCTGGCTAATTTTTGTATTTTTAGTACAGACGGAGTTTCACTATGTTGGTCAGGCTGGTCCGGAACTCCTGACCTCAAGTGATCCACCTGCCTTGGCCTCCCAAAGTGCTGGGATTACAGGCATGAGCCACCACACCCGGCCTGTTTTTCTACCCAACACGGATAGAGTATAGCCTCCCTGCCCCCTTCTTCCCCAAAGTAGGCTCAGTTTAAATATATACATGAAAACAAATAAAATTCAAAGAAAAACAAGGTTATGGGGTGTCAAGCAGGATGATCCAATGGAAGCTCCCCATCTCTGCGTGTGAGCCCTCGCACTGAGAATGCGATCAGGCTGGTAAGTACCCATGTCTATCTGCAAGACTGGGAGAATCTCCTTTTGCTACTTTGTCTCTCAGCCTCCATCTTATAATTGTACAAATTGAATGTTCATCTTTCTTTTTTATTTTTATTTATCATTATTATTTTATTTTTCCTTAAGTTATTGTGATACAGGTGGTGGTTGGTTACATGAGTAAGTTCTTTAGTGGTGATTCGTGAGATTTTGGTGCACCCAGCGCCCAAGCAGTATACACTATACCATATTTGTAATCTTTTTTTTTTTTTTTAATTTATTTTTTAAGACGGAGTCTTGCACTCTCGCACTCTCACCCAGGCTGGAGTGCAGTGTCGCGATCTCGGCTCACTGCAAGCTCCACCTCCCGGGTTCACACCATTCTCCCGCCTCAGCCTCCCAAGGAGCTGGGATTACAGGCGCCCACCACCACGCCCAGCTAATTTTTTTGTATTTTTAGTAGAGACAGGGTTTCACCATGTTAGCCAGGATGGTCTCGATCTCCTGACCTAGTGATCTGCCCACCTCAGCCTTCCAAAGTGCTGGGATTACAGGCGTGAGCCTCCGCGCCCGGCCATATTTGTAATCTTTTATCCCTCACCCCTCTCCCACTCTTCCCCACAAGTCCCCAAAGACCATTGTGTCTGAATGTCCATCTTTCTGATGGGAGTCACAGACTCCCCTTTCACCTCCTTCACATGCCTCAGGTGCTGTCAAATTGCCTCCTCTATCCTTCCGCTAAACACACACACCTGTCCAGCCAGTGGTTCCCAAGCTGTAAAACTGCAGTTATAGAAATTGTAAGGGTGTCAGGATCTTGTCACCATGCAGATTCTGGTTCAGCAAGTCTGGGGCAGGGCCTGAGATTCTGCATTCCTAAGAAGCCTCCAGGTGATGGCCGTGTTGCTGGACCATACTTAGCTTAGAAGACTGTAGATGAGAGGATCGCAAGCCTGACTGCACACTAGAATCACCTGGGAAGCTTTTAAAAATCACTATTTTTAAAAGGAGTATTTGGGATGAGTGCAGTGGCTCACGCTTATAATCCCAGCACTTTGGGAGGCTGAGGCAGGAGGATCACTGGAGCTCAGGAGTTTGAGACCAGCCTGGGCAAAATGGTGAAACCTTGTCTCTACAAAATAAAATAAAATAAAATAAAAAACACACACAAAAATTAGCCAGACGTGGTGACGTGCACCTGTAGTCCCAGCTACTCGGGGTATGGGGAGTGGGGTGGGGTGCTGAAGTAGGAGGATCACTTGAGTCCAGGAGGTGGAGGCTGCAGTGAGCCAAGATCATGCCACTGCACTCCAGCCTGGAGGACAGAACAAGACCCTGTCCTGGGGGAAAAAAGAGTATTTGGAAAGCTCCCTGAGTGATTCTAGTGTGCAGCCGCAGTGGAGACCCACTGGTCTGGAGTATGCCGTCTCTTGGAGAGGCTGGGCAAGCCTTTGCACCTGTACCCCTTATTTTGTCCTGAGGATCCCATGACCCTCCCTCTCCAGAGAGGGACACTAACTCCAGAGACTTTTCCTAACTTTTCTAAAGGTACAAAGCTGGTAACTGGTGGCACCAGGAATCAAACCCGGGTCACTCCTGTGACACCCACAGGGGCTACCCCAGTTTTCTCATCTGTATAGTAAGGGGATGAGCAAAAGGAGGTTAGGCATGAGGACCTATGTTCTTCGGCTGCAAAGATGACCCTTATGGCTCATTTCTGCACTCCCTTGGGGAGAGCTCTGGATCCTCAGCCACCTGCCCTACCTGGTTATCTCTGTAGAGCATCACCATCTGTGGTGTACTCTAGGCCCAACAATCCCAGCAACCACCTCCTCTGTTTCACAAATGAGGAAACCAAGACGCAGAGAGAGAACATGACTTGCCTAAGGTCACACAGTAAGTATTTAGTGGGGCTCTGACTCCAACTCTGGAACAAAAGGAAAGGGTGACCTTGGGGTGGTCCTGGGCTGGAGATTTAACTGGCCTGCGCGTCTGTGTGCTCCCTGGAGAGAGAGGGGCCCCCAGGAAGGCAGGAGGACCGTGTACCCTTCTTGGGCTCTGCTTCTGCCCCCAACCCTACACTTCATGGCCAAAGCTAGGCCTGAGGACCTGCGGCCCCACTAGAGAAGGACATGCACTCTGGGCACATCCAGAGCTTCCAGGAAAGACCGTTCAGTGGCTGGTTTGGTAAAGATCATCTCATCCCGGGGCAAGGCTCAGGAAGTTCCAGGGACTGCTGGTCTTTGTCCTGCCTCCCAGTCACCCCAGTGAAGAACCCTCCCCTTGGCCCTCGGAAGCCACACCTGGTGGCTCATCCCATACACACCCCAACCCTGCCCTAGCTGCCCAGAAAGAGACCTTTGCCCTGGGAAGGAGGGAACGGTAGAGGAGCTTTCCCTGGGGAAGAAAGGCCAACTGGGGTCCCCTGGGTTAGGAGCCTGGGGCCAGAGGCATCAGTGGTCCTCACGGGACCCTTAGTCCTCCACCTACCGGCCCCCCACACACACACCCACACATACTCCAGCACAGGGTCAGAGCTGAGGGAGGTGTCTGGGACTGTCTGGAAGGGCTGGAGAGGTCCGGATATCCTGATCCTAGAAAGGGACCGTCCTTGCATCAGAGTGACCACAACCCTGGAACTTAAAAAATAGCAATTATATGGCCGGGTGCGGTGGCTCACACCTGTAATCCCAGCACTTTGGGAGGCTGAGGCGGGCGGATCACGAGGTCAGGAGATCGAGACCATCCTGGCCAACACAGTGAAACCCCATCTCTACTAAAAATACAAAAAATTAGCCAGGTGTGGTGGCGGGCGCCTGTAGTCCCAGCTACTCAGGAGGCTGAGGCAGGAGAATGGTGTGAACCCAGGAGGCAGAGCTTGCAGGGAGCTGAGATCGTGCCACTGCACTTCAGTCTGGGCGACAGAGCGAGACTCCATCTCAAAAAAAATAGCAATTATACACCAGCCCTGGTGTCTACACTTGCCTGGCACGTTACAATCTCACTGAATTCTGCCTCATTGGATTCTCACAACCATCCCATAAAGCAAATACTGTCTATCCTATTTTACAGAGAAGGAGAGCGAGGCCCAGAGGATTGAGTGATTTCACCCAGGCAGCCTCCGAGCGGCTGGGATTCAAACTCATGGCCATGACTCCATGCCTGAGGTTTGACGATGGAGTCAGCCACACCTGCCTCTAACCAGAAGATCCTTGAGGGGATCCCTCAAGGATCCTGATATGTTTCCGTATCAACCCCCTGTGGCAGATGCTATTCTCTAAAGACAGCCATCACGATACCTTCTATCCCACATGCTCTTCCTACTATGTGACGGTGATACCCCTCTGTGACTACAACAGAAGTGACATTATGTGACTCCCAAGGCAAGGGCCTGAGACAGACGATAACGCTTCCACTTGCTTCTGTGCAAATGCTCACTCATGGAACCCTGTGCCATGCCACTAGGAAGCCAGGCTACAAGGAATAGTCGCACGTAGGTGTTCCAGCTGACAATTCCAGCTGAGGTTCCAGCGTCCAGTGCCAGCCATATGTTCAAGAAAGCCTTCTAGACAATTTCAGCCACCACCATGATCTGACTGCAACTGTATGGGAAACACTGCACAAGACCTGCCCTCGATGAGCCCTGAGGACCCCGAGAGTGTGAGGGATAAGTTTTGGGGTGATCTGCGATGCAACATAAATAACTGGAACACCCTCCCTCCCCCACCCCTCACACACCCCTGGCCCAGCCAGATCCCTAAACAGCTGGAGCTCCTTCAATGTGTCTTTCATTCACAAGCACACTGATGTGCACAGGCAAACCTGGGTATTCTGATTCGTTTGTCCAAACAGCCTGGACTGTGAAAATAAACACCCCGATGGCAGGTGTTGACACACATACCCTGACATGGGTCTATTTCGGGGCCTGCAGGCCTCCCACTGTGCACTGAGAGGCCTCCACCTGGGCAGGGAAAGACTTCGTTTAACATTTTGCAGTCTTGTGTTGGGTGCAGAATGAGGATAAAGCACATAGAATCAACCTGTGACGGATGCTTGGCCATAATCAACTGCCTCGGGGCTCTCCTGATCCCTGGCCTTCTTTTTTAAAGATAGCTTTATTGGGACATAATCCATACACCATGACCTTTGTCCTTTTAAAGTATGCAAGTCAGTGGTTTTGAGCACATCTACAGTTGTGCAATCATTACTATAATCTAACCTTTTTTTTGACAGGGTCTTGTTCTGTCATCCTGGCTGGAGTGCAGTGGTGTGATCACTGCTCACCACAGCCTCAACCTCCTAAGCAATCTTCCCACCTCAGCCTCCTAACTGGGACTACAGGCGTGTACCACCACACCTGGCTAATTTTTTTGTTTTTTTGGTAGAGATGGTGGGGTCTCACTATGTTGCTCAGGCTAGTCTTGAACTCCTAGCCTCAACTAATCTGTCTGCCTCAACCTCCCAAAGTGCTGCGATTACAGGTAGGACTGCACTCTGCCTAGAATCTAACTTTAGAACATTTTTTATCATCTCCCAAAGAAACCCTTTGCCAATAGCAATCACTCTCCATTCTCCACTCCTGGGCCGAGGCAACCACAAATCTGCTTTGTTTCTTTGTGGATTTGTCTATTCTGGACATTTCATCTAAATGGAGCCATATAATATTTGTCTTTTGAGACTGACTTCTTTCACTGGGCATAATATTTTCCAAGTTTGTCCATATTGTAGCATGTATCAATACTTCACACCTTTCTTTTTTTCTTTTTCTTTTTTGGAGGGGGGATGGAATCTCCCTCTGTCACCCAGGCTGGAGTGCAGTGGTGCAATCTTGGCTGCAACCACTGCCTCTTGGGCTCAAGCGATTCTCCTGCCTTACGAGTTGCTGGGATTACAGGTGCTTGCCACCACGTCTGGCTAATTGTTATATTTTTAGTAGAGACAGAGTTTCGCCATGGTGGCCAGGCTGGTCTCGAATTCCTGACCTCAAGTGATTGCCTGCCTTGGCCTCCCAAAGTGCTGGGATTACAGGTGTGAGCCACCACAACTGGCCATACTTCACACCTTTCTATGGCTGAATAATATTCTGTGTTGTGTGGATATACATTTTGTTTTTCCATTCATCAGTGGATGGACATTTGGGTGGTTTCCACTTTTTGGCTATTATGAATCATGCTGCTATGTACATTTGTGTACAAGTTTTGTGTGGCCATATGTTTTCATTTCTGCTGGGTACATATCTAGGAGTGGAATTGCTGTGACTCCTGGCCTTTGCACTCTGCCTCCTTGGCTAGAGATCCAGTATCTTCCTTGACAGGCCCAACTATCTCATCCTTCAGGTCTCTTAAAGGAAGCCTCGCTGACTCCCATGGCTGAGTTGGGTCTTCTGTGCCACCCTACCTCCAACCTTTGCACATTTCATATCGTGATGTGATTGCCTGGGTCCTGGTCATGGCCCCCACAGGTGAGCAACTTGAGAGAGACCGTCTGCTTTTGTTCACCACTGTCCATCCCAGTGCCTGGCTCTCCTGCCGCTGGAAAGACAAGAGACAGATTCTGAGCAATCAGGAAAGGCTTCCTGGAGGACGTGGGGCTGGAGTTGGGTTGATAGGTTGGTTTGCCCCAGAGCTGGGCAGAGGGCTTTGATGGCTTCCATGGAAGAAAGGTGAGGAGAGCTTAGAGAAAGGAAGGATGGATGGGTGACAAGCAGGCAGAGAACAAAGCTCAGAGCCCCGGGGCTGTTTAGTCTCGGCCCCTCTAAGGCTGCAAAGTGCCAGTGACTCAGATGTGGAGGGAGGCTCACACGCTGCAGCGTGAGGCTCCCATATTAACCCTCACCTGTCTGGAATCGAAAAGCCACAATGGAAGCACTCGGCACGCGGCGTTAACCCTCAGCTGCCCAGTCCTTGAGCCCCAGGGCCAAGGGCTGTGGACATGGCCTTGAGATCCCTGGGAAGGCCCCGCCCTCCCTCCCCCCAGAATCTGGTTACGTTAGGCTCAGCCTTCTGATGCCCGGTGGTGAACTTGCCCAGAGAGCACCTAAACACCGTGGAGCGGCCAGCGGCTTGAGCGCCCATAGACAGACAAGTGTCCTAAGAATTGGTGCCTCTTCTAGGGAAAAGGAGGCCTGGGCTCCAAGACCTTAAAGACTCGCCTAATTTTCCGCACGGATGAGTAGCCCCAGGCCCCGTTCGGATCCGTCTTTATCTCATCGTCTGTGTCAGAGAAATATGTCATGTTTCCAATCTCTGGCGGCAAGAAAATGCCGAGCTCTTTTGCTATTGAAAAAAAAAAAAAGGAAGAAAATACTGCGGCCCTAATCCTGCCCAATACATCCCAGAACCCAGCCTTGGGTGTTGCCCCGAGGGCGCAGCGCCGCTCCCATCCGCGCTGGGGGTCCGAGTGGCCCTGGGGCCCCGCAGGCCCGGGCTGAGGCCACCCCTCTGTTCCCGCGTCAGTGGCCCTGAGCGCACAGCGCTCGGAACTCGGAGGTGCCAGAGACTCCGGCGAAGCAGGCCTGGGGAGGGCGCGAAGCCACGTTGTTCCGATCCTCAGCCACCTGGGTCCCAGCCTGGAACCTTCAGACCCTGGCGTTCGGGCCCCCTTGGTGCCAGACGCCCCGAGTGCCGGGGCGCGCCGGGCGCGGGCTGGGAGCGGAGGACAGCGGGCGGGACAGCGCCCCCGCTCCTCCCGTGGGAGGGCGCGCGCCCCTCCAGGAAGCTCCCGCCTCGCCTCCCGCTTCCCTCCCCACTCCCCGCCTCGGCCGGAGGGAGGAGCCCGAGCCGCCACCGCCGCCGCCGCCGCCCGCCCGGCCCAGGAGGAGAACCGGACCCCAAGCGGCTGGGAGCGCACGCGAGCGGGCCGTGGCCGTGCGGGCAGCGCCCTGAGCCCGTCCCGCGCCCGCGGGCCCGGCCGAGCAGGAGCAGCGCCCGGAGATGCCCGGGCGGCCCGGAGCGCGGGCAGCGGCAGCCGTGCGGTGAGGGCGGTGGCGCCCGTGGGACCCGCGGTGAGTGGGGCCCAGGCAGGCGGGGCAGCTTGGCGCGAGTGCCCAACTTCGGCCTTGGGGCTGGGCTTCTGGATCCAGCGGCGGGTCCGTAGGAAGCCGGGTTCCGCCTCGGGGGGCTGCGGCGGTCTAGCCCCCACCGCCCGCGCGAACCCGGACACCGGCGCTTCGGTGACTCAGCTCCGACCCGGCCACGCGGGGGCGCCCCGCCGGCGCCCGGACTGCGGGGGAAGGGCGGGCGGGGTCCCTAGGGAGGAGGGCGCCCTTGAGGGTCCGAGCCCAGCTGCTATGGGGACCCTCCCACCCGCCCCAGGGACTTGGAGGGCGTATGGGAGGTGGAGTCCCGCCGCTGCCACAGCTGCTGAAGGCGTGAGGTCGCGCTGGCTCTTGGCCGGCGCGGGCCGCTCTCCGCGCCCCTCCGTCCTCCTCCCTCCCCTGAACACCCACCCGCAGCCCCAGGCAACTGCCGGAGGGCCAGCTCCCAGCCCCGGTACTGGGAGCGCAGAGGGGGAGTGGAGCTGGGCAGCCTCCCAGAAGTCGGAGTGTGTTTGCAAACTAGTTTTTGCGAAAAAGCTGTCTGGCACCTGTGTGTTTAAAGGGGGCGTGGGGGTGGGCATGGAGAGAGCGGGGGAGCAAGGCCCTCTCTTATTCCCTGTTTCTCGCAGCGATGCTCCTCTGAAAATAGAGGGGTCTTACTCCCCTCTTCCCTGCCCTTCCCACCCCATCCCCCAGCCTCGCTCTCCGTCGCCCCCAGTTCGAGAAGCTCTCCTGTGGGGAAGGGGCTGCTTCAAAGGGGGCTGTGATTTGCCCTAGGTCACAGATGCTGCTGGCTCTGGTAGCCAATGGGTTCATCTTGCATCTGAATCCCCTGCCCCATATGTACTGGGGGAAGGGACAAGTGGTCTGAGAGAATGATCTGAGCCGCCCTTTGTTTTGTCTACCTTAGTGTTTTGCTCCCTTAGGGGTGTGTGCTGTCTTCAAAGGGTGGGGGGCTTTTTCTGCCCCTTGGGCATCCACAGCTTCAGGGACTGCAGGGAGCCCGTGCTTTTCAGGAAACAGACGGTGTGGTGTGCGCAGATTGTAATCCCCGGCAGCTGCAGCCTGCCTGTGGCCAGCCCTGATGAGGAGGCCTGGGAGACCTGGGTCTGAACCCCACCTGTGACCAACAGGGAGCTTGGCCCAGACCGTTCGCCCCTGTGGCCCTCCGGGTCATCATCTGTGAAATGGGCTAATGTTCCAGGGCCTGCCTCCTGGAGAATGGACACAGCATGAAGGTGCGGTTTTATGGCATTCCCCCTGGCATATGTCCCGGTGAGCTCCAGGACCGCCCCAGCCAACTGGATTGGAAGGGGTCACCCAGGCAGGTTTCTCCATGGAAAGAACCAGGGACAAAGGATGTGGATGCTTGGGTTCTTCTCGTGGCTGTCACTTCCTGTCTGAGTGCCTTGTCACCCCTTGGACTTGGGGGTTTGTGTCTGTAAAATGAGGCAAATTGTGACATGATCCAGCTTACAGTCGGGCAACTGGGAGGCTGGAAGTGGGGAACGGGGAGCAGACGTTCTGCAAGTAGGGAGCACTTCATGAGTGGCAAGTGTGGTGTCTCTGGTGGTGTTCCAATGGACACTCCCTCCCCTGGGATGTCAGGAGAATGAAAAACTGGGGCATAAGGGGAAGAAGATGGCTGAGAATGGAACCTCGGTTTCTATGTCTGTAAAACAGTAAGTACTGGACCCCATCCGGTCCTCCTCCCAGTCCTCAGTTTCTGTATCTGTACACTTTCATATTTTTTTCAGGTAACTGTGTATTTCTGCAAAGGTAGGATTAAATTAGATTGCAAGGACTCGGGTGCCAGCACTTACTGGTACATGGTAAGTGCCTGGTTAACTGTCATTGTCATTATCCATGGGAATATTAAGAAGCCTGATGTGGGTGACTGCATCCAGGATTCTTTGTGGGATTGTCTCAGGCCAACTTGCTCCTCCCCCTCTCATCAGGACTTCCGGGCTGTTCTAGGGGCAGGGGGCTGGGGTGAAAGAAGACCAGGAGAGGTGGTAGTTCTCATCCAGGTGTCCCCATTTCCCCACATCTGACTGGCTTCACAGGGCTCTAAGGAGTGAACAGAAAACAAAAGAGCATTCTCTAGTAATTTTCTCCCTCCTGTCAGAGCAGGAGGCCAGGTATGGTCCCCAATCTGAGAAGCCCTCAGCTCAGGGTCAGGGTGCCCCCAGCCTGATGGAGGTCTCTGTCCCTCTCCCCTCCCCTGACCCTTACACATAGACGGCACTGGGGCTACTGAATCAGGAGCAAAACACCTCAAGGACCCAGCTCCTTCCCCCTTGCAGAATATGGCCTCAGAGAGGGAGGAACCCTGCAGGACACAGTGGTGTGGGCTCTGTGGGAGCCGGGACGCCAGGTCACCCTGTGATCTTGGCAGGCAGCAGCTAGAAAAGTCCACAATCACATGTCTCCCCACCTCCCTGTCCAGAAGGGAGGACGTGGGGGTCCCACCATACCTGAGGACTGAGCCCAGGTTAGAGGCGCCTCCTGGCTCACATCCTATTGTCTTCTGCCCTCACTGGGCCACCGGACCTCAGCTGTCGCTCCTATGGCAGTCAAGAAGACTGCTATTCCACATCCTGGGACATTTCTTTCTTCCTTTTTTTTTTTTTTGAGACAGGATCTTGCTCTGTCACACAGGCTGGAGTGCACTGGCACAATCTCAGCTCACTGTAACTTCCACCTCCCAGGTTCAAGCGATTCTCATGCTTTAGCCTCCCAAGCAACTGGGATCACAGGCGCGTACCCAGCTAATTTTTGTATTTCTAGTAGAGACAGGGTTTTGCTATGTTGGTTAGGCTGGTCTTGAACTCCTGGCCTTAGGTGATCCACCCACCTCGGTTTCCCAAAGTGCTGGGATTAGAGACCATGTAACATTTCTTTACTTGTCCTGGCCACACCTGCTCTGAGGTCTGCAATGAGACTGACCGTAGTGAGACTGTGTCACCATCCCTCCTCACTGCTGCATCTCCTGGTTGTATTTTTCTTTTTTTTTTTTTTTTTTTTTTTTTTTTTTTTTAAATTTATTTATTATTATTATACTGTAAGTTGTAGGGTACATGTGCATAACGTGCAGGTTTGTTACATATGTATACTTGTGCCTTGTTGGTGTGCTGCACCCATCAACTCGTCATTTCCTGGTTGTATTTTTCTTGGGGCATTTGCCACTCTTTAAAATCATCTTCTTTACTCATTGGTGCACCAGCTTATCCGCCCAAAGGGTGTCAGATCCACAAAAAGGCAAGAGCAAACAGTGTCCATCTTGTTTAGGGCGGTGTCCCTGCACTTAGAACAGTGCCTGGCACATTGTAGGTGCTCGGTAAATCCTTGTGTGAGGAATGACTGCACCTGCCCCTCCTTGCAGCCTCCTGTTAAATGAGTCTGTGATGTTGAGTGATGGATCCTGGGAGAATTATGAGCTTGCCCTCTTGAGTCTCTGGAGGGATCCCTGTCTCACCGTGCTGAGTGCTGGAAGGAGCATGGCCTTGCTGACAGCTAGATTTCAAACTTGTAGCCTACAGAACTGTGAGAGAATCTAAGCCATTCAGTGTGCGGTGCTCAACTAATCCATGGCCAACCAGAGTTTGAAACCCGGTAGCTCAGCTCCCAGCATTCACTGTGCTCTTACAATACACTTTTCTCAGGTTGGGCCACCAGGGGCATGTCTCTGAAAGACTGATGGGAGGGCCAGGTGTGGTGGCTCACACCTGTAATCCCAGCACTTTAGGAGGCCAAGATAGGCAGACCACTTGAGCCCAGGAGTTCAAGACCAGCCTGGGCAACATAGTGAAAACCCATCTTTACAAAAATAAAAAAATAAACAAAATTAGCTGGCTGTGGTGGTGCGTGCCTGTAGTCCCAGCTACTTGGGAGGCTGAGGTGGGAGGATTGCTTGAGCCCAGGAGGTCAAGGCTGCAGTGAGCCATGATTGTGCCACTGTACTCCAACTTGGGTGAAACAATGAGACCCTGTCTCAAAAAAAAAAAAAAAAAAGACTGTTGGGGTCCAACCAGAGGAGAGAGGGATTGAAGGAGTTGTCTGCTAGGAGCTGGGCATACTCCCTCTGTGTTTTGGAGAGGGGACAGCCAGAGCACATCAGGCAGGCCAGATAGCCTCAGCTCCTGACAAGACACAAAAGCCTGCAGGGATACAGTTGAGTTGCAGGGAGAATGGGCTCCTGAACCACACTAGGAATGTCCCCACCACAGGGCCTTTGCACATGCTGGGAAATAGGTAGAGGAAACAGCACATGCAAAGGCCCTGTGGTGGGGACATGCCTAGCGTGGTTCAGGAGCCCATTCATTCATTCATTCAGAAATATTCACTGAGTACCTGCTGGGCACCAGCTATGGCTGGGAACGAGAGAGACCAATGCCTTGCTCTCCTGGAGCTTCTGATCTATTAACATCCCAGCTCAAATGCGGCCTCCTCCGCACTGCCCCATCACAATCACTTCACCCTGCTTTATTCTCTTTGGGACATTTTCCACTATCTGAGAGTTCCTGCCCTTGCCATTTGCTCACCTCTCTGTCCCCCCAACTCCATCCTGAATGCCTATGCCCAGAGCCTGAGTGTGTCTTGATCATGGTTGCCCCCACCCAGCATGCAGCAAAGTCCCTGACCCAGAGGAACTGCTTAAGAAACATCTGTGGAACGACCAAATGGATGACTGCATGGTGAGGGAAGCCCTCCTGGAAGGTAGAGGCCCAAAGTCACAGGTGAAAGAGGGATTACATCTGTGCACAACCCTCTTCCGTTTACGAGCTTTTCACTACTGCCTTAAGAACATCATGAAGAAAGTAGTGGGGACAGCTCTAGTTAGCAGCAGCTCCATTTCCTGTATGAAGAAACTGAGGCTAGAGAGGTTAGGACACATGGCCCGGGTCGCATAGGGAATGGGTGACTTTCTCCAGCACACCTTAGTCTCTTGGGTGGACAGGCAATGGCAGCAGGTGATGTCCCACCCAGGGGACCTCACCTCCTCCACCTTCCCAGCCCCCAGTCTTTTAGTCCTAGGCAAATCCACTTTCTCTTAGACACACAACTTTCCCCATTCCCTCCTCCATGGGAGTCCCCTGCCCTCTGAGCCTGGCCAGACCCACTCCCAAGGTCCCCTAAGTACTCAGTCCATGCCCCTCCCCACATGGAGCTTCCTGGGAGGCCGGAGGGGAAGGAGCTGAGACCCAGGAGGGAGGAGTGGCAGGAGAGGACAGAACCCAGTTCCTGCACTCATGGGGAGTACAGTGGAGGCTGCCTCTCAGCCTGCTAGGTCAGCCCCTCCATAAGTGACACAAACCTTGCAGTGCAGGCTGAGCTGAACCTGAGGCCTGGGAGGGTGGGAGGGTCCCAAGGGAAGCCGCCTCCCCTAAGAGCCAGAGCTTAGTGATTAAGCGGGCGCTACAGAGAATGACCTCCCTCTGAATGTGGTCTGGTGGAAGCTGGGGGTCCCTAGGGGGACCTAAGGGCCAACCCCTGCTGCAGCCTCCTCTCGGTGCTGTCTGCATCTATATTTATCCCCGTAATGGCCTGGCTGCCTGTCGGAGTGTGGTGTCTTTGGAGCGCAGCAGCCGGTGCCATAGCCGTGGTGGAGAAGTGTTTTGTGTCAAGGTGCCGCCCCCACCTGGTCAGGAGTGCCAGCCTGCTCCCCGGGGGCTGCCTGTCGCCTGGCAGGAGCTGCTGCAGCAATGGGCATGCGGCAAGGGCTCCAGAGAATAAGGCTTGTGGCTGGACCCTGCCCACCAGAACCAGGATGCAGGACGTTGGGGCGGCCAGACTGTGGCCAGGGTTCCTGTGTGGCTGGAAAGTGGGGCCAGATAA
This sequence comes from Papio anubis, assembly GCF_008728515.1. NCBI lineage: Eukaryota > Metazoa > Chordata > Mammalia > Primates > Cercopithecidae > Papio > Papio anubis. Next base: position 32,692,794 of record NC_044993.1, on the reverse strand, counting down.
ATTCTAAAGTTTTTTAGCTCTGAATCTCAAAGAACTTGTGACTCTGAAATCCTAGAATTCCCAAATTCTGGAATTCTGTGAACCTGTAGTCCCGGTCCTCTACAATTCCAAGATGTCATGGTTCCTCTTCCTCTCACCTTTTCACTCTTCCTCACTTTCTTTTTTTAATTATTTTTTATTTATTTATTTATTTATTTATTTATTTATTTATTTGAGACGGCGTCTTGCTCTGTCGCCCAGTCTGGAGTGTGGTGGCGCAATCTCAGCTCACTGCAAACTCTGTCTCCCGGGTTCATGCCATTCTCCTGCTTCAGCCTCCCGAGTAGCTGGGACTACAGGTGACTGCCACCACGCCCAGCTAATTTTTTTTTTTTTTTTTTTTTGTATTTTTAGTAGAGGTGGGGTTTCACAGTGTTAGCCAAGATGGTCTCGATCTCCTGACCTCATGATCTGCCCGCCTCAGCCCCTCAAAGTGCTGGGATTACAGGCGTGAGCCACTGTGCCCGCCCATTCTTCCTCACTTTCAACAAACTTGTGTCGAGCTTCCATTCTGTGCCTCTGGGTGCTGGGAACAATGAGATGAAAATAGGGTTTGGTTCCATCTTTCAGCTCCAGTGAGGGTGATGCTTCTAAGTCAATGGTTACAGTATACTGGTATTGTAAGTGATTCCCTCTCAAGGAGCAGGGAGTCCGGAAGGGCTTTGTAGAGGAGTCCCTGGATTGTTCGGTTTTTTTTTTTTTTTTAACCATATTGAAGTGTAACAAACGAAATAGAGCAGACATTCTACATGGACCAGTCAATGACTGTTCACAAACCGACCCATCTGGGTCACCAGAACCCAGATCAGAAACAGACACGATCAGCACCAAAGCCCCCGGTGTCCCCTTCTGGTCAGTAACACCTGTCCACCTGTCCTGCCGCTATCCTGACTTCCAGCAGCATAGGTTTGTTTTGTCCATGTTTAAGGTCACCTAAGTGAATTCATATAGGATGACATACTCCTTTCTGTCTGGCCCCCTTCACACAGCACGTGTGAGACCCATCCATGTTATTGCTACCCGTATTCTTCCTTCAAGCAGGCTGTGTGTGGTCCGCTGTGTGTTCATTTACCAGTTATGTCTCCCTTCTTCCAATGATGGGGGTTTGGGTGGGGCGTTCCAATTGGGATTATTCGGATTAGCACTGCCATGAACATGCCTGTGTCTATCTTTGGGTGAACATATGTGAGTGTTTTTATTGGGCACTAATGTTTCTCCTAAGTGGTTGCACCAATTTCCACTCCCTCTGGCAATCTGTGAGTGTTCTGCTTGCTCCGCATTATTGCCAACACGTGGTATTGTCAGCTTTTTAAAATTTTGGCCGTCCTGGGGGTGAGGGTGGGTGCATAGTGCATGTTTTTTAAAGATGGAGTTTCACTCTGTCGCCCTGGCTGGAGCGCAGTGGTGCAATCTTGGCTCACTGCAACCTCCACACCCCACCCCCATTCAAGTGATTCTCCTGCCTTAGCCCACTGAGTAGCTGGGATTACAGGCACCAGCCGCCACTATGCCCGGCTAATTTTTGATTTTTTTTTTTTTGAGATGGAGTCTTGCTCTGTTGCCAGGCTGGAGTGCAGTGGCATGATCTCGGCTCACTGCAACCTCTGCCTCCTGGGTTCAAGTGATTCTCCTGCCTCAGCCTCGAGTAGCTGGGATTACAGGCGCTCGCCCAGCTAATTTTGGTATTTTTAGTAGAGATGGGGTTTCACCATGTTAGCCAGGATGGTCTCGATCTCTCGACCTTGTGATCCGCCTGCCTTGGCCTCCCAAAGTGCTGGGATTGCAGGCGTGAGCCACCACACCCTGCCTAGTTTTTGTGTTTTCAGTGGGGACAGGGTTTCACGATGTTGGCCGGGCTGGTCTCGAACTCCTGACCTCAAGTGACCGGCCCACCTCAGCCTCTGAAAGTGCTGGGATTACAGGCGTGAGTCACCGTGCCCGGCTGCATTTGGTTTTACTGAGCTGAGTTTGAAGAAAGAAATCGCTAAGTGAAGAAGGGGGAAGGGCATTCCAGGCAGATGGAACAGCATATGCAGAATTAGGGAGGCATGAAAAATACTTGCTGCAACTCTGTGTGGCAAACAGCAGAGCTAGAACCAAAGGTGTGAGGGAGAGGACTTTGAGAGCCTCATCAGGGAACCTGGATGTTGTCCCGAGAACAGCCGGGAGCCATGGAGAGGTTTTTCTCATTTTGAGTCAGTACCTGCAGTGTGTCAAGCATTTTGTAATTTCCACGTGTTGGATGAAAAAACTAAACTGAGACACAGAAAGACCAACGACTTGTCCAGAGTCACATTAGTGGAGGCCCAATAGCGAGAGTGGTATTGGGCTAGGAGCCAGAGGACCAGAACCATGTGGGTAAGGGATTCAACCTCCAAGCCTCAGTTTACTCACCTGGAGAATGAGAGTCCTGATGATAACACCCCATTTGGGGATGTTGTGAAGCTGCAGAATTTCAAGGACCCGGGGCAGGCATTATTATTCTCATTTTATTGTGGTTATCTCTCCATCAGCATGGCCACACCCACCTTCACCTTTCTCTTGCAGCTGACAGGGTGGGGGTTGGCTCTCTGAGCTCCCACACTTAAGAAGGGCTAGCCCAGAGCTCCTGCCCTAACACCCTGTTTTCCTGCCCCATGACAGATCTCCTAGGAACTAAAGATTGCTATGATGGTTAATTTTATGTGTCAACTTGGCAAGGCTTTGGTGACCAGTTGTTTGGTCAAATAAAGGTATTTTTAGGTGCAATTAACATTAAATCGGTAGATTTTTGAGTCCTGCAGCTTACCCTCCATTATGTGTGGCCCTCATCCAATTGATCAAAGGCCTTCAGGGCAAAGACTAAGGTTTCTCCAAAGACTGAATTCAGCCCCAAAACTGCAACATAGAAACCCTGCCTGGGTTTCCAGCCTTCTGGCTTGCCCTACAGATTTTTGACTTTCCAGCCCCCACAATCGCATGAGCTAATTCTTTAAAATCCATTTCTCTCTCTGCATAGATAGATATCCTATTGGTTCTGTTTCTCCAGAAAACCTTGACTAATATGGTTGTCATTTGTCTTCCTGGATCTTCTCATCTGGGAAATGGGACGAAGGAGGCAATTTAGACCTGGATTCATTTAAGATGTGTTCCAATCCCCCAGAAGTTCCGTAAACTTAGCAGCCATCAGGGCCCATAGGGAATGGGTGTATGGTTAGCTAAGGGTTCTGGTTAACAGAGCATTCCCATCCAGACTAGAGGTTGCAAACTCAGGGGTCTACAGAGACCTGGCTGGGAGCTCAGTGTGTGAAGCCAGCAGGGCTTATATGGAGACCAAGTGTGACACCTGCCTCATTATGCTAAATCCAGCTATGCTAGAGCCATCCCTGGGGTGTGGTCAGTCATGGGGTGGCCGCATTGCATCTTCTGATCTGTGGCCTCGTGCCTCAAAGTGTGGTTCCAGGGGGAGCAGCCTTAGCATCACCTGTAGCTTGTTAGAAACACAGAATTTTAGGCCCCTCCCCAGACCTGCTGAATGACAATCTGTATTTGAACAAGATGCCCCATGTACTCAGCTAACCTGTGATTTGTGTGTACTTAGCCCACATCAGAACCACCAGGAGAGCGTGTTAAAACACAGGCCTACGGGCCGCTCTAGGCCTTCTGCTAGAGCAGGTCTGGGTGGGCCCAGGATGCTACATTTCTTTTCTTTCTTTCTTTTTTTTTTTTTTTTTGAGACAGAGTCTCACTCTGTTGCCATCCTGGAGTGCAGTGGCATGGTCATGGCTCGCTGCAGCCTTGACTTCCCGGGCTTAGGTGTTTCCCCCTATCTCAGCCCCTCACGTACCTGGGACTACAGACAAGTGCCACCATGCTCAGCTTTTTTTTTTTTTTTTGCCATTTTTTGTAGAGACAGGGTCTCACTATGTTGCCCAACTGGGCTCGAATTCCTGAGCTCGAGTTCCACCCGCCTCAGCCTCCCAAAGTACGGGGATGACAGGTGTGAGCCACCGTGCCCACTGGGTGCTGCATTTCTAGCAAGCTCCAGGGAGATGCGTAGGTGACCCGTCTGGAAACCACATGTGGTAACAGCTCTGAGCCACCTCAGGAGCCTCTGCTGTCAGAGATGAGACCCCACTGACAGGATTTGCTGGGTGCAGAAGGCCTCAGAGGCCCTGAGGGTCCCAGAAGCCACAGCACCCAGGAGTGGGCCCCACCTTGAAGACCTTGAAGGTTGTGTTTCCAAGCCCACAATTCACTCCCTAGTTCCTCATCACTACCGGGTCTCTCTGAGCTTTCCTGTGCTGTGTCCACCAGCCTGGAGGGAGAACCGAGAGCCATGTTTCTCAATCAGTTTTTTGTTTTTATTTATTTATTTATTTATTTATTTTTTGAGAGAGGGTCTCACTGTTTGCCCAGGCTGGAGTGCAGTGGCACGATCTCAGTTCATTGCAACCTCCACTTCCCGGGTTCAAGCGATTCTCTTGCCTCAGCCTCCCAAGTAGCTGGGATTACAGGCACCTACCACCATGCCTGGCTAATTTTTGTATTTTTAGTAGAGATGGGGTTTCACCTTGTTGACCAGGCTAGTCTTGAGCTCCCGACTTCAGATGATCCGCCTGTCTCAGCCTCCCCAAGTTCTGGGATTACAAGTGTGAGCCACCATGCCCGGCCCTCTCAATCAGTTTTAACCTCTTGTCCCCTTTATGTAAACTGTTAACTTTACACATCCCTGAAATTTTTTATCTACTTTCCCCTCTCCAGACATTAAGAATTGCTGGGGATTCAGACCCTACAGAATGGGTTCCTAACTACTGCCTGGCACTGACCACGACCAGGCATCTGCGCCGCTTTCTTTGTTACTGCCACCAGCAAAACAGATAATTTACTTTTTTCTTTCTTTCTTTTTTTGTTTTTAGAGACAGGATCTCACTCTGTCACCCAGGTTTGAGGGCAGTGGCACAGTCACAGCTCACTGCAGCCTTGACCTTGCAGGCTCAAGTAATTTTCCTGCCTCAGGCTCCCCCAGTAGCTACAGGTATGCACCGCCATACCTGGCTAATTTTTTTATTTTTTATTTTTGTAGAGACAGGATCTCACTGTGTTGCCCCAGGCTGGCCTCAGACTCCTGGCCTCAAGCAGTCTTCCCGCTTCAGCCTCCCAAAGGGTTAGGATTGTAAGTGTGGGCCGCCACGCCTGGGCTGCTTTTTCCTTTTCTACACATCAAGTTGCACGTGCTTTTCTGACAGCACACAGTGCCCTTGCTGGAATTTACAAAAGGACATCCCACTGTGGTCCCAGCTCCTCGTCTCCACCAGCCTCTGGAATGGGGTTGCCTCCCTGGCCACCTCAGGCCTGCCCTTCACCATCCAGCAGCTCTCCTCCCCTTCGGGGTTCCCAGGCCTCCTCCTGGGCCGTCTGCTTCCCTTGCCTGCCTCTCTCGCTGTCCCCTCCTCTCCACCCATTTCTAAATTAGAGGCGCCCCCACCCAGCCGGCCGGCAGCTCCTCCCCCACAGCGAGCTCCTTTACACTACAGCTGCTTCCTGGGTTCGGCATTGTGGTGGGGCCAGGGCTACTTTCTCCTCACAGCCATTAGGAATCACTGATCATAGCAAAAGCTACCTACTATTGTTCTAAGTGCTTTACCTCACTGAATCCTCACAACACCTAGGAAACTCTTTTTTAGTTGTTGTTTTTTGTTTTTGTTTTGAGATGGGGTCTTGCTGTGTTGCCCAGGCTGGAGTGCAGTGGTGCGATCTTGGCTCATTGCAACCTCCGCCTCCCGGGTTCAAGCAATTCTCTTGCCTCAGCTTCCCGAGTAGCTGGGATCACAGGCACGTGCTACCATGCCCGGCTAATTTTTGTATTTTTAGTAGAGACGGGGTTTCACCATGTTGGCCAGGCTGGTCTCGAACTCCTGACCTCAGGTGATCCTGCCTGCCTCGGCCTCCCAAAGTGCTGGGATTACAGGTGTGAGCCTCCACGCCCAGCTGGGAGGCACTCTTGTCCCCATTTTACAGAGGGAGAAACTGAGACATAGGGAGTTGAAGGAACTTGCCAGAGGTCACACAGCAGTTAAATGGCAGAGCCAAGGTGGGAAGGATGGAGTGACTGCAGCCTTGGCTCTGAGCCTGGTCACCATCCTTCCCTGGCTTCAAAAAACCACTGCCTCTTGTTGGGCCTCAGTTTCTACCCCTGTGAAGTAGGACACAGTCCCTCTCTTGCTGGCATCTCACAGCCCAGGGTTTGAGAAGCCGCCTGTGATTCTCTCAAGTGATGTGTGCACGGGGAGGTGGCTATGGTTGCTCTGGGGCTGCTGCTGATGGAGTCTGCCTGGCGAGCCCCCACCTCCCTCATCGATTAGGTGTAGGTGCTGGGGAAACTGACGATGTCCTCCTGAGGGACAGGGGCAGACAAACAGACACAGGCACATAGACAAATATGTAAAACGCTTGTACATTGCAGCGATCTGTGAAGGAAGCAGCATGGAGCGGAGACGGATTACGTCAGCCTGGGTGATCAGGGAAGGCCTCTGAGGATGTGATATTAAGCTGACAAGTAAGACCTTTCCTGTGAAGAAAGGCATTCCTGGAAAAAGGAACAGCAAGTGCTAAGGCCCTGAGGCAGGAGAGAGGCTGACAACAAAGGGAAGCCAGTGCAGCTGGGGCAAAGGAAGCGAGTGAGGGGGAGGGTGGCAGGAAGTAGAGACAGGTCAGGCAGGGTCCTGTCATCCTGGGCACGATTTGGGGTTTGTGTGACCTGGATGAGGAGGTCACAGGAAGATTTTCAGGTAGAGCCATGGTGGCATCTGACTTCTAGGTTTAAAGACTCCCTCTGGCTCTGGTGTGGAAAAGAGAGCGCAGCTGAGCTTGCATCAGAGAGACCTGTTATGGGTCAGGGTGTGTCTGGGCATGAGATGATGGGAGCCTGGCTAGGCTGACATAGTGGAAGTGGGGAGAGGATGGATGCTGAATGCAGCTTGAACGTGAAATCAGCAGCACTGGTGGCATATAGGAGGTGAAGATAAAAGGGGATTAAGGACGATGAATTCCTAGTTTTCTGGCTAAAACCATGATGTTCTAGGCCTGTGGCTCAGCACCAGTGTCCAAGCCTGTCCTTCTGCCTAAGGGCAAGATGCCTCTTTTCTGGGGTCAGTGGACCCTGTGGGGGCTGAACCCTATGTGTCCATTTTTCTTTTCTTTGAAGACAGCGTTTTGCTCTGTCACCCAGGTTGGAGTGCAGTGGCACAATCACAGCTCACTGCAGCCTCAAACTCCTGGGCCCAAGCCATTTTCCTACCTCAGCCTCCCAAAGCGCTGAGATTACAGGTGTGAGCCACCACTGGCTCCTGTGTGTTTTATTAACTGCATAGCCCCAGGGTGCTCAGGGAGTATTTATTGAATGAACCAATGAATCAGTGCCTGGGAATTCCCAAGCCCTGTCCTCTCTTTGCCTCAGTTGACCCGTCTGTAAAAGGGACCACTAGTTTCATAAAGCCCTCTGCAAGCTCCTTGCCTGGGGGATTTGGTCACCCCAGAAGGGCTGTGTCCATCTGTGCCAGGAGTAAGGACCATGCTTTAAGTAGGCCCTGGCTCCCCATCCCATCCCCCAGCCTGAAACCTCAAATTACCTGTGGGGTGGGGGCTGCCCCAGGGGTGTTTCCATCGTGCCCAGATGCGCATGGCAGGCCCAGCCCTCCCTTAATGACACCTTGCCTGCCTGCCCTCCTGCTGGGGTAGGAGGGGAGGGGGCCCCCGGCCCAGCCTAAGCTGTAGTTTCTTTTTCCATTGCGTCAGGCCTCAGGGTCCAGTACGCCTGGCTGCTGCTGGGCTGGCGCAGAGGGACCCACTCTTCCCCTCGCCTGCCCCAACTCCAGACATCATGTGCTCCCCGTTTCGGGTATCCAGAAGCTTCCAGCCGGAGGGTGAGTTAGAGATGGGAGGGCCTGCCACTGGCTGGGGGAGGAGTTCCCTTTCCACCCACCCATCGCTCGCTCTAGCCAGGGCCTGAGTTGATCCAGGTGGAGTTGCAGTGAGCTGGGGGCTCCTGGCCCAGCCACCGCCCCCTACCCCCGTGACCTGTCCCTCCTGCCCACGCCCTCAGTCAGGCTGGAGGGAGGGAAGGGCAGGAGGCTGGTGTAGTAACCAAGGCAAGATAATGGGGCTTGGACGAGGCAGGGGGCTGGGGGTAGGGTAGTGAGGGGGATAGAATGAGGTGACCCCAGAGTGTTCATATGAGCCTCTGTCATTATATTTGTCAGTCTGGGTGCATATGTGTATGTGTGTGTATGTGTGTATATGTGACCACACACGTGTAAATGGACAAGGAAGCACGTGAATCTGGGCGTGTGTGCCTGACACCCTCAGGATGAGAACAGAAGTGTCTGATTTGGCAGCAGGGGATGGTGGCCTAGGTGGCATCTAACATGTCACAGAGGGGGCCTGTGAAGTGGGGAAGGGGTAGGTGAGCTAGAATCTACCTCGCCAGCCATGGTGGGAGATGCAGGAGTGTGGACAGGGTGACCCAGAGGAACTGGTGACCTTGGATACTCTGGGGCCCATCCTGGGTGTGTGTTCAAATGGGAGAATGCCCTTGGCTTCCCCAGCCCTGATCACAATCTGCCCGCTTAGCCTCAGGCTCCCCTGGCCTGGCTGATGTCCTGGCTGTCCCTGCCTTGGTCCCACAATGTTCAGCAATCTCCCCACCCTGGCAAAAGGCCAAGCATTCGCTGGGAGTCTGGAGACCTGATTCACGCTCTGTCTCTGCCTTTTCCTGGCCCTGTAACCTCAAGCAAGTGACTTTTACTCTCTAGGCCTCAGTTTCCTCATCTCTAAAATGGGAGCGATTGTCCTGCAGGCATAGGCAGGCGCTCTCAGCCACACAGCAAGGTTTTGGACATCCCTGTCTGCCCCCTTACCCACCCACCCCCACTTGGCACAACTGCCCAGTTGCACACAGTAAGAGTGAACGCAGTTCACCAGCTCCTCCAGTGGAAACTGATTTTTACACGACAAGAATAAATCCTGCAGGCAAATTGTAGTGCTGTCCTGACGCTCTGAGCTTGTGTGATTATAACAAGGTTCTAGGAACAAAGGCTGGGAGGGAGGGGGCTGAGGACCAGCTTCATCATTGTCCAGATTTTTCCCCTGCCAGGCATGTCCGGGGAGCACTGGATCTGGAGGGGAAGCTGGGAGGTCTCCGCTGCCAGCCCCACTCTCACCCTGACCTCCTGCAGACCGGGGCTTGCAGGGGACTGCACCTGCCCAGCAAGAGGCTGGCGCTCCGGAGTTGCCCCGGGGCGTGGGTGAAAGGGAGGAGGAGTGGACCCAGCATAGTGATGGAGGCTTGATCCTTCCTGCCATTCCTTCCTGCCTAGAGGGCAGCAGCTGCCTCCTCGCTAGTCTCTCTGCTACCTCTCCTTAGCTTGACAACCCCTTCTCCCCACAAGGGGCCGAGTAAGCTTTTAAAAACACAAATCAGATCATGTCATTTCTCTGCTTCTAAGACTTCCCATCACTCTCAGAATGAAACTCAGACACCCTATCAGAGCCCACAGCTCCTGCAGTTCCTGGCCGCTCTCCCTGCTCCCTCACTGTGTTCCTGCCAGACTGGACTGTGAGCCCTGCAGGGGCTAAGACAGAGCAGTCTTTTTTTTTTTTTTTTTTTTTTTTGAGACAATGTCTTGCTCTGTTGCCTAGGCTGGAGTGCGGTGGCGCCATCTCAGCTCACTACAACCTCCACCTTCCAGGTTCAAGCGATTCTCCTGCCTCAGCCTCCCAAGTAGCTGGGACTACAGGTGCACGCCACCATGCTGGCTATTTTTTGTACTTTTAGTAGAGACGGGGTTTCACCATGTTGGCCAGGCTGGTCTTGAACTCCTGACCTCAAGTGATCTACCTGCCTGCGCCTCCCAAAGTGCTGGGATTACAGGCGTGAGCCCACCATGCCCGGCCAAGAGCAGTCTTCTTACTGTAGCATTCCCAGCACTGGGACAGTTCTTGGGACCTAATAGATGCTCAGTACACCCTCTAGAGTGAATGAAAGCCTCAGTTTCCCCCTCTGGAAAATAAGGGTGATATTACTATACTTGCCTCGTAAGACTGAATGAAGATTAGCGACATTGTGCAGGTGACATGCTCAATTAGTGCTCACAAGCGCAGTGACTTGGATTTGTGTCCACTTACCTCCCTCCACTGGAGAAGTGCAGGGTCAGTAAACCACTTAGCCTCAAGAGGACAAAGTATTAGTCAGGGAGTTGGAACCTGGCCATTGTCGAGTAAGTGTTTAGGGGCTAGGTTCAACCACTGCGATGACAGGGCCAGTGTTAAATGCACACGTGCCAGTGGAAATGAGACGTGACCCATAGGAGGCTCAGAGGGCTGTGTCCTGATGTCTCATGGGCAGATGGGACACTGAGCCAGAGAGACCCAGAGGACTTGTCTGCTGGGCCTGTGATGGGTGTGACCTAGGTCTCCCTCCACCCCTTTGTTCCACTCTCACTAATACCTTGCACTCAAAGGAGAACAGAACTCCTTCGAGTGATCACATGTCAGTAATTAATCTTGACAGGAGGAGGATACCTGAGGCCCAGGGCACAGAATTTTGGGAAATTGTGTATAAGTGAAAGGGTGAATTGTATGTTGAAGATAAGGACCAATGCTGGCAGGATCTGAGGCATATGGAGGGTTTGTCCATTCATTCATTTATACACTCATCCTTTTTTCATTCAGCAAATATATACTGGATGCTTCCTGTGCACCAGTCACTGTGTACGAACTGGAGATACAGGGTGGACAATGAATAAGGGTGACTTTTTAATGTTACTGTTACAGGAAAGGGGTCCCGATCCAGACCCCAAGAGAGGGTTCTTGGATCCTGTGCAAGAAGGAATTCAGGGCGAGTCCATAAAGTGAAAGCAAGTTTATTTAAAAAGTAAAGGAATAGCCAGGTGCGGTGGCTCATGCCTGTAATCCCAGCACTTCGGGAGACCCAGGCGGGTGGATCACCTGAGGTTGGGAGTTTGAGACCAGCCTGGTCAACGTGGTGAAACCTCTTCTCTACTAAAAATACAAAAATTACCCTTGTGTGGTCGCGGGTGCCTGTAGTCCCAGCTACTTGTGAGGCTGAGGCAGAAGAATTGCTTGAACCCAGGAGGCGGAGGTTGAAGTGAGCCAACATCATGCCACTGCACTTCAGACTAGGTGACAGAGCCAGACTCCATCTCAAAAAAAAAAAAAAAAAAAAAGTAAAGGAATAAAAGAATCGCTACTCCATAGAGCGACCCCAAGGGCTGCTGGTTGCCCATGTTTATGGTTATTTCTTAATGATACGCTAAACGAGTGGCAGATTATTCATGCCTCCCCTTTTTAGACCATATAGGGTAACTTCCTGATGTTGCCATAGCATTTGTAAACTGTCATGGCGCTGGTGGAAGTGTAGCAGTGAGGACAACCAGAGGTCACTCTGTGGCCATCTTGGTTTTGGTGCTGGCTTCTTTCCTGCAGCCTGTTTTATCAGCAATGTCTTTATGACCTGTATCTTGTGCTGACCTCCTATCTCATCCTGTGACCCAGAATGCCTAATCATCTAGGAATGCAGCCCAGTAGGTTTCAGCCTTTTTTTACCCAGCTCCCATTCAAGATGGATTTGCTCTGGTTTAAACGCCTCTGATGTTCCCAGAAGTGAGCTTCCTAGTGGTCAAAGCAATGAGAGAAGTCTGAGCAGTTGTCAGCTCTACTGTGGCCACAAGGCACATGACAACATGTTAGTTGCTCAGGAGAAGCCCAGGTTTTCCTGGCACAACGAGTATCTGAGACACCCATGTCCACTGTGATTTGTTGCTCATGTGATAGGGGCAACACACAAGGAGCTGTGCATCCTTATAGGTGAAGACTGACCACAGCAGAGAAAAACTTCAAAGACAAATTTAACACATCTACCAGAGACACAGACTCTTTTTTCTTTTCTTTCTCTCTCTCCCTCTCTCTCTCTTTCTTTCTTTCTTTCTTTTTTTTTTAGATGGTTTTATTCTGTCACCCAGGCTGGAGTGCAGTAACGTGCAATCACAGCTCACTGCAACCTTGAACTCCTGGTCTCAAGCAATCCTCCTGCCTCAGCCTCCCAAGTAGCTGGGACCACAGGCACGCGCCACCATGTCTGGCTGATTTTTTATTATTTTATGCAGAGACATGATCCCCCTTGTTGTCAGGCTGGTCTTGAACTCCAGGTTTCCAGACACCTGACCTCCCCAAGTGCTGAGATTATAGGTGTGAGCCACTGCGCTTAGCTGAGACTCCCTTTTCATGCATTTCCTTGCATTCTTCTTTCTCCAAACCTTTGCCCATGTTATTTGACAACCCGCCTCAATTTGCCTTCCATCTCTCCATTCACCTTTTAAAGGCCAAGTGGTAATGCCTCTCTATGGTGGGGCAGCATAGCAGGTATCTGTCCACTTTCTGACCCTCACTCCTGTTCTCCTAGACTGCCAGGAACTCCTGCCACCGCCACCGGCTCCCATGGCCCACATACCCAGTGGGGGTGCCCCAGCAGCGGGGGCAGCCCCCATGGGTCCCCAGTATTGCGTGTGCAAGGTGGAGCTGTCGGTGAGTGGCCAGAACCTACTGGACCGGGATGTTACCTCCAAGTCCGACCCCTTCTGTGTCCTCTTTACAGAGAACAATGGCAGATGGATTGAGGTGAGGCTCTTTCGTGTGTCTGCAGTGGGTAAGGGGGTGGCTAGGCTGCTGGGGAGGGGGAGTCTCCCAGGACTGGGATCCAGGGACACCAATAGAAGTAGTTGGAGTGTGGGCTGGTGGCAGGGGATTACTTGGTAAACTGTTACTCTTAAAATAAAATTTTGTTTTAAATATATTTAAAATATTACTTTGTGTTTATTACAATTAAAATCTATAGATTTATAATTATATACTTTATGTTGATTATTTGATATCTCTTTTTTTTTTTTTTTTGAGACGGAATCTCTCTCTGTCCCCCAGGCTGAAGTGCAGTGGTGAGATCTCAGCTCACTGCAACCTCTGCCTCCCAGCTCAAGTGATTCTCCTGCCTCAGCCTCCCGAGTAGCTGGGGCTACAGGTGTGCACCACCACGCCCAGCTAATTTTTGTATTTTTAGTAGAGACATGGGGTTTCATCATGTTGGCCAGGCTGGTCTTGAACTCCTGACCTCAAGCAATCCACCCGCCTCAGCCTCCCAAAGTGCTGGGATTACAGGCATGAACCACCACACCCCATCTTGTTATAAATTGTTATATAGTTAAAATTTTATAGTTTTACAAAATGTTTGCTTCCACTTTTAAATAACCTTTCCCTATTATTTCTAAATGAACACATGGTCAGTAAGAAACAGAGAAACAGTGAGCTCAGGCTTTGGGAGCTGGTCCAAGGCCCAGTGATGCTACTCCCTGCTGTGTGGCCTTAAGCAAGTGGCTGTCCCTTTCTGAACCTGTCTCCTCATCTGTGAAATTATTATATATTTTTTTCTGCTGACTCCCTTGGAAGGCCCAGATCTGGAGATATTAATGGTGCCCCAGGCAAAGACTTCTGAGCTGGAAGACTTTGGCTTGAAGGTTGGAAAGAGTTGCAGCTTGAGGAAGGATGTTGAGAAACCTAAGCTGTGAAGACCTTCGGGTTTTAAAACTTTGCTTTTGCAGAAGGAAACTATTGGAGTAAATGTAGAGAATCCAGATAAACCCAAAGGAGAAAATCAAAATTGTTGGGAACCCACCTGTCATACAGAACCACTGTTAACAGTTTGGTATCCAGCCTTCCAGATGGCTTTATATGCATGTATATTTCCCAAAAGATGTGTGTACTTTCTAATGGATATTTAACTAGGCCACGGTGGGAGTTCACCTGAACATACACTGGTTTACAAAGAGTTCCCATGGATGTTGGCTCCTTCTTGTGATGCCAAGAAAACAGTGTGGGATTGTTGACCCACTTTACAGAGGGGGATACAGGGGCCCCAGAGTGGGGAGGGACTTTTTCGTGTCACCCAGCGTGCTGATGGTATAACTGGAAGTGGGAGGTGGGACATGGGGCCAGCTGAGGACTCCTGGGGGAGCCCCAGGCCTGTGAGAGGCGTGTCTGGGGGCACAGTTCCCCTCTGCCAGGTCTCTAGAACCTCTGAGTGCCCCTCAGGGAGTGGCATCCCCCTGACTCATGGCACACCCCCCACCTTCCCTGACAACCTCTGCCCCCACCCAGGCCAGCCACCCTGGCTAAAAATAGCCCAGGGCCAAGACTTCCTCAGTGCCTGCTGCTCCAGCCCTTGGAAATGGACTGGGTGGGAGGAAAAGTCAACACAGCCTGGGCCCCAAAATAGACTGTCACCCAGACTCCGCGGTTTGGGGCCTCAGCATCCAGAGGCCAGGAGACGGGTTTCCTGTCCCAGTGCCACTGCTGACCTGTCCTCAGCCAGGCTTTGGTATCCACAGTAGGTGGGGTGTTGGGCTGCACAGTGTCAGGATTCTATACAAGACACAAACATCTCCCTGCACCCCCGTGGGGAGTCCCTGACCCCACCTCCCCGTAAGAATCCTCCCTTCTTTTTGTTTCCTTTCTCAGTTTCCATGTAAAATGTGGTTTGAAAAAGGGGTTTTCCCAAAATAAAAAGTGAAAACCACAGGTAGTCAAATCCTTTCCCTTTACAGAGGTGGGAACTGAGGCAAAGGTGGGGAAAGGGCCTTGTGTCCTCCATCTCTTACCCAGACAGGGCAGGGCCCGAGCCCTTACCCTGGCACCTGGGTATGGAACCAGGACCGAAGAATTAAGAGTGTGGGTAGTAGAGTCAGACCTCGGTTTCAAATCTCGGCCCTGCTGTCCAACCTTGGGGAAGTCACTTAACCTCTCTGTGCTTCAGCGTCCTCGTCTGTGAGCTGAGGGTAGTGAGTCACAGACCATGACCACGAGAGCCTGGCACAGAGTAGGCGTTGTACAAGTTAGCAGAATGATTTCCAGCAGCCTGCGAGGGCTTGGACCAGCTGCCTTCACTCTGACTTCCATTTCCCTGCCCCTCTGCTAGTACGACAGGACAGAAACCGCGATCAACAACCTCAACCCCGCCTTCTCCAAGAAGTTCGTGCTTGACTATCACTTTGAGGAGGTACAAAAGCTCAAGTTCGCGCTTTTTGACCAGGACAAGTCCAGTATGCGGCTGGATGAGCATGACTTCCTGGGCCAGTTCTCCTGCAGCCTGGGCACGGTGAGCTGGGCCCTCCTGGGTGGGGGAGCAGGGGCCCAAAGACTGGACAGCCCCTCAGAAAGTCTCTTCTCGCCCTGTCTTTCCATAGCCCCATCTTCCTGGGTAGGTCCCAAAGTGCAGATGCAGAGTGGGGAACAGGCTTGGCGGGTTTGAGGCTGGGCTGAAGAGCTCCCATCTCGGGGGGGCAGCCAAAGAGACCGGGGCCCCAGGTGGCCAGGGATTCTGATTGTTAGATGTAATCAGGTGTGGTCTTGACCTCCCGGGATAGGAGCATCTGACCAGCAACCAAGACGCCCATAGTAGTCCCGCTTTATGGCAGACTCACTGTGTGACCTTGAGCAACTTCCTTTCCCTCTCTGGGCCACACTTCCCCATCCATCTCAGTGCTTGGTAAGCTCCTGGAGGCCGGGAGCAAGCAGGGCTAGGCACCCCTGACACAAGTCTCAATCATTCCTTATGGCTGTATGCCCTTGGGCAAGCTCCCATCCCCCTCTGGGCCTCAGTTTCCCCACATTTCCCTTGGGGATTATGATGACTGCTCTGCCCAGCCTAAACTGTTGATGAGGGAATGAAATGGAAAATGCTTTGAAGGGTCCTAGTAGAGACTGAAATTCCTGGGGCCTCCCAGGAGATGGTGACCATGTAGAAAGCAAGTGACTGCCGTGGTTGTGATGTCTACTTTTTGTGTAAGAAGCAGGGTACAGTAGTCAGGGTCTCTACCCTGTGGTGTAACTGAGAAGAGAGCTTAAGGGCTTGTGGACAGGGCAGGGAACTGACAAGGGATGGGGAAACCAACCCAGGGCTTGGCCCCAGAGGAAAGCTGACCACCTTTACTTGGAAGGAAGGCAGGGTGAGGAAGTGGCATTGCCAGGGCCTGGTGAGTCCTGTGGCCCATAGAGGGAGGCCTCTGGACTGCAACTTAGGCAGAAGCCAGAGTAATGAAGAAGCTCCCATCAAACCGGGGCCCCCACTGCTCATGCCACCTGCTCTCCCGTCTCTTGCCTGTCCCCTCAACTGGCTGAACCTCTGAAAGTCAAAGGACAAAAGAGCCAGGTGGCACAGTCCCAGGGCACAGAGCAGGTGCATGGATCTGGGGAGAAGAACTACCCCCGCAGGAGCAGGACTAGATCATTCTGGTGTGTGCTCCCCGCTGCACAGGATGACACTCACACTGCACCCAGGAAACATGAACCATGCTGGCCCCTGAGTGCAGTGGGCAGACACAGGTGGGAG
This sequence comes from Papio anubis, assembly GCF_008728515.1. NCBI lineage: Eukaryota > Metazoa > Chordata > Mammalia > Primates > Cercopithecidae > Papio > Papio anubis. The sequence continues at coordinate 32,676,320 of NC_044993.1, read as the reverse complement.
GGCGACTTTTCAATGTGGCTCACTTTTCCTCTCTGTCGTTTTGATTATTGCACCCTGTGTGAGTGTATTACCTATTCAAACCAATAAAAATACATAGAGTTGGCTGGGCTCTATAGCTCATGCCTGTAATCCCAGCACTTTGGGAGGCCAAGGCAGGAGGATCGCTTGAGGCTGGAGTTCGAGACCAGCCTGGGCAACATAATGAGCCCTTGTCTCTACCAAAAAAAAAAAGTTAGCCAGGCGTGGTGGCGCATGCCTCTAGTCCCAGCTACCCAGGAGGCTGAGGTGGGAGGATCGCTTGAGCCCAGGAGATTGAGGCTGCAGTGAGCCGTGATCAAGACCTGTCTCAAAAGAAAAATAAAGGAAAATACATAGAATCAGAGCTTGACTCTCCATCAGAGATCATATCCTGAGGCAGATGGGGTCTGTGGAATGCCTCTGGAGAAGGGAGTTGGAGGCTAACCTCCCACAGTTGTCTCCAAAATGCCTTTTCCTAGGGGCAAACCGGGCAGTGGGAGTCCAACTGCAGCCGGAGACCTCAGGCAGGTCTCTTACCCTCTCTGGGCCTCAGGCTCCTCACTGCCCAGATTGGCTGCTGTCCACCTCCCAGGGTGACAGTGACGTTCAGGCAGGTCACCAGCCAGCCCAGGACGGGAGGCAGCCCTGCCGAGTGGCGCCGGTGGAGGATTTTTCCTCCCGGGGCTTCCCCCACTTCCTCACTGAGCGCCCTTTCTCCTCTCTCCTCTAGATTGTCTCCAGCAAGAAGATCACTAGGCCTCTGCTGCTGCTGAATGACAAGCCTGCCGGGAAGGGCTTGATTACGGTACCAGTCCCCTCCCGGCTCTCCGCACCCCCTCCACCCCCACTCCACACCCTCCCCCATCAATGGGCCGCTTCCCTGGCAGATAATCACCAGCTTTGTTTGGAGTAAAAAGGCCCAACTTACAACTTAGCAACAGGTCTCTTAGCAACCGGCTCCTGGCTCCACAAATGATGCACTGGGGGCTGACAAGCTGGGGAGGCCTCCAGAGCCGTGCCAGCAGCCCCCTCCCTGCACTGGCCCCTGTCTGCCCTCCCCTGGGGGTCGTTCAGAAGTGCGTTGCCCATCAGTGCCCTGCCTGTGGCTGCGACGCGCAATGATTCCTGCAATGCGCAACGATTCCCGCGATGCGCAGCAATTCCCCCTGCGATGCGCAGGCCCTTCGCAGGAATGAGCTCCTTGGTCCCCAAAGACTCCCAAAAGCCAGGGCACCCCTGAGGCCCAGAGAAGAAGTTCCCTCGGGCAGCTGAGCTAGCGAGATCGTCCCCTGGGTTGTCTGGCTGGCTTCTGAGCCCATGTGATGCCTGGGGAGCCGGCCAGGCTGGAGGGAGAAGCCATGCCTTTGTGTGTTCCGGTGCGTTACTCCCCTGCCCTGGAACCTCCCAGGGCTCCCCACTGCCTGACCAACCCTTCGGTTCAAGGCTGTGAAGGACCCCTCAGACCCTGCCTGGCTCTCCTGCCTTGGTGTTTAATCTCCTTCACTTAAATGCCCTGTGTTCAAAGTTCAAATTCAAATGCTATGAATTCTTAGCATAGCCTGAACATACCCCAGGCTCTTGCTGTGTTCTGCCCCATGGGTCGCCACCTCCCAAACAACCTCCCCCCGCCTCTTGGTGTTCTAACTGCCCCATCTAAATGCCTCTCCAGGCCAGGTACATGGCTTGCACCTGTAGTACTACTACTTGGAAGGCTGAGGCAGGAGGATCCCTTAAGGCCAAGAGTTTGAGGCTGCAGTGGGTTATGATCATGCTACTGCCCTCCAGCCTGGGCAATAGAGCGAGACTCCATCTCTAAATGAATGAATGAATGAATGAATACCTTCACAAGGCAGCTTCCCTCCACCTAGAAGCCATCCCAGACAGACCCCACTCAGCTGGGTATGCCATCACCCCCAGCAGTTCCACTCTAGGCCTCCGTCCCCTCCCCTGGGAAATGGGGGTGATAATAGGACCTACCCTATAGGGTTGTTGAGCAAGTCCCAGTGGGAGGATGGCAGGGGAGAACGGGCAACCTGGCTGGCCTCTGTCTGTGGATCCAGAGGGCCGGATGCCTTGCGTTGGGTTAGGCCATCCTAGAGGCAGGAGAGGAGAGGAGGCCCCAGCGAGAGGCCCCAGCCCACTTGTGTTGCTGTGGGCAGCAGGGGAGGGAGAGAGGCCTAGAGAGGGCCTCAGCAGTCTTGAAGTCACCCAGCTAGGCCATCACTGGCTGAGCTGGGGTCAGGGAACCATAGCTGATGGGGAATGCATATAGGACAGATGACCAGTGTGAACTGATGGGACTCAGTTTCTCCCCTGGGCCTCAGTTTCCCTGGCTGCACAATGATGTGGCTGTGATGCTGACACCTTGGTGTTCTGAGGAAGCTGTGCTCTTTGTGGCTGCAGTAGAGGCAGGAGGAGGCCAGTCATGCTGCTCTCTGGCCCAGAACCTCTCCCCGGGACTCAAGACCACCCCCGGTGTCTGCTTCATCTTCCCCCACCACCCCATGGGCCCTGCGGATTTGCATAGATCCACTTCCTGATTCCTCATCTTCAGATGGGTTATTTCCCCCATTTTCCAGAAGATGGAAACTGAGGTGTGGGGAAAACAAGAGATTTGTCCAAGATCACCTGGCACTGCCCCTCCCTTCCCCCTCCTAACCCTGGAGGATTGCTCCTGGGGCACCCTGTGCCATCCTGCCTGGCAGGAGGCTGGGGGAGTCTGAGGAGCCCCTCATGTCCCTGGCCTTACAGATTGCTGCCCAGGAGCTATCTGACAACCGCGTCATCACGCTGAGCCTGGCGGGCAGGAGGCTGGACAAGAAGGTAAGGCGGGCAGAGGAGGGGCTCCCAAGGGGAACAGTAAACCCCCACCAGCCCCAGGGCTGTGTGGCCTCACTCCGGGGCCCCGGGCCACCACCTCCATCACATTCCAGGGACTCATCCAGCACAGGGCCCTCCTGGCCACTCCAGATTAGGACCCCTTCACCTCTGAGGTAGTGAGTGTTCCATCCCTTAGGGGTATTCAAAACGCAGCTGGAAACCTGCTCATCGGGGCATCCCCATCTCACATAGTGTAAGTGCATGCCAGGGTCCTTACCCAATGGGGCCTTACCTGATGTGTCCCCAGTGCCCCGACTCCCCGACCTCACCCCTCCTCCCCGCACTTCAGTCTGCTTCAGCCAAATCTAGCCCCTTGTCCGTGAATTAAACGAGGCACTCTCCTCCCTCAGGAGCTTTGCACTTGCTGTTCCCTCTGCCTGGGATGCTCTCTTCCTTGAATTTTCACACGGTACTCTCTCACCTCCATCAAGCCTTTGCTCCCACATCACCTCCTCAACGAGGCCTTCCCTGAAATTGGTCTTTGATTTCCCACCCTCTCCTGCTTGTCTCCTTAATACTTACTGCTGTCTAGCATACTTTCTTTTCTTTTTCTTTTTTTGAGACCGAGTCTCACTCTGTCGCTCAGGCTGGAGTGCAGTGGCGTGATCTCAGCTCACTGCAAGCTCCGCCTCCCGGGTTCACGCCATTCTCCTGCCTCAGCCTCCCAAATAGCTGGGACTACAGGCGCCTGCCACCATGCCCAGCTAATTTTTTTTTTTTTTTTTTTTTTTAAGTAGAGATGGAGTTTCACCATGTTAGCCAGGATGGTCTTGCTCTCCTGACCTTGTGATCCACCCGCCTCAGCCTCCCAAAGTGCTGGGATTATAGGCGTGAGCCACCGTGCCTAGCCCATACTTTCTTATTTTATTTTCTGTCTCCCTCACTTGAATATAACCTCTTTAAAGTAACACTTGCCAGGTACAGCGGCTCACACCTGTAATCCCAGCTACTTGGGAAGCTGAAGCAGGAGAATCACTTGAGGCCAGGAATTTGAGACCAGCCTGGGCAATATAGTGAGACCCTATAGATGGGTGGGTGGATGGGTGGGTGGGTGGGTGGGTGGATGGATGGATGGATGGATGGAAGGAAAGATAGATAGATAGATGGATAGATAGATAGATAGATAGATAGATAGATAGATAGATAGATAGAGTCACATACAAAAAGTGGCCCTTTTTAAACCTTAAATGATTTTTTAAAGGCCATGATATTCCTTATGTCATGTGCAGGATAGTTTCAGGATAGTTTTCACATTCCCAATAAAATAGATTTAAATGACATCCTGCTGGGGGCCTCACCCTACCTTGGGAACAGGCGCCCTCTTGAAGTCCTGGCCCATCTAAAGTGCTGGAGTTCTGACTCACACAGGGTGTAGGTCTTGGGGGTCTCTGAGCACAAACTCTGACAGCCTCAGGGTGGTGGATTTCTGCTGGGGGACCTGGTTGATCCCAGGGGGCTGCAGCTGCCCTGGGCCTCTTGCTGAGCCTTGCAGAGGCTGAGGGGAGGGGGCCAGGCTGGCTCTGCCCACAGCTGCCACCCTGACACCCAGCTGGGGAGGCAGCGGGGCCACACCCCCATCTGCCTGCACCTGGCAGGGCTGTGCCTCTCTGACCTGCATCCTCCCATTTCTCCCAGGACCTCTTTGGGAAGTCAGACCCCTTTCTGGAGTTTTATAAGCCAGGAGACGATGGCAAGTGGATGCTGGTCCACAGGACTGAGGTGGGTACGTGGGGGCCCAGGGGTCTCTAAGCAGTGGACCTGCAGTCCAGCCCCTCCACAGCTCTGAACAGGGCAGTGCGGTCACAGCTGCGCAGTGTGCAGGAAGACCCACAGTGGCACCTGAGGGACTTGCTTCCTGAAATTGGTCTTTGATTTCCCAGGGATGCTCGCTTCCGTCTCTGAAAGTGTAGCTGTGGGTCTCCATTTTGTTACCCTGTTCCTATTGGGCTGACCCAACCCCAGAGCACTGCTGCCCAGGGCCTGAGCTCACCACACCCCTCTCTCTCCCACAGGTGATCAAGTACACACTGGACCCTGTGTGGAAGCCATTCACAGTGCCCTTGGTGTCCCTGTGTGATGGGGACATGGAGAAACCCATCCAGGTGAGGGGGGCTCCGGGGACCCTGCTCCCCACCCTGCCAGCTCCAGCCTCCCTGTCTATCTGAGGCTCCCGGGGATGCCTTGTAGAAAGCTCTTTCTCATACAAATGGAACGAACCCCCATCTTTGGAGGAGGGAGGACTGGAGACTGGGTCCTCATCCTGGATCTATCTGATGCCCTGAAGTACCCAGGCAGGCCCCCACCTTTGAGCCCCTCTCCAAAACTGTCTTGCCCTCCCCAGAGGGCTGCGGAGCTGCTGGCTAGGGAAACACCTTGGAAATGATCAAATGTGGCATGGTAAGGACAGTGATTACCAGTCTCTCTAAAAGCTCTCAGTCCTCTGGCCGGGTGCAGTGGCTCTTGCCTGTAATCCCAGCACTTTGGGAGGTTGAGGCGGGCAGATCACTGGAGGTCAGGAGTCCAAGACCAGCCTGGCCCACACGGGAAACCCCATCTCTGCTAAAAATACAAAACAGCCGAGCATGGCGGTGCACACCTGTAATCCCAGCTACTCAGGAGCCTGAGGCAGGAGAATTGCTTGAACGCGGGAGGCAGAGTTTGCAGTGAGTCCAGATGGAGCCACTGCACTCCAGCATGGGTGACAGAGCAAGATTCCTTCTCAAAAAAAAAAAAAAATTATAAAACCAAATCAAATAAATAAAAGTTCTTGGTCCCCAGGGGCTGGGTCTTAGAGCAGATGGGGTTGAGGAGACAGCTAGGTCAGGACAGGGGTTCCCAAGTAGGATACCAGGTATCTTGGGTTCTAGTACTGGGTCTGCTACTGTTGCTGCGAGACTTTGGTCAGTTACTTCTCTTTCAGGGCCTCAGTTTACCCATCAGTGGGATGGGAACAATAATCCTTGCTTTCCTCCTAGGAGGGCCATGGCAGCTCAGTTAGACAGCATATAGAGCTGTGATTTCTGTGCCCATCTCAGAAAAAAATATGTCTAGAGAGGGCCCCAGGCCATAAGCTGGGTGAGTCACAACCCGAGACAGAGGGGAAGCCAATTGCCAAGTGTGTAAGGAGTGGAGTTGCCTGCACTAGAGGGTACAGCCTCCATCATTGGGGCAGACACATCTTCTTTTCCCAGCAATCACGGAAGGCTTCCTGTAGGAGGCAGTTCAGGAGCTACCCAGGCCAGCTAGGCAGATGCTGAGGGGAGGCACTACCCAAACAGAAGACAGAGGGTTTGCTTGGGAAGTTGAGAGGGGCTGGAGAGCTCCTCTTGGGGGACAGCTCTGGGGTGACCATGCTGAACCCACCCCAGGTCATGTGCTACGACTATGACAATGACGGGGGCCATGACTTCATCGGCGAGTTCCAGACCTCAGTGTCACAGATGTGTGAGGCTCGAGACAGCATCCCGGTGAGATGGGCATGTGTACTATAACCCCAAGACCTCAGCAGGGCTCGGGGAAGGGGCACCGGGTCTTGGGTCAAGCAGCCTGGGGCTCAGATCCCCCTTCTGGCTGCATGACCTTGAGCAAGGCATTCAGTCTAAGACTCAGTTTCTCCATCTGTCAGTGGGGGCAGAGGATTTGGGTGGGGATTGATGAGATGATGAGGGTGAAGTGCCCAGCACACAGTGAGCAGTCAGGAGCTGTCCATCATCCCATGATGTTGGGCCCTCAGCTGGACAGGATGGGGATGCGTTATCTAGGGAGGAGGGAGTCAGATGCTGATCCTGCTGCCATTTTTGGGTGTGGACATCCCGGAAGGCTCCCTGGAGGAAGCATACTGCCCCTGTTGTCAAGCCTGGGGAAAGGATTATAGGGCCAACAAGGAGGATCTGTCCCCAAAGAACAAAGAAGCCCCGAGTTGAGTGTCTCTTTCTTCTGCGTTGCCCAGCTGGAGTTCGAGTGCATCAACCCCAAGAAGCAGAGGAAGAAGAAGAACTATAAGAACTCGGGCATCATCATTCTGCGATCCTGCAAGGTGAGCCAGTGCGGGCAAGCATGAGCCGGGGGCCAGGTGTCAGGCCACACAGAAGGGAAAGACAGGGCATTGGGTCTGGAGCCAGTGAGGCCTGTGTTCAAATCCCAGCTCTGCCACATCCTGGCCCTATGGCCTTCTGAGCTTCACCTCACTGGGCCTCAGTCTCCTCATCTGTGGAATGGAGATATTCATGAGGCAGAGCATATCCGGGGTTACTCTTCTCTCATATTCCTGTGTGGAGGCCGAAGAAGGCACGGGCTGACCTTCCAGGGCCTGTCCTGGGGGGAGAATTGTCATTGCAAGCCGCTACCACCCATGGTGGTCTTGCAAGGGGCAGAGGACATTGGGTGGGGGCACCCTGTCCTCGCTGGCATCAATGTCACTGTGACTCCCATGGTACAACCAGGGCCACTGAGGCCCAGAAAGGCAATGAAGTTCATGTCAGCAGTGGCCAGGCTGTGGGCGGGGGCCAGGAGACCTAGTGGGCAAATAACTGCTGGATCTGGCAGAACATTAAGGAAGGCAGCCTGGGGCAGGACAGCAAGAGCCCTGGGCTCAGGGCCTGACAGCTCAGGAGTCTGGCCGCTGCTCTCCACCAATGGGTGGATCCCAGACCCCAACCTTATTTGGAGCCTCGTCTGGCTGGGGTTTACACGAGCATTCAGTGATGTCGCGACAAAAAAGCGCTCTGTTAAAGGTCAAGATGTCAGGTTGCAGCCTCGCGGTGGATGGTCCTTGTTTCTGAAATTTCCATCATTCACATCACTTTTCACAATTTCTGGCACCTGCCTTACTTACTTTTTTGAATCAGCCTTTCTTCCCTGCATTATTGTTTTTTGTTTTTGTTTTTGAGACAGAGTCTCAGTCTGTTACCCAGGCTGAAGGGCAGTGGTGTGATCTTGGCTCACGGCAACCTCCGCCTTCCGGGTTCAAGGGATTATCCTGCCTCAGCCTCCCGAGTAGCTAGGATTACAGGTGCACCACCACACCTGGCTGATTTTTGTGTTTTTAGTAGAGACGGGCTTTCGCTATGTTGACCAGGCTGGTCTTGAACTCCTGACCTCAAGTGATTTGCCTGCCTTGGCCTCCCAAACTGCTGGGATTACAGGCGTGAGCCACTATACCTGGCTGGCTTGCTTGCTTGCTTGCTTGCTTGCTTGCTTGCTTTTTCTTTCTTTTCTTTCCCTCCCTTCCTTCCTTCCTTCCTTCCTTCCTTCCTTCCTTCCTTCCTTCCTTTCTTTCTCTTTCCTTCCTTAAATACATTTATTTAGAAAGGAATTATTAGAACTCTACCAAAATTAAAAGGTCTGGCTTCTTTGCCAAAAAGAGACAGGGACCATCAAAACGAATACAGTCTTAATGGCTTGATCAACTTCTAGAGGAAGGCCTTGAGCTGGAGGCCTGCTCTTTCTCTTTGTAAAAAAGGTAGATTAATAAGGGCCAGGAGAAGGTAAGTACCTAACAGTGACAAATTGAGACACTCTATGTCGGGTAACTGACACTGGGCCCTGGGACCCTGCCTGGAAGCAGCATGTGTCTGTGTATCTGTGGGATGTGGGGGTCTCTGTGAGTACCCCACCCATTGGGAGCCATTGCACTGATGGCTTTGTTATAGAGAGATTTGGGTTCTGTTGTAATTAGATCAGGCCCATCAGCTTTTTTTGACCTCCTTGTCCCTACTAAGGCTGCAGGACATAGAGCAACAATTCCCCCACGGGGAGTGTGACCAAGTCAGGGGGGCCCACTGACTCATCTGCTTTCTTCCAGATAAACCGAGACTACTCCTTCTTAGACTACATCCTGGGAGGCTGCCAGCTCATGTTCACCGTAAGGCTCTCCCCTCTGGCTCCCTCTGCACCCCCATCCCAGTGAGGCTCCTCCCTGGCCCTGGCTGCACTAGGGCCACTAGTGCAGCCAGAGGGACTTAGGATAGACTTCAGGAAGGACTTCCCTGGGGCAAGGAGTGTGTCTGGCCCAGTGAGGAGGGCATTAAGTGGGCTGTCTGGTCCCGCTGGATGGGCCTGAGCTGGGGCTTAGCTACAGGTCAGAGCACAGGTGCACAGCTCTCAGTCTGGTGGCTACGCTCCTTCTGCAGGTGGAAGAAAACAAATTCCTCCTCACTGGCCACAAGGCCTTCAGCGATTGCTGCCTCTCTCATCTGCAGTCTCCTTCCTCCTCGCTCAGTGGGCTCCAACCACACTGTTCCTCTGTTTGCCCAACACACCAAGCTCTGCTTCGTCTTAGAACTTTGCATTTGCTGTTCCTTCTGCATTTGCTGTTCCCTCTGCCTGAAACACTTCCCCAGAACCTTTGCATGGCTGCCCCCCTGCCATTTTTCAGGCCTGAGGAGGTAACAGAGGTCACCTTCCAGGGAGCCCTCCCTCCTTCAATGCCTTGCTGCTCTTCTGTCATATCTTCCTATTTTCTTTCTTTTCTTTTCCTTTTTTTTTTTTTTTTTTTTTGAGACAGCGTCTCATTCTGTCACTTAGTCTAGAATGCAGTGGCACGATCTCAGATCACTGTAACCTCCACCTTCAGGGCTCAATTGATCCTCCCACCTCAGCTTCCTGAGTAGCTGGGATTACAGGTGCATGCCATCACGCCCAGCTAATTTTTGCATTTTTTGTAGAGATGAGGTTTTGCTATGTTGCCCAGGCTGGTCTCAAACTCCTGGGCTCAAGTGATCTGCCCACCTTGGCCTCCCAAAGTGCCAGGATTACAGGCTTGAGCCACTGGGCCTGGCCCTCCATATTTTCCTATTTTCTGGGCACTTGCCACCCCAAGATTCATATGCATTTGTTGCTTCTCCCTGATCGTCGCACTGGACGTGAGTGCTTTAAGTGTGGGCACTTTGTTTATTTTGCTTCCACTCAACCCCAGCATATCACACATTACTTGGCACACAGTAGGTGCTCCATCATTTCTCGTTGGAAGAATGAGCTGCCACCTTGCCTGTGGCCTGCAGTCTTTGCCCCACAGACTCTGGGCCATTCATCCTGGCTTTGCTTCCTCACCCCAAGGGAGCCTCAGTCCCAGAAGGGAGGAAGCTGCTGGGGTGCCACACTCTGCCCACCTCCCCATGTTATCTCCCCACTCCCCATCACCACCCCTAGATCCCAATGGGAGATGGAGGGCATCGCAGGATGCCATGAAGTCACAGGATTGGCCTTGCTGACCTCTGACCCTGCTGCCCACCACTGCCCCCTCCCCTGCAGAGAGGCCAGGCCCTCCTAGACCTCCTGCATGGGTTTGTTCATTCAGCAAACTCACACTGACTGCCTCCTTTGTGCCAGGCTCTAGGCTATGTCCCTGCAGGGGTCCCTTAAGGACTAAGACATGCTGCCCCTGACCTGGGGGAGTGACCCTCTAGCCATACGAGGATTTGGATGGGTGGCCCCTTCTCTCCTACCCCACAGGAACTGAGTTCCCATGTAGCCAAATCTTCCCCTGGGTCCTACTTCTAACCCTCCCCTGCTGGGTAGGGGTCGTCCTTGCCCACCCCTCTGTGCCGTTTCTCCAGGGATTAGTCTGGGATTCTCTGGGGCTGAGAGAGCAGGTAGAGCCCCAATCCCTGCCCGCCTATCAGCCCTGAGTCCCTATGAAGCATGTGCCTTGTCTGCTGTTCCCAGCCCTGGGCCAGGCTCCTCCAGGGAGACTGGCACTGCTCTACCAGGCAACCCCAGGTCCCAGGCCCCTTGGTGGTCTGAGGGATAATGGGGAGATGGCTTGGGTTGAGGGTGAGGTTATCTGGGAAGGTTGCAGTGGAGCAGTGGCATCTGAGTTGGGCCTGGAAGATGGAGCAAAGTTAAACAGGGAGAAATGATAGCCTGGCACTACATGCAGAGGGAAGCTCATGAATAAATGCCTGCATATGGGAACAGATGAATGTGTGGGTAGGGATAGTAAGGAGAAAAAGGAATCTGGGACTGTACGTTAGTCTTATGTCATCACATCTAGGCAATGGACTTTATGCTTGGGCAATAGAGAGCCACAGATGGCATTAGAGCAGAGGAGTGATACAATCAGACAGTTTCTAGGTTTCAGACCATCATATTGTGGGGAGGGCTGGGAGATGAGTGGGCTTCCCATGTCCCATCTACCTCTCCTATTCCATGGGAGTGGGATAGGGTCCCGGGGTCTCTGGCCCCACTGGGTGGCCTTTTTCTCCACTCTGCAGGTTGGAATAGACTTTACAGCCTCCAACGGGAATCCCCTCGACCCTTCCTCTTTGCACTATATCAACCCTATGGGCACCAACGAATATCTGTCGGCCATCTGGGCTGTTGGGCAGATCATTCAGGACTACGACAGGTAAGGTTGGAGAGGGGCTCTGAAGGTCAGCCAGGGTTCCATCCAACCTGGAAAGCTCAGTGTGTCAAAGCTAGAAGGGACCCAGAAATCATCAAATCTAGGAATGGACAGCAAACGGCATAGGTGCAGTTATTACCCATTCCTTTACCCTCGACAGACATTGCTAATCAATTGCTGAACTCCAACCTGCCAAGCCCAGATTCAAACTGGGATCGTTTTCCACACAGTACACGAAGTAGCTAGTAAGAAAATGAATCAGGATGGAAGATGAAACTTGTTCATTATTGCTGCATCCTCTCCTTTTAGAGCTAGGGAATGGGAGGCCTGGGGTGGGAGTGGAGAATTTGTTCCAGGTCCCGCAGATTATGGGACTGGAGGTCAGTCATTCTGGTTCCTGAGCCTGGTACTAGTTCCCGAATGGTCTCACTTCTGTTGGGAACTTCTGAGGAGCAGCCAGCATGCATGGACCCTCCTCCCATGACCTTGCTTCCTGGGGACCTTTGGGTCAGGGTGGGTACCATGGAAAGCCAGTGAAGGGAAGCTGTGTGAAAGTATGGCAGGTGTAGCCACTGACAGGATATGACATCACTGTCATAGATGATGCTAGTTGGGAGCTCCAGGTCAGAATGACTAGGAGGCTGACACATTGGGAACAGGGGAGGAAGGAGCAGGTGCCAGAAATTTGGCAGGAATGAGAGCAGGCTCAGGAACCCTATGTGGACTTGGCCTCCTAGAGAGGGGCAGCCAGGGACCAGCATTTGACTCCCAGGGGGCCCAGGGCCTGAAGGGTGGCTGTGATCCCAGGCCACATTAAGAGAGGTACAACATGCAGAACAAGGGAGGTGGAAGTCGTCATCAGCATGGTTGGGTGGAGTCCCAGGTGTCCAGCTGCCCATTCAGCCCACCACTGAGCTGTCTAATGGGCATTAAGACTTAGCATGGCCCCAGTGAGGTCTGGTTGCCTGGGTGAGCCACCAACACTTCCTGCCAAGATCATTTCATTAGCTTCCTCATCAGTCTCCCGGCTTCTGCCTTGGCCCCCAGCTGTGTGTCCTTTCCACTGCAGCTAGAGGGATCCTTAGTAGATGTATGTCGAGTGCGTATGCAAATGAAATGTGGTCCCTGTCCTCAGGGAGTTCTAACTTAAAGAGGAAGATAAGGAAGAAATTTTTGGAGCTCTGAGAGACCAGTTTACATGTGAAGCAGGAGCTATGGGAGCACAAAAAGAGAGGCATTGTAGGGTATCAGGGAAATCTACAGAGAGAAGAGGCCATTTTGATTGGGACTTAGAGGATGAGTAGGAGTTTGCTAGGGGAAACAGATTAGGGAGAGACGTTACAGATGGGGGCACAACAGCATTGAAGTTGGAATGTGAAGGTACCCTGTGTGTTTGGGGAATAGCAAGTGGCTAGTGGCCAGGGCTAGGGGAGTGGGGTGTGAAGGGGCACAGGTGGAAGGAGATGAGACTAGGCTCTGGGGCTGGATGACACAGGACCTTGAATGCCACAGGAGGGTTCTCATATTAGTAGAGTTTTCCCTAGCTATGAGCAGGAGGCTGGGAGACAGCCGGTACATTCATTCTACTTCCATTTTGACCTTAGTTTAGTGGCTGGCCAGGGTCTTAGTTTGAGAAGGATCTAGAAGCTGCACCCAGGCCCATTGGTTAGAAGTACCATTGTTGTGTCTGCCACAGGTATAGATGTGGTCAGGCCACAGGTTCACCAGGTCCCTGGAGGTGGGTTGGGCTCATTAGGTAGATGATCCTAACAGCTTTTTCTAGAGGTGGTGAGCTCCTCCTTTCTGTCCTTGAAAGTGTACGAGGCCGAGTGCGCCCAGCCCTGGGCAGAGGGTCAGGCGGTGTCCTCAGGTGTCTCACAGTGTGTTTCTCTTCTCTCTCTGATTAGTGATAAGATGTTTCCAGCTCTGGGATTCGGGGCCCAGTTACCCCCAGACTGGAAGGTAAGTGAAACCAGAGTTAGTTTCCTTTTGGTTGAGATGGAGTTTGTGTGTATGGTCTCTCTGGGATCTGCTCTGGAAAGATCTTGGGCTGGGGCCTTGTTGCCCTGCCTTCCCTGTGTTCACCCCAGGCCACACTCATTTCTCAAGTCTGATTCTCGGGCAGACGCTGAGGCTGTAACGGGGCAGCACAGTTATGTTCTCTGCTCATGAGACCCCTATGGAGTGGGGAGGACAGACAGGATGACTAGTGTTGCAAATCAAAATACAAGACACCCAGTTAAGTTTGAATTTCAGATAAACAATGTGTATTTTTATGTATTGATATTTATTTATTTATTTAGAGACAGAGTCTTGCTCTGTTGTCCAGGCTGGAGTGCAGTGGCACATTCTCTGCTCACAGCAACCTCCGCCTCCCAGGTTCAAACAATTCTCATGCCTTAGCCTCCCGAGTAGCTGGGATTACAGGTGCCCACCACCACCCCCAGCTAACTTTTGTATTTTTAGTAGAGATAGGATTTCACCATGTTGACCAGGCTGGTCTCAAACTCCTGACCTCAGGTGATCCACCGGCCTCAGCCTCCCAAAGTACTGGGATTACAGACCTGAGCCACCGCACCAGTGCAGATAAACAATTTTTAAAGTATAAGTGTGTCCTGAATATTGCATGGGACATACTTATACTTAAATCATCCATTGTTTATCTGAAATTCAAGGTTTTGTCTGAATCTAGGGGTACAAGTATAGTTGTATTACCAGGATGTATTGTGTGAAATATGGACTTTCCATTCATCACCCAAATAATGTACGTTGTACCCAGTAGGTGGCATTTCATCCGTCATCCCTCCACCCCCCACCGTGTGGAGTCCTCAGTGTCTGTTATTCCCCGCTGTGCGTCTGTTCGGTGTGCACCCATTGTTTAGCTCCGTCTTATAAGGGAGAACATGCAGTTTTTTGTTTTCTGTTTCTGAGTCATACTGGGCATCCTGTATTCTATTTGGCAACGCTAAAGACAGGGCAGTGGCGTCGGTGCTGAGGCGGGGGTACTGAAGGCCTGCAGGGAGCCAAGGAAGGAACCCAACCCAGCTGGGGGCCATCAGGCTTCCTGGAGGGGGCAAGCTCTAAGCCAAGAGGGGAAAGGGAAGTAGCAGAGTGACTAGGGGTGGCAGTGGGACAGGGGGAGCCTTCAGGGCAGAGAACAGCCTGTGCGAAGGCTGTGGGATGAGCTGGAGGAGCTGGCAGAGGTGGGTGATGGACTCTCCATTGGAAGTGAGCAGGGTGGAGACAGACGTGGGCATTAAAGGACCACAGGAACCCCTGCAGGGACCACATAGGGGCTCATTAGCAGATTGGCATTTCCGAAGGCCTCCCCTGGCTGCTGAGTGGGGCGTGGCTAGGGCGAGAGTGGGCAGAGTGGAGGGCGGAGAGAAGGGGTGAGGGCAAGGAGACTCAGGGCAGAGGCCAAGACTGTCTGCGTGACCAAGTGAGTGTGGGCCGAAGAGGTCACCAAGATTTCCAACTGAGCACTGAGGTGGGGGTGGTACTGCTTACCGAGATGAGGAACGGGATGGGTGCTAGGCTCGGCAGGGGAGATGGTAAGGTAGGAGTCCCAGAAGAAAGGTGGATGATGGCTGAGCACAGTGGCTCACGCCTATAATCCCAGCACTTTGGGACGCTGAGGCAGACGGATCATTTGAGGTCAGAGAGTTTGAGGTCTTCCTGGCCAGCATGGTGAAACCCTGTCTCTACTAAAAATACAGAAATCAGCCCAGCGTGGTGGCATATGCCTGTAATCCCAGATACTTGGGAGGCTGAGGCAGGAGAATCACTTGAACTTGGGAGGCAGTGGTTGCAGTGAGCTGAGATTGCGCCACTGCACTCCAGCCTGGGCAACAGAGTGAGAACCTGTCACACACACACAAAAAAAAAACATAGGTTGATGATGGGTCAGTAGGTTCAGGCTCTGGGGAGACAGAGACAGACCTGGCCACCTGGGCTACGACCCATGGTGCCACCTCTGGGAGGATGAGATTACTAGGGAGACAGGTGGAGTGAGAAACAGCCACATGAGGTGGGGCGCAATGGCTCACGCCTGTAATTTCATGCTTTGGGAGGCCAAGGTAGGAGGATTGCTTGAGCCAGGAGTTCAAGACCAGTCTGGGCAACACAGTGAGACCCTGTCTCTACAAAATTTAAAAGTTGACTGGGTGCAGTAGCTCACGCCTATAATCTTAGCACTTTGGTGGGCCGAGGAGGGCAGATCACAAGGTGAGGAGTTCGAGACCAGCCTGCCAATATGGTGAAACCCCGTCTCTACTGAAAATACAAAAATTAGCTGGGTGTGGTGGTGGGCATCTATAATACCAGCTACCCAGGAGGCTGAGGCAGGAAGATCCCTGGAGCCCAGTGAGCTCTGAGTGCACTGCACTGCAGCCTGGGTGACAGAGTGAGATCCTGTCTCTAAAAAACAAAATTAATTAATTAATTTATGTATTTAATAAAATAAAAAAAGAAACAGCTGCGTGAGAGATCCAGGCAGAGGAAGAAGAGACTGAGCCAGGCAAGCAGAGCGGGGAGGAAGCAAAGGAGGGGCAGCATGAAGCCCACAGAAAGCAAACCCATAAGTAGCAGCATTTATTGGTCCCTTAGAATGTTCTAGATACCACTCTGCCTGCTTTACCAGTTTCAACTAATTCTCACCAAAGCCAGTGAGGTAGGCCCTATTATGAACCCATTTCGATCACTGAGGAAGCCAAGCAGTCAGGGCTCGGGGAGGAGGGAGTGGGGTTGGAGGCTGCCCCGGGCCTAGTGAGGTGAGGCTGAGAAGAGACTGCCCATTTCACTGACCACAGCTGGGGCCATTATGGCAGAGACAAGACGGGGAGGGGAGAAGGGCATGGAGACATCAGTGTGGCAGTCAGCCAGCACGGAAGTCACCCGGCTGTGAAGGGGCAGGTCAAGCAGGTCTAAAGGCTGAGGAGGAGCCAGGAGAGGCATGGAGGTGAATTGAGGGGGGGTCCCTGAGGTGTGGTTGTGGGTAGTCCTGGGGCAGGAGGCGGGGACTCCTCATAGAACCCCGGGCACCAGTGGGGGGGTGGTTTGGTGGCTCAGAGATGGAGATGTCAATGAGCGCAGAGGCTATAATGCTGGGGGTCGCTGCGGACAGAGGCAGGGAATGCTGCCCCATTTTACAGGGCAATAAACTGAGGCTTGGAGCCTCAAAGTGACTTGCCCAAGGCCATGTTCACCAACTGAACAGATGGACTCTAAAGTTTCTTCTCAGAGTCTGTTGCTTCCCCATGAGAAGCCCGTGGGGTGTGAGCCCAGAGAGCTCCTAAGTCTGCACATGGCTCTCGCTCGGCCAGTGCCCCTTCTTGTCTGCCCTGCTGTGCCGCATTGCTGTTTCCAGAATGAATTTTTGCCTCCCGCCCTCTCTGGGGAGGATGATTTTCACCTAGAATTTCGGGGAGTGGCCCGAGGGCCAGGGCAGGAGAGGTGGGCATCCTGGCTCCCTGTGGTGTGAGGCTACGCCTCAGATGGGACCAAAGCTGGGCCACATGATGCCATTGGGGGGGCAGGGCGAGCTGGTGCGGCTGGGCCCAGCACGAGCCCGTTGCTAGGACACCAGCCAGCTTTCAAAGAACTGAATGAGATGTTTTCTTGAGCAAAAGCCTCCTTGTAAATGTCACAGGGCGATGCTGGGGAGGCCGGGGCTTGGCCAGGCTGGAGTGCCCGGCGGTGCCAAGAAAGATGCTGCATCCAGGCTAGGAAAGGACAGACGCTGTGTCCCGCCTTCCCCTGCCACAGGAGCCGCCAGGCCTGGCCCCTCCTGGCCCCTCACCCTCTCTCGCATTCTGACTTGACTCACTCCTGCTGCCTGAAGCTCCTTCATTCACTCCCACCTCAGGGCCTTTGCACATAGCCTTCACTCAGCCCGCACTCCCTCTCCTGGGCTTCTGTCACCGATTTTCACCTAGAATTTCGGGGAGTGGCCTGCCCTCTGGGAGCCATGCTCACGCTCACATGGGGGCCCTTCCTCCTGCCCAGATCCCTGCCCTCATGGAACTCTGTGACTTGTTTGTGATTGCCTGGGGAAGGCACTGGGTTTCCTTCTGCCTGCATCCCAGCACCTGGCCTGCAGTGTGCACTGCCGTTGTTTGTTGACAGTGAATTTGGGACCCAGCCCAGATTTGGGGCCCCAGGCCTGAGCAAACAGAGAGGTTGGTTCTCTGAGGGTGGGAAGCTAGAAGGAGCCAAAAGGAGCATGCGACCAGGCTGCCTGCCTTCAAGACCTCAGTTTCTCCCTGAGGGTGGCCCAGATGAGCCCAGAGAGGAATCCTGCCCCAGAGAGTGGCTGAGGGGCTCAGGACACATTTCCCTTTGGAGATGGCATGAGGTCTTGGCCCTTCAACGTGAGCAGAGTTACTCAGATGAGGAACGGGATCTGGGCAGAAGGCATAGTCTGTGCAAAGGTCTGGGGGGAGAGGGAGCATACTCTGTGGGTGGGGAAACTGAGGCTCAGAGAGGACAGTCACTCTGAGATCCCTTGGGCTTTCTCCATGCCCCACCCCCTGCCCCCACCACCTGCCTCAGCCAGGGCCGCAGGGAGCTGAGCCTGAAGTAATTCCCTGACCTCAGGGCCGAGGCAGGCCAGGTTGGGTAAACAGGGCCATTGGCTGTTGGAAGGCAACAGGGAGTCCGAGGACAAAGGCCTGTGGCAGGCAGCTAGTCCCCAGGGGCCCCTCATCAGCTTCTGTGTCCTCCAGGAACTTGTCCTGTTTATCACTTTTCTCAGGCAAACCAGGGCAGCCAGTACGGGAGGGGCTGAGCTGCCACTGCTGGTAGCATGGACACTTGTCCCCAGGCCCCACTGTGTGACCTGGGCACTCCCTGGCCCTCTGGGAACCTCACTCTTTCCAGCTATGAAATGGAGCTGCTGGAGGAGGCAACCTCTGGGGCCTCTGGGGTGGATGGATAACCTTCCACGGCCCCCATGACCGCAAGGCTGGGCCCTCCCCAAAAAAGATGGGGGGAAGAGTGGGGATGAAGAGTGGGGGGCCTGAGAAGGCAAAATATTCCTCCACCCTTATCAGCAGGGGGCTTTCCCACTGTGGTCTCTAAAATCTCCTAAAATCTGATTTTTCGGGAAGTCATTGGCCCAAGGGAGGCCTGTTTCCCTGGCAACCATTTTCTCTCTCAGCCCCTCCATACAAGCCCCCCTGGTAATCTCTGTAGAGGCTCAGGAAATCTCCATGGCAACAGGGACCTCCAGCCCCCAAACCTGGAGCCTAGACTGGGGACAGGGTGAAGGGGACCCTGGACAGGGACAGGACCCAAGAGGGACACCAGAGGACTGGCTCTGTGCCGGGCACCTAAAGCGGACAGCAAAGAACAGAAAACCCCATTCCCTGAAACAGGGAGGAATCCTCCCACTACCTCCCCACCCCCAGGCTGCCAGGAAGGCCAGACTGAACCCCACTGCTGGGTCCCTGCCCTCTCCCCCAGGAGTAGGACCAACTCCCACCCCCAGGGGAGGGGAGGGCACTGGGTCTCAGGCCTGTTCGACTGTGTGGCTCTGGTGCCTGGCTTCCCTTTTCTGGGCCTCGGTTTGTTTATTTGTTAAATGGGGACACTGGATGCAGGAGAGCCTCCCAGCACCCCCGTCATTGTGTCTTGGAGCTGAAGGGTCTGTCTGGGATTGTCTGTGCCCAGACAAAAGCCGTCCTCTGCAGCTGAGGACCGGGGAGGGGGTCGCTTTGCCCTGGGCACCCCTCCACCCTCCTCACTGAAAATCCCTGGGGGAGGAATGCCTTTGGAGGTTAGTGTGAGCTCTGGGGGCAGCCTGACCTCAGTTTGAGTCCCAGCTCTGCCCGCCAGGAAATGTGGGAACATTCTAGTCCACTCTGTGTCTCAGGTTTGTCATCCGTAAGATGAGGTGATAACAGCTGCCCTTCCATTGGGGCGTTGTGAGGAAGGAGTAAGGGGATCCCTGCACAGCACTGAATGTGGATGTAGTACGTGGTAGGAAGCAGGCTGAGGGGAATTTGGGGCTGTGGGGCTGCAGGGGAGGGAAGAAAGGAGGGGCTGTCCCCCATCTGAGCTCTGCGGCATCTTCCGAGGCCCGGGTTCTGCAGGCACTGCAGTCTCACCCACAGCCCTGAACGGGGCCAGTTATGAGTCCCCCTGTACCCTGAAGCCATGCGAGCAGCAGCAGCCAGATGTAATGGATGCAGCAGTGTCCCAGAGTGTCCAGGTTAGCCTCTGATGATCTTCCGGGGCTGGTGCTGGGCCTGGAGGCAGAGAAGCAGGATCAGTCCCTAGGGAGCCTGTGACAGCCCCATCTGACCCCCTTGCGGCCCCTTACACTCCCTGATCGCCAGGTCAGCTCTGAGCGGGCTGTCAGCTCACCCCCGTTTGGCTATCTGGCACTAGGCAGGCTCCCCTCCAAGCCCCTTTGCTTACTATTAAGGTAGGAAAAGCCTCTGAAGCCCAGAGAAGCGGTGCTCTAATGGTAGAGCCCACATCCAGCAGTAGCAGTGATGAGGGAGCATCCTGGAACCCTGACCCGCGGGGGAATCCTTGTCCCACCCAGGACTCTTAGAGGACTGATGGGGCATAGGCAGCCCCAGTCCCCAGAAGAGCCTGGGGTGACACGCCAGGGTCTCAGTTTCCTCCACTATGAGGAGAGGGTGGTTGGGCCTCTCTGTGCGTCACACCCAGCAGTGGAGGTGAAAAGCAGATGTAGGGGGTATCAGTGGTCTAGAGGAGGGTAGGGGTGGGGGTTATGAGCCAGGTGCTCTCCAAGGGAGCCTTGGCCTGGCAGTGGGTGGTGGCCTGGGTCTGGGTTTGGGGGCGGGAGGCTGCAGCTCAGTGTTTTCTCTGCGTTTCAGGTCTCCCATGAGTTTGCCATCAACTTCAACCCCACCAACCCCTTCTGCTCAGGTGAGTGTCAGACCCGCCTGTAGCCGCCCTGTGTTTGCGACAGGCCCGGCCAACTCCCTGGGTGGAGGGTGGGCAGAGGACAGGTTTTCATTTCTTTCTCCTTTCCTCTCCCCCTCTCTGTTGCTCAGAGTGACAGAGTGGGAAGAGCTACAGTTTGGAGTCAGATAGTGCTGGATTCAAGGCCAGCTGCTGCCCTTCCGAGCTGTAGGACCTTGGAAAGGTCACTGTACCTCTTGGGCCTTTGCCTCCTTACCTGCTCCAGGATAGCTATAATGGCTGCTCTTCTCATTTTACTGGGTGGTTTGGTGAGAATTACAGGAAGCCACTGACAGGAAACCCTGTGTAAACCAGGAGGAGGTGAGGGTGGCACCAGACACAACTGCTTTCACCTCCTTCCCACCCGCCCCCTTGCTGGGAAGGCCAGCCCTGCTCTCGGAGTACTTGGCAGGGGATCAGGGGGAGGCAGGGGCTGGGAAGTGAGTGTGGTGTCTGTGTTCATCCCCACCCGTGGGCCTAAGAGGATTTCTGAGCCTCCTAGGGACAGTTAAGAAACTATTAGAGGCCGGATGCCATGGCTCATGCCTGTAATCCCAGCACTTTGGGAAGCTGAGGCAGGACGAGCGCGTGAGCTCAAGTTCAAGACCAGCCTGGGCAATAGAGGGAGACCCCATTTCTACAAATTAAAAAAAATTACCCAGGCATGGTGGCATATGCCTGTGGTCCCAGCTACTCAGGAGGCTGAGGCGGGAGGAAAGAAAGAGACGGGGAGGGGAGGACAGGGTCACACCTGTAATCTCAGCACTTTGGAAGGCCGAGGTGGGTAGATCAGAGGTCAGGAGTTCAAGACCAGCCTGGCCAAGATTGTGAAACCCCGTCTGTACTAAAACAAAAATTAGCCAGGCGTGGTGGTGCGCACCTGTAATCCCAGCTACTCAGGAGGCTGAGGTGGGAGAATCGCTTGACCCAGGTGGCAGAGGTTGCAGTGAGGCGGGATTGTGCCACTGTACTCCAGCCTGGGTAACAGAGTGAGACTCCATCTCAAAAAAAAAAAAAAAATTAATTTAAAAAAAAAAAATAAGAGGAAAGGAAGGAAGGAGAAAAAGAAAGGAAAGAGAGAGACAAAGAAAAGGAAAGGAAAGAGAGACAGAGAAAAGAAAGAAAGAGAGAGAAAAAAGAGAAAGAGAAAGAAAGAGGAAGGAAGGAAAAAAGAAAAGGAAAGAAAGAAAGGTAGAGAGAGGAAGGAAGGAAGGAAGGAAGGAAGGGAAGAAGGCGGAAGGGAGGGATAGAGGAAGGAGGAAGAAAAGTCTGAGTCAAGGAGAGGGGATGCATGTGGGCATGGAAGAGGGCTGTTTCTACCATCATGAGACCTTTCGGCCTAGGACTTGGCTTCAACATAGCATCTACCTTCCCTGGGGATCTCCAAAGCTGGGCCAGGGTGTCTGATTTGGGATAGATCTCCAGTGACATTTTGGTTGGTCAACTTCATCCCTGGCCAGAGGCCTTCTGGGTAGGGCTACATGGCAGTGTGCTCACAACAGCAGCTATTTACAGAGCGCCTAATCTGTATAGACACTGTGCAAATGCCTCGATCCCCCAACCCTGAACAGAAGCCATAGCACGTCCAGAATGGACCTCCAGATGGCTTCCCATTGTCTCAAAGCATCACTGCAAGCTTCGCCAAGCCCCTTCTCTGGAAAGGCCTGAGAGACCCCCCTCCTGCCAACTGCCAGAGTGTAGATTGTCAGTCCCATTGACAAAGACATAGCCTCAGAAAGACTAAACCGCTTGCCCCAGGTCCCACAGCTAAGAAAGGCAGGATTCAGGCCGGACACAGTGGCTCACACCTGTAATCCCAGCAC
Organism: Papio anubis; assembly: GCF_008728515.1. Classification (NCBI taxonomy): domain Eukaryota; kingdom Metazoa; phylum Chordata; class Mammalia; order Primates; family Cercopithecidae; genus Papio; species Papio anubis. The sequence continues at coordinate 32,654,318 of NC_044993.1, read as the reverse complement.
TTTGGGAGGCCAAGGTGGGCAGATCACCTGAGGTCAGGAGTTTGAGACCAGCCTGGGCAACACAGCAAAACCTCATCTCTACTAAAAATACAAAAATTAGCCGGGCGTGGTGGCACATGCCTGTAATCCCAGCTACTCGGGAGGCTGAGGCAGGAGAATTCTTGAACCTGGGAGGTGGAGGTTGCAGTGAGCCGACATCCTGTCACTGCACTCCAACCTGGGCGACAGAGCAAGACTCTGTCTCAAAAAAAAAAAAGGTGGGATTCAAACTCTTCAGGCCTGTCTGACTTCACATTCAGGGCTCTTGACTTTTTACCATGCTGGCCCTTCCCTCTGGGAGCTTCCAGTCTCATGAGGCCTATGCTAGCCATGGCAGGGACATTTTGGGTAAGCATGAAATAGATGCTTCATCAGCAGTGGGATGAGAGCGGGTGTGGGGTCAGGGACACCTGGCTGATCCAGACTCTTCTCCCGAGGCAGGTGTGGATGGTATCGCCCAGGCGTACTCAGCTTGCCTGCCCCACATCCGCTTCTACGGTCCTACCAATTTCTCCCCCATCGTCAACCACGTGGCTCGGTTTGCGGCCCAGGCCACGCAGCAGCAGACGGCCACGGTGAGTAGTCAGCTGCAAGCCAGGCATGCCAGGAACCACGCACATCCTCTGGGCTGGGGAGTAGGATATTCTGCCTTCTCTTTGCTCTAAATCCTAGTGGACACCTCTGGGCCTCAATTTACCTTCACGTATTGTAAGAGAGTTGAGTCAAGCTCCTGGCTTCCTGGAGCACAGACTGGAGAAAGTAAATCCATTCGTGCTGAGCGGGAAGCAGGGCTGTAATCAATGGGAGATGTCTCCCCAGGGCGAGGTACTGGTTATTCCCATAAGAGAAACAAGATGGAAAACTGGAGGCGGTGATCCCTGAGGCCCTAACGCTGACCCTTCTGAGCCACCTAGTTCTAATCAGAGCTGCCCCTGCCTCACACTGAGGGCTGCTGAACTGTCTGGCCCTGGCCCTACACTCAGCAACAAGCCTAGAGCCTCACTGCCCCAGCCTGAGGCTGCCAAGGCAGCTGCGTGGCATCTGGAATATATGGTGAGCAGCCATCCCAGGCATCTGCTACCCTGGTCTCCCTTCCCTTCTCCCGGTCCCAGCTGCAGGCTGGCTCCCAGGCAGGCCCTACTGGCAGGGCCTGATGCCAGTGATGGGGTCACCAAGGATCACCTTGCCTACCTCCCAATTTCCACCATGACCTGCCCTTGCCTCCCTCTGCAGTATGAGTTGAGGGGTCTTCTCCCCCTGCCCTAAGGGCAGTTCTCTGATGTCCCTTCTGCCTTCTCCTGACCTTGGGGACCTGACTGACCTACATGCCCTTTGCATAGGACTTCTGAGCCCCTGACCCAGCCCTGCTCCTCAGGCTCCAGCGCCATGATGGGGAATCAGGCACCCAGCCCGGAGCTGTGGATGCTGGTCTGGGTTGAGGAGACTTGACTCCATTTCCTTTCTGGCCACCACCTCCTGGGAGACCTCGGCCAGCCCCACCCTTTCTCATCTTCCACCTCCATTGAAGGAAGAGGGTTGCTGAAGTCGCTTCTAGAGTATTCATTTCACTAGACTCTAAAATATCCCAAATTCACCCACTTCCCCATGGCCACAGGTCTCACTGGACCCTGCAGCCACCCTCACACTCCTCACACCACCACTCCACACGCTACCGTTTGTTTCCCCCACTGGAGGGTCAGATCCAGTCGCTGCCCTGCCAAAAACCCTCTGCCATCAGATTGGATCCCCTGAGGCCAGCCTCTGCCTTCCTTACCGACCCCCTCACTGACTGCACAGCCCCTTCCTTCTCTTAGGATGATTCTGCCACCCAACCCCCTCTGTGTTCCTTAAGCAATCCCAGCTGTTCCCCCGCAGGTCCATCCTGGACTCTGCAGGGCCCTCCCTCAGGGCCTCCTCCCCCAAGCAGCCTTCCCTGACCACCTATCTGAAGCAGATCTCTTGCCTTCTCTGCCTGTTCCTGGCTGACCCTGATGATGGTCGGCAACGTCTAGTTCACATCCTTCTTTCCACGCCTGGTCCAGCGCCTGGGCTGTGCAGGCTCATCGTGCTCTGTGAATGGATGAAGTCAGCGCTAGCGGAGGGATGTGAGCTGTACAAGTTCAGTCAGAGCCTCCTCCCCCAGGGAAAGGGACCTGGTCCCATGCCTAAGGGAACCATCTAGGGGAGGGAGGCACCTGGTCATCAGGGAGGTGGCAGTTGGCTTCCGGGAGATGGTGGGAAAGATAGTGCAACCGCCCAGTGGGTTCACCTTGCCCGCTGCCTAGACAGAACTGATTTATCAAGGGGAATTGCAATGGAGAAAGAGTAATTCACACAGAGCCAGTTGTGCAGGAGACTGGACTTTTATTATTACTTAAACCAGTCTCCCCGGGCATTTGGGGATCAGAGTTTTTAAAGACAATTTGGTGGGTAGAAGCTTGGGAAGTGGGGAGTGCTGATTGGTCAGGCTGGAGATGGAATCATAGGGGGTCAAAGTGTGGTTTTCTTGCTGTCTCTGTTCCTGGGTGCGATGGCAGAACTGACCGGGGCACATTACCGGTCTGGGTGGTGTCCGCCGATCCATGGAGTGCAGGGGCTGCAAAATCTCTCAAGCACTGATCTTAGGTTTCACAATAGTGACGTTATCCCCAATTTGGGGAGGTTCAGACTCTTGGAGCCAGAGGCTGCATGACCCCTAAACTGTAATTTCTAATCTGTAGCTGATTTGTTAGTCCTGCAAAGACATACTGGACCCCAAGCAAGAAGAGGGTCTTTTTGGGAATGGGCTGTTACTGGTTGGTTTCAGAGTCAAACCATGAACTGAATCCATTCCCAAAGTTAGTTTGGCCTACACCCAGGAATAAACAAGGACAGTTGAAGGGTTAGAAGCAAGATGAAGTCAGTTAGGTCTGATTTCTTTCACTGTCATAATTTCCTCAGTTATAATTTTGCAAAGGCAGTTTCCATAGGAGCGGGGAGGGTCAGAGCCTGTTGTGATGGTTCAGGAGGCAGCAGAGGGTCTGTGGGAAAAATGGGTACCCTGGAGTGGCAGGTGCCAGGGTTTGAATCCTGCCGCTATCCCTTCCTCACTGTGTGAGATGGACAAGTCACACAGTGACAGGCCAGCAAAGAAGGACAGGCCAACAAAGAGCTCAGGGAAAAGCGGCCCGGGTACAGGGAACAGCAAGCGCAGGACGCGGAGGCAGCGCCCAGCCGGAAGGAGCTCAGAGTGCCAGAAGGAATGTCCCGGCCCTGACCCTGGCAACCCTGAGCCTGGGGCATGTTTCTTCTTATGGAATGGAATGTTTCCTGCTCTGAACCCATTTCCTCTTTTTGTTGTTTGAGACAGAGTTTCACTCTTGTTGCCCAGGCTGGAGTGCAATCGTGCAATCTCAGCTCACTGCAACCTCCGCCTCCTGGGTTCAAGCGATTCTCCTGCCTCAGCCTCCCGAGTAGCTGGGATTACAGGTGCCCACCAACACACCCGGCTAATTTGGTATTTTTAGTAGAGATAGGGTTCCACCATGTTGGACAGGCCTGTCTCAAACTCCTGTCCTCAGATGATCCTCCCGCCTCAGCCTCCCAAAGTGCTGGGATTACAGGTGTAAGCCACTGCACCCAGACCCATTTCCTCTTATGAAATGGGTGTAATAAACCCCTAGTGTGCTGTGAGGACCTGGGTGCAGGCTTAATGGGCAGTAACTGGGAAAGGGCTGGGAGGGATTTTTTTTTTTTTTTTTTTTTTTTGAGACAAAGTCTCATTCTGTTGCCCAGGCTGCAGTGCAGTGACACAGTCTCAGCTCACTGCAATCTTCACCTCCTGGGTTCAAGTGATTCTCCTGACTCAACCTCCTGAGTAGCTGGGATTACAAGCACCTGCCACCATGCTGGGCTAATTTTTATATTTTTAGTAGAGACAGAGTTTCACTATGTTGGCCAAGCTGGTCTTGAACTCCTGACCTCAACTGATCCGCCCACCTCAGCCTCCCAAAGTGCTGGGATTACAGGCGTGAGCCACGGCACCCGGCCAGGATTTTTTTTTTTTTTTTTTTAATTCCTGGGGTTGCTGGGCTAGAACTGGCTAGAGAGGGCACAGCAAGAGGCAGGCTTCAGCTTGCACTCCCTCCTGTTCGGGTGCCAGGCCATTGTCCCACCCAGTCTTGTCCACCTGAGCAGGCTTTCAAAGGGATAGAAAAAGAAAGTCCTGCATGTTTGTTTAAGGGGAAAAATGTGGGGTGGGGAGTGGGCCTGCAGCCCAGTATTAGCGCCAAGGCCCTTTCACCGCTGCACCTGCAGAGCCGGGGCAGGACTGGGTAGGAAATAGGGTCCTGGGGAGAGGTGGGTCTGTGTCTACTGGACCCAGATCTGAGGAGGTTTGGGCCCCAGGAAAGGCCAGGAAGGGTGTTTGTGTGTTCTGAGGAGCAGCTGCAGAGAGCTCCCCAGAGGGAAGAAGCAGAAGGACTTGAGGCCCAACCACCTGGTGCTAGTCCTCTGGACATCCCAGCCACTTTTACTGTGACTTGGTCCTCCCGGCCTGGGGGAGGCAGCCACCTCCTGGCTCCCTTCTGCTGGAAAAGCTCTGTCACCCACCCAGGCTGTGTGATCTCAGGGCATGTCTGAGCATGTCTAACCTGCAGGAGTGAGCCCAAGGGGCCTGTATCAGTCCCTCCCACTCTGATGTCCAAGAACAGATAAGGCCATTCTCTACCTCCTGTCTTACCTTATCTCCTTGGCCTCAGGGTGCACCAGTGGAGGGGAGGTGGGGCTGCCTGGTGGTTCAGCCTCAAGCTCTGGGAGGTTCAAATCCCAGCTCCCCCACTTCCTGACTTTGTGGGACCCAGAGCTGGTAGCTTAAACTCTGTGAACTTGTTTCGTCTGTGCGACGAGGATAATGGAAACAGTTCCTGCCTTCTAGAACTAGCTAGGCATAGAAATTGCTCAGCGTAGTGCCTGGCACACATAAAGTGCTTCCCTGCTGGCCGAATCTTTTGGGGACAGCTCTTGGGCTAGCATTCGGTGATGCCAAGCACAATTAATCCCAAAGCAAAAGGAAGTCATTTATGAATTATCCCCTGATGCTTTTGTCAGCCGTTTTTTAGTTTGGGGAAGAATATTTGGTGTGGCTTCACCCTCCCCATCCCCAGACATATGTGCACCGATGCACACCCACGTACAGGAAATTGAGAGCAGGTGGTGGAAGCCTCTCTCTAGGCAGGGCTGCACTCTCCCATTCATTCACTCAACACATCTTTACCAAGCAACTTCTGCGTAGCACTGGGGAGACCATGATGAGTGAGACAGGGCCTCTGCCCTCCCAGTGCCTGCAGTCTAGTGAGGAGCCCTAGGCCAGGAGCAGGAGACAGGGGGACTAAGCACAGATGGAGGGCTCAGGAAAGGCTTCCTGGGAAAGTGACATGTGAGCTGAAACTTGGAGGATGCTTGAGTTAGCCTCATAAAGGATGTGTGCGCGTGGAGTGTCTCAGGCGGAGGGAGCGGCACGTGCAGAGGCCTGGAGGTTTGGTGTGTGGGTGTACCGGAATGAAGGAATGTGTTGAAAGAGGAGGAGGTGGGGTGAGGTGAGGCTGAAAGGTAGGCCAGCTCCTGCGGGGCCTCGAAAGCCATTGAGGAATCTGGGTTTTCTCTGGAGGGCGGTGGGGAGCCACTGGAAGGTCTTATGCAGGTTTGAGTGGGCCTTGGGGGGACTCCTATTTCAGGCCTTCATCTTTCCCTCTGCCTTGGCCCCTGAGACCTGGGCCTTGCTATTCACGGCCCATTCCTGGTTGGTCGCCCAGGTGTCTGGTGTCCCAGTGGAGGGGGAGCTGGGAAGCTGCCAGCTCCCTGGGAATTCCACCTACTCCCCTGGCAGGGTCCTCAGCAGCCAACTTCCCTGAAATGAGCTAGGGAGTAAGTGCAACTTCCCTAGACTCTGCCTGGAACTGTTGTGGTCAAGTCAATTTCTTATAAATCAAATCACACGTTAAATGCATTAGGGGAAGCAGTTGTTTACAGCCCTAGAAACCTGAAAAACCTCGGGGTAAAGGCAAGAGTTGCTTCATCCTTTTTGGGAGTTGGGTTTTTGGATTCAGTCTGACAGTGATGGGCTGTTTCCAGAGGTGGCAATGCTGGGGACAGGGTGAACCAGGACCATCTGCAGGGACAGCAAAGCCTGCAGAGCCTCTTCCAACCCCTCACACCCGATTCCACCCTCCGTTCTCTCCATCCATAACCCCTTCCCCTTTGATCTGTCCTGGGGGTAGGGCTGTGTAATAGATGTTTGAGGCTCCTGAACAACTCTGGCTTTGTCCAGGCTGGGTGGGAAGCCGGGGACTTGTCAGCTGCACTTCCACTGCCGAGGTCTGGGCTGCTGACCTCAGGCACGGCTGGGCACTCGCTGAGGCCAGGCCCCTGGGTGTGGGCATGGTGGCTGGTTGATTGGCACACAGGGGTGCGGGTTAAAGTCCAGTACCAGGGCTCTGGGCCCCACCCTGGGCTGCTATCCTGGATATTCAGGCCCTCAGACACTGGCGTGCTCGGTGGGAAGAAAGCTTTTCCCTGCCGGGCCCCTCTGCTGGAGACAATGACAGGCCACTGGTGCCAGTGGGCGGTGGAGGAGGACATCATGTAAAGAGCCCCAGCTTTGGCGTCAGCCAGGCTGGGTTCAATCTGGACTGTGCCATTTCCCGGCTGTGAGGCCTCAACAAGTTACATCACCTCTCTGAGCTCAACTCCTCTAGAATGGGAGTCAGTGTGAGGGTGACAGGCAGGGTCTGGGTAGTGCTGTCACTGTGTGGTATCACCTCCTCTGGCCACTGGTGCCCACAGTCCTGCAGGAACTGTCTGCCCCCAGGCTCCCCAGGGAGTGGGAGCTGCCAGCTAAGAGGGAGGCCGCGGCCTGAGTCCCACACGTCTCCTAGGCATGGGGCTGATAGAAATGAGGGAGCCAGGAGGGCCACGTGTGGAGGGAGTGGGTACTGCCTGCCTGAGCTGGAAAGGGCTTGGAGACAGATCCCACCCACTGAAAGGTGGGACCTGTTAGACCAAGGCCAAGCATTCTTTTCTTTCCTCATTGTCCGGCCTCTTAGTGTCTTTCCACCTGTCTGCTTAGGTGTCCCAGAAATATTGCCCTGGACTGTTTCTGATGGTATTGAGATGGGGTTGGAGGGCCACCTAAGGGAAGGGGCCCAGGAACGATGGTGGACTGTCAGGCGTAGGGTCTGGATGGGCTTCTGAAGCCCCTCACAGCCAGGGATGGGGGGCTGGCAACAGCAGCCCTCCACTGTGGGATTCAGGCCGCCATTTCCATGGCAACAGGTATCCCCAGCCAAGGGATTGGTCTCTTAAAGGCACAGTGCTGGAGCTAGACCACTGCTGCCTGGAGCTGGGGGTGAGGGTGGTGGGGTCCGTGTCTCCACACAGCTCACCCTGCTCCTTCCCTCCACAGTTGTACTTGGGGGGCAGACAGGGGAACAAGACACCTTGGAGGGCTGAGCTTGTAGCCTCTACAACCTCCCCAGGGAACAAGCGGCTTTGCTGGATATGAAGGTGGCCAAGGGCTGACCTGGGGTCCAGCTTAGTTCCACCCTCCTTAGCTCCATGACCTTGACTAGTCCAGGCCCCAGTTTCCTCTTCTGGAAGATGAAAGCCCCAAACAGAATATGAAGACCACAAGAGCTGATCTGTTGATGTTAGGGGTGGGGGAAACTGAGCTTCCCCTAAAGGGTCAGCGGGTACTAAGGACATAGCTGAGCTGAAAATGAGTTCTTGGCTGGGTGCGGTGGCTCACGTCTGTAATCCCAGCACTTTGGGAGGCTGAGGCAGGTGGATCACCTGAGGTCAGGAGTTTGAGACCAGCCTGGCCATCGTGGTGAAACCCCATCTCTACTAAAAGTACAAAAATTAGCCGGGCATGGTGGCGGGTGCCTGTAGTCCCAGCTACTTGGGAGGCTGAGGCAGGAGAATCGCTTGAACCCAGGAGTTGGAGGTTGCAGTGAGCCCAGGTCGTGCCACTGCACTCCAGCCTGGGCGACCGAGTGAGACTCAGTCTAAAAAAAAAAAGGGTTCTTGGCCGATTTGGAATCCTAGGCCCTCATCCTCAGATGGTCCAGTGAGCCTCCCTGCACTTCACTCAGGCACTCCCCGGCCCCACTTCACAGTTTGTATTTTATATATCTCCCACACTAATTATTCAGTATTTGTTAGTTTTAATTTATAAAGAAACTCTATATCCCAGAGTATGTGAAAAAAGCAGTATCACTTGCCATAAATAGAGAGTAACAAAAATAAACACAACAAGCTGTACAATGGTATTAAAGTCTAGCTGGAGACTATTGTCTCCTCAAGCTCTGGGCTTCCTGCCTTCCCTTTCTGTTGATAAGGAAGCTCAGCAAATGTTAGAGAGACGTGAAAGACACAGTAGTACCAAACCAAGACTTGCTCCCGGGCGCAGTTCAGAGAATTGAAAGGCCACTGCAAACCAGTCCTCTTCCCGGGGTGACTTGATGGTGCTCAGTGCTGTGTTTGGGATGTGACCCAAATCCACTTATTTGCCAGCAGAGTCCCACACTCCTGGAAGCCCTGGCCCAGACGACCTGCTTTAGCTCCTGCAAGGTGTCTCAGATGGCCATGTTGAGTAGGGAATGGAGGGGGTCACAGGCGCCCATGCCCAGGTGCAGCAGAGAGGAGGAGACCGATCCCAGAGCAGCCCGTCAGCCAGATGTGTCCTCCTGCACCAGCCGTGGGCCTGTCGGGAATGCAGCTGACTGGGCCACTGCCACATGTCAGGCACATTATCTGCAATAAATCCCACTTTGCAGATGAAGAAACTGAAGCACTACAAGTCAAGTCAGTTGCCTAGAGTCCTACAGTGTAGCAACCGGCAAGGCCAGGCCCAGAGTCCAGGGCTCTCAGAGGCCACAAGGGGGAGTCTAAGATAACACACAGCACAGGACGGGAGAGCGGTTTGTACTTCCTGCTGTGACCCGGTCAGAGTTTAGTGCATGAGAGGTCTGCAGGGGTTGGGTGCCGAGAGCAGGATGCATAGGGAGTTGTCTGGGACTTGGCTGCAGCTGGGTAAGATGCACTGCCTCCCTCCAGGACTCAGAGGGTTTGGGGTGAAGGAGGGAAGAAGGGGCGCCAGGGCCTCGGCCTTGCTGAGTGTCCCGTTGACCCCCTCCCCGCAGCAGTACTTCATCCTCCTCATCATCACGGACGGGGTCATCAGTGACATGGAGGAGACGCGGCATGCCGTGGTGCAGGCTTCCAAGCTGCCCATGTCCATCATCATCGTGGGCGTGGGCAATGCCGACTTTGCTGCCATGGAATTCCTGGATGGGGACAGCCGCATGCTGCGCTCCCACACGGGGGAGGAGGCAGCCCGCGATATTGTACAGTTCGTTCCCTTTCGAGAGTTCCGCAACGTGAGTGTGGGCCTGGGCTGGGAGGCGGCGGTTACAGGACCCCAGCCACCATAACTCATAATCAAGCTTGAGAGTCTTGGGGTTGTCTGGCCCAATCCTAGACTTCTCCACTCCATTGACTATGCTCTTCTGAGGGCCTGCTATGGCCAGGTGCCATGCCAGGCCTTGCCCCGGTGGTGGCCGTTGTGATAGTGTGTGCACTTTCTTCCATAAACTGATGGAACATGGAGCTGTGGGCATCTAGCCTGAGGCTCTGGGGTGGGGCTTCCTGGAGGACCTGCCCTCTAGTGGGGTCTGATGAGAGGCTGGGGCTATCCACGTGGTGTAAAGTGCAGGAGGAGAGAGGGGTTTTCCTGATCATCACACCCCAGCCAACCCCCTCATCTTGCAGATGGAAAACAAGGCCTCCCCGTCATCTTAGGTTGACCTCCTCTCCCTAAAGGCCTCTGCCTGGGAGACTAGTGTCCCCTGCCTTGTTCCTGGAAGTGGCTCTGGCTTTATTTGCAGTTGATCCCAGGTCTGCCCACAAGGAGGCCGGGGTTGGCTTCCTGATCACTGCCCTAGCAGCAGGGACCCTGAGGAGTGCCATAGGGGAGCAGTCTCTCCCCTGTACTGCTGGCCGGGGACTTAACCCAGCCTCAGCAAGAACTGCCCACGGTGGTTTGCACCCAGTGGCCCTCACCTCTCTGCCCAGCATCCTCTGGGGTTGCCTGCAATGGTTCTACTCCTTCCTCTGGAGCATTCGCTTCCTGAGGACAAACGCAGGGCATCAGTCACCCCTTCATGCACAGGTCGGTGACCGAGTACCTCCATGTGCCTGGCCTGTGGCTGGCCGTTCACTAGTGAACCAGACTGTCAGGCCCATTTGTTCCCGCCAAGAAGGCGCTCAGGAGATGTTTGCTAGATGCATAGGTGCTTCCCACAGATGGAGTCATCCTAACCCATTACTCCCAAGCATCTTAAGTGCTCCAGGTAACACTTAAACACCTAACCAAAGGAAGGTAATGTGATCAGGGGGAATTTCAGGCCTGGGCTGAGATGAGGGACGCCACTTGCAGACAGCCCTGGCCCGCAGCCCTAATTTTGTCCTCAATGGACACCTGCTGTAGCAGCCCTCTGGGCATAGTGCCGCTCACAACTTCCGGTCATTAATCCTCATTCTCTCTCTTCCCCACCCTACCCTCGTTCACCCTGCAGGCAGCAAAAGAGACCTTGGCCAAAGCTGTGCTGGCGGAGCTGCCCCAACAAGTTGTGCAGTATTTCAAGCATAAAAACCTGCCCCCCACCAACTCAGAGCCCGCCTGAGCTCCAGTGCCCAGCAGCAGCATGTCGGCTGAGCCTCCCGCCCTCCCCCAGGAACATGCACGCTCACCCTGCTTCCTTGTGGGTGGCCTTTTTTTACCGATCCACATTTTTATTTTTTACAACCGGACCTCCACCCCCAACTTCCTTCAGCCCAGCTGGGCTTCCTTTGTTGGAGTCAACTGTTGATGCTTCCAGGCCAAACTGGCTTCCTCTCCTCCTCTCCCCACCTTTGCCATTCTTAAGTATTGAATGTACTTTGTATAATTTTAGTGGAATTATTATTGTTATTGAGAATAAAATTTTTACAATCATAACTGGCTTTTTCCAAGTAACTATATGCAGACTCTGATGAAAGGAACGTGTCCTTGGTGCATACTTCGTGTCGTAGCCTGCACCTAATTAATTCCTACTGTCTTTTTTAATACTGTGACTGTGTTCTATTTGTTATATACTCAGGGTAATAAACAAGTTTCAGACATCCCTGCGTCAGCTCCTTCCTCAGCAGGGACCTGACGGGCTCACTGATCTGAGAAAGGAAATGGAAGATGAAAATCCACCCTGCAAGTCTGCTAAGTTGGTGTAGTCACCTCTGCATGGGGACATGCATTCCAGATGATAAGCTGTTAAATCGCTGCCAGTTAACAGTGATAACCTGTTAAACTGGCACAGAACCTGGCACATTGTACAAACTCAATAAATATTTGTGGATGAATAGAATGAATGTGCAGGCCCACACCAGTTTCTGGTTGGTTGCACTCAGGTGCAGCCAATACCACATATCCCTACCCCACAACTGGACAGCAGTCCCAGTCACCCATCTGCTCCTCCTTGGGTCTCCCGGGTGTTTGGGTCGGCCATTGGAGGTCTGTGAAAGCCTCTCTGGCTTCAGGACCCCAAATGGGGCTGCTTCTGACCCTGTTGTTTCTTCTGCATCCCCCTCTCTAGGCTCAGGCCCAGTTTTATGAAACCAGTCAGAGGACCCCTCTCTGAAAGTTCAGCCCCCGTCCTAGGTCCCTCCTTTATTCCACATACATCTTCTCTTTTAGCCACTTGACTCCCGCTTGGAGCTCCAGGTAGCCCCTTGGACATGGGCTTCCATGTAATCAGTAACAGCTAACCCTCCTGTTAAGCACTGATTCCAGTTCCATGTTCAGTGTTTTGCAGGCACTTTTTCTTTTTTGAGACAGGGTCTCACTCTGTCCCACCCAGGCTGGAGTGCAGTGGTGTGATCTCGGCTCACTGCAGCTTCAACCTTGTGGGCTCAAGCAGTGCTCCCACGTCAGCCTCCCGAGTAGCTGGAACACAGGCATGCACCACCACGCCCAGCTAACTTTTGTAGACATGGAGTTTCACCATGTTGCCCAGGCTGCAAGCACTATCTTGGTGAACCCTTAAGATAGCTCCTGACAGTGACCATTTCAGAGATGAGGAGACAAGCAGAGAAGCAAATCAAGTCTACTAGAGGCAGAGCCAGGCCTCATACCCAAGTCTGGCTGCCTCATGGCCCTCACTTGCTCCACTGCACTGAATGCCTTCCCTTGGCTCTGGATGGGGTTCTTCTGCTCAAGCTGCTAATGAATTAGTCACTCTGTGCCACTGACATTGGGAAGTCACTTGTCCCCATCTACTCTTCTGCTCAGTAATTCTTACTGGGGCCTGCTAGGATTGGGCACCACAGCAGGTAGATTCCCATCTCTTAGTGCCTGGTGAGCTCCAGCCAGAGTTTTTCTGGCAGGAGCGAGTAAGGGATACCTTCATCCTAAGCTTCTGGTGCCCCTGCCGATTCTGTGGACACCAAGAATCAGCTGAAGGATCTGTTAGGGACACTTCTCTCAAGAGGGCCGCAGGATTGCACAGAGCCCTGATTTGCAGACTGTCCTTCGGAAAACCACACTGCACTGGCCCCCAGGCTGGCAACATGGGTGGAATCCCACCCCTCCCTTACACCTTCCCATGGGAGCGGCTTACAAGCTTGGTGAAACTAGGGAGACTGCCATCCACTGGGCCACATGAGACCCGGCCTTGCAGTGGGGGTCTGTCCCACATGCTCCCACTCTCAGGTCACTTCCTCAGGTGTGGTGGCTGTAGTCCCCACATCCAGGCTTCACATGGGGGCAGATCCAGCCATCTCTGCTCTCTGTCTGCCCGTTCTCTGCCTAACAGTGGATGGGTAAGTCAAGCAGGCCCTTTACTCCTGGCTGGCTTCAGTTCACAAACTTGTCTAACAGTTTATCTAAACTCTTGACAAGGCCAACCAAATCACTTTTTATTTTTTTATTTTTGAGACAGAGTCTCACTCTGTCACCCAGGCTGGAGTGCAGTGGCACAATCTCAGCTCACTGCAGCCTCCGCCTCCTGGGTTCAAGTGATTCTCCTGCCTCAGCCTCCCAAGTAGTTGGGACTACAGGTGCACGCCACCTTGCCCAACTAATTTTTGTATTTTTAGTAGAGATGTAGTTTCACCATGTTTGTCAGGCTGTTCTCGAACTCCTGACCTCAAGTGATCCACCCGCCTCCCAAAGTGCTAGGATTACAGACATGAGCCACGGCGCCTGGCCCCAAATCACTTTTGTAAAATTCCAAGCTTTGGTGCTGCTACTTGGTTCCTGCACATGGATGGGAGGCTGAAGAGTGAACTTGGAAACTGAGCCAGAAAGACTCCTTTACCCTTGAATCCCCTCCATGGAGGCCTGGGCACTGGCATTTGTTTAGAAGTTTCACTGAAACCAAAGAAAGCTAGACTTAAAAGTTCAAATGAAAATTCTGGTTCTGTCACTTAGCTATGCAACCTCAGACAAGCCATTGAGCCCCTAGGAATTCTGATTTCCTGTAAAATATAGAGAAGGGCTGCTTTACAGGACTTTTTTTCCCCCAGAATGAAAGATACTACAGTCCACAAAAATAACGCACAAATGCCCCAAACACCCTGGCACATACATAGCAAGCTCTCAGTATACACTGAATGAAAGAAACCAACACAAGCAATGATGTGCATGACTATTACTAAAATAGTAATGGAAGACCAGCTTGCAGTATAAAGCACAGGTGAATGGCTGTCCCTCAGGGTTTTTCTGCCTCTCCCCTCTGCAAAGCTCTGATGCTGGGGCCATGTTACCACCGTGAGGCTCCCTCTCTCTCCGAACCGCTGCTCCAGCAGGTAAGGGAGCAAAATGTCAGCCCTTGCCAGTGTCACTAAAGCACAAATGTGTGACTGGTTTCTGTGTTCAACCTGAAACTACAAAAGCATTGCCAAGATCCTAGCCTCCCACTGAGCAGAACTTGCATTCCATCCTGCGACGCGTAAGTGGGCCGGGCATGCCAGAAAACCAAGAAAATACCCAAGTCCAAATAATCTGCACCACCATGGAGCTGTTTTTCTGGAAGGGCCGAAGATGACAGCTGAGCCATATACCCACGGCTAGGACAACTGCGCCAAGGAACCGGGTGTGCCTAAGCAATTAACATTTAGCCAAAAGGGAAGCATACAGCAAAAGCTGGTGGTTGGAGCTTCGACGACCAGATCTGACCCTTCGCCCATGCCAGTGTTCTAGCTGCAACTGAGGAATGCCAGTGGAATGGATAAACCTGCATAAATCACCACTAATGGAAGCTCTGGCTACGCCACCCAGAAACAAGGGAGGACTGATGGTAACAGCACTGAGGGTGGTCACCAGTTACTAAACACTGTGTGTCAGATACCGCACACCTAGCACCTAATCTAGGTTATCTCTAACTCCCTAGGAAGTTAGTGGTGTTATTCCTATTTACCAAGGAGGAAAGTGAGGTCCAGAGAGGTCACACTAACCTTCCCCAGTGACACAGCTAGTCACAGCTGGCTCCTAACTCATAACCACTATGGTGGAACTAGGCTGAGTTCCCAGAGAGGAGCAGCAGAAACAGCGGGGAAGGGCTTAGGCAAATGAAGCTTCTCTCTTGGGTGGGAAGGAGGTGGCCAGACAGGAAGAACTCAGGAGCTAGAGTGAAAGAAATGAGGATGCCTGGCACTAAGTCACCCGACTTAGGTGCTCCTGACTCCCAGTATAGAATGATCCTGAAAAAAGCTGAAGCCACCCCCCACCCCACCCCTCTGAATTTGGGGAGCCAGCTCTCAGTCTCTTGCATCCTTAGATTCAGGGAAGACATACACAAGTAGGTAGCCAGCCACCTTTTTGGGTCTAGTCACATCAGCTTCCCTGGTTTTTACAGATGGAAAAATAGATGCTTTGAATATCACACTCACTTTCTCCACCCAGTTAGGTGACACAAGCTAGATCAAATAGAGGGGGCAGTAGGATTCCTATTAGCTTTCTCCCTCACATGGTTGGAGAATTGTAAGAATCCAACCACTCAGGACAAAGTAAGCGAGCTTAAAGAAACCCATGCCAAACTTCGTTTTTGTCCCATAATTACCCAATTATAAAATCCCAATTATTAAGGCAGGAGTACTACACTTTACGGTTTAAAGCAGTGTTCCTTCCAGCCCTGTTTATTCTATTCTCCTTTGGGTTTGAACTTCAAGTCTACACTAGATACTTTCCAAGGCTGCTTCCTCTGTTGGTCAGATCAGATGCTGCTTTGTTAGCTGTGGTTTCTACAGAAGCTCTGTTTCAGTTCCAGAGCTCTGTGCTAATGGGTACAATGGAATATGATGCAACCATCACCAGTGATTCTCAGTCTCTCCTGAGACACCAGAAGATAAGTCACAGTCTGGAGTCTCACTCAACCTTCTCCACACAATCTAGCTGAGAGACACGGGGAGAGTTGGAAGCACAATATTCAGTAGAGGAAAAACAAGATCTTGTTCTCTGACAGGTTTATTAGCTTTCATGTTAATGTATGTTTTTAAACCCTGCAACCTTTTGTCAACTTCTTTCCACATCAAGAGGCCATGAGGTACAGTAATGTGGCTTGACTCAAGCCACATAAAGATGGTGACTTGATGCCCTAGCCTGCCTCCTGTAACAATGTGAGGCTGTTTTGGGTACATGCTGTAATAACAACACGACTATCACAGGAACGATGAAGCAGAGAAGCAGAAGGTGCCTACACAGTTTTACCTAAACATCTTGTTAGGATGGAGCTGACGCGCCCATACTGGCAGTCAGGAACAATTAGCACAGAGTAGTTCTGAAAAGGAGGAAGAATTCACAAAGCATCAGTTATGGGTGCAGAGAAGTCGCCATCTGCCAACGGGCACCGGAGTGTCACTGCACTGGAAGGGGAAAACGAGTGGGCTGGATGAGATCCAGGGGCTTCTCTGCCCACGTTCAAAGTCAGTAGCTGCTCTGCCTGCCGGCACCACAGTGTCAACACATTTTGTGTGTGTCTCACTCAGTCTCACACCCAAGAAAGTGAAAACAATTGACGTAGGAACAAGGGGAATGGATAAAGAACGGTACACGCTTATTCTAAAGCAGGAGAGCCTACAGATTGTCATCAAAGCTCATATCTTATCTCTTTCCTAGAGGCCTCCAAACCATCTCCCTCTCCCCCTCCCTCCTCCAGAATCCGAGGGATGAACCCGTTTCCCTTTATGAGACAAGGTGGAGCAGCACCTCTAGTTTTTGGCTGCTCATGGCCTCAGAGTTGCTGTTTGGAAAGGAAAAAGAGCAGCAGGGGCAGCAAAGAAAAGTACTAGGGCAGCACCTTTAGGTTAGAAATAGATTCCACAGTGAAAAGCACAAGTATAATGTGCATTAAACAGAGAAGGGCCTCAGTAGAACAGTCACAATATGCAAGTGTGTCCCACTTGTTTACAATATCAGGATTCCAGGAGCTGCCAGAAATAAGTCATCTCATTAACATACCTACCCACAGTTCTGATGTCTGACTATGAGTAAACAAGGCCTACGTTTGTTTCTCTAAAATTTAGAATCTTAAACTAAATCCTTTATTTCAAAAACAAACATAAAATAATTTCCCAGGCAGAGAAAAGGTCTGAGATGGAAGCTTTCTTGTTAGCAGTCCCTTCCTGCATAAACGGGGTTGGATAAAGAGGGGAGAGAGAATGGCCAAGGGTATGGAAAGCTTTCACAATGCATGCCGAGTGTGAAGTGACACCCCCAGCAGATGGGGTTTATCATCTTTACTTAGTCACACAACATCAAGGACTGGTTAGTTCCAGGGAAGGGCTCCATTTCATCACCTGGGTCAGTTCTCTTCCCCCGCATGCTCCACAATGCAGTAGAACCAAATAACACGTTCACCTACAATAGAATGTTTAAATAACACCTGTCCAATAACTGCCCTTACTTCTTTGTGCTGTCAGGAAAAGAAAAAAACAGAAAGCAATAAAACCCAAACCCTTTGGCAAGCCAGCCGGTGCCTATTCTCCTAGGGCATTTTTAGTGGAACTTCAGCTGGGCCTTGCCCTCCTCCCAATATCAGTGAGGAAAGTGGCAGCGGGATAGGTTTGCTCATGTGCACTGCAGTAGAAAGAGAAACCAAACACAATTCGGGCCACAGGTGGATTCTGGCACATTTTTAGATTGGATTGGTTAAAAATGTCATGTTGTGCACAGGATGCAGGCAAAGGAGTTTTTTTTTTGAGACGTAATGCCCGAAGGCAGCATGAACGGTCCAATCTACCCTTGGGGAGGAGCTCCCTGTGTAAGGACAGAGAAACTAGGGGGCCTCGAGGAAAGTGTTGGTTCGGAAGATGGAGGAGACAATCTTTCCGGTGGCATTGATGGTGCCTTCGCTGTCTGAGCTGGACTCGGAGTCGCTGCTCCCAGAGTAGGCGCCCAGGCCCGGGAGGATGCCGATACAGACTGCAGCAGAGGGGCAGTGGATGGAGGGGCCACTCAGGGAAGTGTTTCCGAGAGACTTGCAGGATGAGGGCTCTGCAATAAAAGATGAAAGACTGTCATTTCGTCACCCTTTTCCAAAGTTGGGGACTGACTTACTATGTGCCAGGCACTGTACCGCGGGCTTTTCCCACAGAGAAGCCTCAGAACAACACTATGCAGCCAATACTATCATCACCCTAAGAGGTGGGGAAACTGAAGGAGGAAGGGAGGCTCCAGGAGGTGAAAGGACTTCTGAAAGGGGCAGAGCTGAGACTTGAATCAAGGTCTTTTTAACTCCAGAGCCTGACTACACTCTCTTGT